>NC_037088.1:45933603-47296296 GCF_002994745.2 Rosa chinensis | reverse complement strand
AAGGATCTGGCGCCTGAATGGTTTCCGCATTCTCCGCTATGAATTGCTGCCAGAACGACCTTTCCCTCCTCTGGGGTTAGGCAGCGGAGGTTGGGATGGGTGAATCCCTGGCGGTACAGCTTGCCGTTCTGGATGTTGTAGCGGGTTGCCCTCCGCTGGAGTTGTCGCGCCTTAACTTGTCGTCCGGCAATGTGCCGTTGCGCTTGTACTCAATGACTTCGTCCATCCAGCTGGTATTGACCTCAATGTTGAAGATCTCCGCCAGGGTTTTTGTGATACTTGGCTTGTCAAGACATTCCACTCTTGTGTCCGCTGGACTCTGATGTGGCTGGGCGGTTGCTAGCCTTGCCAGTGAATCAGCCTTGGCGTTCTTTTCCCTGGGGATTTGTGTGATGTTATGAAATTTGAATTTCTTGAGGAGTGTCTTAACGTACCCCAAGTATGCCGCTAACTGTTGGTCCTTGGCCTGGAAGCTGTCATTGACCTGATTAACGACCAACTGGGAATCACTAAGATGTTGACGCTGTCAGCCCCTGAATCGATGGCGAGGAGTAGGCCGGCAATGAGTGCTTCGTATTCCGCCATGTTGTTGGAGGCTTTGAAGTTGAATTTTAGTGCGTATTCCACATTCAGCCCCCCAGGGCCTGTGAGGATGACTCCTGCGCCGCTGGCCTTGGCGCTGGCGGAGCCGTCCACATGCAGGTTCCAATCTGATTGTAGGGGAGCTGGCTCCTTAGCGGTGACCATTTCCGTCCCGGGCTCATTCTCCGTGCTGGGACTGGGCGCTCAGTGAGCTCGGCGATGAAGTCCGCTACCGCCTGACCCTTCATGGCGGTTCTTGGCTTGTAGTCTATGTCAAATTCACTGAGCTCGATGGCCCACTTGCTGAGGCGCCCTGAATGTTCAGGGTTCTGCATCACCTGTCTCAGTGGTTGATTGGTCAGCACGTGGATTGTGTGCGCTTGAAAATACTGGCGGAGGCGCCTGGCGGCAACGATGAGTGCAAGAGCTAGCTGTCTAAGGGTGGATACCTTGTTTCTGCCCCGTTCATGCCCCTGCCGGCGTAGAAAACTGGGAGCTCGTCCTGTCCCTCCCGCCGGACAATGGCGCAACTCACCGCTGATACCGATACCGCTAGGTATATGAACAGTGTCTCTCCTTGCACAGGGATAGAGAGTAGTGGGACTGCCGCCAGGTAATCCTTCAAGCCCTGAAACGCCGCCTGACATTCTGGGTTCCAGTTGATGACTTTCTTGTGAGTTGTTTTGAGGAGTTTGAAAAATGGGGCACACCTGTCAGTGAGCCTGGAGATGAATCGAGAGAGGGCGGTTAACTTGCCTTGGAGGCATTGGACGTGTACCTTATACTCAGGGTCTGCCAGGTCGAGTATGGCCTGCACCTTGTCCGGGTTAGCCTCGATGCCTCGTTCACTGACGATATAACCCAGAAATTTGCTGGCGGTGACGCCAAAGAAGCATTTTTCTGGGTTGAGGCGCATGCCATAGGCCAGGAGGATGGTAACTATGATCTTGAGGTTTGCCACGTGTCCGCTGGCTTTTATACTCTTGACCAACATGTCGTCCACGTAGACCTCGATTATCTTGCCCAAATGTTCAGCGAACATAGCATTCATCAGCCGCTGATAAGTTGCTCCGGCGTTCTTCAGACCGAAAGGCATAACATTGTAGCAATAGAGGCCCTTGTCGGTGGTGAAGGTGGTACACTCCTGATCGCTGGGATGCATCTTGATCTGATTGTAGCCGGAGAAAGCGTCCATCATGCTGAGGAGTTCATGCCCGGCGGTTGCGTCAACCAGCTGATCAATGCGTGGGAGAGGGAAACTGTCCTTTGGGCACGCCTTGTTGAGATTTTTGAAGTCGACACACATCCGCCACTTGCCGCTAGGCTTCTTGACCATGACCAGGTTGGAGATCCATTGGGGATAGATTACCTGGCGGATGAATCCAATGCCCTGGAGTTTGGCGACCTCTTCTCCTATGGCGCGGTATTTCTCCTCGTCGAAGGCCCTTCGCCTCTGCTTGATGGGATGGAAGGATGGCTTAATGGTTAGTTTGTGTGTGATGATTTCGGGAGAGATACCTGGCATGTCCGCATATGACCATGCGAAAACGGCGGCGTTGTCCCGCAGGAATTGAGTGAGTTCTGCGGCTACTTCTGGGTCTAGCTGAGCTCCTATGCGGACTGTCCGCTCTGGGTGCTCGTCAGAGATGCTGATGACCTTCAACGATGTTTCAGGATTGACCGGTTCCTTCCTTACGTATTTCTCCTCCTCATCCCTAGGATCCTCGAAGATATCTGGTGGCGGTGCCTGATTTCCTACCGTTAGGATTTCGTGGCGGCGGGTTGACCGCGCAATGGTGGTAGAGTAGCATTCTCGTGCCAGTTGCTGACTTCCCCTGACACAGCCTGTGCCGTTGGGTGTGGGGAACTTCATGAGAAGCATGTATCCGGCGATGATGCATTTGAGCTTGTTGAGTGCCGGCCGTCCTATGATGGCGTTATACGAACTGAAACAGTCCACAATTATAAATTCGGTATGTACCTCCGCCATACATGGACTGGAGCCGATGGTTAACCGCATGTAGTCAGAGCCCAGCGGCTGAGTGATATCGCCGGAGAAGCTAAGCAATGGCTCATGGTCTTGTAGTAGTTTCTTGTTCCGCTTAAGGTTGTTGTAACAACCGCTGAATATGACATTGACAGCAGATCCGCTATCCACCAAGATTCTTCCTACTGACCATCTGTCGAGAATGGCATCGATCAGGAATGGGTCGTCATGGGGTAGATGTACTCCTCGCTCCTCCTCCTCTGAGAAGGTGATGGGCTCCCAACCAGACTTTGGGAGTTTGGTGGATCTCTCGTAGCGGATGTTACAGACTTCCTTTGGGTGATTGGCGCGTGCGTAACGCTTTCTTGCCCTGTGAGACATGTTGGTGATTGGAGCCCCGCCGTCGATGGTGTTGATGCGGCCCAGTGGCTCAATGTTGGCAATCACAGGTGGCGGTTGGCGCACCTTGAATTGATCCATCTTGCCGTCACGGTATAGGGTCTCAATGGTTGTTTTGAGAGCGTTGCAACTGTTGGTATTGTGACCGCTGTCCTCGTGGTACTTGCACCACATGCCGGTGTTTCTTGGCTTACCCTTTTTGGGGAATCTCGGCGAGGGTGGCGGTGGTATCTGATCCTTGCACTGATTGTAAATCTCCTCGTACGAGGCTGTGAGGACGGTGAACACTGCATACCGCTGAGAGGATTCCGTCTGCTTGTTGCGATTGTCCCCTGGGATTGGCGGTTGCCCTTGTAGTGGTTGTCTTTCTGCCTCTTGCTTTGGTAACCGCCCTGCTGCCACTCCCTCTTCTTGTCAGCTGGCGGTGCAGTGGGGGCTTTGCTGGCGGTCTCTTGATGGCTGGAGGAGGGTTGAGATGACTTTGTTGGTGTTGCTGGTGGCGGTGGGGTTTCTCCATATGTGATAAACTCTGCCTGGGCATGAATGACCGCCTCACTCATAAGGTGATCATACGCCGCATTTGGATGATTGTAGTTGAGGTGATAGGAATGGTCCCTTGAGGAGTCCCTGCTTGAAAGCCGCCGAAGCCATTGTTTTATCGAGATCGCGGCACTGAGATGCTGCCGCTCGCCATCTTGTGACGAATGCCTTCAATGATTCGTCCCTCCCTGTCTGACGCCAAACAACTGGCTCGTGTTGTGATGACCGGCGGACAACAAGATGAATCGAGAGAGGAAAGCATGAGATAATGCGTGGAATGAGTCGATGGACCCTGGCGGACACTCGAAAAACCAACTCATTGCCTCACTATCCAGCGTTTCGCTGAACAAGTGGCACAGGGTGGCGTCATCAAATCCCTTGTTGTTGGTGACCTTCTTGAACGTGTCCATGTGGACGAAGGGATCGGTCTTACCGCTATAATGTGACATTTTTGGGGTCTTTGCAAACGCTGGTCTGACGGCTTGCAAAATTGTGGCGGTGAATGGGCCTGGCCTGGACGCGAAGAGTGGGTTTGGGGCTGGCGCCGGGGTGCCTGCCTCCGCCAGGATTAATCTCCGTTCTAACTGCTGCATCCTCTCCAAAATTTGGGTGGTTGCGTCGCCAGCGGGGCCCGCTCGGGCGTTCCGCGGAGCGAACCCCCGCCGGGAATGGGTAGATTACCCTCAGTCCTTGTTCTAGTCCTCGAGTGGTGGGTGCGCAGCGATGACTCCGCCTCCTGCTCCGGCAGTTGTGGGATAGGGGGTGGTCCCATTCCTGCCAGCTCAGGTGGGCTTAGCGGTACCTGCATTTGCACGATGGGTCCTATACCAGCGGTAGGCCGGCTGTGTCTGGTGCTGTGTGACTGCTCACTTCGTGCAGGGTTGGCGTTTGCGTCCAGCGTTCGCCTTAGCTCGTCGAAACGTGTCATCAGCGTGGCCACTTGGTTTTGGGCCTCCGCCTTCTCCTTGCGTTCCTGCTCGCGCTCTCTGTTTGCTTTGTGGAGGTCCGCCAGCGCCAGTCATACAAGGCGGTGAGGTCCTGACCTGGGGGACGGCTGCTGCTTGGATTTGTTTCACCGCCTGGGTTGACCGGGGTGTTGAATAGTGCGCGGTTGATGCTTACCGCTGGGCGGGCGGGTTGGGGAACGGCGGACTGGTCTGCCTGCTCCCCGATATTTCCCCCTACCGTTAGTCATGGTAACTGTGATGGGATGACCTTCTGTTCAAGGATTCCCACAGACGGCGCCAATGTTAATGTCTAAAAGTCTAGCGGTAGCTGGACCTTAGTTAACGCTGATCCGGCAGGCGGATCGATACCTTTGTTGTGAATGGTTCCCGTTACCTGTCAAATAAAATACAATGGGCGTCAGAGGGAGACCGCGCCGGGCGGTCTTCAACTCTCCGATGCCTAAGTTAGTCAATGTATTTATGTTGACAAAGTAACAGTAGGTAAGTATTGAATGCGTAATAAATGAGGAGAGAGGAGAGGACCTTTTATAGGTGAGGAAGAGGATGATCTTCTCTTTGTTTTCGATGTGGGACTGATGGTGCTTCAGTTCCCAGTTTCAGTAGCTTCTGATGCCATCTTGACACGGCGCGTGGCGGCGCGTCGGCGGTGCTTTGGGGTTGATCCGGGGCTCAGGCGGTAACCCGGCTAACTGTCTTTACGTCAGTCACTCATATGGTGGGCGTTGGTACCCCTGTGGTACCATGAGCGTGGCTCATTATAGCTAATTATGCTTGCAAATGGACATGCATGTACAATATCCAGAAACCTGAAATATTTTGGTCTCAAAGTAATGTGAGTAGTGATTTGTTTCAGATGAAAATGAAGTTGGTATATATAAGTGTAATAATTACATCAATATAGGTCTTTTATACGTAAGGCTTACGCTTTACGCCTCAAGGCGAACGCCTTCTTGAGGCTCACCGATAAACGCCTTGACCTACGCCTCAGCGTTTTCAAATATTGGATGAGATCATCCACTAATTTCAGTAGACCATGCCGCCTTCGATAATGTTTCATCAGAAATGCCCAAGTTGGGTAATTTGTCTCATCTAGTTGCACAGAGACTGCATTGCAATGTTGGCCTGAGGTTGCCATATCAAATCTTGAAGATGCACAAATATCTGGATCTTAAAGATGAACAATTTTTCTGAAACTTTGAAGATGAACAGCTACTAAGCTTGTGACTACTGTATGAGCTAAAAGACTGGATCTTGAGAAGCAATTGCTACAAACCGAATCAAATGCTGAAATGAACTCGCTACGATCTTCAGGATGAACGAAAAGCAACGAAGAACACAGATCAAACCTTGATAAAAAGCTTGCTACGAACTCGAAATTGAAGAAGTACAGCTACGAACACAGATCAGACCTTGAATTTCTTGCTGGTAATTGTAAAGACTCGATTTTTTTGTTGATTTCACTTTGTAATTGTACAAATCTTTGGTATTTGACTGGTTACTGTACAGAAATTATGAAGAAGATGCAATTTCTAGGGTTCTTGATTTGGTAATTGGGATTTCTATTGGTAATTAAACAAAGAGGAAGATTGCAGCGGAAACAAACAAGATGAGCACAGGTCAAGCCACCATGAGCTCTGATGCCATGCTAAAAATCAAGGTCATGATGATAGAAGCTTGGAGGTAAATCAACAATGGTGAAAACTGAAACCTTAGCTAGAGATTGAAGATGAAGAAACAGAGAGAAAGAGAGAGGAGCCCTGGTATTAAAGTTTCTGGTAGTTGTACAAATGGTTGTCTCACATTACAGTACAAAAAAATTATCTGAAAGAGATTATCTCTATTTATACTATTTAGCTGATGTATGCATCTTTTACCTTGACTTTCTTGACTTAGACTATCTTTTACTCTTGACAATGGTATCGGAAGCTTACATCTATTAGAGGCTCTTGACCTCTCTAGTAATCATCTTTGGGGTCCAATTCCTTCGAGCATGACCTCCATGACTTCACTAAGCAAATTGAACTTGTCACATAACAACTTTTCTGGGCCAATTCCATCAACCAACCAATTCCTTACCTTCAACGATCCAACCTCATTTGGAGGAAACTCAGGGCTTTGTGGGCATCCATTGCCAACCGAATGCAGCTCATCCTCCAACAATGATAAGGATCCAGAGGTTGAAGAAGATGAATGTGAAAAAATATGGTTGTATACAATCACAGGTTGGGTTCATTGTGGGATTTTGGGCTGTGTTTGGCAGCTTGGTGATAAAGAGGTCATGGAGACATGCTTATTTCAAGTTTCTTGACAAGATGAAAGATAGGCTCTCCTTCTGGTAGTCGATCAAAGTGAAGAAAGGTTCAACCTGTTAGTATAGGTTTGATGTATGTTGGCATTCCTAATACAAAAGCTAGAATCATAGGTCTGCTAGAGTTATCAAGTGTAAACTGGAAGTGATATATGATCATACAATGCTCCAGCTGACTCTTCGATGCACTCCAGGTATGGGCATATGCATTTGCATTTCATTAAGGTCAATCTACATGCATACTGGGATTGCAATCTGTTCTGCAATCCCTATCAGGTCAGGTTTCATTAAGTTCAATCTACATGCATACTGGGATTGCAATCTGTTCTGCAACCCCCGTCAGGTCAGGTTTCATTAAGGTCAATCTACATGCATACTGGGATTGCAATCTGTTCTGCAATCCCTATCAGGTCAGGACGTTGGATGTTATTTCTTCTTTTTCACGTTTTGTGCGTATACATTAGTTGGGTCGTAAAAGGATATTTCTCTATATGATTTGATCTGTTACGTCTTATCGTCTTTATTAAGAATAGAATCATGTTTATTTGTTGAATATCTTTTTATGATTTGTTCCTTCCATATTAGGAGTCAATTAGGTTTTGGAGTCTTTATTGTCCAAGGTTTAGGGGGAGTCTAAATATATATACAACGTGTATAACCATTCATCTGTGACTTTTTGAGCGTATAAGTTTTGTGCATCTATTGAGTCAAAGTTTTCTCCATTAGCGTTGTGAGAAACCATGTGCTTCAAATTCGAGTCTATAAACTACTTGTTCCATGTTTAAGTAGATCATTGAGTCAAACACATTCATCATTCATTACATTCTTCACATCAAGTGCTCTCAAGGTCAGTTGGAGTCGTTGATTTGCGTAAAAGGTTGAAGGTCGAGGTCAGCACCTATCAACAAGTGAAGACAGTTCAAAGGTGGTGAAGATCTATGAGGACATGATTAGACAATCTACTAGTGTGTCTAGTACGTAAGCCGAGGTCAGAGCTTTGGGTTGTTTGTAAAGAACTTGTATTCTTTCATCGAGTGATTTTTTTCATTAGGGTCTTTAACCTTAAAGGCCCCGCAGTTGTTTTCCTCATTTTTGAGGTTTTTACTGCGCAAACAATTCTGGTCTCTTGGTTGCTGTGCGTTTGTGATTATCTTGGTTTGCCTAGTTCTCTTTCTGCTGTTTTGGGATTCATACCTGTACTTCAATCCTTGTATTGTCTTTCTGCTATTTTGGGATCCATACCTGTGCTTCAATCCTTGTATTGTCTGTTACGTTTTGATTTGAAAGAAAGTGTGATTTCTCCGAGAATAGCCTATTCACCCCCCCCCCCCCCCCCCCCAAGGCATATTTGTTTCATCCTAGTATTTTCACAACCTTCAAAGATGATCAAGTTGAAACGACCGGAAGATATATAACAACTAGTAATTTTTATTCTGTACTTTAAACCAGTTGGGTGTAGTGAATTGTATGTTTTATGTGCATGATGTGAAATTTGAATGATAAATAAATAAAACAGAAAAGTAACTTTGTACGGGACTACAGGTACAATTCCCAGCAAAACACCAAACTAAACAGAATCCCAAACAGAAAATCAAGCTTTACCCTTATAACCAACGGAGCAGAAGCTCCGAATTTGGCCACAACAACACTCCCAAAAGGTGATTTTCTGCTGAGAGCAACATGGAGAAACTTCAATCTCTTGCAACTCGAGCATTGATGGCTGAAAGGTACGTGCTTCAATTGAGAGATAAGAATTTGAATACAGTATGATCGATGTCTGCGAGACTATGGAAACTTCTTGAGACTGAGTGAGTTGAACCTCAAATGGAAATTGAAGTTTTTTGTATTTTGGGAATGGGGGAAAGGGTATGGCGGAGCTGCGGAGAGTTTTGAATGGATTGCAGTTAGAATTTGGTCCTCTGTTTAATCCCAGAGCTAGTGTTATGGTTCTTTAATAAAAAAAGATTAAAAATTGTCCTGCCTAGAGGAAAAGTATCGAGTATGAATGTTTTTCCCAGTGGCAAATTTATCTACCCAATCAAAAACCTTCTTTTGAAATATCAATAATTTTTTTCTGTGTTGGTATGAAAAAACCAAAAACACTCTTTATACTTCAAAATTTGCACAGGCAATGAGCTATCATCAGATTTTCAAAGAGACATGAATAGTTTTTTTTTTTTTTTTTTTTGTGAAAAGAGACACGAATAGTTTGAAACATTTAAATTGTTTGCAGCAAACTTGCATAACGTGATAATGGTGATAGGCTGGTAGCTATAGGTAGAAAAAGTACTGGACTTTACACATTCAAATCAATTTGATATCCGTAACGCCAAGTCGTCCAATTCCGACAAAATATGTAGTGTTAGCTCAGTGGTTAGAGCACCCACTACCTAAAATCAAGGTCTTGAGTTCGAGTCACCTGTTAGTGTGAGTCATCGTTCCCTATTAGGAATAGACTACATGGGAATTGTAATTACTTACCTTGTGAATGTTGTGTAGTACAGTTGTACACAATAGGTGTAGTGCGTTGTAGTACGATTGTAATCTGTTTATATACACCACAGAATGGGTGTAATAAAATTATCAGTAAAAAATTGATTCTCTCAATATTGTCTTATTTGACTTCACCATGAGGGTATGAGTAAAATCTTTTTATCATCTTTAAAATGAGAATAGTATAGGAATTCTAAAACTTGAAATCCGAGGTCGAATATAAATTCATTTATGAAATTATGTGGGCTTGAATTGGAGCACTTTAATTTGATGTAATCAATCTGCGACTATCCTAGTGGAACCAAATACAGTACTAGTGAGATACAATTTGGAGTCTTCTCTTACTGAAATAGGGCACCACATGTGCTTATTGGATCATGAAACCCATTATGAGTTTCAATGTGGTCTATTAGCGGTGCTTGTAAATCTAACAATAATCTCTAATAAAATTGATTAACTTGATGCTTATTATTTGTAAAGTTTGTAATTTGAAGGTGCACAAATAGATTTTTTTTCCTCATGTAAGGAAAATGTTTTGGGAGGTTCTATTCATACCTCAAAATTAGTATTTGGACATCTTCATTTTTTCAAGTGATAGTTGACTTAGTCAACTTATGCTAAATTACCAATAAAGATACAAAAGAGGAGGAAGAAGAAAAAAAAATTCTTCTTACCTCTACGATCAACAGTAGTCTTCAACTTAAAGAAATTATGTGGTTTTGTTTCGTTTATTAACATTTCTTGATTGGATGCCAAGATTTTTTGGGGAATATAAACTTTCCCCTCGCATTCTTCTTGCTTTGATTTTTTTTTTTTTTTGTAACGTCAATAAAAGAATGAAAATCTAGAAACGATCCCACATAGGAAAGCTGACTGAGAATATAATTTTGATGAATTATGGTGATGTTGTTTGGGTTTCAAAGAGTTCCATAACCCTCCTACCAACTAATTTAAATGGCAAAACCCCATAAACTTTTTTTTGTTGCAAATAGCTTTGAGCTATCAAATCTCATGGGATTGTTTTTGTTTCTTGGAAGTCTGTGATCCAAATGATCCTGCTAACTATGGAGTCATTCCAGGAACAACTGAAGCCCTCATTTGATCTTCTAGAAGATGCTGGATTTGAAAAAGAAAAAAAAAAAATCATTCGAGCTGTTGATGATGATGATCAAGAAGAATTCAATGACATGAAGGAGAAAGATGACAAACTATTAGAAAAGCCAAATGCTATTGACAAGAAACTTGAAGTAAAGCTAGCAGAGCTGGATCATACTTTTGGAAAGAAAGGAAAGGTTCTAGAGAAAGAGATCAGAGATATAGCAGAGGAAAGAAATGATTTGACAGAGAAGAAGAGAAGCCCTCTCTATAGAAAAGTATGTAAACGTATCAAGACGCTCTGACTACAAAAATTATATATACTGCATGTCCTTGAATTCATGGATCACATGCTTGTTGTGGGCGACTTTGATTCATGGGCATGGACTCCGAGGTTATTCTCTTTCCAAAAAAATAAAAATAAAAAAGAGAGGCTTTTATAGATTTTATTAGACAACGGGGCATTGTGGGAAAATTAGGGAGGTGCAAATAGCATATTAGTTATGGGAAATGATCATTTACCCGATTTTAGGCTAAAAATTGCTCACTTGTAGGGATGACAAAATCCCCAGCGGGGCGGAGCTCCATTGGATACCCGCCCCTAATGGGGGGAGAATTCAGGGACAAATGGGGAATGGGGATGAGGATCCCCAATCCCGCTATCTAAGATTGGGATGGGCGGGATGTTATTGTGATCCCCATCCCCAAACCCGCCCCAATATATTTTATTTTATTTTATTTTTTATAATATAAATAATAAATATAGACATTTACTATTTTACTTTAAGGGAAAATCGTCCGTACAGTACTTGACCTTTTCCCCATTCTAAACCTCAGTACCTCACGTTCAAAAAATATCAGAACGGTACCTGAGTTTGACCCGCCGACCGAAGATTGGTACCTAGTGTCGTTAGCTCTGTTACAAAAATTAACGGTTGAAGGATAATTTCGTTCTTTTCATGTTTAATTCGTTATTCTTTTATCTAAACTTTTTTTTCTTATTTTTTCTCTCTCCCTACTGTCCTCTCTCTCGTCCCATTCAAACCCAGAACTCTCCTCTCTCTCTCGTCCTCTCTGGTCTATTCAAGTTTGGAGTCTTTGGACTAAGTGACTAACCACTCCGCTATCAGTTTTCTCTATTTCTCTTCCCTGATTATGATCTGTATCAGCTATCTCTCCTATTATTTATTTCAGACAAAATCAAAATCCAAAGCATATTCTGATTCAATAACACAGTGCCCAACAAATCACAGTACCCAATCTACCAATTATTCACTGAAACAATCAAAACCCAAAAAGCATAATCTTCAAAAGACAAATAATTGCAAGCAAACTAAAACAGATTGGCCGGCCAGCCGGCTAGAAGCTTGGAAACTTGCCAGAAATCCCAAAATTATTCTCCCCTTCGATTCTCTCTCATGTCTTATCATCAGGACAAACCAACACTATGGATAGGTCGGCGAGGTCAAAAGGAAGCTTCTGACACCAGTGAGACGCTATGACGAAGCTGGAATCGGAAAACTCGCCGGCGAACCCTAGAAGTTTTCGGGCTTCTTCCTGCCTCCATCGCCAGTCGTTCGAAGCAGGGACGACCGAGCTCCCATTAGCGACGCCAAGAGGAGTCGAACGACGCCTGTCTGACGTCGGGTGCTGGCCGAAAGTGGAGATACCATCGGTCTGGGGCCATCGTTACAAAGCAGTCAAGACTGAAGTCGGTCTGGGATGTAATCTGGTGCTCCTCAAGCTGGTTCAACTTATATATACTCAAATCCAACAGTTGAGATCAAACGGTGATTAAAATGGATGCTCTAGATTAAACCGCCTCTAATTTCTATTTTTAATTATATTTTTGGATATTACCAAACTTCCAAAAATTATTAAAAATAGCTTGGGTGTACGAAAAAATCCTCTGAAAATTCTACAATCTTGAAACAGCATCTAGTTTAATCGTACGGGCTCAAAAGATAAAATTTGACAAACCAAAAATTTAAATAATTTTTCAAAACTAATAGAATTTTTTTTATTGTATAAAAAAAATCAAGAAAACAAAAACTAAAGGTAAATTGGTCATTTAATGATCAAAATATGCCAACCATCATTTTTGTAACAGAGCTAACGGCACTAGGTACCAATCTTCGGTCGGGGTCAAAACCTCAGGTACCGTTCTGATATTTTTGAACGTGAGGTACTGAAATTTAGAATGGGGAAAATGTCATGTACTGTACGGAGGATTTTCCCTTACTTTAAATGATGTTTTGACTTTTGTACTCACTAAATTATGATTTATGAATTTAATCATGTTTTAAATTTATTTGTTGTAAATTTTGATTTTAAAAAAGGCAATATGAGAAAAAAAATATTTTATTTATTAAATTCTTATTGGGAATTTGGGGCGGGTTTGGAGGCTTAGTCCCCAGTGGGGATGGGGACGGGGAATCCCCAATATATTTTTATTGGAGATTGGGGCGGGGATGGGAGTAGAGAATGACCCCGGGGATGGGGATGGTATTGTGATCCCCATCCCCAACCAGCCCCATTGCCATCCCTTCTCACTTGCTCCACCAACTGTTTTTTAACCCCATTTACCCAAAACACTCTAAGGGATTATTTCCCTAATACCAAATTAATTTTTTTTATTCTTTTTATTTATTTTTGGGACTTTTTTGCCCTCTTCTTCTTTCTCACTTAGAGAGAGAAGTAATCCTCCACCTTCCTATGCTTCGGTGACCAGTGGCCGGCCGCGGTCTCCGGCGACCGGTGACCGGAGTCATGGGCCGTGACCACTTTACCTAATTTCAGCTTAAAAATTGCCCACTTACTCCACTAGGAGTTTTTTAACCCCACTTACCCAATCTAACATCTTTTGACAATTTTACCCCTATTATTAAATTTTCACTCTCTCCTCTCAGTCTCTGTCTCTCTTCCCCCCCTCCCCTCTTCGATCTATTTTCTCTCTTCTCCCCCCCCTCACCGATCTCTCTCTCTCTCTCTCTATCCGTACCTCCGGTGCGGCGTCGAACTTAGGATTAGTGCTTTCTCTCTCCGGTGCGGTGGTGCGTTGTCGAACTCCGGATCACGCTTGAAGCTCTCTCTCTCCACCGGCGGTGCGGCCTCGAACTCCAGATCTTGCTTGAAGCTCTCTCCTCACCTCCGGTGCGGCCTCGAACTCCCGAATCACCCTTGAAGCTCCGGTCGGAGCTATCGGAGTTTAACTAAGTCTAGATGCAGAGCGTCGGTAGGCTATCGTCGACGGCAAGGCCGATAACAAGTTGGTGTAGACCACTGCTCTGCTTATGTTGCTTTTCGCAATTCCCTCCACTGCTTCTGCTATGGGTCTCGGGCCTCACCCATCGAAGTCGGAGAAGGAGATCTGCAACCGTCGAAGTCAAAGATGGGAGGAGAAGAAGAAGTGGGTGCCCAGACATTTTTTTTTTTCGGTATCCTGAGTTTTTTTATTTTTTTATTATTATTTTTTGTATCTGTAATGTATTCATTTTGGTTCACTTGAGAGCAATAATATGATGATTGGAGGGTAATAATATGATTATTGAGGCAATATTATGATTATTAGGAGGCAATAATATGATTACTGGGGGGCAATAATATGATCAATTGTGCCTGTAGTGTATTCACTTTGGTTTTGGGAGTTTATACAATTCACTAGATGGAAATAATACGATTATTGGGAGGCAATAATATGAGTATTGGGAGGCAATAA
Source organism: Rosa chinensis (assembly GCF_002994745.2). Lineage (NCBI taxonomy): Eukaryota > Viridiplantae > Streptophyta > Magnoliopsida > Rosales > Rosaceae > Rosa > Rosa chinensis. Next base: position 47,282,206 of record NC_037088.1, on the reverse strand, counting down.
TATGAGTATTGGGGGCAATAATATGATTACTGGGGGGCAATAATAAGGTTACTGGGTATTATTAGGGGGCACTAAATTCAGACGCCGGAATCCGGTCACCAGTCCGGGAGCCGGATTCCGGTGATCGGTCCGCAGGATTCTGGTCATCGTTTGCCGGATTCCGGTGACCGGTCGCCGGAGATCGCGGCCGGCCACTGGTTACCGGAGCATAGCAAGGTGGAGGATGACTTCTCTTTCTAAGTGAGAAAGAAGAAGAGGGAAAAAAAGTCTCAAAAATAAATAAAAAGAATTAAAAAAAATTAATTGAGTATTAGGGAAATAATCTCTTATAGTGTTTTGGGTAAATGGAGTTAAAAAACAGTTGGTGGAGAAAGTGGGCAAGTTTTAGCCTAAAATCGGGTAAATGAATTTCCCATTCTTTAATGTAAGTTAGTTGTGTACCTGGCGTCATCTCTCATTGCGACAACTGTCCCGCGAAAAATTTGGTTAAAGTTCGAAATGACCATTATAGCCCTACACCAACAAAACGCCGTCGTTTGCTGCCCAACAGTTGTATTCATCACTCTCCGATGTCAGGGTTTGAAGATTTAGGATTATGGAGGGGAGCTGCAATGTCGAGCTTGGAGGAGGCGTACCAAGGTTTGCACTAGAATTCTTGGGAACGGGTCAACGTTGGCATCAGGTGAGTTGACTCAATTTTACCGGGTTTGATTGTATCAAAGTGAATGATGATGAGCATGTAAGTGAATATGATAAGAATTCGATGGTTGATAGTTATGGTCATTGGTTGATGAGTGGGTGCAGCGTAGTTTGTTAAAATGTAGATTTTGAAACACTGGCGTTTTATGTTTTCTTCTTTGGTAAATATGTGGATCTGTACCTGGTGGTGGTATGCAGCTCCAAATAGAAAGTCCTCTACGCGTTGACCACCCAGGTGTTTCTCCCTCAGTCTTTCACTAAGCAGTAAGCACAGATGTTTGTACTGCCATACCTCTGCAATTTAGGTTCTGCTTGGTTTGCAAGATAATCTTTGCTATACCCCATATAGAAGACTTGTGTTTGCTTGACACAACCATTCTCCAGTACTAGTCACTTGTCCAAAAATCACAATATACCAGTACTAGTCACTTGTCCAAAAATCACAATCCATACCCTACTCAATCCCTTGTCCTACCCATTACACCCTGGCTCCTTGAGGTCGTAATCCATTCCTGTCCAATGCCATGATTCATTGTGCAAATTTGTGGTGGATTCTGGACCCCAGAGTGTTATTTCCCTGTTGGAATGGTTATGCTCCATATGAAGCAGCAGTCAAGGGTTTAATTTACCATATACTTCTTGTTGCTCCACAGCTCAAGTCAAGGTTTTTGAACAATGGTGTCAAATCACGCTGCTAGTTCTATTGATCTTCATAATTTCTGGAATGCTGAGTTGACAAGGTATGTATCTTGCTGCAGCTACTAACAATTTTGAGAGGAGAAGTTTGGTAATGGAGGTTGGTGCCATGCCGGATGCAGTGTTTGGCGGGTTGTAAGTCTCCACCATTAGTAGTCCATCTCCAGGATGTTTTGTTATTGTTATTATTCTGTGAACATTAATATGGTGCAATAATATATAAGACATTCTTATAGATGTTTTTGCTTTAAGAAACTTTGATTGGTGGAGTTGTTTTTTGGATCTGAAAACTTTCATTGAAAAAGAATACAGCATACTAGTTCCTTATTGGTCCTGCTCATCTTCATTCATTAATTTTTCATTTTCTTGGTATTTCCTATTCTCTTTTGCTTCATCCTCTGCAACGGTAAAATTTGGTAATTAACTTATAATATATATATATATATATATTTTAATTTAAGAGTAAAATTGGAATTTAGTGGGTAAAGAATATAATGTAGGGGTTGGGGACTATTTTTCCTTGCTAATTAACTAGAACTATGTGTTTTATTTTTTTTTTTTCTTTCTTTTTGCTCAATCTCCTGATATGCAATTAGCAAATTTGGGACCACATCTTTTTTAAGCCTGAGTATGATTTTTAGAGAGTGCTTCACTCGGAAATATATGAAGAATCCCCCAACAAATCGGAAAGACATAAAAGAGTTGATAGAACCCATTACATTAAATAGCGCCTGCTCTAGAGGAAGAATTGGATATTTATGTATAAATACGGCCAGTATTACGTTACCCTTATATATTATCCAGCTTCTTGTCTTTTTTGGAAACTAACAGGTCTTATTGCTTATCGAAACTCACATCCAAATGATCATAAAGTTACAAAGTGACATATTATACCACATCAGACACCTACATAAACACAAAATACAAAGCCAAACAAGCTAAGCATTTACTAGTGTAACTAATTAGGCGTCGTTGTTGTGTTTTAGGCAACAGAAGGGATTCCAGTGCTGGAAAGAGAGGAAAAGAAGAGGATTTGGTTTCGATAATACCCAATTCGTGGTTTTAATCTTTGCCCATTCTGGCTGGGTATATAAGCATAAGCATCAGGTCTCGAAGCCGTATCTACACCGACATCAACTCTTCCAGATTATCAACTCAGCCACCAAGATCAACAGCGCTGCAAGCTTGCTAGGGCTAAGCTTTTTCTTTTGTTGGATGTTATTGATGACTATAGTTGTTTTTAGTTTTTCATTATCCAAAAGATTAAAGCTTTTTTTTTTTGAATTACACTTGCCTAAGAGCTGTGGCTTTTGATATTCTGAAACAACAATAGCCTGTAGTATGGACATGTGCCTGGTCTGTCAATTTGTTAGTCTAGGCAACCAATGCATTACTACAGTTGGTGATTTTTTTTCTTTTTTTTTTTTGACAGGATAGAGCAAAGTCGCTTAAGTTACCAAACCATGTTGGAATTGATTGTAGGAACACTCAGATTACACGAGTGAGTTGGGTTTGATTGGTTTGCTATTTTTGAGGTTTTAGTGATGTTGTTTGAATACTGTGAATCAAATATAATGATCATTGCGTTTACGACATACTGTGAATCAAATATAAAGATCATTTCCAGTGTATTTTGTATTAATCTCATACTCTGCCTCTTATTTGATTGTGCCTTCTATTTTATTCTTATTCTGCCTATGTGATTGTTAACCCGTCTCTGTGATAGTATCCCCCCACATTAGGATTAGCCTGATAGTAACAAGAGCGTTCGGTGAAATTACCAATCCTTTACCAACTTGCTAATGCCTCATTCCAACTGATCAGTCTCCATGCAACCAAAATTTTAGTTTATTTATAATGATTGTATCCTTTTTCCCCAAGGAATATTAAGAAAAGTTACACCTATGAGTTTATCCAAATAAGAAAAGTTTGTCTCTGGTGCTGTATGAAAGTGCAGTGTTTTAATTTGATGGACTATGGTATTGGATTTTAATAGCTTTAGAAACTCAAAAGATAAATCACTTCTCTAAACTAATACGTTCTCATTGAGCTTCAATTTTTCTGTGAAGTGAAATTTTTTTGGTGCTTGGTTTCTTTAGAGCATAATTTCATTCCCTATTATTGTTGCCAATATATTAGGTTTGACTATTAACAATGCAGTTGCTACATTCAACTATCTTTATATTCATCAATATACAGAAAAGAATTTCTCATGAAAATCATCTTCATATTTCTGTAACAGAACTCTCTGAGATGGGATCCTTATATTAGTTCTAATTTCAATGTCTTTTCAATATAGATTATTTGTTAAGCTGTATTGTTTCAAAGTTTCTAATCATATACTTGGAATTATGTAATTGCACGTAGAAATGCTTTGTGGGAGATTGGCATGCTGGTCCTATATGGGTTTGAGAAAGCTAATTAACCATCAAAAGTGGAGGCAGTCATATATCTTTTCTTGCATCTTTGGTTCTTGGATTTGCCTGTGTAATTCATCAAGTGCAAGAGGCCTCCAAGTACAAGGTAGAATTTGGATCTATTCCTGTTTTATGGTTTTCTTCATTTTCTGGACACTCTAATCTTTGTTTGCTGATTATAAAAAAGAGTATTGTATGTGGGGTCAAGCAATATATCTGAGTTTTCAATTAATATTTCGACTCTAGCAAAGTATCCCACAAGGCTCAATTTTAGATCAGACTATATTGCTGCATTTGTAGAAGCTGGGGAACTCACCTGGACACCCTTGTTTGTTATACTATACCTCTGATTCGGTGTCTCTTTTTATAGTTGACTCAAGTAACTTATATCTTTATTTTTAGGCCTTAACTGTCATAAAAACTGGAAGTCTTTGTTTGAAGATTTAGAAGCACATTACTAATCAAGTAAGAGGTTGTTATACATAGATTTGTTACCAACTTTGCTTACCCTACGATAGTCATTCTGTGATCAACTCTGTTTCTAACAATAGTCTCTTTGTCAAACAGGTGTTAAGAAGCTTCACATCTCAGGCATTGAAAACTTCCAGAATGCACAGTATTAGTTGTGTCACCTATGAAGCTAGATTCCTCTGCTTCAGCAATTCTGTAAGTTCCATGCTTCGGTCAACAACATGAGTTATTTAATGATTAAATAAATTGGGGTATTGGTAAACTGACAGAATCGGGTATACCCAGTCAGTGTGATTAATGGTGTATAATTATGTTTTATAGGTAGACATGAGGAAGGCGAATATGGATTTTTGCATCCAGGTACTGCTAATAGAGTAACTGAGCTTCCCGGGTTTAAAGATGAAGTTCTTATCAACTTCATTCATGGTCTTTGATGTAAAGGTAATAATCTTTTTTCTTCATTACTTCTATTTGTAAAAATTTGTTTTGTGTTCAGTTTGATCTGGTCATTCTGTGCATGCTGTTTTTTTGTGTTAAGATTTATTGGTATGAGGGCCTGGATTTGTGTTTGTTGTTAGTATATACTTTCATGACTAATACGTGGCTTTTTTTTTTCTTTCAATTTGCAGGAAGTGAATGGAAAAGAAATTCAAATTTCTTTGGTACTCTATACTGTAAACAATGAGGAATTAAATGAGCAATACCTGATACCAACAATATCATGAAACTCATAAACTTAAATAAAAATACCAGTACATAAAAAAAGGATTGATGATAAAGACTTCAGAGTTCAGACCAAAAGGAAAAAAAAAAAAAAAGGATAAGGTCTGAAACGTTGATGGATGAAATAGATGGAAGCGCTTTACTCAGAGCAATGCTAAGATAAGCAAGGAGGCTGGAGGAGAGTTTAATATTTTTGATGGGTCGGTGATGGGCAAGAATTGGAGTTACATTGTACAGAATTGGAGATTTGGAAGTTGGCCAGATGGGATTCAGTCAACAGTATAGTTATATTGTTGTTGTTGGTTGTTATTGTGATTTGTGGATTGAGTTTGGTTTGTTTGGTTTCGCAGGTAGCCTGAACGTGGTCTTACCATCGTCAAGCTAACGCATGTGGATGTTCCTGAAGAAGACAGGTTATTTCTCAGCTTTTGTTTTGTAGTTTTTGGTATTCTTTAACGTAATTCATTGTATTAAAGAAGATAGGTCTGAAACTCATTTCTGATAACTAATCAATAATTTTATTTGCATAAGTTTAGAAGACCTGTATGATAAAAAAAAAAAAAAAAAAAAACATCAGATAGTTCATTTACCAGTGATCTAATGTTCTTACAGTTTCTGCTTAGTAATGATCTGAAAGTAACTTTGTAATATCTGATTTTATTTTTCAAAAGCATGAGAACTATTACTGTGATGTGATGAATTTTGATATATGCTGGTAATTCGATCTGTAAACCTTCATATAGGGATAGCTTCGTTCTCTGTTTGATTACTCATATTCATAAACTTTTTTCTGAAATCAATTGAGCAAGCTTGACCTATAATAGAGACCTGTCATACCATAACTTGCACTTTTAAAAATAGCAAACTTCATTATGTTCATGTCCTTAAGCTAAACATGGGTTCCTAAGCTACTTACATCGCATATCTTGCATCTCTCTATATTTTGTAATCTGATTCTTTTTCTCACATCTTAGTGCCCAATATTTCAGTGGCAGTCCATCACATCCAACAGCAAATGAAGCTTCCACTAACACAAAAGAGAACTTCCAAGCAGATGAACTAATGGATGACATGATGAAGATCTCATGTAATGATTGGTTCGAACTTTGAATATATAATATTTTGCTAAGAACTAACCATATTTGTCAGTTGAATATAAACATCTTGGGTGCAACATTTTTCTTTGGTCAATAGAATATCAAAATTTTTTAGCACTATAAAATGTGAATGACAAGTTTGGTTAAAACACCCGCTCTTGCTCAAAAACTTCTATTCTTTTTAACTTTGTTTGTATGCCACAATCCAATATTCCACTATGTATCAAAATGGAAGTAGCGATCGCGTACGGACGAATGAAACATGATACATGATGGTTTTATGGTTTTTGGTTTCCATAAATGTAAAAAGAGCATACTCTTTCCCTCAGCAGCGCGCGGGTACGTTAGCTAGTTTTTCTTTTGGAGACTGACGCTCAAGTTTAGTTTGGATCAAACAAAAGCTTTTTAGATAACAAGTTATGAGAAGATATTACACGATTTATCATGTTCAACAACCCAAAATCCACGCATATATAGTACACGGTTTCCACAAACATCATTAAGACCTTATTCACCAAAGTCAAAACTTGCTGCACCATATGGGTCCTAGTTGCATGACAACGAACAACAATCTCAACACATACAACTCTTTTGAAATTTTTTAGGTTAATTTAGTTTCTAAGACTGATAATGATGAATATGATAAGCAATCCATTAATGCACAGCAATGAATGGGCATTCACCTCACCTTGATTACCATCTTCATTTCTCTGATTGTAAACTATTAGTATCAATGTTTTTTAGTTGTCAATTGTTTGATCTTAGGATCTTAATTGTATTAATTGTAATGGCTGCCTTAGCGTGTTTGATGGACAGTATGAAGGAATGAGCAATCATGGAAGGTCATAAAAAAGTAGATTATAGACTTTGTTTGGTGACTTTGGTTTGTACCCAAGCTTTGTAGTAATTAAACTTCTCCCCTGGATAATGCCAAAAAAACAAAAAAAACTTCTCCCCTGGACAAAACCCCAAAGTATTGAGCAACAATAAATCTGTTTTAATATTAGACACAAATACTGTGCTGAACATCCCTGAGAATTCCATTAGAATTTATCTTAGTAATCCAATAGATGAAATAGCAATCTTTGCTTAACCAGAAGTACTTACCAGTAAACACGCTTAGAGTAAATAGAGGCTATTTTTACTTATAAATAGCAATGAATCAGAGGGACTGGTACCCATTATCTACTTCCTTACCCAGAACCAAACACAATGGCTTGCCACAAAGTAGCAGCTGCTCCCTTTCAACTTCTTTCTCTTGTCAGTTTCCTTCTTTTCTTAAATCCATATTCTTCTATTTTCCTTGAAGCCACAACAATATTTGCCAACTCCAATACTGTCAATGATGAGAGGTCCAATGTGGCTTGCATTGAGGAAGAGAGGAAGGCCCTCCTTGAATTCAAGCAAGGACTTCAAGATCCTTTGTTTGAGCTTCATTCTTGGGTTGGCAAAGACTGCTGCAACTGGCATGGCATAGTCTGCAACAACCAAACAGGTAACATCATCGAGCTTCGTCTTTTGGATACACAAATCTCTGGTACACTTTCAATGTCAATAGGCAGTCTTTCGGATTTGGAGACCTTGATTCTTTTTAACAATTCGTTCTCTGGCCCACTTCCGATATCAATCGAAAATCTTTCAGATCTGCGGACCTTGAACCTTTCTTTCAATTTCATCTCCGGTCCACTTCCGACATCGATCGGAAATCTTTCAAATTTGCAGAGCTTGTCCCTTTCTTCAAACAAAATTTTCGGTCCACTTCCGACATCTATCGGAAGTCTTTCAAATTTGCAGAGCTTGGACCTTTTGACAGGACCCGACCCAGGAATCACCCCAATTACCTGGATACGAGCCTGCGGGGCCCACGTTAAGCGAAATCCTACCGAAAATTCGGCAGAACCTCCCCTAAATATGGGCTACCCAAAAATTTCACAAACCTGGACATGATTACAACATTAACTTCTACTCAACCTACAATATCATATTTACAATCCAAACACATATATTACATCCGGAAAGTTCAAATCCCAACATAACCTCCGTAAGCAACAACAATCCGAACAACAACATCCATCAAAATAAAGGAAAAAGATTATCAGAGCAACACCTAAACTAAGCCGATATCATACAAGGTAGGTTAAGTAATAACCTACGGACAAAAACGGAAGCGCTGATTTCCAAGTCCTTGAGCCTGGACGCGATCTCTGCTAATCTGAAATCTGGGCATTTGAAAACGAAGGGCCTAGGGGAAAACATATAAAATCCATTAGAGTGAGTGGACAAAACCGAAACAAGAATCAAACAATTTATGGTATGCCTTCCCATTTCTCTTTCCAACAAACAAACATGCAGCCAGACTTCATAAAAGTTTCCAACTCACTATTTTTCCAAGAAACTCATTTGATGACTAGGAAGGACTGCTTCCTAGGCATCTCATGCCATAAGGGGAGGGACTGCCACCCGATGACGCATCGGAAGGGACTGCCACCGGAATAGGAGGCGGTGATTAGTTGGACTGCCAACTAGCCACAGGTAGTAGACGGGACTGCCGACTAACTATCTCAAGTCATCTGGAAGGGTCTGCCAACCAGATGACGCATCGGATGGGACTGCCAACGAGTTGTAGTCTGGACGGGACTGCCGACCAGACTATTACCTAGAAAGGACTGCCAACTAGGTAAGATACGCATGCGCCAAAACTGTCCTCCTTGTCAACTGTTTCCTTTTGATCCTTTTCTTTCCATAAAATCATATTTACTCAAATAACAATCCATTTCAAATTTAATACCATGCTGCATGCATTATTTAAATAAATAAAAGTCCACTCACAAGTGAGTCCCGCAGCTAACCCTGCTACTGCTGCTGTGTCCTCCTCGCTCGAGGCTCAGTACGTCCTGTCACAATAGAATAGGATATAATTAACCATATAATGAAATACTCTCAAAACAACCCATTCCCCTCGGAATAAGCATCCGTTAATTACAATTGTCATAAAACTCCCTCACTTAAACTTGGATTAAATTCTATAATTCCTTACAATCTCAATGCCCTCTAATTCATACTACTCAACCGATTTTTAATTCGATTTCTCAATCGTTCAAAGACTTCACTTAATCTAAATCTTCACAAGAACCGTTCGATAACTTAATCAATTTAATCTCACTTCCTTCATCACAAATTACCACAATTTATAATATAAATCCTTTCCAAAAATTCCCACATTCATTCTTAATTTTTCTCCTTTCAAGTTCACAATTTCAACTCCAACAATCTCAAATTCTCTCTACTTCCTAACAACAATTCATAATAGCCCTTTTTCCAAGAGTTTTCACCCAACACTACAAACATGACAAATCCATCAACCATGTTCAACATCACAAACCAAAGAAAACTCAATATCCAACCAACTTCAAGTTTAACACAAACTCAAAGATTAAATTCAATTCCAATCAACCTATTTAATCCAAAATCAACTCCATAACACACATAACCATTTCTAAACCTGCAACAATAACCAAATTCAAGTAGGAATATCCAGAAAAATCAAACAAGAACCCAAGAATTCGAGAGTTACTGTTCACGATACTGTTCACAGTCTCAAACACCTTCAAATCTTCCTCCACCGATCAAAACGAGCTGCAACAAGGTTAGGAACACGTTCAGCACTTCCCCAACAACCAAAAACCCAAAGAATCCGGCCAGAAATCGCCGGAAACCGGACATCCAAGCAAAAATCCAATTTTCCCCTTTTTGCAATTCTCTTCAAATCTCTAAAACGAAGCTACCCAAGGTGAAAGACTTACATGGCTAGATGGAGAAGGAAGAGAGGATCACGCCGTGCCCAACCTTTCGTCCTGGGGTGGCCAGATGGCGACGGAATCGCCGGAGAGAGAGAGAGCAACGCGGAAGAAAAAAAGGAAGGGGGCTCGGGTTGTCCCGTTCTCTCTCCTCCTTTTTTTTTTTTTTGATTCCTTTACTTTCTCTCTCTTCCCATCTGATTTTTAATCCCTCCTTACCACAATTAGAAGCTCACAAAAAGAAAAACATGCCAAAATAGAAATTTTCTATTTTTTGTCATAACTTTTCCAATATAACTCCAATTTAAACAAACTACGTGTCCACGAACTCGATTTTCGTATTCTTCGACAATCTCAAAGAAATTTCCTAATTGGCCGGACTAAAGAAAAAGTCACTCCTCGGTCAATAATGGTAAAAACGCACTTCATAAAAAAAAATAAGGTACGGGGCCTTACACCTTTATTCAAACAAAATTTCCGGTCCACTTCCGACATCGATCGGAAATCTTTCAAATTTCCAGAGCTTGTCCCTTTCTCCAAACAAAATTTTCGGTCCACTTCCGACATCTATTAGAAATCTTTCAAATTTGCAGAGCTTGTCCCTTTCTTCAAACAAAATTTCCTGTCCACTTCCGACATCGATCGGAAATCTTTCAAATTTGCAGAGCTTGTCCTTTTCTTCAAACAAAATTTCCTGTCCACTTCCGACATCTATCGGAAATCTTTCAAATTTGCAGAGCTTGTCCCTTTCGTCAAACAAAATTTCCGGTCCATTTCCGACATCGATCGGAAATCTTTCAAATTTGCAGACCTTGTACCTTTCTGGGAACTCAATTTCCGGTCCACTTCCGACATCGATCGGAAGTCTTTCAAATTGCAGAGCTTGACCTTTCTTCAAACTCAATTTCCGGTCCACTTCCGACATCGATCGGAAATCTTTCAAATTTGCAGACCTTGTACCTTTCTGAGAACTCAATTTCCAGTCCACTTCCGACGTCGATCGGAAGTCTTTCAAATTTGCAGAGCTTGGACCTTTATTCAAACAAAATTTCCTGTCCACTTCCTACATCGATCGGAAGTCTTTCAAATTTGCAGAACTTGGACCTTTCCTACAACTCAAAAATGAATGGAACTATTCCAGAAAGCATTGGACAACTTGGAGAGTTAAAGTCCTTGTATCTCGACAGTTGTTCATGGGAAGGCTTTATATCCGAAAATCATTTTCAGAACACTAGCAGATTGAAAGACTTTACTTTATCCAGCGAGGCATCCAACTCTTTGGTTTTCAACGTCAGTCATGACTGGATCCCATCTTCAGTCTTACGAATCTTTATATCACGGATTGTAAACTAATGGATACTGCTTTTTTCCAGTGTGGCTCAGAAGTCAAAAATTCCTCAATTACTTAAATCTTTGGAGTGTCGGAATTTCAGATACAATACCCGATTGGTTTTGGAGATTTTCTCCATTCCTTGAGTATGTGGTGTTATCTCATAACCAGTTAAGAGGAAACCTTCCCAAGTCTGTGAGTTCTACTATTCAATACGTTAATTTGAAAAATAACAGTTTGGTAGGGTCCCTTCCACTTTGGCCAAATGTAACACAACTAAGCTTGGCAAACAATAGATTTTCAGGGCCTATTCCTATTGGCCCCGAGATGTCAAAGTTGGTGCTTCTTGATCTCTCAAGGAATTATTTCTCTGGAAATATTCCTAGGGATTGGACGGGTTGCAATATTTGAAGGTCATAGACTTTTCAAATAACAATCTATTTGGTGAAATCTCAAGCTCCATGTGCTCCCAACTACCATCACTCAAATGGTTGAGATTAAGCAACAATAATCTTTCTGGAATCTTGAGTCGTCTTTGCAAACTTGCAGAAATCTTTCTGGCACTTGATCTGGCAGGAAACAAGTTTTCCGGCACCATACCATATTGTATTGGAGAAAACCTTCATACATTGTCTTATTTACTTCTAGGAGCCAACAAGTTCATAGGAAATATTCCTCATCAATTATGCGATCTCTCCTCTCTTCAGGTTTTAGACCTTTCCCAAAATAATATATTTGGCTCCATTCCTGCATGTCTTGGTGGTTGAAACAAATGACAACAGTAGATGGCTTGCTTGGAAACAGCTGGGTTAGGAACTTGACGTTCCCTTTGGTTGTTTATGATCCTATGCATATCGACTTAAATGTGAAAGGAGTAGAATATGAATATATTGCTGATTTCATAGGACTCATTAAAAAGTACCTGTCAAGTAATAATCTATGGGGAGAAATACCAGAAGAGGTCAAAAATCTCATGGCTTTGGGTAGCTTGAACTTATCCCATAACCATTTGACAGGAAAGATACCAGAGGGTATCGGAAGCTTACATGAGTTAGAAGCACTTGACCTCTCTAGTAACCATCTTTGGGGTTTAATTCCTTCAAGCATGAACTCCATGACTTCATTAAACAAATTGAATTTGTCATTCAGCAACTTCTCTGGGCCAATCCCATCAGCCAACCAATTCCACACCTTCGATCCAACCTCATTTGAAGGAAACTCCGGACTTTGTGGACCTCCATTGCCAACCCAATGCAGCTCAGCATCCCATAATGATCCAGCTGCAAAGGTTGAGGAAGATGAAGAAGATAAGTATGGAAAATTATGGTCCTATGCAAGCACAGCGTTGGGGTTCATTGTAGGATTTTGATTGGGATGACTAAGATAAACACTCTTCATCAAGAATTCTACTATGTTAATTGTGATTGGAAAGCAACGTCTATCTCTTTAATGTTTTCCTTTGAAGAACGATAACTGTTTACTAAGCTTATAGCAGAAGGGAATTTAAATATTAGGACACAAAACGGCTGTACTAATAGGAATTCGTCAAGTTTTCTGGGCTACTAATACAAGTATTGACATGTAAAGCTTGTTGGGGAACTTCATCCATCCTTCCAAAAACATTCAGAAAGGAGGAAATGAAAGGAAAAGAACTTCGCGCAAATAATTTAGTGAGGCAATCATATACCCTAGCTTCTGAATTTTTGTCACGCAGTTGAAGTACAGAGTCTGACTAGACCATTGTGAATTTGTGATACATGTGTTCCTTGTAGTATGATAAAGTGAGTAGAAAGTGAGCTCTCATACTAGTTATCTACTTCCTTACTACAATGGCTTGCCGCAAAGCAGCTACTTCCTTTCAGCATCTTATTCTTGCTAATTTGTTTCTTTTAATTTAATATTCTTTTGTTTTCTTTGAAGCCACAACAATTTGCCAATCTCGACTACGACTTTTCACGAGATTTCCAATGTTGCTTGCATCAAGAAAGAGTGAATGGCTCTCCTTGAATTCAAGCATGACCTTATAGACCCCTTGTCTGTGCTTGACTCTTAGCATGGGGAAGACTGCTACAGGTGGAATGGCATAGTTTTCAACAATCAAACAGATATCGTCATCGAGCTTCTTCTTTCAGATAAACAAATCTCTGGTAAACTTTCAATGTCAATAGGAAGTCTTTCACATAATTTGGAGACCTTGAACCCTTCCATCAACTCAATCTCGGGATGCACTTCAAACATCAATTGGAAATCTTTCACCTTTGGAGACCTTGGACATTTCTTGAACTCGATCTCCAGTCGACTTCCAACATCAATAGGAAGTCTGTCACATTGGTGACCTTAGACCTTTCTAACAACACAGTCCTCGGTCCACTTCCGACATCAATTGAACATCTTTCTCACTTGCAGACCTTGAAACTTTTATTGAACTCAATCTCCAGTCAACTTCCGACATCAATTAGAAATCTCTCACATTTGCAGACCTTGGACCTTTCCTACAACTCTATCTCCGATCCACTTCCAACATCAATAGGAAAACTGTCACATCTAGAGACTTTACACCTTCCCAACAACTCAATATCTGGTCCACTTCCAACCTCAATTGGAAATCTATCACATTGCAAACCTTGTACCTTTCCTATAATAAGATTTCCAGTCCACTTCCAAGGTGGGTTGGAAATCTGCCAAATTTGGAGTCGTGCCTTTCCAACAACTTGATCTCTAGACCACTTCCGCCATCAATTGGATTTCTTTCATTTGCAGACCTTGGACCTTTCCTTTAACTCAATCTCCAGTCCACTTCCAACATCAATAGGAAACATGTCGCATTTAGTGGATCTGGAACTTTCCTATAACTCAAAACTGAATGGAACTATTCTAGAAAGTATCGGACAACTCAGAGAATTACAGTACTTGGATTTCAGGGGTTGTCCATGGGTAGGGGTTTTTGTCTAAAAACCATTTCTAAAAACTCACTAAATTGGTGAGTTTTGAACTATCATGCTAGTCATCTATTCCTCCCTTCAATCTTGCATTTCTTACTATCACATATTGCAAGCTTATGAGTCCTGCATATCCAGCATGGCTCAGAGCTCAAAATTTCCTTAGAGACATAGCACTTATAGATGTTGGAGTTTCAGATACAATACCCGATTGGTTTTGGAGAATTTCACCTCTCCTCACGTGGTTGGAACTCTGTGACAATCAGTTGAGAGGAGAACTTCCTAACTCCATAAATTCTCCTCTACAGTTCGTGAACAACAACAGTGTAGTAGGTTCCATTCCACTTTGGCCAGATCTAATAAATCTAAGCTTGGCAAGCAACAGATTTTCCGGACCAATTCTCTTAAACATTGGCAGTGAGATGTCAAAGTTGAGTGTCCCAGGTCTTTGAGGAATAATATGAATGGTACTGTTCCCCCTTTTCTGAAGTAAAATGAGATCACTGGTCTTTCTTCATCTCTCAAGGAATTATTTATCCGGAATTATTCCTAGGAATTGGATGGGTTTACAAGATTTGACCATCATAGACTTTTCAAACAACAACAATCAAATGGTTAAATTCTAAGCTCTATGTCCATCACTCAAATGGTTGAGATTAAGCAACAACAATCTTTCTGGGGATCTCGAATTGTCCTTACAAAACTGTGGAAGATTGTCTGCACTTGATATGCACTAATAAGCAGAAGAATGAAGAATTTGGTCAAGGGAGAAGAAGCTCCGAATTTGGCCACAAAGTCGCTCCAAAAGGTGATTTTCTGTTGATAGCAAGTGGAAGGAAACTTCGATCTCTTGCGACTCGAGAATGATGGCTGAAGGGCCTTTTTTGCAGCATTCAGACATATTCTCTTTGTTGCATTGCTTTGGAGGTGGCTTTCTTCCCCTTATATATTGTTCAGCTAGGCTTGCAGGTTTGAGCTTGAATGCTCACCCAGTTCGTAACAAGAACGATAAAGATTAAGAGAAAGGCCCCAGAAGAACAATCTGGATCTTCATCTTCCTCTTTTAATGCTCTGGCTTCGTTTGTGTTGGTTTGAAGAAGTTGAATTCGAAGTTAGCTATATATAGCTAGAGACCATGAACTGCCTCATATTATGACACATTCGTCTCAATAGAATCAGTATACTATATTGTTTCTTAAGTATACCATTCTCCGATGTAATAGATGCGTTTAAAAAATTGTCTTATTGAAAAAGCTGATAATGCATGTGTGCAGACAGGTAAATTACCAATATCCTTAAACACTTGTATTTGATGTTTGGTTTTGTACCAATGCATATATATTCTTGTGTGAGATGAACTTGGCTGATTCAACATTAGAAGTGCCATTAATAGAAAAAGTGCATATTCTTGTGTGAGATGAACTTGGCTGATTCAACTTTAGAAGTGCCATTAATAGAAAAAGACTAAAGATATCCTTCGGGATTCACAATATTCTAGTGACATAAACACCTGAGAGCTCCTATAATTATACAAAATGAATCGAACGTTGCTGTTATTTCTTTTTCACCAAAAGTTCACGTTGTGATTTGTACGTATTATGTGTTCTTGTGTTGTGTCTTATTTACAGTTGAATTACGAAAAGTCCAATTTGGTAAGACAAGCAGATAAGAGTGCTGGTAAGAACTGGAGGGTTTTCTCGATCAAGTATAACATACCTTTAATGCCAAGGCAACTCGATCAATTAATACATATTTCTAGTTCTTATTGCTGAATTGAAACATAATCGTCCCTGTTATCGGACTGAGTTGCTGGTATATTAATCCGATATAAACAATACCCATGATAATCACTGTCAAGATCATCTAATTGAAATTAGTTTTGTTGTATTGTGTATGCTGCTTTGTAAATTCAATTGATCGATGGACTTATATTCTGATCATATTGGACTCACATATGAAGGAAGCAAAAAAAAAAAAAGATAATGATTCCATGGGGAAAAATATGTTTATATATATCAGTGGTGTTCACCTGGTCAGTTGCTGACCAAAGAATTTATGCTCAACAACCCTTAGATTTACATCTAAGAGTGGAAAACAAAACACCTCAACTTAATAATAATTCTCTCTGCCTTTGGATGTAAATCCAAGGGTGGTTGAGCATTATTTTCTTGGTCAATAACTGACCAGGTGACCATTTTCGTATATACATAAGAGCCATTATAACAAAACAAATTCCACATCATAGAAAGCCTAAAAACCAAAAGAAGAAATAGGTAACTACCATAACTTGTTTGATGTAACTAAGCGTCCGATTAGGTGATGTCTAAGTCATTCATTGGTAAACGTGCATTTTGTTTATATTTATTTTTTTTTTAAAAAAAAATTTGTTTGTCCTTTTATTTTATTTTTTTAAGGGAGGAATATTTTCTAGACATAAAATATATCTGCAAATGTGTAACGGGAGACAACTCAATATTTTGTAGACGTACTAGTCTCACATGGAGGATGTCTTAAAACTTTTAAGCCAGATGCATTTTCCTCCCATCATGCAAAAGCTCTTAGAACAAAGTCTGTATCCCATAATTGAATTGACAGCTCCCGGATTATAGAACTCGATCCAGGCGTACAGAGGCCAGAGGGGGACGATAACGGTCCATTTTGATCAAATACATATAATCACATACATCCAATTAAAACTGTATTTAAATTATGCCTATTTTTCCAGCTAAGATATTTCTCTAAAATTATCGATCAGCTGCTAATTATTAAGACTATAGTTATGTTCACTTATAGTTATTGAAAAATTTCTTGAATAATCACAGCAGTAAGCTTGTTCAAGCATCTAGATAGTGAGGTTTGGCTAGGACTATACTGAAACCTAAGCAACTGGAACCAAGTTTGAATACTGATCCAAACGTTTGAACTCAGGCTACTCGGCATGGCCTGCAGGCATCATGACTGTCAATCGATCTGGTACCATCTATTGAGCATTTGCAAGTGCAAGTTATATTAATTCCTATAAGAAATAATATCCCAGAAGGTTAATAATTGTACTGCAAAACTGGACATTCCTATAAGAATATGCCAAATACCTAATTGTACTGCAAAACTTGAAAGCTAGAATCAATATTTCAAGAAATCAGAATGAGATTAATAGCAATATCAATCTTGGGAGCGTCTCCTCCTTCTCTGTTAAATTCTTGTTGCACATTCTACACATGTACTAAAGCCCGTGCCACTGTTCAATGTTCATAATGGCATGAAAAGACGGCTCTGCCCTTCTTTTTTCCATGAATTACGGGCTGCCACTGTCAATCTGGATTCCGCTGCTGGAATAGAGAGGAAGAGAAGAGGATTTGGTTTCGATAATACCCAATTCGTGGTTTTAATCTTTGCCCATTCGTGGGTGGGTATATAAGCATAAGCATCAGGTCTCGAAGCAGTGTCTACACCGACATCAACTCTTCCAGATTATCAACTCTTCCAGATTATCAACTCAGCCACCAAGATCAACAGCGCTGCAAGCTTGCTAGGGCTAAG
The DNA here is from genome assembly GCF_002994745.2 of Rosa chinensis. NCBI lineage: Eukaryota > Viridiplantae > Streptophyta > Magnoliopsida > Rosales > Rosaceae > Rosa > Rosa chinensis. The sequence goes on along the minus strand of NC_037088.1, from coordinate 47,264,497 downwards.
CTTTTTCTTTTGTTGGATGTTATTGATGACTATAGTTGTTTTTAGTTTTTCATTATCCAAAAGATTAAAGCTTTTTTGTTTTTTGAATTACACTTGCCTAAGAGCTGTGGCTTTTGATATTCTGAAACAACAATAGCCTGTAGTATGGACATGTGCCTGGTCTGTCAATTTGTTAGTCTAGGCAAGCAATGCATTACTACAGTTGGTGATTTTTTTTCTTTTTTTTTTTTTGACAGGATAGAGCAAAGTCGCTTAAGTTACCAAACCATGTTGGAATTGATTGTAGGAACACTCAGATTACACGAGTGAGTTGGGTTTGATTGGTTTGCTATTTTTGAGGTTTTAGTGATGTTGTTTGAATACTGTGAATCAAATATAATGATCATTGCGTTTACGAACATACTGTGAATCAAATATAAAGATCATTTCCAGTGTATTTTGTATTAATCTCATACTCTGCCTCTTATTTGATTGTGCCTTCTATTTTATTCTTATTCTGCCTATGTGATTGTTAACCCGTCTCTGTGATAGTATCCCCCCACATTAGGATTAGCCTGATAGTAACAAGAGCGTTCGGTGAAATTACCAATCCTTTACCAACTTGCTAATGCCTCATTCCAACTGATCAGTCTCCATGCAACCAAAATTCTAGTTTAGTTATATATGATTTGTATCCTTTTTCCCCAAGGAATATTAAGAAAAGTTACATCTATGAGTTTATCCACATAAGAAAAGTTTGTCTCTGGTGCTGTATGAAAGTTCAGTGTTTTAATTTGATGGACTATGGTATTGGTTTTTAATAGCTTTAGAAACTCAAAAGATAAATCACTTCTCTAAACTAATATGTTCTCATTGAGCTTCAATTTTCTGTGGAGTGAAACTTTTTCGGTGCTTGGTTTCTTTAGAGCATAATTTCATTCCCTATTATTGCTGCCAATATATTAGGTTTGACTATTAACAATGCATGTTGCTATATTCAGCTATCTTTATATTCATCAATATGCATAAAAGAATTTCTCATGAAAATCATCTTCATATCTCTGTAACAGAACTCTGAAATGGGATCCTTACATTAGTTCTAATTTCAATGTCTTTTCAATATAGATTATTTGTTAAGCTGTATTTTTTCAAAGTTTCTAATCATATACTTGGAATTCTGTAATTGCACGTAGAAATGCTTTGTGGGAGATTGGGCATACTGATCCTATACTGGTTTGAGAAAGCTAATTAACCATCAAAAGTGGAGGCAGTCATATATCTTTCTTGCATCTTTGGTTCTCGGATTTGCCTGTGTAATTCATCAAATGCAAGAGGCCTCCAAGTACTAGGTAGAATTTGGATCTATTCCTGTTTTATGGTTTTCTTCATTTTCTGGACACTCAAATCTTCGTTTGCTGATTATACAAGAGTATTATATGTGGGGTCAAGCAATATATCTGAGTTTTCAATTAATATTTCGACTCTAGCAAAGTATCCCACAATGCTCAATTTTAGATCAGACTATTTTACTGCATTTGTAGAAGCTGGGGAACTCACCTGGACACCCTTTGTTGTTATACTATACCTCTGATACTGTGTCTCTTTTTATAGTTGACTCAAGTAACTATATCTTTATTTTAGGCCCTTCACTGTCATCAAAAACAGGAAGTCTTTGTTTGAACATTTAGAAGCACATTACTAATACAAGTAAGAGGTTGTTATAAATAGATATAGTTACCAACTTTGCTTACCTTACGATAGTCATTCTGTGATCAACTCTGTTTCTAACAATAGTCTCTTTGAAAACTTCCAGAATGCACAGTATTAGTGTGTCACCTATGAAGCCAGATTCCTCTGCTTCAACAATTCTGTGAGTTCCATGCTTTGGTCAACAACATGAATTATTTAATGATTAAATAAATTGGGGTATTGGTAAACTGACAGAATCGGGTATACCCAGTTAGTGTGATTAATGGTGTATAAATTATGTTTTATAGGTAGACATGAGCTGGTAAGAAGGAAATTAATTGTCATTTGATAAAGAGTGAAAGCATTTCTTGCTTGGTAATTTCTCTGGATCTATGATGCTTTGCAATTTTGAAGCTGATTAGCTTCTACTGCTTTTGCACCTTCAGTTTGTAGTCTTTTCAATGTACAGATTACATGTCGTGTTTCGTGAGACCAGTGAAAATTGAGTTATATGGTACTTCATGTTAATGCACTTGAACATGGAAATTCACTGAAATACCAATTCATTTATCTTATCAGATTTGATGTCAAATACATGCAAGTCATACTTTACATCAGAATTGATCCGTGTATTCCATAATGATGAATGATTGGACTAACTTGCTAACGTGAACACCCAGTGTCTGCATAGAATGCAAGTTTAGTCTATTTCTAATGTCTGAAAGTGCATTGGCATGAGAAATAGTGTAGTCATGGTTTTATCATCCAAACTTTTCTATTATTTTTCTTAATATCGTATGCTTGAACATACCATAACTACTCTTTCACGTAGGTGTTTGAGTTCTGCATTTATGTTGTTTTGTTCTTTTTTCTTTGTCCAGAGCATTTAATTGAAGAAAGGAACCAAGTATATTCTTTAGAAAACAAGTTTATCTCCAAATTCAAGTAGGCATAGAGAGATATAACACACATTTTCAGGTATCGAACTTATCAGTCTTCAATATATACATATATTTTAGATTCTGCTTCTTATTTGACACACACACACACACACACACACACACACACTGTATTTTGTATTAATCTCATACTCTACCTCATATATATAAACTCAAAGTTACACCTTTGAGTTTATCCACAATTCCACATAAGAAAAGTTTTGTCTCTGGTGCTGTATGAAAGTTTAGTGTTTTAATTTGATGGACTATGGTATTGGGTTTTAATAGCTTTAGAAACTCAAAAGATAAATCACTTCTCTAAACTAATATGTTCTCATTGAGCTTCAATTTTTCGGTGGAGTGAAACTTTTTCGGTGCTTGGTTTCTTTAGAGCATAATTTCATTCCCTATTATTGCTGCCAATATATTAGGTTTGACTATTAACAATACATGTTGCTATATTCAGCTATCTTTATATTCATCAATATGCACAAAAGAATTTCTCATGAAATCATCTTCATATCTCTGTAACAGAATTCTCTAAAATGGGATCCTTACATTAGTTCTAATTTCAATGTCTTTTCAATATAGATTATTTGTTAAGCTGTATTGTTTCAAAGTTTCTAATCGTGTACTTGGAATTCTGTAATTGCACGTAGAAATGCTTGTGGGAGATTGGGCATGCTGGTGCTATGTGGTTTTGAGAAAGCTAACTAACCATCAAAAGAGGAGGCAATCATTTCTTTCTTGCGTCTTTGGTTCTCGGATTTGCCTGTGTAACTCATCAAGTGCAAGAGGCCTCCAAGTACAAGGTAGAATTTGGATCTATTCCTGTTTTATGGTTTCTTCATTTTCTGGACACTAATCTTTGTTTGCTGATTATACAAAAGCATACTGTATGTGGGGTCAACCAATTTATCTGAGTTTTCAATTAATATTTCGACTCTAGCAAAGTAACCCACAATGCTCAATTTTAGATTTGTAGAAGCTGGGGAACTCACCTGGGCACCCTTTGTTGTTATACTGTACCTCTGATTCTGTGTCTCTTTTTATGGTGAACTCAAGTAACTTGTATCTTTTTCTTTAGGCCCTTCACTGTCATGAAAAACAGGAAGTCTTTGTTTGAAGATTTAGAAGCACATTGCTAATACAAGTAAGAGGTTGTTATAAATTGATTTAGTTACCAACTTTGCTTACCCTACAATAATCATTCTGTGATCAACTCTGTTTCTAACAATATTCTCTTTGTCAAACAGGTGTTAAGAAGCTTCACATCTCAGGCATTGACAACTTCCAGATTGCACAGTATTAGTTGTGTCACCTATGAAGCCAAATTCCTCTGCTTCCACAATTCTGTAAGTTCCATGCTTCGGTCAACAACATGAGTTATTTAATGATTAAATAAATTGGGGTATTGGTAAACTGACAGAATTGGGTATACCCAGTTAGTGTGATTAGGCGAATATGGATTTTTTGCATCCATGTACTGCTAATAGAGTAACTGAGCTTCCCTGGTTTAAAGATGAAGTTCTTATCAACTTCATTCATGGTCTTTTGGATGTAAAGGTGATAATCTTTTTCTTCTTCATTACTTCTATTTGTAAAAATTTGTTTTTGTGTTCAGTGGAAGAGTTTGATCTGGTCATTCTGTGCATGCTGTTTTTTTCGTGTTAGGATTTATTGGTATGAGGGCCTGGATTTGTGTTTTGTGTTAATACATACTTTCATGATTGGTACATGGCCTTTTTTTTTTCTCTCTCTCTCTCTCAATTTGCAGGAAGTGAATGGAAAAGAAATTCAAATTTCTTTTGGTACTGTATACTGTAAACAATGAGGAATTAAATAAGCAATACCTGATCCAACATATCATGAAACTCATAAACTTAAATAAAAATACCAGTACATAAAAAAAGGACTGATGATAAAGACTTCAGAGTTCAGACCAAAAGAGAAAAAAAGGATAAGGTCTGAAACTTTGATGGATGAAATAGATGGAAGCGCATTACTCTGAGCAATGCTAAGATAAGCAAGGAGGCTGGAGGAGAGTTTAATATTTTTGATGGGTCGGTGATGGGTTAGAATTTGGAGTTGCATTGTACAGAATTGGAGATTGGAAGTTGGCTAGATGGGATTCAGTCAACAGTATAGTTATATTGTTGTGTTGTTGGTTGGTATTGTGATTTGTGGATTGAGTTTGGTTTGTTTGGTTTCGCGGGTGCTTACTCTTCAGGAGCCTGAACGTGGTCTTCGCATCGTCAAGCTAACCATGTGGATGTTCTGAAGAAGACAGGTTATTTCTCAGCTTTTGTTTTGTAGTTTTCGGTATTCTTTAATGTAATTTACTGTATAAAGAAGATAGGTCTGAAACTCATTTATGATAACTATGAATCAATAATTTTATTTGCAAATGTATAAGATTTAGAATTGAATGAAAATAATAATAATAATAATAATAATAAACAAGAAACATCGGATAGTTCATTTACCAGTGGTCTAATGTTCTTACAGTTTCTGCTTAAATAATGATCTGAAGGTAACTCGGTAATATCTGATTTTATTTTTCAAAAGCATGAGAAGTTGAGAACTATTACTGTGATGTGATGAATTTTTATATATGCTGGTAATTCGATCTGTAAACCTTCATATAGGATAGCTTTGTTCCCTGTTTCATTACTCATATTTGTAAACTCTTTCTGAAATCAATTGAGCAAGCTTGCCCTACGGTAGAGACCTGTTGTACCATAACTTGCACATTTCAAATAGCAGACTTCATTATGTTCAAGTTCCATAAGCTAAACAAGCTACTTAACTTACATCACATGTCTTGCATCTCTCTATAGTTTGTAATCTGATTCTTTTCTCACATCTTAGTGCATGTCTTGCATCTCTCTATAGTTTGTAATCTGATTTCTTTTCTCACATCTTAGTGCCTCTAATATTTCAGTGGCAGTCCATCACATCCAACAGCAAATGAAGCTTCCACTAACACAAAAGAGAACTTCCAAGTAGATGAACTAATGGATGACACGTACTGATGAAGATCTCATGTAATGATTGGTTCGAACTTCGAATGTAGAACATTTTGCTAAGCACTAACCATATTTGTCAGTTGTATATAAACATCTTGGGTGCCACATTTTTCTTTTGGTCAATGGAATAGCCAATTTTTGAAAACTGTAAAATGTGAATGATAAATTTGGTTAAAACACCCGCTTTTGCTCAAAAACTTCTATTCTTTTTGAAATCTGTATGTATGCCACAATCCACTATTCCACCATGTATCAAAATGGAAGTGGAGATCGCGCACGGACGAATGAAACATAATGGTTTGGGTTTCCATGAATGTAAAGTGCAAACTCCTTCCTTGCAGCATCGCGAATTTTTCTTATAGAGACTGACGCTCAAGTTTAGCTTAGATCAAACAAAAAGCCTTTTAGATAATAAATTATGAGAAGATATTACACGATTTATCATGTTCATCTACCCAAAATAAACATTATTAATATCTTGTTCACTCAAGTCAAAAATTGCTGCATCATATGGGTCCTAGTTGCATGAGAATGAACCGCAATCTCAACACATACAACTCATTCAACTGATCATCAGTCCTCTAGTGTACTTATTGTAATATCAGATCTTTAGAACCTAAATAAATCCTCAGTCTTGTATAAAATTTGAAACACATTAATGAGAAATCATGTAACATTTTCTCCCGATCTTCTTTAGAATAGGAATGCTGCTGCCTTTGCGTGTTTGACGGACAGTATGAAAGGAATGCTACTGCCCTTGCGTGTTTGACGGACAGTATGAAAGGAACGAGCAGCCTTGGAAGGTCATGTAAAAGTAGATTACAGACTTTGTTTGGTGACTTTGGTCTATAGTAATTAAACTTCTCCCTGGACAAAACCCAAAAGTATTATGTCTGTTTTAATATTAGACACAAATACTGTGCTGAACATCCCTGAGAATTCCATTAGAATTTATCTTAGCAATCCAATAGATGAAATAGCAATCTTTGCTTAACCAGAAGTACTTATCAGTAATAAGCTTAGAGTAAATAGAGGCTATTTTTACTTATAAATAGCAACGAATCAGAGGAACTGGTACCCATTATCTACTTCCTTACCCAGAAACAAACACAAACACAATGGCTTGCCACAAAGTAGCAGCTGCTCCCTTTCAACTTCTTTCTCTTGTTAGTTTCCTTCTTTTCTTAAATCCATGTTCTTCTATTTTCCTTGAAGCCACAACAATATTTGCCAACTCCAATACTGTCAATGATGAGAGGTCCAATGTGGCTTGCATTGAGGAAGAGAGGAAGGCCCTCCTTGAATTCAAGCAAGGTCTTCAAGATCCTTTGCCTGCGCTTCATTCTTGGGTTGGCAAAGACTGCTGCAACTGGCATGGCATAGTCTGCAACAACCAAACAGGTAACATCATCGAGCTTCGTCTTTTGGATACACAAATCTCTGGTACACTTTCAATGTCAATAGGCAGTCTTTCGGATTTGGAGACCTTGATTCTTTTCAACAATTCGTTCTCTGGCCCACTTCCGACATCGATCGAAAATCTTTCACATTTGAGGACCATGAACCTTTCTAGGAACTCAATTTCCGGTCCACTTCCGACATCGATCGGAAATCTTTCAAATTTGCAGAACTTGGACCTTTCTAGGAACTCAATGTCCGGTCCACTTCCGACATCGATCGGAAGTCTTTCAAATTTGCAGACCCTGGACCTTTCCAGGAACTCAATTTCCGGTCCACTTCCGACATCGATCGGAAGTCTTTCGAATTTGCAGACCCTGGACCTTTATTCAAACTCAATTTCCGGTCCACTTCCGACATCGATCGGAAGTCTTTCGAATTTGCAGACCCTGGACCTTTCTTCAAACTCAATTTCCGGTCCACTTCCGACATCGATCGGAAGTCTTTCGAATTTGCAGACCCTGGACCTTTCTTCAAACTCAATTTCCTGTCCACTTCCGACATCGATCGGAAATCTTTCGAATTTGCAGGCCCTGTACCTTTCTTCAAACTCAATTTCCGGTCCACTTCCGACATGGATTGGAAGTCTTTCAAATTTGCAGAACTTGGAGCTTGCCGACAACTCAAAAATGAATGGAACTATTCCAGAAAGCATCGGACAACTTAGAGAGTTAGAGTACTTGTATCTCTACGGTTGTTCATGGGAAGGCTTTATATCCGAAAATCATTTCAGAACACTAGCAGATTGGATACGTTTTATTTATCCAGCGAGGCATCCAACTCTTTGGTTTTCAACGTCAGTCATGACTGGATTCCTATCTTCAATCTTACGAATCTTTATATCACGGATTGTAAACTAATGGATACTGCTTTTCCAGAGTGGCTCAAAAGTCAAAAATTCCTCAATTTCTTAATTCTTCAGAGACTCGGAATTCAGATACAATACCCGATTGGTTTTGGAGATTTTCACCATTCCTTCAGGGTGTGAGTTTATCTCATAACCAGTTGAGAGGAAACCTTCCCAAGTCTGTGAGTTCTCCTCTTCAATACGTTATTTGAAAAATAACAGTTTGGTAGGGTGCCTTCCATTTTGGCCAAATGTAACACAACTAAGCTTGGCAAACAATAAATTTTCAGGGCCTATAAACATTGGCCACGAGATGTCAGAGTTGGAGTTTCTTGATCTCTCAAGGAATTATTTCTCTGGAATTATTCCTAGGGATTGGACGGATTTGCAATATTTGAAGGTCATAGACTTTTCAAATAACAATCTATCTGGTGAAATCCCAAGCTCCATGTGCTCCCAACTACCATCACTCCAATGGTTGAGATTAAGCAACAACAATCTTTCTGGGAATCTTGAGTCGTCTTTGCAAACTTGCAGAAATCTCTCTGCACTTGATCTGACAGGAAACAACTTTTCCGGCACCATACCAGATTGTATTGGAGAAAACCTTCATACATTGTCTTATTTAATTCTAAAAGCCAACAAGTTCACAGGAAATATTCCTCATCAATTATGTGATCTCTCCTCTCTTCAGGTTTTAGACCTTTCCCAAAATAATATATCTGGCTCCATTCCTGCATGTCTTGGTGGTTTGAAACAAATGCAACAGGAGATGGCTTGCGTAGCGACTGGATGATGTACTTCTCGTCGCCTGCTAATCCTATGCATATCGACTTAAATGTGAAAGGAGTAGTATATGAATATATTGATGATATCATAGAACTCATTAAAAAGTTTGACCTGTCAAGTAATAATCTATCGGGAGAAATACCAGAAGAGGTGAAAATCTCATGGCTTTGGATAGCTTGAACTTATCTCATAACCATTTGACAGGAAAGATACCAGAGGGTATCGGAAGCTTACATAAGTTAGAAGCACTTGACCTCTCTGGTAACCATCTTTGGGGTTTAATTCCTTCAAGCATGACCTCTATGACTGCACTAAGCAAATTGAATTTGTCATTCAACAACTTCTCTGGGCCAATCCCATCAGCCAACCAATTCCTCACCTTCAATGACCCAACCTCATTTGAAGGAAACTCAGGACTTTGCGGACCTCCATTGCCAACACAATGCAGTTCAGTTAATGATCCAGCTGTGAAGGTTGACGAAGATGAAGAAGATAAGTATGGAAAATTATGGTTCTATGCAAGCACATCATTGGGGTTCATTGTAGGATTTTGGGTTGCTTTTGGAAGTTTGGTGATAAAGAGGTCATGGAGACATGCTTACTTCCAGTTTCTTGACAATATGAAAGACAAGCTTTGCTTCTGTTTTTGGAAGTGACTCGTTTATTGAGGAGTTTAAGGGCTTGGAAGATGGTTGATTGAACTGAAAAATGTATAATAATTTGTAATTTATATTTATTGTGTTTTTTTAGTTACTGGAAATGTGGATAGACTGGGTATATAGACCTGCATCTATCTGAAATATGATCATTATATAAGTAGAAGTGTTTGTTTGCACCTTGCCAAAAAAAGTGTCTGCATGAACAAAAGTTCTATCTCTCTGAAATGTATGTTAAAAGAGGAAATGTAAAACAGACAAAATATGAAATTGGAGGAGAAATACACTAACCAGTTACAATATGATGATAAATTATTGACAGTAAAACAGCAAACCCAGAGAATAGAGAAAAGCCTTCACCTCCATATCTTTGGAGTAGCGAGAGTGCAGCACTTGTTCATGGAGGTGTTTTGACTGCTAGGAATCAATTTCACTTCTTATTGCCGAAGAGGATAATGCCCGGCCTGAACCTTTGTGCAATCCATTGGCAAAAACAAATGAAGCTTTACACAATCTGATCGAAGATCTGAACTAGTTAAAAAAAAAAAACAAATTAAAAATATTATGGTAGTTCAAGCTATTCTTGATGACATAAAAAACAAATTAAAACTATTATAGTAGTTGAAGCTGTTCTTGATGAAATCCTGGGTATTGCTATACCCAGAGAAACAACAATAACAACAGCAGCAACAACAACTTGGTCGTTGCATAGTGTATTTAGAGCCTTGAGCCTTCTATTAGAAACAAAGTTTTAGGTGCAGGCTGGGTCGGTTTTGGCCCAAACCACCCACCACACTATGTTTTTGCACCATTTTTGGTACCAACCTGCGGCAATCAAGCCCAACTGACATTCAACGTGCCGAGAAACCTGTTCGGTTTTGGTCAGTCCTCCAATGCTACAAGGTCTGCTAGAAATTCATTATGCCATCTTTGAGCAATGTTGACCCACAACTTTTGCCAAGTTGGCAGTTCTCTTGCAAAAATAAGGTGCCGGAATTAGATTCTCTAATCAACTAACCTATGATGATGATGATGATGAATAGTACTCGTGTATTTCATGCTGCTACCTGTGTTTGTTCGGCGTACAGTATGAAAGGAATACCCTGCCTTAGAAAATGATGTGAAAGTACATTGATTCATTACTTCAATTTGCAGAGTTTGGTGAATAGGAAACTTGTCCACAGAAGAAAGGCCCCATGGATATCATAAGCACTGAACATCCCATGTGAATTGTGATTGGATACTCAGATAAACACTCTTCATCAAGAATTCTACTATGATAATTGTGATTGGAAACAACGTCTATCTCTTTAATGTTTTCCTTCAAAGAATGATAACTGTTTTACTAAGCTTATTGCAGAAGGGAATTTAAATATTGGGACACAAAACGGTTGTACTAATAGAAATTCATTAAGTTTTCTGGGCTGCTAAGGTTTTTATATCAGTAAATTGACATATAAAGCTTGGTGGGGAACTTTATCCATCCATCCAAAAATATTCAAACCAGGAAAAGACGAAAAGAAAGAAAGGAGGAAATGAAAGGAAAAGAACTTCGCGCAAATAATTTAGTTAGGCAATCATATACCCTAGCTTCTGAATTTTTGTCACGCAGTTGAAGTACAGTGTCTGACTAGATCATGGACCTTTCCCTTAACTCAATCTCCGGTCCACTTCCAACATCAATAGGAAACCTGTTGCATTTACAGGACATGGAGCTTTCCTATAACTCAGAAATGAATGGAACTATTCTAGAAAGTATTAGACAACTCAGAGAGTTACAGTACTTGGATCTGAGGAGTTGTCCATGGGAAGTTGTTTTTTTTTTTTTTATATTATCTGAAAACCATTTCCAAAAACTCACTAAATTGGTGAGTTTGAACTGTCACGCCAGTTATCTAACTCTGTTGTTTTCAATGTCAATCATGAATGGATTCCTCCCTTAAATCTTGCATTTCTCAATATCACAGATTGCAAGCTTATGAGTCCTGCATTTCCAGCACAGTTCAGAACTCAAAATTTCCTTAGAGATATAACACACAAATGTTGGAATTTCGATACAATACCCGACTGATTTTGGAGAATTTCACCTCTCCTCACGTGGTTGGAACTCTCTGACAACCAGTTGAGAGGAGAACTTCCTAACTCCATAAATTCTCCTCTACAGTTCGTGTATTTGAACAACAACAGCTTGGTAGGTTCCATCCCACTTTGGCCAGTTCTAATAAATCTAAGCTTGGCAAGCAACAGATTTTCCAGACTAATTCCCCTAAACATTGGCAGTGAGATGTCAAAGTTAAGTGTGCCAGGTCTTTCGAGGAATAATATGAATGGCAGTGTTCCCCCTTTCTCAAGTAAAATGAAGTCACTGGTCTTTCTTGATTTCTCAAGGAATTATTTATCTGGAAATATTCCTAGGGATTGGATGGGTTTAAAAGATTTGACCATCATAGACTAACAACAATCTATCTGGTTAAATTCTAAGTTCTTTGTGTTCCAAACTACCATCACTCAAATGGTTGAGATTAAGCATGCAGTATTGGAAAGATACCATGCAGTATTGGAAGCCAGCATAACTTAGAAGCTCTTGACCTCTCTAGTAATCATACTTAGGTTCCAATTCCTTTAAACATGACCTCTTTGATTTCACTACATGAATTGAACTTGTCATACAACAACCTCTCTGGGCCAATTCCATCAGCCAACCAATTCCTTACCTTCAATGATCCCAATGTCATTGAAGGAAACTCAGGACTTTGTGGACCACCATTGCCAAACCAATGCAGCATCCAACAACGATCAGGATGCAGATGCTGAAGAAGATGAAGAAGAGAATTATGGAAAACTATGGTTGTATGCAAGCACAGCATTGGGTTCATCATGGGATTTTGGGTTGTTTTTGGCGGTTTGGTGATAAAGAGGTCATGGAGGCATGCATATTTCCAGTTTCTTGACAAAACTAAAGATAAGTTCTCCTTCTGCTAATCGCAGTGAAGCGTATTACTTGTTGTGAAGAAAGGTTCAATAAGGTCAAGTTTGAGAGATTGAAGATGGTTAATTGAATTGGGAGACTTGTAAGTTACAATCTCTACTTGTGCTTTCTATTATGTTTTCTACTGGAATCTAAATAAATTGTGTTTCTGGTATTGTACTAATGTATTTCACTGAATATAGGTTTAGTTGTTTACTGATATAGGTTAAATTGGTCTATCAGAAACAAAGATACATAAGTAACCGAAATATGATGAATCAATTAATAAATTCACTAAACTTATGATATAAATCATTGACAGAAAAACAGCAAATTCTAAACATGAACAGAGAACAGAGAATAAAGAAATGAGAGAAGGCTTACCCATTATAGATATAAAGAAGTCATCCCTCCAAATTTTCAAAGTCCACAATGTCGTCCACTGATTCATCCAAATTTCCCTCCCAAAACGTGGTTTTGTATTCATAGCTGAAATGGGTGCGGCATTTTCACATACATTTGGTGTGCATACAGATTTGTCAAGCACAATGGGGATAAATTTTCCGATTGTAATCTGGAAATTGCCCGAAAATGTAACCTTGTGGTCTCCACCACTAATTCGAACACATTTTGAAAACCTTCACTCCTTCAGCTCCGTTGAACCCAATCACTGGTGAATATGACCAGTTGTGCACATATCAAGCACATATGGGCTTGCTTTGTTAGTATATAGTCTCTTTCGCCATCTGGGTCTGTATGTTTCATGTTATAATTCCCAGAAATGGTTCACCATTTTTACATTGCAGTGGAATTTGATAAGGTGAAGCTTGGCGACGGGGAAGAACCGAAGAAGGTTTTCACTTTCCCTGTTTTAATATATATGGCCGAAACTACCCTTACGCGCCAAAAACTCGTATTTAAACAAAGTCAAGGGTTTAGTCAAGTTTGACATCAAGGTATTCGAATTTTCTAAGAGCTCAATCTTTTGTCTCAAGCTCGAATGATGTTATTAAAGCTCAACTGCGGCATTGCTAGGCTTTGCTCCACTCAAATTGTTTTTTCAAGCTTTGATCGACTCGTTTTGCCCAAGCTAGAGTTGATATAAAATTACAAGCATATATATAATACTATGAAAATCAATTGGATAATGTCACAAAAAGGCTAGGTGTGGGGTGCAAAATTTTGCCTTTGGAACCTTTACCCTAATGACCAAGCTGAATGACTGAAGCTCTAAAGAAACTAACAACTAGATAAAATGAAATACACTAAAACATGATCCGGTAGTGAGAACGTGAAAACACCACTTCACCCACTACAACATGGAGTAGGGATCAAGAACCATGAAGTGAGGATTAACGAATCAATGACTATAAATTCTCAAGCTTATTGAGGAATTGGGGGAGGAGGGACTCATGGGTAACAAATGGTAAAAGTATCAATCTTATTTTATTTTGTATTCTTCTTTTTGTTTTGCAGGTCCTTTCTCCTCATAATCAATTGCAAGATGGATGCATTTAAGGCTTCTCGAAGATTGAAGGTGAGAGATAATTGCACAGGGAGAATACAATGAGATGCGGCTTTGACTGATCGTGGGGCCTTTATATAGTGTCTAATTTTTCTAGGTTATCTACTTTGATTAGGTTTTCTATTCCTAATTGGATTGGATTGTATGTTTCTTCTAAATCAATTCTATCCCAGGGCCTCCTTTTCCTTTTCCTTTTCCTTTTGGATTTTTGGAAGCAGTAGCCGCCGCGCGCCTACCATATCGGTGATTTAATGAAATATTCGAAATTTCAATGTGTACCCTCGTGAACTTGAAGTAATTACACGACCAAACTGGCCTCTTGTCTTCTAATTTCTTTCTTGTTTTTAAATGGAGCCTTGTTTTCAATTTAGCTGGACTTTACTGAGGCATTATGGATTTTACAAGGGTGGTGTTAATATCTGACATAGGCAATGTTGGGTTTTCAGTCGGCATTCTTCAATTTCATGCCTTTCTACAGTGGTGCAGTTGGTAATCTGTGCCTGGCACGTATGTGAAAATTGCATATCCACCACTTCTTGAGAAGAAAACTGGGTGTGTTAGATTCTGTTTACTTGCCTACTAGTGACTTAGTCTGAGGGATAATGGATTCAATGTCTATTTTCAATTAAAATGACTATATTACCGTGATCTCGTAAACTAATATGATTTTTGATATATACTTTTGAACTACATTATATTTTTATGTCTCCATGTCCTAACAGTATTGTCGACGCCTCTAAAGCTGTGTGGAAGGCCTTGGGAGTGCCGGAGAGCGACTTGGGTGGAATGGAAGTACAATGGTCTGATGCCTGAATGAGACCATCCACATGTAACATAAATTTCAGTAAATAAGGTTCCCTCGTTTGATAGGCATGAACCTATCCTACCTATGAGGCCGCTTGTAATATAATTTGTACTTCATGAAATAAGATTAATTATATGCGTGCATCTCCTAGCACCAAAGAAGAAAAACAATCTTATAAATACCAAATTGATCAGTTTTGACTTGGTTTTTTTCTGGCTAGTAGATCTCTGAGGCTTCTGAGCGATATAGTAGTAGCCAGGCACGTCGTATGTGACTCTTAAGTTTGTTTTCAAAATGGAGACCTGGGGGTGTTTTTCCAGCCTATTTGTTCTATATCCTACCTTGACCAATTCATATATCGTTCCGATCTGACTTTTCTGCTGATAGCTTGAATGTTGAGAGGGCAGAATTGGGATAGAATAATGAGCACAGGGGATGAAATACTTCAGGCAACAACTAAAATCTTTTCTAAGATGAATGCGTGACCCCAAAGCTGTTACAACTTGAGAGCATAGGCAGTTACAACTTGTAATTCGTAACTTGAGAGGATTTGAATTAAAAAGGCAGTTGGGATTTCAGCTAACACCACCATGAAGAATATATGACATGCCAGTATTTGTTACATTCCATTGATAGATACTTCAAATACAGAACACAAAGCAAAGCTGCAAAAGCACTAAACTTAATTCTACAGTTGCATACATATGCATTTCAAGATTGAAATACACAATAAAAAGAACAGCAGCAGATACACCGAAAGATTTACTGGCAGTGCAAATTTAACCACATCTCAATGGACCATCTACAACATACTATCCGTCCTCGCTGGCAGCCTTCGGAAAAAGTTAACTGGGGCTGATGGCATCTTATGCCTGAACCTGGGGTGCCTCATGAAGTAAACCCCACCGAGAAGAACCAAAACCTGGAAAGGTGTTACGTATAACACAATAGCAGCCACAAGACAGAATGTGATAAATAACATAGTGGCACGAGGATCCCGCCAGCTGAGAAGCGCCTGCATTCGCTCCCCTTGAGTTGCAACATCACCCACCACCGTTTGAATCCTTCCAGCAACACTCCTTAAGCGATCATACCTCATCCGAACTATATCTGAACCCTTAGATGTTGGAAATGTGTCGAATTCTTCATCAAGCTCATCTGGGTGCACGGCATCTGCATATGAGATCCTTGTGTTCATGTGAGGAGGGTACCTTGGGCGATATCGGAAATTCCAAATCCCAATTAGAAACATGTACAGGAAAACAGTCGGCAAAATCAGTTCAGGAAAGCACACAAGCATCACAAAGAGAACATGTACAAGTGCTGTTGTGATGGGGTTTTTCCACATGCATACTTCTCCAAACCATTTTCCAACAGCAAACAATCCCGAAAATACAGTCATCAGTCTGAAAAAGTTTGCCTTGCTACGCCTCATGCTCCAAAGATGAGAATCTGCATCAGACATGTATTCCACCACTTCCTTCCTAAGAGGTGGTTCCGCCCGACTAAGCCGGGCTGCAACTATGTTGACAGCTTGGTGACGTAGCATGTCTTGCTGCATCACAGTCAACGGCCTTACATAATGCATCTTCGGCAAAAGAGGTCTAGAGTATTTGAACATCATGTTAACCAGTGATGTGCATGAAAATCTTATTGCAAGATGCAATTCACCCATCTTCTTGACACCTGAAGGATGAAGGACTAGTAATGGGTAAGTGTGTGTGTAGACGCGACCAGTCTCAAGGGTAGACATACGAATCCTGACCTTGCCAATTTTCACATCTCTGTTGCCATTTGAATTACCAAAAATCTGAGAGTTATCGAAAACCCCCACTGTGAGAACGGTTGCAGGATCAAATACCTCCCAAGTGTACTGCTCATTGTACTTTGGGCTTAGACTGTTATTTATGGTTCGAGTACGAACCCATTTGTGCCCATACTTTGCTACACAATATGTATCTGATGTACCCTTCCCATCCCTTGTTTTCATTGGGTGTAGACCATTAGCATTTAGAATTCCGAGCTCCAAGACACCAATGGATGACTTCCAAAGCGGCTTAGCTGTAGGTCGAAGGTCACTACTATAGTGAGTAGACTCATCAAGCACATGATACCCTCCATCAAGACAAATACGAAGATGGATTCTGCTGGAAAACTTATCTCTTTCTTTATCTTTCTTCCGCTGCTCTCCCTCCAGCTCCATGGCATCTGACATGTGCTTTTCAAGGTTATACCACCGCCCACGAATATTTCGATCATCAGCACGCCTCTCAACAGTGTTCAATGGTATGACAACCCTTCCTAAGGTCTCATCTTTGTTTGAACCAACACGATCTTCAACTGAAATGATCAGATGGTCATCAAAGGGTTCAGCAGCAACAAACATCAGGTCCTCATTCCACATTGGGTTCAGAATTCGAGTTTGAACTGTTTTCGTCTTTAAGACCTGATTACCAATTTGTACTTTTGCATATGCATCTGGGAACCGAGACCTGTCAGATATAATCAAGTCCTGTGCCTCAATTACATTTACTCGTACATACCATAATCGTGGTGAATGGTAAACTTTTGAGCGCGAATGTGCAAAAGTAGCCGAAGAAGTATCATCAGGACCAATTGCATCAGAATGCCATGCATCTGGAAAAGCCTCATCAGCTTGTGTGCCATACCATACAGCAAGCATCAGTTCCCCATTCCTCTTCTCCCCTTTCTTGTTTTCTATCCGATACCATTCTGGAGCCAATGGACTATCAGGTGGAACTCGTGTAGGAACTTCATGGAGATCAAACCGCACAAACCCAACATAATCATCTTTCATAAGATCCTTGTCTTTGACCACAACCTCCAATACATGTGCTTGCTCATTTTCCTTTGCAAAGGCAAACACCTCATTCCATTCAGGGTTCTTCTGCTTCTCAAAATGCTTTGTAACTCCTTTGTAGTTCCCTATTCTTACTTCAACATATGGATCAAGGCTTCCAGTAACATCCATTGTAGGAAGATCGCGAGCTTTCACAACTCGTACAAAGAGGTATTGCATCTTTTCAACAAGGTCATAGGTGCTGGATGGTCTGTTGGTACGCATAACCCGCCCACCAACAATTTGCCCCCCTCCAAGGAAAGGACTCGTCTCTTTAAGCATATAATCAGAAGGTTGAGATGATGAACCTGAGTACATGCGAACAGTTTGAGGTCCCTGTGGTTCAGACCTCATCTCCTGCATCCCATAGTTCACTGATGGCTGGGTAGCCGCTGAAGGAATATTCTGCTGTTGTGCTATGGTAGGATTTGGAAGGTGACGAAATGTGTGTCTCGAATCAGCTCTGTCGTCAGAGAATGGGTTTGGGACATTATTTGGAACTTGTTGCAAGGGCGCTTGACCATGTGTGTGGCGTGAACCTCTATCCATCGAAGAGTCCATTGCTGGAAGTGGATTTGAGGATCTGATAGACGGGTCATCAGTAACAAAAACTTTGAGGCCAAGCTCTCCCTTCACACGTGAGAAAATACCTCTCTTTTCCAAAGGATAGTGCAAAACACAAGCATCAGAGTATGGGACAAATGAGGTCCCAGTAAGACAAACCTTCCCCAGGAATAATTTGGAGTTGGATTTACCATGGTTGTAAACAAAGGCTTCGAGACTTAGGTTAGAGAGGTCATTTGGATCAGTAACGTTGAAGTAAAAGCTTTCATTCCAGACAGGATTGAGATCTCTTTCTTTTACACTGGTTCGGAATCTCTGATGATCAAAGTGAAGCTCCACAAAGGCACTAGCTGAGCCCTGTCCATCTTTGGGCATGAGGTCATGTGCAGCCACGACCTCCACCCCTAACTTGAGGTTACTCATAGGACTTTGATCAAATTGATGCAATACTGGGGAAGAATATATATATCTAGTTGCTTGCAGAGATTGGCAAGAAAGAAAGAACAACCTGAGAACCAACAAAAAAAGAGGAGATTCAAATTTTATAGATGATATGATAAACAATCAAAGTAGTAGGAAAAAGAGAACCATGAAACAACTGACATATATAGAATCATTTCAAAAAGAAGTGCTTAGGTGGTGCTTCAGAAAGGCCATTCATTCTGTTTCAGTTTCTTTCATATTATTCTATTTTTGTTCTCTTCAAAAATCTAATATCATTCCAATTTGTATCTGAACAGAACATATGTGTTCTTAAGGGGAAAAGGGGCTATATTTTGTAATTGTTATGTCACAGAAAATTGGCACTAAAATGAAATCAGAAGTCTGCGAATCTGTACAAACTAAAAAGGCAGATTATGGCCGAAAAATGCTTCAGTGCTATAGCTTCCTATTAAGCATACGATCTACAAAAGAAAATTAAAACAGAAGAAAAGGAGGAACAAACAGCAAAAACGCCCTTGACCTTTCTAAGATCCATCAAACATCCAAATTCTCATTTCCACAGAGACAAAAAAGGGGGGCAAGAACATACAGAATCTTCCTTAATTCCCTCTCTTTTTCCACTTTTCTCAGAGCAAAAATGAATAATCTTAGCACAAATTCCTTGCTCTGTTCTCTGAGATTACTAAAAACTATTTGAAAAGTTAGGTCTCTAAAGAAATAGTATATACCCTGCCTTTTTGTTCAGCCAAAACCCAAAATCACACATAAAAGCCAATACTTTTCAGATTACTCAAAAGTTGGTGAAGAATTACTATAAACCCAGATACAAAAAAGTCTTTACATTCAAAAACCAATTATCCTGATAAAAGAGGAAATAAAGATAACTTTTTTAAATTACAAACAGACAAAGATTAAAGCTTTATTATCTGATAATTCTCAAATTTCAGTAAGTAATGGAAACCCAGATAAGAACACCTCCCCTTTTGACCAAACTTCACCTCCAAACCCCAAAGCTCTCAAATTTCCTCAATGATCAAAAACCCATTAACCTCAAACAACCACAACAAACAACAGAAAAGCAAAGCACCAAAGAAAGCAAATGAAAAAGCACTTAGAAAGATGGAACACACCTTGCTTTAGAGCTTGAAAGGTTTGAGTTCAGAAAAAGCTCACAGCTTTGAGATGAAAACCCAACAACACAAAGGCCAAGAGAAATTTATAAACGCATAAAAAGCTAGAAAATATAAAAAAGGGTGGTAGCATTTCTGGGATGGTTCCAAAGAGAAAGAAGAAGAAGTAGAGAGAGAGAGAGAGAGAGAGAGAGAGAAGAGTCGTCGAAAACGAGTTAAATGAATGGTGTTGATTGGCGTTAACAGAGAAAGAAGGGTTGGGGGGTCTACTAGGCTAGGCTCTCTGAGTTGAGGTACGACTCTTGACTCTCTCTCTCTCTGAGTCGCTCTGTTTGTATTTTAGCTGGAGGCGCGTTTAAGTGAATAGAGAAAGACCAATACGCATTGCTTCATTTTTCTGAGTGCGTTTTACAGGGACAGAGTTCTGTGTACTCGCTCCCTTTGTGGGCCACCGTGGCATTTCACCAACATATTGCTTGGCTGTTTCTACGTGTTTTCAAGTTTTAAAAACATGAATGACAAGGATAGGATATAGATTATCTATCTATCTATCTAAGCTTGTTGGTTAAGGAAAGGGAGATTAAATCAGAGAGGTCGTCTGTTAATTATTTGATATATGATATTGCAAAAGTCATGAGTTTCATTTTTATTGATATTGTGGGTGAGTAGGACCGGGAATAAAAATTAAATTTGAGGGTTTTGTTCGGGATTGAGTTTGGCTCATTGTGGTACCAAATAGTTGGCAAAATTTGGAAAATTCAGAACAGTGGTCAAATTGATTACAAATTGACTTCGCCAACAAGAGTTGTTTTTGCTGCAGAATGAAGAAAAGAATATTGGTGCTTTGTTGTTTTTCGATACAAAATATTGGTGCTTTGTGGGGATAAACAAGGGTGCAAAGAACTCATTGCGTTTGTTTAAGGAGAAGAAGCAATTATTGTAGCTTGTTTTGGGGGCCAAGAGGAAACTATTATAGTCAAATTTCATATCATTTGAAACAAGGTAAAACTATTGGTGGGTAACACTAACCAAACTAGCTGATCGAGTGGATTAAAAATTAGGGATGTGATGTGAGAAAGATATCAAGTTGATCTCAATATATTGGACGTACCAACAAGACATGGAATATTCAACATGATACTCCTCATGAAAGTCATGAGAGAATAGTCTATGCACAAACGAAGACGAGGGACCCAGTCTTACTACACAATCCTTAGTTTAGGTTTCGATTGTCATCTTCTGATTTCAAGAGACGAATCACTTGGATGTTTGATCTTAGCAACTACAGGAAGTCAAGCTTAAACTGTTTGTCCATCATCATCATAAATTAAGTTACTACCAACTCGATCTCAAGTTTTATGCCTTTTGTCACATGCTTATAAAAATTAAAATGAAATAGAAGTACGAAAAATTATAGTCAGAGGTTTGATTTTGAAGTTAGAACCTCGAAGGGTATTAATATACTGAAATATTAAGTTTATTTAATTCGAGATAAATGTAGACTTGGTCAATATAAATTGTATATATACATTAAGAATGACTTGCTTTTTCTACCATTCATATCGATCCACGTAAATATCTAATGAGTATCAAATTTAAATATTTGTTTGTTGACCTTTAATTTAACGACACTCAATGCATTCACTATATATTGAAAACAATCCTAAAAACTTATGAATTATTATATATATCAAAAAAATAAAAGAGCAGATAATGTATTCAAACTAACATGGAGGTAAGCTTCCTACCTTGCAGGCTGAAGCTCTAGGTCTGGTAAAAGACAATACTGATGTCACTCTGGTAACGCTGAAGAAGAAGTCGAGTAGGCCACTTAGAAGTAGGAACAAGAATCCTCACCCTAGCAAGAAGCTAAATGTTGCTACGTACTTTGCAACTCACTTACCCTGCAGCTACTGGTACTCATCCTAGCCCTAAAGACAAGGGCAACGGGAAGCTTTAAGTTTTCCAAATCTTCTTGCCTTTCACTAGAAGTATGGTTTAATACTACTTGCATCTTAATTCCTCTAATTGTACACCAATTGAGATCTCTAGGTGACTAGGTTACTATTCAAAGGGAGGTAGGTAGCAAGGATTTGTTTTCTTGTTTTTAGGCTCCATAATGGAACGCATTTG
Source organism: Rosa chinensis (assembly GCF_002994745.2). Classification (NCBI taxonomy): domain Eukaryota; kingdom Viridiplantae; phylum Streptophyta; class Magnoliopsida; order Rosales; family Rosaceae; genus Rosa; species Rosa chinensis. The sequence continues at coordinate 47,242,683 of NC_037088.1, read as the reverse complement.
TTAACAATAAGGGTTACCTGTGTTTTGCTTGGTGGCTTGTACCATTTATGATTTTGGTACAAGACAGCATCTGATGTACGTGTCTTCTGCTATGGATAAGTGATGAAATAATATATTCTTAAAAAATAAAAAAAAATAACTAACAAGTTAACATATATCTCAATTTGATCAAGTAGCCGACTAAATCTTTGCTGGATCTGACAAGGTTCTCTGAAGATCTTGGGAACATTCTTTGGTATACTTAGCTTTATTCTCCAAGTATTATTATTCAAGACTACGAGTCCCAAACCAATCCAATCCACAAATAGTGACGCATTGCTTCAATGCTTAACTCCTAAGGTTGGCTCTTATGACATTGACTGGTAGCAGAATAACTAAAAGTAAACTGAATGGTACATACGACTACAACTAATTATGAGCCTACCCGAATTCTTAACTACCAGAAAAAGAAGGGTAAAGTACACCGTAGGCCTGAAATCAAGTTAAAACGTTTTTTACCAGAAAATTTTATGGTGCTGGTTCGACGAATTACCTTCTTTGTTTTTTAGCTGTGCAATTGCAATTTTAAAATCAGTTTGGCAATTGTAAAAAAGGTAAATGCATCATGAAATGATAATATGATGTACGTACACTGCTGGACCATGAAATCCATGAAAATTAAGTTCTGCATGTGCTTCACGAAAAATGTATACGTTTGTTGATCCATCAAAATCTTGGATCATCGTTAGAGTTTAATGCATATATAAATGCAGGTTGAGACATTACATCCTTGTCAAGCTTTTGTGAAGATTCAATTCCAACTGAAATACTTATAATTAAGTTGCTACCTCACCTTCATAATGGTATGAATGTAACTGGAAGCAAACCTAGCGGGCCTGGGTCCTTCCTGCACTGATATTATTCTAGACTCATTTAACATGTGCAGCATTTTTTCTTTTTTTGGAACATTTTAGCAGTTTTGTATGCCACAATCAATATACAATACAAAAGATTTTTGAGTAATTATTTTTGTATTACTTTTGAGTTGGCAGATTAATATGCTGATTTTGATGTTCTGGACGAGCTTGAATGAGCTAATTATTTCTTTTATAGTGCCTAACCACTACAAAATAAACAGTTGAGTCAGTTTTGAAATTTTTCTATCGCACATACATACACAAGGAGGTCATTGAAGAAGATCTCGGAAATATTATCAAGTGAAATCAGTGCAACAGACCCAATGTTAGATTGAGTATTAAAGTATTAAGGTTCGTCATTAATTGAGTAGCTAGGTTACTTTTCTTTATCAATATTAAGCCAAATTGAGACCACTTGGGGTAGTAAGGGTTTCTAATTTCATGTTTAAAATTGTAATCCTTCAAATGCACTCAATACATGAAAGATTCGTCTATGATGCGGTAAGTAGACTATTTTCATAAGAAAAAAATAATAATAAACTAGATTAGCTAGTTATGATTGTGTCATTTTTTTAAAAATCAATATTAGGCGATATTAACTCTTTTGCAATAGCCGATTTGGGGATTAGTCAAGCGCCCACCCGCACTCCCGAATGAGAGGGGCCATTACAACAGGAAACCCACCGCCCGTCCCTCCATTTATTTAATAAACTACAAAGAAAATACAAATAGAAAGGGGCCGGGACCAAACTAAAACATTTCCAATCAAAAGAAATGTGAGAAAAAGCAAACAAAACATTAACTAAAGTTAATTTACTGTTATAAAAAATTAGTCTATTACTGTACCAACATGGTAACATACTGAAATAATTTTTTTCTCTTGCATGAATTCTCGGCATCTGACCATTTTTCTCTTGCCCTGCCATGGAAGAGTTCATACTCCTCTACAACCACCTCTTCAGATCTCAGGTTTCTTTGCTAAGATCTATTTTGGTTTGGTTGTTGTTATTCTTTTATGCGAGATCTTCTCGTAATCGGTCAACTGGAGAATGTATGGCAGCTCTGTCCGTATCCTCACCTCTGCAGACCACCCTTGGTTACCAACCCTTGCTCATGATTTCCGTCAGAGCTCCGGTGTCAAATATGCTATGGCGGCTGCAAGTTGGAGATGAAGAAGAAGCTTTGATTATGATTTGGGTTTTTTGGGCTGTTTGGGCCTTTATGTTTTCAGTTGTTTCTTTCTTGTATTTTGATTTTTCTAGTCTTGCTTGTTTTGGCAGTTGACTATGTGAATCATGTTTTGCAGACTTCGTCTGTATTGGGGTATGTCCCTTGTACTGTTGTTTGGCTTTGAGCCTTGTTAATTGATGCTACCTTTTGACCAAAAAAAAAAAAACCATTTTTAAGGCATATTTGCATGGTCAATCAAGGTGGATCTGCATAAAGTTCACTGTTTCTGCTTTCTAATATGTCATGCTTCTTCTTCTTTTTTATCACGAAAGCATTACAACTTTTTAATGTACTTAAATGGTCACATTATACACATTATCCACAACATATTTAATTAATATTAATTATGATTTAGCAGAAGCATACGCAAAGTACGTTGGAATGATTCTGACTCGGATGACAGCACCAAGTATCATTAACAATTAGTTATAAAGCCTAACATATACATCCTTATATGGATGCATATAAGATTTGATAACTTAAAAAATTAGGCATGCATATCTGTATAGGGTAGGTGGATTTCTTATAGTATTTTACTTCTATGAAAAGTGACTTCAATTTTAATAACCACAAAATTTAGGCCATGATTGATAATAAGTAATAACAAAGTGATTGATAATCATGTACCCACAACGTTCATGTTCTAAATCATAAATTTGGTCAATTTCTAACGACTGTAATGTTGGGGCTTCCTCGCTAGAAGAACAGTGCATGCAATTTCCAGGAAGAAAAAGTACCACACGGTTACTAATTTTACTAAAGGGGGCCAAAAACTCTTCAATTCTCAAGAGACCTTTAGCTACGTAGCCTAGTTCTTTCACTTGTGAATATAGATTTTTTTAATTAATTTTTTTACTTTTTTTAAATAAATACAGGATTATGCAATATTGGCTCTTCTGCAACAGCCGATTTGGGGAGTCAAGCACACTTCCACATCCCCAAAGGAAATGGGGTCATCACAACCGGGAGCCCACTGCCCATTGCTTTATTAAAAAATAAAGGATAAAAGAATACAATGAGGAAAGGGAAACCAAACCAAAACCGTTCCCAAAAAGAGCAATAACCAAAAAAAAAAAAAAACTCCTCCAACAGAGAAAGTAAAAAGAAATCATACTGTGTGCAGCAATTGTGATTACTATGTAGAAACAGCTCGTGCAATGAAATATTAATTGCGGCGAATATATGAAACTCCAAAAGCATCGTGTGACAACAACCAATGAATCTCCATTGGTGGAAATAAGAACCAAGAAAGAGATGGATAAGCTAAACCCAAGTTGGTAAGACCATCAGCAGCCGCATCACCCTCCTTGAGAACATAAGAGTAGCGAAATTGCATTACTCGGAGATGAGCTAGGCAATTACGCCAAGGGATTCGCATAAGCCAAGGAGGAACAAAGGTCGATGATGTGAGACAATTGACAACGCTAGTAGAATCACTCTCCAACCACAAATGATGTCAGCCATGCATATGTGCAAATTCAACCCCAATAATGACAGCCATCAGCTCCGAATCGAAAGCATTGCCAATACCCAACCTACCACAATAACCTCCAACATAACAACCACTTTCTCCCCTGAAAATTCCACCACAAGCAGCTAGGCTAGGATTGCCTTTGGCAAGACCATAAGTATTGAGTTTTATCCATGGACGCGTTGGAGGAACCCAGAAAACAAGGCGGGGAGGCTGCACCATTTTAGCCACCAGCTGCATCCCAAGCTCCAAAAGAAAATTGGAATTCAACCTCCGTGAAACACAACCAGAAAAGTGAGGGGATGCAAACTTAATCCAAGCCTTGATTGAACAATAAACACGTCCAAGAGAAGGCGGTTTATTGTAAAAAATAAGATGATTACGTGTCTTCCATATCTGCATTAAAGAATAAAGACACACTGCAAGCCACGCATTCTTTAGTTGTGGTGAAAAACGCTTACTAGTGAAAGAAACCCTTAGGTCCTCAAGAGTTCCTTGAGAGGGTAGAGAAGTGCCAAAACAGCAAGCAACCCATTGCCAAACATGCTGAGCAAATGAGCAGGTGAAGAATAGATGAGTTGAGTCCTCCACATACCCTAAAGAACAAAGAAGGCATTTTGAAACTAGGGAAATTCTACACTTTTGAAGCTGCACATCTGTTGGAAGCTTATTATGAAATAGCCTCCAAGCTAACAAAGTATACCAAGGCGGGATAAAATGCCTCCATAAGTGAGAGACCTATTCCAAAGTAGGGAAGTGATGACGTACCAACTCATAACCATCCGAGAAAGAAAGAACGCCTGAGCTAGAAAGCTCCCAAATAAGAATTCGAAGAGGAACATTTTTAATCCGTAGAGCCAAATTCGGGAACAAATCATAGAAATGACGTGGCAAGGACCATTGTTGATTAGTAATAAGACAAGACACGCGAATGCTCAAAAGTGGTGCAAGGCATGAAAGATGCAGCTCATCCAATATTGATACATCAAGCCATTTGTCTAACCAGAAATTAACTGAAGCACCATCACCAATAAGCCAACGAGAATTTTGATAGATGAAAGGAAGGGATAACTTCAACCCATGCCAAATTGAAGAAGTAAAATAACCCCACTTCATGTACCTGGAAACAGAAAACCTTTGGAGAATAAAAGATCCCCATTGAGAGTATGAAGAAAGAGCATCCCAACCAAAACGTAAAAGAGTTGCATGATTAAGAGCCTTAGGATCACGTAGACCAAGTCCACCCTCAGCTTTGAGAGTACCGACTTGGCGCCATGACACTGTAACCAATTTGCGGATAGCCACATCCCCAGACTAGATAATGTTTCGAGCACAGGCTACTAGGTGATTTAAAAGTGAGGTAGACCAAATATACATCGAAAAACTATGTAGAAGCATACTTTGAAACCCCAATTGTACAAGCTGCACTCGACCAGCAATAGTTAACAATTTACCTTTCCAACCCATGAGCCTAGCCTTAGCTTTATCCGCTAAGGCCTGAAAATGAACTCGCTGAGGCTTACTCTCGAAATATTGGAACACTTAAATAGGTCAACAGAGCTTTACCTGACCGAAATCCCAACACATGTTTAACTCGTCGTTGATAATGCAAATAAGGTTGACCCAAATAAAAAGTGCTCTTCTCTTTATTAACCAAATGCCCATAAGCACTCCCATAAAGATCAAGAAACTGTTGCAAAGACCGAAGAGAAGAGTAATTCGCTCAGGGCCTAAGCGAATTTGATGCCCAGGGCGAAATTTTGTGTGTGTGCCCAACTGGCCTAAATAATCATGTAATGATTCTTACGAATATTATACTCTAAATCCTTTTTTTTTTTAGCGGTTTGGAACCTAATCAAGTTGGGCGGCTCATCCCCACGCTGATTTTATTACATAAACAAACATTATATAACAGGGGGTACATAAAACTAAAACACCGTATAAAAAAGATTACAAATTTTTTCTTAAAACTCCTAGCTAATCCAAAAGATCACACATAATGTAGCAATTCGACACAATCACACAAATAAGAGACATGGTAACGCGTGTCTTGGTAAAACTTAGGAAGAATTCTGAATCAAAAAAGAAAAGCCATGTTCAAAAGTTGAACAAACAATAGAAATGACTTGGAAAAAAATAGAAATTATCAAATATATACTTACTCGTGGTCGTCCTCTATGAATTATATGCTTCAACAAGGAAGCCATATAGATATATTAGTCCAGTATTCTGCCATTTCCACAATTGAATGAATTACACCAAAAGATCAGTAATGTGCCTGAAGTTTTATATTCAATAAAACCAATTGAAAAAGGACTAGTATTTTACCTCATCTTGAATATGGTGGTTGATCCCCCAAATGAACAGGGTGCTTACAACATGAAAAGTAGCACAAAATAATATTGTAGTCCCGAGCCAAATATGATATCTTACTCAAGCTTCAAACTAAAAGTTGGCCAACAACTTTTTTCCTTCTTGTTTTTTCTTTTCTGATCAAGATTGACTTGCAAATTCAACTTCTAATTGCACATAATATTGAAAATTGAAAACCGATGAATGAGCAGGTTGTTAAAAATCACTTTGAATGATGATTGATAAACACTGAAGCACAAAACAATACCTGGAAATTTGGAATTTGCTTTTTTCCTTTTTTCCTTCTTGTTCTTTCTTTTCTGATCGAGATTGACTTGCAACTCCAACTACCAATTACACCTAATATTGAAAATGAAATTCTTACAAATCAACAGAACTCAAAAAACAAGTAACAAGACTTTTGATATCCAAAATTTTCATTAAATATCAAAATTGAAGAACACCAGGAGAACACCCAATACCTATTTTGATTTGTACCTCAGCCTACATTGATGGAAAGCTGAAAAATTCGTATGATCACTGTAGAATAACAGAAACATAGAGAGGAGAAAGATTGGGTGATGGACGAGAATGAACTGAAGAATTGAGTAACCATTGAAACCAATTTAAAGAAAAAATTTGCTGGGTTTCAAGTTTTGAAACTTGGGAGAGGGAAAGAGACGCTGGGATAATCAATTTTGTGCTCCCGTTGCGCGTTGGAAGAAGAAGAAGAAGAAGTAAAGACGTGATCTGCGTTTAGAAATCTGAAATTCTTTTTTTTTTTCTTTTTTTTTACGTTCCAGTTACTATAATTATATATATATATATATATATATTATTCTGTTTATAAAATCTAGTGCTCCCCTCTGTGTTGGGCCCTGGGCTATCGCCAATGTTGCCCATGGGCAAGGCCGGCCCTGAATTCGCTCGACAAAATATAAAAAGGTCATCAGCTTATAGAACATGAGTAATAGGAGCACAACCTCTTGGAGTGGAAATAGGTTTAATTTTCCTTGTAGAGAAAAGATTAGAGAGACCGTGGCTCAGTACCTCTTCTGCCAAACAAAATAAGGCTTAGTTTGGGATTGCTGTGCTATGAGGGGAAGCACTTCTGATCTTGCTATGAGGGGAAGCACTTCTGATTCTGCTGTGAGGGGAAGTAACTGAGTGTTTGGTAAAACATTTTCAGAAGTGCTGTGAGAATGAAAGTAAATTCTAAATATTTGGTAAATTGTAAATAAAAAATACTGTGACTTGGTATAGTTACGAAAAGGGTCATAATTGTTTAAACATGTTATTAAATCAATGATTTTACTCTCTCTTTTATGTAACCATTTCATCCGAGGAGAACCCAGTACCCAGCATCATTTAACTTGGAATTTAACCACAACCAAGCATCATTTTTGTCTTGTTGTCCAGAAGAACACAGATCAGTTGACCTGTTCCTTGACCCATGAACCTGCGAGCGTAACCCCGAAAATTTATACGCCATCTGGCCACTTCTCGGCGTTGCGCAGGTGTTGAAAATTCGCCTCATCATCACCGATCTTTCTCCGACGTCCAACTCTACGTCTTGGTATAATGGGATTTCAATTTCAATTCATGTTTGGAGAAGTTGGTATTTGAGGTTGTCGGCCGATTTCAACTTCAATTCCAATTCAATCTTAATGCATGTGTATTAATTAATAGTCATCGATGTTTGGTTGTGGTTAAATTCCAAGTTTTGTGAAGTTGGAAGAGATTGGGTTGTCTTGGTTGATTAAGAACAAAGAGCCTGCTAATTTGGTTGGTTTTGTTGAAGGCTTGAATTAGCAACAGCGCAGCCCTGCTAAAATGAGAAGAAGAACAGGTATCAATTTTAGACTGGACATTTGATGTAAATTTTTGATAACATGAAGGATAATTTCGATAGTTTGTGAAGTTTCATTTAATCTTCCACTTCCTTCATTTGGTTTCCGCAAAAGTGGAAACGAGAAGCTACTCCGAGCTGCTTCTGATTTTCTGCTCTGGCAAGAAGCGCTTCTACTCAAAAGCACAAATTTTGATGTTTACCAAACAGCCTTAGTTCTCCCCATAAGCGCTTTTGGACCAAAAGCAGGTTTCAAAAGCAATGCCAAACTAAGCCTAAGAGAGGGGAAAGAGGTCCCCTTGCTGGACGCCCCTGTTACAGGAAAAGAATCCATGTGGTGAGCCATTCACCAATACCGACAATCGAGCAGAGTGAAGAATAGTTTTTATGCAGTCCACAAACAAGGAGAGAAACTAAATTTATAGAGCACCTCAAAGAGAGAGTCCCAACTGAGCGTACCAAAAGCCTTAGCAATATCAACTTTAATACCCAACATTCATTTTTCCTGTCCAACAAGTTAAACCCTTTAGAGACCAAACTAATACAACCTACAATATGACGTCCCTTAACAAAAGCTGAATGTTGCGAAGAAATTATGCGAGAAGCAATAGGACCCAACCTTGTTGACATAATCTTTGGAATAATCTTGAAAAGAAAACTGCAAGGCCAATTGGCCTATATTGAGACACCATGCTGGCACCGTCGACCATGGGACTAAGAACAATGAAATTAGAGTTGGCATTCAGAAGTAGCCAATTGTTCATGAAGAAATACTGCACAAAAGCCACCACATCAAGACCAACAATATCACAACATTGTTGATAAAAGAAACCGGAATACCCATCCGATCCAGGTGCCCTAGAAGGGTCCATTGAGAATACTGCCTCACGAATCTCCTCAGAAGTAGGTATAGCAAAATTTGTTAGTTGACTGTCTTTTTCATTTTGTTAAAGACTTAAAGGTCTAAATGTGCACTCAAAAAACCTACAATTTGGGATGATGAACACAAGGTGAACGATGCCCTATTTTAGTTCAAGTATGGGAAGTCAACCATCTAAATTTTTAGGTCTCAATACAAAGATGATAAATAAAAAATAAATAAAATTTTATTTTAGCGGAGTGCACTCTTTGCTCTGTTATTAAAACGTGCAAGAATAGGAATATGAAATTATAACATACAAAGAGTCTATATCAAAACTACACGTCGTGTGGTTGAAAAGTATTTGGACAGCTTTTCCTGACGGCATAGGCTAAGAGTTTTGAGTAATAGTTAACTAGTTTTGAAACAAAAATTAACATCACAAGGGTTATCTAAAGCAAGTACTTGACAAGGATATGTAGCTAGTGAAGAGTGTCTAATCAAAACTTTTCATATATTTCTCTTGTTCTTTTCTTCTTTTTATTAAGGAAGAAGAATAATAATTGAATTAAAATAGGGCATGTTTCACCCTATTTTAACTCGGGTCACCAGCATGACACGCTAGAATAATTACCACTATACTACAACGACTTGATGTTTTAGGTTTTTAATTTATTTTATTTATCAGTTAATAATCTATGATTAAAATTATGTGATGTACATTTTCTATTATTAGTATGACAAAGATTATTCGTAAAGATTCGAGGAGAAAGGGGGTGCTAATCTAATTATGTTCAAGCTAAACTAAGGGTTTGATCCCCTCCACTATAACCAAAAACATGAAGAAAATAAATAAATCGAAGGGTTCTTAACCTAAAGCACCAAAATAAGTCAAAATTATCTCACTTATCCCATCAACAAATTTTTATTCCCACTAACTCAATTTAACATAAAAAAAATAATTTTACCCTCATTCAAATTAAACAGTTACATCATGTCTCTCTCATTCCTCCGATCTGCACACACACACACACACACATACACACTCTCCCCTCCCTCTCCCTCTCCGTACGTACAGATCACCGGTCCTCGCGATAAAGTGTTTCCATTTCACCAATGGCCAGAGGCTCGACGACGACGAGACCAAACACGGTGTTGTTTCTCACGCGCCATCCAAGGTCTCGTGGGCGCGATCCCTCAGCGTGGCCTCTAGCAGCTCCGACAACACTAACTACAATCGTCGGTCTGAGTTCAACTTCGACTCCCGCAACATGTCGAACTCGGCGGCCTTCTACTCCTTGCTGAGTCAGCTTCGGGCCAATGATCTGAGGGTGTTCGCCCTCTCTGAGCTCAAATCAGAGAGCTGCGGGTTCAGTCGGGCCTTGCTGATCGACGAGGGAGGGTTTAGGGTATTTGGCCCTCGAATTCCGGCTGAGACGGAAATGCACCGCTGTCATCTTCGTCCTCGGCAAGAGGGGTCTTGAGTTTGGATCCCTCAGCTGAACCCAAGGTCCGGCCCAATTTCTGAGTGGGTTTGCTCCCATTCAATGCCCAAAGCATTTTTTGGGTGCTGAAATCAAAATTTATTTTTTGTTTTTATTTTTTTTAATAAACTGTGGGTAGAGGCCGAGAAGGAAAGAAAAAAGAAAAAAAAAGTCTTATTATCTCTTAATAAAGGTTTATTACAAGATAATAAAAGGTTTTGAATTGACGTTATCTTCTCAGCTTCTTCCTCAATTAAAGTTTTATTTGTCTAATTTTAAGAAGATTAGTTCCCCTTCCCCCAAATAAACATTTATCCCCCCCCCCCCCCCCAATAAAGGTTTATGAGGGGGCAATAAATCTCTCCGGTGATCTATAGGATCTCTAATGACCTCTTTGGGGACCTTCGACAAGGTTTCATAAACTTTTATTGCCCCCCAATAAAGGGCAATATATAAAGGTTTATTGGAGGGGTAATAAACCTCTTCGGTCACCTATGAGATCTTCGACAAGATTTTCATAGAAGTCCGATGATCGGTGATTTGATTCCGGTGGCGGGTGACTCCAACGAAGTCTCCTACGACATCTCTCTCTCTCTCTCTCTCTCTCTCTCTCTCTCTCTCTGTAACAAAGGGGTGAGGGCAAAATAGCCTAAGAAAAAAAAACTTAATCGGGTATTAGAGTAGACTGAAGACCATATTAGAATCTTTATGGGTAAGTGAGAAAAAAAAATAAGTTTGTGGTGTAAGGAAAAAAAAAGTCTCTAAAATTAAGGTAAATGATCAAAAACTCGAAAACCATCTCCTAGCAGTATTAGTTCAATGATGGCCTTAGATCCTTGTAACTATATTGCGAAGTGCATGGAAGACCAAGGTTTTGAGAAATCTAAAAAAAAAAAAAAAAAGGTTTTGAGAAATCTTAATGTGGAAGGAAGGCCGAAGGCGTAGCTTTGCCAAAATACCCTTTTATTAATTCTCAGCATATTTCATCAAATTAATATCCAAATGCACCCTGAAACGTGGCAACATGAAAGTTTTGTTGACGTGATCAGCCTTGGCTAATTAAGAATATTATCAAAAATCCCAAAAGAAAATACCAACCCCCATTTTCCTCCCACAAAAATCTCTCCTCCCTTAGCTTTCTTTCCATTCCAAACTCTCATTCATTTTCTTATGCACTTAACAAAATCATCAATTTTTCCAGATCTGTCACATCTATCCTCTCTTTTTTTCTGCATTTTCCCTGCTCATTCCTCAAGGTTCATCTCACATAGGACAACAACATGGTACGCTTTCTCATTGAAATTTTATTATTTCATGTGACAAATTAAGATGATGAGGATGACTTTTAACAGAATTATGAAAATGGGTACTTACCAAATTATGAAACACAGGTACTAATGGGGTTAGGTCTGTTTATCGTTTTCCTTTCTTAATTATATGATGATAACACATAATCGATTTTCCATGATATAAATTTTATTGATCGATAGTGGCGGAACCAAGAATGTGTTCGTTGTTGCCTTGTTGGGGCATGATAAAGTAAAAGTGAGATGAAATATGGCCGGACATGCCTCAGCAGTCTGCCAGTCTCTTAGCTAAATAAGTAAATATACATTCTATCAAACGTTTTATTTTATAAAAAAATTGAGTGCATTCGGATCAAAATTCCATATATTTATAATTTCAGATTAATGGAAGGGAAAAATTAATTGTTGGAATGGAATGACCCCATTGATTTGTGGCTCCGGCTCTGTCACTCATATCAAAAAGCCGTAGGAAAGCTGACCCTCAACATTATCTTAGCTATGTAGGCATTTCAACGAACACCTTACCTTTACATGAGTTGTCGGGTGGATATATTGACTCCATTAGCTCCACCACGGCTGTGCCACTATGATCAATGTTAATGATCTTTGTAGCATAGTGATCTTAAAGTATTTATTCTTAATCTGAGTTCCCAAGCTCTAGGCTCCCTTCGATGTTGTTCCAAATTTATAAAGTTGTACGTTATTTAATTACTTGCTTATGTAGTTGTGTGGTGATCTGTTATTATGAAATTTACAAGTTATACATCCCCTGAAATTGCTGGGTACAGTCGAACTCCGCGTCTGGAATGGCTGTGCATGATGATTGTAAGCTCAAGTTCTTGGAACTGAAAGCGAAGAGGAACCACCGATTCATTGTGTTCAAGATTGAGGAGAAGATACAACAGGTGATTGTAGAGAAGCTTGGAGGTCCTGATGAAAGCTACGAGGACTTCACTAACTCCATACCTGCTGATGAGTGCCGCTATGCTGTCTATGATTTCGATTTCACAACCGATGAGAACTGCCAGAAAAGCAAAATCTTCTTCATTGCATGGTTAGTATATACGTAGACCATAGAAAGCATATGAACTATTGATTAGCAATCTATAAGCATACGCATATATGGGGTGTCATTATTTGACAATACTGAAGCGTTTTACCTGAATAAGCACAAATAAATGGTTTTATTAAAATTTTAAGTGCTTTTTTTAAAAGTACTTGAAAGCTTCTCCAACTCAAATTATACTTCTCCATAGCATGTCAAACATCTGATATGACTGAGAACATGTAATTTGTGACACATAGTTTATGAACAAAGCTACTCTTCAAACACTGGTGCATTATTCATAACTTGCTCACCCAAGCTAGACCATGTAATTGGCTGTTTTCTGTTGTATACAGGTCGCCTGATACGTCGAGGGTGAGAAGTAAGATGCTTTATGCAAGCTCCAAGGACAGATTCAAGAGGGAATTGGATGGCATTCAAGTGGAGTTGCAGGCAACAGATCCTAGTGAGATGAGTTTGGATATCATAAAAGGCCGAGCACTCTAAATCCTCATGTAGAGAATTCATTTATCCCTCACTGTCTTTATGTCACATGATGATCATCAAATTAAATTTTCTCAGTTAATTGTGACTGTGAGTGAGCTATTTTATACTGATTACTTGCTTTTCAGATCAGCTGTGGATTCAAATCTAAAATATTCGTTTGCTATGGCTTATGTGATCAGATTAATTTTTTTCTATTCTCTTACAAAACAAAAATCTTACTTATTTTGAAGTTGTGTTTAGTATGAATACAGTAGAAGTTAGAGCATCTAATCCCACATTAGCTAGGAATTCCAATATGCAGAATTATGGGCATGATCTTTTGCCATTGTCAGCATCCATGTTTCAGTTTGCTCTTCTAAGAAGGGAATGGAACACATAGGAAACGCACTAGAGAACACATGTATGTACAAAAGGGCCTCTATTGTTTTTTATTAGAACTCTGCCAATATTCATTTTCCCAAGCTTCCACTTGCCTAGTTGAGTTGGCTTTTCTCTCAAGAAAATCACGTAGAGCTTGAGGATCATATGGAGGAGGCAAAGAACATGGGATTTCATCACTAGGAGACATCACCATGGACTCCTTCATGAATTTCTTCCATGTGCCAGTTGCAGGGCATGCCATTGTTTCAGAACATAGTTCCGATGCGTTGGGAGGTATCGTCGGTTTGAATTTCAAGAGCTTTGCATATTCATTCAGTACATGAAACATGTAGTCATACACATAGTCCATCTTCAGATCTTCTTGTATGAAGTTGCTTGCTGCCTCCCCAATTGCCTCTGCCTGTCATATTTTTAGTAGATATCCCAGTTAGGTTATACAAATAAGACTACATGTTAAAGACCACCTAATACCAGAGCAAATCAGACTGTACGTATAATGACAAACAATGGGACGAGGGACTAAAATTCACCTTATTCGTGTGATTATTGCCCCATTCCACAGCAAATTTGAGAGAAGTGCACTTGCTGTTGTCCCTAATGGGCCAATAGTGCTCCAATGGTAGCATGCCTCTCATGTAGAAATCGTAATAACGAGGGTTTACATATAAGGTCATAGAATCACATGCCAGTATGTATTTTTCACTCACAGACCATGCCCATCCCTCTACATAAATTTTGTATCTGCACAAACCGAAGTTCTCTGTATATCAGTTAGTTGAAGTGGGAAACAAGGTAAAAGATTAAAATTGTCAAGATGAAATTTCAAAATAAATTTTAAAAGCTACCTGTGCTTGCATTGATCTTCTAAGCTGGACTGCTTGTACCCTTCTTTGGATTCTTTCTCCCAATTCTGAAGTTCAGTAAACAATCTATCATTTGGTGTTTAAAATTAAAAGCCAAGAAAATTACAGTCATATGTGATTAGATATAATTGGGGAAGTTAATATATACCTGTATGTATAAGAGTGTATTCCAGTCATTTTGGTCTGAAACATTGCATTTGAGAAGGTCTTTCCTGGTTGGAGCCACATTTGGGTTACCTTTCCAGTAAGCATAGGGCACCCTATCCTTCCACTTCGTTCTTTTATTGCCTTCCTTTATGCTTGGCAATAAGTTTTTCCATGGCTTTATATTGGTCTCAGCCCTATCAAAATTTAAAACTTTAGCTCAAATTTTAATTTCAATTAAAAATCTTAAATTGATCCTTCCAAATCCCTCTTTTTTCGCATGTGTGAGAGCGTTCGAACATAACTAAATGTTTGAACACCCTCTGACATACAAATTGTGAGATATGTAAAATCTTTCGAACACTCATAATTCAATGGACGAACACCCTATCATATCATGCATTGAAAACCCCTCATTAGAAAATTTCAGTTATATTTTAATTAGATCTAACATTGTCCCCTAAATTTAAATGGACAAAGTAAAACGAAGAAACAGAAATTAAGGGACTTCACATGCAAACATATAGTGTAAGACAGAAGCAATTACCAGCCCCAAAAAGACCAATCTGGGAACACAATGTCCAAGCTGGCCTCATCAGCACAGTATCGGAAAACAGGCGGCGGGCCTACATTTGGTCCCTGAAAGTCTTTTGATCGGACCACAGGCCGATCATCACAGTCGAACATGATCTCCAAGTCAGGCAATCTACCAGGGTATACCCTTAGAAGCTGCAAAATACCCCATAATGTAAACATGTCCCTAGTTTGTATGGACTGCCTATACTTCTCTAGGTAGGCCTTGCCGTCCACAATCACGAGCCTAAAATGTGCGGTCCTGTGCGCCCGCTCCACCATGTCCCTCGTGATTCCCGTCTCTCTCCATGGCCGTAGATCTTCGTGGATCCATCGGAAGTATGATGGGCATGTGACATTTGATGGAAGGTTAGGACTTATAGGGTTGTATTTGCTAGGGTAGGTTCTTGGACAAGTTTGTGTCACATTAATTCCAGTGGCACATTGGAGTGGGAATTCAATGGTTCTGGGTATTGTTGTTGGTGTTGGGATTGATTTGTTAGAAGAGGCACCTGAAAATAAAAACTGAAAAGAGCAAACTCATGAAAGATATATTCTAGTATTAAAGATACAAAGTTTATATGCAATGCAAGTTATGATTTCAGTGGTAGCTACTTCAACAATTTTTCTGATGAACTATTGAGTATTCTTAAAAATTTATTATGCGCATTCGTAGTTTTTCTAACCCTAAAAAAAATATATCAATAAAATAAAATAAAAAAGAACATTGCTAGTTAGACCACATTTCTGATCGATGAGTGATGTGATCATCGATCTCTCTAGCTGATAGAGGTCGAAGCAGGTGGATCTCACAATTGATCCCGCTTGTACATATGAATTCACGCTTTATTAGAAAGATGGTCATGAAGGTGACTAGCAAAAGTGGTCGAAAGAGTAAAAATTCGAGTTAAAAACATAATGGCAGAAGCTAGACTAATGGATTGCATATACTGAAACTTCATAGGAGTTTAACTAAACTTACAGAGTCAATATCAACACTCCAGCCGGCAAATACCAGTCCAGCAACAAAGAAGAACAACAAGAACAAGAAGGCTACAGACGTAAATGTCCCGCTCCTCTTCTTCGGCGGCTGCCAACTTGAGCCTGCAAAATGCCTATGCAATCCTGACCCGTTCAAGAAATCATACAAATGATTCGCATTGTTCCTCTTCATCTCTATGCATGCAGATTGATTTGCTGCTAGGTAGCCTCCCCTAACAAAACCTCAATACTACCCTTGCTGAGTTTCTTGTTTATGGATATACGAGTCCCAGTCTCTGTGGACTTGAAAGTCCTATTGGCATGGAAATGATATATAACGAATGTAGTCATTTTTAAACGCACATTTGAAATCTGTGGTTTCTTACTTTGAAAGGTTCATTCACGTTTTCTGCCCACAATATGCTCCATAATCAAATGCAGGATTCCTTCTATAACGAACAAAAGTCTTCCCCTAGCTAGTCCAAGTCTTGGCCAAACAGGCCAAACAGGCCAAAACAACTTGCGTCTTTCTTCAAATATTGGAAATGGGACAGTACTACGTTATGTCAAATTTCCAATGTACCCTTGTCTGCATCTCACAAGCATCTTAAGTTAGTTGTTACAAAAGAGGGCAACTTTGTCTTTTCATTGTCCTAGCTAGGCTGCTAGGTAGTCTTTGTTTGAGTGGGAGGATTAGGCACTTCCCAGTAAACAAGGCTACATTAGCAGCAATTGCTTTAGATTTTTGGGATGAAACAAAGTCAATGGTGAGAGTAAGTTTAATGATCTGAGAAGTTTATCTTTCCGCAAATTCATTCAGGAGCCATACTTGAACAGAGAAAATCACATGGTTACTAGTTTAGTAGGGATTAATAAATCACATGGTTTTTGCATCGTTAGCGTGTGATAACAATTGTAACAAGCTTCATTAAGAGTTACAAGGAACGATCAACGTGTTAAGAACGGCCTAGTTAGTTGAGGGTGAAAACTAATGACGGTTAAAGTGAGCCTTGCATAGAAAAGTTGAGTTACGGTCACATAATTAATGACACTATCCATGCTGTTCAGCGTGAAATGAAGATGGTGAAAAAAGTGAAATCATATGGTGGGGTGCCAAAGCAAATTGTAAGGGAAGAGTAACAAATGTCATCTTCCTTATTCTCTTATTGGATACTCCAGCTTATGCTCCACCCTATAGGGATGTCTTGCTGTGTTTCCTTCCTCCCACCATGGCGGTCAACGCTTCATAGCCTCTTAGAGACGGGCGTGAATGCACCCGTCCCTCATATGTGCCGGATCTATAAAGATTAGTGAATCACACACCAATTATGCGAGAGGGAGTACCGTTGCACCCATCACACAGAAATGTTTCTCCAACTTGTGTGCAATTACTGGAAGGTTGGACTCGTGGGTTTAGAGTTAGGCTTGCCATCACAACTAATGCCGTGCAACTTACTCTTCAGTTAAGAAGTCAACAACTATTAAAGTGAAGTTCATATGACCAAGGAAGATAAGAGTAACAAGTACGTAACCTGTAAAACAATCCATTGAATTTCAGTGAACCATTTCGCATCCATGGCAGAGACTATGCAAACTCCATTGCTTCTTTGGCTCACCCTAGGCACTCACATTAGGGAGGCCAATAACCAATCTTCTGGTGCGTTAATTACTCCTGGAGTTGACAAGAATATCATTAATTATATGTTAAGAGCTCAAGGCGGAGAAAGATACAGATTTAAGGTCTCATTCTTCTAATTTTTCTTGCCTGTTCGAACAATTCATCTAACAACTGCTATTCGAGTGTTTTACAATCAATCACAAGATGGCTAGCTAGAGAATCAAACTCCACGTGTCCACTGGAAGGGCAGCAAGAAAATTCACACTGCGCGTTAATACCAATTCGCACTAGAAAGCGTGAGAGTGTTGACTGTGAATCTGTCATCGAACATGTTTCCAGAAAGATGTGTCAGTTGTGCAGCAACATGCTTTTGAAGGCAGAGACAGGTGAAGCAATGACATTTTCTTAGTTGGTGACTTGGACCCTTCGCTCATAAGTTCTTATGATACCCTTATCCTCAAAGCTGCTAGAAACCCTTTAAGCCACATCAGTATCCTGAAACTGCAAGCTTAAAAATATTAACCCCAGCTAATACTCGATTACCATTTAAATTTCAGTTTAAAGATCACAACATGCGACAGCCATTACTAATTGTGGATAATGATTGAGCAGTAAATAACTAACCTCACTCTCCCATAGCAGAGAATGCCTCCAAATCTGGGGGCTTCAATAGCCAATTACTAAAGGTATGTCTTCTTTTTAGAACTTTTGACATTGCATTGTATTCATGTGCCCTTTCCTGCATGAGGATACCAGGTCTAAATAGTTAATAGATGACAAGTGATAGCCACTAATTCACACCTTGCTATAGTTAGCTAAGAAACTCTTCTTTCTTCACTCTTTTTTGGCTGTTTCAGAATACGATAGACAACAGTGTAGATGACCACATAATTAACTCAAAATTATCACATAAAATTGAGCAAGATGTAATTCATAGACATCCGATATTTCTTTGAACATTAGTTCTTTTTGTTTTGTTTTATAATTAGACACTGATTCTACTCAGAGCAACAACAAAGCTTCCACAAACAATTACAAGCAAACTATAATGTCTACACCTAAAGCTCTTACACTTGCTCAGTATAAACCAGTACCACAACTTAGCTGTTACATTTTCTAATGTCATAAATTGTAGTCATTTATATTCTAAACAAATTCCCATAATTACTGCATTGCCCACATAAATGAAACTTGATCAAAAGAAGTTTGCAAAATTCAGAATACTGATTCTACCTTAATTTCTCGATACGACATCTCATTGACATGGATTTTGGTGGGGCATTCATTCCTTAGGGACAAGAAAATCTCCAAAAGCCGTTTTCTGTCAAATAGTAAGCAGAATTTGTCAATGACAGAAAGTGCGCATAAATAATTTAGTTTGGATCATAATTGTCCCCCTACTTGCATATAGGGGATTCAGTAGACGGACTGCGTGCTCCTTTTGCAGCGCCTTGCTTTCTTCCTATGGTTCCAAGAATGACTTCATGCAAACCAGACTTATTCCAACATATTGAATACCTGTGAATCAAATCATGAATAAATCAATGGTAACCAAACAGTTACAGGATGACTTTGCATTCAGAATATATCAAATTAACTAACAAAATACCCGCATGTTATAGTGATCAAAGCGGTCTCAGAATGTTGAAATTCCTTTGGTGGCATTGGAGCTTCCCAGAGTAGTGGCTGCCATTGGCATTAGCATAGACATTTATAATAACCTGGACATTTTCAATATCACAGAGTAGACACTTCACAGACCTGGTTCACCTGAAAGGGACTGATCAGCTCGCTTGATAATGGTAGGACACGATCATGCAAAGCTTGTTTCAGACAATCAGCCACAAGAACCTTTTCGGAGTTGATAGGGGATTGTCCAACAGTAATGGAAGAAAGGTATACAGGTTGAAGAAAGAAGGAAAGCAAAGCTCCTGAAATAAGAATACAAACTATCTCATTCACTTGTAGCTAATAGTGCAACCATTCAAGTTCTGTGAGTATAACAAGCATAAGTGCACTGTACACTATATGAAGTGCAAGCATGCCCGATCCAAGACAAATCATGTATTTTACAGCATTCAGTTCAAAAGAATTTTACAACAAAAGTGTCGATTACTGGGGACTGACTGATGAAGTACACGATAGATCAAAGGACGAACCTTGAACTCCAACAACATTCCAACGGGCTATCTTGTCAGAGCAGCTAACTGATAATGTAGTATCACCACGACCAGGCTTTCTTTGAACCGTGCCAATTAGTTGTGAAGCATCACCTGAAAAAACATATCACATGCAGACGCTCCGTGACTAAGACTCATGTCAAGGGTAACGATTCCTTTCACAAAAGAAAGTAATGACATTCATTATAGGCATAAACTGTTTTCCAGCAAAGTATTTACAGAAGCAAAACGAGGACAAGTTCGAAAATCCTTTACCATTATTCTCAATCAAAGCCTCCTCATTTATGGACTCATTAAGCTCCTCCAGTAATGAACCCCTCCGCTAGGTGAGATATTTTTCGGGGGAGACATCAATGAACTTGGTGAAGCAATCCCACCTGCAAGGAACAACAATTAGTACAATCACCCTAAAAAAAAAAAAAAACAAACAAACGAGAGAAAGCTCATTCTTTTTCCTACTTACTAGCCAAAACTTACAAGGTAGTTGCGATATATACATGTGCAATTTCCAACCCTTCCTCATTGTGTATTTTCCGTGCCCATCATCAGGGTCCAATTCAAAAATAAACTTTTTCACATCATCGCTTCGCAACTGTTTGCTTCCATTGTTATCTCTTTGCCTACTATAAATTTGAGAAAGACATTGTATCTGTGCATAGAAGAAACTAGCACCACGCAACCCACACACATCAACCACCACCACCACCACCACACATTACAACAACTAATAAAATAACGCCGACACAGTAATTCACAAAAATAGGAATGAATTGAACGTGAAGGGACCTGATTAAAGCGCGGCGAGCGATGACCTCGGCGTGGGAATCGTTGACGATATCGCCGTGGGGGCTGAGGAGTGAACGGCCGACGCATTTGGTTCCGGTTCCCAATGCCACAACTTGCAATTCTGATCAGCAATTCAAAATCAATGATGCAGAGAGAGTGTTTGGTTTCAATAAAAGCGGAAGAGAAAAAGGAAAAGAGAGGACCTTGAAGAGGAGAGGAGAGGAGGAAGGCGGCCAAGACGGTGACTTCGCGGCCCTGGGGCTTCCCTTTCTTAGGGAGCGAGTTGTAGACTGAGAGCACCTTGTCTGAGACTTTGTGTCCCCAGTCTGAGTCTGGAGAAGAAGGACGAAACGACGGCGTTTCGAAGCAGCGAGGCGACGTCATGCTTTAGTGCTGGTGGGGGAGTAGGGGGGGTCGGTGAGAAGCTCCGGCGGGGTTCTTCCCGTTTTAGGGTCTGGAATCAGTTAAATGGGCCAGAACTTCTAGTCTATTGAGTCCACCTTTGCTTAGGTGGTCGAATCACGACCGTTCAAACCCCGTTACTTGTAGACTAACTTGTGATTAGGTTAAACTGGTTATCGAATTAGTTGAGTCCTGAGTCCATGCATTCATATTGTAGACTATCCTAGAACCAAAACAAGTAATAGATAGTCTAGGCAGAATTGTGATTAGCTCAAGAAATGAAGAAATATGTGAATCGAATTTAAGATTAAACTAGGTTGGATTTAGTTATCTTCTCCAACATAACAAAATAAAAAAGTAGAGTAAGACAACCCAAGAAAATACTTTGACGGCTACATAGAAATATAGACGTCATTGAACATTGAATGTGAGTCCGAGTTTATTTTTGGATATTATTATACTTACTACTTTAGTAGGTCGAATATGCAAAAAAAAATAATTCAGTCTCGCGCAATAGAGGCATGCAAGATGTGTTTAGGGAAAAAACCAACCTCGATAAACAACCAACTTTTTTTTTTATACGAAAAGACTATGAATTAAAGGTGGAAGCCTCTAGAGCATCCTGAGTTTACAACATCAAACAGTAAGGCTCTTGAGGCCTCAATAGGGACCCTCTTAGTCCATATTGTGCCATTTTCATGTCTATGACCTTAGTTAGCTAAACCATCCACCACGAAGTTTGCTTCTCTAGATATGTGCTTGAAAGAGATCGATTCAAAGCTTGTGGCAATAGCTTGGATATCTTGGATGATTTTGATTGAGCGCCAAGGCGGCTGAATGATGTTGTTGACAGCATCAATGACTAGTTTAGAGTCTCCCTCCACCTCAATTGTGTTGTAGCCTTGCTTTTTGGCACTTTTAAGTCCATCTCTTAGAGCAAGTTCACCCGTTGGGTCACCAGGTCACCCATTATTCACTGCTTTTTAGTGTTAATTTCACTATCTGGGTCACAAACACAGTGTATTTCGTGCCCTGGGTCACTATGGTGACCTGCACAATGTATTTCATGCCCTGGGTCACGAGCACAGTGTATTTAGTGACCTAAAGAATGAAAATATACACTAACAAGTAGTGAATCGTAAATGACCCGGTGACCCAACGGGTGAACTTGCTCTTAGAGCAAGGACTTCTGCTAAGGGACCTGTAGTATTGTCGACTTGTCGGGTGGCTGCAATAAGAGGTCTGCCACAATTATCACGTGCAATAAAACCACCACCAGTAGAAGTTCTGTTGACAGAGCCATCAAAGTTTCGTTTAACAGCACAAGTAGAAGGAGAAGTCCACCGTATGGTGGAAGGTTGGTTTTCAGAAGAATCTCTTCCTGCTTGTCCAGCTGATGAGCTGATAATAGCTAGTATCGCAACTGAGGCTACTACTATAAACTGTGGATTTAAATGAGCATTTCTAAATACTTTGTCATTTCTGGCTTTTCAAATCTTCCAGCGAGAGATAATCAATTTGGTATAAAGTTGGCTATCATAAGGTCTAGACATCAGTACGTCTTGGAAGACCTTAAGATAACCCTCAGTCCAGTCCAAGTTTGTATGCACACCTGTTAATTTCCATACTTCATTTGCAAAGCTACAATATCCAAAGAGATGATCTGCAGTTTCATTGTCAGAATTGCACATAGGACAAGAATTATCATTGATTAAACCAAATCTAGAAAGCCAATCTCTTGTTTTTAGTCTCCCTCTTAGGAGAAGCCATCCAAAGAGCTTAATTTTTGGTTAGATATCGAGTTTGCATAATTTATTAATAAGCTCAATTTGGTTATGATTTTCCCTAAACAACCAACCTTGATAAACCAGCTTACTAATGCTTAGGTCCCAAACGCCAATTGGAGTGAGCATCTCCCTCCTAAACTGCAAGTCAAGACATAGGGATATTTGCCTCAAAATCGCCTTAGTCAAAATGAGAGGTCGAGGGACCAAACAAGGGAGTAACTTATTCCCCCATGCATAGTCATTGGCCGTCACAACTCACAACCAAGAGTAGAGTGACAGGGGTGGTCGTCCTTGGTTTGAATCATCGATGATTAAACTAACCCAACATTGTGTATAGGATCTTGAGCAAGAGCAAAAGTCTCTCAAAAGAAGGAAAAAAATTTTAAAAATAATAATAAAAAAAAACAGTTATATTCTCACTATCTAAAGTGCAATACTTCATTTCTTCGCTTAGTAGAATAACGATTGTATTGCTCTCTCATTATCCCGTTTCTTTCATCTTGGGCTGCTTCTATTTCGCTTGTTGTTAAGATGCAAAAGTTTAAAATCAGACAAGGATGATTAGAAGCAGCTCTAATTCAACTCTAATTTTTCCAATTCTACTCTCTTCTTTATTAGTTTTTTTTTTTTTAAACAAACCCCGAAGGGCGGTAATATATTCATCTTAAGACAGAATGACCATTACACACTATTCCACTATTATCTAAAGACATACAAAAAGATGTGTTAGTACCCACAGTGGTACATAGAGTAGTCCACTCATTAGACATCAAATACGTCGAAATAGTGGGTCTCCTCCTTCGGTAATACTCAATAAGGTTCGCTAAAAACATATAAGTGTATAACTCTCGAACAAATAGAGAATTATTGAAAATAAACTAAGCTACTAACATAGGGTTCCATAAACGAAGGAAAATAATAGAACGAAAAAAAAATCTAAACTAATAAGAAGCTCAAAAGGCCCAAGAAAAGTCAAACCCAGGGACCAAAGAAAATTGGTCAAGCCCAGTTCTTCACTGCTACTTGCGCCGTAACCTTCCACCATCTACAAAGTAATTCGTCATCGCACGCCCCGCCCCAGCGACTTGCCGCTGTGACGCGCCACAAGTGCACCATCCCTACCCCGAAGCAAACACCTGGTTCACCACGAAGCCACACTGAGAAGACGTCAATGAAACTAGAAGCGCCAGCAAGTCAGACTCCAAACCGATTCTAAGCCCAATGCCCAAGCCACCAACAAAACCCGATGTCGTCATCATGGCCGTTAGCTCATCTTGAAGCCGGTGTTTATGGTTACCCCTCCTCAGAGCTTTGATATGGAGAAAAACTACATTGACCAATCTCACTCCACACTACAGGTCAACAATCCTACAAGTCTATGGACTATATTCCATTCATCACCCGTCCGTCAGCATCATGACGTCGATGAGGTGACACCAGATTGCCATTGGACTAGAACGAATTTGCGAAAGTCGGCCGCGACTTCTAATAAGGTTTTTTCACTCAGTCGAAAGCTTTTTTTTTTTCAACTCCTATGCTCTCACATTCGGTATTCTTTTCTTTATTAGTTGATATTAAAGCACCCAGTATTTTCATATATATTTTTTATTGTTATATGTACTTCTGCATTTGATTAATAAACACGTGTCTTCATCTCCTTGAAAGTTTAGGAAGCTCAGGTGAAAAAGTTACTCAGGAGAGGATCCGCTCTCTCCTTCCATACCCCCAAGGATTTATTCCCCCCCCCCCCCCCCCCCCGGGTTTCCTTGCAACTCATTTTTCATTATTTTATTACATTGAATACAATCTTTTTAACAATTTTCCTTATGTTACCAAACACCAGAAAGAAAAATTCGTAGAAAATTTAATTTCCCTTCCCATGAGAATGACAAATTAATTACTTTCCTTTCTACGAACCAAACGAAGCCTAAGGGGTGATTTTTGAGGGACTACGAGGGACAAATGAATCTGACAACTGAAAACAAATTGTCCCTCACAGTCCCTTAAAAATGTCTCTTCAGATTATCCCTTAGGTGAGCAAGACTGCATTCATCTAAGTGATATGAAATATTTGTTTTAGATTCATTTAATCATTATTTTATATCAATTAGTTTAAAAAGAAATTAGTTAGAACTTGAGCCCCAATGCAAGGTCTTGAGTGTTGTGCATTTAAGTTGCCTTGAGTCCTCAAATTATCATAACCGACCTTGACAGAGATTAACAACATGCTAAAGAACGAAAATAAGATAAGCCACTGTCGTATCTCTAATTCAGAACAAGGAGAAGTTAGGGAGGGGAGCGAGAGCATTCTCTTATCTTATCGTCATACTATTAAGTAAATTAGAAATTTCACAGTTAAGACATAAAGATAATAAAGTTACAAGAGACTTCATAAAGAGCAGAGCCTTAGGGTTTTCTGGGTAGAGCTTGGCGGCGGTGCGATTGCCGGCTGTGTAGCACCGATGCATCATCGTCGTGGGTCATGAGAAGCATATCTTAGCATCTGTTGTTTGGCAAAGGTTGAAGTGATTTGACTTGTTTAAAGGCAAGGCTTCTCAGTGGCGAGGTTTATTGCGCTGTTCGATCGAGTTAGATCGGCAGCGGTCTAGGGAGGCCGACTTGGTAGATCTTGGTCAGATTACCGGGTTGTTGAGGAGGTTTCGCACCGGCTTGGGTTTCCTGGTTTTCAGCCTTGGTCGAGTTGCACATCAGGTGTTTAACAAGCTGTTGGTGATTCTGATCGAAGTTCTGATGCAATGGAGGATAGTCTGGCCAGTGGAGAGCCTAACTGTGGCAGAGGCAGCATGGCAGCAGTGGCCTAGGGTTTTTGCCCTATTGGCTCTAGTTTGGGCCTGGATTCAAGCTTGGGCTGTTGGGCTCAAATCTGTGGGTTTAACTTTGTGGGCTTGAGCTCCACCTTGGGCTGATGAGGCAGGAAAGCCTTCCCGTTAGGCAATATTTGATTTGGGCTTGGGCTCAGGTCTAGGCAAACTAAGCCCTAATGTATTAGGGTATTGAGTCTGTGTGAGGTTGGATAAACTTCTATGAGTCTTTTATAACGTTTCTAGTTTTTGCTTGTACCACAATTGAGTGATTGGCAAGTGAGAGCTAGTTGAATGATTTTTTTTTTTTTTTCTGTAGGAGGTGCATGAGATTTTTTTGCTTAATTGTGAGCGTCTCATTGATCTTTAATGGTTTGCTCTAGCTTAGGAAAGTTATTCCGGATTTTCTTGACAGATTTCTTATGTGAGTTTTGGTAAACTACAACATATTTGTTGTTGATATAATGATATCAACTTATATTGAAAAAGTAAATTAGAAATTTCATAGTAAAAGGAATATGAAAATCTATCAAGATCTATTAAAAGTCTAACAAATTTGATTAAGTTGAGTATAAAATTGGGTTATGCCGGGCCATGCTGCCTCATTCATGGGATTTAATCATGAATTATGTTGATCAATAAACAGTTAATGCTTAACTATAAGATATTTAAAGAGAAGTATTAAAGTGATTGATGTGGGTGTAAAGTAGCCTAATTTGGAACCCAGGCAACATCCAAGTCCTTGTTCCTCAATCTCATTATTGTTAATCCAGCAAGAAAAGGCAATGATCTTGGCATTAGACAGGTAAAGACAGTGAGTGATGCAAAGCACCCAAAGCAAATTTGGGCTAATCAAGAGCTTAAAGACGAATAAAAGCAAATAATGGAGAAAGAAGGGCACATTCGAGCTGTTCTTGCTTCTTCTTTCTATTCTACGCGATACTGACAGCTGGCCAACAGCCAAGTCCTCCACATAACTGCACCACCAACATGGTGACCAATCTCAGCTGTCAATTCCTCATTACTTGCTTTGGATCAGGGACGCCCCTCCAAGCGCGTGGAACTCTTTATAGATTTTATTTTTTTAAAAATTGGGTACTTCAAATAATTTATGGCGGTAAATAGGCACGATACAGTCCGAGTTCAATTGTATCGGCTATTTGTCTCATGCTTGTAAAATACATGAGCCGAGTTCTAGCTAAATATTAAACTTGATTAGAAAATTAGCCAAGTTTGAATTATGAATATTTGGCTCGTCAAACTCATAAGTAATTCCTATTTTAGGTATTTCGATCTTGTTAAAACTCGGCTTATGAAAATTTATAATATAAAAATTTCCAATATCATTCTCAAAACTTACAATTATTTTGGGAATTGTTATTGACGCACTCTAAATGTCATTTTTTTTATTGTATAAATATTGTGTTAATAGCAATTTATAGTGTTAACAAGAATTCTTTTGCCTTTCAAAAAAAAAAAAAATTTTAAGGATGAATTTAAACTTTTAGAATATCACATAGCAATGTGGAAAATATCTTACATTTGAAAGGTGTGCAATTTGAACTCAAAACATCACCGGTTCAATTT
Organism: Rosa chinensis; assembly: GCF_002994745.2. Classification (NCBI taxonomy): domain Eukaryota; kingdom Viridiplantae; phylum Streptophyta; class Magnoliopsida; order Rosales; family Rosaceae; genus Rosa; species Rosa chinensis. The sequence goes on along the minus strand of NC_037088.1, from coordinate 47,215,559 downwards.
ATGTACTTATTCAGTTAATTAAGTTAAAGAGTTAGATTTGAGCTAAACCATAAGTGCATAGCTTCCACTTTCGGTGTACAAAATCACCCCAAGGCTCAACCATCATGATGTTTCACTTATAGACATTAAATGTTTATTAAATTTTTTTTATCGTTACCTAAACATTATTGTATGTCGCTCTCATGACATTTATTATTTATATTAAGAGAGTTCATGCACTACTATTAAAATTCATATTTTCACCTTGAATTTCACTCTCCTTTTCTGGTCAATACTCAAAAGCATAGCTACTATAGAGAATCCATCGTTATGCTCCTTTGTTCAAAATTTCAAACACAAAAGAAAAGATGAAAAACAAACATAAAGAAAAAGAAATGGAATATCGGTGCCCCCGCGTTTCGTACGCGCGTAGGAAAGCCCCGCCATTATGTTGTCACTCTGGATCCCTGCCTTTGCCGACAAAATCATATCTCAACCGCGCCCACGTGGCGCAACTCCACCAGCTTAAACGGCCCCGTCGACATGAATTCCAATACGCATATAAGCCGTGTGATCCACTCGTATCAAAAATCCAACGGCCAGAAACCCTAGCGTCCACTGCATACTCTCTCACTCAGATATTTATAATAGAGAGAGGAGTGGGTTATCCGTTACATGCATTATTGAAAACTTTTATGGGAGCTAAAATGGAAGAGGCGGTCAAGAAAGTCGAAACCCAACCTACTCCGGCGCCGGAGCCACCTTTGGCCTCCGCCCCCGCCCCAACCGACGAGAAGGCTTTGCTCCCACCACCACCCGGTGCTGCTGCTCACGTTGATGACTCCAAAGCTCTCGCCGTTGTTGAACCTGAAAGTAGGTTTAAGTTTCTCTATCGAAATGTATAGTAAAAATACGTGTAAGACTAAAAAGTTTCCTTTCTTGGTGACAGAGGTTCCAGAGACCATTGCTAAGAAGCCCTCAGCATCACATGATCGAGGTGATTAACTATTTTTTTTCTTGAGAATTGAACATGTGACCTCTGTTTTGTGAGCTAAGCGGTTATTTTGATTAACTAATTTGGTTATCGTTGGAATGAGATGATATTCGGAGTTTGTTTGAGATGATTTATGTGGTGTGTTGTTAATGGTGGTTTTTGTGTTTTTTCAGATGTGACTCTTGCAAACCTTGAGAAGGAAAAGAGTATGTCTTTTGTGAGGGCATGGGAAGATAGCGAAAAGGACAAGGCAGAGAACAAGTAAGGCCCTGAATATTTGTACCCTCTCAGATTAATTCTCTTTCAGTTAGTGTTATGGGTTTCATTGGTGATGTTTTTTTCTGGCTAATTTAGTGATGTGCTAATTTGATTGTGCTTTTTTTTTTTTACCATGAGAGGCACAAAAACAGAGTAGTTCTTTAATTGAAGTATGACTGGATTGTAACCAGTTCAGATTGTTACTTGATGAATTAACCTCTGCTACTCTGCAGCTTCTTGTTGTAGGCTTTTTTACCACATCAGTAGTTTCATTTTCTAATGGCTTGATGAACTGTGTCAAACAGGGCCCAAAAGAAGCTGTCAACTGTTACTGCATGGGAAAACGCCAAGAAAGCAGCTATTGAAGCCAAACTGAGAACCATGGAGGTAAATTCTAATTCCATTTCTAGTTTCTGTTTGCTTCTAGATACATCAAAAGAATGTTGAACCCTATGGTCCATCTAAAAACCCCTTTTCCCTTTTTTTTGATTTCGTTATTACACTGCTTAGGAAAAGCTGTGCCTTTTAACTATTTTCCACAGTACAGGTTCTTTGACCTTACAAATATGCCTGGAAAATTGATCTGTTATCTGATTAGTATGGTCACAAACGAAAAGATTCACATTCTTATTGATCCATAAAGCACCCTCGTTTGTTTATTATTCTGTTTTGTTTCAATGGAGAAATGGCATTGGCACTAATTCTGGGACCAACCAGTCTTTAATTTGAAACCAAGTTGGCTGAGTTTGAAGCAATTTGTTAGAGTTCCTTTTAAGTTAAATTCAATTATAACAAACTTCAAATGCTACCAGGAAAAACTGGAGAAGAAAAAGGCACAATACGCAGAAAAAATGAAAAACCAAATTGGTATGCTTCACAAACAAGCAGATGAAAAGAGGGCAACGATTCAAGCAGAGCGAGGGCAAGAACTTCTCAAGGCAGAGGAAACGGCTGCTAAATACCGTGCAACTGGGGGCGTTCCAAAGAAGTTCCTTGGCTGTTTTTGAAGCATTTGTTTGAGCCTGGTTTGAAAACAATCAATGTAGCTTCTGGTGTTTTCTTGTGTATATCTCTTTTGCTGCTTCTTGTCTGTCATTTTGTGTGAAAACGTGATTGGAAAAGTAGCAAGTGTTCTTTATATCCATCTCTGTATAGGAAAGTGTATTTGATTTCTGAAATGAGTTTTCCTATTTTTAATTTGATTGTATCTTTTTGTTTCTAGTAATGAGATAGATAACTCTACACTTTCATCTTGCAATCCCAACTTGTTTTTTTTTTAGATTGTTCGGTGCTCATGGTTTCACCATTTGTTCTACTGCATTAAACTCTCGTTGATCCCCAACACAATAACGTACTCAAGAAACCAGTATACAATGATGCTAACAGTTATAAATTCTCAACCTTGTTCAAGTTGATGAATAGATGGGTTATGTATGAGGTTGCAAGCAACTAAACCAGATGACCTATAACATGGCATAATTTCTTCACGAAAAGAGAAAGCAACTGGAAACATGGAATATTAGTACCTGATAGCATCCAAGTTATATAAGATGTCTGAAAACGATTGTGGAATCTGTAACTACTATACATACAGAATCCTAACATACTTTGTTAAGGAAATCCTGCCAGGTGGTAGCAGCACTGCCTCACAGTGGGCCAAAAAATTGGAACAGGACCCTTCATCTTTGTTCTCTCACTAATTTGAAAGCTAATATAGGAAGCAGCTACTATAGCAAACCTTAAGCAGCAGATTCAGATACAAAAGAAGCTCCAAGGCCTGCTTCGATTCAGAGAGGGCAAATGAAAGCATTTTCTAACTTGGCAGAAGTGCTTGTTGCATAGTCATTCATATCGTCTTCTAAGAAGCTCATGTCATTGTTAATAGGGTAATCCAGCAGCAAATCCATTGCAGATTCTGACGAGTCATCTAATTTGTTGGAGCTTGAAGAGTCAGAACCACGTGTCACATTTTCAGTGTTGGACTTGTAAATCCTGTAGACCATATCTTCACCAGTAATGGACTTGAAAACCTTGTATTCTATATCTTCATCTTGATTGCCTGCTATGGTCGATGACCCCATTAAGCAATGGCCAATTTCTGTTGTCACAGCCGAGATTGATCCACACTTCCCTGAAGAAGATGCCTCAGAGATGGGGCTATCAGATGGAGTTTTACCTGCTGTGGGGAACTTTCTGAATGACTCCCCAACTTCGGAGTACCATAAGCGCAGAAAGTAGTCTGAATCAGATTTATCCAGAAGTGGGGTACTGACGTTTGATGACTCCCGTGACAGCCTAGCCTCAGCTTCAAGCCTAGCACTCTCCCATTGTGCCATGTGGCGTGTCGCGATGGAAGCTGATGCTTTGGAAGTTGAACCATCAGAGGTAAAGGGCTCGTGATTTTGTGGATTGACCCCCATGCGGATAAGGCGCTTCCTCAGGTGCGTGTTCCATAAGTTCTTGATCTCATTGTCAGTTCGTCCAGGTAACTGAGAAGCTATAGCAGCCCACCTGCAAATTATTTTTGACACAACTAAGATAACTAGAAATAGGATACAACACAATTGACATACAATTTCTAAATGCTCGTCAGTCTGAAAAAGTTGTAAACTACGATGCAGCAATTGACTTGTAGTTCATGTATATACTATATACTATATAGAGGTAGGGTTATCTGAGAAATAACAATTTAACTTTAAGCTTCAGTTTACACTAGCAAACAGTAAAATATTCTTTACTGTGGTTGACTTAGCACAGTAAACAAACGTTGAATCAATTGAAATTTTCCAAACAGAGAACAACAGATTTATTACCTGTTTCCAAGCATGCCATGGAGCTGAATGATAAGCTTCTCTTCTTCGTCAGTGAAAGGGCCACGCTTAATGTCTGGTCTCAGATAATTTGTCCACCTGAGCCGGCAACTCTTTCCACAACGAAGAAGACCTATTCAAGCAGAGAATCATATAAATATGTAGAGCATATGCTATATTCTTACTTAATACTCTGTATCAAACATAACTTCCATAAAATTTGACTTGATAATACACTCGAAACAAATACAGGGAAATGGGAGAAAATAAGGAACATGAAAAGAATCAAAGACATTATGTGAAGAAGTGGCATATAGACGGACAAGTTTATGCAAAAGACCATAAGACATATTCTCATTTTTGAAAATGATTTATCCCTTGCATCCACAAAAGACTTTAGACTAGTAGTGAAAGCCTGGTTTTTTGAACTTAGCAAGTATGCTCAATATTTGGAATTGCAAAGCCACTACATAGCTACAGACAAGTTTAAGGGGGAGTTAGCCGGCTGTATTATGCTCATCTATTCACACATATACACAATAAAAAAGGGAAAAGAACAAGCAGAACTAAGAAAGAAGCATATTTCATCATGCAGGGTAACAGATGTTATCCAACTTATCAAAAGAGAAATTGATTTAATTTTAAGTCACCCAACTGGTCAAAAAGGTTGGACTATTAAGCAGATTGCTCAAAATGTTTGAAATTGCAAAGCCACTACTAACCACAAACAGGTTAAAGGGGAAGGTAACTGTAATTCCTGAATTATCCACCCACTCACACATACACAAGAAAGATAAAGAAGAACAAGGTAACAAAGAAGGAAGACTTTACTAGTATACCATTAGATACTACCCAACTTACCAAAAAAGACAAAGATCTCAAGTAAACCAGAGAGTTAAAACGGTTGGACCAGTGCCTAAATCCCCTTAATCATAGTCCCTCAAAGTTCAAACACAACTATCCGACTCTGAGAATAGGAAGAAAAGCTTGCAACTTTGGGGTTTGGCACTTTCAAGTAGTTATCAATCACTTCACATCCTATGAAAAAGAAAAAAAAGAAGCTTTTCTTTGATTTCACAAAACAAGCCACCAAAGCAACTTTTTGGGTTCAAAAATCTTCTAAAAGGGGCTTTTTCTCTGGTTCCAGAAAACAACAAACTCAAACAACTTTTGGGTCTCAAAAGCTAAGAACTTAACCATGAAAAGGGCAACATTGACCAACACCCAGATAGAACAAGTAGCATTACACACAAAGAAATTTAAACCTGCATGATGTGGGAGAGTTCTCCAGCTGCCATGTCCCTTATTCTTGTTGATGTAATTGACAAGAATCTCATCCTCATCAGGTGTCCATGGACCTCTCTTCAGCCCCTTCTTGTCACAACATGGAGTTCTTCCCATCTCTCTTGGTTTTAATTCCAAACAGATAAGAGAGAGAGAGAGAGAGAGAGGGAAATCACAACCACCACCAACACAAACACAAGCACAAACCCACCGCTACCAAACCCCCAAGCCCCAACAATTAAATAACACCCCAAGCAAAACCCTTTATAGCTAAAATCTTTAGTTCTAAAGTTTTGGGTATTAAATGCTGGAATGTGATGTCTATCTGAAGCCAAAAGAACAGTGATACAAATAATGGATGTGGCTTGTCTGAAATCCCAATGGAAATGAAAGGGTACAAAGCTCTCTCTCTCTCTGTAGCTGGTTTCAAGCTGTCTCTTGCAATAAATGTGTTGGGGTTTGGTTCAGAGAGAAAGAAAGGAGGAAAGGAAAGGAAAATTGAATCATCATTGAAGAGTAAGACTTGGGCCCTATACAATGCAGGAAAGACTTAATGGTGGGGATTTCTCATTTTTGAGGTTTGCATTTACACTCAACTGGTAAGAGAGAGAAACCAGAGCAGTAATGGTGGGATTCTCTCAACTCAGAAAGACAGGGTGAAATTTAATGAGGGGCATTAATGGGGAAGACAGTGACTTGCTGCAGAGTACGAACCAAACAGAGACCATGATATGACTTATGCTTGCTTGCTTGCTCTCCAAAATTTTAAAGAGGTTTTGTTTGCTGGTCTTGGTTGCTGTGTTGAAATTTTGGTCTTGTTCAGAGCTAAGATACTACTCTCCTTTGGTTGGTTAGGGACTTGGGAAAGTGGAGTGGGGAAGAAGGAAAGGAAGTGTCTTTTTTTTTTTTTTTTTTTTTTTTTTTTTTTTGGCTTCAGTGTGATTTTTGGTTTGACTCGCTGCATGAATGAGAGCAATTTGGGGAAGAAGCCAAGTTGACTGAGCAGTCTGGCACAATGACCTCTGTGCTGACACGTCATCTGTCGGTTGAATTCAAGTTTCTATAAAGTGCTGTATGTCTTTCTTTTTTTTTTCTTTTTCTTTTTCTGTTTTTAAGGTGTTGAATGTTGATCAACATTTTGAAGCGACTTCAACTTGCATTATACCATTAATTAATCCTAAAGAGACCGAGGTCAAGATTGAACGAATTCAATGGCACAATGAACTCTCACTTTAATTGATGAGAGATTGAATGAACTCACTCTAAATGATGATGAGAGATTGAATGTTGACTACAGAAATCAAACAAAATTAATATAGACGGAAATGAAGTGTTTTTCTTTTTTAAATAAATAAATTATACATTAAAACCTCAGAAACATCCAGAATTTATAGTATCGAACAACAAGATTGGAGAAGAGTTAGAAAATAAGCGTTAACCGTAATAAAAATATATATATATTTTATAATAAGAGTTGTTTGGGTCTATTCTAGTCGATGTTATGGCCTAAAATTATGACGTATAATTTTGGAGTTTTAAAACAAGCTCGATTAAAGTTGCACTTTCAACCAAACCAATGGTAATTACTGTTTGCTCAAACCGACACTGCAAATAAGTCGGAACAAGATGTTCGATGCGGCTTTTGGTATTTCGGGTCTTTACCACCTTTTTTTATTTTTTATTTTGAGAATGGGGTCTTTACCACCAGAGGGGAAATGTTCAAATAAGTCTCTTATACTAATTTATTTATGATGTAAATATTTCTTTTTCTCAAAAAAAAAAAAAACTAATTTATTTCAATAATAGAGATATGAGCTCATACAATTATTACAAACAGTCACCCCAAATACCGACACACACCCGTATTGTACAAATTTATTTGTTTGTTATTAGATTTTGGTCTTGAGAGCAACTCCAACAGCTTCCCTATAATTTTTGTATTATAGAGAAGCAAAAGTCAAACCTTTAGCCTGTTTTTCTTCTCCAACTCCAACAGATTCCCTAATTTACAGTAATCTATAAAATCTCCATATTCTTCTTTAAACTTTTGGAGTTTGCTGTAAATATAGGGAATTTAGTTTTCTCTCTCCTCACTTTCCTTAAAATAGAGATAGTTATAGGGAATCTGTTGGAGCAAAATAGGCTTATTTTTCCCTAAAGTAGAGAAAAATCAAAATATAGGGAATCTGTTGGAGTTGCTCTGAGGAAGTCAAAGTTGGGGAAAAAAGTAGTAGAGTAGTGCAAGGTGTTTTAATTTTGAGGCAGTGTCATAAATGTGGTCACTTGAAAGTCAAGACTGGATACCCACGTTACACTATTTCTGGATGGGACTGCCTCTCTGCCTAGCCAGAAGTGACATGATCGAGCTATTCCCAATTTCCGTCGGTCCAATTCACCATTTTTTTTTTTTCGTTGCTTTTGAATTTTGTGTTTGGAACGTGACATGATCAAGTCATTTTCACGGTTGAAATTCTGCCGGAACATTTATAAGGTTTACAAAACATGTTGCCAGTCGTGTACGTGTTTTTTTTATGACAGAATCCTGTACGTTGGATATTCAAAAATCTTAATATTTTAGGTAAATCATGCATACATTATTTTCTTTATTTTTTGTATCATTGGCAGTAGCTATGAATGATTTGGTTTTCAAGTCGAGTTGTACTGTAATAATTTAATAGATTGTTTCTTTATGATTTTCGAATTGCCGTGCAAAGTTTTTTCTTTTTTTCGTACAAGAATTTTTTCTAAAACTTTTTATGTAGGAAGCATTGATCTACCTTTGTTTTTCTAGGTTGGTGTGCACACAAATAGAGTCCTGTGCGGTTAGACAAAGTATGAAAAAATCATAGAAGGAAATTTGAGAATCCTCAAAATTTAAGATTTCATCGCTATCGTATGTTAATGTAATAACATTTTTCGTATATGATATATTTTATATAATATTTATCATTATAAAGATTCATATTATCATTTGAACGTACAACTCATGTTATAACTAAAATAAAGTCTTCGTTATGGTAAATAAGATTCTTATTGGAGACTTGGAGTAAATTAGGGTCTTGTTTGAGTAACTGAGTATTAAAAATAGTAATTGTATGTATGTCATTAGTTAACATATTGTAAAACTTTCCTAACATTTTTTATGAATATAATTGAACCTGAAAATTGAGGGAGGTCAATTCAATTTGCTCCATGTGTAAGCTCCATGTGAAATTGTTTCTGAAAATAACAAAAGCGTTTTTAGCAGCATTTGGCAAAAAAAAAAGGTTGGTTTTTTTTTTTTGTTATAGAAGCGCTTCTTACAAAACACTTGAAAATTTTATGAAATGCTTGGTGGAAGCGTCACCTAACTGTTGGAAAGGAAAGATCCCACATTGGAAAAGTGACAAATAAAATATAACTTATAAGTGGGTGGATCTCACCCAATTGTACCGAGGCCTTTTGTGATTAAAACCCAACACCTAACAGGTGGTTAAGTTGGGACAGTATCGGTACAATAGTGGGCCACGGGCCACGGGCCACGCTTGTTGCTGTTTAACATGGTATCAAAGCGGGTCCTTCTCCAATTGCGTCTCCACGTAGGCACGTATCATGAGCCCAAATTGGGGTTCCCTGTATTGCCATCGAAATTACCAAGTGTCCAATGTGGGCCTTGGATTGTATTGACCAAGTCTCTGATATGAGGCTTGTGTCCCAATTTCACATTATTTCCAATTTCAAATTGGATTAATTAATTTCACGTGCAGACCTAGAGTAGGTTGCACGTGAGGGGGCGTGTTGGAAAGGAAAGATCTCACATTGGAAAAGTGACAAATAAAATATAACTTATAAGTGGGTGGATCTCACCCAATTGTACCGAGGCCTTTTGTGATTAAAACGCAACATCTAACGGGTGGTTAAGTTGGGACAGTATCGGTACAATGGTGGGCCACGGGCCACGCTTGTCACTGTTTAACAGTAACAAGAATATTTCTAGTACTTTAAAAAAAAAAAAAAAACAAAGTGAAACAACAATATGTTTGATTAACTTTTCAAAATCATCTACGTATGTTAGCATGTTTGAGCGTTTCAAACGAACAGTTGGCAAGAACCAAGAACATTAAGCGCCTTGTACATTTGTGTCTCATTGTGATTGATAGCCGCGTCCAACGCTGTCTATCTTGAGAAGACGAAGACAACTAGACAAGTAAGATGATAACAAGGATCCAGGACGTGATTCTGGTTTGACTTTTCGCAAGTTAAGTTTGTAAAGCCTTCATTTTTGTTTTGCCCTCGTGTTTCCCTAATGATTTGCTCTAGCTTCTTACCAAAAACGAAAGTTTGCACAATGTTCTTATCGTTAATGCTCGGTTTGGTTTTTTATTTCATGTTTGACGTTTCTTTTATGGATCGGTCGGTAAAGGCTCTGAGCTAACTTGCCGGCCTATCCATGCATGCATTGCTCTGGCTCCACATACTGTGCTACCCATGAGTTATGAACATGCAAACGCAATAAATATGCAGATACACCAGAGCAGAGAGACCAGAGAGAGAGAGAGAGAGAGACATCACAGACGGGGAAGCTAGGGTCGAGAGAGAGAGAGAGAGAGGGCACAGTACGTAATATCAGATAGAGAGAGGTGTCTACCGATTTTAGCGTGTGCTGTCGGCTGCAGCTAATTCGTACATGAATCAAATACATATATAACGTGTTCATAAATTCATTCCATTAAAATCGGGTTATTCATGCTTTGCATTAAGCAAGCAACTAGCTTACGCATTTTCTCAGAGTTTAGCCCCGGCCTGTGTCATTTTATGTCCGTAGAGTAATTGTCAACGCAAATAAGCCAACTCATGATGAGTTCGAGTCGTGTTATCGAGAAATTAAGAAAATTGACAACATTAAGTAATATGGTAATGTTCGATAAGGCTCTAATGATGATTATTAAAATAAAGACTTTTAATCAATGATTGTAAGACCAACTTTTCGATCACATTTCCGCCAATTAACCGTTAGATGTTTAAATATTCATGCGTAGATTAGTTATGCAAATTTTCAATTAAATTGAAATTCGTTAAGATATTCAGAATCCTGATTTATCATTTATGAAGATGAAAAGTTTAGTTTTGACAAATTTGATTCATCCATTGATTTAATGCTAGTTCGGTTCCTTAATAATTAGCAATTTGGAATAAAATTTTCAGAATGATCTATTTGTGCATACCTAAACATCTAACGATTGATTTGTCAAAATACAATCGAAAAATTAGCCTCACAATCATTGATTAGAACTCCTCATTAGAACCTCTCCCCGATAATGTTTTGTTTGAATTGAAATTGGTAAGATCTTTTGGCTTGCAAAATTGAATCAATATCGGGATAGAAAAAAGATATTATTATTGCTTTCAAAATCAGTGATTTGTTTTTTTTCTGGATTGGGATTCAAACCACATTATATAGCTGCCAATCTGCCATGTGAAATAATTCCTGATGTGTCCTAATAGTGGCTGCAGATTCTGCGTAGTCATCCTAAACATTAATACAATCCAACATATATGCTATGCTAAAAAATTGCTTCCTTTCTAACAAGCAAAAGCACTTCTCCAAAAAGCACGAAGGGAAAGTGGGACATGAAATCAAAGAAAGAAAAAGCATAAGATCTCTTTTGGGAGCATTAAGTTGAATTAATAGAATTTAAAACCAACACATAGGCATACTTGTCATTTAACAAAAAACAAATTTAAAAAAAAGTGAAAATTGGGGCACTTCTATAAAACTACCACCATATCCCTATAAATATGGGAGAAAAATGAACTGCATCAAATTAATCATTAACTTATTTGCATTGGCACTAATGTTAGGGTTAAACTTTTTACATTAACTTCTGAATGAAAAATTGAAAACAAAAATGGATATAATAATGAAACCATAGATCTGTTTGAACACAACCAACCTCAAAATCAGCTTACAATCTCAAAGTAATTTGTGAACAAGTTGAGTTATACATATATTTGAACAGGATGGGATGGTTGATTAATTTGCACCCAAGAAAACAAAATGCAAGTAACTCTGACAGAGGCCTTGGAAAAAAGATGCATTAATTTAATTTAAGATTACGCTTCTGACTGGTCACTCTGGTCCTTAGGATGTTCTGGTTCTGGCTCTGGTTCTGCGGCTGGAGGGGCTTCGGGCTCTTCAGCAGATGGTTCTTTAGGTTGTGTGACATTTTTCTTAGCAGCCTGGAGGACATGGCTGTAATTTCCTTTCTCCATGAAGAGCTGAGCGAAATGGTGCTTGCAGTAAAGGATTCCATCAAGAGCAGCATATGATGAATGTGTAAGGGGACAGCCCCCATGAGCACACCTGAAGCATGTCTTGTGGTAACTTTCTCCCTCCAGTGTCACCTGTTTTATACCAGACATACTTAGTCTCCAGATCAGTATAATAACTTACTGTGCCTCGGTGAAGGTTCTCTTGCCAAACAATCTGATATGTTATTTTTTCCGATTGTGAATTAGGATCAGAGATTAGGTAGAATCATGTCTAAAAGAGTGGTCTATAATCTATATCAAGAATTTGACAACATAAACGCGGCAAGAGAACATTGTATCTACTATCCAACACGATCATAGATCCGTACCATTGTTATCAGTATATCTAAATGAGTGACTGGTAATATTAACATTTTTGCAGCATATAACATTTTTCTAGTACTGAGAAGAAAGGGTATTTGAATCAATGAATGTATATATGTTGATGGAAGATTCCTTTTAAGAATGCATACCTTCTCCAGTGGATAGACTGTCTTTGAGCAAGTTGCACACTTGTCTTGGGTTCCAGAGAACATGGAAGAGAGTTTGCTGGGTGCCCTATTCTGTAGGACAATGTCACATTTCACATGTTACACTAGGTCAATTATCTCAAGAGAATACATACAGTTTTGATCAATTGGTCATCATCATCATGAATTTCCATTCACCAATAGCTGGCATCAGTTCCAAAAATTTAGAAGTTGATTGGGATTAAAACCAAGTTTGAATGCCAGGCATTGGGCTTTGATCATGGTTGGTGAGAAATATATACAATATGCATGTGAAAGTAAGCATACATACCAGCACTTCACTCTGCTTCTCAGCGGACTTTGCTGCAATGAGATTCATGCATCATAATAAACATTGTTAGTTAAAGAAGGAAAAAGCAAAGTAGCAGCTATCAATTCATAAAATAAAGAAATGAAGGAACAGGAGAAGAAGTTTCACCAAAATTCTTGCTGAAATTCCCAGATTCCTTGAAAAGCTGCTCAAAATGAGGTTTGCAATAGAGGATTCCATCCATGGAGGAATAGGTGCTCATCTGTCAAAAATTATCTCATTCATTTCCATTTTTAGATGATCCAAACAATAAATCTGCAAATTTCCTGTATGAGTCTCACTCATGCGTGAATGATTGTTAACCGTTGATTGATATGAGTCTTAGGATGAACCCCAATCAGTCAATGGTTGAGAATCGTTCACACGCGTGTAGATGGAAGACAAACTCAAGAAAAGAAAAAACAATGCACATATACAGTGTTTTAAAGTGAAGGCAAGGATAAAGAGGATCACAGAAGTATAAATACCGAGAGAAACCCTTTGCAGTGGCTGCATTTGAAGCAGGATTTATGATAAGGTACTCCTTCAAGGGACAACATGTCAACCACATAAACAGTCTTATCACAAGCCTTGCATTTATCCAAAGTTCCTGTAAATGCCATTGTTTCTCCCTTATTCAAAGAGATCCAAAAAATCCCAGAAATTTGGTAGAAATGTGTGCTTTTTTCTTCTTCAACTCAGGTGTCTGAGGATCAAAGCCAAGTTTGAATAAGGGAAGAAGCACCGTGCTTGTTACCGGTACCTCAGATCGAAATGGAGATTGAACAAAGTCTCTGGTGTGTCTTAATAAAAGTATATTTATATCAGATTATAATGGATATTGTCATGCTGGTAAATAGAAGCAAGTGAATGGAGACCAATGCAAGGATGTTATCTGGGAAATGTATTGCTCAAATTGTGGATGTTATCTGATTGGATTGGAGTGAAACCAGGTTGGTGTTCTGACCTTTTCAAGAGAAAAAAAGTTTAAGATGACAGATTGATAGCCAGCCAACTGTTTTGCTATTTGGTTGTTGGTAGTTATGTTAGTTAAAATTAGAATTCTTCATATGTGTGAAAATCACTCCACCCTTTTAAAATCTACAAGGAATAGTAATGGCGAAAGATAGTGTTGAGGCCATAGGTGATCCAATGGTCCAGATTTTTGCCTTCTAAAATGTGCGATATTTTACATTCTTTTATTTACTTTTGAGCATCACTGCCAAAAGACAAGAAAATCATAGATTATTTCACTCGCGATTGCAAAATTGTATTCCAATATCACTATTCATATGTTTTCTTTTTATAAAAAATAAAACCATTAGTTACAATGAAAAGTACAATTCCAAAGCAGATTAAATTTGAGCACAACAACACTTGTAATTATCGCAACTAAGAATTCTGAGTATACAAACATTTCATATCCCGACTCAAACTGAAAAGAAATAAGTATCGACATATAGGCATGGTAAAAGAAAGGCACATTGGCTATACAGGTGAGAAAGTAATACAAAACTAACCCCATTAGAGCAAATCAAGCAATAAGAGTTCTTGAACGACCCAACCATGGAGGCAATACAACTTGCTGACACAGTATGAGATCGGAGATGGTCTTTCCATGCCGGTCAATTCTTCTAGAGCAGTTTACACCCCCATCAAGAATGTCCCTAACCACTACATTCAAAGATCGGATTCCCTTCACTTCATAAATTTCCACCTTTACATTTTCGTCGACCCATTTGTCTCTTTCATTGATGGCATCCGTATCTGGAAAAGAAGAGGAATTTAAAAGAGTTGACACTACTTTCTTTACCCACTGCGGTGTTATGATCCTCTTCAACCTCTCTACATCTGGAGGAAAATGTGGGATGATAGAAAAATTCAAGTCATTTCCTTTGTCTCCAGCTCGGCTATGTGCTACATCATAGAGTGGAATTTTCTGGCCAGATGGAGCAGGAGAGATTCTTCCAGAAAACGGAACATCAATAGAAGAATTGACTTCACTTGCTTCTGAAAACGGCAATGCAGACGCATAAGGAAGACTAATATGTGTCCCATCTTGAAATTCAATTCCAGTTTTATTTGATTTCATCACTCTGGTGTGCTTTACTGCAGTCTGCCAGAATACGTGTTCGCGCTTGACCTGAAAGACAACACAATTTTATTTTCTTTTTTTCACTTATTTTGTTATGTGTAAAAAAATCTGGTCACCAGTTGAGTTGAAAACCTGATCTTATCAGTCAAAATGTTACAACTACTAGATGTTTGTTGGACAGAAATGGGACACTAACATTAAAGGGTCAATGAGAAGAAAAATTCAATCAGACACCAAAAAAGAAAGGGAAAAGGGACAGGAACTACTGATTACTATAGTTATGATTCAAGTTTCAAGTTTATGAAGTGGGTTATTAAAGAAAAGCGCTTTGTAGTTGAGGAGGTGAGGAAGAGCAAGAGAGTACCAAATATTTTTCAAGGATGATCTCTTTCTTGTGTCCAGTGCTGCAATAAAAAGGTAAACAAGGTCACAGGTGATTTCTCAGGTGGCAAGCTGCCGATTGAAGAGGGAGACAAAGAAAGATGCAACAAGTGATAACAAATTTACCTGATACCACCACCACCAGCTGGTCCATTTGTATATAAAGCAGTAAAATCTGTAATAAATTGGACTGCATGCTCCTTTAGCTTGAATAACCCATCCATGCGTAACCTAATATCGCTAACCATATGACATGAAGCACTGTCACTAAGACCAGTTGACTTCAGGCTATCAAGCCCAACTATATAAGAAACTACATGGCTGCTAACATCAGGAATTACTTCTTCCATCCATGATCTCACCTAATATAATAAAGATACAGGAAATAGCTAAGCTTTTGGGAAGTTTCCAAGTAAAGCAAAATCAATTTGAACGCTATCATTCAAAAAAGTAAAACAAATACAGTTTCACATATCCAACGAGGCAAATTGAAAGGAATCACAATAACATGGTATTAAGGGTTTTAAGTTTATCTACCAGATATTCAGCAATCTTGGCACGTTTAACACATTCATATCCTCCATAAGATATTTCACCCCATCCTTTCCAACCATAGTCCTGAAAACTAGAAGAGTAAAGCATTAGCCAACAAGGAACCAGCCAAGAACAGTGTTAAATTATGCTCACATTAGGTGAAAGAGGGAAAGAGCTATTGATCTCACATGGCAAGACATACTTAAGTAAGTGACAGATAAGCATTAGGACATCAAAGCATAATTTTTCCTTGTATAGCATTATATGAGGTAAAACAAACCCACAACAGATTTCATAGTGAGTAGATGCGTATTATAGCTTAAGCAGTGCAGTAAAGGAACATATCAGAGAGGTAAGAAGGCCGAGATCACAAAGAGCAGCCAAGTATTATAGCTTGAAGCAGAGATACTAATAAATACTATGTTAGAAAAGATATTGGAAATAACATGCATAGGAAAAAGGACATGGAAAAGGGAGGAATTGATAAACAAATTTAATCACTTTTCTATTTTTTAAATGATGCAAAAGTTATCTATCATAGCAGCCTTTATCTCAAGAAAACAGCATTAGAGGAATTACTGGAACTAGACCAGACATTATTTGTGGCAGACATTATATGACCAACAAGACTCAAGGAAACTAGAAGTTGCAGTCAACAAGATTTTCACATAATTGAATCAAGTTACTCACAGAAGGACTTTAAACCAGTAATCTACCACTCGAGCAAAGTTCAAAACCCATAATACTATGAAAATGAATGTATTTTTTTTTTCTTTAACCATTAGAATGTACCTTTGGAACCAACCGCAGGAGTTTATCAGGAATTGATACTGCAGATGGTTTTGCTCCAGCACAGAGGACCTTACAACTTGATAATGGGTAGAATGAAACATCCCGGATATCAATTATCTGCAATTGAGAAGAAACTTTTTTTCCTTATCATCCCCATATATTTCATAATAAATGTTTGACGCATTGATTTCACGTACCACATCAGGAGTTACATAAGCACCCGGATTCCCGATCTCATAAAGAAGTTGTTGAGCACATGTACTGAAGTTCAAAACCCCACCACTACCCTCTGCCTTCGCTACACATACTTTTCCATCAGAGCTAATTTCAGCATAAGGAAGTGACAAGTCTAGGAGCTGAGAGGAAGACATGTCTCGAGACTTGTCCCCTACAGTAAAAAAAAAAATGCATACTTAAAAAAGCAGTAATATCAAATACAGATACATTGCAATTCTGCCTTAATGATCCTTACTGTGTTATGAAGTAACTAAAATAAAAGCTCACCTGGGTGCATGAAGTATCCCCCCGTGAGTTGACAACCACACTCTAGAAGATGGCCAGCCAGAGACCCCTGTGCTAGCTGCTCCAAGTTGTCCCAGTTCCAACCAAGTTCATAAATCTAATCATACCACTATAATAATTCAGCATTCCTTCTAAAAGGAAATAACTACAGAAGAACTAAGAAAGTAAGAGAACTCAATTTTCAAGTGCTGTCAGTAGTAAAAAATAAAAATATACACACACAGTGATATCATTCCCCAAGCAATCAGGTCAACAGGACAACGTTATATTGAAATAATGAACATAGAACTTCTTAACTTGGCAAGATTTTAAGAAAGAAAGATATAATATTGCTCAATCATAGTGCTCATGTTTGATGTAAGATACCCCTTTTTCCTAGACAAACTTCAACAACATTTCAGTTATTGGAATAATTGGTTCATATTTTGAATTAGTTCCATCATTGAAGTGAGTTTCAATCTTATAACTAATATCAAGGGGCATGTGAAGATATATGTAATCGCGAAGGATTGATATATATGTTATGACTTATACCTTGTATAAGTGAGTTTTTGGTTTAAAGATTTAAGCACCCAACTGAATAGGTTCCAAAGGCTTACTTTAGTTAAATTAATTATCAAAAGTGCTTCAATAAGTAAAATGATTATGCGGATGGTATGGTATCTAAAAGTAGACCAACGAAACATTCACTTAACAACCAAAAAGCTTATTGATTACATAATACAGTAATCAATAACCCTAAGTGCTGGGGTGGTGAGTGCACTCATCTTCCTTGCTAAATGTTTGGTTTGAGTCACTACACCTTAACACAAGGCTATGAATTATTGTATTGGAAAAAATAAATAAATAATCATTTCATACCATTGGTGCTAAAAATAAGGCAGCATCTGCAACCCGTGAAGTTATAACTACATTTGGCTGATACTTCTCCAAACATTCAACAATTGGAGCCGCTCCCAGATAGGTGCTAATACCCTTCACAAGTTAGAACAAAGGTGTGAGGTCAACCCTTTCGGAGCACAATACAAACATCATTTATAAACAGAAATCAAATGCAAGATTACTAGATTCTTACACCTTCCATCAAAAATGACTTCTCATGAGAGGCTGAACCTACATAGACATTCAAAACATATGTGCTGTATTAACTAGAAGTTTCAGTTGATACAAAAATAAAATAAAAGGTACATAGTACAATTCTTTAAGCCTCCATTAAAATAAGGATTGTGTTATAATTGGTGTCAAGAAGCTCCCTCTAGTCATATAGTTTAGTTACTGCCTACTATTGTGTACCTATATTTGCGAGAGAAATCTCATGAGCCACAGCAACAGTAACACTAAGCCCTAAGCTGCTCGCTATTTCTATAACCTTTTCCTGTGCCCCCGGTGGATCCACTTGCAAGAAAGATAGAATTCAACAGTCAGATAAATGAAAAAGCTTGCCAAGTAAAAATATGGAAACTGCATTGATTTAGGTCCTCACTTGCACCCATGTTGGTGATTATGCAAGTTCCTCTCTCAACAGCCAAAGGAAGGAGCAATCGCATCCAGTCAGAAACTGCGTCATTAAAAAGTACAATAGAAGGAATTATCAAAAGAAGGAAGTTTAAACGGTAGGAATTATCAAAAGAAGGAAGTTTAAACAGTAGAATGCCAGCAAAACTGAGACTTTCTTATCAACTGTAGTCAGATTCTTATTCAAGAAGATTAGAGCAATATCAAACAGGTACCAACGGAACTAACTTAAGATCAATAAACAAATAAAGAACAAACATCACATATATAACAGACACATACTCCTTGAATCATAACCATCACCACCCGAAACCATAACTTGATACCGTTCAGCAAGGGTGCGTTCTGCGAGGCATTCAAGCACGATGTAGTTGAGCTCTTTGACTCTCTGCAGCAACTTAAGAGCTGCCAAAGGCCTGTCACCTCCAAAACCAGCACCACAGCCAACATAGACCTTGTCCCTTCTCTTTTTACAATCCTCCCTCTGCAGTTCAACATCAACACACACTCAACTCTCCCAATCTTTACTATAATACTATATAGAATCAAGTAAAAGTTTCTTTCAAGGCAAAGAACATTAACAACAGTTGCAACAAAACTAACCAGCTTGATCACACAATTGCGAATTACACCTCCTTCATGGATTTCCATTTCTACAAACAAAGTCCCAGAATTTACCTACACATAAATTTATCAATTATCATTAGAACCCAGAAAACACAAAACCCTTTACTTATCTTCCAAATGAGCAAATTATATATATGCAACTGGGTACTCCCAACTCAAAAATGAACTGGGTTCAGAGCAATGAAGGTGATCATAAACCGGAAAAGAGTTCAGATAAGTAAGAGCTTGTAAGAAGAGAATCTAAACCCTTTCAATCAATAAGTTAAATGGAATAAAACATGAAATCAGTTTACCGTTGATGAACAGAAGGATGGTGTCACCAGCAGGAAAGCCCGAAGTAAAGGTTAAGCAAACAAGATTCAGTCTTTTCTGTAACTTGTTTGTATAAATCTGTCCACATGGGAAGTTTTGTCTTACATATATGTCCAATGGGTCCCAGATCACAGAAATCTTTTAATCTTGAACTTCTTTTTTTTTTTTTTTTAATGTTGATCTTCTTCTTCACCCCACGTCCGCACCAGTCAAGAAAGACCTCCTCCGATTTTTGTTTTGAATAGTTAACTTTCCCATTTAGTTATTGTAAAATAAAAATAATAAATTAAAAAGGTGTGCTAATAACAATTCTCATTATACAAATTTTTATATAAACAAAAGTATTTAGTTGTTGGAGTAATTTCTATCATGGAATTATGTTATAATTTTTGAATCAAACCATTTCGGGCATAAAAATATTTATCACAAGTCAGAATAACCATTACATATCATTTCACTGCTATCTATAAACAGATAAGAAGATAGTAGTAGTACCCACAGTAGTATATAGAAATAGATCCACTCATTAGACATCAAATACATAGAAAATAACATAAATCCTCATTTGATATTAAGGTGCTAGAGACACCATCGTGCACTCAAAGTGGATAGCTTCCTAACAAAGGAAATTATTGTAAACAGACTAAACTAAAAACATAGTATAGGCCTAAAGGCAAATCCCAGCCCAAAATTTCAAGTCTATAAAGCAGCCCAAGGGAAAGTTCCCACTCAAAGTTCATCAAGCCTGGCTTAGCCCAGGCCTAGTCTCCATCTACATCCCCACCGCCGCAAGTCATAGCTCTGGTACAGCTTCGCCCCGACCTACGCCGTCGTGACCCACACCTCCACGGAACAACATCACCACGACGTCGTCAGTCCAACACGTCGTCGACAAGGCCCTCTGATTCTATTCAACACGACAAACGCGCCTCAGAGATTTCCACCAGACCAGATGCCGAAACCAACCTGCAAAACCTTAAGCATAACACCCTTCTAAGAGCTTCCTCAGACAATAGCATCAATACCCATCCGGCAGCAGACCGCAAAACATCAGCGAGGCCGGAGACCAGCCTAGACGTCAGGCCGCAACCGGATGAAAGCGATCTCACAGTGCAAAAAGTCCGCTGCCGACTTTAGAGCTCAGAGAGAGAGTTTGAGAGGTTTTTTGGAAGAATTAAGTTATAGTTGAGTTTGTCTTTCATGAATTAATCAATCCTATATAGAACTATTAGTCCATGAATTTGTCGGCAAATTACATTGTTTAGAGTTTGGTTCTAGGTTCTAATACTATGGTGATTTCATTAGTCTGCATAGTTTGATATTGATGTGATTCTCTTGGATAAGTCATATTGTATAGCCTATTTTTTGTCATAATAAAGACGTGACATCCTCTTTCAAAAAAAGAAAAACTAAAGAAGGTTGCAAATTTTCTGCACTGACAGAACACAATAAAGTTTACACATCACACGTGTTATTATTATTATTATTTTTTGATAAGCACATTACACATTATTCATGTTTCATTTGACCAAAATAAGAAGAAGTATACATACGTCTAGTTCTGGTAACATCCTGACCTCAGGTAGATAGAAAGAGTGACCACCTACCTCTCGAGCTTTTCTTTTTCTTTGTTTTTTGTTACACGTACATGTATATATAGCCTTCCCTTCTAGGAAGCATGTGAGTGCCTTGGAATATAATGTAACTCTTTCAGGGATTTGGAAAGTTGGTGTAGTGTTATCAGTTTATATTAGCAGCCTCCTGATAATGTTGTCCTAAAAGAGATTTAGAGATAGGACACACAGACCCTTTATATGATGCAAGAATTTATTAATTCTCAAGTTCCAATAATCCACTGATCAAGGATGGGGTACATTACATAAGCAACTACCGTCTTATTTTTAATTAAGCTTAATTAGATTATGTGTTATACAATATGGCACATATGGCCATCGTAATACATTTGTTATAGCATGTTCTTAATTGTTGTCATACCAGAACTGTTTCTGGAGATACTGAACAACATTGTTGTCAACTTGGAAGGCCTTGGTGAGAACATCAACGTTGATTGGAGGGTTGGAGCCGAACACTGCATTGGCTATGGTGATGACACCTGGATTCTGGCTGCTAAGAGCGGCAATGGCTATGGCTTGAACCTTTCCGATGTTGAACTGGAAGTGAATGAGACCAACTGGGAAGACAAACACATCTCCCTTGTACAACACTTTGGTGAAGAGGCGGTTGTCAGGGTTGGATGTGACGAAGCCAACGTAGAGAGTGCCTTCCATGACCATTAGGACTTCCGTGGCTCGAGGGTGGGTGTGAGGAGGGTTTAGTCCGCCATTTGGTGCAAAGTCTATGCGAGCCAGGGATATCCCAAGAGTGTTCAACCCTGATATTTGCTCCACATTAGCTTGGGTGACTTTGGAACCTACCGGATTTGATGTGTTTCCAGGAATCCGGAGGCCGGAAAAGAAGAAATCATCTGCTGTTGCAAGCTTTGGGTCCCTGCAGAATTTTCCATTCACAAACACTGCAAAATAGAACATCATATCAGAACATGCATCATGCAAATAGACAAATTAATCATATAATCTCCATACATATGGGAAATAATATATACATATCCTAGTGAGTAGTGACTACTATATACCGGCAGAAACAACAGTTTGTGTGGTGTTAAGTGCTACACAGAAATCTTGGAGAGGACTAGGATCAGAGGCAGATACAAGGTGGAAGGTTGCCAATGCCAATAGGGCAAAAGCAGCAGCTGTAGGGAAATGAGCACCTTTAATCATCATGAGTGAGTGCAATACTCGTATATGTTAGTGTTTTATATAAGAGATAATTGGAGGTGGATGAAAATGTTGTATGGAGCAAATGCCTATTTATAGATGGAAGAGACGGAGAGAAATACATTTGAACTGGTCTTGGATTTGCCATGTCTATGACTATATGGAAGCAGGTAGTAACTTTGAATAAATAACTCCTTGGTATTCAGAAGCAGGTAAAGACTTGGATTCTGTACCAATTCTTGTGAGCCATGCTAATTAATTGACCTTCTCTTTGTCTTATTATAAATATTGACAAAATATTAAGGGTATATGTAAGTACAAAATGGAGGAGTAATTTCAAACTAATTAATAGGATGACTAACAAACCCAACAATTTCAAACGAATAGGATGACTAACAAACCCAACAACTTCAAACTTCCTATTTAACATTGCAAAGTGGTTGCAGTTCTAGACTAGGATTGCAAAATAGCTTCGGTCCTAATTGTAACCACTGATATCAAATTCCTTGAAGAAGTTAAGATTTCTCAAAATACCAAACCATCAAGAAAAATACACATCACACCAAATTTGTTGATGCATTAAAACACTTAAAAAAAGTGAAACAACTGCGGGCACTATACTGGTTGAATCAATCCACTATGAAAGAAAACAATACATAAGAGACTAATTCTTACTCATCTCACCAAACTCATTCCATGAGGCAGTAGTGCTCTACACACTCTTGCTATTGCTTTATCATACAGACTTGATTCATGATCATCTTCTCAACAACGGCACAAGAATTCTCTCGCTTTTCAATCGCCTTGAGGCACAACTCAACTCTCTAACAAACTAGTTAGAATTATGCAACATGACACACATAGAAGCATAAGAACAAATTTGAAGGATCAGCTTTGGGATTTGATAATCCTTCAAAAGCTAAGCATGGAACAGCTCATGAAGGGTTCTCATATGAAATTTTGGCTGATGCTTTCTGTAGACAATAAGGGCATAAAACTCTCTAAGAAGAGGCAGCGAAGATATTATGATGGATTTTCTCACTAACCCTAAGGCCTCGTTTGGTTCACAGAAGGGAAATCAATTCCCTTGTCTTTCCCATGAGGAAGGGAAACTAAAGTTCCTGTTCAGGTTTCCTTTCCTCTGTTTGGTAAAGCAAGGAAAGTATTATGGAAAGACCATTTGATTTCTCTTCCGGTGTTTGGTTGGTGCAGGAAAGGAAAGTAAAAATATATCAATATTTCAATAATACCCTTGTATTTTAAAATAAAAACAACATCATAAAAATTTAAAAGTACACCAATTTTTTATAGAGAGGGTATTGTTATCCAAAACTTTTGTAATAAATGCTGGGAAATGAGAAGGGAAAATCACTCCCATGGGGTCTGAGTGGAATGATTTTACCCCATGCTTTCCCCTATGTTAGGATAGTATTTCCAGAGTTTGTGGTTACCAAACAAAGGAAAGTAAATTACTTTCCTTTCCTGAGTCCTCAATTATGCTAACCAAACGAGGCCTAAAAGCCCCAAAACACCGCGTGTGTGTGTATTGAACAACGAAGTGATAAGATTTTTGTCAGGTTTCGGATGGGAATGGACCAGAAAAAACGACACTCCAAAAGCCTATAGAAGTTAGGTTGTTGGAGTAATATATATTAGCACAATTCCAAGTCATCACATTAGGATTGAAAAGCAGGTTCAATCCTGAATTAGGAGAGAACAACAAGATCACTCCTATACATAAGTATGAACATGCATATGAATGCAAGAATTACCTAATGGCAGAGTGTTGAGATGAGACGTGCAAGAAGCCTTGAAGCAGTCCATACTTATGAAGGTCCAAGAGATGTATAATAGCCGAAATTATAAAGACTCTTGGATGTTGAGCTAGGAAATGCCAATCCTACAATATTTTGCACTAACAGTATATCTGTTTAAACCTTGAGGTGGCTTTTGTAATAAAGTTCGACACTCCAATGTTAGGTATGAGCTCAGCACAGTGAGCTAGGAATTTGATCAGTTTATACCATGAGGAAGATGAGAGGTAGAAACAAAAAGAAGAGAGCTGGTTAATTAGAGGTGGCTAATGGGATTAACCAGATTAAATATTTTAGGTTGCTTGGAGTAATTGCTTGCACCTTATCTCACAGATGCATTTTCGGTCTTCTCATATTTTTAGTGAGGGCAATCAAGTGGCTGATGCTCTTGCTAATATGGGTTTGTCCTTGACTGGCATCATGACATGGTGAGATGATCCTCCTACTTCCAACCTTCAGTATTGTCAGCGAGATGAACTTGGTCTCCCAAATTTTTGAATATGTTAAATTGTTTAGGTTGTTTCTATTGTTGATCTGATTTCTAGTGAGGGAGGCCTTGCTCTTCCCCTATGGTTGTAACTTTTTTTCTCTTTCTCTCAATAAATTGGGGTTGGAGAGCTTTCTCTTTCCAGTCCCCATTTTAACAAAAAAAAAAAAAACAAAGATCACATATTTTAAGTAGTAGTTAATGAATGGAAAACAAGTGTTCCAATGTTTAGTGATATGATTCATTAATTCCAATATTTGTACCAAAGAGAACGATAATATATCAACTAATTAACATCAATCTGGATAATGTTGACCATAGCTTCCTAGAATTCACAGCCCCTCAAATGTCTTCTAGAGTTTTGGTCATGCATTTCCACAAGTTCACTTGCACCCTAGAAAGTAGAAACAAACTTCAAACCACGGGTGCAAGACTTTTTATCTCTTACCTTTCAGTTCAGCATTAAGAACATGTGTATAGTGGTACTAGTAGTTTTCAACTGGGGAGACAATCCTCTCCCCTTATCTACCTAACCTGCCTAAGTTTTAAACAACAGAGTGACAAGTGTATATAATTACATCTAACGGCTAGTATCAATTTTTGACATTAATTTCTCCCCACTATACTTTTATTTTAATTTTTTAATCTTTGCTCATTGCTCATTTCACGATCAAGTACATCGCTCCTTTGTCTTCTTCATCTATTTCAAACCCAGGCTGCCCCTTCATCATCTATTTCAAACCCATGGCCAGACTGATACGCAGGGAGGGGGGAGGAGGGAATGACGATGGTGGACTGGCTAAACCAGGCTTGATGGGTCTTACGTGGTTTTACTTTGGTGGATGCCCTCTTGGGCTTCGAGTTTTGGCTGGGGTTTATGCCCTAGTTCATAAATTATGTTTTAGTGTAGTCTTTTACAATAATTTCCTTTTAGGAAGCTAATGCACGTTTGTATGTATCTCTAGCGCCTCTGGAGTAGTACCAAATGAGAATCTCCGCTATGTCTACGTACATGACATGTCTAATGAGTGGGTCTATTTCTTTGTACTATTGTGGGTACTACCACTATCTTCTTGTCTGTCTGTAGACGGCAGCGGAATGGTATGTAATGACATATATTGGCTTTAGATGAATGATATGTAATGACATATACTGGCTTTAGATGAATATAATGGTATGGGTTTGGATTTGATCCCAAAAAAAATATATGAATGTCAACTTCATCTATATCCAAAAAGAGACTATAGGTGGCTAAAAAGTCGCTCGTTGGTCTACGAAACTACAATAACAAACCAAAACATATGACTCATACAGTATGAATTGTCGTAATGAACATGATAGTTATAGATCTCTTTGGACCTGCCGACTGTTTCACCTATAATAGAATAATAAAGATGAATCCAATTGGATGACTGATCATGTATTTCTCCGTATTGATAAGCGTCATAGCCAAATTGATTGTTCCATTCATGAGATTCATTTGAGGTCCCACTGCGCTTTGTGTCTAAACTGATAGAATCAAAACTTAAGACAACTGAAGAAACATCAGATGTGGTACTTTAATCATCAGTTGCACCTCTAATCCTCCTTCCATAAGCGATATTCTCTTGAGCACCATGACCAGCTATTCTAACTCTGTGGTCTTCATCTTAGGTGGCATGATCAAAATTACCTTCACATGTAAATTGGTTCAATCCTCCACCCAAAATTATCTTGAGGGAATTTCTCCTCTTCCACTCCTCTCTTGGATTTCCCTCGGAGGAAATAATCCTCACCCAGATTCACTTTAAGAAGATATCTCCTTACCCACATTCACCTTGAGGAGATCTCTCCTCACATAGATTTGCAGTTAGGGAATTACTTCTCACCTAAATTAGCCTGAAGGAGATTTCGCTTCACCCAAATCTGCTTTCAGAGGTTTGACTTCGAGATATATTTTCCAAACAGGACAATTTGCCTCTTTATTATGTCATATCCTGGATAGAAAACAGTGTTAAAATTTAGGGAAAAAATCAGTTTAGAGCAACCTATATGGAATCTCGATGAGAATGAACTAACATGTCGAGAAATGTTGATTTTGGTGAATTTGGAAATGGAAGGGAAGGGAAGACGATGAATTAGGTGGGAGAAAATAGATGGCGTTTGCTCTTCCCAAATTAAACAACTTAGAAATTCTATTCAGCTAAAATTCTCGACGGATTGATTGAATTTAATTTTCAATTTTTGAGCCTTTTCCATCAATATTGGTGTGGAAAAAAAAATTACACGTGTCAATTTCTGAATGAGTGGTCGTATATGTGAGCTAGTGCAAGTGCCCTACCTGAGAATTCCTCCTCGATATTGATACTATCATGTAAAGCCAAGTGAAACTTCCAAAACTTGAGACTCAATAGTTGGTTCTTCAAGTGCAACCTTAAAGACTACAAATCGGTGCTAATAATGCTCGATTTTTTTTTTTTTTTGCACAAAGATATAACAGAGAGATCCAAAAAAACTTGCCTAAAAATGCGCAAGATGCTTAGGCAATTGTATGGGCCTAAAAACTTAACAGACTCTTTTTTTTTTTTTTTTTTTTTTACAAAATGTTAAAATGTTATTATTTCAAAAAAAAAAAAAAGTTAAACTGTTATTATATGCTAAACAGTAATACCACACTTAATGCTGCAGTTAAACTAAAAGGTAAGATTTGCAACATAGATCTCAAACAAAATTTTTTAGAGTTTCTTCACTAAATTTGTTGAAAAGTAGCCTCTCCAAAGTTGCCCTGGAGTTGCATCTACCACATCCTTCTTCTAGCTCTTCATGCCCTTTGCCTCATCCTTCTTCTAACTCTTTGTGCCCTTTGCCTCATCATT
Source organism: Rosa chinensis (assembly GCF_002994745.2). Classification (NCBI taxonomy): domain Eukaryota; kingdom Viridiplantae; phylum Streptophyta; class Magnoliopsida; order Rosales; family Rosaceae; genus Rosa; species Rosa chinensis. The sequence continues at coordinate 47,188,395 of NC_037088.1, read as the reverse complement.
CTTGCTCTTCGTATTCTTTGGTATATATCTTGACTCCATAGAAGCTCGAAAACACTCCAACAAGTGTGCATTTGTTGCATCCCAAGTTAATGCTTCACCAAAATATTGCCGAGCAACTTCGAATCCTTATTTTAAAAGGAAATTGTTCGAGATGGTAAATGCTTCATCCAAAAGTTAATTCATGTCGTCAAACCTAGGTAACATCATCATTGCTAAAAGGATACTTTTAGAGACATAAAATATTGATGAACACCAACCCAATCTTGATGAAAAAAAATTAAAAAACAACTAGAATGCCCTTATAATTTTATAAAGAATTAAAGGCTACCAAGGGACATATTAAATGGTTGCTTCTAGGAGTTTGTTCAATCCTAAGATCATGGATTCGTCTTGTTTGGAGTTGTTCAATCACTTAAACTCTTATGAGTCATCAAAGTGCTTCATCTATGCTTCCTATAAAAATAACATTTTTTTTGCAAGCGAAAATTCTATTAAGAAAATAAATTTCTTATAGTTATGATAGGATTAAAACTATTTTAATGTACAAAAACACAAAAAAGGGCAAGGATAAAGAGATAAGCAGTTAAACAAAATATATATTCTATCAATTAGAACGCAATCTAAAGATTATGCTCAGTTTGGCACCATGGGAAGTGTCATGGGACAGTACCTGTGAAATGTAATGGCAGTACCAAAACATGTTAAACATTATTAATGCTATTGTTTTAAAATATGAATTCTGGAGTCATTTTGTGGTGTTGACATTGCCAAGGTGGGATGTGTTTGTAAGCCACTCCATCAAGTTGCTAACAACAATGAGTTGTGGAAGCAGAAGCTTCTTGAGGAATTCCCTTTAGCCTTCTCCAAAATAGAACAAAGTTATGTTAATTAGAAGTCTAGGTTTGTTGAAATTTTCAAAGAGGACAAGAAGTGTAAGTTGGAGGGGAGGGGAAGTTGGTTTTGCAGATCATGGGAATGGACTTTTGGGGATCTTCATTATGGTTATCATCCCATGGCTAAAAATTTTGGGGATCCTAGTTATGGTTATCATCCCAGGGCTATCACTCCCAAAATGAGTAGTAAGAGTTTCTCATCCAGATTCGACCCAAAAGATGGTGTATATGAATTTCTTGCAACCCAGCGTTCCAAATTAGTAACAAGGTCATGCATTATGTATCGCTAGTTTTCTTTTATCTTAGACTATTGTTATTGAATTTCTATCAAACGTTATAATGTTCATTTTTTTTAATCAGTTAGTTATTTGATTGTTTGATATGTATTTAATCTAAGATGTGGTTTGTGAAAGTTAAAAAAAAAAAAAAATTAAAGGATAAACTTTTATTAAAATATTTTTTTAGCCCACCCTATTCTAAAATCCTAGCTCCATCATTGAATTGAGCTATCATACACTCTCGAATAGAGGATAAACTTGTACCTGAAGAGTGAAGAGGGAAAACGGCAGTCGGCATAAGAACCAAAACTTTTCGTTTGGGGCTGATTGATTTCGGAGAAACATGGAGAGAAAAAAGAGAAAAATGTTGACCTAATTTACTACTAAAAGCAACTTTTTATGTGACTATGCCTCTTAGAGCATAATAGAAAATAAAATAAAATCAAATACTTCAAGAAAAGAAATAATATATATTTGACCACTCTTAGAGCATAATAGAAAATAAAATAAAATAAAATACTTCAAGAAAAGAAATAATATATATTTGACCAAAAAAAGAAAAAAGATAACATATGGACTAAGTTTAATAACATATGGGCTAAGTATAGAAATTTGGGTGGGCTAGTTTTTAATATTTAATTTTTTAAATTAAAATTAAGCTACAAAGTAATATTTTTTCAAATTTGGGTTGGGTTGCAGCCCACCAGAGCTAGTGTGTAGCTACACTTTTGGCTCAATTTCAATACTGGTAGGATGCTCATCCACATCTTGTTGTATAATATTTCTTCCCATTCATCTACTTACGACGTAAAAGACCACCAAGAGTCCTTGCAGCCAATAACAATCCATTGCATTTTACTAAAATTTTCTCCTTAAGTAACTCAACATTTTGCCATATGTTGTTTAAGAGTGCATGACTGCATGGTACTCAAAGATTTTCCAACAATCATTTTTGCAACATTTGCATCGTCACTATGATCTTGCTTCCTACTGCTCCAACATGAAAGGGGGACTGTAATGTTGCAATTGATGATAGTCACATGTAGGAAGAGTTTCTAATGGGGACCACTAAAATGAGAACTTTTTTGTGAGACCAACCTTTCGATTATATTTCCGTAAATCAACCGGTAGATGTTTAGATATCCATGTGTAGATTATTTATGCAATTTTTTAACCAAATTGAAAACTGTTAAGTAGGGGTCATCATGGGCCGGGTTAGGGCCGACCTACCCTAAATTTTAGGGCTTAGGGTCGGGCCGAGCTTAGTTAAAGTCAACAAAATTTAGGGCCGGGGCTTAAATATGCTAACCCTTACTAGCTTGAAAGGCCCGAGCCACTAGGGCCGGGTCGGGCCTGCCTTCTGAATAGGGCTAAATAGGGCCGAAATGGGCCTTAGTTTGTTTAACAAAAAGAAATATTTTATTTTTTTATCTCAAAATGTGGCTCAATGGTTATATGGGTAATACAAGACTCATTGTTTTTTGTTGATCATATTTAATATATATATATATATATATATATATATATATATATATTAGAATTAACTTATAAGTTATAACATTTATAAATATTAGTTAAGATGGTTATATTCAATTAACTATCACTCTAAATCTCTCAAAATTAATTGTTGTTTAACAAAGGAAAAAAAAATTAAAGAAAATAAAGCTTAGGAAATCAATTACAAAAAATAGATAAGTTGTATGCTATAGAGTAAAGAGAAACATATTTAAAAAATAGAAAATTATTAGGGCTTAATTGGGCGGGCTTAAAGGGTGGGGCCGGGTTTGGCCCTAACGGGCTCAAACTGGCCGGTCCGTAGGGTAGGGCCGGGCTTCATTTGCATGACCCTTACCCTACCCTATTTGAGAAAGGGTAAGGTTGACCCGCCCTAATGCAAGGACCGGGTCGGGCTTAGGGTCGAAGGGCTAAATGATGAGGCCTACTGTTAAGCCATCCATAATCATGATTTATCATATATGAATATAAACGGTTCATGTTTGACAGATTTTGTTCGTCTATTGATTTATATAGTTTGGTATCTTAAAGATTAACAATTTGGAAGAAAATTTTCAGAAGTAATATATTCATACATACATAAACATCCAATTATTGATATGTCGTAATATAATCGAAAAGTGAGTCTCTTAACCGTTGATTAAAAAATACTCATGAAATCCTCATTCTAGTGGTCTCATTAAAAGCTCTCCTGTCACATGTATCTCAAGTGTCTCAAACATCATCTAGAACAATTAAAAATGTTTAAACTCTCAGTGACTCATTGAAGGGGGTGTGTCATGACATGAGTGGTTAATTGAGAGAAGAGGCAACGTTGATTCATTAATTTTCTGGCCTCCTCAAAAATTTATTCGCCACCGCCGTACACCTGGTCGGAGGCTAACTCGAGCTCCAGAGGGTGGTTGGGGCTGCTTATTAGGACTAGGTGGGTCACGGCATAGGTGGAAGTTATCCTGATTTGACTACGTGTATATCTTCTACACGGAGCATCATATATCCTAATCCAGCTTCAGAGCACGTGCATCACACCTCCCAATCCCCTTCTTACACCACCCTCTAAACCTGAGCTGTGCTTTATTTTAATGACACTCTCCAACTTTACAGGGCTTAAAACTGGAAACAGCCAAAACACACTGCCACCATTCCATCCATCCTCGTTCTCTTTTTGGCTTTCTAGAAACGTTCTGCACAAAACAGTTATCCTGATTTGACTACGTGTATATCTTCTCCATTGAGGTAAGATCATCGACTTGGATTCTGAAACAGATGAAGTAATCACTGTTATCCTCATATAGAAAATAGCATTTGGTAGTTCTTAAAGCCCTTTGTCTAGAAATATGGGTTGATGGATGCTTATTGACTTGCCTGCATCTGATTGTTGCTCCCTTTTACTGTTTCATTGAGGATTTGGCTTTAGTAAGAATTCTGATACCACCACCACCAGCTGGTCCATTTGTATATAAAGCAGTAAAACCTGTAATAAAATTGGACTGCATGCTCCTTTAGCTTGAATAACCCATACATACGTAACCTAATATCGCTAACCATCTGACATGAAGCAGTGTCACTAAGACCACTTGCCTTCAGGCTATCAAGCCCAACTATATAAGAAACTACATGGCTGCTAACATCAGGAATTACTTCTTCCATCCATGATCTCACCTAATATAATGTAGACACAGGAAAAAGCTAAGCTTTTGGGAAGTTTCCAAGTAAAGCAAAATCAATTTGAACGCTGTCATTCAAAGAACTAAAGAAGTAAACAACTACACTTTCACATAACCAACAAGGCAAATTGAAGGAATCACAATAACATGGTATTAAGGGTTTTAAATTTATCTACCAGAAATTCAGCAATCTTGGCACGTTTAACACATTCAAAGCCTCCATAAGATATTTCACCCCATCCTTTCCAACCAATGTCCTGAAAACTAGAAGAGTAAAGCATTAGCCAACAAGGAACCAGCCAAGAACAGTGTTAAATTATGCTCACATTAGGTGAAAGGGGGAAAGAGCTATTGATCTCACATGGGAAGACATGCTTAAGTTAGTGACAGATACAGATTAGGACATCAAAGCATAATTTTTCCTTGTATAGCATTTTATGAGGTAAAACAACCCACAACAGATTTCAAAGCGAGTAGATGAGTATTATAGCTTAAGCAGTGTAGTAAAGGAACATATCAGAGAGGTAAGAGGGCTGAGATCACAAAGAGCAGCCAAGTATTATAGTATGAAGCAGGGATACTAATACATACCATGTTAGAAAAGATATTGGAAATAACATGCATAGGAAAAAGGACATGGAAAAGGGAGGAATTGATAAACAAATTTAATCTCCTTTCTTTCTTTTTAAAGGATGCAAAAGTTATCTATCATTTAGCAGCCTTTATCTCAAGAAAACAGCATCAGAGGAATTACTGGAATTAAAGCAGACATTATTTGTGGTAGACATTATATGATCACCAAGACTCTTAAGGAAATTAGAAGTTGCAGTCAATGGGTTCCAAGATTTTCACATAATTGAAATCAAGTTACTCACACAAGGACTTTAAACCAGCAATCTACCACTCGAGCAAAGTTCAAAACCCTTAATACTATGAAATTGAATAATTTTTTTTTCTTTAACCGTAAGAATGTACCTTGGAACCAACAGCAAGAGTTTATCAGGAACTGATACTGCAGATGGTTTTGCTCCAGCACACAGGACCTTACAACTTGATAATGGGTAGAATGAAACATCCCGGATATCAATTATCTGCAATTGAGAAGAATTTTTTTTCCTTTATCATCCCCATATATTTCATAACAAATGCTTGACGCACTCATTTCACGTACCACATCAGGAGTTACATAAGCACCCGGATTCCCGATCTCATAAAGAAGTTGTTGATACTTAAGTTCAAAACCCCACCACTACCCTCTGCCTTCGCTACACATACTTTTCCATCAGAGCTAATTTCAGCATAAGGAAGTCAAAAGTCTAGGAGCTGAGAGGAAGACATGTCTCGAGACTTGTCCCCTACAGTAAAAAAAAAATGCATACTTAAAAAAGCAGTAATATCAAATACGGATACAATGCAATTCTGCCTTAATGACCCTTCTGTGTTATGAAGTAACTAAAATAAAAGTTCACCTGGGTGCATGAAGTATCCCCCCCATGAGTTGACAACCACACTCTAGAAGATGGCCTGCCAGAGACCCCTGTGCTAGCTGCTCCAAGTTGTTCCAGTTCCAACCAAGTTCATAAATCTAATCATACCACTATAATAATTCAGCATTCCTTCTAAAAGGAAATGACTACAGAAGAACTAAGAAAGTAAGAGAACTAAATTTTCAAATGCTGTCAGTAGTAAAAAAATTAAAATATACACACAATGATATCATTCCCCAAGCAATCAGGTCAAAAGGACAACGTTATATTGAAATAATGAACATAGAACTTCTTAGCTTGGCATGATTTTAAGGAAGAAAGATATAATATTGCTAAATCATAGTGGTCAAGTTTGATGTAAGATAACCCTTTTTCCAAGACAAATGTCAACAACATTTCAGTTATTGGAATAATTGGTTCATATTTTGAATTAGTTCCATCATTGAAGTGAGTCTCAATCTTATAACTAATATCAAGGGACATGTGAAGAAATACGTAATCACGAAGGATTGATATATATATGTTATGACTTAAGATCTTGTATAAGTGAGTTTTTGGTTTAAAGATTTAAGCACCCAACTGAATAGGTTCCAAAGGCTTACTTAAGTTAAATTAATTATCAAGAGTGCTTCAATAAGTAAAATGATTATGTGGATGGTATGGTATATAAAACTAGACCAATGAAACATTCACTTAACAACAAAAAAGCTTATTGATTACTTACAACAGTAATCAATAACCCTAAGAGCTGGGGTGGTGAGTGCACTCATCTTCCTTGCTAAATGTCTCGTTTCAGTCGCTACACCCTCAGACAAGGCTATGAATTATTGTATTGGAAAAAATAAATAAATAATCATTTCATACCATTGGTGCTAAAAATAAGGCAGCATCTGCAACCCGTGAAGTGATAATTACATTTGGCTGATACTTTTCCAAACCAAACATTCAACAATCGGAGCCGCTCCCAGATAGGTGCTAATACCCTGCACAAGTTAGAACAAAGGTGTGAGGTCAACCCTTTCAGAGCACAATACAAACATCATTTATAAACAGAAATCAAATGCAAGAGTACTAGATTCTTACACCTTCCATCAAAAATGACTTCTCATGAGAGGCTGAACCTAAATAGACATTCAAAATATATGTGCTGTATTAAATAGAAGTTTCAGTTGATACAAAAATAAAAGAAAAGGTACATAGTACAACCCCTTAAGCTTCCATCAAAATAAGGATTGTGTTATAATTGGTGTCAAGAATCCCCCTATAGTTTAGTTTGTGCCTACTATTGTATACCTATATTTGTGAGAGAAATCTCATGAGCCACAGCAACAGAAACACTAAGCCCAAAGCTGCATGCTATTTCTATAACCTTTCCTGTGCCCCCGGTGGATCCAGTTGCAAGAAAGATAGAATTCAACAGTCAGATAAATGAAAAGGCTTGCCAAGTAAAAATATGGAAACTGCATTGATTTAGGTCCTCACTTGCACCCATGTTGGTGATTATGCAAGTTCCTCTCTCAACAGCCAAAGGAAGAAGCAATCGCATCCAGTCAGAAACTGCGTCATTAAATAGTACAATAGAAGGAATTATCAAAAGAAGGAAGTTTAAACAGTAGAATGCCAGCAAAACTGAGACTTTCTTATCTACTGTGGTCAGATTCTTATTCAAGAAGATTAGAGCAATATCAAACAGGTACCAAAGGAACTACCTTAAGATCAATAAACAAATAAAGAACAAACACATATATAACAGACACATACTCCTTGAATCATTACCATCACCACCCGAAACCATAACTTGATACCGTTCAGCAAGGGTGTGCTCTGTGAGGCATTTAAGCATAATATAGTTGAGCTCTTTGACTCTCTGCAGCAACTTAAGAGCTGCCAAGGGCCTGTAACCTCCAAAACCAGCACCACAGCCAACATAGACCTTGTCCCTTCTCTTTTTATAACCCTCCCTCTGCAGTTCAACATCAACACACACTCAACCCTCCCAATCTTTACTATAATACTATATAGAATCAAGTAAAAGATTCTTTCAAGGCAAAGAACATTAACAACAGTTCCAACAAAACTAACCAGCTTGATCACACAATTGCGAATAACACCTCCTTCATGGATTTCCATTTCTACAAACAAAGTCCCAGAATTTACCTACACATAAATTTATCAATTATCATTAGAACCCAGAAATCACAAAACCCTTTACTTATCTTCCAAATGAGCAAATTATATATATGCAACTGGGTACTCCCAACTCAAAAATGAACTGTGTTCAGAGCAATGAAAGTGATCATAAACCGGAAAAGAGTTCAGACAAGTAAGAGCTTGTAAGAAGAGAATCTAAACCCTTTCAATCAATAAGTTAAATGGAGTAAAACATGAAATCAGTTTACCGTTGATGAAGAGAAAGATGGTGTCACCAGCAGGAAAGCCCGAAGTAAAGGTTAAGCAAACAAGATTCAGTCTTTTCTGTAACTTGTTTGTGTCTGTCCATATGGGAAGTTTTGTCCAATTGGGTCCCGGATATTACAGAAGTCTTTTAATCATGATCTTCTTCTTCATCCACAGCAGTAGGGTTGCCACTTGGTTTGGTAATTACCAAACCGACTGAATACCAACTGAGGTTTGGTAAACCGATATTTTGGTAATTGAGACCGATAAAACTGAAATCGAAAGTTAGTTTGGTTTTGTTAAATACCGAATCTATCGATTATCTAAATATTAGCTTTATATACTATAGTTTTTCAATACACATACATGTATATTAAGAAATAAACTTAAAAAATTTCATAATAGTATGAACATTACTACTTATACTACATTAATAGTACATGTATCTTAAGTAATCTAGTTAAACATGGTTAAATAACCTAGTTTTATTGAAAATGGCTAATGCTTGATGTCATATGTACAAAGAAAGCTATAATAAGTAGATGAATATAAAGTTTACGACTATAAAATTAAAAAACCTAGTATTGTTTATTCGAATTGATATTACAAAGAATTAGTTGTTCTAAAGTTGGTAATACCGAAAATCGAAATATCGAATTTGGTAGATATGATTGAAAACCGAAAATTTTGGTTGGTAATTGGTATCTCAATTTTGAAACCGAAAGCTTTGGTTTTGAAGTTGGTAATATCTATAACCGATTCGAACCGACCGAGTGACAACCCTACCTACCAGTCAAGAAAGACCTCCTTCGATTTTTGTTTTGAATAATTAACTTTTCCCATTTAGTTACTGTAAAATAAAAATAATAAATTAAAAAGGTGCGCTAATAACAATTCTCATTATACAAATTTTTATATAAACAAAAATATTTAGTTGTTGGAGTAATTTCTATCATGGAATTATGTTATAATTTTTTGAATCAAACCATTTTGAGTGGAAATATATTCATCACAAGCCAAAATGATCATTACATATCATTTCACTGTCATCTATAGACAGACAATACATAAAAATAGGTCCACTCATTAGACATCAAATACGTACAAAATAACACGAATCTTCATTTGGTACTACTCAAGAGGCGCTAGAGACAGCATCGTGCACTCAAAGTGAATAGCTTCCTAATAAAGAAAATTATTGTAAATAGACTAAACTAAAAACATAGTATAGGCCCAAGGGCAAAACCCAGCCCAAAATTTGAAGCCTATAAGGTAGCCCAAGGGAAAGTTCCCACTCAAAGTTCATCAAGCCTGGCTTGGCCCAGGCCCAGTCTCCATCTGCATCCCCACCGCCGCAAGTCATAGCTCTGGTATAGCTTCGCCTCAACCTACACCGTCGTGACCCACACTGCCATGACTCACACCGCCACGGTACAACATCACCTTTACCAGCACCCCACGACCCATGCCGCCATCGAATCAGAACAAAACCACGACGCCGCCAGTCCAAGATGTCATTGACAAGGCCCTCTAATTCTATTCAGCACGACAAACGCGCCTCAGAGATTTCCACCAGACCAGATGCTGAAACCAACATGCAAAACCTTAAGCATAACACCCTTCTAAGTGCTTCCTCAGACAATAGCATCAATACCCATCCGGCAACAGACCGCAAAACGTCGGCGAGGCCGGAGACCAGCCCAGACGTCAGGCGACCGCTGGATGAAAGCGATCTCACATTGAAAAAGGTCTGCTGCCGACTTTAGAGCTCAGAGAGAGAGAGAGAGAGAGAGAGAGTTTGAGAGGTTTTTTGGAACTAGGTTATAGTTGAATTTGTCTTTCATGAATGAATCAATCCTATATAGAACTATTAGTTAATGAATTTGTCTTCCATTTATTCTAATTACATTGTTTAGAGTTTGGTTCTAGGTCCTAGTACTATGGTGATTTCATTAGGTTGCTTTAGGATAGTCTGCATGGCTTGATATCGATGTGATCATCTTGGGTAAGTCATATTGTATAGTTATCTATATTTTTTCATAATAAAGGCGTGACGTCCTGTCCTCTTTCAAAAAAAAAAAAAAAACTAAAGAAGGTCGCAAATTTTCCACACTAACAAGACACAATAAAGTTTACACATCACACATGTTGTTGTTATTATTATTATTATTATTTTTTTTTTATAAAGCATATTACACATTATACATGTTTCATTTGACCAAAACAAGAAGAAGTCTACACACGTCTAGTTCTCGTAACATCTAACCTCAGGTAGATAGAAAGAGTGACCGCCAACCTCCCGGGTTTTTCTTTTTCTTTGTTTTTTGTTACGCATACATGTATATATAGCCTTCCCTTCCCGGAAGCATGTGAGTGCCTTGGAATATAATGTAACTCTTTCAGGGATTTGGAAAGTTGGTGTAGTGTTATCAGTTTATATTAGCAGCCTCCTGATAATGTTGTCCTGAAAGAGATTTAGAGATAGGACACACGGACCCTTTATATGATGCAAGAATTTATTAATTCTCAAGTTCCAATAATCCACTGATCAAGAATGAGGTACATTACATAAGCAACTACCGTCTTATTTTTAATTAAGCTTAATTAGATTATGTGTTGTATAATATGGCACATATGGCCATCGTAATACATTTGTTATAGCATGTTCTTAATTGTTGTCATACCAGAACTGTTTCTGGAGATACTGAACGACATTGTTGTCAACTTGGAAGGCCTTGGTGAGAACATCAAGGTTGATTGGAGGGTTGGAGCCGAACACTGCATTGGCTATGGTGATGACACCTGGATTCTGGCTGCTAAGAGCGGCAAAGGCTACGGCTTGAACCTTTCCGATGTTGAACTGGAAGTGAATGAGACCAACTGGGAAGACAAACACATCTCCCTTGTACAACACTTTGGTGAAGAGGCGGTTGTCGGATGTGACGAAGCCAACGTAGAGAGTACCTTCCATGACCGTAAGGACTTCTGTGGCTCGAGGGTGGGTGTGAGGAGGGTTTAGTCCGCCATTTGGTGCATAGTCTACGCGAGCCAGGGATATCCCAAGAGTGTTCAGCCCTGCTATTTGCTCCACATTAGCTGGGGTGACTTTGGAACCTAGCGGATTTGATGTGTTTCCAGGAATCCGGAGGCCGGAAAAGAAGAAATCATCTGCTGTTGCAAGCTTTGGGTCCCTGCAGAATTTTCCATTCACAAACACTGCAAAATGGAACATCATATCAGAACATGCATGCATTCATGCAAATAGAAAAATTAATCATATAATCTCCATCTATATGGGAAATAATATAATATATACATATCCTAGTGAGTAGTGACTACTATATACCAGCAGAAACAGCAGTTTGTGTGGTGTTAAGTGCTACACAGAAATCTTGGAGAGGACTAGGATCAGAGGCAGATACAAGGTGGAAGGTTGCTAATGCCAATAGGGCAAAAGCAGCAGCTGTAGGGAAATGAGCACCTTTCATCATCATCGTGAGTGAGTGCAATACTCGTATATGTTAGTGTTTTGTATAAGAGATAATTGGAGGTGGATGAAAATGTTGTATGGAACAAATGCCTATTTATAGATGGAAGAGACGGACAGAAATACATTTGAACTGGTCTTGGGTTTGCCATGTCTATATGGAAGCAGGTAGTAATTTTGAATAAATAACTCCTTGGTATTCAGAAGCAGGTAAAGACTTGGATTCTGTACCAATTCTTGTCAGCCGTGCTAATTAATTGACCGTCTCTCTGCCTTATTTATAAATATTGACAAAATCTTAAGGGTATATTTAAGTACAGAATGGAGGCGTAATTTCAAACTAATAGGATGACTAACAAACCCAACAACTTCAAACTTCAGATTTAAGATTGCAAAGTGGCTGCAGTCCTAGAACAGGATTGCAAAATAGCTTCAGTACTAATTGTAACCACTAATATCAAGTTCCTTGTAGAAGTTATGATTTCTCAAATTACCAAACCATCAGCAAAAGCTAAAACATCACACCAAATTTGTTGACGCATTAAAACCCTTAGAAAAAAGGAAACAACTGCGGGCACTATGTCGGTTGAATCAATCCACTATGAAAGAAAACAATACATAAGAGACTAATTCTTACTCATCTCACCAGACTTGTTCCATGAGACATGCAGTAGAGCTCTACACACTCTTGCTATTACTTTGTCATATAAACTTGATTCATGGTCATCTTCTCAACAACGGCACAAGACTTCTCTCGCTTGTCAATCGCCTTGAGGTACAACTCAACTCTCTAACAAAGTAGTTAGAATTATGCAACATGACACATATAGAAGCATAAGAACAAATTTGAAGGATCAGCTTTGGGATTTGATAATCCTTTAAGAGCTAAGCATGGAACAGCTCATGAAGGGTTCTCAGATGAAATTATGGCTCATGCTTTCTGTAGACAATAAGGGCAGAAAGCTCTCTAAGAGGCAGCAAAGATATTATGATGGATTCGCTCACTAACCCTAAAAGGCCTAAAGCATCGTATATATTGAACAACTAAGTGATAAGATTTTTTTCGGGTTTCCGATGGGAATGGACCAAAAAAAACAACACTCTAAAAGCCTATAGAAGTTAGGTCGTTGGAGTATTAGCACAATTCCAAGTCAGCACATCAGGATTGAAAGTCAGGTTCAATCCTGAATTAGGAGATAACAACAAGATCACTCCTATACACAAGTATGAGCATGCATATGAATGGTAGAGTGTTGAGATGAGACATGCAAGAAGCCTTAAAGCAGTCCATACTTATGAAGGTCCAAGTGATGTATAGTAGCCGAAATTATAAAGACTCTTGGATGTTGAGCTAGGAAATGCCAATCCTACAATATTTTGCACTAACAGTATATCCGTTTAAATCTTGAGGTGGCTTTTGTAATAAAGTTCGACACTCCGACGTTAGGTATGAGCTCAGCACGGTGAGCTAGGAATTCTATCATTTTATACCATGAGGAAGATGAGAGGTAGAAACAAAAAGAAGAGAGCTGGTTAATTAGAGGTGGCTAATGGGATTAACCAGATTAAATATTTTAGGTCATAGTTAACGAATGGAAATCAAGTGTTCCAATGTTTAGTGATATGATTCATTAATTCCAATATTTGTACCAAAGAAAATAATAATATATCAACTAATTAACATCAATCTGTATAATGTTGACCATAGCTTCCCAGAACTCACAGCCCCTAAAAAGTCTTCTGGAGTTTTGGTCGTCATGCATTTCCACAAGTTCACCTGCACCCTAGAAAGTAGAAACAAACTTCAAACTAAGGGTGCAAGACTTTTTATCTCTTACCTTTCAGTTCAGCATTAAGAACATATGTATAGCGGTGCTAGTAGTTTTCAAATGACCATTTCTTTTGGTTTCTCTCATAAGCGCACTCTATCGATTTTTACATATCATCGAAATTTGAAAAAATGAGATATCGAAAATATCAGGAATATATAAAAAATATATATTTTTTGAAAGAGTCAATTTATCGACTTGTGGCAGCGTAGCTCGTGGGGGTTGGGTCATGGATGGTGAATGGCCATGGCGGCGTGGATTGTGGTGATGCAGGTCGTGGGTCGACGGAGCATGGCCGGACTGGTACGCAGGGGGGGGATGCCCTCAAGGCTTCGAGTTTTGGGCTGGGGTTTATGCCCTAGTCCATAAATTATGTTTTAGTGTAGTCTTTTACAATAATTTTTTTTAGGAAGCTAATGCATGTTTGTATGTATCTCTAGCGCCTCTGGAGTAGTACCAAAGGAGAATCTCTGCTATGTCTACGTACATGACATGTCTTAATGAGTGGGTCTATTTCTATGTACCATTGTGGGTACTACCACTATCTTCTTGTCTTCTGTAGATGGCAGCGGATGGGTATGTAATGACATATACTGGCTTTAGATGAATATATTGGCACCCGCCCTATGGGTTTGGATTTGATCCAAAAAAAAAAAAAATAAGAATGTCAACTTCATCTATATCCAAAAAGAGACTATAGGTGGTTGAAAAGTCGCTCGTTGGTCTACGAAACTATAATAACAAACCAAAACATATGACCCATATAGTACGAATTGTAGTAATGAACATGATAGTTATAGATCTCTTTAGACCTGCCGACTGTTTCTCCTATAATAGAATAATAAAGATGAATCCAATTGGATGACTGATCATGTATTTCTTCGTATTGATAAGTGTCATAGCCAAATTGATTGTTCCCTTCAATGAGATTCATTTGAGGCCCCACTGCGCTTTGTGCCAAAACTGATAGAATTAAAACTTAAGACAACTGAAGAAACATCAGATGTGGTACTTTGATTATCAGTTGCACCTCTAATGCTCCTCCCATAAACGATATTCTCTTGAGCACCATGACTAGCTGTTCTAACTCTGTGGTCTTCATCTTAGGTGGCATGATCAAAATTACCTTCACAGGTAAATTGGTTCAATCCTCCACCCAAAATTATCTTGAGGGAATTTCTCCTCTTCCACACCTCACTCGGATTTCCCTCGGAGGAAATATTCCTCACCCAGATTCACTTTAATAAGATATCTCCTTACCCACATTCACCTTGAGGAGATCTCTCGTCACATAGATTTGCAGTTAGGGAATTACTTCTCACCTAAATTAGCCTTAAGGAGATTTCGCTTCACCCAGATTTGCTTTCAGAGGTTTGACTTCGAGATATATTTTCCAAACAGGACAATTTGCCTCTTTATTATGTCATATCCTGGATAGAAAACAGTGTTAAAATTTTGGAAAAAAATCAGTTTAGAGCAACATATATGGAGTCTCGATGAGAATGAACTAACATGTTGAGAAAGTTTGATTTTGGTGAATTTGGAAATGGAAGGGAAGGGAAGACGATGAATTAGGTGGGAGAAAAGAGATGGCGTTTGCTCTTCCCAAATTAAACAACTTAGAAATTCTATTCAGCTAAAATTCTCGACGGGATGATTGAATTTAATTTTCAATTTTTGAGCCTTTCCATCACTATTGGTATGGAAAATAAAATTATACATGTCAGTTTCTGAATGAGTGGTCGGATATGTGAGCTAGTGCAAGTGCCCTACCTAAGAATTCCTCCTTGATATTGATACTATCACGTAAAGCTAAGTGAAGTTTCCAAAACTTTATATTGATACAATCATGTAAAGCCAAGTGAAGTTTCCAAAACTTGAGACTCAATAGTTGGTTCTTCAAGTGCAATCTTAAAGACTACAAATCGGTGCTAATAATGCTCGACTTTTTTTTTTTTGGTACGAAGATATAACAGAGAGATCCAAAAAAACGAAAAAAAAACTTGCCTAGAAATGTGCAAGATGCTTAGGCAATTGTATGGGCCTAAAAACTTGACAGACTCTCATCCTTTTTTTTTTTTTTTTTTTACAAAATGTTAGAATGTTATTATTTCAAAAAAAAAAAGTTAAACTGTTATTATACGCTAAACAGTAATACCACACTTGATGATGCAGTTAAACTAAAAGCTAAGATTTGCAACATAGATCTCAAACAAAATATTTTGGAGTTTCTTCACAGAATTTGTTAAAAAGTAGCCTCCCCAAAGTTGCCCTGGAGTTTCATCTACCACATCCATCTTCTAGCACTTCTTGCCCTTTGCCTCATCCTTCTTCTAATCTTTGTGCCCTTTGCCTCATCATTCTTGTTCGTACTCTTTGGTATCCTGACTCCACAGAAGCTCGAAAACACTCCCACAAGTGTGCATTTGTTTCATCCCAAGTTAATGCTTCACCAAAATATTGCCGAGCAACTTCAAATCCTTATTTTAAAAGAAAATTGTTCGAGATGGTAAGTGCTTCATCCAAAATTTAATTCATGTCGTCAAACCTAGGTAACATTATCATTGCTAAAAGGATATTTTTAGAGACGTAAAATGTTGATGAACACCAACCCAATCTTGATGAAAAAAATAAAAAATCAACTGGAATGCGCTTATAATTTTATAAAGAATTGTAGGCTACCAAGGGACATATTAAATGGTTGCTTCTAATCCTAAGATCATGGATTCGTCTTGTTTGGAGTTGTTCAATCACTTAAACTCTTAATGACTCACAAATGCTTCATATATGCTTCCAATAAAAATGACATTTTTTTGCAAGCAAAAATACTATTAAGAAAATAAATTTTTTATAGTTATGATAGGCAGTTGAAACTATTTTAACATACAAAAACACAAAAAAGGGCAACGATAAAGAGATAAGTAGTGAAAAAATATATATATTCTATCAATTAGAACGCAATCTAAAGATTATGCTCAGTTTGGCACCATGGGAAGTGCCATGGGACAGCCGTGAAATGTAATGACAGTACCAAAACATGTTAAATATTATTAAAGCTGTTGTTTTAAAATAAGAGGTCTGGAGTCATTTTGTGGTGTTGACATTGCCAAGGTGGGATGTGTTTGTAAGCCACTCCATCAAGTTGCTAACAACAATGAGTTGTGGAAGCAGAAGCTTCTTGCAGAATTCCCTTTAGCCTTCTCCAAAATAGAACAAAGTTATGTTAATTGGAAGTCTAGGTTTGTTGAAATTTTCAAAAAGGAGAAGAAGCGTAAGTTGGAGGGGAGGGGAGGTTGGTTTTGCAGAACATGGGAACAGACTTTTGGGGATCCTCATTATAGTTATCATCCCATGGCTAAACATTTTGGGGATCCTCGTTATGGTTATCATCCCAGGTCTATCACTCCCAGAATGAGCAATAAGAGTTTCTGATCCAGATTCGACCCAAAAGATAGTGTATATGAATTTCCTGCAACCTAGCGTTCCAAGTCAGTAACAAAGTCATGCATTATGTATCGCTAGTTTTCTTTCCTTGATTTTTGAAATAATGACCTAGACACCGACTCTTGAAAATAGTCACAACACAAATCTACCATTTGTTTATTTTCTTCTGGTTGCTGCTGAATCAAACCCTCTACCATCCACAGGACGATCAAGTGCATCTCCCCAAATTCATAATCATTTGGAAGCATTGCACAATAGGTGAAGCACCATTTCAAATTTGACGGAGATAATGATAGCTCAATTCAATGATGAAGCTAGGATTTTAGAATAGGGTGGGTTAAAAAATATTTTAATAAAAGTTTACTAATTCTTTTAATTTTTTTTTTTTTTATAAGTTTTACAAACCACATCTTAGATTAAACACATATCAAACAATCAAATAGCTAACTGATTAAAAAAATGAACATTATAACGTTTGATAGAAATTCAATAACAAAAGTCTAAGATAAAAGAGCATACCTACTCAAATTGCACCCTACACTCTTGTATGGAGGATAAACTTGCACCTGAAGAGTGAAGAGGGAAAACGGCAGTTGGCATAAGAACTAAAGCTTTTTGTTTGGGGCTGATTGATTTCGGAGAAACAGGAAGAGAAAAATGTTGACCTAATTTACTAAAAAAAGCAAATTTTTAGGGTGATTCTAGTTGAACCTCCTCATTTGCTCTTTGGACCTCGCATCCCAATTTTTTTCAACAAACTTCCTATTTTGTCCTTGTTCGTATTTTACTTTTTTTTTTATACCTCCTACTATGATACGTGCAGTTCCTTTGAACATCAATTTTTTAATCTTTGTCTGGTAAGGAACTATATACATAGAGAGGAGAGGAAGGATTAATATATGACCATACTACCAACTTTAAAGTCTAAACTCTATACATGGCATGAAAGGCCATCGACAGTTCCGTCAAAAGGGATAAATACAGGCATACAGTAGAATATTTCATTGAGAACTACAAGTGCAATTGTGTTGGAGTACAGAAGAAGGGCCAAGCTGGAGGCTACGTTCTCAACCCAAAAACCCACAAAAATTTCTGGGTTCTTGCATAATTTAAAACCACCTGCACATCCCAAGTGATGTAATCTGCTCTTTACTCGTTCTTCTTTACCTCTTTAATTTCTCATGGTTATAAGTTATGAAGTGCATCACAAATTTTGAATAAAATAAATAAATAAATAAAAACTCTATGATTCATATTTGTCAATTGGCTAAAAACATTTGCAAAGGAAGAGAGTGTTTTTAGAATAATGACTCATGTGTATCTATGGTGTTCATTCTATATATTCAGTTTTTTTTTTTTTAATTATAACAAAGGGTTAAAATAGGGGTTAAATTTTGACAAAAATTTAGATAGGTCCAAAGAGCAAATTGAGAGGTCTGAATAGAACCACCCAACTTTTTATGTGACTATGCCTCTTAAAGCAGAGTAGAAAATAAAATCATATCAAATACTTCAAGAAAAGATTTTTTTCCAATAGATGAATTAAGTATAAGGATCGTTGTGGATCCTCTCTAACGTGGAGAGAGAAAACTCGGACTGCTTCTTTTGGTCTAGGGTTGGAAATTTTTCTCTCATCCGGTGGCGCTAGGGGTCGGCGCCAGCCTTGGCTCATCGATGAAGAGCCGCTGCTGGACGGGTGATGTGCTATAGCCCTTCGAACTTTTAGGATTGTTGGCCTGAGGTGTTTAACCGATTGTTTTAGCCTTAGTTCTCGAAAGCTCTGCGGCGGTACTAGAATGTCTTTCTCCAGGCGGCGACGATGGCACCGTCGACTTCATGGGTGGCTGGGACGCGGAGGCTCCGGATCGATTTGGAATCAGGTCGGGCTGCCATGCTCTGGTGAAGCAACTTCTCTGTGATGGCATCGTGGTGGGGACAACGGTTTCCTCGAGTCGTGGTTGTGGGGTGCACTTGCGACAAGGGAGGAGTGCGCTTGCGGTGGAGGTTCCGATGGAGGGTGGGTGATGGTCGTGCACAAGGAGGGGATGGAAACTAGGCTAGGCAGGCTGTTTTGTGCCCAGGGTTTTGATATCCCTTTGGGTCTGTTGGGCTCCAAATTAGTAAGATTTTTCTTTCTAAGCTATCCCCTATTTTTTTAGGGACCCATGCACATTTTTGTTGTTTATGTGCCTATTTGCTATGTATGTTCATAGTTCATAGGCTCGCTGAATAAGTGAGCACTGGTTGTCTAATGGGTGGTGCTAGCATACCACGTCCTAAACTTGCCCTAGGATTGGCAAGAGAATGTATGTATCCGTGTCATTCTGGCTTGAGATGAATGAATGATTTTGGTTCAAAAAAAAAGAAAAGAAATAATATATATCTTACCAAAAAAAGAAAAACGATAACATATGGACTAAGTTTAATAACATATGGGCTAAGTATAGAAATTTGGGTGGGCTAGTTTTTAATATTTAATTTTTAAAAATTAAAATTAAGCTATAAAGTAATGTTTTTTCAAAATTTGGGGTGGGTTGTAGCCTACTGGAGCTAGTGTGTAGCTACGCCTTTGGCTCAATTTCAATACTGGTAGGATGCTCATCTTGTCTGATAGATTCCACATCTTGTTGTATAATATTTTTTCCCATTCGTCTACTCTTTTACGACGTAAAAGACCACCAAGAGTCCTTGCAGCCAACAACAATCCATTGCATTTTACTAAAATTTTCTCCTTCAGTTACTCAACATTTTGCCATCTGTTGTTTAAGAGTGCATGGTGCTCAAAGATTTTCCAACAATCATTTTTGCAACATTTGCATCGTCACTATGATCTTGCTTCCTACTACTCCAACACGAAAGGGGGACTGCAATGTTGCAATTGATGATAGTCACATGTAGGAAGAGCTTCTAATGGGGACCACTAAAATGAGAATTTCATGACAACTTTTTTGTGAGACCAACTTTTCGATTATATTTATTTTCGTAAATCAACCGTTAGATGTTTAGATATTCATGTGTAGATTATTTATGCAATTTTGGAACCAAATTGAAAACTGTTAAGACATCCATAATCATGATTTATCATATATGAATATGAACTGTTCAGGTTTGATGATTTGGTTCGTCTATTGATTTTATATAGTTCGGTACCTTAAAAATTAACAATTTGGACGAAATTTTTTAGAAGTAATATACTCATACATACATAAACATCTAATTGTTGATTTGTCATAATATAATCAAAAAATGAATCTCTTAACTATTAGTTAAAAAGTGCTCATGAATTCCTCATTCTAGTGGTGTCATTAGAGGCTCTCTCGTCACATGTATATCAGTGTCTCAGACATCATCTAAAACAATTAAAAATGTTTGAACTCTCAGTGACTCGTTGAGGGGGGTGTGTCATGACATGAGTGGTTAATTGAGATAAGAGGCAACGTCGATTCATTAATTTTCTTGCCTCCTCAAAAAAAAAAAAAATATATATATATATATATATATATATATATATAGTAGGACTAGGTGGGTCACGGCATAGGTGGAAGTTATCCTGATTTGACTACGTGTATATCTTCTCCACGGAGAATCATATATCCTAATCCAGCTTCAGAGCACGTGCATCGCACCTCCCAATCCCCTTCTTACACCACCCTCTAAACCTGAGCTGTGCTTTATTTTAATGCCACTCTCCAACTTTACTGGGCTTAAAACTGGAAACAGCCAAAACACACTGCCACCATTCCATCCATCCTCGTTCTCTTTTTGGCTTTCTAGAAACGTTCTGCACAAAACAGTTTATCTGAACTGACTGCTGGTCCTCAAAAGTGAACAAAGTTTCAGCTTTACCCACTACAGAAGTTCAGAATCTCTAGTTCTGAGGTACCCATCTTCTTGTTTTTGGTTTCTTCTCTAAGAAAACTTGGCAAGAACACAAAGGAAACTATTTGTTGGTTCCCCATGTGCTTTTTTCTTATGAGAATTGGAATTCTGTTTCAGGTGAGAATGCTTGAGCATGTGAAGCGCAAGTTTGATGTGGATGGCAGTTAAGTAGTTTTGGATATTGAGGTAAGATTATCAACTTGGATTCTGAAATAGATGAAGTAATCAGTGTTATCCTCATATAGGAAATAACATTTGGGAGTTCTTAAAGCCCTTTGTCTAGAAATATGGGTTGATGGATGCTGATTGCCTTGTCTGCATCTGAGTTGCTCCCTTTTACTGTTTCATTGAGGATTTGGCTTTAGTAAGAATTCTGAGTTCATCTTTCTTATTTTCTTGATAATGAAAGAAATGAGCAACTGCATCACTTACAATGCTCCAAAAAAGAAAAAAGAAAAATTGGTTATCCTTAACTTTCTTGTACTTGGTTGCTGAAAAGAAGCGATTGTCTTTTCATTTAGCTAGTAACATTATTAGCAATGGAGTTCTTTTTTCCCTTTGGAATGTTTGTAAACTGGAAGGAGGTGAATCAATCTCAAAAGTTCTCCCATTTATTATTTTTCTTCCTATGTTTGTATGAAGAAACTTGCCTATCTTGTTTGAGCTTGTGTTTTATTGGGGTTGTAAATGCAGAATGGAGCCTGTGAACAATTGGCAGGTGATGTGTGATGTATTGATTTAGAAGGTAGTGACTTGTTTACCGAGATGACCACCTTACCACTAATTGCTGGAAACTGTGGAAGAGGAAAAGGAAGTGAAGATCGTGGATTTGAATTGGTCCATCGATTTTCAGGAAGGGATCCTTTCGCTAGTGAGTTGCTCGGAAGCTCATTTACAAGGGCAAATCGAATACGGTCCGAGGAAATCTATAGGAACAGAAGTTGGAACAAGTTCAGTATTTTTGCGAAAATTAAAAAGGGGAAGAAGTATGATTATCCATGGCCTGATGACATGGATCCAAACATCAGCAGTGGACACTTGAGTTACCTCTCTCATTTTAAGCCATTGACTGAGAAACCAAAGCCAGTTACACTTCCCTTTGAGAAGCCACTTGTTGATCTTGAGAAAAAGATCACTGAGGTGTGTTGCTTTCGTTTTATTGTATATTCCTAGTACCTTATAGCATGCGGCATCCATTTAAACCGAGTCTCAGACCATGAGCTCCTTGCCAAATACTTGGTATTCAATTTGTAATTCTTGCTATGGCAGATACGTAGAATGGCTGATGAAACTGGTCTAGACTTCAGCAATCAAATTGTTCAACTGGAGAACAAGTATCAACAGGTAGAGTTTACAAGCTGGCACTCCCTGTGTTCTGTCAAACTTGCTGTTATATGTCACTTCACATGAGTATGTGATGATTTCTATATTGGTAGCTCCTTTTCTTCCCATTCAGTTTATTTCTGGTGTGTAAGATATTTGTTTCTTACATTAACTACATTGATTCGTAGTTTAAAAGAAATTGCTGGGTAAAACTGCATCAAATGAATATGAGTCATTTTCATTTACGCTGTTTCTCAAGTTTTTCTTAAACAATGTCATGGTCACCAAAAGTATTTCATCTTTTGTCTTCTGCTGAGGAGATTCTGTGCTTTAGACTGTTCAAACTCTAACCTTGGGCAGATTTTGATCGTTCTATTACTGATAGCATTTAGATAATGTGATGTAATTCCAAATCCTTACAGGCCCTGAAAGACTTGTACAAACATTTGACACCAATCCAACGTCTATCTATTGCTCGACATCCCAACAGACCAACAGTTCTTGATCATATTTTAAATATTACAGAGAAGGTAGTTTGCTTATCATATCAGTTTTTACTCTTTACTTGTATCACTACATCATCATTAATTCATTATAAAAAAATTTCTTTTGATAGTGGGTGGAACTCCATGGAGATCGTGCAGGCTATGATGATCCAGCTATAGTTACTGGTCTTGGGAGCATAGATGGCAAAACCTACATGTTTATAGGTCATCAGAAAGGTAGGAACACGAAGGAGAATATTGTTCGAAACTTTGCAATGCCAACTCCACACGGGTATGTTTCAAGGAGATTTTGGTCAGATTAATAGTTAGAAGGTGCATAACAGTTAAAGCATTTAGAGCATACTTTGTCAACATTATTTTGTTGTTGGTAATCGATAGTAGCTGTGCAGCCATGTTCACATAAACCATACTTTGTAAACAGGTACCGGAAGGCACTGAGAATGATGAAATATGCTGATCATCATAAATTTCCCGTTGTTACATTTGTTGACACTCCTGGGGCTTTTGCTGATCTCAAATCTGAGGAACTTGGCCAAGTAAGTCTGCAACTTTTATCCTTAATTTGACGATTACAACCAGTAGTACATCTTCCTTTTTTGGTGTTTTTTTCTAGGATCATTGAATTACTTTGTGCACAGGCTATTATACAACAAAAGTTACATATGTGATTTATGCAGGGTGAAGCAATAGCCCATAATCTTAGGGCTATGTTTGGCCTGAAAGTGCCGGTTGTAACAGTCGTAACTGGTGAAGGCGGTTCAGGTGGGGCTCTAGCCATTGGTTGTGCCAATAAAATGTTTATGCTGGAGAATTCTGCTTTCTATGTTGCAAGGTGAGAACAGTTATTTTCCATTCTACAAATCATTTTTTCAAAGGTGAAATTTTATCAAATTTTATAATAGACCCTTTTACTTCATCCAAGTTCTTCAAGTTTTGATTGAGCCAGTCTACTTGATTTGGGACATACAGTTTTTTTTCTTCCCCGTCCTCATTTCATGCCATGATTTCTGCAATAATTATTTCTTGAGGCTCTGTTTGTTGGTGCAGTCCTGAAGCATGTGCTGCAATACTGTGGAAATCTTCCCAAGCAGCTCCTAAGGTATCAGAAAGTTGAAGTATTACACTATTACTCCATTCGCGACTTCCAATCTTAATTTAGTCCCCAAATTGTATAGGCGGCTGAAAAACTAAGGATAACAGCTCAAGAGCATTACAGATTGAAAATTGCTGATGGTATCATCCCTGTAAGTGCTTTTCCTTTCTGATTGATATTCTTTTGTAGTTTATTTATTTTTAAACTTTTGTGTGCATTGATATTCTCATTCAGCATTCTCTGTGCACTTGTATTGGTGACAAAACACAGTTCAACTTTGTCTGATATGATGAGAACTGTAAAAGATCAAATTTTTAAAGAAAAAATGTGCATGGAACAAGGAATCATCACATCTGTATCATTATTTTCTCATATTTGAAAATTCTGAGATTTTTCTTTGGTTGTAAATTTCATTACTGATTAAGCCGATGATTGGGGTTCTACTTACAGGAGCCTCTTGGTGGTGCACATGCTGATCCTGCATGGACTTCCCAACAAATCAAGAATACAATTGTCGAGTCAATAAAGGTAACTGATATGTACATATTTCAGGGAGTGAAATCCACACTCCTCTCCTTTTTTGGTTGAAATTTTATATTAAAAAACAAAAAACAAAGTTGAAGTTACTAAAGACAAAATTTAAGTTACCAAAAAGGAAACATAGAGTGTGGATTTCACTCCCCTTTTCCATAGATATAGGGCAACATGAAAGAACAAACTTCCCTCTAAATTATCTGCCTACTTATTTTACAGATTCATATGCTCATAAGCATGAGCATTACTTTTTTTGACATAAGCATGAGCATTACAAATTCATATGCTTTTGTCTGACACACAGCACTCCTATTATGTGTCCTCAGAAGTCAAACCATGGGTGTTTCCCATCACTTACCACTTTACCATATGTATCTAGGAATTGGAAAACATGAACACAGAAGAGTTACTTCAGCACCGAAGACTTAAGTTCCGGGCAATTGGAGGGTTTCAAGAAGGCATTCCAGTGGAGCCTAATAGGAAACGTAACATGAAGCCATCTGAGGTTAACATGCCAAAGGCTGCTGATATAGAGTCCGAGATTGAGATTTTAAAGAAGAAGATCCTAGAAGCAAAAGGACCATCTGATCCAATTACAAGCCAAACAATTGAAAAACTCAAGCAAGATGTAGACAAGGAGATCACCAGTGCATTTATTTCAATGGGTTTGGAAGAGAAACTAGAATCAGTGAAGTTGGAGTTATCTATAGCCTCCCAAGACACACCAAGTCAGCCCCTCAATCCTAGCTTGAAAGAGAAAGTGGACAAGATAATGCAGGAGTTTAACCACAACTTGTCGCGGCCGGGGGCATACCTTGGACTCAAACAGAAGCTTGAAAAACTAAACTTGGTTAATGGGATCATTGAGATGGAGGAGAGGAAGAAGAAACTGAAGGCTGAGATTAATCAGAAAATTCCAGCTGAGCTAAAAGCCAAGATGGAACTTCTGAAGAATGCTGAAGAAAAGATATCCAAAGGGGAAACACTGGATAAGGATTTGATTGAGGAAGTAGAGGGAGTTAAGAAGGAGCTTGTAGAAGTTTTAAAGGCAGCCAACTTAGAGGTTGTTGGGGTGGCCAAGAAAAATGTGATCACTGCCCCTCCAGAGTTGAAGGAAAAGATAGAGAAGGTAAATAAGGAGATATATGAGGAAATTGAGAGAGTTATAAATACAGATGGTATTAGTAGAAAAATAGAGGACTTGAAGGCGGATATAGAGAAAGGCTCAAGCTCAGAAGACAGAGAAAAAGCAGAAGCAAAGATAAAGGAGGAGATTCTTGCTACTTTGGATGTAGAAGCACTAAAACAGAAGGTTGAGAATTTGACGGTGGAGCTGGGTCTTCCCAAAGACAGTGTTACAGAAGACAAGGTTGGTGTTGAAAATGGCCGATTTTAAGAGTGAAATTTGTAATGCATTTTCATGAACTTGGAGATGAGATATTATGTAAATTTTTGTTGCGATGTACTCGGTTGAGGTGCTATTGTAGTACTATGGTTTGTATGCGGTTTGTTATGTTTTTTTGGTCCAATCTATTGCAGAAGCCATCATAGAGAAAGCGCAAATGTGCTCCTTTAAATTGGAATGCAGCTGTTTGCTTCATGATGATCATGTTTCAAACAGAACACAAATCCACCATAGGAAACAGCAAAGAAATTAGCGAACTCAGCTGAACAGGTCCCTGTGTTTGATCTCAACAGACTCTAATTCTTTTTCCTGGTTTCCTATTTTCTTTGTTCCTTTAATATCGTAGTTATTATTTTTCAAGGCTTTGAACATTATCTAAAAAAATTTATGGTTAGTGTAAATAACATCCACATGATATAAAGAGCAGACACTATACAGAATGAAGAGAAAGAAACGAGATACAAATAAAAAATATATGAAAACTTAGGTATTCGACTAAAGCCAACCAAGGATGAAAGCAAGCATAAAAACGCAGGAACAGAATGTCACAAACAACAGGTTACTGACTAAATATATCCAATAGAAATAAGTTAACAGCTAAGTTAAAGGGAGCAGCAGATGAGCGACAATTCAAACAAGGTCAGATACATTAACTATTTAGAGCAGGGAACAAGCTGACAAGGGCTCAAAGTAGAGAAACCCAGATTTTATTTTCTCCTGCTTGCACAAGCTATCCTTCAGAAGTTCAACGGCGGCCAACGGCCAAACTCGAACACCAAGTACTACAAACCAGTCTGTTAATAAAAACAACAGCTCTGAACTGGACCCAGTATCTATCTGGAACCTATTGACCAATCTAGAACTCTCTCAAGGTCGAACAAATGTTTCACGGCCATGAAAATTCAGCAGTAATAAAAGCATTCACGGGACAATGCATCAACCAAAGCTGTCCAACAGCACCTAAATCCGAATAGTATTCCTCCCATTGCAGTGTTATGCCTTCTTGAACAGGGAGCTCCTCTACCCCTATAAGAGAAAGAACATACATAATTAATCACATGAAATAATCTGCCAAATAAATGAAATATCATCATAAAACGAAAAAAAAAAAAAAAACCCTACGAATGAAACATTTGCACACAATGAAGCTAACAGCAGCATTCCAATTTAAAGGAATTTGAAGGGGGAAATAAAAAGAATCTGAATCCTGAAGAAATTGAGGTCCATAAAGATGACAAAACTGAAACACTGTCGACCTCTTCCCCTTCACATTCCCATTCTTGTATTTCTCTACATCCAAGGATCCAGACAACAGCCATCACGGCACATTTGCCCAACCAACATGAACCAATACTCATCCAAAACATTATTCCCATCTCTCAACTGACTACAAACTAGCTGAATTAGCTCTCTGAAGATTTGGTGATCCTATTTACTCAACCTACTAGTCTGTAATCCCAAAGTAAAATTTCTAACATCAAAGCTCTTCTCAACATATACATAAATATTCTCAATGCATAAAAAAGAACACTAAATTTTAGAAAAAGAAAAAAAGAAAATAAATAATCGGACATAATTTTATCAGCCATTGCCGAATTTAGTGGCGGCCAACATTGGCTTTAAATTGAAGGGTTAAAGCAAAATTTTAATAAAAAATTAATGTCTGTGTATAGAATCACCCAAAGCTTGAAACCAAATTTCACCTCTGACATTACACTCATTTTAAGAAAGTTGACATGAGATTGTCAACATAAGCCCCATCTCAACATAACAACAATTTGTTTGCATATATCTTAGAATGTTTGACCATGATAGCCCGACAAAAACAAACAGAACTAGAAATCAAGCACGGTGAAATGCACTGTTACATGTGCGGTTGTTAAGAATCATGTCCAAAATTTACCATCATTGACTGCATAGCAAGATTTCCACCACTGGTCACCGGCAATAAATTGCCTGATCAATATGTGGGGGAATTTGCTTGATCTCAGTGCCAAGTTCTTGCTCAATTCTATACCTGTAGAAAAAACATATTTATGTTAAACTACAAATAAAATACCACTGTCTTGATGCAAACTAGATTTGAAAGAAAGGAACACATACAAGTTGAAGCGGTCCTCATAGGTGATCAAATTTACAGCCAAGCCAAGGTGTCCAAACCTTCCAGATCGACCCACCTGCATGTGAGATAACACCATTAAAACAGGAAATATACCAAAGGAAAGATTCATGTAAACACTGCATCACTTTTCCAAATTGCTTTATATAAAGACTGCTTCTTACCCTGTGCAGATATGTCTCTGAATTCTTTGGAAAATCAAAGTTAATGACAACATTGACAGCTTGAATATCTATTCCTCTTGTAAATAGATCTGCAGGTATGCCCCAGAAAAAGAAGCTAAATATTAAACAAAATCTCAAGTTTTTTTACATAAAACTCAAATTGAAATAAACTCAGAGAAAACAGGACAATATGGTTCAAATTAATATCAAGACGTCTACAAACACTTCTTTTCTGGATACCAGAAACCCCTTCAACCCAGTTTGTATACCCTGGTTGAAGCTGGGGCATCTTGGCCAACCCTAGATTCTTTAGGACGCAAGAAAGCTAATACCCTGGTAGGTACACTTAGAGGGTTTAAACCCATACCACATGGGAGCAAGGTTATACACAAAGAATAATGAAACAGTCCATCACAAATGCACTATTACTTTGATAGACTATTTTAATAGGTTAATAACACCTTATACAAGAAATAGTACTATTTCCCTCCAATGTAAGTCTTTTACCAAACTTGCAGAAAGAGAAAATTTAGTCCATCACAAATGCACTATTACATTGATAGACTATTTTAATAGGTTAATAACACCTTATACAAGAAATAGTATTATTTCCCTCCAATGTAAGTCTTTTACCAAACTTGCAGAAAGGGAAAATTGCTTATTTATAATATGACCAGCAATACTAGCAAATTGATTCACCCTCGACAAAATACACATTATTCAAAGCCAACATAAACATTTCAAAATTTCAAATAACTAACATAGCCCGGTTGCGCTTAAAGAAACTAATAGTTTACAATAGGAATATAATGAGAGAGAGAGAGAGGAATGAGACATCAACAACATACCAGTGCAAACAAGATTTCTGCATGCACCATTACGGAAGTCATGGAATACTCTGTTACGATGGTCTTGTAGCATCTTTGCATGAATATAAAAGCATGAATAGCCCAGTTCTGTAATTTTCTTGGCCAATAACTCCACCCGATTCACAGAATTGCAGAATATGATTGACTGGTTTATTTGAAGCTGAAAAGTAGACGCATCGTAAATAAGAAAACACCACAGGAAATGAAAATTTATTGAAAATATGAGTAATAAAAACTGCATCTGTAATCAAACCTTGGAGAAAAGTGTGTTTAGGCAGTGGACTTTCTGTCTCTCCTCGACAAAAGCATAGAACTGTGTGATACCCTTTAGAGTAAGCTCATCCATAAGGTTGATAACATAAGGCTTGTGCAGATATCTTTCTTTGAAGTCCTTAACAGTGACAGGAAATGTAGCTGAAAACATCAAAATTTGCCGATTTGAAGGCAAGAAGCGGATAAGCTGCTCCACTGAAGGTTGAAACTCCGGAGACAAAAGTTTATCAGCCTGAAAGATATTAGATGCACATCAATAGATTGCTGCAGCTCAGGAAGCTAAATTAATCCACTCTACCACACAAACTGCTAGGACTAATGAGGTTGTAACTAGAAGGACACGTAACTTACAATTTTGACCAGCTAACTAAGACAATATCAACCATACAAATAGTTCTTTAAAGTAGAAACCTACATATAATATTATGTAGAGAGAATTTAGCAAAGACGTGAAAACATGTAGTTTTCATAACTAAGTTCCCAGAGGTCAAGTTTTTACCTCATCCATGACAAGCATAGAACAGTCTTTCAAGATGCAAACACCTTTCTTTGAAAGATCTAAAATTCTTCCAGGAGTTCCAACGAGTAAGTGAACCGGTTGGTATAAACGCATGATATCATCCTTTAAGCTGGTACCTCCGGTAGTAACCATAACTTGTATTTGCAAATGCTTCCCTAGCTCCTTACAGACTTGTGATGTTTGAAGGGCCAACTCACGAGTTGGAACCAGTATAACAACTGTAGAAAAAAGAAAATCTCAGCGAACTCGTAAATGAGCATAAGGAGGACACTAATCCAAATTCCAGGTTTATCACGGTCAATCGAACATTCATGAGATAAGCAGCTTCACTAGAAAGTTATATTCATGCATAGCGAGAACTACTGTACTGATTACAATAGCAGTAAATATTTTAATACTAACATCTTTGAAACCTAATCACATGCAAGAATTCAACTAGATCGTAGAGAACAAACCTTGAATTACATTGTTATCTTGATCAATTTTTTCCAAAGCAGGGATGCAAAATGCAGCCGTTTTCCCCGTTCCATTTTTAGCTCTAGCAAGAATATCACTACCAGTTAAAGCAATTGGTATACTTTCTTCCTGAATAGGAGATGGCCTTTCAAATCCCTTCTCATATATTCCCATCAGTAGCTCACGTTTCAGAAAGTAGTCCTCAAACTCATTTCCTTTAGTTGCAGTAACATCCTGAAGAAAATTATAAACAACCAGCTCAGGTAACCAACAATAATCATTTTATAAGATTAATTCATTAATTGTGTTTATAAATGTGACCTTCATCAACTATATGACACATGAATAATGCTCCAAAATCTATAAGGAAACGTTACATTGACAATACAGTACACATGATATCGAGTTAAATAACAAACCTCTGTTCTGAAGCGCGTATCAGCTGGAGGAATCTTTAACCTTGCCTTCCAATCTTGCGAACTAGAGAGGATAAGTAAAAGAAGAGAGGTAAATGAGATTGCAGGTAGAGCATACAACCATGTTGCAAAATACGAAAACAACTAAAAGCAAGAAACAGTAACACTTTTGCACTCAACTATATTAAAGCTGTGCAGTGGAGGGGGAAAAAGATACTTCCAATACTTGTATAAACCTCCAAACAATAGTCTATCTAATGTTTACACTTTACAAACTCCCTTATGGTTCATAAAACTGATAAAAGATGAAGAGCTACATGGGAAGTGAAAACTAGTCCAAGGTAAAAATCCCTTAGAAATTACTCTAATAAAAACCTCTAAACAAATAGTCCATCTAATGTTTACATTTTACAACCTCCCTTATGGTTCATAGAAGACGAAGAGCTACATGAAGAGTAAAAACTAGTCCAAGGTAAAAATCCCTTATAAATTACTCTAATATGACTCCTCAGTCCTTCATGATAAATGGAATATAGAATGTAGTCTTCATTAGAAAAACCCTAGTAGTGTGGTAACAATCATAGTCCAAGCAACCCAACTGAAGTAAGTATCTATGTTTTCCATTACTAGCCTAAACGAGATACCACTTGAAAGCTATAAAAAGGGCTAATAGTTAATGCTTTTATCAATACAACTAAGAAATCTATTTTTCAAACAATTGACAACAGAACTCAAACCTATGAGGCAATGACTAAGGTCCTAGCTAATAAAACTACCATTTCTTACTTAGACCCTAGTTCATTGTAAAATGAATTCCAATCTTCATACCACTTTAGCACCAAGAGAGTCGAATTCAAGCATACAACAAACACCCTTTCAACAGATTTTCTCTAAATTGAAATCTAGCAAGAGTAACATCAGATAGAGGAATCAGATAAGGTCTTCCACAGGTCACATTAGACATATAAGGACCTTATCACTGGAAAATACCATAACTCCTAGCCAGTAACAGCAAGGTACTCTAAGTGCAACAAGGAATCTACTCTTCATTATACAAACCCTAGTAGAATCACAGTCCAAGCAACCCGACTGAAGGAATAATCATGTTTTCCATTATTAGCCTAAACAAGATACCACTATAGAAAGAGTATAATAGTTAATGCTTATCACCAATGCAACTTCTTATCAATATAATTTTAAATCAATTTACAACAGAACCAAACCAATGACTAGGCCTTGCTAATTAAAGTTGCATTCTTACTTTCACCATAGTCTGTTGAAAAGCAATTCCAATCTTTTATACAGTTTTAGCACCAAAAGAGTCAAAAGACAAGCACACACCAAATCTACTTTCAAGAAATTCTATTTCAATTGAAAATCTACCACACTTAACATCAGATAAGGTCTTCCACAGGTCACATTACACAGACAAACACATTTACACACAATAACTCCCTACATTATTAAACTCATTATCATAATCCCCGAAAATTAGAACTAGAATCCGAGCCTATCCTATAACAAACCTCATCTCACTAATTGCACAATAACACAACCAAATTCTAAAGACACAATTTTTCCATTAGCGCACCTTGGATCGACGGCCTCGGACTGCACAGTCTTCTCAACCTCGTCGACGGCGGAATCGGCACTGGTGCTCCCACCCAACTGGCCTCTCCTGAGCCACTGTTGCTGCTGGTGGTGGTGCTGCTGCTGTTGCTGTTGATGGTGCTGTTGTTGCTGAAAGTACTGTTGCTGCTGCTGGTGGTTCGGCAAAAGATTCCTCTGTACATATTGCTGCTGATGCGGCGGCCGAGACTGAAACGGAGGGTTCGCATTCATGCCGCCGCCGCGACCGGCTCCGATCCCCGGCGGGTACCTCCCTCTGTTGTTGTTCATCACCACAATTCAAACCCTAAGAAAACCCTAAAAGAAAAAATCCTCGGGAAAAAAAAAATAACAGGAACGAAGCTAATTCGTGGTTTTCTAAGATCGTAAAGCCTAAATCGGAGCGCAAACTCAAAAGATTCTCTGCGCGCGATTGTGGAAAAAAAATCAGAAAGAAAATGGGAACAGATAAAGCGAAAGGCTAGGGTTTTGGGGGAAAATTGGGGGCGGATCTAGAGGGAAAATGAGCCCGGGAGAGGAAGGAATTGAAGGGCTTGAAGGTAATTTTGGGGGGCCTAATTGGTGGATTGGGAAACCATGGGAGTGTTTTGGAGAGAAAAGGAGAGGAGAGGAGAGGAGATGAAGTGCTTCTTCTTTCTTCTTTCTTCTTCTTCTTGTTGGAAAAACCGTTCTATTTGGGTAAAGCTAGGGCGTCACTGATTTTGTCTATTTTGCATCAACGGCCCCCACTATGTTCTAATATTTGCATCTACACCGTGGACCCGACCCATCAATTTTTTTAATTTTTTCTAATATAAAATTGGATAATGATATTGATACACAGTCATACTGCTTTGGGTCCTAAAATGGGATTCTTATGAGTTATGACTTTGACTTGGAAATAATGAATGAGTGCATTTCTTTCTTGGGTCAATTACATATAGGGGGCTATTTTTTAATGTTTTTTTATACTAACTATTTTTTTTCCCTCATGAGGCTACTGGATTAAAAATGGTGTTAAATTTTGGATATAAAAACCAATATATTTATGACAATGCCACTATAGTAAAAAGTCAATAATCATTCTCTCTCTCCTCTCCGACCAACTCCGACGGGTCTTCAACCGACCTCATGCCAATTTCGGCGGGTCTCCGACGACCTCTGGTGATCGCAAAAGCTATTGTTACTAACACCAAAAACTACTGTCATTAGCAATAAAAGTTATTCAAGTGATATTTCCGACAACTTCCGACGAGGTTACAAAAGATACTGTCGATCACTAGCAACAAAAGCTACTCTGGTGAGATTTTCAGCAACTTCCTCCAAGGTAACCAAAAACTACTGTCACCAGCAATAAAGTTACTGTTACCAACAAAAGCTATGCTCCCCAAACCAAAAGTTACTATCTCCACCAACAAAAGCTACTGTTAACAATGCCAAAAGCTACTCTTACCAGCAATAAACGCTATTCTCACCAACACCATAAAACTACTCTCATTAACAATAAAAGCTGCTACTCTCACAAACACCAGAAAACTACTCTCACAAACACCAAAAGTTATTGTCACCAATAACAAAAGGTACTGTTACCAACACCAGCAAGCTACTCTTACTAACACTAGAGAGCTACTTCAGTAACAAAAGCTACTTTTACCATCAACAAAGGCTACTCTCACCACCGTAAAAAGCTATTATCACCAACAACAAAAGCTATTATCACCGCCATCAAAAGCTACTCTCATCAACAGTAAAATTCTTCTCACCAACACCAAAAAGCTACTCTCACAAACTCCGAAAGCTACTACCACCAACAACAAAAGCTACTCTAACCAACATTAAAATCAGCTTCACTTGCTCTCTTTTTGAAATGACGCAAGTATAAGACAAATATTAACAAGGCAAAATGATGTGACAAGAAATCCGTAAAAGCCTTAGGATCGCCACTGATCCATCCCAAAATCAAATTGGGATTTACAAAAAATTTCTGAAACTTTACCAGTAACTATTACAAACTTACTCACGGTTCTAGTAAGGCTGATTGGAAACCAATAACTATTACAAACTTCACCCAAAGATTTTGAAAATTCACCAATAAGTATTACAAACTTAATCATGGTCCTTGTACATACTAAGGAAGTCTTCACTAGGTTTGGCACTATCAGCTGGGGCCCATCGGGACTCCCAGGTACTATGCCAGAGGTCGGGTTCACGACCCACCATGGCGGGGCTCATATGGGATGTCACCCTGGGCACCCAGGGCCCGGGGCATGGCTAGCACAGCCCATCTGATTACACAACAGAGGGCTGATAAGGCATCAAGAGAACAACATGCGTCCCACATTGAAGATAGGGAAAACTCCTTTCCCATGCTAGAGTATTAAAGCATCAGTACAACCACCTTTTACGGGTAATACCTCCTTTATCCACTATTTATTTGATCTACATATATATTAGTTTCTCACTCAGGCATCGGAGAGGCGTAAACCGTTCGGTACGGTTTACCCCTCTAACGCCGTGTTCTTGGTTCAGAATTTAGGAATTGGATCGGTACCCCAGACGGTATAGCATTCTGTGTGAGGTACCCGGAGAAAGCCACCAGAAACAGTCCTCATGTCAATAACAATGCATTCATACTGGAAATCCATAGCTAATAAGCGACCATTTCATTTCCTATAAAATCATTTCCATTGTATTGCCAGAATTCAACCACAGAAACAAAAACACAAACCAGAATAAAATACCATCGGAAACATAGGTACCATAACATCAAAATTGAACAATGAGGCATAAAATTAAGATCCAATTTCATTACTAGAAATCAAAACAATACAAAAACTACTCAGAAATCAAAACAACTGTAAAATCCATAGGAAAAACCAAATCAAACCAAAGCTATCAAAAAGCTACCAAATTGAATGACAAATAACAATACAGAAGTTTCTACCTTTTCCAAAAACAGTAACAATGTACATGATTCAAACCACCAATCTATAAGAAAATAAAAAACTTAGCACAACGAAAACATAGAACGATCATCTCCAAATCTTCAACCCTTCGATTTCCATGCCAGAGATTAAATTATGAATATTTAGACATCAAATAACCCTAAGGTGAATTAGCTCATAGATGCAATCTGAAAATAGAAAGTACACCTCGAAGCCCGACGAGGATGACAAATTAGGGCCAATTGGGCTCAGGCATGACGATGAAGAACATGATATGAAATCAGCTCATGATGAATTAGTGGACACCGATGAGGAGCGTAAGGTCACCGGAGTTGAACGATGCGGCGGTCCTCGAAGACGCCGATCAAATCAGTTAGCTTCACCTCCAGCCTTGATGCGGGAAGCGTGAACACGATAGTAAGGGGCTTCGTCAAGCGTCGAAAGCCATATGAGATGAGCTAGAATCCACTAGCAATTACGGGCACATCCGTAAGAAAGATAGAGAAACTTCTCTAATATTTGAGTTTTTATTGATAACTTGAATGAAAATTACAATCGAAAATGTGTCTTATATAGGGCACACAGCATAAACCTAATAACTAGAAAATATATAGAACAATTTATTGTAGACTAAAACTAGGAAACCTAATTAAATAAAAATCGGAAATAAAATCCTAGATACAAAATAATATTACGTTTGGAATCTCAGTCAAGATTTTGCTCGAGAATCCCGATATATCCAAAAGAGTAATTTATGATTAATTCCATCATTAAGAAGTCTATTTGAATGCCAATTTTCAATATTCAAATCTTTCTTCTTAATATGCATACGCTTCTTTCTTTTCAAGATTCTTTGTTGAAGTTGGCTAAAATCTCGTCCTACATCAAGCCTTCTCACCTTGCGCAGCGGGAGAGTGAGATAGCCGGATTAGTGTTGGAGGCGGTGGACTTAAGGACCTTGTTGAGCTATTTGTCGGCAATGTTGTGCTCCTGCGTGGAGATGGTGAAAATCTACTCCGGCTCGTCTCCGTTCAGGTCGACTTCAACTGAGAAAGGTAACGGAGATGGAATCAGCGACAAAATCAACGACGGCGTTGAGGAATGGAGCTGTCGGAGCCGAGCGAGATGGTGAGGAAGAGTTTTCTCGCCGGAGAGAGAGAGAGAGAGAGAGAGAGAGAGGAGAAGGAGGAAAGGAAATAATTTGAAAATGCAAGTGGTCTTATGTGTACTAGAAAAATTTAGTGGCATTGTGGCTAATTTAAGTTTCAAATGACACTTATGAGTAATTTTTTATAAAAGGGAGCAAGCGACAAGCTCTTGAGCTAACAACTTGATTCTCCAATAAATATCAATTCTCATTAATACTATCAACTAATATCTTTGACTCACTCTTTCAACTATAATGTAATTATGCGTATGCAGTGGTGTTCACCTGGTCAATTGCTGATCAAAAAATTTATGCTCAACAACCCTTAGATTTACATCCAATGGTGGAAAACAAAACAGCTCAACTTAATAATAATTCTCTCTGTCAGTTAAACATTATTTTTCTTAGTCAATAACTGATCAGGTGAACATTTTCAATGCGCATGTATCCTTGCGACTTTCAATCCAGCTCTCAGGGCTAAAGCTACTAAAGCATCACATGAAAATTTGAACAAATAATTGTATCGATCTTTACGAGTTTCTTGATGCCTTGAATTTTTAAAGGAACGGGGCCAAAAGTGAAATTAGTAAAACATTAGTGCCAAATGTATAATTAACACAATTCCGAACAGAATAAAATCCCCCGCCCATTGTTAGTTACGCTCCTAAATTTCCGAACCCCATTTTTCTCCTCCAACACAATTCTCCGGCTTTCTTCCACAATGCCGCGGTGGTTCGACCTCAAGCTTGATCGGCGCAAAGCGATTCTGATGAAGAAGGCCGTCGGGGCCATGGCTCAAGTAGCCTTTACCGACAGAGAGCTCGCCGGCCGCCCCCAAAACGCCGACCTCTGCGTCACTCCGGAGATCGTCGCACTGGTTTCCAAAACCAAGTCTACTGATGCCGTCAGCGCGCTGATGATGCCGGAACTCTTGATGTCGAGCTTCGAGTGCTACGAAAGCCGGAATCTGCAGTTCAATCTGCACAGCTTGCTTTGCCTATTGGAGCAGAACACTGAGTTTGCGGTCACTCTTTATGGCGAGGTAGAAGATGAGGATGTGATTTGGTATGAGCTTGAGGAAGGTACGTGAGTCCCAATTGAACTCGGCCATAGAAAATTTTGAGTGTTCTTGGTAATTATTTATGTGGATTTGTTCTGGTAAAACTTGCTTAATGATTATCTGCCTTGTATGTTCAATTCTTCATATGGTGATGAATTCGCTGATGACATGTACAATTTTACTGACGTTTGGTTGGTTCTTGGAAAATTCTTCAAAATTTATTGTTCTTTTTTTTGGTGGTTGTTTCTGCGTTTGTGATCTGTTTCTTGATTTTTTTGCTATGAATTTGTTTTCGTAAAACCTGCTTTTGGTTTAACAATGATCTGCATTGTATATTCAATTTTCTATATTGGTCTCTCGTCAGGTTTTAGAACGATTTACACTTCTACTATGCGGCTGGTTTCATGGTCGACTAAGGATGAGATGGACCTGGGTTTCTTGGTATATAAATATCCAGTGCGCCTTGGCTTGTCTTCAAAGAGCTTTTGTGACCTTATCACTGATATGAGTTCTCATGGGTGCACAGGTACATAGTGGAATTATGATTACTTATTTTGGAAGTTTATGAATTATACTTCTTGAATCTCTCCATATATTGCAGTTTTATGCCATTTGGAATTGTATTAATAAGGTCATATCTACTATATCCAGTTAACCAAGAGATGTTATGATAGATCAGGGTAAGAATAGATTACATGACCTTATGCATGGATCAGTGACTTATATATAGTTGAACCAGTTGAACAAACTTATAGATCGATCAGATTAGATGCTTTTATGGTTATCATGAACTTCAATATACCATTGGTTACATAAACTTATGGTCTTCATGACTGCTTTATGGTCATCATAAGATAACTCTTCATAACACACAGGAAAGCTGAAATGGAAAACAAGAGCTCAATTTCATTTAAATTCTTTTCAAATTTGTTATTGATCAGCAAGAAATACATGCATAACTGAACAATGTGAGTCATAAGCAAAGTCTTTCTTGAATCTAAAGACTCAAGAAATCCTATGCAGTCAACAGCAATCTTGTCATTTTAGAATATATTACTAAATTGGAAAATTATCATGACAATCCTCTCATATGCATTATTGCAGTTCATGCCACACTGTTCAAAAATGCAGTTGTTTTCCGTGTAGTGAATTACGAGCTTGTCTTCCCAACGGAGGTATAAATTCCATTTCTCATTCATAATATCTGTAGTCTTGTTGATGTATGATATATGTGTTGCTGAGGCCTTTATATATGTTACATTGATGTGAAATAGCCTTGTTGAGGTGTGATTGATATGTTTATGTTGACCCTGGGTTTTGATGCCTTGCTGGCCGGAACTTTTTAGTTGCTGATATTCATTCTTGTAGCATCATTTGAAGCTAGCAAAGTATAAGCAGAATTATGTATGCACTGTCATCTTCTGTAGGCAACTCATGTGTCTTAATTTCTAGCATTAGTAGCAACTCCTTGTAATGTTTGTTAATTTAGTTCCATGTTAAACTGTTCTGCAGCCCTTGATTTGCGAGACTCAGAGTGATCGTGGATTTCCTTGTGTGTTGAAGTTTGATATCCAGCACAAGAGCGCGCTTCTCAATGCCGCTACGTTGTCAGAGATGATATGGATATGGTTCTCGGATTCGTTCACCATGCTCAATTTCCCAATTCGTGGCCTAGGTAAACTTGTCTTTGGCCATCATAACTTTATGGTGACCAATTAGTTGATTTGATGAGATGTATAGAGGTGTCTGTTGTACTTACTACGTAGCAGTATAAGTGTGAGTGGATGGTGCAATTCTGCAGGAAAATGTTGAGAAATTACGTATGTAAAATCTCTATTGAGCTCCCATTCATAGATAGAAATGAGCTTAGTATGACCTTGATAGAAGCAGTTTTACATGATGAAGAAGTAGAATATTTGAGTACATAGTTACTGGCAGAGTATGTTGACTTTGATAGAATCAGTTCTGTTTCATCAGTTCATGAATAATGAGATTTGAACTTTGCACCAACCCTTGCCTTGCTAAATTGAATGGGAAACTCTCTAAAATGCAGTCTAGTCCATTAGAGCTGTTAACCTACCCTTGCATGACATGTATGTACGCATAGGTGGAGAGTGGAGACCGTCTCGAAATGGTCATTTTGCTAGAAGAAAAAGTGTGAATGTATCAAACTTATAGTCTATTAAAAAATTTGTCTATTTTAACCCTAATAGGTTGGTGTGTTGATGACTTGGTTTGACAATATTTGTGGCCCACTCAAGTTCGACGTTCACTAATACCAAAATAACCAGCTTTCTTGACCGTAGTAGAGTTTTATCGGTAGGATAATTGCGGAATAAATTATAAAAAATTAGATATAAGTAGATCGAATTTCTCTCGACTCACTTGATCGAATTCTTCTCGACTCACTTGGTGCACAAGTTGGGAGATTGATTCATGTAACCATGATTTACCTTTTTTCCCTCTTAGGTATGCATCAATTCGGATTAATTTTTTCTTCTTCTTAACAATCAATTCGGAGTTACCTTTTTTTGATCAAATAAAAACTTCATTAATAATGAACTGCTTACAACGAGTTTTAGGCGACATCTCTTACTCAGAAATGGCTACTAGACTTCACACTAGAACTCTATAATGACTCACTCTAAACTTGCACTACAACTATATGGCAAAGACAATAAGCACAGGAGCAGTGAATCCCTGACATCTCACCTCTCATCCAGCCAGTAAGAACTCTAAGACTAGACAACTCACTTGTGTCAACACTAACTCACCAACCAGAGTCCGCCTGACCAGTTTTTGATCGACCAAGCCAACACTCGTTGTGATCTAACCTCGACCAAAAGGATTGCCGGACATTCAGACCTGGGACTAAAGAAAACCCAACACAAGTGAGTTTGGAACGAAGATTCTACTTTATTTAAAAAAAAAAAAAATTGGAAATTAAGAATAAAAAATAAAAAAAACGAAAGAGAAAAAAAAAAAAAGCGGCAGGGCCTGGTATATAAGGCTATAATTACAAAGCGGCAGGGTCTGAAAATTCTTGAACAGTCCAACCTCTCTACATTGATGGCGACTCTCTCCGTGTCTGCTCGGCCTAGATCTCGGCGGTCTTCCTCCTCCGACGGCTGTGTGAGCGTGGCGTTCCAGAAACGACGTCGCTCTCTATCACTCCATGCCGATAGCGTCGGGAGGCGACGATCCCTGAATTCCAATAGGTACTTTTATACTGTCTTCGATTTTGCAGTTTATTTTCTGGGGATTTCCGGGAACGGGGCCAAAATGTAATTAGAAGAAATTTAGTGCTAGTTTTCTAAATTACTGGGCCAAATGTGTAAATAAGAGAAAATCCCAACAGAATAGAACACCCATAGTTCCTGTGCCTATTTCTGAACTGCTTTTCCCTCCAAGAAAATTCTCTCCCATCTTTCTTTCTCCGTTTCACAATGTCACGGTGGTTTGAGCTCAAGCTTGGTTTTCCTGAAGCTATTCTGCTCAAGAAGGCCGTAAGAGTCTTCACTCAGGTAGCCTATTCAGACCGAGAGCTCCCCACTTCCATGTTCAACGATTTCATCCCCAACAATGCCGACCTCCAATTATCTCCAACCATGGTCCTCCTGGTTTCCACAAACTCGCATTTTCGGCTTTCGGAAATGACCACCGTGCTGGCGATGCCGCGCTCCTCCATGTCGAGATTCTGGTGCTCCAAGAGCTGCCGCAGGCTGTGTGTTTCTCTGCACAGGTTGAAATGCCTACTGGAACGCAGCGCTGGGGATTCGGTTACTCTTTATGGTGATGAACAAGCTGTTGATAGGATTTTCTGTGAAATTGGGGATGGTGAGTAAGTAGAGTAACAGTTTTCGTAATTTGATCGGGGGTTTCTTGGAAGATGATAGGCTGGGTTTCAAGATTGGGGGTTTTGAGGGTTGCAGGGGAAGAATCGAAGTCTCAGTTCACTTTCAAGATACAAAATTGATTCTCTAGTTTCTTTAAGTTATTGTTTGTTTGGTGAAAGAAGAAGTTGTTGTTTCAGGGTTTATGATCTCTTTCTGTGAATATGTTTTTGTAAAACCTGCTTCATTTTAAATTTTTAATGATTATATTGACAATTATATTCCTCATATGTGTCTCTGTTAATATTTCTGCCTCATTTACGATTCTACACTATCATTTATTTCATGGAATCGGGATCAGATGGACTTGGTATTCTTGACAGCGTAGGATTCAATATTATTTTTGTTTGTTTAGAGGTTAGAAGATCAAAGTCTTGAATTTCTTTACAGATAGAAACTACAGACGTTATGTATTCTCTTCCTTGATAGTTTTTTTATGAATTTGATTTTGTAAGACTTGCATTTTTATTCAATTCTTCATCATATGTCTCTGTTCAGATGATGGCATCAAATACTCCTCTACACTGCCGGTGATTTCATGGTGGGATCAGATTCAGATGGACCTAGGTTTCGTAGGATATGAATATCCAATGAGGCTTGGCTTGTCTTCAGAGATTTTTTGTTCCGTTATCACTGAATTGGATTCTCATGGGTCTAAAGGTACTTAGTGGAATTATGATTGCTTATTTAAATTTTAATGAATTATACTGCTAAAATCTCCATATTTATGCAATTTGGAATTGTATTGATTATGCCAGATTATTATATTTAGTTAACCACGGTTTAGATGCCTGTATAGCAGATCAGTTTAGATGCTTTATGGTCATCATGAACTGCAATACACTTGGTTATGCTTAGATAGCCTTGTGGTCATCATGACAGCTTTATGGTCGTCATGAGTTAACACTCCATAACGAACATAAAAACTGAACGCTCAAGCATCCTATAAATTATTTTCAGAATATTTTATCAAATATTAGCAAGAAACTTATGCATGACTGAACAGTGTGATCGGTAAATTAAAGTTTATGAGTCTACAACTGAAACTAGTGATTTAAATCATCAAAGTTTTACTCCCACTGACTGCAGAATTAAAGACTCGAGTAATCTCATGTTAGTAACATAGTTCTTGAATACCCCCATTATCAACAATATTGCTTAAGAAATTATGCACTGAACATATATTATTAAATTCGAAGATTATCCTGACAATCCACTTGTATGCATTACTGCAGTTCATGCCAAAGTATCAGAAACCCAAGTTGTGTTCCGGGTAGTGAATAACAAGACTGTCTTCAAAAGAAAGGTATAAATGATATTTCTTATTCATAATATCAGTAGCTTTATTAATGTGTGATTGATGTTGTTGAGGCCTTTTTATAGTTGCAGAATTGATGTGAAATAGTCTTGTTGAGGTCTTTATATATGTTGCTGGATTGATTGAAATAGCCTTGTTGAGGTGTGATTGATATGTTAGTTGACCCTGGATTTATGCACTTTTCATATGCTTGATACAATGTTTGGCTGCTGCGGGATTGTTTAGAAAACCTTAGAATCCCTCAGCATTTGAGAAGCTTAAAAAGATATCACAGAACTCCATTGCATAAAACTTAAAAAGAAATTTGATTAAAACACACGAAGAATGCAACCAGATTACAGGGATAAAAGGACAAGTGGGATCTCATTAGCCTCATAGCCAGTATGTGTCCAAGAAGAGGAGATATTGAGGAAGGGGAAGGGCATTGCTATGAACCTTATTCTACAGACCTCAGCGTAAGAGTTGAAAATTGGACCTGCTACTTCATAACCCTGGTTAACACATCTACCTTCAACAACAATAATAGGTCTCACAATCTTAAACATAACAAGCCTGTTGCTTTGAAAGTATTGGAATTGCATGGTGGACATATAGGCATGATCTTTAGTACTGAAAATAAGATGAGAGAAATAAAGTTCTTTTGATGCCTATGGAAAATTACAATGAACATACAGATTGTCCAACGAATCAGCAGCATTCCCAATTCTATGTCTTACAGTCTAACCAAGTTTCCCTATTCATATCCCAGATAATAAGTTTTGTTCACAAGCTTATTCTTTCTTGTTTTAGATATTTTTACCATCAACCATGTCCGCTCCTTTATTTTTCCTTTCTCAATATGCAATATTGCTTTGACCTGCAAAGTGTTTGGCATACTTTTTCCATGTACTCCTTTTGTCCTCTAAAGTACATCTCCCTTTGATTATTAACAAACTCTTTCTACAAAAAGGCTTAGCAAGCAAGTGTAAGAGAAATGTAGCTGTGCATTCAGAATTCACTCAATTTGATAAGCTTATATTTTCATATGGTCATGTAATCTTAACAAGAGAAAAGTTTTTAAGTGTGATTATAGTAATTATGGTTCATATTGCTGATATTAATATGTTAATGGTATAACACATTCTGTTCTAAAAGCAACTCATGTAGATGATGTAGCATATTATATAACTTCAGAAACCCAATTTTCTCTAAGATTGATAACTTCAATGAGGTTAGAGGTGGGTAGGACTTTTTTGCTTGGAAAATGTATTACAATCATTTGTCGAGCCTTAGTATACCTGTCACTATCAATATTTTGGAAGATTATCTTGGTATATTAGCAGTAACAGCTAGAAATTGTTCAGTTGCTGATTTTCATTCTTGTAGGTTCCATATGAAGCTAGCAAAGTATATGTAAATGAAATAAGAACCGAAGTTTACATGAATGAACATTGTCATGTTCTGTAGGCAGCTCATGTGTTTGAATTTGAAGCATT
The DNA here is from genome assembly GCF_002994745.2 of Rosa chinensis. Lineage (NCBI taxonomy): Eukaryota > Viridiplantae > Streptophyta > Magnoliopsida > Rosales > Rosaceae > Rosa > Rosa chinensis. Next base: position 47,144,395 of record NC_037088.1, on the reverse strand, counting down.
AGTGGCAACTCCTTGTCATGTTTTATTTGATTCCTTGTTCAACTGTTGTGCAGCCAGGGATTTGCGAGATTGAGAGTGTTGGTGATAGATATCCGTTTGAATTAAAGTTTGATCTCCAGCACAAGAGCGCGTTTCTCAATGCCGCTAGACTGTCAAAGATGGCATGGATACTTAAGTCTGTGGAGTTGATCACTGTGCTCAGCTTCCCTATTCTTGGCCTGGGTAACCTCATGTTTACGGCACCCAATTAGTTGATTTGAGATGTATAAAGGTGGTGTTGTTGTACTAAGTAGTCCAATTGTGAGTGGATATTGCAATTCTGCAGTATAGTTGAAAAGTCATAGATGTAAAAATCCCTAATGCAAAGGCAGAAAGGTGCTTGGTATGACTATGAACCTGTGCATCATTTTCTTTCCAAGCAATGCAGTTTTAAATGATGAACAATTAAATAGTTACTGGCAGAGTATAATGTTGGCTTTTATTGAAGTTCTGTTTCATTAGTCCATAAATATCAAGTGAGATATGAATTTTGAACGGTCATTTGTAAAAGAGTGCAAAATGGTACGCCCCATTAAATCCAACAATCAAATTAACTCTAACCTTTGTGTCCCTTTCTCCAACGCAGATAGCAGCCTAAGGAAAAAGGAATAAGAACCAAGAGGGTAGCCAAAGAAACTGTGAGAGCTAACCCTAGTTTCCACTTCTTACCACCTGAATAGTGAAGACAATGCCAGCATTTTGTTGGTAAGTTGTATATAACATTTCTTGCTTCACATAAAGGAGCTGTACTAACTTTCACTAATTTTAAGAAATTAAAATAATAATAATTTGCCTAAACAACAAACATATGAGAAAAGAAGTCTAAAACCATTGTAAGAAATAGATAGTTACTGGCAGGGTATAATGTTGGCCTTTTGAGCAATCAACTTCTGTTGTGATGATCCAAAGAGTGTGTGTGTGTTTTTTTTAAAAAAATTATATTATTTTTATTATTTTTAATGTTGACAAAAACAATCTCATTCTAAAGGTGCAAAGTAAACAATCCTCTTTTTTTTTTTTTTTTGCCCCTTCTGTGCAGGCAAATTGGCAAGTCGAGTGAGGAGTGAAGTGTTTCAGGTTAAACTTGAATGGACCAACATGAAGTGGCATAACAGCGACTTCAATTTGAAATTATTAAGTTAAACTTGACGAATAAGAGATAATACTTGAAGTTTGGCCACTATTAAGTACATCAAATTGCAAACCCGACCCAATATATGTACGCGACGTCAATAACAGTGTTAACCCTTATGTCATTATTCATTTGTCTAAGGGTACTTAGTACTTTTAGTTTCCTCAATCTCTCACTCTCACTCTCACACGCTCTCTGACTCACTCACTCTCTCCTCTCCTCTCCTCTCCTCTCCTCTCTCTCTCTCTCTCTCTCTCTCTCTCTCTCTCTCTCTCTCTATGTACACAGACCCATCCTCTTTCTCTCCTCCATGTCCACGACCACCATATCTCATCCACTTTCCAAACCCATCCCCTTTCTCTTCCTCCATGGCCGCAACCGGAAGCTTACCAGGCCGGAGATAGGCCACCTGTAGAAGGTCGGCGCCATATCTCTCCGCCATCTTTAGAAGGCCCATGACTCTCACTCTCTATCAAACCCCGAAATTTCCAGAATGGAAAAGCCCCAAACGAAGAACCCTAAACCCAAATCGAAGAATTCCCAGAATTTCAGTCGCTGAAATCTCCCCGTCGTTGCTCCGCCTCCATTTCCTCCTCATCCTCCTTTGGTTCTCGTTTGCTTGATCTGGAACAATTGGTGGCTGTGATGGGTTGAAACATCTGCCCTCTTCTTTTTTCTTACTCAGATGGGTTGCTTTTGATTTGATTGTGTCTGTCTTTTTCTCTCTTCGTGATTTGGTGAGAGGAAGTGAGAGGGCTTTCATATTGGAGAAGAAGACTGCAACGTCATTTGGAGAGTCTCCAGTAAATGTTGGAAGACAAAACATGCTAGGATTAATATAAATGGGATTTTGGGCGACGATGGTGGGTAAGTTCATGGAAAATTTGATGTGGGCAATGGTGGGCAATTTCTACATCAAGAAATTGTTGTCAAAGATGAGATTTTGGGCGACGGAGGTGGGTTAGTTTGCTGTGGTGGTGTGGCGGAGAAATTGGGTCTGAAGAAGATGGGTACGAGCTATGAGCCATCTAACTGTGCGCTCTATTTTACGAGAGAGAGAGAGAGAGAGAGATAGCTGGGTGCTCAGAGTAAAAAATGTGAAGAGACCGTTTTACCTCTTGAAATATGACAGATGGCATGAGACTAACGGCGTCATTGACGTCGTGTATGTATACTGGGTCGATTTTGAAACCTCATACATCAAAGTTTGTATTTTAGAACTTGATGTACTAAAATGCATAGTGACCTTAAGTTGATGTACCCTTCTCAAAATTTTCCCTTTGTTATAACCGACAATTGACCAAGTTCGAAACACTTGGTACTTAAACGTACTTAAGCAGTTAAGCTTTTTGTACATGATCTCGTGCTAGACTGAAGCTCGACCCACAGCCGAGCTTGAGACTAGAGTCATAGGGCTCATTTTGGAAAACACTCCGGATTGTGAGAATTACGGAAACTATACAGGGTATTTCTGCAAATATAACAATTCAATGGGAAGCATATGAAATTCTTAGAAACCCGGGGGTGAAAATTTAAATAATACACACCGCCAAAACAGAAATGCCCAAGTCAGTTAGTCACACAAAACTAGAAATAACAAACTCTCTCTCTCTCTCTCTACCTCTCCGTCCGATCACCATGTCGTCACCGTCGTCGGAAGAAACAGACTCTGAATCTCCGATCACCATGTCGTCGTCGTCGACGTCCTCATCGGAGAAGAAGGAAACTCTGTTGTTTCATGTGGAGCTGAACGAAGTCCGTCTTCTGCAGAAGGCCTTGAGACCCCTGTATGAGACCGCCTACTTCCCGGACGACATGTCCCTCGCCGGAAAGATCCGCGACTCCGGCCACTTCTGCATATCTCCGGACGGGGTTCTTATCGCCTCCACAACCTCTTTCCCGCCTCATCTTGACGCCTATCTCGAACTGCCGCGTGCGACCTTCGCCGCCCTTCGCTGCCACAAGGACCATGTGCTCCGCCTCAACCTCCGCCTCTTGGAGGACCGAATCGCCGCCACCACCGTCAACGGTTGTGATGGTGTTTCTGCATGCTTCTCCGGAGAGAAGTACAGGCACAGCGCCCTGCTCTATTCTCTGAGGGACAGTAAGTAAACTAATTTCAAGAATTTGGGGTTAGGGTTTCAGATTTTTCAATTCGGTTTTGTTTCAAATAATTGTTGGCGTTCATTTTGTTTCAGAGGAAGGTTTTGCCGTGCACAGCTCTGAGATACCGCTCATTTGCTCTTATCCCGGTTTTCTGGCGACGTTAGATTGGTCAGATTACAGTTATCAACTCAGCATTGAGATGCCGACGGAGACTTTTAAGCAACTTATCAATTCTTTGAGCTTGTATGGGTTTGCAGGTACTTTCATATAGATTGTGGCAGATTTAGATGTGAGATTAATTTTACTACTGTAACATTAGATGAGTAATACATCAGTTAATTAGTTGATCCAGCGTTTCTCTATATTCTTTTTCATGTACAATTTTCTATGTCTAACAACCAATTTTGCCCAAAATCCCTATTTTCTATGATGTACGTTGTGCTGTTTGTTTTACGTTGTCGGGTGTATTTTCGACTAGTCTAAATCAGGGTATCCTATATATCCGTATCTGGTATCCTTCCCATTGTGATGAACTAGAGCAGGATTTCAATGTGTGAATTGGCACTAGTAATACATAATTGGCACTTCTCAGTTAATTAGTTCATTGTGAATTGGATAAGTTTTAAGATGTTGTGTTTGTTTGTCGTCCAGAGATTGCTCCTTTTATTGTTGGAAGGGATTGCTGGTGAAAGAGTCCAAGACAAGTCTATATCCAAGTATATAAATTTTTTGTCACAAGACAAACTACTTGCAGAAGGGGATTTTCCTGCAAATACCCCAATATTATAAGCTTCTGTATATCCAATTTGCTAATTGAAGAGTCAAGTTCTCGACCTTCTACATCTTGTTTGCTACACAGTTTGCACTTATGTGCTCATTTTCTTTAATGTACACACACAAATGCTTTCGGATTGAATTTGTTGGTTTGGTTAATGCATGGTTAGTGGCTGCAGTGCTGCACTACTTTTTGTTGAGAAATTTCTAGCAATGGGTTTACAGGAGCACTGTGTGGGTTACTTTGGAGCCACTGGTTTAATGGGCATTTAATTTTTCTGTTGCTTCATAACATGTTGTATGTGCTGCTTACTGGTCTACTATGCGTCATTTCAGTTCGTGCCACCGTGACAATTACTCAAATCATGTTCCGTGTAGTCAATGAGGAGGTTGTTCTGAGGGCAGAGGTAAGCGCTATTAATACCATGCAAGTTAAGTGTTCTCCCCCACAGTTTATGGGTTACCAATCTGGACTTTTTTTGTTTTTGCTCTTCAAAAGTCCAAGATGGTCACTGATTATTCACTATTAATTTTATTTTAATGTTGTGCAGGCTGAGGTCTACAAGATTCTGCGTTCGAGAAGTCGATATCCGTATTTGTTGGAATTTGGTCTCCATCAAAAGAGTGCATTCCTGAATGCGGCGAGTCTATCAGACAGAGTTAGGCTTCACCAGCTTTTGGATTTACGCACTGTGTTGGAGGTACCTGTTAAGGGACTCGGTAGCATCCTGTTTTGTTTCAAGCTTTAGGTGATCATCTATGAGTCAAAATTTACATGTATTTTCTCTGTCCTAGCTCGACTGAAAATTCTTGTGGGTATATCGATTTCCAGTAGATGTTGCAGAAATATCTGTCTCCATCACCATTGTTGAGATCATCTTTGTCGTGTTGGAAGTTGGAACTTGGAAGTAGCTTACCTCCACCTCATCTTGATTGTACCTTAACCCTGCTTAGTCAGCTTATACACCTTAGGATGCATAAAAAAAAGAAACATAACCATGTCAAACTCATTTTGTTGATATTGCTGAAAAGGTTCAGGAAAGGATCTTAATCTCATTGTTTCCATTATTGGTTCAAAAGATATCTACAATATATGCTTTAAACTACTAGAGGTTATGCTTCGCTTCAAACTATTAGTGAGTAGTGACTTTTTTAGCCTACTGGTAATGAGAACAGAGAATCTGCAGCAAAGTTCTTGACCAAGAAGAATCATGGTAACTTGATGTACAATTAATGCATAATGCACAGGAGAAAGAAACTGATCGATAGTTGCAAACACGAAAATTTCCCCACAAAATTCAAGTCCGATGCACTAAACATTATAGACATTATAGGGATTAGGGAACTGTTGGATCCACAACCTGTTAATTTGCTCAACGCATCTTCTTTACGATCAAACTCTGCTCATATGTTCCACGGTTCCTGTTCTTGGAAAAATCTCCTGACTGCATTGCAATTGGTGCGAAAGCTCAACTTCACATGTTTGAGATTGTTGAATTGGAAGAGGGAGGCATTTGGTGCACGTATAAATTAGATAAATTCCTTTCCTTCTCAACTTGAAGCCTTCCTTTAAATGCCTTTCAGTTTGTCGAACGTTCAGTAAAGAAAACAGTTGCAGCAGCGAATTTTATTACTTCTACCTGAACAAGATGATCCTTACCGGAAGCAAATAAAGGTCAAAAACAATTGAAAGATGGGATGGGCTTCCAATCGTAAAGCAGAGGAATCAGCTTAAAGGTTTGTTTGACCAGAATGGGTTCTGGCAAGAGTCATCATCGGCTGTTGAGACTATAGTTTTGATTTATTACAACAATCTGTTTGGTTCTGATAATGTTTTCCCAGCCGGTTTTATCCTCTATTTTCACTTTTCAGGTGGTTTTGTTTGTTTGGGAGCTTTTCCTAGTAATAACGGGTAACTGTCTTTTTTTTTTTGGGACTTATTTCCATGATGTTGCTTCTAGAGACGATCAAATTCAAATAGTTACAACCAATTACCAATGGCTTGAGCACTGAGCATCCGCTTGATTGATTCATCTACGTACTCATCAACTGATGGACGTCCCCTGTATAAGCCAAGAATATGTTAAATAGGCAAAAGAAAATAACATTACGTGTATATGCATGGAGGAGACCGATTTTAACGTTATAAAAAACTCATGCCTAATAGAGGAGATCGACCGGGTTACGTCATGAGAACAACCTCCTTATTGACTACACAGAACATGATTTGAGTATTTGTCACAGTGGCATTAACTGAAACGATGCACAGTCGACTGGTAAGCAGCATGTACAAGATGCCATGAACAAACATTATAATTACATTGCTGAGAAGTGCAGCGATTAAAGTACCAATAATAAGACCAACAAATGCAATTCGAAAGCATACAAAATGCAGAGGTGAAAATTGTGCAATAAACAAGATGCAGAAGGTCAATAACTTCAATAGCAAATTCTGACATACAAAAGCTTATAATATTGAAGTGTTCCCAGGAGAATCCAATTTTGCAAATAGTTTGTCTTCTGACAAAATATAAACATAAATATTAGACTTGACTTGACTCTTTCACCACCAATAATCATGCACAGTCCCTTGCAACAATAAAAAGACCAATTTTGCTAACAATACAGGCATTTCGGTACATAAAAAATGACCGGCGTTCACATATGAAGAACAAGTCGGCACGTACAAGGCAAGGCATTCTGGGGTCTTGACCAAATGCCCAAATTTGAGCCAACATGAACTTATTTACTCAATTAAGAGATTATAGTGTCCACTTACTCCATTTAAAAGTAAAAAGACTATTTTGGACGAAACTTATTATAAAACTACAAGCTTGCCACTCTCTCTCTTCTCCTAACTTGGACGACGGCCTCTCTCTCTGCAACTGATCTCCGGCTATCGATCCAGGCCTCTGGCGACTCAAACCATGGCATCAGCCCACCGAATCTCTAATTTTCCATGTCTCAGAGACCGAGGTCTTCCCATTCATAAATCACAGGCGACCGAATTCGATCCAGCCCGGCGGCGATTAGACACATAATCCGTTTGCCTCGGATTTCGATTTTAAACTTTCTTCAATTTTGATTTCCCAGATCGACTGCACAATAATAATGCTAGTTCGTTGATTATGATGAGGATGCTGTGATTGAATGTTAGCCGTCGAGCAAGAATGAATGGGTTATCCCGGAAATCGACGAAAACGACATCGTCAGCGCCTCCTGGAGATCGAATTCGCTTCTCCGCCGCCTTCTCCACTGCCGGAAAATGCTGTCTCTCACATTAGGCTGAAGTCGGAGGAGAAGGCATTGAAGGTGTTTTGGACGGCTGGGATGAGAGTCAAGATGGCCATGGAGACTGATGACTCGTCCAGGATGACTTGGTTTCAGGGCACTCTGTCTTCTGCCTTTGTTCCGGAGAATGGGCCTTGGAAGGGATCCCCATGGCGTATGCTTCAGGTATTTCATTTCTCTCCTCAGCTTTTGGCTTTGAATTTATATTAACAACTGATTGAGTCAAGGGAAATGTAGAGGCAATTACATTGCAGTTGTGATTAGCTTCTCATTGATGCAGGCTTGCGAAACTCATTAGATGGTTTATATGGCACATTTTACTGTAATGTAGATCCAGTTGGATGTAGTTTTCTGTACATATCAATGATTGATTTGGAGTGGACTATGAACTATTGATTTCATATATGAATTGATCAGTTATTATGTTTTAGTTGTATTCCAGAGGATACTACTGTTGTGGCTCTGATTTTTATTTATTTTTGCTTGTTGCGTATTACTGTTAAAATTTCTGATATTGATGAGAATATTTGATCTTCAATAAAGCAACTCAGCCTGAATTGCTCTATAGTACATGTTGGAGGAGAAGTGGGAATGAAACGAGTTAGTTGGTCAATACCTCTGTGATAATATATACATCACACCAACTTTTCTGCGGCCTTGCCGGTTCAAATATTTGATATCATTTGTGTTAAAATCCTTAGTTTTGTCTTGAAGAAGAAAGAAAAAAAGGAAAGAGCAAACTTCCTGTTCTGAAAAGAAATAACAATGTGAATGCAGCTTTGATTCAGGTTGTAGATTATAAGTATCCATAGAATGTTGTGTTAGAGAGTTGAGGGTATGCTCTTTCAAAATGTTTCCCTTGATTGAATCCCTATAGAAACTTGTTTTCCATTTATGTTCACAGTTTAGCAAACCAGAATTTCGAGAAGGAGAAGGCAGAGGAGGTGTTGAGGACGACGAGTTGAGCTGGGCTGATGTCATGAAGATAGTTTCTGGGCTGTTTTTGGGTCTAGAACTTTCATAGTTGCCTGGTTGGTTATGTCTATGTTAGTGACAGCTATGTGGAAGTGAGTTGACCGGGTAACTCGAAAATGATGGGTAACTCGATTTTAAAGTTTTTTTTTTTTTTTTTTTTGGGTAAATTTGGCAGAAGGCTTATAAGGAAAGAAGAAAGAAGAATGAAAAAAAAAAAAATTATTGAGTAGTTATACATGTCTATTGCGGGGCACTAATATGAGTATTGGGGGGGGGGGGGGGCAATAATATGCATTAAATTGATCAATTGTGCCTGTAGTGTATTCCTTTTGGTTTTGGGAGTTTATGCAATTCACTGGAGGGCAATAATATGATTACTGGAGGGCAATAATATGGTTACTGGGTATTATTAGGGGGCCGGACAAAGGAGAGGGCAAAATTGTCCCAAAAAAAATAAAAATGAATTAAAAAATATTTAATTGGGTATTAGGGAAATAATCTCTTAAGAGTGTTTGGGTAAATGGGCAATCTCTTAGAGTGTTTGGGTAAGTGGGCAATCTCTTAGAGTGTTTGGGTAAGTGGGCAATTTTTAAGCTAAAATTGGGTAAATGATCATTTCCCCTATTTTCAAGGCTTAGCCGCGTCTAAGCGTCTTAGACTTGATAAAAAAACACTCTTTTGGTCTTTTCTCACTCATTCGAGCCCTACTTATAGACTTCAATTCTTTTTTTGGGACACATATTCTCATCAGATATCAGTAGTACTCACATACAATTCCATTAGAAGAGAAGAAGAGGTAAACAGTGATAACCAAGAAAGATAGTCCATAGCTTGCCAGCTTCAGTCCTTCAATTTCAATTACTTTGTGAATCAATGGCAGATCCTAAATCAAAGAGTATTGATTTACTGATTGTTATCCGTTTCTTGTATCTCTTTCAATCCAATATATTTTGTAAATCAAACAATTAGTTCTTACTTTAGATAGACTATAGTCCTTGTATAAATCTAGGCTTTGTACTGTAAAACAATTATCAAATTCAAACAAATTATTCCAATCTCTTCCTCTGTTCTTTATGGTATCAGAGCGGGTTACCTACGTGTGCATGCATATGCCTAACGGCCACAAGGGCTCCACGTCACCCAAAATTGTCCACGTGTTTGGCTTGAAAATTCGCCACACGTGTGGCACTACAACAAAATAGGGTATTAGTGACCAAATGTCAGTGACCACTTCAATATTGGTCACAAATACTATTGAATTAATGACCAATACTATTATTTGTTGGTCACTAACACTTTTAGGACCAACTAAATTCATTTACCCGCCCATTGTTCAAACTTTAATGACCAAAAATTTTAGTACTAGTGACCGTTCATTTTGGGTCACTAATGTTTTGAACTAATTAAAGAGTGGTTTCCCTCCAGTGACCAAAACTTTTTAGTTGGAGGGATTTTTTCTCTTAAATCTTGAAGTAGGCTGGCTCTTAAAACACGCTTTTCAAAATGAAAAAATCGGGGCATTCTAAAGCGCTATTTTGAACTCTTACAGATCCAAAACATAAAATCCGGGCTCACAGGCCCTCTTTATCTTCATCGTCCTTCTCCTTCACTCCATTGTTCTGTTCGCAAGTCATGGTGGGTCGAGCCCTGAATTCCGACCACCTTGGACGACCCATTTGAGCACGTAACGGTGTCGCTCTACATCAATTTGCTGAAGAACGATTCCAAAGTTAACGGTCGTGTTATGGGCTTGGGGCTAGTTTGGGATTGCTGTGACTTTAAAAAAAAACTGCTGTTGCTGTGTTGTGAGATTAATCAGCTGTGAATCAAAACAGTTTCGTGTTTGGTAAATAATATTTTTAAAAGTGCTGTCAGTACATAAAACAACTGCAGAGTGTGTTTTGATCCACAACAACTTCTAAAAGCAACCTCTAGGCTGCTTCTAAAATCTGCTGCCACTGACCTATAACTTTCAATTAAAGCTGCTTTTTATTTACTTACCAAACACAATAAAATCTAAAATTTTGAATAAAAACTGATTTTTTTAAAAGCGAAGCAATCCCAAACGGGGCCTTCGAGCCTGAGCAAATTACAATTCGGTTTCGATATCCTGGACTACAGGTTTGTTTCTGGTAAGTAAGCTTTGAGATTTGATTTGGGTTAATGCTCATACACCCCAGAATAGACAAAATACTTCCCATACACCCCTATCATCTAGTTTTGTTCCTCTCAGCACAAACTTTTTCTCCTGTTCTTCCTACGTACCCGTCTTCTCTATTTTTATACCTTAAGTACCCTTCTTTCTTCTCTGCATGTTTACTAGTTAGTTGTTTAGCTTTGATGAAACGTGGTGGGCCCATCAGAATTTTATTTGTTTACATATAAATACAGTTGTTAAAATTCATCCTCTATTTTCAAAAGGTAAACAGTACAGTTTATTATTCAGAATTTCGATCGCTGACCGACTTGAGCTAATTGCTATATGTAAATTTACAAGTAAAGAATTAAAAATAGAAAGAGAAAAGTTGAGAAAACTGAAAGATTTTCGAGAAAATCTTAAAAGAGAAACTCTCAATTACTGTGATCTCATCTTCAGATGTCAAACAAGTATCTATAGAATAGAACAGAATATTCAAAATCTCTCAGATACTCTTGAAGAGGAACAAAAACCTCTTGATTATTTGAGCATTGGTTAAATCTGCAAATCACTAGTATCAGAGCTTACAAAGAGCTCAAATGGGGAATCCCCAATGGGGACAATGTTTGATTTAATATTAGAGAAGTTGAACTCTCTATCAAAATCCTCTTATGAGAAACATCAGATCTTGCTGGAAGAATTATCTAGATGTCAAGATCATCTAGAAAAACTACTCGCTATAATCTACCAATTAGAAAAATTGGAAAACAAAATAGATTATATCAAGGAACTTCCAAAGACGGAAGAAGAAAAGCTAACAAATGTTAGTAGAAAAATCAATGAACAACAAAAAACGCTGGATTCCATGAAAAGTATACTGAAGGACAAGAAAGTGCCTACAGTAAAACCAAAGAAAGCTAATGGATTTAAACCATTAGAAAAACCTGAGAAGAATCCTGTTCCAAACATGATTTTTCTTAGACCTTCTATTAATCAAACTAGTATTCGGTATGAAAACCCGAAAGATACAAGAGAAGTCAAAATGATGAGCATCTTCGGGAAAAAGAAAGGAGTACAACTCCTCAATGATGAAGAATTCGAATTCAACAAAATTGAACAAGAGGTAAAAAACTCCGCAATTCCAAAGTTAGATTTTAAACAAATCTACAAAAGGGGAAAATTTGATGTGTTGGATAGCCATCACTTTAAATTATTGGAATTCACAACCCCTTCCACAACAAGAGAAACCGATCTTCTAATGATCACTCCTGCAGAAGTTGCCCGAGCAAGAACAAAAAATTATCAATTTATGCATATTGGAGCAGTCCAAGTAGGCATAAAACTTCTGGCTCGAGAAGGCATAAACTGTTCAGTTCTATGTGTCTTACAAGACAATAGACTAACAGATTTTCAAGCTAGTCTGCCGGGAACCCTTGAAGCATCTTTATGCAATCAAGTAGCTTATTTCAACTGCTTCCCAAATTTCTCAACCAGCTTGAAAGATGCAGCTCACTGTCTAAGACTGAGAGTCAAGACAGATGACATATCAATGAAAAAAGATATGCAAGAATTAGCTATAGTATACAGAATATACTATAAACTGATGAGTACCATCGTAGAACCAAAGACAAGGATATCAAATATCCCAGGTCTCACTACTGGATTCCTCACCAGTCAGAAGAACCATTCTCAACAGATTCACAAGGTTACTTGGAATGAAGTAACTTTTCCTATTGAATGGAAATTGTCTGGTCCGAAAACACCAGCAGAAAATGCCAAAGCGGCAATTTATGAAAGCAGAAAGATTGGAGATATCAGTCTAAAATTCAAAGATCACAGAAAAAGTGACATCTGTCCTGAAAATATCAGGATAAACAAAAATATTCTTGGAAGAAGCTACAACACTAGAGAAGCTAGCGTTAGTGGTACCAAATTCTCTGTCGAAGAACCAACAGAACCCATCAATGAAGAAGATTTAGAAGCTGATCTGAACAGACCAGTCAATATGCTTAGAGCACAAAAGCTCTATGATCTCTACGATGAAGCAGAATTCTGCGAAAATCCTGAACGATTAGAAAAACTAATCAAAAAAATGAAAAGGTTCAAAACAGGAAAGACAAGAAAAGTCCTTCCCTATCAAGATATTGAAATGGAAGAAGGAGAAAACTCCAAAACTTTCATCACCAGAGAAAAAGGAAAAGTAAAACTTCCTTTACAAAAAGCCCCCACAGGCAAAAATGGAGAAAGAAATTCTCAGAGATTTGTCCCAGAGGACAATATACCCAGAATACCAATTTCTACTCATGGTATCTGGCTAAATCTAGACAAAGCTCTAGACAAGAGAAAAACTCTTGACCAATGGGTTGATATCCTGATGATGGCTTCTTCTTTAACCCTTGGAAAATTTGAAGCACCAGATCTTCAAGTGTACTATGAAACTACTCTCACCGGAGTAGCAAAAAAGTACTATTTCTCTTTCAAAGAGGCTGCCCGAGGGAAAGACTGGGTTGAAGAAATCAAAAATTCAAAATCTCTGTATGATTTTGCAGTACCTCTGTACGATCAGTTCTGTGGAGATCTCTCAAATTTAGTGAGAAGGCTAAAGAAACAGCCAAATCAAATATCTATGCTCTCAAAATCTGTGACATGAGATATTTTGAAGAATACTTGAATAAATTTCAAGAATATTATTGTACAATTGGTGAACTAGAAAATATTGATCTAGTCAACCTGTTACATAGGAAACTCCCTGAACCATGGAGAACAGCTGTGAGAGAAAGCATAGCTGAAAAACCAATTGAACGATTTTCAGTTGGAGGAATTGCCGACAAAATCAGGCAATTACTAATAGAGCAATGCAAGGCCAATCTTACAGCTAATTAAGATGGCTAAGAAACAACTCAGAGGAGTTGAAAATTTCTGTTACGGAATACTGGATATGCCAACTAACTGGGGATGTCATGAATCCAAGTTCCATAGAAAGAGAAAAGAAAAATATTACCTCAAAAGAGTTAGAAAGGGTAATAAGAAAAGAGATTGGAAATTCAAGAAAAGTTCCAAGTTCAAGAAACAACAGGATGAAGATCCAAAAAAGAAATTCTTCAAGAAAAAGAAGAATACTCATCAGCATAAACAACAACCAAGCAAAAAAGCCTGCAGATGTTGGTTATGTAATGACAGGACCCGCCCCGGATTTCACCTTGAAAATCCAAAGGGGCCCTGTGAGGCCCACCTCAGAAGGAATTCTACCAAAAATTTGGCTGAACTCCCTCTAAAAGTGGACTACCCAAAAACCTGTAGAAAGATATTTACACTTCTAAAAATAATCCACCCTTATTCTTCTAGAGCCACCCTGCTCCCTATATCACAACATCTCCCATTTCACAAACAATTCTGAACTTAAGAATATTAATCTCATAGGTTATCAGAACAATCTAATGTACAGGCGTACAAGAGAATAGAATACAAGACAAAGGACCGATACTTTTATAATGCGGAAGCTATGACAGCTATGCCTCAACTCCAAGTACGCTCGACCTCAAGCTAAACTGGCCTGCAAACTGGGCATTTAAAACCAAAGGGCCCAGGGGAAAATATTTAAAATCGGTTAGAGTGAGTGGACGAAAAATAAGTGATTTCGAATGAATAAGTAAAACTTAATGTTTTCCCAAGTTATTCTCTAAAACCTCGCATGCAGTGACAATCTTGGAAATACTTTAAATCATCACCTTTACTGCAATCTCTTAAAATCTCATTCTCAATCCTTTATAAAACATCATTTTTCAAGAGATTCGTTTGATGACTAGAAAGGACTGCTGTCTAGTCATCTCATGCCATCTGGGAGGGACTGCCACCCAGATGACGCATCGGAAGGGACTGCCAACCGGAATAGGAGGCGGTGGATAGAAGGGACTGCCAACTAACCACAGGTAGTTAGAAGGGACTGCCAACTGCCTACCTCATGTCATCTGGAAGGGACTGTCAACCAGACGACGCATCGGAAGGACTGCCAACCGGGATGTAGTCTGGAAGGGACTACTAACCAGACTATTACCTAGAAGGGACTGCCAACTAGGTAATCCATGCATGCGCTGACTGATAGCCTCATCAATAAACTGGAAACAACCTCTTTCAATTACTTGCTTTCTGAAAGAAACTCGATATTACTACAATAAATCATTAATAATTCACCGAAAGCATAACTCAAACTTCAATATCTCAATAAATCCTCGACAGCATAAATCAAATGCCCTGTAAATCAATAAATGCTTTCGGAAAGAAATCTCAATCTAACTTCAAGGCTGATAAGTGCGGAGCTCAAAGCTCAATAAATCTCGATAATTCAATCATGCTCAAATATTCGATGAAACATTCGTACTCGTGAATCCTCATAAAAACCGATATTCGAAATCAATAATTCTCATAATATTTTCTTAATCAGTCACTTCCCGAAAATCATTTCCCAACTCAATAACTCATAAATAAATAGCTTGAAAAAAATCTATTGAAAGCCCTCGGGAAGGAAATCCACTAAAAATCCCGTAACTCATAGAGCATAATAAATCTCAAGAAATCAAGCTCATATAATCATAACACTCAATAATTCAAATAATAAACTAAACCTCAATCGGAAAATAATAATATACTGCATGCGCATTTAATTTAAAATAAATGTCCACTCACAGTACAATTTAGACGATCACGCATACGAGTTCCTTCATCGAGTAATAGCTCGGTATATCGCCTTGTACACAATTATAATTCTTGAATATCGATTCGGCAATTAAATACGATTCCTAAAATTAAATCCTCATAATCATATCTTCACTTCTTCTCGGATTCAACCTAAATTATACCATTAATACCAATTTGTTAATTTAAAGGTTCCAAGGTAGAACCGAGAGATATCCGACGGTCGGATTCTCGTAAATCAGTAATGGAATTCTAAATTCCGGAAATTTCTTTATCAACACAACTTTTCTTCAATTCCAACCAAATTCACATTTACGAGCTCTACATCAATTGTAGGATTTAATAGGCTAAAAATCGAAGTTAGAAAACTACCCTACATGCCTCCACGCGCCACCTACAGTGGCGGCTCGTGGGGCCCACGCGCCGGCAGCCACCACCTCCGATGACCACCAAATTTTGGTAGCAGCAACATCACAACAGACCCAACAAGTTTCTCAACTACAGCACATTCCAATTTTACCTTTAAGTGCTCGAAATTGGCCAGTGAAGAAAACCCAAAAAATCCAAGAACCGTAGGATCGGGTTTTGATCGATTCTCCCTCTACACTGCAAATCGTGGCTCAAGGCTAGGGGGGAAATGATCCTTGGCAAAAACTGCACCTTTGACGCCGGTTTGGTGGCCGCAAATGGCTGAATCGCCGGAAAAGCTCAAACTGCCCCCGTGAGGTTCCTTGCTTCGATTCGGGGTTTCCGGCCAAATCGCCGAAACTCAAGGCCACTAGCGTCAAGAGGAGGAAGAGGCGATCACATGGTGGCCGGTTGCCCACCTGTTAATGGCCGGACGGCGGCGAATCGAAGGGGAGAAGAAATCGCCCGAAGAGGAAAGGGGAGAGATCGGGGAATAGGAGAGAGAAACGTGGGTTTCCAGATTTGGAAACCTACCACAGTAAATTTTCAATATTTATACAAATTTCTACCATGAACAGTAACTTTACCTTTTTGCTTATAACTTTCTCATACGAACTCCGATTTTTACGTACCACATGTCCACAGACTCGGTTTAACGTCCTCTGCAACTTTCATGAAGAACATTTTCTCAAATTTTAACCCAAACAAAAAGCCAACTTTTAGGGCCACTAAAAGCACTAAAACGATAGTAAAAGTGAAAGTAAAGATCGTTCACCGTCCAAGTGACTAGTAAACCGGTGAATTCGGGTTTAGGACGTCACATGTAAAGCTAAAGGGCACTATGCCAATGAATGCCCGGAAAAGGGTAAAAGATATACTAAAGCTCTATTTGAAGAATACGGGCCTATAGTAGAAACTGCAAATATGAAAGGCTACGAAATAGCCTATTATGATGATAAAGAAGACGGCAGGTCAGTTTACTCTTCGTAGTCTGAAGAAGAAGAATCATCTGACTCTGAAACATATTCTAAAGTAGAGTACTTAGAATCTGGACAGATGAATGTTCTGAGAATCAAAAACTGGGAAGAAAGTAAGACATAAGCAAAAATGTCTTCTTATCAGGTGAACCCTAGTACATTCGTTTGTGACTACTGCTTATGTCAAGAAAAGAATGGTCTTCCTATGTTTTGTGACGAGTCGAAAAAGACTTATCATAAAGAATGCTTCATAGCTGAAGCAAGAATAAAAACCAAAAATGGCCTTGTCAGCCAATTGGTAGAACAAGAATATGAAGAATATTTCTCTGAACAGAAAGAGAAAGAAGAAGAAAAAGAGGTAGAAACTATATTCCAAAAAATTATGGAACCCTCTCCTCCATCTTCCTCAGAAACAAAGGAAGAAAAAATCGATGAAAATATTGAACTAGTTGAACCACCAAAAAATGTTCCAGAAGAATGTAAACCATTCATACCTCAAGAACAGGCTCAAGAAAATGAGCTACAACAATCGAAAGTCGTCTCTACTAGTTTATATAGCAACTATATAGAGATTGGACTAAAATTCTCTGATCACAAAAAATATCATCTACACGCCTTTGTAGATAATGGATCAGGATTTACCGTTGCAAAGAAATTTGCAATTCCAGAAGAACTCTGGAAAGAAGATAAGAAAAGAACAGCTACTGGTGTCACATTTGATGAAAGCCATCTTACAATGAATAAAGTAGCAAAAAATGTTCATATCACCATTGGTGGAGGAACATTTATCATCCACAATGTTTTGCAATCTGAAGGCCAAAGATCCGATTTCTTGTTGGGAAATGATTTTATTCTCCAACAGAGATTCATCCAAGATGACAAAGCAATAGGCTTCAGAAAAGGAGAACGGGTGTTCTGGGCAGATAGGCTTACACAAGCCAAAAATGTAGTAGGTCCAAACTTTACTACACAATATCAGAGATCGCAATAGAATCGTGGTGATCTTACCCCCTACAAACCCAAATTTGAAACCATACTTCAGATCAAACAACAAGAAGAACTACTTGTTGAAGACACTTCTGAAGAAGAAGAAGAAGCAACTAGTGAAGAAGAAGAAGCTAATTTTATCCATGAGCATAACCTCAAGCACTTTCAGAATAAGCTTGAGTCTCAAAAAATTCCCACTCTTGAAAAAATCAAGAAACTACTCGAGCAGAACATCGATGTAGATCCCCAGAAGTTTTGGGAAAAAGACCCAGTGGTCTGTGAATTGAGATTACATGATATGAATGCCATCTGTCATGTCAAAGCTATTCCTCAGTACAAAGAGGAAGACCAGAAAGAATTCAGAAAAGACATTGAAGATCTCCTGAACAAGAGATTAATTCAACCATCCACTAGCCCTCATCATGCACCTGCATTCTACGTGAGAAATCATGCAGAAAACCTTAGAGGAAAAGCTAGAATGGTGATTGACTACAGATATGTCAATAAGAATACTGTCAAAGACGGTTATCAAATTGCTCAAGTAAGAGTATTGATCAACCAGCTCAGAGGAGCTAAAGTCTTTTCAAAATTCGATGCAAAGTCAGGATTTTGGCAAGTCAAGATGCATCCAGAAAGTGTTCAGCTCACTGCATTTGGAACACCACAAGGACATTACGAATGGTTGGTAATGCCTTTTGGTCTAAAACAAGCCCCCTCAATCTTCCAAAGAAAGATAGACAACATCTTCAAGCATGTGGCAGAATTCTGTGTCGTCTACATTGATGACATCCTTGTCTTCTCCAAAAACAGAGAAGAACACATGAAACACCTCCATGAGGTTGTAAAGCTGATAGTTCAGCAAGGAATTATCCTAGGAGAAAAGAAAATCTTCTTTATCCTCGATGAAGTTGATTTCCTAGGAATAAATATCAAGAATGGAGTAATAAAACTCCAACCTCACATCCTTGAGAAAATCTGGAAGTTCCCAGATAGAATTCCTGATGCTAAGAGTCTAAAAAGATTCTTAGGAGTCATAAACTATGGGAGAGATTTCATTCCCAAAATCTCAGGGTTAACTGCAATGTTATCTCCTAAAATAAGTTCCAAGAGAAAATGGAACTTCACAGAAGATGATGAG
The DNA here is from genome assembly GCF_002994745.2 of Rosa chinensis. Classification (NCBI taxonomy): domain Eukaryota; kingdom Viridiplantae; phylum Streptophyta; class Magnoliopsida; order Rosales; family Rosaceae; genus Rosa; species Rosa chinensis. Next base: position 47,125,739 of record NC_037088.1, on the reverse strand, counting down.
AAAATTGTAAAGCAGATAAAAAATCTCTGCAAAAATCTCCCTCCTCTACAACAACCTGAGGAACGTGATGAAATTATCCTCCAAACATATGCGAGCGATAATTACTGGTTCGATGTTGTTCTGGCAAAAACGCCTGGAACTAACATTGAAAAGATCTGTAAATTTTTTAGCGGCAAGTTCAGCCCTGCAGAACTGAATTATCGCACAGGGGAAAAAGAAATCTTAGCTGTTAAGAAAACAATTTTAAATTCTCCCGCTTTTCTTGGAAAACCCTTTACTGTCCGGACCGATTGTGCTAGAGTAAAGAATTTCAAAAATTTTAAACTTGATAAAGCTGCTGATAGAGGAAGATTAGGAAACTGGCAATTATTTCTTAACCAATATGATTATACTGTTGAATTAATTGCAGGAAACAAAAACTATCTTCCAGACGCCTTAACCAGGGAAATGGCGATGTTTAGCCAAAGAGATGACGACAAAAGTTGCAATCCCAAAAACAGAAGAACTGGGAAAGAACATGAACCTGCAGAGGATCCCAAAGAAACTAAAGAAAAAATCCTCAAAAGATTTTTGCTAGGTCCAAAAAGACTAGCCACAACTGATCAACCTCAGGGTAAAGGATTGACTAGCCCGTCTCAAACGGCAGACGGTAAAGACTCATCAAGACCGTTGAAGGCTGTTGCTTTGCCAAAAAGCAAATCAACTCCTACTGGAGTTATAAATGTTTTTAATTATGAACTAAAAACCTTCGTTGATCCTGAGTTTGAGTTAAGAACTAGCAGGAGGCTAGCATACCATCAGAAAGCAATACTAGACAACCTCTTATTTGCTTTCCAAGAAAGAAACAGTGGCATCATGTTCCCAGCTCTATTCGCACTAGCTGAAGAACTCTATGAAAATGCTAGACCACAGTTTGAAGAGGTTCATAAAAATATACAACAAATTGCTGTCCAGAAAGAAAAAATTCATTATCTGGAAGATCCAGAAAGTGCAAAAATCCCTATCATTGCACTAAAAGAATCAGATTGGTTTGAGTTTCACAATTTGATTGGCGGCCACAATGCTGAAGTCTGTATCCCTCCAACTCTCTTCATTGTAGCAGGACCCTATGTTGGAAGATATGGAGTCAATGTTCAGAGTGAACATCCCCAAGAACACAAGCTTTGGCTTGTTGAAAATGGTTTTGTCCATAATCTATGGATCACAACAAATGATGATCTAAAAGGCCTTCCTCCCATCATTGTCAACACAGTCAAAAATGTCAGAAAAAATGACTGTACGCTTAGACTGAAGTTCAGATCCACTCCTCCAGAATGGATTCAAAAAGAAAATGGAGAAATAGAATATATCTCCCCTTATCATTATGTCAGGATCATTCAGAGGAAATATCTTCAGCCTGCCTATGTTGGTTACAATGGTCAGCCAAATTCAAGCATTCCATGGATGAAAGTCATGTCCCTTGAATACATCAAAAAGATCATTGAAGAAGACACAAGAAACACATTCCTGGCAGCAGGAGAGAAGATAATAATCACTGCATACGACCATCCTGAAGCAATCAACAGTGACATTTTCCTATCCCTCGCAAAAAGAGAAATCGACTGTACTTTAGCATGCTTACGCTGGGTAGAAAAGCTGGAAAAGGACAACCGCTATAAGATGTATGTAGATACAGATGTAGAGGATAATGCAACCACTACCAGAATGGCTGGGATGGATAGCGACTCCTTCATCCTTGGCCACAACTCAGAAACTGACGAAAATATGTGAAGCAACAGGTGAAAGAAAGCACCAAAATTGCAACTGTAGACCTTTTGACTTTTTTAAAAGCTTCTTTTGCTTTTTCAAAAGTTAGGTGAGAAACATTTCACCTAAAAAGTTTCTGCTTTTCTCCATCCGACCTCCATTATCAGGAGCACTCAGGAAAGCAGAAGAATCACGGAGTTGTTCTGTACATTTTTATGTTTTGAATTCTAATTTGAGTTCCGCTCCCTATATAAGGAGCTTTAAGTTCAGTTGTAAGGCATCAGAAAATTGAGCAGAAGAGTCTTCTCTCAAATAGTAAGAAAGCCATAATATCAGAGTGCTTCCCTTCCTGTTTAGTAGTGTGCTTTCATTACAAGTAAGTATCTGCTCTTATTCTCATGGATAGCTAAACAACCTTTTGCTGTTTACTTGAGAATGAGGCTTTGAATTTCTAGCATGTATTTATATTTGAATAATTAAATTCAGATTGCTCACCCACTTCGTCAAAACTCATGTTTATACACAATTATCATCTATTTCATGCTTTTTATGTTTATCATCTGTTAGATACATCATACATGTATCCCATAGAAATCTACAAGTTCTAAGTTTTACATTTTACCAAAAAACCCAGTTTTAAAATCAAGGATCAAGATAAGCAGCAGTGATTCCGCCTGTTAAAGTAGCCGTTAGGTGAAAAACATTGATATGTTGAAGGCTAGTTTTATTTTTTTTCAAAAGTTTTGAAATGAAGTCTTGAAAGTAGAAAGTTATTTCAAAAATTAAAGGTAAATATAGGATACAAAAGACATTATCCTGAAAAGGACTATCCCTATTTAGTCTTTTCCTAAGGGAATAGTAGAATACAAGAGTGTTGGGCAATTGGGCGCAATACATGAAATTTCTGGGTATACGGGAAAGACCCCATTTGATTTTGTGGCGGGGATTTGAGAATTGGGGATTTTTTGAGATTTTGAAATTATGGGTGCTTCATTGATTTTTGTTGCCCATAGAGAGCCTCGACTTCGACTCCATCGGCGGCCAGGCGAAGCTCTCGTCGCTTCTCTCTGGGAAGTCCCCGCCCTCTATTTCAAAGAGGACTTCGCATTGGAAGACGGCGCCACCTTCCGCTTCGCTTGCCCCTTCTCCGGCGTCGCCAAGAACCTCGTCCTCCAGGAGAAGCTCTCGCATTACTTGGACCCAGAAGACCCAAAACTGTGTTGTTGGAGACACCCAGAGCTAGAAAAGGGGGCCGACGATATCACTGTCGAAGCAGTGCACAGACAACAAAAAGACAAGGTAAGAGCTGATTCTAATACCAATCAACGAATTTGAGTTTCATAAATTGCCTTTTGCAGCTGAGCTGGGCCAGCTCAGCTGTAAGAGCTCTTATGTATCTATGTATGTATTTAGATGTGCACTAGAATTAGGACCTCTTATGAGTTTGCTTCCTATCTGGCTTTTCTCAAGTTTGCCTTGCTTAGACTGTTGAAAGGTGGAAACTTTCGATCATAAACCTTGGTAAAGATTGCTTCTTTTACCTCATGTAGGCCTGAAATGCCTATGTTTTCAGTGCCTTATCATCCTTGCCCTGGGAAAGGATAGGCTGAACAAACAAATTTAGCTGCGAGCACCTCGCAAGTGCTATATCCACCTCCTTTGTAGGAGCCTTGGGTATTTAAATTCATTCTTGTCACATGTTGAGATTTGGTTTTGTGATTTCGTGTTCAAATAGGTTGTAGTAGGAAAGTCATAAGCTGTCTTCTGTGTTTATGCTATCTTATATTAGTCACTCAACTTTGTTCCAATAATGGATACTAGCTTAACAATATAACTTGAAAGCCCAAGTCAGTACTTGGACTAGTAATATCTACAACTTCAAGTCTCCATTGGTGACTTTTTCCTTCTCTACACTCCAAACCGCCACCAATGATTTCTAGAATGACAATACATTTGGAACTAGTGGCAATATGCGAAATTCGTAAGGGTTCTTTCAAGGATAGGCAACTAGTAGCAGTAAAGCTGCTGACTACCAGACAAGAGATGAGAAAACTGCAGCCTTTCTATCTGAACTTGGCATTATAGCTCATGTAGACCATCCTAATACTACTAAGTTAATTGGCTGTTGAGTTGAATAAGGAATGCACCTTGTTTTTCGGTTACCTCAACTTGGGAGTTTAGGTTCTCTCCTGCATGGTCCAAAGAATGATATTCTTGATTGAAATAAAAGGTGTAAAATTGTTTTTGGGGCAGCAGATGGTATGCTGTATCTTCATGATAGTTGTCAGAGGGGATCATCCATAGAGATGTCAAGGCTGATAATATTCTACTGACACATGATTTTGTACCTCATATATGTGATTTTAGCAAAAGTGGCTACTGAAACAATGACTCATCACAATGTTTTTAATTTTAGGGTACATTTGGTTAGCTTACTCCTGAATATTTTATGCATGGAAAAATTTGATGTGTATTCTTTTGGGGTCCTACTTTTGGAGCTTATAACTGGTCGTCCATCTTTGAATTATCCTCAACAAAGCCTTGTTATTTGGGCAAGGCCCTTGCTTAATGTAAACGACCTCAAGGAGCTTTTTGATACTTATATTGGTATTGGTGACAACTATGACAGCACAGAGCTGGATCATATGGTGTTGACCTCATCTTTATGCATAGAACAGTTTGCTATTCTACCTCCTCTCATGAGTCAGGTTGTGGTACTGGAGGTGACGACTATGTCACCAAGTGTGCCAAAGAAATGAAAAGGAGGTCCCTGCAGAGAACATACTAAGAAGAATGTTGGATGCACAAACATATAACTCAACAAACTATCTGAGGGATCTCAACTGAACAAGCAGATTGCTTTTGGCTCTTGAAAACAGATTAATGGAATCTTCCAGACACAACTGTTAGTTCATTTTTCTAGTGTGCTTGCAAAGACCATATGGTAATCTAAGTTGGTTTTTTTTTCCCATGTTATTTGCAAGCACTCTCATTACCTGAAACTGTGACTTTATTCATAGAGCTTCTGATAAGTTCTGTGACATGTATACTGCAACATGTTATGACAATAGTTGACTGGAATTTTTATTTACCTTTTTGAATTAATTAAATTGTGCTAGCTTTGTTTTAGCTTGAAACTATAAAGACTGAGTACTTCAATTTCTTGTACTCTCACATGTGGAGCTTCACCTGGTGAAGGAGATCTCGGTCCTATCAAACTCCTTCTTCGAGGCTCAGAGCCAGTTGCAGGATTTGAATGTGAAGATCGTTGAGGGATGCAATCGGATTCGGGAGCTTAAGGAGACCATTTTGCTGTTGGATGTGGATTTGGTGGACTCTGCGAGGTAGATTCAGGAGCTCAATGTTACCAGGAGTAATTTGTTGGCTCTTTAACAGAAGCTGAGGCTGATTCTCTATGTCAATCAAGCTCTTTCGGTTCTCAAACTGGTATTCCATTGCACTTTATCTCTTCGGTTTAGTAATGCATATCGATTCTTGTATGTTTACGACTTTACGACAATTGTTAGCTGTGTAGTGTAGAATTCTAGAGTTGTAGTAGCTGTTTATGATTCTAGGGCCAGAACAGGTAGAACCTGATGCTTGAGATTTATAGATGGCAGTTGCACTATAAAATGGCAATTTGCAGTTGGTAATGTTTAGGTATATAAGACTTCATGCAACCTCATAGTTCAACCTCTCGGTCACTCACTTCATGCAAAATTAGCTCCTAATATAAGACTCCTTGCTGGTTGGCACATATCAGTAACAGCCGATTAACACAATTATATTTGATTACTGGTATTTTGAATAAATCTTACTAGGACTCAATCTAGGAAAGTCTGTAAGATTTATTAATGTTAAGATTATTTTTTTTTTCCTGGCATTTCTTCTCTTTTCTTGTTTTTGTACAAGTATGTAAAGTTGTATCCCATTCTCTATCTTCTGTTGTAACATTCTTAGTAGAACTAGAAATATGATTATATTAAAATGTTTTTGATTAACCTGGCTGCATTGTAATTTGTACAGTTACAACTCATGACTATAGGCAACCACTTTGTTGATATAAATTGATATACTTTTTTCTGTCATACAGCTTGTTGCCTCTGCAGATTGTGCTGGAGCTTTGGATGTCACAGACGACCTACAACATTTGCAAGTATTTTTCTTTCACTTCATTGTTTTGTTTTGTTGGAAAAGCTAGTGTTTTGCAATATACATTCCTATGGGCAATGTGCAAGTGTTATTATATTACTGATGTAGTAGTACCTCGTTTGAAAGTGGCAAGTGATCTGTTATATGTAATTTTAGATATTTTAATTTGTCAGTCATCTTCTGCTTGCATCCTTGATTTGATATTATCTGTCCTTGTATATCACCTATAGGTTGTGAGTCATACTAATCCTCAAATCTGATATTTTCTGTGGTAATGCAGGTGTTTGTGTTGAATATAGATACTAGAAGATTATTCTCACTGTGTGTTTCTGATCCACCGTCTTCCCTTAGTCCCAAAATCTTTTTGTACAGTCTTTCAATTACTCAATTGAGTTTTCTCTGTTTATCTAATGTCATACGGTTTGTGTTGAATAGAGATACCAGAAGATTATTCTCACTGTGAGTTTCTGATCCACCTCCCAGGATAGCCCAAGTATGTGGTTTTTGTACAACACGAAGACACCGTCTTCCCTGTCTTCCTTTAGTCCCAAAATCCTTTTGTACAGTCTTTCAATTACTCAATTGAGTTGTGTGTTCTCTGTTTATCTAATGACATACTGTTTGTGTTGAATATGATTTATGATTGTGTCTTTCCATTGCAGGCGGGATTGTAGTTTCCAGTATGGTAGCTTAGTTGATTTGGTAGATGGACATGCATCAGTACTTTATCATAGGCTTCAGCTATTGGTTCCCAATGTATACATGAAGGTATGCATACACGAGTCATTGGGCTGTTGGAATTATATTATATTATGGAAACATTATTATAGTGTATGTAGTGAATACTAGACCTTTTTAGATGCAACTCTTACTACATTAGGATGAAGGTTATAACTTGCTATATATGTCTTGTTATATTGCAGATTTGGTCTAAGCTTCAAAAAGTACGTACATCTTGCAAACCCTCATTGAAGGCTCATTGAACTTCTAGAAAGAGTTGAACGTATTTCTGTCTATTTTGAAATTGTTATCAAGGATGGATATTAACATCTCTATATTTCAGATTTGCGAATGTAGTATTTCAAGATGGAGATATTGATAACTGGTTTTATAGTACATTTCACTTTCTGGTGTTGGACTACATATTGAATGCTACCTTTAGTAGGTTATTGCATAAAAAAATGTACATTGTCTCCATTTTGAAAATGTAGCGACACACTTAGTGATCAAGTTTGTTAGTTATTAACATCAAACTTAACAATCTAGAATAATTGCTAATTTAGTTACCAAATTATCAGTAATATGGTCACTAAAATTATTCAATTTAGTGACTATTGGCATCACAATTTAGTGATGAACATGTAGGTCACTAATGTCATTATCATTTGTGACCATATGATCATGGTCACTAAAGGCATTTTGAATTAGTGACTAAAAATTGTGGTCATTGAAGACATTTCGAATTAGTGACCAACTTACAATTGTTGGTCACTAAATAGAATTAGTGAGGGACCTATAGTGACCACCCGAATTTGGTCACTAACCATATTTAGTGATCAAATTTGCTAGTTTTAATGACCAATGCAGTGGTCACTAATACCCAAATTTGTTGTAGTGCGGGGGCATGTTGAGAATATATGTCTTCTCATATGGGAAAAATGAGACATTGCCTATGAGTTTATAAGGATTTGGGCCACTCCATCCATTGCCAATTGGTTTTGGATGTGAACCCCAGATTACTTTATCATTGTATCAAGAGCCTAATTTTTTTCTCACACTCTGAGAGTCTGAAAAGTCGAATAACCAAGAAAGATAGTCCATAGCTTGCCAGCTTCGGTCCTTCAATTTCAATTACTCTGTGAATTAATGACAGATCCTAAATCAAAGAGTATTGATTTACTGATTGTTATCCGTTTCTTGTATCTGCTTTCAATCTAATATATTATGTAAATCAAACAATTAGTTCTTACCTTAGATAGACTATAGTCCTTGTATAAATCTAGGTTTTGTACTGTAAAGCAATTATCAAATTCAAACAGATTATTCCAATCTCTTCCTCTGTTCTTTAAACAGATCAAGAAAGAAGGAGAAGCCAGAGAGATCGAGATGGAGAGCCAGAAGAAGATGATTGTTGTTTTTGGGTTAGTTGCTGCTGTGTTTTTACAGTGTGTGGCGGCGGAGACATCGCATGTGGTGGGAGATAGCGTAGGCTGGACCATACCACAGAACGGCGCACAAGAGTATGTCACATGGGCGTCTGGTCAGAAGTTCGTAGTTGGTGATGCTCTGGGTATGCATGTTTCCCGTCTCTAGCTTCTTAATTTCACTCATATATCATCACCATCATCTTCTTCTTGTTGTTGGGCATTGTGCAATGATCAATTAGTTAACCCACTCGATCTGTTCTTAACCATCAATCGCAGTTTTCAGCTTCGCGACAGGCACACACGACGTGGTGGAAGTACCCAAAGCATCCTTCGACTCTTGCAGCTCCACCAACCCAATCGGCAGCACCATCACCACCGGCACGGCCAACATCACTCTCACCTCCTCCGGCGAACACTACTACATTTGTACTTTCGGCCGCCATTGCGAGTCCGGCCAGAAGCTCGCCATCACCGTCTCAGCATCCGCCACATCACCCGGAGCCTCCCCTTCTGCACCATGATCTACCAACCCTGACAACACGTACTAGAAAAATGGCTATATGTCATTTGACACTCTTTTGTATTTATGGTATTATTTGTTTTATGAGTACTAATAACAACGGTGATAAAAAATATATATATATATATATATATATAATCGATAAAATGCTTTACAAAAAATATAAATTTAGATAAACACAAACATCTATATTCATTGCTAAATAAAAGGCTAATTTAAATAAGGGTGCGGCTATTGCCACCCTACCATTTTCTTAGTTTACTCTATAAATATTTGAATTATTGAAAGACTATATTACCCAAGTGTAAAATGACTAATAAGTACACTAATTTTCTAAAATTCAAATATGTAAGAAAAAATAAATATATAAGTAATTAATTAAATACAAATACTACTTAATTTCTCATTGAATAATATTAATCTTTATCTTCTCAACCCAAATTTGAATTTATTACTATTTTTTTGTCTTTTTGTTGCTTCCTCATCGTTAACATCGTTAATTCATTATTCAATTCACAAAACCATTACCTTTAACTTCATCAAAATCTTTGCAATATTTTTTGTGATCACTAAAAGTAAAAATTTAAAACACGAAGAAAAAAAAATCAATCTCTTCTTCATTGATCATAGTTGTAAATTTACTAATCTGTTTACATAGATTGAAATAGAGAACATTGAAATTCCTGATTAAAAAAAAATTGAAATTGAAAGAAAAAATTAAAAAATGGGAGTAAATCAGATTATGATTTTATTAGGAAACTTTAATAAATTTTAATTTTTTTATGAGTATAAATTAAATGAGAGATTTTCATTAAAAATATTTATTTTCTAAAGGTCTTGGAAAGAGAAATTAGTTAAATACGTAAATTTAATAATTGAAATTAAAATGTAGGGTGTAATGAGCGGGGTGAACAAAGAAAATGGTAGGGTGGCAATAGCCGCACCCTTTAAATAAACATCTTATATACATACGGTTAAGGGTGTGAAGTAATGTTAACAAACAACTTTTTATTTATTTATTTATTTATTTTTTTTTCTGTTTTGGGGGGGGGGGAGGACTTTGAGCACTGAGCATCCGCTTGATTGATTCATCTACGTACTCATTAACTGATGGACGTCCCCTGTATAAGCCAAGAATATGTTTAATAGGAAAAAGAAAATAACATTACGTGTATGTGGAGGAGACCGATTTTATCGTTATAAAAAACTCATGCCTAATAGAGGAGATCGACCGGGTTACGTCATGACTTGGGACTTGTTACAGCCATAAATAGATCTCCTATTTGTTCCCCAACACTAGTAAACGATCGAGCAAAACCCTGATGGCCCCAAGAGTTGGAACCCACGTAAAACGACGCCTGAGCCGCCGAGACTGGACGGAACTTTCTGGCGTCGTTACTGGGTCGATACTGTCATGTCTTGGAGACATTGAGTCCCTGACGGTGGCTGAGATGGTGTGCAAGACGTGGCGTGAAATCTGCAAAGACCCTATGTTGTGGCGCACCATCGACTTTATGAGCAACCATACAAAGTTCATGTTCAGGCCGCTATTGCATTACGATATAGTGAAGATGTGCCGCCGCACCATACACCGTAGCTCCGGTATTTTTGTCTATGTCAACGTCGACTACTTTTGCAACAATGAACTGTTAAAGTATATCACTAACAAGTTAATTTTTATTTTATTTTATAGAAAGCATGTTTTACTTTGTTTTCGTTCTCTTTATATAATACATAGAGCAAGTTCAAAAAATGATACTCTTTTTCTCAAGTAAATGAACCGTGATTTTGAACCTAAAAGATGTATAGAAAATTACTCATAAGTGTCATTTTGAAACTTTAATTAGCCATAAGGCCATCTAATTTTTCTTGTACATGTAAGGCCACTTGCATCTTCAAACTATTTTTTTCTGACCATTTTGCCCTTCATAAAAGAAAACCAACTACATCATTCATTCTCTCTCTATTGCAAAAAGAAAATCATTCTCTCTCTCTCTCTCTCTCTCTCTCTCTCTCTCTCTCTCTCTCTCTCTCTCTCTCTCTCTCTCTCTCTCTCTCTCTCCCCCTAGCAAGAAGACCCTTCCTCATGATCTTGTTCAGCTCCGGCAACATCCTTCCTCACCATCTCGCTCAGCTCCGGCAGCACAAGACCGTCGGATGAGACAACTCCTTCGTCGATTCTGTTCTCCATTACTGTTCTTATCCAGAGCCGACCCGAACGGAGACGAGCTGGACTAGTTCGGCCTCGGATCTTCGAATCCAAATGGCAAACCCATTGTCGTGTCGTCCAACTCTGGCAACCTGACGGTCCCGCGACGTGAGGCAAGGAGGCTAAAGACGAAGCTTCAAAGGACGAGATCGAGAGCGCAAAGAGCTCTCAACGGCCTGAGATTCATTGGCACCGTCTTCCTCATCACCAGACCGCAACCACTTTAGCTTCATCTACTTGTAAGTTGAATCTTCTTTTGTTTATTTCTAATTGATTGAAATTATTGTTGATTTAGGGTTTCTAATTTGTGGAATTTAAAATTTGTGTTGCCAAAATTGCTGCGGGATTGGGCATTCAAGTTGCTGTAGAGGTAGAGTATCAGATCATTCCTTCGGTAAGCTTTGGAGTTTCAATTATGGCAATTATTGATGGAAATGTTTCATTTTATTTTGGACAATTAAACTTAAAGTAGATGTAGATTAGGTTATGTGGTTGAGGTATTTCAAGCTGGTCTTGAAGATCATATTTTATATTTGCATTATTTTGTTGAGTTTGGTTAACTTTACATGTCTGATATGATTGGGTTTTGGTTTGGTTGGTGTTGGTTTCATTCTGCCGAGCCACCGTCTTTTGTTCCTCCTTGGTATGATATTTGTTAATGATCTGGAAAGCCATTATTATAGAATTGTTTTCAATTGCTATAAAAGCACTAGATCATTCATGCTGAGATAGAATTGTTTTCAATTGCTATAGAATTCTTGTAGTCCCTAAGTTGGGTTTTCATTATAGACATAGTGTATAAATTGGTTTTTTTGTTATGAAGAATTGATGTTTAAATTTGACAGAGAAAGTTATACACCTAGTTAGGAAAAGTTACTAACTTGATTATTAAAAGCTACTTCCGCAATTAAAGAGAGCATATTGACCTAGTTAAAGAAAGCTACTGATATAGTTAGAGAAAACACATTCACTATAAAAGCAAATTTAATGGATTCATGCTCTCTGCTACTGGAAAGCTATGCTAGTAGCTTCTTATATCTCTATCAATAGCTTTTTAAAACTCTAGCAGTACCTTTCCACAATCAGATCAGTAGCTTTGCACATTTTGTTATTAGTTTTGTGTCTTGACTGTGGTTTATTTTATTTTTTGTCAAGTTGATAAAGTAGATGTTTGCTGGCATGATATCTTCAATTTTGATCACAAAAATCAATCTTGATCATATTTTAGTTGCAATCAATAGCTATGCTACTAGCTTTCTATAACTATTCTAGTTGAGTTGTATAACTGTGATAGTAGCCTTCTATATTTTGATTTTGACTTTGATTTTTGTTTTTGTTTGCCTAATTGAAGGTGGCTAGAGAAGACATATAAAGTGTGGTTGGTGTAGTGCTGTGGGGTGCCAAAACAAGAAAACATGTACAAAGCAAAGCTGGCAGTAGCACTTCAACAGTTGAAATAGCTTTTTACAACATTGGTAATAACTTTCTACAATATTGGATAGCATTGGTAGTAGCTTTGTACAACAGTGGCAAAGTTTCTTACATTGAAAAATGATAGTAGCATTACAACATTGACAGTAGCTTTATGCAACTATAGTAATAGCTTTTCACAACAATGGTAGTGACTTTTTACAACTACGGAAGGCAGTTAGTAACTCTCTATTACTGTTATAGTGGCTTTTCAACATAGTGATAGAATCTTTCTACGTCTATGTTAGTATCTTTTCATCATGATGTCAATAGCTTCTATTTTCATTTTAATTATTTCAAGTTAGCAGCTCCGTGTAATTGTTCTAGTGGCATTTCAATATCGTGATAGTAGCTTTATGTGTCTATGTTAGTATATTTTCAAGCTACTGTCAATAGCTTCTTTTTTTTCAAATCAGTAGCTCTCTATAACTATTATAGTGGTTTTCCATCATAGTGATCTTAGCTTTTTGTACTTATGTTAGTAGCTCTCTAATGTTAGTGAGAGTAGCTAATTGGTGTTGGTGACAATAACTTTTGTTGTTGGTGAAAGTAATTTTTGGTGTTGGTGAGAGTTTGGTGAGAATAGCATTTGTTGCTGATGGGAGTAGCTTTTGGTATTGGTGACAGTATCTTTTATTAGTGGGGATAATAACTTTTCGTTTTGGGAAGCATAGGTTTTTGGGTAAGGAGTAGCTTTTGTTGTTGGTGATAGTAGCTTTTGTTATATTGCCGGAAATCTCACCAGAGTAGCTTTTGTTGCTAGTGACAGTAGTTTTTGTTGCTAGTGATAGTAGCTTTTGTGACATTGCAGGAGGTGGCCGAGAATCTCATCAGAGTAGCTTTTGTTGCTAGCCACAGTAGCTTTTGGTGTTAGTGACAGTAGCTTTTGTGATTGTCAGAGTTCGCCGGAGGTCTGCCGGAGACCCACCGGAAGTTGGCCGGAGGTCGGCCGAAGACTCGCCGAAGTTGACCGGAGACCTCGCCGGAGATGAGAGAGAGAATGATTGTTGATTTTGTACTCTAGTGGCATTTATGTAAATATGTTGGTTTTTAATATCCAAAATATAACACCTTTTTTAATATAGTGGCCTTATGAAGGAAAAAATTAGTTGGTGGCCTTATGGCTAAAAAAACATTCAAAGATGCACTTATATGTAATTAACTCAAAGATGTACCAGTAAGGAGTTCCTCCTCAGAATATGGGATGTCTTTGAAGACATGGGGGTGATATATATCACATGAATTTAACATTGCTGATAACAATTGGCAAACATAGTAGAGAATGCATACTCGATATACACACGTGTAAATATTGATGCATATAGAAATGTTAGAATTAATATACAAATATTTTGCAGTGATTGTGTTGGTCATTTGGAAGTTTAATTGTACAAAGGCTAACATTGCTTTCTTCTTAACCTCTCATACAGTTTAGTTGGATTAATTAGGCACCTCAGTTTGCTCAATTGTGGCATTATAACTGATGAGGTGTTGTGTGAAGCAGCTTTGAGACTTCCAGTTTTGGAGGAACTGGACATTTCGATGTGCAAATTCTCCAGTAAAGCTCTTCAAGTAGTTAGGCGCTGCTGCCCTCTTTTGAAATCATTCAAATTTAACACCCCGAATGGAAGAAAGTCTTCCAGGCAGTATTATAGTGACGAGGATGCAGTTGCTATATCGGGAACCATGCATGGTTTACTCCTCCTTGAGATCCGTAGGAATGAGCTGACTTGCAATGGCTTGGAGACAATTCTTGATTGTTGTCCTCAACTCGAGATCCTTGATTTGCGCAAGTGTAAAAACCTGAGATATATGAGCACAGATTTGGAAATAAGATGTGTTGAAAGAATTAAGAAGTTGTGGCTCAGCGGCCCAATCGATCCCTCTAGTATATCGGACTTGAATTTGGTGGGCAAACTATGTTATTAATTTTTTTTTTCCCCGTCAATGGTTTTCTTTTTCATGTGCATTATTTTACCATGAGTCTTTTTGGTCATGAACTTTGCTGCAGATTCTTTGTTGTCATTACCATTAAGCTAAATGGTAGACCACTAATCAACCCAAATTTCATAAATAGAGGTTGGTCTGGATTGTCATTCATAGATCGGTACAGAGTATGTAACCGATGTAAAAGGAAATTTCTATTATGTTACTTTAAACAAACAGCAAACATTGAATCAGCAAATAATCACAAATGGGGTTTTCTGTAGATTCAATAGAGATATACATTATTGAGGTCACGGGGGTTGACTGAGTGGATTAGTATTTTTTTTTGAAAGAAGGCAATAGCCAATATATTGATGGAAAGCCAGAATTGCCATTATATACATTTCCGCTGCTATCTAGACAGACAAGAAGATGTGTTAGTACCCACAGTGGTACATAAAACTAGGTCACTCATTAGACATTGAATACATCGTAGACATAGCGGGATCCCTCTTTGGTACTATGCCGGAGGCGCTAGAAGGCCCGGTCCTCCCAACCTAACTCTTAAAAACAGTAAATCTAGTTGCCTAAAGACCTCAATTGGTGTACAACTAGAGACACTGAGAATTAAGTCGACAAAGACCAAGACCAAATACTAAAACTAGGTAGGAAAAAAATTCCACTAAACTGCCTCAAAAAAGGCCTAAATGAAACTAGAAAATAAACAAAAGCAAACTAATGGCCCAAAGAAGAGCAGAGCCCTAGGCCCAAGCTGACCTAGCCCTGTTGCGCTTCCGTCTTCTAGTGTTGAGGACACCGCACGCTGCAAGCCAGCCACTGCCACACCTGCACCATACAGTCTCCACCCACTTCAAGGACCACCGCCACACCACAACGCCACCACCGCAAGGACAAAAAATAACCTGAACGACACCAGACCCACTCCAAAAACAAAAGATCCCATGCCCTTAGAGCATCGACTACATCCTGTGATGCTGCTACGTTGCCGCCGTTGCCAGAACACCAGCCCGCGTCATCCCTTGAATCGGATCCACGATTGCCCCAGCCATATAGAAGTTTCGACCCAATCAAGACTAGATCAGACGAAAACTTTGAGCCACTGTAGATCCATGAACCCAATGCACCCCGAGACCATCATCACCCATCGGGTAGCCTCATAGCAACGACGAGGAAAGCCCCACCGAAGCAGAGTGCTCCCGAACGAGAGGACCTCGGCTTAAAACTGGACCAAAGTAGGTGCATGTGTAGCGCCTTGGAGTTTAGGGTTTTTTGTCAAGTGAAAATTTCTATTGAGTGGATTAGTATTGAAATGAAGTCGAAAGCATATAATAAACTATGAGCGTATATTATTCCAATTTCCTGGTTCAACAGTCGGTTTCCTCATATTCTTATGTCTTGATTCGATCTCGATCCCCTCAGTCAACCAAATAAAGCTTATAACTCTAATTTTATTAACTACACCCTTTACAATGGTAAGATTGTCAACAAAAGCAAGTTATAGAGAAAGAGGCGTTAGATGTAAGAATTACATTATTTTCGGGACTTTTAAAATGAGATTTGTTTGTCTCATTACTTAAAAAAAATTAACAAAAAACATTAAAAAAAAAAGGAAATAAAAAATGCTTTGGATAATCACAACAGTTGATCGCTCAAAAGGCCAACATTTTTTTTGGACTACAACTTTTCTCCACTACATGGGTCTTCGGGAACGCGCCCCCTTTTCTGGGGATTTTAGGTTTCCAGTTTCGATTTTCTCCTTCGTAATCACCCTTGTTAGCTGGTATTTCTGGACAAGCACATGGAGGGACTTATGGCCAGGAATCAGTTTCTCATCCTCCCACGCACAGGATGACTTCAGTTTGCTTTGCAATTGCGGATATGGTCAGTACCTACAACATGAGGGCGGCGCAAATCATCACCTCTATTTCAAGAGGCTTACGAACTTTCTGGTTATCAAGGTTGGGCGAGATTCGCTGTTTGTTTCTGGCCACTGGATTTTTTCCTTTTTGAAGATCACAATGACTGGAGCGCCTCGTCTTCCGACTCAAGCATGCAATATCCGGGATCCTCTGCCTCGATTCTTCCAGGGAGTATTTCTTTCCCCTTCCTCACTTAGATCTTTTCCCATGTCTCTGTGCAATGATTATTGTACCTTGCTTTTAATTGGTTTTGGGATTCTCCTCGATACTTTTTTGAGTATCGTTGTGTTTTCCAAACTACTACAATTAGATCATTTGCGTGTGGTTCTGTTTGTGTTCTCTGCCTTTCTTGTTGTTTTTCTACCTTCTCGAGTAGCGGTCTGTTGCATGCGAGACTTCTTGGTCTCCATCTTTAAGTGCTCCCCATGCACCTGGCAGTGTATAAATTGGCTCTACATTTTGGTTCTTCCCTCCACCATTACCTACCTCAGTGTTTCCCTAGTCCCTCTATTACCAATGGCTTTCAATCCTGTTTCCCAAGCTAATTTGGCCTCTAGCAGTCGTCGTACCACCCCAGTTCGTCGGTATTTTCCTTTTCCCCGAAACCAAAATACCTCTGATTCTATCCCTGTTGTTATTGGGGATAACACCATCAATATTGAGAGATTTGCTGTCCAAATCGATATGCCTCCTCCTCCTCAAGAATTTGATAGCCACTATTCCAGGTTCTATCTGGTAGGGAAGATCTTCGGCCCTCTGGTCTCCCCTGAGATTATCTTCTCAAAGTGTCAGGAACTCTAGAATAATCTCAAAGGGGATATCAACATGAGCAGATTACCTAATAATTGGTTCTGCTTTGAGTTCAATAATGAAGATGATGTTCTGTTCATCCTTGACAACCGGCCTTGGTACATTAGGAGTCGCCTATTTCGCATCCAACACTGGAGCCCGGACTTCGATGCTACTGTCTCCTCCATTGATCGCTTGATTGTTTGGGTGAGGCTCCCAAATTGACCTCTTCCCCACTGGCATGAATCCTCTCTTAAACATCTGGACCAATACCTTGGAACTTATATTCAAGCGGATGAATTTACCCTCACCGGAAAAAAAACGATGTTCACCCGCATCAAGATTGAACTGGACTTGCGATACCCACTTCGTAGGATGGCTCTGTTCAATAACCCTGATGGTAAACCCCCTAGCTTTGTTTTAGTGTCCTATGTGGTTATTTTTGAGATCTGTTTTCGCTGTGGCCGTTACCGTCAAAGAAACCATGTTTGCCCTAGAAGAAATATCAAAGATTGCTTCTTTATGGTCGAGAGATTGGAGCATGAGCAAGCAGTCCATCCAGCTGACATGGCAAACAACAAGTTCATCAAACCACTCCTCTCAAATGACATTTCCATTATCATCCCTCAGCCTATGTTTAGCTATTATGACCCGGGTGCCTTCAAGGCCAATGATGGTGCTCGATATGAAAGTAATGCTTTTGGTGGCAATGATCCGGCTGATAGCTCTTGGAGAATTGTCTCCCGGAAAGGTAAGGCGAAAGGGCAACATTTCCCCAAGAATGGCCACTTGGCCCCAGGCCCTAATTCTGATAGATCCAAAGGTACCAATGTTGTTATTCCTGGTGTGTCCTTCAAAGATGTTGCTACGGGTGAACCTGAGTCTACCCATCAGGCTGTTGCTAATAGGAAACATAAGGAGGTTGTGATGGTTTCTTCGGACTCATCCCAAGAGGTGGATCAGTTCCTTGATGCTTTTGATCCCAAGTTTGGTGATATCGATACTCTCCTAAAAAATGATGCTAATTTTCCTGTCCCTGGAACCAGTGGTGCCGGTCCTGTGGCACCTACTTATATAGGATCATTCTCCAATCAACCTGTTGTCCCATGAGATTACTTAGTTGGAATAGCCAGGGCAGTTCCTGGCAAGGTTTTCTAGCGCAGGTCCAATTCTATATTGTTAACCTGCAGCTAGATGTTTTGTTCATCCTAGATACTAGGATACCTGACGAGAGTCAGGCGAATAAAATCTTTTCCCGTTTTGCTTTTTAGTTTGATAAGTTTGATTTTATGCTCTCCAATGGCCAATCTGGTGGTTTGCTCTTAATGTGGAATTCTAGCACTGTCAATCTGTCTGTTTTACAGCATCATAACAGATATCTACATTGTAGTATAGTAGATCATGCTAGAAACCTCATTTGGTTTGCCTCGTTCATTTATGCTTTCCCACAAAAGAATATGCAAAATCAGCTTTGGAATGAGATTACATCCCTCCAACCTGCAAATGGAGATCCTTGGATCCTTGTTGGTGATTTTAACAATATTACGACTATGAGTGAGAAATGTGGAGGGAATTCTCCTCTCACTATTTATATGCAAAACTTTATTGATTTCTTGAATTATTTAGATATGGTTTCCTTAACTGCTGAAGGAATTTCGTTTACCTGGACCAATAAACATAAGGATCATATTGTGATCTTTGAAAGATTGGATCGAGTGATTGCCAATCCTTCTTGGCTTCAACACTTTCCGAACTATCAACTTGAAAATTTCCCAATTATAGGGTCTGATCATGGCCCTATTCTCTTGAGTACTTGTGTCAAAAAGAATTTCAACACCAGACCCTTTAAGCTTGAGGCTATTTGGTTTGAACACCCTCAGTTTACTGACATTGTGACAGACTGTTGGTCACAAAACTATGAAATTGACCCTCTTAAAAATTTTCTAACTATTTCTGGTGCTTTCTCTCACAAACTCACCTACTGGAGTAAGGAACATTTTGGCAATTTGTTTTGTAACTTGAACAACTTACAAAATGATTTGCAGTTTTTCCAAAATCAACTTATGCTTTTTCCCAATTCTACCTTTCTTCAAGATAAAGTTTTTTCTCTTACTTCTGTTTTTTTGAATTTTGAAAAGGCGGAAGAATTGTATTGGGCACAGCGGGCTAAAGCCAATTGGCTTTCCCTTGGGGACAAAAACACTAGATTTTTCCTTACCCAGGCCACCCTTAGGAAAAAGAAAAACCGGATTACCAGAATCAGAAACAATTTGGGATTATGGTTAAATAACCATGATAATATAAGTAGACTGTTCATCCAGGACTTCCAAAATAGATTTAAAGCTTCTTCAGTTTTTAATTTACAAGCTGCTTCAAAGTTTACTGACAACATTCACGCTGTAATTACTGATGCTGATAATGAGTGTCTTTTGCAGGAAGTTACTTCGGATGAAATTTTGGCGGCTGTTAACTCAATTGGAGGTCTTAAGGCTCCCGGTCCTGATGGGATACATGCAATTTTTTACCAAAAGCATTGGAACCTGGTCAAAGAGAAAGTCTGTAAGATGATTTATGATGTGTTTCAAAATAATACCCCTCTGCATTTACTAAATCATACTAATATTGCTTTGATTCCAAAGGTAGATTCCCCAGAGGTTGTAGGTGACTTCAGACCTATCAGCCTCTGTAATGTTTCTTACAAGATCATTTCAAAAATTTTAACGGCCAAACTCAGGCCCCTGCTGCACAAGTGTATTTCGAGAAATCAAGGAGCTTTTGCTCCGGGGAAATCCATTACTGACAATATTTTAATTGCTCATGAACTCTTTTCCTCTTTCAACAGGAAAAAATCTCGTTCTGCTGCTATGGCAATTAAACTTGACCTGGAAAAAGCCTATGATCTTTTAGATTGGAACTACATCAGACTTTGCTTGCAAAGATTTGGGTTTTCTACAAACTGGATTAATTTAATCATGAACTGCATTACTTATACTACTTTTTCTATGCTGATTAGTGGCAAACCGGAGGGCCACTTCACTCCTAGTAGGGGTATTAGACAGGGAGATCCCCTGTCGCCGTATATTTTTATTCTTTGTATGGAGCCTTTCATCAGAAATCTTAATTCTGCTACCAATCGTTCCAAAAATCATATTGGCCTTCTTTCTTCTCCTAATGGTTTTAGAATTTCTAACTTGGTCTTTGCTGATGATTGTATGTGTTTGCTAGGGCCACCAGTAAAGTGGCTTCTTTTATTGCAGATTTCCTTCATGCTTTTGCGTCTGCGTCGGGACAGAAAATTAACTTTGATAAGTCCTCTATCTTTTTCTCTAATGGTATTCCTAACAGAACGAAGACTGAGATTACTAATAAATTATCCATCCAGCAACGATCCACCATTGGTAAGTACCTAGGAATCCATAATATTGTGTTCTGGAAGGACCCCTTAAACGCTAAGGAGTTGCTTCTTAAGATCTCTAGTAAGCTTCATGGTTGGAAAAAGTCCACTCTCTCTAGGGCAGGCAAATTGACTCTTATTAAGTCCAGTCTTTCAGGAATCCCTAATCATGTCCTTTCTTGTTTCAAGTGCCCTCCAAAGGTGACAAAAGCTATAGATAAGGAAACTAGAAAGTTCTTATGGGGCAGAGAAGGCTCCTCTCCTCCAATTGCTTGGAAACAAATTTGTTTACCTAAAAGACTAGGTGGCTTGGGCATAAGGCCAACAAATTTTTACAACAAGACTGCCTTAGCCAAGTTGGGGTGGATGATTATCTCTAACACTAATAATTGGTGGGTGGACATTGTTCGCAGGAAATATCTTAGGAAGCATACTTTCTTTAACATCAAGCCCAGGGAAAATCACTCCATGGCTTGGAAATGAATACTTGAAAGCAGGGACATTCTGATGCAAGGTATGAGATGGATTATCGGTTCCGGTCGGGATGTTAAATTTTGGATTTTTAACTGGGTCTTTCAATTCCCTTTAATTGATCTTCTCCCTATTAATAATAGATCTTCTATCAATTTGGATGATAATGTGAGTGACTTTATTATCAATGGTTGCTGGAATTATGACAAGTTATCTCAGTTACCACCAAAAGAGATTGTTGATAATATTACTGGTATTCCCTTACCAGCTGTTGAAACTAAAGATGGATTTGTTTGGGGCCCGTCCCCTTCATGGTGTTTTTCCATAAAGTCTGCAACTTGGTTGCAATGTGATAACAAGCCCCCCGAGGGTACTTCTAGAATTCTCAATGAGATTTGGAAATTAAATGTTCCGCCAAAAGCAAAAATCTTTGCTTGGTTATTGGCTAGAAGAAGATTGAGAACTCGAGCGAGAATGGCTAGATTCAATTTCAATTTTGATGATACGTGTCCTTTCTGTAGGGTAGGGATAGAGAACTTAAACCATCTCTTTCTCTCTTGTCCCTACGCTGCAGAAATTTGGACAAAGACTGGTTACTCTTCTCACGGTTCTCTATCTTTTGAAGACTGGTTTGATTCTTGATTTGTTTCTGGTTTTTGTAAACAGACAACAGAAAATCTTATCATCATTTGTTGGAAGCTTTGGGAGGCCAGAAACAACCTTATTTTTAGACAGAAATTAACCCCCCCCAGCTTCTGTAATTTTTTCATCTGCGATCACTGCTTAACAGTACAGATTGGCCAATAAGCCAAAGTCTTGGGGGAACTCCCCCCCCTTCTAATGCAGTCCACTCGACAATCAAATGGCAACCGCCTCCTTCTAGCTTCTACAAGCTCAACTTTGACGGGTCGGTTATTGGAAACAAGAGTGCTGCCTCGGGTTTTGTCCTTCGTGATGAGCATGGCACTCCTATTGTTGCTGGTTCCAGGAACCTTGGCATTTCCTCTGTTCCTGTTGCTGAGGGAAACGCTCTTAGAGATGGTCTTTATCATGCTCTGATCAATAATTGCAAGAAAGTTTTGGTGGAAGGAGACTCCAAACTAGTCATTGACGTCATCAATAAAAAGTGCTCCATCCCTTGGAGGCTCCGAACCCTTGCCAGAGACATAGCTTGCTTGGCTAGTAGCTTTGAC
Organism: Rosa chinensis; assembly: GCF_002994745.2. Lineage (NCBI taxonomy): Eukaryota > Viridiplantae > Streptophyta > Magnoliopsida > Rosales > Rosaceae > Rosa > Rosa chinensis. The sequence continues at coordinate 47,103,782 of NC_037088.1, read as the reverse complement.
CACATTGTCTCCTGCTATGTCCCCCGTGAAGCCAATTTTGTGCCGGATGCGATTGCGCATCATGGTCATACTCTGAAGAACCCTTCCACGTGGAAAGGGAAGCTCTCTCTCTCCGCACTTACAGCTTCTAATTTTGATAACTTTAGTTCTGGTTGTCCTAGGGGTTTCTTGTTGTAATTTTTTCAATCCTAAAAAAAAAAAAATTATGACACAAAAGGCCAACATTATACCCTGCCAAAACCATCTATTTGTTGTAACCAAAAAAAAAAAAAAAACCATCTATTTGTTATAAGCGACCCTTCAGACTTTACATCGCGCTTGATATTTATGGACTACTGAAGGAGAACTTCAATCAGAGCCACCATTGTACTCTGCAAGTAACTATCTTGTTCATCATGTAAAACAGAATTGTTCACAAAGCTATGCATCATAGATTCATAGTAAGCACCTTTTTATCGATGCATCAGGGATTTTACATTTATAACTTTTCAACGATACTGCAGAACTGCAATATCCACTCACATGGACTACTTTGTAAAACAGACACCGCCTCTATACATCTCAAATCAACTAATTGGGCGCCACAGGGTTCAGTTGGGTAAACATGAGGTGCTCAGCACGGTGATCAACTCCGCAGGGTTAAGTATCCAGATACCATATCTCTGACGGCATAGCAGCATTGGGAAACGCTCTCTTGTGCTGGAGATCAAACTTCAACACAAATGGATATCTACCTCCATCACTCTCAATCTCGCAAACCCCCGGCTGCACAACAGTTAAACAGGGGATCAAATAAATAACATGATAAGGATTAAGGAGTTGCCACTAATACTTCAATCTCGAACACATGAGCTGCCTACAGAACAGATGATAAGGAGTACGTTGCCACTAATGCTTCAATTTCAAACACATGAGCTGCCTACAGAACATGACAATGTTCATAAATGTAAACTTCGGTTCTTATTTTGTTTACGTACATATACTTTGCTAGCTTCATATGAAAGCTACAAGAATGAAAATCAGCAACATAACGATTTCTAGCTGTTATTGCTAATATACCAAGATAATCTTCCAAAATATTGATAGTGACAAGTACATTAAGGCTCTACAAAAAATTGTAATACATTTTTCCAAGAAAAAGTCACATCCACCTCAACCTCATTGAAATTAACAATCTTACAGAAAATTGGGCTTCTGAAGGCATATAATATCCTCCATCATCTACATGAGTTGCTTTTAGAAAAGAAAGTGTTATACCATTGACATACTAAAATCAGCAATATGAACCATAAGTTCTATAATCACACTTAAAATTAAACCTTTCTCTAGTTAAGATTACATGACCATATGAATTCTGAATGCACAGCTCCATTTCTCTTACACTTGCTTACTAAGCCCTTTTTGTGGAAAGAGATTGTTAGTCTAAATCAAAGGGAGATGTACTTTAGTAGACAAAAGGAGTACATGCATGCCAAAAGTATACCAAACACTGTAGAGGTAAAAGCAGTGTTGCATATTGAAAAAAAAAAAAAAAAAGCTTGTGAACATAACTTTCTATCTGGAATATGAATAAATTTCCCTATCGACATAGAATTGGGAATGCTGCTGATTCGTTGAGCCATCTGTATGTTCATTGTAATTTTTCACAGGCATCAAAAGAGCTTAATTTTTTCTTTTCTTATTTTCAGTACTAAAGATAATGCCTATATGTCCACCATGCAATTCCAATACGTTCAAAGCAACAGGCTTGTTAGGTTTAAGATTGTGAGACCAATTATTGTTGTTGGAGGTAGAGTTGTTTACCAGGGTTATGAAGTAGGTCCAATTTTCAACTATTACACTTAGGTCTGTGGAATAAGGTTCATAGCAATGCCCTTCCCTTTCCTAAATATCTCCTCTTCTTGGACACATATGGCTATGGAGCTAATGGCATCCCACTTGTCCTTCTATTCCTTTAAGCTGGTTGCATTCTTCGTGTGTTTTAAGCAAATCAATCACACCTCCACAAGGCCACTGATAGTATGAATAAGAAAAAGCATTAATTTATACCTCTGGTCTGAAGACCATCTCGTTATTCACTACCCGGAGCACAACTTGGGTTTGTGACACTCTGGCATGAACTGTAGTAATGCATACGAGTGGATTGTCAGAATAATCTTCAAATTTAGTAATATATTCTCAGAAGGATGAGAATGTTGTTCGGTGCATAATTTCTCAAGCAATACTATTGATCCTCTACGAAGGGTTTACTAATGGGTGTTTTCAAGGATTAAGTCACTCAAATGATATACTTGAGTTTTTTTAGTTGCACAATCAGTGGGAGTAGTAAAATTTTGATGATTCAAATCGCTTATTTCAGTTTCAAGACTTGTACAAAATTTGCTTCACTGTCTTGATGACATCTCTGCTGTTTTTAGAGCTAGGAGAAGCTCCTCCCTTAACACTTAATTTTTTGTTTTTGCCGCTTGTTAAAAAAAAAAAAACTAAATCAATTAATAACCGTTAAGTTAAAACTAAAGTAAAAATGAAAAAAGTTGGTTAAGAGGCTCCTATCAACAAATACTTTTATGTAACAGGTTATTGAGGTATAATAAGTTTTACGAACGTAATTAGTAATATCAAATTGTTTGAAATATTTTACTAGATGATTATTAATAAATAAGTTAGACACTTCTCGCTGAGTGGATTGACAACCATTATTGCATCATATTTGAGTAACAATGAAGAGCATATGTTACAATCTTATATTGTACACAACTTCAAATTCTATCATCTTGATATATTAAGGAGTCGAAAACAGATTTTTAACTCATGAAAAAAAAGATTTGTAAGGTGAAATGACAATTGCTCACTGATTATTATTCTACATACATCTAAGAGCATCTCCAACAGTGATAGCTATCTTGATAGCTAAAAGTAGCTAAAATTGGAATATAGCTAGTTGAATATTGAGTTATGCTCCAGCAAATACCTAAATCTCAAGTTAAATTTAACTTTTAGTTAAATTCTCTCTCCTCTCTAGCTAAATATAGCTAGGTCTTTTAGCGAAAGCTAAATTTAGCTTTTGTTTAGCTAGTCTGCTGGAGATCAAACTTAGTCTAAAACTAGTTAAATTTCAAATTTTTTTTGAAATAAGTATTCTGTTGGAGATGCTCTAAGGACGGGCTGGTGTTCAACTGTTCATAACATACTGTTCATAGGCTGTAAGTGAAGTGTTGCTTTTGCCCTTCGTTTTCTCTGATTTACGGGGTGCCATCTGTCATCTGTCATATTTCGTTCTTGGTTTCTACAGAAAGCACAGTCGAAACAGAGAGAGAGAGAGAGCGCAAAAGAGAGTCAGAGAGGAGTTGGATAGCTCTGCCGTGTAACCAATTACGAAACACCCAATCTACTATCTTCGGGAAGCCCATGTATCGGAAGTGTTCTTATTCGATGGTGTTTTCATTCTGAGACTGGCGCGAGAGAGAGAGAGTAAAGCTAATCCGAGAGAGAGAGAGAGAGAGAGAGGAAGAAGAGGAGATTGGGTTGTTGGAATCGAAAGCAGAAGAGAAGAGGTTCGTCTGGATTTCGTAATAGCGGTCTTCTGCGACAGAGAGAGCGACAGAGTGAGGCCGATCCGAGAGAGAGGAAGAGCAGGAGACGGGAAGAGGTAATGACTTGGCCTGAAATTTCAGTTCTTTATTGAATTTTGGAAGGTTGGTTTGCCATGAATGCATGGTGAACGCTTTGTGGGTTTTGAAGTACGGTTCGAGTTGTCTGATTCGAAATTGAAAAACCCAATCAAAATTCAATTGGTGGGTATTTGAAATTTGGATTGCGAATGCTCTGTTTTTTTTTTTTTTGTTCAGATTCATGGCTGCTAATTATTAGCTGTTAGAGATGAATTTTAGCCCTGGATAAAGGCTTGATAGAGGTTGGCTTTATGTTTGATGAGACCTCATAAAACCTTTTTTCGTTTGGGATTTTGTTGAAACAGAAGAAAAGAAAAGAAGAAGAACAAGAAGTGGAAGAAGAAGAGGGAAATCGAGTAAATTGATCATCCCAGGTACTTTTTCTGTGAGTTGTTGCCCAGTATATGTCAGTTAAAACAAGTTGCCAGCTTTTGCTTATTTGGAATACTATTTACCATATCTGATTACTCATGTTTATTTACGGGTGTTTATTTGGAGTTTGATGTGATTCAGTTTATAAGAGATGTAAGATAAAAGCAAAGATTTTCTTATCAGCTATTGGAATTATTGGGTTTTGATATGGGGAGGAAGGGGGTGAATTTGGGTGGTAGGTAAGAATGATTTTCTGGGTTTCAGCTATTTATGATCTTCTGAAAACTGGAGTTATGATTTTCTGGGTTCCTTTCTTTCTTTCTGCTGGGTTTTGGATCTTGGCTATTTGGCTATATATGTAATAGAGCTTGGTAGCTGAAAATATGTGCAGCTACTATTAGAAATATAATTAACTAATCAGTGTTTGCTCAATTTGACTTTCAAACCTTTGTTTTTTGTTTTTTTTTTTTGCTTTCACTTCTGTTTACAGCAAATTTGTGTTCAAGTTAGATTTGACATGGATTTAACCTCTAGATATGATATACTGCAGGGATTTCCATAAGCATATCAAAAGAGGCAGCTAATACAGTTCGAGAAGAATCTTAGAACTTAAAAAAGAGCACATCAGTTGATAGCAGAAAAGGTAACAGTAGCTAAACCAGTAGGAATGTATAAAACAGATGTGCATACTATTTGGATCAATCTTTTATTTTTTGGATCAATCCCAACACAAACTATTTGCTTTTGTATTCGCTTAATTTCTGTTTTCGATGTAAATGTAGGTCATGCTTCTTATCATAATTGGTCTAATCTGTGGGATTTGGTCAATTTCAGTGGGTGGTTTTTTTTTTTTTTTTTGGGTTTTGTCTTATTGCATGTGATTATGTGAAATTTGTTCTTAGTTTCTTTTAGTGTTGTTCGTGTTTTTAGCTGCTAGCCTAGCATCTACCTATTAATAGTTTTATACTGTGCTAACAATTGAAAGTTGGAACCTTTTTAATTATTAAATCAAATGAAAGCCATTCTGGTGTCTGTTATCCAATGTTCTTGATTGGCATCAAATTTTTGGACAATTAGATTAGTTTGTTCCAAACAATTTCAGTGTTATTTTGTTTTTTTTTTTTTTAAACCACAAAAATCTTGGATCGGAAGTTGTAAACAGTTCAAAGTTTGAAGGTTTTCAGTCATTAAACAAAATAAAAGCTATTCTGATTATCATATTGTCTGCTATGTAAGCTTTTTGATCGCTATGCAATCCGAATTAAGCTATTAGAATGCATAGCTGGAAGCAAAAATGTATCAGAATTAATTCTATGAATGACAAAGTTTCATTGTATTTAAATTAGGCTAATTAGACTAATAGCAGACAAAACTGCTTAGTTTCTTCACCATTATATTCTATATTATTGCCGTTTAATCACTGTTTTTTTCTTGAGAAAAAAAGGGACAGATTTAGGTGGTAACTGTAAATGATTTTCTGAGGTTTCAAAGTGTTATTATAGGAGTTACATGTTTGTACGCTTTCGGTGTTTGGAGCATGGCAAGTAGGATTGCAAGAGTAAGGACAGGTTATCTTTTGGAATGGAGTTCGGTCATAGAACCAGTCTCTAACTGCTCCTGCAATTGTCTGCACATGAGTTTTTACAGAACCAATTAAAATTAGTGTATTTGCAAGCACGAAATAAAACCTAGATATTTTTCTTTTGAAAGAGGGTATTTGTGGTCTTTGTTACCATTTTGTTAAGGAGTGGAGAATTAGGCACTAATGAAGTCGCCTGCAATTCAGTTTGACATTATAGATAGCAAGAGTCTGAACATTCGTCTCCTGCAATCTCGCTTTTCTGTCTTAATCACAACAATGAACAATACTGTGATTAAGAATCTTAGAGGAAATTTAAACCGTCTAAAAGTGTATCAGACAATGATCCTCATCACCTACCAAATAAAGAAATCATTTGATTGCCATTACACAAGTATTTAAATTGAGTCCTATCTTTATTCCATTTGGGGTCCTATCTGGGTTTCATTTTCATTTTCCTTTCTCTTCTGGGAATCAAATAATGCAGTATGAAGCTAAGCTGCAAATTTCCTTTTAGGGCCTTCGGCTTTGATAGTGTGTATTAACTCCAAAAATTAACTATGTAGCTGTTTATGTACCATAAGATAATTCTATCCTACAAGTAGTTTTTTTTTTGGGGGTAAATTGTGAGGATTTTTTTATTCTGAATTCTATCCTACAGTTTGGACAAGAGAACATTGCAACTTTTTTGTGCCGCAGCATTGCGCGGCTGGGTTTTCTAGTACATACATCTAAAGCCCGGTTACTGTTGCTAGGCACATACAATAGTTTCGTGACGCTTTTGCCCTTCCATTTTTTGAGGAGAGAGAGCTTCAGACTGAGAGTCCCAGAACGATCGAGAAATAGAGACAGAGAGATATAGAGGTTTAGATTGAGAGTGCGATCTGATCTGTCATCGTTGTAGGCAGAAAGAGAGAGGTTCATCTAATCAGTATACTAGTATACTTATTATTAGAGATGAAAGCAATTGTTCATCTTCGCGAGACTTGGCCAAAAGGAGAGGGAGGGAGAACTGATTTGGGACACTGGGTATGATTGAATTTCGCTTCTTCCTTTTTCAAGTTGGGTCGAATCCATATCGTAGAAAGAGCCGAGACGAAAGAAAGGGAGGAGAGAACGGGGAAGAAGGGGAAGAGACAGACCGGAAGCTATTTTTTTTTTTTTTTTTTGAGACAGACCGGAAGCTATTGACAACACAAGTGGGAAGGTATTTGTGGTTTTGTCAGAATTTGATTTGAAATTTTTTTGTGGGTTGTATATTTGAATGGTCAATGATTGGATGTTTCAAAATTGAATACTTGGATATTGGGTTGTCAGTGATTTTGTTTAGAGGTTTCGTTGGTAAGAATAGTAACTCGATATTTCTTTGCTGGTTTGCAAGTTCAGAGGTTTGAGCCAATTTTTGCCGTTATTGTCTGGTAGAAAGGAGGTAACAAAATCATTTTAGTAAAAACTGCAGTTCGGTTTGGTAACCTGCAGTTCACTAAAATTCAAACCTTATATTGTTTCAGTATTTTTAAATTTCTGGGAGGGATAGGACTTGGAGATCAGAGTGGGGAAGAGAACCTTTGTTTATTGGGTAGGCAGAGGGAAGAGTACCGTACCTATAAAAGGGAAGGTTCCAGGCTTTGTACAGGTGTGTTTGTGTAAGCAAAAGGCCAAGCCAGGAAGTTGATGAAACCTGGCCAAATATACAGGGACTCACAGATGAGTTTGTTTAGATTGCAGAAAAGGTAGATAGTCCACAATCAAATTAAGCTAAGGTAGCTATAGACTATGTAGAATATAAATTATTTAATCTTTTGTCCCACATAGATGGTGATGAAGGAAAATAGAAGTGCTTGGATCTGGTAGCTAGCTAGCAATCAAACTACATAGTTTTTTGCATGTTAATGAGGTCTACGTAGGACTTCCAGTAACCTCTTTGCCTGGCCATTTTCACCACTGGCTTCCATTATCGACCAATGTATGATTGGTCAATCCTTTGATATGTAGAAATAAGTGCAACACACATATTGCTAGCCTTATTTGCAGCAGCAGACATCAATTTCAAATGCAGCAGGGCGGTGGTAAAGGTGAACAAATATGAAATGTCAACAATGGTATTCCAAAAGCACAAAAGGACGAAAAATGAGTGTTCTGATAGTTTAATTAAGCTATGCAGTGTAATTACCATCAACATTTAAATGACATATTTTTCACATAAGTTCATCATAATTGTATAAGTTTATCAAAAATCACCATCCCATTGTTAAATGAATCAATTTGATTGTCAATTCTGTTTTTCCAAAAGTCTTTTGAGCTGCAGCACTGCTGCAATTATCTTCTTTGATTTTGTCTATGCTTCCTTTCCTTTCATTCCTTTAGTTTGTCTGCTCATCTTGGTCACCAAAGTTTACAAGAAAAGAAAAGATTGTACCAATCTCAATTCCTTACAGTTTTGGCATATCATTTCTTTTATATTCACTTGTCCTTCAGATTGTCACAAAACCTCATTGCCGGTAAAATTTTTATCTATTTTTCTCCAGTTGAGGCTCAAGCCGTAGTTTTCAAATGTTTAGATTCTTAGATATCACTTCTATTAAATCTGCTGATAGTATTTATTAATTCAAGAGTTCGATTGGAGTTAAAAAAAATTTGTGGTCAGGGTGCTGATCAACATGGTTAAGCCTTACACAAAGGATGACATGTACCATTGTTTTGATTGCCTGTTTCTCACAAGGTTTGATAATTACTTTCAGCATTTATAATAACAACTTGTTCTGTTAGTAATCATATCATACACATTTGTTCTGTTTGTAGCTAGAAACACACACATTTACTTGTATTAGAGTAATCCTTTTTAGAAATGGAATGACATTGGCAGTGATTTTCAGGCGCTTTTTGTTTTGGCGGGACGATGAATTTATTTAGAATATCTAGTCAACATGTACAACATGTACCGGCTGCTGCCGTTTATGAACCACCTCCGGAGGCGCAGCTTCCCCCGAAACCAGCAGGACCAACTCTGGAGAGTTTAATTGCTGAAGATTCATATCCACAGTATGCTGCAATTGCTGATCACGTTGGAGAAAATGAATCTAGAGTTGAACATGGCGCTGGTGCAAAGAACGACTCATCTGGTATAGCAAAGCATCATGACGTTTCGGATGAGGAAGGATGGATTGCGATTCCATACAGTAAGTGATTCCATTACACTGACTTTATTCGGTGTGGCGCGGACACTTATGGATGCACATAAAGTGAGTTCTAATATGTAAATAACACGGTCCAATGGGTACTTATATTCCTTACGTACACTGTAGCATTGTTGTGATATAGTCTTGTATTTCTAAGGCTCGTTTTGTTCTTGTAGAAGAACTCCCCGATAATTGGAATGATGCACCGGATATACAATCATTACACTCTATGGACCGCTCCTTTGTTTTTCCTGGTAGCTGTTTCCTGAATCTCCTCTCTCTCTTTCATTCCTGACATGTATTGTCCAAACATGGAAGAATATACCAGTAGCTAATATGACCTGAAATCTATTATTATTATTGTTATTATTTTATTTTTTCAGGTGAACAAGTTCATATCCTTGCATTGCTGTCAGCATGTAAGCAGGATACAGAAATTATTACTCCTTTTAAATTAGCTGCAGCTATGAATAAAAATGGCTTAAAGCAAAGCCCAACGAAGCAAAATGGGAATGTGGAAGATGAAAATGATACATTGTCAAGAAAAGGAGAAAGTAGTCCTGATAGTCAAGGTACAGATCAAAATGGTGAAACCCTGTCAAAAGAGAAGGCTGATCCACAAAAGGATGTTTCTGCTAGTGAATCCCTTCTTCGAATGGAGGATCACAAAAGACAAACTGAAATATTATTGCAAAGATTTGAGAGGTCTCATTTTTTTGTTAGGATTGCGGAGTCAGGTGAGTCCCTTTGGTCAAAAAAGGGTTCTTATAAGAAGTCTTCAGAATCTTCTGAGATGGATGGTCCAGAGGACACGTTAAATGGAACCCAGAAAAGTGCATTGTCTCAACTCAATGCCATTGTTGACAAAGGAAATTTTGATCCCAACGTCTCTGGTGGTGTAGCAAGAAATAATGTCAAGTGTTGCTCTCTTTCTAATGGAGACATAGTGGTACGTGTAATGAAACTTATAGGTTATTTGTTTTATTTTTCTATATGTACGCACACACACTTTTATATTAAAAGGGGACCTGGCTGGAAAAAGGGGGGGAGTTTCCATTTGCCTAAAATATGGAGATTTAAGTTAGTCATCTGCTGCTATTTTGCTTTTCGATACCTTCCAGATTTTTGAATTCTTTTTTTCCTCTTACTTGCTAAATTGTCTTTACAATCACTTATTCTCATTTCATTTTCTTGTTTGGAAGGGTGCAGGTTCTTTTACAGGTGAATGTTGGTGTAGATTTTTTGAATGACCCTGTTATTGAGATTCTTCAGTTTGAGAAGTACCGTGAGAGAAGTTTGTCTACAGAGGCTCAGGAGAACTTGGTTTATGCAAATCCAGACCCATGTGGAGAGTTGTTAAAATGGCTGCTTCCGTTGGATAACGTACTTCCTCCTCCAGCTCGTCCTTTATCTCCTCCTTTAACTTCTGATTCAGGAATTGGTGGCACACCTCAAAAGCCCACATCCGGTTCTCAGATTTTCTCCCATTTTAGAAGTTACTCCATGTCATCGCTACCACAAAATACTACACAACCACCTGCACCTATTAAAGCCGCCAGTTCTAAGCCAAGCTTTGATCTTGAAGACTGGGATCAGTTTTCATCTCTGAAGCTCTTGAAGAGTCAAAAAGCTGGTTACGACGGGCTTTTATCTTTTCGAGGTGTGTCATTGGAGCGCGAAAGGTTTTCTGTTCGTTGTGGATTGGAAGGAATCTATACACCAGGAAGAAGATGGAGGAGAAAACTTGAAATCATACAACCTGTAGAAATTCATTCTTTTGCTGCAGACTGCAATACAGATGACCTTCTCTGTGTCCAGATAAAGGTGTGAACAATGATATTACCAGATCTAGTTTTTTTTTGTTGAATATGTGTTCTTTTTATGATAGTTTCATAGTATCCAATCATTCATTAGAATGGCATGTTTTTTAATCTTTAATCTCAAGATCCTACTGAAGTTGTCAATATGTTTTGCAGAATGTTTCTCCAGCACATGCACCCAATATTGTGGTGTATGTAGATGCTATAACGATTGTCTCTGAGGAGGCTTCAAAAGGTGGACAGTCTGTATCATTACCAATTGTATGTGTGGAAGCAGGAAGTGACCATAGTTTACCAAATTTAGCACTCAGGTTATTGTTATGTCTTGGTGTCATTTAAGAATTCATCTTTATCACACAGTAACACTGCAATCTTTTTTGTTACTCCTAAAAGTTATATTTTTTGTGTTTTCTGAATTTTAATTGAAATATATAGCTAGGGTTAGGACTTAGGACATTATATGAGTTGCAAATGCCAATAAGTTGGGGTCAAGTTGTCTGAGGACTGATTGCTTGCTGCTCTGTGTTCACGTAGGAGTTGTGCCTTTTTATGCACAAATGTAAGCACAATCTTAAGACAGTTGAAAAAGCTTAAAGACCAGCAGAAAAAAAAGAATAACAGCTTACATCTGCTTTGACACCAAATTGGCATAGGGAAACAACCTCAGTCTAACTCGTTGGCAGGTTTTCACACAGCAAAATGCGCACCTTGTGCACAGAAAATGTTCACTTTCATTCTATGATAATAGATATTGCCTTGGGAGGCGGATCCAGCAAGAATGAGTCATAAGGGGAGACAGAAGCTTGAGGCTGGAGGTTCATGTCTTTGGGTCTTGAATTTGACTTGCATGAATAAAGAATCGTTGGGAAAATACGTAACATAGTCCACTGAAACCTGTCAGAGTAGATATCAGGATTAAGACCTAGAGAGCGGTGGCTAACCAGTAGCTATTAAGGTTGCTATTGTAAACATTGTGAAATTGATGTTCACTACTATCATGGGAATCTTTAATTTAGACATTTTTTGTTTGTTTGTTCGTTTAGTTTTGGAATCTTAAGCTTAGTTCTTTCCCTTGATCTCACTAGAATTTCTTGTGACAGGAGAGGTGAAGAGCATTCTTTTATTCTTAAACCAGCAACAACCCTGTGGAAGAATTTCAAGACTGGTGGTGACAGAAGCACTCAACAATCACTAGCACAGGCTGGAAATGCAGCATCAAGTTCACGTCTAGCATTGAAGACTGCTGAAGGAAAAAGGGCTGCTTCAACTGCTGACCAGTATGCAATTATGGTATCCTGTCGTTGCAACTACACGGGTAATTATATTCCTTTTAGTTTACCACATATATAGGGAATTTGAGTATGTCGTTTTTAATTGTGATACTTTTATTTATGTCTGCAGAGTCAAGATTGTTTTTTAAACAGCCAACAAGTTGGCGACCGCGTATTTCAAGGGATCTTATGATATCTGTTGCGTCTGAAATGTCTGGACAATCTAGTGCACCAAATGCTGGAGTCTCCCAACTTCCTGTTCAGGTTTCATATACTGATAGCTTGTATCATATATGTATGTGGGAGCTGTCCTTTTTTTATGTTTGTGAAGTAGGTTTCATCTAAACTTTTCAATTGGTCAGGTCTTAACTCTTCAGGCTTCAAACTTAACTACTGAAGATCTATCTCTGACGGTTCTTGCCCCGGCTTCATTTACTTCGCCACCTTCAGTCGTATCCTTGAATTCTTCACCTTCTTCTCCAATGAGTCCATTTGTTGGTTTTCCTGGGTTTACAGGAAGAACAACTGCCGAGAGACATTACTCTACAATGCAGAGGCTGAACTCAGCACCCTCTATATTGACAAATCAGAAACAAGCTTCTTCTAAAGAACAAGCTTCTCCAGTATCTGATGTTGTTCCTACTGCTGGTTTAGGTTGTACACATTTGTGGCTTCAGAGTAGAGTTCCACTAGGGTAATACTTCAAACCCCCGTCTCATTTTGTTTGTTTTATATTCATGGTTATTCCAATTATTATAATCTTCTATGGACATGTTAGATGTGTTCCCTCCCAATCTACGGCCACCATCAAGCTGGAGCTACTTCCATTGACCGATGGCATAATTACGCTGGACACTCTTCAGATTGATGTCAAGGAAAAAGGTAGTTATCCCCCTGTTTCTACTGCAGATTATAGTTCATCCATTTCACTGCGTAACATTATATACCTGTGAAAACTTCTGCCCTTAATTACGTGCCAAAACGCAACTATAGATTTCTTCTTCTGACGGAGGGTAATATTTTCTGGCATAACAGGTTGTACTTACATACCTGAGCAATCGCTGAAGATTAATGCCACTTCCAGTATTTCCTCGAGGATTCTTTAAGAAACATCCTGTGCAACATGCATTTCATTCCACATTCGTATTGAAGTGTCAACTTCTGTAGTCATTGAGCATCAGGCTCTCAACAACAGGCCAGTAGGTTTCCCTTGGTTTGTTCAGTTAAAATTGACATGTTAATTTGTCTTAGAAAACACAACCTCACAGTATGTGTTGTAAACCGGGATTTGAGAATAGGGATTTTTATAGCATACCCCTATTGGGAGAGACTGTATTCTTTGTAGATGAATCTTTACTTGTGTGAAATGTAATCGATTAATGCAGAAAAGTTAATACACTTGTTCATTCATTTACATGACACGGGCTTGACTTTTACGTTTCTTTTTTATTTCTCCTGATTCATTTACTATGTTTTGATAAATTGTTGATAAATTCTTAATCGTGTGAGTTGCTGCCCCCGTCTCGTCAGGAACTCATAAAATGTAGAAGTCCCATTACATACAAATCATATAGGTAGTTTAACTTTCAACATCATGTTTATATTACAGGCATGAATCATGTCATGGCCAGAGCCTCGGAGAGTACAACTTTGAAGAAGTCCTCAGCTAATAGGGTTGTTCCATGTACTAAACCTTAGATTGCAAATGATATCAATTGGAGGCCTCAAGAAATAGCATGGCGTCAGCTGATTGGCTTCCGGCTATCAGTCAGCTTCCTTCACTGCTAGAGTTGGACTTGACTTTTTCTCATCTTCATCACCTCCCACAGACTTCCATATCTAAATTTCGCATCACTCTTGGGCTTTAAACTCTCAGATAACTACTTGTCACAGTATGTCTCCAGTTCTAGACTTACTGGCTCCCTTCCTGAATGTGCATGGAAAAATAAACATTGAAGTTTGCAGACTCTAGACCTATCATATAATTATGTAAGTATGGATGTACAACAATTTGTAGAGGCTTTGTCTACATGCAGTAATAGTAGCTTAGAAGTGCTAGATTTCATGTCAAGTAATCTCCATGGATCACTGCCTGAATCTTTGGGATCCCTTAAATATTTGGAAAGTCTTGGGTTCATAAAGAACTCATTCTCGGGTCCTCTCCCAGCCACAATAGGAAATCTGTCACATTTGCAGGTCCTGGACCTGGCCTTCAACAACATGATGAATGGCACCATCCCAGAAAGTATCGGACAACTTTCAGAGTTGAGAGCATCGTTATTCTTGGAGTCTGGGGTGGTTCATGGGAAGGTGTTATATCTGAAATTCATCTTCCCAATCTCTCTAGTTTGATAAGTTATCCTCTGTCTTCCACAAACTCTCTGGTTTTCCATGTCATTGTTTCTCTCCATCAGTGATTGCAAACTGATGAATCCCGCTTTTCCAATGTGGCTCAGAAATCAGAGTTTCCTCGATGAAATAAATTTCTCAAATGTTGGAATTTCAGCTGCAATACCTGATTGGTTTTGGAAAATGTCACAATCTTATTATGATTGGTGGTTTACTGTGGATCTCTCTGATAATCAATTGAGAGGGCGCCTTCCAAGCACAGTAAATTTTTCTGTTGGAGCATACGTTAATTTGTACAACAACGTCTTGGAGGGTTCTCTTCCACTTTGGCAAAATGTAACGGAGCTCAGCTTGGCAGACAATAGATTTTCCGGACCAATTCCCTTGAGCATTGGCGAGGAGATGCCAAATATGGTGACCCTAGATCTTTCTAGGAATGACCTGATTGGTAGCAAACCCGCTTCCATAACAAAACTCAAGAAATTGGTTTCGCTTGATCTCTCAAGGAATCATCTGTCTGGAACCATCCCCAGGTTAATAATGACTAGCACCATAGATTTTTCCAACAACAATCTATCTGGTCAAATTCTACGCTTCATGTGCTCACAACTATCTTCAGTGTCCTGGCTGAGATTAAGCAACAACTGTACAAGACTGTTTACGCTTGATCTTGGTGGGAACAAATTGTCAGGGAGCATACCAGAGTGGATTGGAAAAAATCTGTATGTATTAATTCTCGGAGCCAACAGATTCACTGGAAGTATGATGATGATGAGGATGGTTCCGGATATAAAGGGCTGTATGTAAAGCACCACACTGGGATTCATTGTGGGATTTTGGGGTGTTTTTGGCAACGCCATCGACGACTATGAAGACGATGATGGCATTTCTGTATGCTTCTCCGGAGCAAAGCCGAACTACAACGCCCTGCTCTATTCTCTGAGGGACAGTAAGTAATTATTTTCTTTCAAGAATTTGGGAGGTTTCAAATTTTCAATTATTCAATGATTTTTATTTGGCTTCAATTTGTTTCAGGGGATGCTGTTGCCGTGCACAGCTCTGAGATGGCGCTCATTTCCTCATATCGGGGTTCTTTGGCGGGATTGGATTGGTCGGATTACAGTTATATAGTGAGCATTGAGATGCCGGCCCAGATTTTTAGGCAACTTATCAATTCTCTGAGCTTTTATGGGTTTGAAGGTCCTTTTAGGCAACTTATCAATTTTTCTGTACATTACTGATTACTTGGTGTAAGTCAGTTGTGATAAATTGTGGCAGATTTAGATGTGAGATTAGTTTCAGTGTCTGTATATTTAATTAATTGCTTGATGCAGCATTTCTGTATATCCTTGCAAAAGTATATTAATTTTTTGTCACAAGACAAACTAATTTGCTAATTGAAGAGTCAGTTCTCGACCTTATATCTTGTTTGCTACAAAATTCACACACACACATGCTTTCGAATTGCATTTGTTGGTTTGGTTAATGCATGATTAGTGGCTGCATTTACTTTTTGTTGAGAAATTTCCAGCAATATTGGGTTCTAGAGGAGCGCTGTGTGGGTTACTTTGGAGCCACTGGTTTAATGCCTATTAAATTTTTCTGTAGCTTCATAGCATGTTGTGTATGCTGCTTACTGGTCTACTGTGCATCATTTCAGTTCATGCCGATGTGACGGGGACTCGTATTATGTTCCGAGTAGTCAATAAAGTGGTTATTCTGGAGGAAGGGGTAAGGTCTATTTAGTACCATGCAATAGTGTGCTACCCTACACTTTGGTTTACCAATTAACTTCATTTTAATGTTGTACAGGCTGAGAGATACCGGATTCTGCGTGAGAGGGGTCAATATCCATTTTTGTTGGAATTTGGTCTCCATCATAAGAGTGCATTCCTGAATGCGGCGAGTTTATCAGACAGTTAGGCTGCACCAGCTTTTGGATTTACGCACTGCGTTGGAGGTACCTGTTAATGGACTCGGTAGTATCCTGTTTTGTTCTAGGCTTTAGGTGATCATCTATGAGTCAAATTTTACATGTATTTTCTCTGTCCTCGATTAAGAATTCTTTAGGGTGTATCGATTCCAGTAGATGTTGCAGAATCTGTCTCTATTACCATTGTTGACATGCAACATTTTTTCATGTTGGAGGTAGCTTGCCTCCACCTCATTCTGATTGTACTCTAACCCTGCTTAGTCAGCTTATACACCTTAGAATGCATAAGAAAAGAAACGTAACCATGTCAAACTCATTTTGTTGATATTGCTGAAAAGGTTTTAAGATCCTATCTCATTTTTTCCATTATTGGTTCAAAAGACATCTACAATATATGTTTTCAAACTACTAGCGGAAATGCTTCGCTTTTTCTTGTTTTACAGTAGCATACTCTCCATTTAACATCACATACATACTCTGGAGCGATGTATGAATCACAATCCAGGGCAGTAATCTCTAGTCATGAAATCCGGGTTTATTAGTGAGTAGTGGCTACATTTTAGCCTAATGGTAATGACAACAGAGAATCTGCAGCAAAGTTCATGACCAAAAAGAATCATGGTATCTTAATGTACAATGCATAATGCACAGGAGAAAGAGAGTTGCTAACACGAAATTTTCCCTACAAAATTCAAATCCGATACACTATACATTATAGGGAATTGTTGAAGCCACAATCTGTTAATTTGCTCAGCACATCGTGTTTATGAGTTTACGATCAAACTCTTTTCCTTAGTAGTGTCGGATAACTGTTTTTCTCTTTTCCAAATTTCCATGATGTTACAACCAATTACCAATGGCTTGAGCACTGAGCAGCCGCTCAATTGATCCATCTACGTACTCATCAACTGATGGACATCCCCTGTATAAGCCAAGAATATGTTAAAATAGGAAAAAGAAAATAACATTACGTGTATATGGAGGACTCATACCTAATAGAGGAGATCGACCGGGTTACGTTATGACTTGGGACTTGTTACAGCCATAAATAGAACTCCTATATGTTCGCCAGCACTACTAAACGATCGAGCAAAACCCTGATGGCCCCAAGAGTTGGAACCCACGTAAAACGACGCCTGAGCCGCCGAGACTGGACGGAACTTCCGGGCGTCGTTACGGCATCGATACTGTCACGTCTCGGAGACATCGAATCCCTGACGGTGGCTGAGATGGTGTGCAAGACGTGGCGTGAAATCTGCAAAGACCCTATGCTGTGGCGCACCATCGACTTCATGAGCAACCATACAGAGTTCATGTTCGGGCCGCCGTTGCGTTATGATATAGTGAAGATGTGCCGCCGCGCCATACACCGTAGCTCCGGTAGTTTTGTCTATGTCAACGTCGACTACTTTTGCAACAATGAACTGTTAAAGTATATCACCAACAGGTTCGAATTATTAGTTTTTATTTTATTTTATTTTACAGAAAGCATGTTTTACTTTGTTCTCGTTCTCTCTGTATAATACATAGAGTAAGTTGAAGAAATGATATCCTCTTTTTCTCAAGTAAGTGAATCGTCATTATTTTGAGGAGTTTCCCCTCAGAAATGTCTTTGAAGATGATATATATCACATGAATTTAACATTGCTGGTAACAATTGGCAAACGTAGTAGATAATGCATACTCGATATACACACAAATGTAAATATTGATTTCTATATATGCATGTCAGAATTCATATATGTATATTTTGTATACACACAAATGTAAATATTGATTTCTATATATGCATGTCAGAATTCATATATGTATATTTTGCAGTCATTGTGTTGGTCATATAGAAGTTTAATTGTATTTCTTCTTAACCTCTCATACAGTTCAGCTGGATTTATTAGACACCTCAGTTTGTTCAATTGTGGCATTATAACTGATGAGGTTTTGTGTGAAGCAGCTTTGAGACTGCCAGTTTTGGAGGAACTTGACATTTCGATGTGCAAATTCTCCAGTAAAGCTCTACAAGTAGTTGGGCGCTGCTGCCCTCTTTTGAAATCATTCAAATTTAACACCCCGAATGGAAGAAAGTCTTCCAGGCAGTATTATAGCGACGAGGATGCAGTTGCTATATCAGGAACCATGCATGGTTTACTCCTCCTTGAGATCCGTAGGAATGATCTGACTTGCAATGGCTTGGAGACAATTCTTGATTGTTGTCCTCAACTCGAGATCCTTGATTTGCGCAAGTGTAAAAACCTGAGATATATGAGCACAGATTTGGAAATAAGATGTGTTGAAAGAATTAAGAAGTTGTGGCTCCGCGGCCCGATCGATCCCTCTAGTATATCGGACTTGAATTTGGTAGGCAAACCATGTTATTAATTGTTTTTTATTTATTTATTTTTTTTCTATAATTTCCCCTTCAATGGTTTTCTTTTTCATGTGCATTATTTTACCATGAGTCTTTTTGGTCATGAACTTTGCTGCAGATTCTTTGTTGTCATTACCATTAGGCTAAAAGGTAGACCACTAATCAACCCAGATTTCATAAATAGAGGTTGGTCTGGATTGTCATTCATAGATCGGTAGAGAGTATGTAACCGATGTAAAAGGAAATTTCTATAAGTATGTTACTTTAAACAAACAGCAAACATTGAATCAGCAAATCACAAATGGAGTTTTCTCTAGATTCAATAGAGACATACATTAATATTGAGGTCACGGGGGTTGACTGAGTGGATTAGTATTGAAATGAAGTCGAAAGCATATAATAAATTAGGGTCCTTGACCCATAGCCCCAAAATGAACAAAAATGATCCCATTTACCCCACCAACAGATTTTTGTTCCCACCTACCCAATTTAACACCAAATGACCATTTTGCCCTTAAATCAATTAATTAATTACATCCACGGCCACTCTATCTCTCTCCTCCTCCGATCCGATCTCTCTCTCTCTCCCCCCCCCCCCCCCCCCCCAAATCCAAAATCTGATTCCGGTGCCGGACATATCCAGCCACCCTCGAATAGCGCCTCGCTCAGCCCCACCGCAGATTAGTCCTCTCCGGCGAGATTCCCCGAAGCATCTCCAACTTGCCTTTTCTCTCTCCATGCTGGCTTGTCCAGGACCACGCCTCCAACCGCCATGGCCTGCACGTCGTCGGCGCCGGCAGTCCAAGCTGGAAGACGACGAAGAAGCTCCGATCGAAGCTCCAGCCACTCCGACGTTCGATTGATCGGCGATCCCGAGCCTCCGTAGCCTCGCCGTCGTCGCTGTTATCGTTACGGCACTCGCCGTCGAGTAGTTGCCCAGCGCCACCATGATCGACGTTCTCCGTGCAGCTAGGTTGGAGTTCCAGTTCGTGCAGCAAGCTTGGAGGTCGCTCTATCCATCACTGGCGGCGAGTTCGTGCTGCAGCCTAAACTTCGATTCTGGTGTGCCTGCTTGTGTGTCTCTCGAACTCACCCCATCTGGAAATCAAACAGCACCGTTGAGCTGGGTTTCTCACAGTGCAAATCTACAACCGGCGAAGAAGGAAGAAGAGAATGGAGAGCAGCCGGATCTCTCACAATACCGGTGGGTGCCCAGATCATTTTCTGGGTGCTCTTTTTTTTTTTTTTTTTTTTTTTTTTTTTTTTTTTTTAAGTAATGGGACAGAAGGAAAGAAACAAAATGTTTTAAATGTCTATTGGGGGGCAATAGACGTTTTTAAATTGATATAATCTCTTCGTTTTTTTCTTTAAACAAAGTTTTATTGTCTAAATTTTAGGAGATCAGTTCATTGGGAGTTTATGAGACGTCTATTAGGGGGCAATACATGGCTGATAGACGTCTATTGGGGGGCAATAGACGCCTATTGGAGGGCAATACATGTCTGATAGACATCTATTGGGGGGCAATAGACGCCTATTGGAGGGCAATACATGGCTGATAGACATCTATTGAGGGACAATAGACGTCTATTAGGGGACAATAGACTATTGGGGCAATATACGTCTATTGGGAGGCAATAGACGTCTATTGCCTTTCTATTGGGGGGTAATAGATGTCTATTGGGGGGCAATACATGGCTGATGGTCGTCTATTGGGGGGCAATACATGGCTAATAGTCGTCTATTGGGGGGCAATAGTTGGCCGGATTCCGGCGGCCGGTGACCGGATTCCGGCGGCCGGTGACCGGATTCCGGCGGCCGGTGACCGGATTCCGGCGGCCGGTGACCGGGCTCCGGCGGAGTCTCCCATGGTTT
Source organism: Rosa chinensis (assembly GCF_002994745.2). Lineage (NCBI taxonomy): Eukaryota > Viridiplantae > Streptophyta > Magnoliopsida > Rosales > Rosaceae > Rosa > Rosa chinensis. The sequence goes on along the minus strand of NC_037088.1, from coordinate 47,083,368 downwards.
CTCTCTCTTCTATTTTCTCTCTATCTCTAAGTAATAAAGGGGTAAGGGTAAAATGGTATTAAAAAAAATTAAAAAACAAAAAAAAAATCTTAATGGGGTATTAGGGAAGACCTCCTTAGAGTGTTTTGGGTAAGAGATAATTAAAAAAACTTAATGGGGTAAGTGGGAAAAAAATCTCTTAAAATGGTGTGAATGGACAAAACCCCAATAAACTATGAGCGTATATTATTCCAATTTCCTAGTTCAACAGTCGGTTTCCTCATATTCGTATGTCTTGATTCGATCCCAATCCCCTAGGTCAACCAAATAAAGCTTATAACTGTAATTTTAATTAACTACACCATTTACAATAGTAAGATTGTCAACAAAAGTAAGTTATAGAGAAATAGGCGTTAGATGAGATTTGTTTGTCTCATTACTTAAAAAAAATTAACAAAAAACATTAAAAAAAAAAAAGAAGGAAAAAAAAAAGGGGGCCGTGACCACTTACCCAATTTTAGTCTAAAAATTGCCCACTTGCTCCACTAAGAGTTTTTTAACCCCAATTACCCGATCTAACATATATTGACTATATTACCCTCATTTTAATTAACAAATATTCTCTCTCTCTCTCTCTCTCTCTCCTCCACTCAGCCTCTCTCTCCTCCAGACTCTCTCTCTCCTCCAGAATCTCTCTCTCTCTCCACCGTCGCTGGAATTATGCCAGAAATCAAACTCCAGATCAGAACTCGACGCCGCCATCTCACCAGGGCCTTAGACGTTGCCATTTCGCTGAAAGACCCGATTACGATCCACGAAGCGATGCGGTAATCTTTCCTCGCCAGAGGCAAGAGGGTCCGACCCGTTCTGTGTGTCGCGGTGTGCGAGATCGTCAGAGGGTCTGAGTCAGTCACCATGCTGGCGGCCTGCGCCGTCAAGATGATCCACACCATGTTGTTGATCCACGACGACTTGCCGTGCATGGATAATGACGATCTCCGCCGCGGGAAGCCCACCAACCACAAGGTTTTCGGCGAAGACGTTGCAGTTTTGGCGGGCGAAGCGCTTCTCTCCTTCGCGGTTGAGCACCTAGCCTTGTCCACAGTCGGCATCGAGCCTTCTAGAATCGTCCGAGCGCTGGAAGAGCTTGCCCGGTCAATCGGGTCGGAGGGATTGGTAGCGGGTCAAGTCGTGGATATCCACTCTGAGGGGTTATCCGACGTGGGACTGGAGCACCTGGAGTACATACACCTCCACAAAATTGTAGCTCTTCTTGAATGTAAGAAGAAGATAAAAAGGAAAGCCTGAGTTCTTCTAATCCTTCCGACGTCTGAGTTTCAATATGGGATGTTGCTAGAAGTTATGTATCAATTTTGATTTGTCTGGGATTTGTAGAGTCATGCTGCACTTTCACTTGACCAATATGGGTTTGTTTGATGGTCTATTGGGGGGCAGTAGACACATTATTGGCCCCCGGTAGACTTTGATACGAGGGACAAGGTTCACTATAGTGTGGTGTTTTGATAAGTTACATGTTGTTTTCTATGTATTAAAGTCAAATTATCTGTGAATCTTACAAAATGGTGCATTTTTGGTGGTCTATTGGGAGGCAGTAGAGACATTGGACTTTGTATTGGGGGGCAATAATATGATTATTGGGAGGCACTAATATGATTATTGGGAGCCAATAATATGATTATAAATTGGTTAATTGTGCATGTAGTGTATTCATTTTGGTTTTGGGAGTTCATACAATTCACTTGATGGCAATAACATGATTTTTGGGAGACAATAATATGATTTTTGGGGGGCAATAATATGATTACTGGGGGGCAATAATATGGTTACTGGGTATTATTAGGGACCGGTTGCCGGATTCCCGTCACCGGTCGCTGGATTCCGGTCACCGGAGTCGGAGGCTGGCCACTAGTCACCGGAGTCGGCGGCCGGCCACTTGTCACCAAAGTCCGGCAAGGTGGAGGATGATTTCTCCCTCTAAGTGAGAAAGAAGGAGTGGGCAAAAAAGTCCCAAAAATAAATAAAAAGAATTAAAAAAGAATTAATTGGGTAAAGGGGAAATAATCCCTTAGAGTGTTTTGGGTAAATGAGGTTAAAAAACTGTTAGTGGAGCAAGTGGGCAAATTTTAAGCTAAAATTGGGTAAATGAGCATTTCCCCAAAAAAAAATGCTTTGTATCATCACAACAGTTGATCGCTCAAAAGGCCAACATTTCTTTTCTTTTTTTTGATGACACAAAAGGCCAACATTATACCCTGCCAAAACCATCTATTTGTTATAAGCGACCCTTCAAACTTCACATATGCACTTGATATTTATGGACTACTGAAGTCTGAAGGAGAACTTCAATCAAAGCCAACATTGTACTCTGCCAGTAACTATCTTGTTCATTATGTAAAACAGAATTGTTCACAAAGGAAATGATGCAGAGATTCATAGTCATACTAAGCACCTTTTTATCAATGCATCAGGGATTTTACATTTATAACGTTTCAACGATACTGCAGAATTGCAAAATCCACTCACATGGACTACTTTGTAAAACAGACACCGCCTCTATACATCTCAAATCAACTAATTGGGCGCCACAGGGTTCAGTTGGGTAAACATGAGGTTACCCAGGCCAACAATAGGGAAGCTCAGCACGGTGATCAAATCCGCAGAGTTAAGTATCCATACCATCTCTGACAGCATAGCAGCATTGAGAAACGCTCTCTTGTGCTGGAGATCAAACTTCAACACAAACGGATATCTACCTCCTTCACTCTCAATCTCGCAAACCCCAAGCTGCACAACAGTTAAACACGGGATCAAATAAATAACATGATAAGGAGTTGCCACTAATACTTCAACCTTGAACACATGAGCTGCCTACAGAACAGATGATAAGGAGATGCCACTAATGCTTCAATCTTGAACACATGAGCTGCCTACAGAACATGACAATGTTCATAAATGTAAACTTCGATTCTTATTTTGTTTACCTACATATACTTTGCTAGCTTCATATGAAAGCTACAAGAATGAAAATCAGCAACTGAACTATTTCTAGCTGTTACTGCTACTATACCAAGATAATCTTCCAAAATATTCATAGTGACAAGTATATTAAGGCTCTACAAAAATTTGTAATACATTTTTCCAAGAAAAAAAGTCACATCCACCTCTAACCTCATTGAAATTAACAATCTTAGAGAAAATTGGGCTTCTGAAGGTATACAATATCCTCAATCATCTATATGAGTTGCTTACTTGCTTTTAGGGAAAAAAAAGTGTTAACCATTGACATACTAATATCAGCAATATGAACCACAAGTTCTATAATCACACTTAAAACCTTTCTCTAGTTAAGATTACATGACCGTATGAATTCTGGATGCACAGCTCCATTTCTCTTACACTTGCTTGCTAAGCCCTTTTTGTGGAAAGAGGTTGCTAGTCTAAATCAAAGGGACATGTACTGTAGAAGACAAAAGGAGTACATGCCAAAAGTATACAAAACATTGTAGAGGTAAAAGCAGTGTTGCATGTTGAATAAAAGAAAGCTTGTGAACATAACTTACTATCTGGAATATGAATAAATTTCCCTATTGACATAGAATTGGGAATGCTGCTGATTCGTTGAACAATCTGTATGTTCATTGTAATTTTTCATAGGCATCAAAAGAACTTTATTTCTCTCATCTTATTTTCAGTACTCAAGATCATGCCTATATGTCCACCATGCAATTCCAATACGTTCAAAGCAACAGGCTTGTTAGGTTTAAGATTGTGAGACCTATTATTGTTGTTGGAGGTAGAGGTGTTTACCAGGGTTATGAAGTAGGTGAAATTTTCAACTATTACGCTAAGGTCTGTGGAATAAGGTTCACAGCAATGCCCTTCCCCTTCCTAAATATCTCCTCTTCTTGGACACATATGGCTATGAAGCTAATGGCATCCCACTTGTCCTTCTATTCCTTTAAGCTGATTGCATTCTTCGTGTGTGTTAAGCAAAATTCTTTCTTGAGTTTTATGCAATGGAGTTCTGTGATAACTTTTTAAGCTTCTCAATGCTGAGGGAGAACTTTAAGGTTTTCTAAACAATCACACAGCAGCCTAAACATATGTACCAAGCATATAAAAAAGTGCATAAACTCCAAGGTCGGTAAACATATCAATCACACCTCAACAAGGCTTTTTCACATCAACTATGCAACATTTATAAAGGCCTCAACAACACATCAATCACGCATCAACAAGGCCATTGATGGTACGAATAAGAAAAAGCATTTGTACCTCTGGTCTGAAGACCATCTCGTTATTCACTACCCGGAGCACAACTTGGGTTTGTGACACTCTGGCATGAACTGCAGTAATGCATATGAGTGGATTGTCAGAATAATCTTCAAATTTAGTAATATATTCTCAAAAGGATGAGATTTCTGTTCAGTGCATAATTTCTCAAGCAATTTTGTTGATCCTCTACGAAGGGTTTACTAATGGGTGCAATCAAGGACTAAGTCACTCACATGATATGCTTGAGTCTTTTAGTTGCAGAGTCAGTGGGAGTAAAATAATGATGATTTAAATCGCTAGTTTCAGTCTTAAGACTCATACAAAATTTGCTTAACTCTTAGACTCATATAAATTTGCTTACGGATCACATTGTTCAGTCATGCATAGTTTTCTTGCCAATATATGATAAAATAGTCTGAAAAGAATTCAATGGATGTTTGAGCTTTTCAGTATTTATCTTCATTATGAAGTGTTATCTCATGATGAACATAAGGTTATCTAAGCATAAGTAACTGCATTGCAGTTCATGATGACCATAAAGCATCTAAACTGATCTGCTATACAGGCATCTAAACCCATGGTTAACTAACTATACTAATTTGACATAACCAACACAATTCCAAATGGCATAAATATGGAGATTTTAGCAGTATAATTCATTAAATTTTAAATAAGCAATCATGATTCCACTAAGTACCTTTAAACCCATGAGAATCCGATTGAGTGATAAAGGCACGAAAAATCTCTGAAGACAAGCCAAGCCTCATTGGATATTCAGATCCTACGAACCCTAGGTCCATCTGAATCTGATCCCGCGATGAAACCACTGGCAGTGTGGAGGAGTATTTGATGCCCTCATCTGAACAGAGACATATGATGAAGAAACTTGAATAAAAATGCAGGTCTTACAGAATCAAATTCATAAAAAAAAATTATCAAGGAAGAGATAAACACACAACAATAACTTTGGAGCTAGAGAATACATAACGCCTGTAGTTTCTATCTGTAAAGTAATTCGAGACTTTGATTTAATAACCTATAAACAAACATAGTCTTGACTCTTGAATCCTAGTCTGTCAAGAACTCTAAGTCCATCTGAACCCGATTCCATGAAATAAGTGACAGTGTAGAATCGTAAATGAAGTGACAAAGAAATATATGAGGAATATAAGTGTCTATATAATACAGATAATCATTAAAAATTAAAATGAAGCAGGTTTTACGAAAACAGATTCACAGAAAGAGATCATAAACCCTGAAACAACAACAACTTCTTCATCTTTCACCAAACAAACAATAACTTAAAGAAACTAGAGAATCAATTTTGTAACTTAAAGACTTCGATTCAAAACCCCCAATCTTGAAACCCAGCCTATCATCTTCCAAGAAACCCCGAATCAATCTACGAAAACTGTTACTCTACTTACTCACCATCCCCGATCTCATAGAAAATCCTATCAACAGCTCCCTCATCACCATAAAGAGTAACCGAATCCTCAGTGTTGCGTTCCAGTAGGCATTTCAACCTGTGCAGAGAAACACAGAGCGTGCGGCAGCTCTTGGAGCACCACAATCTCGACACGGAGGAGCACGGCGGCTTCATCGCCAGCACAGTGGCCATTTCCGGAAACCGAAAATGCGAGTTTGTAGAGACCAGTAGGACCATGGTCGGAGATAAGTGGAGGTCGGCGTTGTTGGGGATGAAATTGTTGAACATGGAAGTGGGGAGCTCTCGGTCTGAATAGGCTACCTGAGTGAAGACTCTTACGGCCTTCTTGAGCAGAATAGCTTCAGCAAAATCAAGCTTGAGCTCAAACCAGCGTGACATTGTGAAACAGAGAAAGAAAGATGGGAGAGAATTTTCTTGGAGGGAAAAGCGGTTCAGAAATAGGCACAGTAACTATCGGTGTTTTATTCTGTTGGGATTTTATCGTATTTACACATTTGGCCCAGTAATTCAGAAAACTAGCAGTAAAGTTGTGCTAATTACATTTTGGCCCCGTTTAAGGAACTCCCCAGAAAATAGACCGCAAAATTGAAGACAGTATAATATAAGAGTACCTATCGGAATTCAGGGTCGCGAAGCCGATCAGATCTTCGCCGTCTATGGGTGAAACGACGTCGCTCTGTACCACTCTTCGGTCCATAGAGTGACGTCGTTTCACCGAGATTAAGGACGCCACACTCACACAGCCGTCGTCGGAGGAACACCGCCAAGATCTAGGCCGAGCAGACAGAGAGAGAGAGAGAGAGAGTCGCCATCAATGTAGAGATGTCGACTGTTACAAAAAATTTCAGACCCGCTTCGTAATTATAGCATTATGTTCTAGGCCCTGCCGCTTTTTTATTTTTCCTTTTTTTTTTTATACTTAATTTCTAGTTTTTATTGAAATAAAGTAGAAATCTCTATTCTGATAAAAATAAAAAAAACTCTATGCTTCAAGTAAAACTCCGAAGTGATTATTAAAAAAAAAAATTAATTCCGAATTAATCTGTACAAACCACAAAGAAAGGAAATAAAGATATCAGTCTCCCAACTCGTGCACTAAACGAGTCGAGGGAATTCGACCTACTTATGTCTGATTTTTTTTATAAGGGTTCTTGACCAAAAACTCCAAAATGAGCCAGAGTTATCCCACTTACCATAGCAACAAATTTTAATTCCCCACTACCCAATTTAACTTAAAAAGACAATTTTACCCTAAGTCAAATTAATAAATTACACCCCATATGCCATCAAGCTCTCTCTCCTCTCTCCCCTCCAATCTAACTATCTCTCCTCTCCGATCTGACTCTATCTCTCTCAGCTGGCAATGGTCGAACTCTAGATCAGAACCTCAAAACAGCGCCGCCTAGCCTCGGAGATACCTCAACGAAGTCTGTGAGATCGTCAACGGAGAGGCCGAACTTCCGGTCGATTTGAACGTCGTCATCGTTGTCGTCTCTCTCTCTCTCTCTCTCTCTCTCTCTCTCTCTCTCTCTATCTCTCTCTCTATCTTGCAGATTCCGACGATCCAACGAACGTCATGATCTACATCTCACCGGTCTCGACAATCCTATTTCGATCGACCTATTGGGACCAAAACAGCAAATGAGGCTCTGCAACCAACGACGGGTCTGCAACCGGAGAAAACTGGCGATCGAAGAAAGGTTGAGAGTTGGGTGCCTAGAGCATCTTCTGGGTGCCCAAATATTATTTATTATTATTATTATTTTTTTAAGTAATGGGGCAAAAAGAAAGGAAAAAAAAAAGTTTTGAATGTCTATTGGGGCAATAGACCTTTTTTCCTGGTAAATGGGGGCAGAAGGTTCAGAAGAAAGAAAAATGAAAAAAAAAAAAGTTCTATTGGGGCGATAGACGTCTGTTGAAGCGTCTATTGGGGGGCAATAGACGTTTTGAATTGATGTAATCTTCTCATTTTTTTTATTTAGTCAAAGTTTATTTGTCTAAATTTAAAGAGATTGGTTCTCATTCCTATGACTGAAAGTTTTGTTGGGGGGGGGGGGGGGGGGGGGGGGGGGGGCAATAGACGTCTATTGGGGGGCAATAAACGTCTATTATTGGGGGGCAATAGATGTCTATTGCCCTTCTATTGGGGGGTAATAGATGTCTATTAGGGGCAATAAACATTTCCAGTGAGGTTTTCAGAAAAGTCCAGTGGGCGGCGGCCGACAACCGGTGACCGAAATCCGGCGAAAGTTGGCAGGATTCCGATGACGGGGCTCCGGTAAAGTCCCAAATGGTTTCTCTCTCTTCCATTCTCTCTCTCTCTCTCTCTCTCTCTCTCTCTAAGTAACAAAGGTGAGGTAAAATGGTATTAAAAAAATATATATATTAATGGGGTATTAAGGAAGACCTCCTTAGAGTGTTTTGGGTAAGATGAAATTAAAAAAACTTAATGGGTAAGTGAGAAAAAAATCTCTAGAAATGAGGTAAATGAACAAAAACCATTTTTATAATTTATTCCGCAATTATCCTATGGACGAAACTCTATTGGTGCTAAGAAGGGTGGTCATTTTGGTATTAATGAGCATCAAACTTGAGTGGCCACTTATGTTTGAATTTTTACAATTTATTAAGCAATTATCCTACCAAAGAAACTCTATTGGTGCCAAGAAGCCGACTATTTTAGCTAATTAAGTTACCAACACATCAACCCATCGAGTATAAGATAGGTAACCTTCTGGATACACTACCAAATTTGATAAATTCATGCTTTTTCATCTAGCAAAATGATCATTTCGAGACGGTCTCCCCTCTCCACATATACATACATCCATGCCATGCAAGAGCAAGTTAACAGCTTTAATGAACTAGACTGCATTTTAGAGAGTATCTCTCTCAATTTAGCCAGGCAAGTGTTATTACAGAGTTGAAATCTCATTATTCCTGAGCTGATGAAACAGAACTTCTATCACAGTAACAATGTATTCAAATCTATTTCTTCCTCATGTAAAACTGCATTCTTCATCATGTATCCAAATCTATCAAACTCATACTAAGCTCATTTCTAACTGTGAATGGGAGCTCAGTAGACTTTACATACGTAATTTCTCAACATTTACCTGCAGAATTGCAATATCCACTCACACCAAGACTGCTAAGTGCAACAGACTCCTCAATACAAATCAACTAATTGGTTTCTATATAGTTGTAAACTTATAATGGCCAAAGAAAAGTTTACCCAAGCCATCAATTGGGAAACTGAGCAAGGTGAACTTATCCGAGGACCATATCCATATCATCTCTGACAAAGTAGCGGCATTGAGAAGCGCCTTTATGTGCTGGATATCAAACTTCAACGCACACGGAAATCCATGATCACTCTCAGTTTCGCATCTTGAGGGCTGCACAACAGTTCAACATGGAATCAAATAAAGAAACATTACAAGGATTTGCCACTAATGCTAGAAATTAAGACACGAGTAGCCTACAGAAGATGACAATGTATTATGTATACATGTAAAATTGGGTTCTTGTTCTGTACTTCTGTTCATACATACTTTGCTAGCTTCATATGATGCTACAAGAATGAATATCAGCAACTGAACAATTCCAGCAAGCCATCAAAACCCAGGGTCAATATAAACATATCAGTCACGCATCAACAAGGCTATTTCACTTCAATTCAGCTACGAAGGCCTCAGCAACATCTATATCATAAATCAACAAGGCTACTGATATTATGAATGAGAAATGGAATTTATACCTCTGTTAGGAAGACACGCTCGTAATTCACTACACGGAAAAGAACTTGATTTTCGAACAGTGTGGCATGAACTGCAATAATGCATATGAGAGGACTGTTTAGGATAATCTTTGAATTTAGTAATATATTCTAAAAGGACGTACAAGATTTCTGTTGAGTGCATATATAGGTACTCAATCAAATATTCAAATATTGTTGATCCTTTTAGTAAGGGTACCAAAGGTCGCATTGAAGAACTACGCTCACATGGATTACTTGATCCTTAGATTCTGCAAACCACTATGGCTATTTTCAGTCTTATATAAGTTATGCTTATGAATCAGTACCTTGTTCAGTAATGCATAAATTTCTTGCTGATCAATAACAATTCTGAAGAGAACTTAAATGAAACTAGAGCTCTTTTTCAGCATTTTCCAGTTTTCATGTGTGTTATACATGAAGAGTTATCTTATGATGAACATAAAGCAAACATGAAAACCATAAGGGTTATGTAAGCATAAGTGTGTTGAAGTTCATTATAACCATAAAAGCACCTAAACTGATCTTTAAGTTTGTTCCACCGGTTCAACTATAAAGCCACTCTATGCATAAGGTCATGTAATCTACTTACACTGATCTATTATACCGGCATCTAAAACTTAATTGGTTAACTATGTAGATCTGACCAAAATAATACAGTTCCAAATGGCATAGAGCTGCTCTATATGGAGATTCAAGAAGTAAATATAATTCATCAAACTTTCTGATAAGTAATATTAATGAATCAATGATTCCACTACATACCTGTACACCCAAAAGAATCCATATTAGTGATAAGCTCACAAAATCTCGCTGAAGACAAGCCAAGGCGCACTGGATATTGATTTGCTAAGAATCTTAGGTCCATCGCATCCCGATTCCATGAAAGCAGTGGCATTTTAAAGGAGTGAATCAACCTGTCAGGACCTGAGAATAGAGACATATGAAGAATTGAATATACAATGCAGATTCATAGAAAGAGATCATAAACTCCGAAACAACAACATCAATTTCTTCTTTCACTAAATACAACCATAACTTGTGAAGAAATTTTCCAAGAACCAACCAACTGCACTAAAATTGTGCTTGCTCACCATTCACAAGCTCATAGAAAATCACATGATCACCCGGTTCATCAGGATCTGAAGAATTGAACACACAATGCATGCAGATAATCATTAAGCAAGTTTTACGAAAACAAATTCGCATCAAGAACACTCAAAATTGGGACTCACCTTCATAGCCAAGCATATCCTTACTTTCTACCTCACCATAAAGAATGAGCTCATGCAGATTGTTCAGCTGCAATTGGCGGTGGAGGATTTCCAGATTGAACTGCAGATTCCGGCTTTCGTAGCACTTAAAGCTCGTCATCAACGGTTTTGGCAGCAGCAGCACGCTGACGGCATCAGTAGCCTGGGTTTTGGAAACCAGTGCGACCATCTCCGGAGTGACGCAGAGGTTGGCCTTTTGGGGGCTGCCGTCGAGCTCTATGTCGGTTAAGGCTACTTGAGCCATGGCTCCGACGGCCTCCTTCAGCGAAATCGCTTTGGGAGCTTCAAGCCTGAGGTCGAACCACCGCCACATTGTGGAAGAAAGCCGGAGAATTTTGTTGGAGGAGAAAAAGGGGTTCCGAAATTTATGGGTGTAACTAACTATGGGCGGGGGATTTTATTTTGTTGGGAGTTGTATTAATTATACATTTGGCACTGAAGTTTTTCTAATTGCACTTTTGGTCCCGTTCCCGGTACCCTGCGGAATTCGGGGTCACGAAGCCAATCGAATGGTTAGCAAAGATTTGATTCAGGGCGACGTCGTTTCGTTGAGATTATGAGTTTGGAGAAGCCAAATTTCTATGTAAGCAATCAATTTCTGTTGTGATGATTCAACTACCACGTTCACACTACTTGTAACATTCCCCATCCTGTATATTCAACACCACCCCCCAAAACACCACCTAATTTATCACAAAATGTTGAGAAACAATCTTACTTAAAATTTGTAGAGTAAACAATCTCATTTTTCAATAAGCAAATTGACAAGTGGAGTGTTGAGTGTATTGTTCAAGTTAGATACAAGCCCGGCCTTGCCCAAGGGTAGCCTTGGCGACAGCCTAAGGCCCAAGGGAAGGTGGGGCACCATTTTTATGTGTGTGTGTGTGTATAATTTTGGAATGTAGAAAAAAAAATTAAATTAAATTAAATTTATTGTAGAATTCTAGACATTATGTGTTTTCTTCTTTTTCTTGTTCTTTTTCTTTAACTCTTCAAGTCATCGAGAACTCAAAAAATCAAGCACCATTATAGCAAAGTCTCTTACTCTCTCCAAAATGTTGAAATCAAACAAATTTCTCTTTAAATTTAGGGTTTCAAAGGTCATTCAATCCCTCAATTCATTTTCATCATTTGTCCCTCCAGCCAATCGTTCTCACATCTGTTTTTCATCTCCCAATTTTTTTTTTTTTTTTTTTTTTTTTGACTTTGTCAAGGGGAATCCAAAGGCTTCCTAGGCCCAAGATAAACCCCTTCGACGCATGTGAAATGCTCCAACTGTGCATTGCAGCACAGTGCCTGGCCACTTTGACAGCTTCGGGGTTCGAACCAAGGTTAGGGAGCACACCCAACTAGGCAAGAACCATTAGGCCACTTGCAGTGGTTTTCATCTCCCAATTTTTCTCCTCTCTATTTTTCTGTTCTTCTACGGTGATTAGCCAAATTTTTTGGCATTCCATGATGCAGGCTAAGGTATATATCAAAATATTTATTGGGTGTTGTTTAATTTTATGAATATTAGAAGTTATGTTGCTTGTTTTTTGTAGTTCTATTGATTATTCTAAAAACTTGTTAATTCGAAACTTTTCATAGCCAAATTAATCTCATAATCATCATCAAAAAAATCTCTAGACGACTCTGGGCACCAAAAAAAGAATTTCGCCCTGGGCATCAAGAACCACAGGCTCGGCCTTGGTTAGATACATCAATAGGAGGATATAGAGTGACATAATGACGACTAACCTAATTGACATGTGACAGCAGTTTAGATTAATTAAGTTGAAGTTGACGAATGAGAAATATAATCGACAATTGTGACCAACATCAGAAGACATTTTCGTATTTAACTTAATTGATTTGTCAACTTTCACTTGTGCTACCCTTAAGCTCGACCCGCAGCCGAGTTTTGAGACAAACGTCATAGAGGTGAGCTTGATCATTTTGATGTTGACCTTGGTTGAGCTTATGTTGGGAAACACTCCGGATCGTGAGATCTACCAAAAACTATGCGGGGTACCTTTGTGAATATGATAATTTAATGGGAAGTATCTGAAATTCTTAGAAACCCGGGGGTGAAAATTTAAATAATACACCGCCAAAACGGAAATGCCCAAACCGGTACAGTAGTCAGTTAGTCACGCAGAACTAGAAATAACAAACTCTCCCACTCCACTCCTCCCAATGCAATTCCTCTGAAACAAACTCTCTCTCCCTCTCCCTCTCTCTCTCTCTCTCTCTCTCTCTCTATCGCTCTCCGATCATGAGCGCCGACTCGTGGGAGACGGCGCCGATTTCACCGGAGGAGGAGGTCATGTCGGAGGCGGCGGCGGCAGCGGCGGCGTCTTCATCATCGGAGGAGGTTGTGGAAGACACAGACTCTGATCAGACCACCATCGCGTCGTCGTCGTCGTCCTCGGCGGAGAAGAGGCAAAATCTCTGGTTTTATGCGGAGCTGAACCAAGTCCGTCTTCTCCAGAGGGCCTTGAGACCCCTGTTTCAGACTGCCTACACCGACCGAGAGTACCCTGACGACATGTTCCACGCCGGACACATCCGCGACGCCGGCCACCTCAGCATATCGCCGGACGGGATTCTTCTGATCTGCACAACCTCTTTCCCGCCTCATCTTGACGCCTATCTCCAACTGCCTCTCGCAAACTTCTCCGCCTTTCGCTGCCGCAAGGAGCGCGTGCTGGACCTCCACCTCCGCCTCTTGGAGAACCGAATCAACAGTACCATCGACGATTATGAAGACGATGATGATGGCATTTCTGTATGCTTCTCTGGAGCGAAGCCGAACTACAACGCCCTGCTCTATTCTCTGAGGGACAGTAAGTAATTATTTTCTTTCAAGAATTTGGGAGGTTTCAAAATTTTCAATTCAATGATTTTTATTTGGCTTCAATTTGTTTCAGGGGATGCCGTTGCCGTGCACAGCTCTGAGATGGCGCTCATTTCCTCATATCGGGGTTCTTTGGGGGGATTGGATTGGTCAGATTACAGTTATATAGTGAGCATTGAGATGCCGGCCCAGATTTTTAGGCAACTTATCAATTCTCTGAGCTTTTATGGGTTTGAAGGTACTTTTAAGCGACTTATCAATTTTTCTGTACATTACTGATTCCTTGGTGTAAGTCAGTTGTGAGCAATTGTGGCAGATTTAGGTGTGAGATTAGTTTCAGTGTTTGTATATTTAATTAATTACTTTGATGCAGCATTTCTGTATATCCTTGCAAAAGTATATTAATTTTTTGTCACAAGACAAACTAAATACCCCAATATTATAAGCTTCTGTATATCTAATTTGCTAATTGAAGAGTCAGTGATCTCGACCTTATATCTTGTTTGCTATACAATTCACACACACACACACATGCTTTCGAATTGCATTTGTTGGTTTGGTTAATGCATGATTAGTGGCTGCACCTACTTTTTGTTGAGAAATTTCCAGCAATATTGGGTTCTAGAGGAGCACGTACTGTGTGGGTTACTTTGGAGCCACTGGTGTAATGCCCATTAAATTTTTCTGTAGCTTCATAACATGTTGTGTATGCTGCTTACTAGTCTGCTGTGCATCATTTCAGTTCATGCCGATGTGACAGCGACTCGAATTATGTTCCGTGTAGTCAATAAAGTGGTTTTTCTGGAGGAAGGGGTGAGGTCTATTTAGTACCATGCAAGAGTGTTCTACCCCATATGGTTTACCAATTTGTCCTTTTTTGTTTTGTTTTTGCTCTTCAAGAGTCCAACCTGATCACTATTAACTTCATTTTAATGTTGTGCAGGCTGAGAGATACCGGATTCTGCGTGAGAGGGGTCAATATCCATTTTTGTTGGAATTCGGTATCCATCATAAGAGTGCATTCCTGAATGCGGCGAGTTTATCAGACAGAGTTAGGCTGCACCAGCTTTTGGATTTACGCACTGTGTTGGAGGTACCTGTTAATGGACTCGGTAGCATCATGTTTTGTTCTAGGCTTTAGGTGATCATCTATGAGTCAAATTTTACATGTATTTTCACTGTCCTGATTGAGAATTCTTTAGGGTGTACCGATTCCAGTAGATGTTGCAGAATCTGTCTCTATTACCATTGTTGACATGCAACATTTTTTCATGTTGGTTGTAGCTTGCCTCCACCTCATTCTGATTGTACTTTAACCCTGCTTAGTCAGCCTATACACCTTAGAATGCATAAGAAAAGAAACATAACCATGTCAAACTCATTTTGTTGATATTGCTGAAAAGGTTCAGGAAAGGATCTTAATCTCATTGTTTCCATTACTGGTTCAAAAGATATCTACAATATAATTTTTAAACTACTAGAGGAAATGCTTCGCTTTTTCTTGTTTTACAGTAGCATACTCTCCATTTAACATTACATACATACTCTGGAGCGATGTATGAATCAGAATCCAGGGCGATAATCTCTAGTCATGAAATCCGGGTTTGTTAGTGAGTAGTGGCTACATTTTAGCCTAATGGTAATGACAACAGAGAATCTGCAGCAAAGTTCATGACCAAAAAGAATCATGGTAACTTAATGTACAATGCATAATGCACAGGAGAAATAAACTGATAGTTGCTAACATGAAAATTTCCCCACAAAATTCAAGTCCGATACACTATACATTATAGGGAATGGTTGAAGCCACAACCTGTTAATTTGCTCAACACATCGTCTTTACGATCAAACTTTTCTCATATGTTCCATGGTTCCTGTTCTTGGAAAAATCCCCTGACTTCATTGCAGTTGGGCTGAAAGGGCAACTTCACATGCCTTCCCATTTGTCCGCTGAAACTTTTTGCTGGTCCAAGGGAAGTACCAAAACTCATTCTCCTATTGGGTACCTTTATGTACAGGTCTTAAATTTCAGTTGGCGGCGGAGCTGGCCAATACACGTTTGAGGTTATTGAATTGCAAGAGAGAGATTTTTGGCGCACGTACAAATGAGATGAATTCCTCCTTCCAATGCTTTTCTGGTTGTCGAATGTTCAGTAAAGAAAACAGCTGCTTACTGCTACCTGAACAACATGATCCTTACCGGAAACAATTGAAAGATGGGATGGGGTTCTAATCGTAAAGCAGAGGAATCAGCTTAAAGGTTTAATTGTTTGCTTCTGATAGTGTTTTCCAAGAGGACGTGGATCCGGTTCTATCCCCTATGTTTCAGGTGGTTTTGGATGTGATGGCTAGCTCTCTTCTTCGTGAATATTCTAATGAAGAGTTTCGTGCGGCATTGTTTCAGATTCCTAACAATAATAGGTCGCACAAATTTTAAACCTAACACGCCTGTTGCTTTGAACGTATTGGAATTGCATGGTGGACATATAGGCATGATCTTTAGTAGTGAAAGTAAACGTACAAAAAGAGAAAATAATGAACATGCAGATGGCTCATGAATCAGCAGCATTCCCAATTCTCTGTCTTATGGTCTAACCAAATTTCCATAATCATATTCCTGATAGTTACTTTTGTTCATAAGCTTATTCTTGTTCAACATAATTTTACCATAAACAATGTCCGGCATTGAAGAACAAGAATGGGGTTATTGTTGTTTCCCCCTGCAAAAAGGTCCAAAGTTGGGCGTCCCCGGCTGGAAGAATAATCCCAAACTGAAGGATTAAAGCCCAAGAAACTCAAGCTATCCGCTGAACCAAAGTTGAGGAAGAAGCTAGCGCGCATTCAAACACGCGGTTGAGGGTGCCTCCAGAAGCTATGATGGGAGCAACTGAGCAAGGGTCAGCTTGTGGTTGTCAGAACTTAGGGTGCCCATGAATAATGTCACGAAACTTTCTCATAAATTAGCGTTAACTCTTCAATTGTTTCGTGCTTTTTCTAGCAGTGTCGGATAGCCTTTTTTTTTTTTCTTTGGACTTATTTCCATGATGTTACAACCAATTACAAATGGCTTGAGCACTGCGCAGCCGCTTAATTGATTCATCTACGTACTCATCAACTGATGGACGTCCCCTATATAAGCCAAGAATATATTAATTAAATAGGAAAACGAAAATAACATTACGTATACATGGAGGAGACCCATTTTAACGTAACTAAAAACTCATATCCTAATAGAGGAGGAGACCGGGTATACTTGGGACTTGGGACTTGTTACAGCCATAAATAGAGCTTCTATTTGTTCCCCAACACTACTAAACGATCGAGCAAAACCCTGATGGCCCCAAGCAACGTAAACCGAGACTGGACGGAACTTCCGGCCGTCATTACGGCGTCGATACTGTCACGTCTTGGAGACATTGAGTCCTTGACGGTGGCTGAGATGGTGTGCAAGACGTGGCGTGAAATCTGCAAAGACCCTATGCTGTGGCGCACCATCGACTTCATGAACAACCATACAAGCTTCATGTTCGGGCCGCCCTTGTGTTACGATATAGTGAAGATGTGCCGCCGTGCCATACACCGTAGCTCCGGTAGTTTTGTCTATATCAACGTCGACTACTTTTGCGACAATGAACTGTTAAAGTATATCACTAACAGGTTCGAATTAATAATTTTTATTTTATTTTATAGAAAGCATGTTTTACTTTGTTCTCGTTCTCTCTATATAATACATAGAGCAAGTTCAAAAAATGATATCCTCTTTTTCTGAAGTAAATGAACCGTGATTTTGAACCTGAAAGATGTACCAGTGAGGAGTTCCTCCTCAGAATATGGATGTCTTAATTTGAAGATATACCCATCACATGAATTTAACATTGCTGATAACAGTTGGCAAACGTAGTAGAGAATGCATACTCGATATACACACAAATGTAAATATTGATTTCTATATATGCATGTCAGAATTCATATATGTATATTTTGCAATGATTGTGTTGGTCATTTAGAAGTTTAATTGTACGAAGGCTAACATTACTTTCTTCTTAACCTCTCATACAGTTCAGCTGGATTTATTAGACACCTCAGTTTGTTCAATTGTGGCATTATAAATGACGCGGTGTTGTGTCAAGCAGCTTCGAGACTTCGAGTTTTGGAGGAACTTGACATTTCGATGTGCAAATTCTCCAGTATGGCTATACAAATAGTTGGGCTCTGCTGCCCTCGTTTGAAATCATTCAAATTTAACAACCGGAACGGAAGAAGGTCTTCCAGGCAGTATTATAGAAACGAGGATGCAGTTGCTATATCAGCAACCATGCATGGTTTACTCCTCCTTGAGATCCGTAGCAATGAGCTGACTTACAATGGCCTGGCGAAAATTCTTGATTGTTGTCCTCAACTTGAGATCCTTGATTTGCGCGAGTGTAAAAACTTGAAACTTATGAGCAGAGATTTGGAAACAAGATGTGTTGAAAGAATTAAGAAGTTGTGGTTCCCGATCGATCCCTCTGATCCCTCTAGTATATCGGACTTGAATTTGGTGGGCAAACCATGTCATAACTAGAGGTCACTGGTCTGGATTGTCATTCATAGACCGGTAGAGAGTATGTAACCGATGTATAAGGAAATTTCAATGAGTAAGTTACTTTAAAACAAGAAAAAGCCAAGCATATCCTCCAATACTTCAAAACATATATTGTAGATTTCTATTGAACCAATGATGGAAACAATGAGATTAAGATCCTCTAATTTCCTGAACCTTTTCAGCAATATCAACCAAATTTCCTTCTGTACTGCATATATTGATATGGTTATGTTTCGTTTCTTAAGCATTCATAGGGGTGTAAGATGACTAAGCATGGTAAAAGTACAATCATAATGAGGTGGAGGCAAGATACTTCCAACATGCCAGAGTTGTTGCCAACAATGGTAATCGAGAGATAGATTCAGCATCATATACAGAGATTGATACGCCCAAAAGAATTCTCAAGAGTTGTGGGCCAGTCTTTGTATCTTTTTTGCCTCTGTTTGCTATTTGTATTCTACCCAACAATCGAGGAAAAACAGAAAATACATGTAAAATATGACTCATAGTCATAGATCATCATTGCCTAAGCTTAGAGTAAAACATGAGGCTGCCGAGTGCACTAATAGGTACCTCCAACACAGTGCGTGAATCAGTAAGCTGGTGCAGCCTAACTATGTTTGATAGAATAGCCGCATTCAGGAATGCACTCTTTTGATCGAGACCAAATTCCAACAAATATGGATATTGACCTGCGGAATGCACAATCTTGTATCTCTCAGCCTGCACAACATTAAAATAAAGTTAATAGTCATCATCTTGAACATTTGAACAGCAAAAAAAAAAAAAAAAACTGATCGGTAACCCATAAAGTGTGGGGGAGAACACTATTGCATGCTACTAAATAGTGCTTACCTCTTCCCTCAAAACAACCTCCTTATTGACTACACAGAACATGATTTGAGTATTTGTCACGGTGGCCTTAACTGAAACGATGCACAGTAGACTGGTAAGCAGCATGTACAAGATGCCATGAACCAACAGTATAATTACATTGCTGAGAAGTGCAGCGATTAAAGTACCAAAAACAAAACCAACAAATGCAATTCGAAAGCATATAAGATGCACAGGTGAAAACTGTGCAATAAATAAGACGCAGAAGGTCAATAACTTCAATTAGCAAATTCGACATACATAAGCTTATAATATTGAAGTGTTCCCAGGAGAATCCAATTTTGCAAATAGTTTGTCTTCTGACAATATATAAACATAAACAGACTTGACTTGGAGTCTTTCACCATCTATAATGATGCACAATCCCTTTCAACAATAAAAAGACCAATGTTCCTCTAATCTCTGGAAGTGAAACAAACACAAAATTTTTGAAGTCCTCCAATTCACAATTAAGAAAGAAGTGCTAATTATTACTTGCACCAAATCCAGTTCATCACAGTGGGGAGGATACCAAATATGGACACCCTGAACTAGAAAATACACCCGATAATGTAAAACAAACAGCACCACTGATACTAGACCGAAACAGCAAGATTGGACAGACTCACAGAGGTGCGGTTGAAATTGCGAATCAAGTTAGACACAAGCTAAACAAAACAGAAAAATTGACATGAATTCGGAAACAGAGAAATGCATGCTGTATCAACTAACTACACAATGAACCGGTAGCATTGGGTGATCTAACCGGAGTTTTAATACTCCGGAGTGCTGTATAACTTTCGGTATACAATGACTGCCATATTATTCATCTAATAGTACAGTACAGTAAATACACAATGGAATCCCATACATGCTCAGAAAAATTGATAAGTACCTGCAGATCCATACAAGCTCAGAAAGTCGATGAGTTGCATAAAAGTCTCCGCCGGCATCTCAATGCTCAGTTGATACTTCGACACAGGCCCAACCACCCGACCCGGCTTCGAGTTCATCAGTGCAATTTCAGAGGTTTCCAGTTCAGCACCGTCCACTGAGAACAAAAAAAAAAAAAAAAATTGAAGCAAGTAATCATGGAATTGAAACCCTAGCTAGCTAGAAACAAAAAAATAATGCCCCAAATTCTGGAAACCTACTCACCGCCACCGTCCCTGACGCCATAGATCAAGGTGTTGTAGTTGGTGCTCTCACCGGAGAAGCGTATGGAAACGTCGTCGTCAGAATCATAGCCGCCGACGGTGGCGTTGATTCGGTGCTCCAAGAGGCCGAGGTGGAGGCGGAGCAGGCGGTCCTGGCGGCAGCGGAATTGTGTGAAGGACGAAATCGGCAGCGACAGAGTTGTGTAAACAGTAGACGGGAAAGTGGCTTTGGAGGCCAGTGAAACACCGTCCGTCTTGGAAATGCTCATCAAGCCGTCGTCGTGGATCTTTCCGGCGAGGAACATTTCTTCCGGGTACTCTTTGTCGGAGTAGGCGGACTGAAACAGGGGTCTCAAGGCCTTCTGGAACAGTTGAGCTCCGTTCATCTCCACACGAAACCAGAGATTGTCCGGAAACTCTTCCTCCGGTGACGGCAACGCCATGGTGATCGGGGGAGAGAGAGAGTTTGTTTCAGAGAAATTGCATTGGGAGGAGTGAAGTGAGAGAGTTTGTTATTTTCAGTTTTGTGTGACTAAACTGACTACAATACTGGTTTGGACAATTCAGTTTTGGCGGTGTATTATTTAAACTTTCACCCCCTGGATTTCTAAGGATTTCATACGCTTCCCATTAAATTGTTATATTTGCAAAGATACCCGGCATAGTTTTTGTAATTCTCACGATGCCGAGTATTTCCCAAAAATAAGCTCCACGGAGGTCGATACCAAGTGATCAAGCTCATATCTATGACGTTTGTCTCAAACTCGGCTGCGGGTCGAGCTTAAGAGTAGCACAAGTGAAAGTTGACAAAAGCAAGTTAAATACGAAAATGTCTTTAAATGTTAGTCATAATTGTCGATTTCTCATTCGTCAAGTTCAACTTAATTAATCTAAATTAATTGCTGTCACATGTCAATTAGGTTTGTCATCATTATGCCACTACATGTTCTCCTATTGATGTGTCTAACTTAGGCCTGAGATCGGTTTGGCTCGGCTCGGTAACATGCCTATACCGATACCGATACTGAGTTTATAGTCGGCTCGGTTCGGTTCGGGACGCCGGAAACTCAGCTGCCATACCGATTAGGCCCGAATCCAATCGGTTCGGTACCAATCAGTACCAATCAGTACCACCTGATTTGAATAGCAAAATTTCCAGAAACCTGATCAAATGCAGCATTGTAAATTTGCAAACATCTCTAATTAGTTCTCCAATGAACTTCATGCACATTTCTGTCCAAAATGCAAATCAAAGCAGAACTTGGAACTACAAGTTAAACCACAGTAGCAAGTTCTGCTTAATATAGAACTTAATATTACATGTTCTAAGCCTATCAGCTTAATATTACATGGAAATGTTCAGAAACCAGTTAACCACAGTAGCAAACTAGCAATTGAAATAAGTTCATGAAAATATGAAAGAGTCCATCCTTGCAGCATAAACCAGAAAGTCAGAAACTGATCACATCAAGGCAATAGGCATCAATTGTTTTCTGAATCATCAGACACCATTTCATCCTCAGAGTCATCTTCACTGAGTTGAACAACTTCATCATTAGTTCCAATACCATTCTTTCCCTTAGCTTTTGGAGGAGGACAAGAGGTTGAAGAGGCTGAGGTTACATGATCTACATACCAAAGTACAAAACACAAGAAACTATAGTCAGAATGTAAAAAATAAATGCAGAAACTGAAATGTAAAAACTAAAAAGCGAAAACTGAAAACTAAAAAAACAAACACACAAAGTTAAAAATCTGCACCTTTCTCACACTTTTCATAGAACTCATAATCTTTGATGCATGGTTCATCTTCTATGCAGCTAATATCATTCCCCCTCAACCAACTTTGTAGACAAATCAATGCTTCGACAGATTTAGGAGTCAATGAACTCCTAAAGTTGTCGATTACTCTCCCTCCGGTGCTAAAAGCGGACTCCAATGCAACTGTCGAAACTTGAACAGCCAACACATCTTTGGCTATTGCTTGAAGTATAGGGTACTTGGCTCCATTGATCTTCCACCATAACAGAATCGGGAACTCGAACCCTTCCTTCTCATTTATGAATTCAAGAGGGGCCAACAAGTATTTGTCTACTTCATGTGAAACCACAGCCACATCAAGCTCAAAAACTACTTTCTTCCAATCATTGATGTAAGATTGTCTTCCTCTGCTGCCGGTGCTTGTTACAGTGCTTTGTGAAGATGAGCTTTCAACCTCTATTTGACCTCTCTTCTTTGCAGGGGCCTCCTTTGGTGCATACTCTTCATACAAGGACATCAACACATCACGTAACTCCGTCGATTTAGTCCGCACATCTTCCAATTCAAACCCTTCATTTGTCAAAAGATGAGTTACATGCCTTAGCTTGAATCTAGGATCAAGGATCAGCCCCATAAACACCAAGGGATTCAAATCTCGAAAGCCACCATAATACTTGATGAATTTGGACCTCATATTTTCTGCCATATCACTCAAAACCTTCTGGGTGTCCAAACCTGTTGCAATTTCAGGTTCTATGAAGATCTTGCTAATCTCCTATTCGATTGACAACACATCATGAAAAGTGGTATGGATTGTGGGCCTATTACTTGCACTAACTCTTAGAGTTACTTCATAAAATACCCTAAGAAACTGCACAAACACTTCCGCCTTATCCCATTCATCCTCGGATGGATGCCCCACTCTAGGCCTCTTGCTTTTACTTGGAACCAAATTCCCATCCTCATCATACTCTTCGTCAGGCTCTTTGAAATAGGCTGAAAAGCCGCTGTCCGGTTGCTCCTCCATCCTTGCAAAGGCTGCTTTGAACTTCAAGGCAGCTTCCAACATTAAGAATGTTGAATTCCACCTCGTGGGAACATCCATAACAACCAATCCTCTGCAAGGGATCTGTTCCAGTTCTACACATGCCTTAAAACTATCTAACCTTGCTGGTGAAGACCTAACAAACTTCACCGCATTTCTAATGGCCAACACTGATCTATTTAGTCTCTTCAACCCACTACCAACAATCAAATTACAAATATGGGCAGTACACCTAACATGCATGTACTTACCCTCTAAGATTGATTCTGGTTTTTCTCTTTTGTTAAGTTTGGACCTAACAAACTCAATAGCACACTTATTGGCTGCTGCATTATCTACTGTGATGGTTAAAACCTTGCTAATCCCCCACTGAAGCAAACATGACTCAATCAAAAGACCTATGGAATTCCCACTATGATTACAAATAGTGCAAAAATTGATTATCCTCTTATGCATTTCCCACTTATCATCAATAAAGTGTGCAGTTAGCACCATGTAGTTGAAATTTTGAACACTTGTCCAAGTGTCAGTGGTTAGGCAGACCCTATAGTGTGCTAAATCAGTTTTCAACTTCTTCTTTGTCTTATCATACAATGTAAGAAAATTTTTAACCAAAGTTTTCCTACAAGGGACCTTAAACATTGGCACTGCAACATGACAAAAATGCCTAAACCCTTGCTTTTCAACGAAGCTAAAAGGAAGCTCATCAACTACAACCATTTCAACACATGCTTTCATAACTTCAAGAGGATTAAATGCTACCATTTTCATAGAATTACCCTTACTTTTATCACCAGCAAGCACTTTCTGAACTTTATCTATCGCTCTCCTTCCGGGATAATACTTCCATGATTTGTTTATGTGCCTAATCATCCCTTGAGTCCCATTTTTGTAGGGATCACAAGCATAGTCTCCTAGAGGACCCTTAGGACAATATATACACTTAGCCCTCCTAAATTCTTCTACAATATCTGCTTGACCCTTTACTTTAGTGACTTTTACATCCTTATATTCCTTAAAGTGCTCCCACACCCAACTACGTTTTCTATCAGCTCGAGGATTGTTACTAACCTTGTCAGATGAGGAAGCTCCTCCATCCGTGACATCTTCTTCAGCTCTGTCAGGGATTGAGGGAGATGTACCAGTTGAAGAAACAACTAGACTAGAATCTCCTTCTTTCTGTCCTTGAGCTTTCTTCTTACCGCTTTTAAACTGAAACAAGTAAATTACACAACAGTCAGGTTACTCGATTACATATAAACATGCAAATGCAATGCAGCTTATGAAGTTATGAACACGAAAACAGAAAGTACAGAGCCTCAAAGACTTTGGCTTTTTCTACAAACCATTTGTGACCTTGTGACCCGCAGACAACCACAAATGAGGCATAATCAATAACTAAGACCATCTTATCATTGTCAATTTCAAATCAACAGAATCCCAAATTCAAATCAACCCCAAATTCAAATCAAGCTACACAATCATGCTGCTACACAATCCCAAATTCAAATCAAGCTACACAATCATGAAAACAGAAAAATCTGAGAAAGTGAGAGACTTACTCCCAGTTTTCCCATCGATTCGGAGTGGGAGGCTTGAAGAATCGAGTTGAAGAATCGATTCCTCGATGGAGGGCAGAGAGGAGTGAGAGCCTTCGAATCTTCGAGGAGGGCAGAGAGGAGTGAGAGAAGAGCGACAGCTTTCGATCTTCGATGGAGTAGAGGAGTGAGAGAAGAACGAGAGCCTTCGAGTCTTCGAGTCTTCGATGGAGGAGACTTGGATCGAGTAGGTAGAGCTGTTGTTTCGGTCTCGGTTCTTCGAGAGGATGAGAGTCTTCGATGGAGGTAAGCAAAGAGGAGTGAGACTGTGAGAGTGAGAGGCTGAGAGTCTTCGATGGAGGAGAGTAGAGAGGATTGAGAGGTTGAGAGGGTGGGGCCTGGGAGTCTTCGATGGAGGAGAGAGGCTCGATTTAGGGTTTGGGTGAGTTTAAGAAATGAGAACGGCAGAAGTAGAACGCGTTTAGGTTTAGCAGTTTAGGGCTGAAATCAACGACAAGTCGTGCGTCCTATTAGAAAATCGGGTCGGGTCGGTCAAAACGGTATGTATTTGACCCATACCGAGGCCGACCCGTTTTCATGCTATTCGGTTCGGGTCGGGTCGGTATTGTGTGGAATTGAAGTTGCAGACCGACCCGATCGGTATCGGCCCGGATCGGTCGGATTCGGTTTCTGTTTTTCTGTATGCAATTCCCAGGCCTAGGACTCTAACTTGAAAAAACACACTCGACTTGTCAATTTACTTATTGAAAAATGAAATTGTTTACTTTGCAATTTTTAAGCAAGATTGTTTGTCCCAACGTTTTGTGATAAACTATATTTTGGGATGTGGTGGTGGATATACATGATGGGGATGTTGTGACTTGTGAGTGGTATGAAGAAAATTCTTAATTTCAATGAAAAGACGTCGTGCCTTATCGATCTTTGCTAACCATCCGATTGGCTTCGTGACCCCGAACTCCACTAGGTATGGGGAAAGGGGACAAAAGTGCAATTAGCAAAACCTCAGTGCCAAATGTGTAATTAAGACAATTCCCAACAAAATAAAATCGCCCACCCATAGTTAGTTACACTCCTAAATTTCTAAACCCTTTTTTCTCCTCCAACAAAATTCTCCGGCTTTCTTCCACAATGCCGCGGTGGTTTTAGCTCAACCTTGATCGCTGCAAAGCGATTTCGCTGAAGGAGGCTGTCGGAGCCATGGCTCAAGTAGCCTTAACTGACATAAAGCTCGTCGGCAGTCCCCAAAAGACCGACCTCTGCGTCACTTCAGAGATTGTTGCACTGGTTTCCAGAACCCAGGCTACTGATGGGGAAACCGTTGATGTCTAGCTTCGAGTGCTCCGAAAGCCAGAATCTACAGTTCAATATGGAAATCTTCCACCGCCAATTGCAGTTGAACAATCGGTATGCACTCATTCTTTATGGTGAGGTAGAATGTAAGGATCTGCTTGGCTATGAAATTGAGTCCAAAGTTTGAATGTTCTTGATAATTTTTTTCGTAAAATTTGCTTAATGATTATCTGCATGCATTTTATGTTTAATTCTTCAGATCCTAATGAACCGGGTGATCATGTGAATTTCTATGAGCGTGATCATGTGATTCGTGTGACCAACGTTTACTTTTTTTCCTTTCTTGTACACATTAATTCCGAATTAACCTTTTCTTATTTTTTTGAACCATCAATTCGGAGTTTTACTTGAGGCATAGAGTTTTTTTTTTTTGTTTTTTTTTTTTATCGAAATGAAGATTTCTACTTTATTTCAATAAAGGGAAATTTTATCTGCACATCAATAATTACTAAATACACATTCCAATTTATTTGGTCTTAATTTTTTTTCCCATAAACTACCTATTTTGCCCAAATCCACCTCAACCACCAGCTAGCTCATCATCATCTCTCACAAAGCCACTTCCATGTAATCATGTTCATCATCTTGATTCACCCGTAATCATCTTTTTGATGATTTAAGTAAATAAAAGGTATCCGAAGAGAGGAAAACCTGATTATTACTTTATGAAACTAAACAAATTTGAGTTCATAGTTGGAAACACTCTCACCTCCTATGAAATTTGTTGGAAGCCGTGGAAAGGAATCCAAGCGACCTTCTATATCAACTATTATTTAGCATTCACGAATCATGATTAGAGGATATATATATATATATATATCCAACTACATGACAAGCCCTTTATTTTGTTATGCTATGGCCGGGATTCACTTTTTGTTGCAATCTTAGTCATCACTACGCATAAATCAAGGCTTTAAGGAGCTGGATTGTGTTGTGAATTTTATCAAGGGAACAACAAATTGAAATTTTTGGTGTTCATGATCTTAGAATGTAGTTATTATTTTTTTGATTTTTTAAAAATAGGTCATAGAGTAAAAGTGTAAAAAAATCAGAAATGTGCATCGAGTAATTGAAGACGTGTGAATAAAATCTCCCTTCAATAAAAATTAAAAATTAAGAAAAGAAAAAAGCGGCAGGGCCTAGACGCCTAGTACGTAATTATAGCCTATAATTACGAAGCCGGGGTCTGAAAATTTTTGAACAGTCAGACTTCTCCTACATTGATGGCGACTCTCTCTCCTCAGATCTCGGCGGTCTGCCTCCGACGACGGCTGTGTGAGTGTGGCGTCCTTAATCTCGGTGAAACGACGTCACTCTACGGACCGAAGAGTGGTACAGAGCGACGTCGTTTCACCATAGACTATGGTGATAGCGCCGGCGGCGAAGATCCGATCGGCTTCGAGACCCTGAATTCCGATGGGTACTCTTCAATTATACTGTACTGTCTTCAATTTTGCGGTTTGTTTTCTGGGCATTTCCCGAAACGGGGAACTATAGTGCTAGTTTTCTGAATTACAGGGCCAAACTTTATTTTTTATTTATATATTTTTTTTGAGAATAATTGATTCCATCTCCTAGTTGACTTTGGATTAGTGTTTCTATATATTCCTATTTAAATTTGGTTTCCTAGACCTAGTTGGATACAAATCTCTAATATAAAGCTTGCCGGAATCAAATATTGCTAAGGAGATGAAGATGAAGTCAATAAGGAGAGACCGTCTTCGAAAGATTGAGGAAGACGCTCAAAGACTGTGGGAAGAGAAGCAAGTTTTCAGGGCTGAACCCCGTGAAAATCCTCCCCAACCAGGAGAGAAGTTTTTCGGAAATTTCCCTTTCCCGTACATGAATGGTTTCCTTCATCTGGGACATGCATTCACCATCTCCAAGCTTGAGTTTGCTGCCGCTTATCATAGGTTAAGAGGTGTCAATGTGCTCTTACCATTTGCTTTCCATTGCACCGGAATGCCCATCAAAGCTGCCGCCGATAAACTTGCAAGAGAGCTCCAACAGTTTGGCTACCCTCCAGTATTTCCCATTGATGTGAAGCAAGATAAAATTGCAGCCAAAGCAAAAGCCGAAGCTGGAGCAGAGAAAAAACATAAGGGAAAGAAGGCCAAGGCTGCAGCAAAGTTCGCCGGACAAGTCTTCCAATGGGAAATTATGCGTGATGGTTTCGGATTGTCTGACAGTGAGATATCCGAGTTCCAGGACCCGGAAAAGTGGTTGAAGTTTTTCCCACCACGTGGGGTGGAAGACCTGAAAGCTTTTGGGTTGGGATGTGATTGGAGACGTTCCTTTATTACTACAGACATGAACCCTTTCTTTGACAACTTTGTGAAATGGCAGGTTAGGAAGCTCAAATCCAAGGGTAAGATTGTGAAAGATGTCCGGTACACTATATTCTCCCCATTCGATGGGCAGCCGTGTGCAGATCATGATAGGGCAAGAGGAGAAGGAGTTCAGCCACAAGAATACATTGTCATCAAAATGGAGGTAGTAGCACCTTTACCCTCAAAATTTGGATCAGTGTTGAAAGGGAGGAAGGTATTCCTAGCAGCAGCAACGTTGAGACCCGAGACCATGTATGGACAAACAAATGCATGGGTATTACCCGATGCTAAGTATGGAGCCTTTGAGATCAACGATACAGATGTCTTTATTCTTACACATAGAGCAGCACTTAATCTTGCTTATCAGAAGTACTCTAGGGTCCCAGAGAAACCTACTTGCTTGGTCAAACTGACTGGTTATGATTTGATTGGCCTTCCATTGAAGTCACCACTTGCATTCAGTCATATCATTTATGCCCTTCCTATGTTGACCATCCCAACTGACAAAGGCACGGGGATAGTGACCAGCGTACCTAGTGATGCTCCTGATGATTATATGGCTCTGCATAATTTAAAGTCAAAATCTGCTTTGAGGGAAAAATATGGTGTGAAGGAAGAATGGGTGATGCCGTTTGAGGTTATCCCAATCATCAAAGAAGGAACACTGACCGTGGGAGAATTCGTAGGAAGGGAAGTGCAGGAGGCGAAACCCTTAATAAAAAGGAAGCTGATAGAGGCGGGAGAAGGAATTATATATTATGAACCTGAGGAGCAAGTTGTGTCCCGGTCGGGTGATGAATGTGTTGTGGCACTTACAGATCAGTGGTACATCACATATGGGGAAACTGAATGGAAAAAGATGGCTGAAGAGTGCTTGTCCGGCATGAGCTTATATTCCGATGAGACTCGGCATGGATTTGAGCACACTATAGGGTGGTTGAATCAGTGGGCTTGTTCACGATCTTTTGGACTTGGGACTCGTATCCCCTGGGATGAAGAATTCTTAGTTGAGTCACTGTCTGATTCAACTATTTACATGGCTTATTACACCATTGCTCATTTCTTACACAATGGAGATATGTATGGTGCCAGCAGGTCAGAAGTTAAACCTGAGCAAATGACTGATGACGTCTGGGATTTTATTTTCTGTGATGGCCCATATCCCAAGTCTTCTGACATCTCATCATCAATTCTTAAGAAAATGAAGAAAGAGTTTGAATATTGGTATCCTTTTGATCTACGAGTGTCAGGCAAGGATTTGATCCAAAACCATCTAGCCTTCTGCATATACAACCACACGGCTATTATGACTTCCAACAAGTACTGGCCTCGTGGGTTCAGATGTAATGGGCACCTCTTGCTAAATGGTGAGAAGATGTCCAAGTCTACAGGGAACTTTAGGACCCTTCGCCAGGCAATTGAGGAATTTTCTGCTGATGCCACTCGGTTCTCTTTGGCTGATGCCGGAGATGGTGTGGATGATGCAAATTTTGTATTTGTGACTGCCAATGCTGCAATCTTGCGGCTCACTAAAGAGATTGCATGGATTGAACAAGTTTTGGCTTCAGACTCTTGTTTGAGAACAGGTCCCCCATCTACTTATGCTGACAGGGTCTTTGCTAATGAGATAAACATTGCTGTACACAGGACTGAGCTGAATTACCGAGATTACATGTTCCGAGAAGCCCTCAAGACTGGGTTTTATGACCTTCAAGCAGCCAGGGATGAGTACAAGTTTTCGTGCGGTGCTGGGGGCATGAACCGTGATTTGGTATGGCGTTTTGTGGATGTGCAGACGCGTCTTATTACTCCAATCTGCCCACACTATGCAGAATATGTGTGGAGGGAACTTTTGAACAAGGAAGGGTTTGTGGTAAATGCAGGATGGCCTGTTGCTGATGCTTCAGACTTAACCCTCCAGAGTGCCAATAAGTATTTGCAAGACTTCATTGTTTTGATGAGGAAGCTTTTTCACAAGCAAGTTTCAGGTTCAAATAAAGGCCATAAGGGTACTCCAGTTACATTGATCACTGGAGAGAACAAGCTAACCGGCTTGGTATATGTTAATGAGCATTTTGATGGGTGGAAGGCAGAGTGCTTGAAAATACTTCAAATTCACTTTAACAGTGACACTCGTACATTTTCTTCTGACAAGCTGATACAGGAGGCGCTTCAAAACAGTTCTATTGGTCACTCTAAAGATTTTCGAGAAACCCTGAAGTTGTGTATGCCTTTCATAAGGTCAAAGATGGATGAAGCAATTGTGATTGGGCCTTGTGCCTTGGACTTAACGTTGTCATTTGGAGAGATTGAGGTCCTTCATGAGAACTTGGACTTGATCAAGAGGCAAATCGGTCTTCAAGAGTTGCATGTTTTGTCCTTTGCCAACCCTGATGCTCGGGCTTTAGCTGGTCCTCATGTCAAGCAGATAGATCGGAATCCTCCATTTCCTGGGAGCCCCACTGCCATCTTCTTGACTTATTAGCTGATTAATTTTGTTGATATATATCTGCAATCTCTCATTATTTTTGTAGTTATTTGGTCTGTAATCCAAACTTTCGAATATTAATATATTATTTTATATATAAAGCGTCAATGTTACTGTTACACTGTTCCTGAGAGTCTGGAAAAGTCGTTTCTGTCCTTGCTCTTCTCTGTGTTGGATAGGTAAAACGATCGGGTTGGAATTGGGTGGCTTACATCAACATCAACAAAAGCGAAAGAAGAGAGGAGAGAGAAAAGAGGAATAGAAGAGACGATTTGAAGATTTTGGTCGACTTTCGGAGGACGGTTTGGGTTGAGGAAGGTTTCAATAGAAGAAGAGGTATGTGTTTGATTTGGGTTTTTTTCAGAGATCAGTTTTAGCCTTTGATAAAGCTGGATAGAGGTTGGGGTTTTGTTTCATTTGAGCTATTAAAACCTTTTTTCCTTTTGGGATTTTGTTGTTTTCGCAATACAGAGGAAGAGAGAAGGCGAAACAAAAAAGAGAGAGAGGAGAACGGGAAAGAAGGAAAAGAAGAAGAAGAAGAGAGAGACGGATGTCAGATTAGTTTTTTTGTCGTTTGCAGCCTCTGTAAAGGTTCAGAGAGCAAAGGACAAATCAATTTACGTTTGTTTTGGACAAGGTACACACTAATATTTTGATTTATAACATTGATTAGAACAAAATTTCAAATGAAAAGCTTTGTTTGAATTATAATGTACTAGGAGGTCCAAATGTTTTATGAAGTATAATCGATTCTCCTGTTGTGCAATTCATTTTCAAATCTTGCTTATTGGTGGTTACCCCTATTGCAGATCGTTCATTTTGAGCTGCTACGATTTTTTTGTAATGTTTTAATTTTATCATCAGTGTTAAGTACAATATTGACTTCATGTCTGTTATTGGGTAAAGTTTTTCAATTTCTGCTGCAAAGTGAATAATTTATATATTGGATTTTAAAACTATTGTTAGTCATTTCATGATAGGAATATCTATTTTACTTTCCGAGCTTAATAATGCTCCTGTTGTGCTGAGAGGATTTGAATTTAGCAAACTTCAGGAAAACTATCAGCAAGTTTGTTGATTGATTGAACCAAAGTGTAGAAATAGGCAATTGATTAGTCCTTGAAATGAAGGTAGTGCCCTTTTTAAATGGCTTTGTTCGGTATTTTTCTCCATTTGATTTTGATTAGGTTTGTCTACCTATATATAAAGTTTTTAATTTACTGCTATGCTGTTATAGGTGTGGACTGTTGATAGAAGTTGAGTCTCACTTTTGGCATTTCTCTATCAGGTAACATTTTCTCTTTCCTCTTATGTTTTTGTAATGTTGTTTTTAATCTCTACATTGTGTTTGTTACTTATTTCATTTTTTTTTATCCTGTTCTGTCGTTTGTGTGGTTTCTCCTTTTTTTTTTTTTTTTTTTGGATTATGCGCCTGAGTTCATGCTATGGTATTGTCTGTCCTTTACATGGATATGGCGTTTACAAATTATAAAAGAAATTTTTTTGGCTGACATCATTGTTCTAAATTGCATTTTGTCGGGAGAGCGGAAATGGTTGTGAAACCGTTGAAAAAGTGTGTTTCCTTCTGTTTTGAAATATTGTTTTGATATTTATGAACATTATTATTTTTTAAGCTGAATCCAAACTTTATTTTCGTGTAAATTTGGTGTTTGTTTCGGGTTCAGTGTCTACTCACTTTAGTAACAAACTGTCAACATTCATAACAACAGCAGCAGTAAAGATTGCTATTCACTTTTTCTTGCATTGGTAAGGACTTAGAAAAAGATACTGAGGGAAAGACATACAGCAGTGGTATAAAAATAATCAAAGATTTGTCTAAGAAATTTGAAAAGTGGTAGGCATTGACAAAAAGCCAAATATTTCTAACTGGTCTAATTTTTGAATTCTATTTATGTGAGTTATTGTTTAATTGTGCACAATAGGCTGAAGTAGACAATGGAGCTGAGGAGTATTTTCCTATGTATTAATTTACATTTGATTTCAACTTATATCAATCTTATGAATCCTGTATCAGATAACATCTATCAATGGAAACCGGGAACTAGGAGTATAACACTCACTGTATTTTCTCAATTGATGCGATTCTCTAAGATTCTCAACTAGGAGCGGTTTGTGCTTCAGTCTAAGGCAATGAGAATGAGGTAATTTTACTTGCTTTTGGTTGAAAAACCCGAGCACATGATCGCATGCCTAATTTCAAGGGCCCAAATGGGACAAAGAGAACGAATATACATTGCATGTTGATAGGATTTGGTATCATTTGGAACTATATATTCACACACTGCACAACTGGTATTAAGCATGAAAATGAACTATATATTGGGTTGGGTTCATTTGGAATTTGATTACTGAAAATGAAGTAAAGGTGGAGTCTTTTTGTTTTGTTTATTGTTTTTTATGTGTTGGTTTTTGAAGGTATCAATTGGAACTGTCGGAACTGTGTAAGAAAACTTGGGAGGAGAACATAATTGTGTGTCTGGAAACTGAATATAGGGATATGACTAACTCAAATTAATTTTACAGTCTCAGATTAGGTGGAAGTTTGAAGGTTCAAGACTTGAATGCCATAATGCGCATCTTTGGGATGCTGAAAACATGACATGATCTTTCCCAGGTCTATGACTTGAAAAACTCTTAATGTTTACGAGTTTGAGCTGTAGCTTGCTGGTTATATATTCATGGGACTGATTTGCTTTCAGTGTTCTAATTTGTTATTTTGTGTAATGCAGCAAAGGGCGACAAGTTGTTGGCGTCGCAAAATGCAGAGAGCCATCAGAGGTGTGCTATCGGCTTTTCTGTATCTTAAATTGATTGAGAAATACTCATTCTGTTAAATTGTTTGTTCTCCTTAATAAGCGCTATATGGTCCGCATATCTGTGTTTCCCATGAATTCATTTCTCTGCATCTTTTTACAATGGTCTCTTCAAAAGAAAAGATATGGTTTTAGGATGAAGGCAAATTTAAAAGCTGTTGAAAGGAAGGTAGAAATAACTGATAATGAGTATGCGTAAATACAACTTTTTGAATGTGAAAGGTTCAACTTATCAGGAATTTCCAAATTAAATCAACCTCTATCATCCACCTCATTTGCTTTATTTGTGTATAACTCCGGTAATTCTCATGGACTGGAGAGTGATTACTATTTGCTGGCATTGAATTTTTCTCTCAAAGAATGAGCTTTTCCTCTGTAAAGGGTCTAATTCTCAATTTCTAATCTCTATTTATGACAATTCAATGCTGCGTCTCAATTCAAAATTATGACTACTTGACAGTGACGAACCAAGAAAGCTCCAAACAAGATGAATGAAAAAGTAATCTGCTTTCCAAGTTTTTTAATATTTAGTTTTCCAAAGACAGTTTCACACTTTTGGAGAAGCCTAAAATTGATTTGATTTAAACTTTGCTTTAACTGTTTTCTCCACCACAAATTGTGGCATTCAGTTTCAATGAGAAGCCTCCAGATAGTGTTCAACTCTTCTAGAATTCTTATAAAGTTGACATCTTTGGATAAAATTCTATGATGAATCTTTTACTTCACACCCAGTGATTCCTTTATCTTCATCATTTTTCTCAATTTTAATTACTCTATGTCTCTCCTATCTTGCAAAATTTTCCAACCAAAGTTGATTGCTGGCTTTCCCAATTCTTCTCTGAAAAAAAAAATGAGAATGTGATTAATGTCATTGAAGGTGAGGAAGAATCTGACTGGTAAGTTTGAGTTTTTTTGTTTTTTTGCAAGTAAAGTTCTAGCATTTGAGAATAAGCAGCATCTGTTACAATACAAAACGTTTCACTCTCCAGAGTATAGTAATGTGTTTGTAGCTATTTGTTACCTTTTAGTAGCTCTGAGCTTTTGTTTCTTGGGGATCTGTACGGAAGAACTTGATGTGTTTTTGAACTGAAAAACGACCGATTTATGTATTAATTCCAGATACGAAGATAAAGGTCTTTCCCAATTTTAATTGTTGCTACTAAAATGAAAAACAAACTGTATTTTAACTGTATTTGTATGTGTTTGCAGAGGAAGGGTGAAAAGGGGAGCGAAAGAGTAAAGAGTTGAGGAAAGGTGATGGGCGTTATCATTCATCTACCCATAAAAGGTAATTGTCGCTGAGTTCTTCTTGCTTCTTAATCTGGTGTTCGAATGATTGATTACTGATTTTGTATTTTGTTGTTTTGATGTGAGAAGAGAAAGAAGAATTTGATTCTTGGCTGTTGGGGTAGTCGGTTTTGGGAATGGCTTTTTTCTTTTTTTTTTGGGTAGGAAGATCGAGGGCTTGCGTTATTGGGTTGTGCAAGTGGTTTAATATTTGTTTGATGCATTAGTCTATCAGAGTTGAATTCTTATACAACTGCCATAAGGGTCTTTATTATGTGTTTGTCATGTTGATCTTTCTCATGTTTCTGAGTTTAGGGTTGATGAGAGTTGCTATGTTATTGACATTGTTGGCTTGCTGTGCTCTTACCAAAACCGGTACTCTACATTAAGGTTTTGATTTGGTCATGTTAGAATTAGCTAATGGTATACAATCAGACCTTCAGTAGCTTTTGATAATCATTATTAATCCCTGAAAATGCTTAAGGTCTTTTAACTCTAGAAAGTTGTTCCTTGCTGTATGTTGGTCTAGAACAATGACACTTAACATTTGAAGATTTTTCAATTTGTTCATAAACTTCGCTGATTTCTTATTTGACATTCGGTCAAAGAATCAATATTATTTTGAGAGTGGGAAGCAAAAAGTGGTATTTTGTGATTTAGAAGTTGGAACCATCAAAATTTTGTGGCCTATACTTTTTTTTCCTTTTCGCAATCTATAATGTCATCTGAGATACGGTTGACAAATTTTTAGCTTTCTTAGTCACTAGAACTTCTTAGATTGTATAAAAGTGTTTGCATTGCAGATTCAGAAAGGTTTAGGTGTGCAAGGGATACATTATTCGGAAAGAGTCATTTGAACTCTTAGAGCCAGTCATCCGTTTTCCTTTGCATTGTACATAAAGCACTACTTTGAAGTTGAGCTTTATTTCATTGTTAATAGGAATTTGTACTTGCAATTGTTGGTTTTTACAAAGAATTAACTCAGTAATGCATGGAGTACGTAAAAGCTATGACAACAAGGTTCAAGGGTATTCTCCTTTTCTTATCAGGTGTGCTTCTTCAGACAGTTTTTCAGGTCAGTTACTATGAGTACCTGACTCTGAGGCATGGTTTTATCTCGGTAAGTAAAACAGTTTTAAAAATCATTCTCTTACATTTTCGAGGCCTTAGGTCAGACTGAATCTCAAACTCTATGGTTTGTGATTTCAGGCACATATAGCACCTGAGATAATTTATTCTCATGCTAATGGGTGAGAGAAGAGGATTTGGCAAAGGACTGGAAACTGCACTCGAAGCATCTTCGTTGTACTTTACAATTTTCTGAGGAGGTTAAACTGGTCACCCGAGACCCATAGGAAGGTCATTTTGTTGAACTTTGGTGCTTTTTTGTTTCTGATTGGTTCAAGACATCTGCTATTGCTGAATATATAATTCTATTTCAATTTGTTGTGAAAACTAGAGAAATCAGGTCGGGAAAGTTTTTTTTTTTTTTTTTTGAAATAGGTCAGGAAAGTTTTGTTTTTTTGAAAGGAGGTCAGGAAAGTTATGTGCAAGGAGTTGGAGAGAGATTTTATTTAATATATAATGTGTCCCTGATAATTGATTGTGGGAAATAGTATAATCCTGGGTCAATTTGATTCTAATTTGTAGTCTTGGCAGAGTGTAGCTTGAAAGTTGATTATTGAATTTGATGTATGAAATTCCCATTTGTATTTTTGTTTTCAGGTAAATTTAAATGTTGAAGAGCCTAACGTTAAAAAATTATATGCAGGCATAGATGGACGGGAAGATATGAAGCTCATTTATGGAACAAAGGGTCTTGGAATCCAACATGAAGGAAGAAGGGAAAACAGGTAAGTACTTAATTACTAGCTAGACTGCTCAAAACCACTTAATTGTCAGATAAACATATCTTGAATCATCTAACACAAAATGTATATGCAGAGGCTTATTACGAATAAGAATCCACAGCAAAAGCATATGAGTTAGCAGCACTCAAGTAGTGGGGAACATCAACTTTTACAAATTTTCCAATGTCGGATTTATGAGAATGAAATTGATCTGTTGAACACTAACAAAAAGAAGAGTACTTGGCCTCTCTAAGAAGCGATTTATTCATCTTCAAATTAGTAAGCAGTTGAGCAGCCTACCTTAACTATTGTAAAAATTTCAAGAGATGAATTTGATCTATCTATTTACTAATTGTTTGATAGCTTTTTGTTCAAACCTGTTACATATCAAATTCATACTAAATTGCTCTCTATAAATGAGTGGATGCAAAATGACACATCTTTAATTTTTCATTTGTGTTTGATTAAGTATTTACTAGCATTATATAGCACTCCATGTACCCTTTCAAATTCTAAGGCAGTTGCAATTTTACAGCAATTGGAAACAAAAACCCATTTTAATGTTTGAAAAAAGAAAAGGTCATCGCAAGGACCCAGTGGTGGAACAAGAAGAGGCATATATACAAAAGGAAAATGGTAGTGAAATGGGCCTTCACTCACCCGCAGCAAAGCGCGGGCTATATCACTCGTATCTATAATGCATCTAGAGAAAACCCCATTTGTGGATTTTTTTTTTTTAAATATCTTCTTTACGGTAACATACTCCTGCAAATTCCCTTTATATCACATACATACTCTGATACAGGCTCATACAGCATCTTTTTCTCTTCTTTATTTCCTTTTTCATTTCCAATGTTTTGCTAGCAACCAATTTTGATGCAATCTCCATTGTGCCTCTGTCCAATCTCTGACTAATTTTCTTCAGTTTTTTCATCCCCCAATTCCCCAAATTGTGGAACTGCGAATTTACTGATTCAATGTTTGCTGTTTGTATTACATTATTGGGTGTATTTTCAACTCGTCTTAATAATGTATCGATCCATATTTGGTATCCTCCCCATGGCGATGACATGGGGCAGGATTTCATCTTGAATTGCCTCTTATAATTGGGTGCACTACTCAGTTAATTGCTTTTCATTGCTAAAGCTTCAAAAGGGATTGTGGGGGCAATCAAATCTATGTCCTCAGACAAGCCTCTGTTTGTTTTGTTATAAACAAACTATCTGAACGTGCTGCAAACATCCCAAATATTAAGAGATTCTATGTATCCAATTTGCGAAGTGAAGCATCAAGTTCTCAGTCTTCTGTGTCTTATTTTCTGTACGGTTTGTACTTGCCTGCTCATGTGTTATAAGCTATATATGTGTCTGCGCGCGCTTGCTTTCAAATTGCATGTGTGGTTTTATTGGTACATTAGTGGCTGCACATTTTGTTATGAAATTTCCTGCAATGGATTCTTAAGGAGCACCCTAGCAGTTACTTGGAGATATGCCTAGTCAATAAGTCAAAAAAGTCTTTCTTTCTCAACACCAGAACTTTAATAAAATGAAATGTGTACAGTAAAAATCCATAATATGCAAATCAGCATTTGATTGAAACTTGAAAGATTCCAAGTACACACAAAAATTTCCATAAGACTAGAAGTTTAAGGTTTGGAAAACAGAAGCTGGGACATAAACATGGTACAACACTACAACAAGCCCCAAGACAAATTCATTCCATCAAGACCCGTTCTAATTGCCCAAAAAAAAAAAAATTTCACAACCTGTTCTAACTGCAGGTGCAACGGTTGTGTCCTATTTGGCTACATCATCCGCAGTGTATTGGCCTCCTTCTGGCCACGAGCTGACACTCATGAGTGTTGTTCTGACTGCAGGTGCGAACAGCACATACCCATTTGTGAAATTCCGAAAAACATGCTAACATGCCAATTTTACCACAACTGCAGCGTTTGTTAAGCACATCCTCTGGAAGACCCCAGGATGATGGCCTAAAGTAGAATGAATGTCCCTATAATGTATTCTGCAGGGTTCCTGCAATTGAAATTGAGAAGGTAAAAAGATGAAGTGTGAGAATTTGGTAGCAGAAGTTTTCAGAGGGGATATATAGGTAGACAGAATGGCGAGGACAGCCTGTAAGTTATTTGTTCAAGTACAAAATCATATTATCCTAGATGTGCTTATAATATGTTTGACCACTTACTATGCAACTTCTAGCTACGTGTAGAATTTTATGAAACAATGGCAATGATCAAAGATACCCAAAAGGTGGATGGAATACTGATAATAGATACAACAACATCTTGCTGATGAGAGATAAAAGCTTATCCAAGTGACAACACTTGAGTTATGGGAATCTGGACCATTGCGACTATGAAGTCAAATTATACACATAAAGTACGTGAATTGAGTATTTGTCAGGAAAATTATCCATGAAAATTTAATTATGTGAGTACCACTAGAGAGCCAAGCTAAATGCACACAGAGACACAAATCCTAACTGCCATAGTTAATGGAATGGGGAACAAAGAATGATTCAAAATTGATAATGCAATTATTTTACTTTCATATCCAAAATCCAAATAATAGATGCTTGTCAGCCATTTTTACATCAATATCCCATTGTTCAACGCTCGTCTCAATCTACATCTTTGACAATTTAATGAAACATAAACCTTATATAAGGTTATTTTATCAATTTTCAATCTGTGCAGTGCCAGCTTAGTTTTACATCAGCAAAAGATCTGGTCTCTTGCATCAAGTAAACACTTACTAAATATGAAAGCAATACCAAAACAGAAGAAAATGTCAATACAGCTTTATCCCAACATTATCTGAGATTTTATAATACTTTCTACACTTGGAAACAGCTCCTCTTCATTTAGTTTTGAAGCTCCAGTCTTTAACTCTTAATGGATAATCATGTCCACTATACGCTGCAACTAATGAACCTACATGTGCATATAGAATAGGATGATAAATAAAAACTAAAAGTTTCTAATTACCTCCCGAGAGTAGTCGCTTTCTGTTTCGCCATTGAGATAGAGGAACATATCTTCAATGGCATATACAGTTGTTCCCATTCTTGGGTTTCGGTAGCACTGCAAAAACAAAAATCAAGCTATAAATTGGAAGCCATTATGAGAATCAAGCTCCACTACTTGCAGAAAGTTTTCGATATCATAATATATTTGAATTGCTGGGAACATGGTTTTTCAGACCTGGTTCTTGATTTCTGTATTTTTGTTGTTTGGGAGCAGTCTTGGCTGATTTCCCTACCTTGTTTTCTTTGTATGGCACAGGGTTCAGGTTTTACGTCTCCCCGTTGCATATTTATTTCTAATAAATAGAACCAGGCGTGGGGCTGAAAAAAAAAAGAAAAAAAAAGACATGTACCATTAAAATAGTAAAGTGTAAAGAAAATCGCAACATATTAGAATCAACTATATGAGATAGTTAATATAAGACATTTTGGGAGCTTAAGCAGAATATCATGTTCCTTGTTTGATGGTTCCAAAAGTATACAAACCTGAACTTTTGAAAGCAGTTTCAAGTTCTTTGGAAGGAGCAGGGCCACAAGAAGTTTGGCATAAATTCTACATGATCTTACTAATGCGCAAGTAACAACAGTGCGCAAGTTCAAACTAACTGAGATTGATACAACATACTCTTCCATTTCTTCCTCTTACCAAAACCATGATGTATTGTTTCAGACCCAAGTAGCCATTATGCAATTATGGGTTTCCAAATTGGCTTACTTGCATTCTTTGATGATTCCAGCTTCATCTGGACAAAGATAAACTGTATTCAATATGTGAAAGCAACACAATGCCAAATATTTTGAACATCCACATTCTCATTCAGCTGAGAAACCATTTGGTA
Source organism: Rosa chinensis (assembly GCF_002994745.2). NCBI lineage: Eukaryota > Viridiplantae > Streptophyta > Magnoliopsida > Rosales > Rosaceae > Rosa > Rosa chinensis. Next base: position 47,042,752 of record NC_037088.1, on the reverse strand, counting down.
TCGTTTCAACTTTCAAGAACATCAATTTATATGCATGCACAATAATACACTTATCAAAACGAGCCGAATTTGGTCAAAGATAAAATGTATTTTCTGGCAAAAAGGTAATGTATTCAGTATTTGACAAACACACAATGTCAGACATTCTAAAAATTCACATTCCTTTTCAGCCTATCCATATTGGAGAAACCGTTCTAAAACTCAAGACCTTTTCTGACTGCAGGTGCGACGGTTGTGTCCTGTTTGCGTACATCGTCCGCAGTGTATTGGCCTCATTCTAGCCATGAGCCGATGATCATGAGAGCTGTTCGCATTGTAGGTCCAAATGTTATGTCCCATTTGGCCACAACGACTGCAGTGCACGGGCCTCCTGACCACGGGTCCACGCTCAGGAATGCGTGGTTGTCCAATGGAAAGAATGGGGACATGCACGTTAGCATGTTGGAGTCTTAGCCTGTGTGGCTGGGCAGAAGGTTGCCTCTCTAGGTATGGAAGTAATAAATCAAGTATGAATCTTGACCAGATAATCCAATAATAAGAAAGCTACAATTACAAATCATCATCTCAATCAAACCATAATCATACAAATGTGAAATTCGTAACTTTTAGAATATAAAGAAGAAGACAGAACCAACTAGTTGAGCATAACTTAACATTATAACATATGCATTAGTAACTTATTGTATCAAAGTCCAAATGAAACAAAATCAGGCAGAAAGTAAACTATCATAAGGTAAGGAAAAACAAATATAGATTCTAGAAATGTACACATTGACAATCATGATCAGATCTCATCTGTAAAGAAGCATACATTCAACTATCGTAATTGCATGAAGAACTAAAACTAAGTTCCTCAGCTTTCAAAGTGAGATTGTAAGAGAAAATCTGAGAGTGGAAAAGAGTCTCAATGACTGAAGTAGACTGAAAAGAGAGAAAAGAGCTAATAGTCTGAGGAGAGACTGAGAGAGGGGAAAATAAAGGAATGAAATGAAAGAGCCGGCCTTTAACATCAATGGACAATTATGTCCACTATAAGGTGCAATCGATATATGTAGATTGATAACTTTTGGTAAGTTTTTCCAACATGTGTAACTAAAATCGATATAAATGAGAAAAGTTTTCAAACACGACCAATTTTTTCTTCTAGCATCGTAACAAGCTTCTACCTTCCTCACCAGCTATGATGTCAAGTTGACAACCCAAGCATCACCATGATTAATTGAACTAGATGCACAACCCTTTATAGGATTCTATCTAAAGTTGACAATAATGTCATGGTTCTTAAGCACCTAGCTATTTAGCTACTTCATAGTATTTAATTACATAAAGCAATCCATACAGTCGCAGATAGGTTAAAACATAGTGTCCCAAGTTCCAGACTTGACCTCTCAAGCAGATACATGTATAAGACACAACAAAATCAAAACTTGAACCCAATTTAACACACTGCAACACTCTAATCTAATCAGTGATCCATGTATAGCATTCAGTGCAGTCTATATCAAAACCAGAGCTACTAGCATTCAAACTTGAAACACTGAAATAAACAAAACACTGATCATATGGGGTAACAGCTTCAGTACCTCCACTGAACACAATTTCTTTGGGGCAATTTCTGGAACACAATCCCTGCATTGTGAACAGAGCCAGTATAAAGGGCACCACGTGGCGCCATTCTGCTTGATCAACAGCGGAGCATTTACATGCAAGAAGCAAAGATGGTAAATTTGATGCTTCCTGGGGATTATGCTTTTTGGGTTTTTTGCATTTGATTTCTGGGTGCTTTGTTTGGAAGGTTCTTCAAGCTTAATGGGATTGGTGACAAAGAGAGTAAAATGGTGTTGAGGTGGATTTTGGGTTTTGGAGAACAGGGGTTCTGTATTCATAGCTGTTCTTTTGGCCACAAGAAACCAGCCCGTTTCTGATTTGAACGGGGGTAGGTGACTTCAAAGTTCAAACCACGTCGTTTTGTGCGGCCTTTTGGTTTTTTTTTTCTCCCAAAATATATATATAGGTTTGAAATGTTTGGTAACAAAAGTGCAAAATGAGAAATAAAAGCCAATATAATTACGGACCGTGACCACTTACCCAATTTCAACAACAAAATTGCCCACTTACTCCACTAAGAGTTTTTTAACCCCACTTACCCAATTTAATATCTATTGACAATTTTGCCCTATCAATTCACCTAAAACTCATCGATCTCTCTCTCCTCTCTCTCTCTCTCTCTCTCTCTCTCTAGCCGGCAAGGCCGACCATGCCTTCAACACCTTCTTCGTCGACCTCGAGCCCGGCGCCGGCTAGCACATCCCAAGCCCCATCTTCGTCGACCTCAAGCCCACCGTCAATCGCCGAACACCGATCTGGTGCCGATCACTGATCTGGACTCCTGGTAACTCTGACGATCCAAAAGCTCGCACTTTCTGATGCGATCTTGCTGGATATTTGGTCAAAGGATTGGTCAAATATTTTCTCATCGTTGATGGGCAATACCCAATCGGAATTGCATGGTTTGAGGTGCAACTGGGACATGAGCTCAGAAAGACGATCACGTGCGGGTGTTCGGGGTCAAGAAAAATGCAGGACAGGTTAAGGAGCACTGTATGGTTGTCGGCCACGTCTCTGTCATATATGGAGTTGCTTTGCTGCATTTTTTTTTTTTTTTTTTTTAAGAATTGTTGTTCAGTTCTTTTTTTTTGGCAATGAATAGCATTTTTTTTTTGAATGTCTATTGGATTGGAGGCCAATGATCTACTATCTGTTCAACAATGTGAGTAATCTGACATTGCAATGTAACTGTGGGGTTTGTTTGATGGTCTACTGGGGGGCAGTAGACACATTATTGGCCCCCAGTAGACTTTGATACGATGGACAGGGATCACTATAGTGTGGTGTTTTGATAAGTTACCTGTTGTTTTCTGTGTATTAAAGTCAAATTATCTGTGAATCCTACAAAATGGTGCATTTTTGGTGGTCTATTGGGAGGCAGTAGAAACATTGGACTTTGTATTGGGGGGCAATAATATGATTACTGGGGGGCAGTAATATGATTATAAATTGATCAATTGTTCCTGTAGTGTATTCATTTTGGTTTTTGGAGTTCATACAATTCACTGGACGGCAATAATATGATTTTTGGGAGGCAATAATATGATTACTGGGGGGCAGTAATATGATTACTGGGGGGCAATAATAGCCGGATTCCGGATTCCAGTCATCGATTGCCGGATTTCGGTTACCGGTTCCCGGAATCCGGTCACCGTTCGCCGGAGTCCCGTCACCGGTCGCCGGAGACCGCGTCGGCCACTGGTCATCGGAGCACAGCAAGGTGGAAGGTGACTTCTCTCTCTAAGTGAGAAAGAAGGAGAGGGCAAAAAAGTCTCAAAAAAAAAGAAAAAAGAATTAATTGGGTAAAGGGGAAATAATCCCTTAGAGTGTTTTTGGTAAATGGGGTTAAAAAACAGTTGGTGGAGCAAGTGGGCAATTTTTAGCCTAAAATCGGGTAAATGATCATTTTCCCATATAATTAAGGGTGCGGCTATTGCCACCCTACCATTTTCTTTGTTCACCCTACAAATATTTGAATTATTGAAAGACTATATTACCCAAATGCAAAATGACTAATAAGTACACTAATTTTTTAAAATTTAAATCTTTAAGGAAAACTAAATACATAACTAATTAAATACAAAACTACTTAATTTCTCTTCTGATAACATTAATCTTCATCTTCTCCATCCAAATTTCAATTTATTACAATTTTATTTTTTATTTTTTTGTTCCGTCCTCATCGTTAATTCGTTATGCAATTCACAAAATCATTAGTGTTAACTTCATTAAAATAAAGATAATACCTTTATAAACACCGAATGTAAAAAATTTAAAACACGAAAAAAAAAATCAATCTTTTTTTCATTGCTCATAGTAGCACTTACTAATTTTTTTTAATATGGATTGAAATAAACAAACATTGAAACTGAATGGAAAAAATAAAAAAATGGAAGTAAATCAAATTATGATTTTATTAGGAAACTTTTTTTTTATTAGGAAACTTTAATATATTTTAGGACGTCTTTTTAATTGATATAAATTAAATGAGAAATTTTCGTTAAACATGTTTTAGAGAAACTGAATTTGAGAGGAATTTGCTGTGTATTCTCATTGATAATATGGGCCTCTTTATATAGAGGATTACAATGCATAAAATCTCAATCATACAAGGAAAGTAATTCTACATTGATTAGGATTCTAGATCCTTCTAATTAAATCCTATTACCACTAGGTCAAGTAACCTACAGTTTGGGCTAAACACAAATTAGGTTTTCCTTGAACACTCCCCCTTGTGTTGCCCAAACGCGGTGCTTCTCTCGTTGCCTCATTAAAAACCTTACCAAGTAACAAAAACCCAGTGGGACAAAAATAACCTCGGTCGAATGGGAAAAAGAGCACAACACACTCTTCACGCTTCGAGACGAACATGTAGACATCTCCCCCTGATGTCTGCGCCTCCCCCTGATGACTACTATCATGGGAGTTCAGATAATTTCCGCAAGCCAATTCTTGCCACATGTTTCTCGAACGTGGAATTGGGCAATGACTTAGTAAACAAGTCTGCCTCACTGTCCTCAGATCGAACCTAGTTCACTTTGATCTCGAGGAGTGTCTGTTGTTGCTGATTGTGCTTGGTGTAATCGCTTTTGATGTAGTCTTGCCTCATTTGTTCAAAACAAGTAGCATTATCCTAAATGCTCGTAGGCTCATCTGTGGTAGACTTCAAACCACAATTGTTCGAACATGCGTAATTATGAATCCAATCCATATTCATTCACGAACCACTTCATGAAGAGTAATGATCTCTGCATTGTTCAAAGATATAGCGACTAGGGTCTGTTCTGTAGACCTCCAAGATATCACGGTCTTTTCCCATGGTGAACACTTAACCGGATTGGGAATGACCTTTGTGTGGGTCAGAGAGATACCCAATATCAGCAAAACCTTCCAAAACACATGTCGTTTTGGGATGGGGATAGAGAACGCAAGCCAGCGTTGGCAGCGTTTCTGGTGTGTGATGGGCCCGAATCCATCATCTCTCTATAGGGATAGAACAAGCCCATATCATTCATACATCTCAAGTATCGAAAGATATCTTTTACACCAATCCAATGGCGTCGCGTTGGCGCAGAGCTATATCTAGCTAACAAGTTCACAACATATGAGATGTCCGGCCTTGTGCATTGAGATAAGTACAATAATGCGCCTATTGTACTAAGTAAGGCACTTCTGCCTCTAGCACATCTTCGTCATCATCCTTTCGACGAATAGGATCCTTTTCAGGATCAAGACTACGGACGATCATGGGGGTGCTTGAAGGCTTGACCTTGTCAAAATGCCTAAGCATCTATCGACACGATGCTCAAATTCTAAACCGAGACATAATCGTGTTCTCCCAAAATCCTTCATCTCAAACTACGGATTTCAAGTGTTCAGCGGTTTCCCTTAACTCTTTAAAGGCTTCTAATGAAGATCATGTCCAACATGAACTGCGATAGAATCCGAAACTTGTTATGGAAACGCGTGTAGGCATATCCCTTCCCAATCAAGTAGTCACTTTAGTGAGCGTTTCAACCTCTTTGTAAACGCGCTCCATGGTCTAGAGCCACTTGACTTGGGTAAATGAAGTTCGCCATGAACCTTCATGTATATTCCGTATCTAGATCCCTATAGAGATACGTAGTGACCACATTTGTAAGCTGCATGTTCAGTTATTCGGAAACTACCAAACTGACAGGGTAGTGGAGTGCAATGACATCCATTACGAGAGAATATGTCTCATCGTAGTCAATTCCAGGGCGTTTTGTGAAAAGCCTTGCGCTATAAGGCGAGATTGCCATCTCTTTTTCTCATCACGCTTTCTAACGAAGACCCATTAGTCAACAGGTTTTATGTTAGGAGGTGTTGGCATCTCTAGCTCGAAAACCTTCCTCTTCGTTAGAGAATCCATCTTAACCTGGATCGCATCTTTCCATTCAGGCCAAAAACTCTCTACGTTGGCATTCATTCATTAACGGAGCGTGGTTCGATATCATCTGAATCAAAGGATTGGAATGTGCCAAAGTATCATTCGAACCCACGGGCCTCTCCACGCATCCTAGCTGGGGCCATGGCCTGTAATGCCAGAGTGCCACTCTCTTTGGCATTGGCGCCATGCCTACCTCCGTGTAGGGTGGCGCTATGTCCTCTCGTAGGGACGTCCTTCCTTGCAGGCATGTTTGCAGCATATTTGTGTGATCTCGTCACTTTAATATGGATCAAGATGAGACATAGTGGGGACAGATCACAGCAATTCCTGTCATTCCTGTTGAACATCTGTGTTCTTATCTCCCCCGAACGACGGGAAGACTGTCTCATCAAAATGACAACCCGCAAATCTAGCGGTAAAGAGATCGCTTGGCAAGGGCATTAAGTGGCGGACGATTGTTGGAGTCTCAAATCCAACGTCGTTGCCCATTCGTCTGTAAGGACCCATCATAGAGCGCTGTGGCGGCGCAATTGGCACATAAATGGCACACTCAAATATGCGTAAGTACGATACTTGTACCCAATCATTAGTTGTAACGCAGAGGTATATTGAGTGGCGGTGGGTCGTAGACGAATTAGCATGGCTGCATGCGATATTGCATCACCCCAAGCGGATATATGAAGATTGGTGCGCATTACCAATGTTCAGACTACTATCGTAGTCGTTTCCGTGAGACCATTTGGGTGTGTTCATGGGAATATAATGTCCAACATTAGTCCCAATGCAATAACCATCGAAAGTCTTCGATGTAAACTCTCTAGCATAGTCAAATCCAATTGACTGAATAGGATGATTCGGGGAGTGAGCCCGTTGTCACATGATATGTACTAGGAGTGTAGCATAAGCAGCATTACAAGTGGACAATGGCACAACACGTGACCAGTGTGTTTGCGTGTCAACCAACATCATGAGATATTTAAACGTCCACAAGTTGGTTGAATCAATCCACAAAATCCCTACGGATTCTTTGTAAGAATAGAATGAGTAATGTCATATCTTTTGCATAGGACGGTCTCAGTCCTAATTTCCCTAAGGAACTGGCTTATAAAACGAGCGAGAGGCCATAGAAGTAACCATTGAGTATTTTGGTTAGGCCTAAGCGTCCGAAACGCTTTGTGAAGCAAGTTGGTGATTACAATATCACCTGGGGCGCCATCACCATGATGGACGCCATCCATGGCGTCATGGATAGGGACTGCGCCAGCCCTAGGCTGGTGGTGGACGGAGGCAGTGTCCTAGGCAGCTGTGTCAGTCACACTTAGTCTAGAAATCAACTTTTGATTCATGCTTCATTTCGCTCGAAAGAAATGATGTCCATGTGAAGTCTTTTATAGACGGATCATCATATCATGACTAGGATGATCTATCCTGTCGTGACAAAGCCAATATGTGTCTAAATCCAAGAGATCTTCTCTCATAACTTTAATGGATTAATGGCTCGAATAGTGACATAGAATCCACTAGAGAGACACATAAAGTTCTCTAAGATGCTTCTTTGTTCGCAATCATTAAAGGTATTGCAAAGGAACTCATTTCCGTTCTCTACATGCATTTTCGCATGGAATTCGTTGGCTATTCATAGGGTACGATTTGCCCTAAGAGCGTAGAGAGTTTCTGTGACAATTGTAGTCAAGGTGCCATTTGGCAAGTGGAACTTGGGCTATTCCATGTCCTTGAATTAATATTGATGGCCTAGCCATCGTAGTCACAAAGTCATATGCTCAGAATCAAAATGGAGTCATAATGAAAAGAACTCAAAATTTTATTCATAAGCCAATGGAGTACATCATTGTTTCTATGATCAAAGAAAATCTAATCCAATAAAAAGTAATATGGCAATCGCCTACATCTCTTGGAAAATAAAAAGACTTAATCAAAATTGCCAGTTTCTGGGTCTTGATCCTCGTAGTCTTCCACCCTTAGATCTAGATCGCCATCTTGATCTTCTTGTGCCATGTAATTTGCTTCCCTTGCTTCACGATACGTCTTGTATGCGTTTGCAACATTCTGGGGTGCGGTACATGTTTTGGCCCAATGTTCAGTTGATCCACATAGAAAACAAACATCATTATGGTCAGGCTCCCTTGATCGAGGCGCCTTTGGGGCGCGATTTGGACGACCTATGCTCTTGGTGACGTTACCACCATGGTCGGAGGCTCCGACTCTCTCTCTCTCTTCACACGTTGACCTCCACAGTTCTGTGTACGCCTCTCTTGGCGATTTCCTTCCTCTTTAGGGCGAACATATGGACCAGAATGTCCAGAATTGTCCCTACTCTTAGGGTTTCGCTCCTTGCGTCCTCCATTAGGGGCGCGACTATAATGAGAAACAATATTTTGACAATCAGTTCTAATTATAAATATTTCATTATGTAAGAATAAAGAAAATGCTTCTAAAGAATTAATTATGCCTAATATTTCTAAATCTGTGGCTGGTAATAGAGATTGTATGTCACTAAATTTACCTGATGCATATCTACAAATTTGCTCATCAGACTTTGGTAATTCTTTAAACTTTTTCTGATATAAAATTCCTGCCCAACCTAATGCTGATGCATCTGTTTCTACTATTTTGTAACTACTATCTAATGGTAGTGCTAAAGGTTTAAGTTGTGTAATTTCTTGTTTAATTTGCTGAACTAACTTAATATCTTCTGTATTAAAGTATTTCTGACCTGTTTTGCTAGTCTTACTATGTAAAACTGCTATTTTTCTTCCTAAATCTGGGATGAAACTTCTAGCATAATTTAATAATCCTAAAAATGCTTGTAACTGCTTTTTATCCTCTAATCGATCTGAAAATTCTATAACCTTCTTAGCTATATGTTCCTGCAATTGAATAGTTCCTGACTTAATATATATTCCTAAAAACTCTATATCTTGTTTTTCTAAGTCTATTTTATTTTTACTAATAATGATACCATTATCTATAAACTCTTGCAAGATTATTTCTAAGTGTTTTCTATGTTCATTTCTATTTTTGCTGTGTATAAGTATATCATCTACATATACACTACAAAAACTATCATACTTCTTCAAAAGTTGATCCATTTTTCTTTGAAAAATAGAAGGTGCATTTTTCAATCCAAATGGCATGACTAACCATTCAAAGTGTCCTTCTGGACAAGTGAAGGCTGTCCATTCTATTGATTCTTCAGCTAATCTAATTTGCCAAAAACCTGATTTACAATCAAATTTACTAAAGTATTTACTCTCTTGAATCTTATTTATTAACTCATCTTTATTAGGTAATTTATAACTATCTTCATAAGTATTGTCATTTAGTCTCCTATAATTATAAACTATTCTAGCTTTACCTCTTTTTAGTTCAGAATGCTTTCGAACTATAAAGGCTGCTGACCTATGTCTAGATTTAGAAGGTCTAATTACTTTAAGGTTTAATAACTCTTTTATTTGCTGCTCAAATTCTTGTTTATCCAATAAATTACAAGGCATATTTGCTGTTTTAATAGTTAAATCTGGGTTAATTATATCTAATTTTGCTAAAATCTTATTTTTATTCCAATGTAGTTGGGGATCTTCTCCTATGATTCGAGTTTGTTCTGCTAATTGCAATAATTCTTCTAATGTTTTAGGTCTACCTATTTGTTTTAGTTCTACTAGAGCTACTTCTCCTATTTTTGGATACTCAAGTTCAAAGATTGATTCATCATATTCTATACTATTCTGCTCATCGACATTGTTATCTAGATTTTCTTCTTCTCTAAAGCTATTTTCTCTTGACTCTTCTATGCTAATGCTATTATAAGCTTCTATCAAATTACTTTGATCAGTTGTAGTTATACCTTTCTTAAAGAAAGTTATATCCGGAGGTATATACAAAAATCCTTGTAAGCTTTTAAGAAAGTTTAATCCTAAGATAAATTGATAAGATCCTACGGGTGATATAAATGTTAAAGGTAAGGTAAATAATTGTCTTTCTATCTTTATAGGTATATTAGTCATACAATGTGTTAAGTATACAGTTCTAGTATCGAATTGTGAAACTCTAACTGGTTTAACTAGTTTTTGCCTAAATTATGTTGGTACTAACTCTTCCTTTATGACACTCTTAGTGCTACCTGTATCTATCATACCTACTGTTTGAATCTTATGTTCTTTAGATAGTTCTAACTCACAATTAATAGTTATTAAAGAACTAGTTTTTTGATTTTCTCCAATGTTTTGCATATTAATTTCTTCGTCCTCTATTGAATTTAGCTCTAATGTTTCATTAGTATAACAAGGTTTGCAAAATATTATCTTGCTTGTATAATATTTTTCAGCTACTACTTTCTTACATTTACTACATTCTTGAGGCCAACCTAAATTAACATATTGAAATTCTTCTTGTTCTTCCTCAAACATACATATATTTTCATCTAGTTCACTATCTGAATTACTAGAGTAATCTGACTCTAATTCTGATTCGGATAACATATCTATGTTATTTATGCTATAAATGCTTTCGCTATCACTTAAGTTGTCTAAGCTATATATTGACTCTAAGTCTTCATCTTCTTCTAATTTAAATTGCTCAATTAATTGTACTTTTTCTCTAGGTTGTTTTCCTAACTTAGGACATTTAGGTCTAATGTGTCCTACTTCACCACAAAAATAACATTTACAAGTACTCTTATCTTTTGGTGCTTTGTATTTTCTAATCCAAGGTTTATTGGTTTCTTTCCTAAAGTGCTTAGGAATGTATTTTCTCTTCCTAAAGGTTCTTGAAGGTTGTATGTCAAAGGTCTTATGTTGCTTATATGATCTATACTTCTTCCTATAGCTCTTTCTATATGGTCTAATTTTCTTATTATACTTATCTTTCCTATGACAACCATATTGCTTAGGTAAATCTATGTTCTTACAGCTCATGTAAAATTGTTTTCTAATTTGTCTCTTTGCTTTTAATTGTCTACATTCTTCTCTTAATATATCATATACATGTTGTGTTCTAGGTCCTATTGCTACATCATCCTTTCTAGGATGTTTTTGCCATTCTCTCCATATTTTTTCTCCTATTGGTCCTTTAATTTTAGTCATATATGTATTTAATAAATTTATGTCATTAATCCTACCTGTTCTTCCTAAATATTTAAAGAAATCTGTAGTATATTCTCCTATGTATTGCAAATCACAAATTTGTAATTGCTCTAAATTTCTTATTGCTCTAATTTGTTCTTGTTCGTTTCTACCATCTAACCTATTATGATCTAAAAACTCATACTTAATAAGTTTAACAAAAGTATCTATATTAAAAGTTTCTTTTGCTGCTTGATGTTGTTGTGGATTTTTTACTTTCCATGCTTGAAAGAAATCAAATACCATTCCATCTAAAGTATGTTCAAAATAATCTAACATATCAGTTGTATTACTAAAATCTAACATGATTGCCGCATGTACACATCCTTTCTCCCATCTTTCTATTGTCTTTTCCCAGTCTTGTGGGTCTACATGATCTATGTTTAATATATTTCCTGCTAAGTTTACATGTTCTCTTCCTGAATAAGGTATTCTATTTCTTCTAGGTCTAGTTTCTTCATAATCATAAGTTCTACTATTTTCTGCATAATGTTCTCTAGTTGGTCTTATATTTTGTTGATCTGTTCTACCTACTCTTGGTTCAGTATGGATTCCTGAAGTTCCTGTTGAACTAGTTTCTTCTACAGGCATACATTCTACTTCTATTAACATATTGTTATATTCTTTTTCTCCTAAAATATGTTCTAATCCTATTTTTAATATTAATTGCTTCAGTTCCTCATCATTTAGTCTATGTAATCCTAATTCATAAGTTTTATATTTTTCTAAGTATTGTTCTTCACTCAAATTATCTATGTCGTCTATTAATTTATCAACTATGTTATCAAAATTATGTTCAATCATATTGATTTCTAAATTATCAAAAGCCATATTAATTTCTGCTTCACTTTCTAAGTCGTCTACATTTTCTATTTGTCTAAAATTGCTAAACCTTACTGATGCTTCTCCTAAGTGATTTTCAAAAATTTGTGCTTTATCAGGTTGTTTATTTTTTTATCCATGTAAATTAGGTAATAACCATTGAGTTCCTTCTAAAAAACTATTATCTACTGGTTTTGCTTCTATCATATTAACATGTTTACTTCCAAAAGTTTGTACTAAGTTTTGGAATTCAACATTAAACTTATAGTTAAATTTGTCTGACACTTTTCCTACATACATTAAACTAACACTTAAGTTTTTAAAATCGCCTTTCATATTATAATTTTTTGTTCTAATGCTTACCTTAATATATTTACTAAATTCTTTAATATTCATTACATAATTTGGAATGCAACCTATAATTGCTAAGTTTGTGCTAAGGTCTACTTCAGCTGTTGCTATGGCTGCTTGTTGGTGATTATCCCATCTATCATCATATATGTATACTAATGCTTTAGTTCCTACTTGTGCTCTAGTTAATCCTGCTATTCCGATTAATATAGTTTCTATATGAATTTGTGAATAGTTTGATTTTCTAAGTTGTTCTATTGCTGAATTACTAAGTAAATTTAGTATAACTTCTTTATCTATGCAACTTATTTCATATTGACTTATGCTACTTACTATGCTATTTCTATTTTCAAATCTTCCTAATTGATATAAATTATGTCTATTTCTTTGTGATCTCAAAAATCCATTTCTAAGAAAGTCTTGTGCTTCCTCTTCACTAGGATATATATCTTCGGTTCTTACTATTTCTTTTCCTTTTCTTCTAAAGAGTTCCATTTGCTATTATCAAAAGGGTTTATTTTTCTCTTTCTTATATTACTTGTGCCTAATGTTAAATTTTCTAATTTATTAAGTAATGATGGTAGTAATGATGCTGATGTGCTATTTAAAAGTTGATTAATTTCTGCTATTTGTTCTTCTATGTGATCTATTTTTTCTGCTAAATTTATTATCAATTGGATAATAATATTATTTTGTCTTATGGGAATATTATTACTAGGAACACTTGTTGTAAAATCTGAAAATCCTATTGGTTCTTCTTCTAACTCACTAACTTCTTTTAATGCTTTGATGTAATTATTATTATTTCTAGAATCATTCATTAAACTAATAATCTATCTATTTTACTATGCAATTTTTCTACTTGCTCTGTTAACTCTTTTTGTACTAATTTAATTTTCTGTACTTCTATTTTCAGCTGTTCTACAATTTCTAAGGACAGCAATTCTACTTGCTTCGGCTTACTGTCAATGATGTCTATAAGCTCTTTTATTTCTTTTCTACTAGGAAACCTTTGTATATTTCTATTATTATCTTCTAGTTGTGATTGTATAAAACTTAAATTTTGTCTAATTATTTGTAGGGAATTTTTCTGAAAATAATCTAATACTTGCTGTAATTTCTGATTATACTGACTATGTTCTAATTTTATACTTTCTGCTTGACTAATTATAAGGTCTATGACACTATTAATTAGTGGATGCTCTTCACTATGTAAAATATGCTTATTATTTTTCTGTGGAAAATAACAAACTAAAGTATTATGATCTAGAGTAATTTTACGTTTTTGATGCTCTGTGATTTCTAAATTAAGATAATCTATCATAAAACAACAACAGATTTAAATATATGTAACAAACAGTTTAGATTTCAAGATAACGGAATCGTCTATTGGCCTCCAATAGTCGTCTATTGCCCCCCAATACAGGGTCGGATTGTACTGACTCTTAATTACAGGTTCAAATTTTTCTTGTTTTCTTACTAGATGTGTTTATGACTTCTGTCCTCAAGGTACTTTACTGATATAACTATACTATTATAATGCTAAACTAAGCTCTGATACCAGATTTGAGGGGGTCTGTCCTAACTACACATATGCCAAAACATCTATTAAAGATTGAGTCTTGAACATGGACAAGAGCTTAAAACTACATACAAAGCCAACCTATTGGGCCAAACAAGAGCAGAAACAGAGGTTCTTAGACTCAGAGGTTCCCTGACTAATTTTATTAGTTATCTTGGCATGCATGTTAATTAAAACAGGAATCCTTAAAGATAATATGATCGTCCGTTTAGCAATATAATAGCATAATTATCTCAGTGTTTCCCTATTTTGGACTAGAAGTCTACTATGAAAACCGGAAAATAAAAAGTAAGATGAACCTACTTGAACGTGCTAGTACAAACTGTACAGTCTTCTATGGAGTTGCAACAGAAAACACTGGTTGAATGCTAGTTTGCTTCACACGAACATGAATAAAGTGTCACCACAGCTACTGCTAATCATGAACAGCTACTGCTCCATATTACAGCTACAGATTATTGTTGTGGGTTATGTATGGATGATTGTGGTGTTAATAAGTAGAAAGTATATGAACATATGATATTATGAACAAAGGGTTTTATTGATACTGAAAGTGTTTACAAAGGAAAGCAATGGGTACTGAGATTTTTTCTTCTCCAACGTACTCCATCTGCTATCTATTCTACATCTTATACTAGTCTTCAGATAGCTTGCCGATCAAGAGCTCCTGACACAGCCCAAGCTACATGTGCTACAAGTCCAAAATAACATGCACTAATATACAAAAGTTCATGCAAAAGGAAACAAACTCTCTGCAAACTCTTTTTACAAGAAGCTACCATACAAAAGCTCATGCAATCTGATACAAAGGTTTAAAAACAAAAGTGGACAAACACCATGTGATGGTAAGGACAAACGGTGGTGTAGCAAAGAGAAATGCTATTATGCTGGTATTGTACCCCTTTTCGGTATTTTGAAAATATTTTGGGTGACTGGGAATTACCCCCCTAGAAAATGTGTAAGTGGGAATTTCCCCTTTAGAATATGTTGAAAATGTTGACAAAATCGTTGGAGCTAAATGAAAATTCTCAGAAAACTCTTCTTTTTTGTGGCACAAAAGACTTGGCCACATTTCCATTGAAAGATTGAAAATTTTGGAAAAACAAAACCTGCTGCCTAGTTTGTATTATACAGATTTTGAAACATGTGTTGAATGCATAAAAGGAAAATTAACTTCCAACATAAAAAAGGGTTCAACTAGAAGCTCAAGTCTTTTAGAACTCATCCATACAAACATTAGTGGACCATTCAGGGATACAACTATTAGTGGAAATAAATATTTCATAACATTTATAGATGTTTTCAGTAGATTTTGCTATGTATACCTCATGAGTGATAAATGCCAGTCTCTAGAAAAATTCAAAATTTTTAGAGTAGAAGTAGAAAAACAATTGCAAAAAGTAATTAATTAAGGTAGTGAGGTCTGATAGAGGGGGAGAGCACTTTGGGAAATTTGATGAGTCTGGCCAACACATGGGACCATTTGCAAGAGAATGGGATTGCAGCCCAATACACCACACCTGGCACACCCCAACAGAATGGGGTGGCTAAGAGAAGAAACAGAACTTACCAAAACATTAGGAGCATGATGTGTGTTTCTGGCCTCCCAAAATTCTTATGGGGGGAAGCATTGAAGACAGCCAACTACCTCACCAATAGAACCCCTAGTAAAGCCATAACTAGTACACCTTTTGAATTGTGGAATAGCATAAAGCCAAGTTTTCATCACTTGCATGTATGGGGTTGTAAGGCAAAAGCAAGACCCTATAATCCTCAACTTGGAAAACTTGACAGTAGAACTGTGAGTGCCTTCTTTATTGGTTACCTTGAAAAATTCAAGGGCTTTAAATTTTATTGCCCTTCGCACACCACCAGAGTTATTGAAACTAATAGAGTTGTGTTCTATGACGAAATGCAGCAAAACCAGTCCCTTGAAGATTACATTTTTGAGTATGAAAAGGCTCAGAAATCAGCAACGTCCCAATCACCTCCACTGTCCCATCAGATATTGTTTTTCCCTTAGCACCAACTCTACCTACTATTTTGCAAGAAAACCAACTTGAACATGAAGAAAAGGCTGCCGAACAATTACCAGAAACTGAAACCCAAGCTGAACCTGAACCGCAAGTTCAGCCAATGCCCCAAGTCCAACCTGACACAAGCACAATCTGCAACACAACCACAAGAGTTGAGGAGGTATGGAAGAATGAGAAAACCTGCAATAAATGCATATGAGTTTCAGCAAGAGGCTGAAACTGATTTTGGGGAGGAAGATGATCCTCTGAGCTACAAGCAAGCTATGGAAGGTGAAAATGCACAAAAGTGGGGTGAAGCCATGGAGGCAGAGCTGAAATCAATGAATGAAAATGATGTGTGGGAGCTAGTTGAACCTCCTGGAAAGCATAAGGCAATTGGCTGCAAGTGGGTATTCAAAACCAAGAGATGTGCGGGCAAGATTAGTTGCCAAAGGCTTCACACAAAACGATGGAGTTGACTTTAATGAGACTTTTTCACCTATGTCAACCAAGGATGCTTTTAAACTGGTTATGGCCCTTGTTGCCCATTTTGACATGGAGCTGCACCAAATGGATGTCAAGACTGCTTTTCTAAATGGTGACTTGGAGGAGGAGATTTACATGAAGCAGCCTGAGGGTTTTATTACAACTGGAATTGAACATCTAGTGTGCAAATTGAATAAATCTATTTATGGATTAAAACAGGCTTCAAGGCAGTGGTACTTGAAGTTTGACTCTGTCATCAGCTCATTTGATTTTTTTGAAAACATGGTTGATGAGTGTGTGTACATGAAGGTCAGTGGGAGCCAATTTATTTTTCTTGTGCTGTATGTTGATGACATATTGCTGGCAAGCAGCAATTTGCCCTGTTGAATGAGACCAAGAAGTTTCTGTCAATGAATTTTGACATGAAAGATCTTGGTGAAGCTTCTTATGTACTGCGAATAGAAATAAAGAGGGATAGAAAGAAACATCTACTTGGTTTATCTCAACAGAGCTATATCACCAAAGTCTTGAAGAGATTTGAAATGCAGAAATGTTCTGGAGGAGATGTCCTAATGGCCAAGGGTGATAAGTTGACCAAGTTGGAATGTCCCTTGACTAATTTGGAAAAGGAAGAAATGAAGAACAAGCCCTATTCAAGACTTGTAGGGAGTCTGATGTATGCACAAGTGTGCACCAGACCTGACCTTGCTTTTGCAGTGGGGATGCTTGCAAGATTTCAGTCCAATCCCGGGAATGCTCACTGGATAGCTGGAAAGAAGATTCTGAGGTATTTCCAAAAAACCAAACATCACATGCTTATTTATAGAAGATTTGAAGATTTGGAAGTTACAGGCTACACATATTTAGATTTTGCTGGGAATTTTCCATCATCCAAGAAGTCTACTTCAGGGTATGTTTTTATTTTGGCCGGTGGAGCTGTGGCTTGGAAGAGTGTAAAGAAAACTCTCACTACAACATCAACCATGCAAGTAGAATTCATTGCAATCTATGAGGGTGTATGCCAAGCACTCTAGCTAAAGAACATCCTGCTGCAGACTAAAGTGATAGATTCTATAGTCACTAGACCTTTCAAAATCTTTTGTGACAACACAGCTATTGTGTACTTCACAAAAAACAACAAGAGGTCTACAAACTCAAAACACATAGACTTGAAATATTACAGTGTTAGGGAGAGAGTGAAGCACAGGGAAATTGAGATTGCCAATGTTGGCACTCTATCTCAGCTGGCAAACCCCTTTACTAAAGCCTTGCAGATTAATGCTTTTCAGAAGCACATTAGCAACATAGGGATTTTAGCAAATTTTGATTGTTGAAAACAATGGGAGCTTGTATTAGTTTTGTTTTGTTGCTTTCTGGTATGTCTCGGTTTTGAACATTCCTACTTGTAAATGAATTCTTGAGCTTCATCAGTCAAGGTCATGATGCAGTTTGTTCAAGAATAAATTTCAAATTCCTCATATTGTGTTTTGCATTGCTGCAGCTTTACTATACTCATTTGAATTGTCATTGGATTGTTCAATTGAGTGATCTGTTGAATGAATATATGTGATATGCAAACATATGAAATAGCTATTTGTCAAATTGTTGTTGAGGTTGTCAAAACAACATAAAGTATCCTTTTTACAGATATTAAGAAACACATCCAGACTGTAGATTTATTAAAGATAATTGTGTTTCTTGTGGACCACAACATTAGAAACTATATTGATACATTCTGGAACTCTAATGCAAATATAGGTACATCATTGTTGGTAATTCATGTAGTTTGTGATTTTTCCATCAGTGGTTATACAAGTCTTCAATTATGTTGAACTTGAAGCTCTTTCATAGCTCTATGTTACAGTTGCAAATTGACAGAATTTTGAATCAGATTATTGAGCGCTTGATTTCAAAATGTGCACTAAGGAACTTATTGCTATAACTGATCATCTTGGCATTCTTGTTGAATGAACTTTATGATATGTCCAAGTGGGAGAATGTAAGAATAAATTGGACATTATCATTTGTTCAATCAAGCATTCAACAACTTGTCAATCTATTGTTCAAAATAAGCAATGGAAATCTTGTGACTTAATTGCAGATTGCTTATTCATTGTGTGTCAAAATGGATAATGCGAGAAATCTGATAAAAAAACTTGGAAACCAAACCAAGTGATAATGTTGTACGCCACAAATTATGTGATTCAACATTGAGTGGTTTCCTTTATGGGAGGGAGCCAAGCCTAGAATGAATCATATATAAACCAGGTCCCTGCACTCTCACTATCATCATCAACACACATACTTGTCCCATAGAGAGTTTGGTTAGTGAGCAGTGCAGAAGACTTGTGTTTGAAGTTCAATGGCCCTTTCAGGTTTGTTGACTCTACAAGAACATTTCATATGTTTACATTGTTGTATATGTGGTTTGAGTGCTTTACAGTAACGATATTTTATCTATGTACTTTGTGTGTCAATTTAGTTTAGTACAATTATTTGAGTTAACACATTAAGCTTCCAGAGCTTATTTATCAACTTGGACTGGTTATGCTTATGCAGATGATCATATTGCAACCATGTAGTAGATTTAATAGAGAATCTACCATTCGAGGTGGGACCCCAAATATATTCATCTTCCTGTTCACAAACAGGTAAAGGAATGCCAAGAATCTGGTTCACAATATTAGGATCTAGAAAATAAGCTAGCTTTGCCCTGTCCCATTTACCATTAATACTATACTCAACCACTGACTCTTCTAGATTAATCATATTCCTTCTATCATCAGGATTGAAATCAAGTAAATAACAATCAAAAGCCCACGTAAAAGTCCAGAACTTTATATTCTTACCATTGCCTACAATCCACCTCATTCCTTTCATGATCAAGTCTCTTGCATCCACTACACCATTCCAAGCAGTAGAGTTCTTCTGTTTCTTCTTGGCCGGCCTAGAAAAAAAAAAAAAAAACCCCTTTCTTAGATACTTTCTTTTCATAATTTGTGACCACCAATTATCCTTGTCATAACAATTCCAAGCTAACTTAGCTATAGATGCATTATTGAAAAAAGCTAAAGGTCTAATGCCTAAGCAACCTGTTGACTTGGGTTGGCATACCTGCTCCCAAGCAACAGGAGCACATTTCATATTTCAGCCCCAAAAAAAGGATCCGGCCTGTTTATCAATATTGTTAATCAACTTCTTTGGACATTTGAAGCAAGATATAATATGATTGGGCATACTAGCAATATTAGAGCTAATAAGGGTTAACCTTCCTGCCCTTGAGAGGGTTCCTTTCTTCCAGCCAGATAGCTTATTAGACAATTTAAGTAAGAGTTCTTTTGCATTTATAGGAGCCATCCAAAAAATAACAATATGGATACCCAAATACTTACATATTGTAGCCTTCTGCTGGATGTTCAAAATATTTACAATATCATTTTTGAGACTAGAATTGACATTTGGATAGAAATAGAGAGAATATTTATGATAATTGATTTTTTTTCCTGAAACAGCAGCAAAGAGGTCAAGGATTTTAGAAATGTTCGTTGCACCTGTCTTAGTAGCCTTAGCAAAAATTAAACAATCATCAGCAAACATGAGGTTAGAAATTCTAAAACCACAAGGTGAAGATAGAAGGCCAACTTGTGACTTATGGTTGATAGCTAGAGCATTTAGGTGCCTTATTAGAGGCTCCATAACTAAAATAAAAATATATGGAGAGAGAGGGTCACCTTGTTTGATACCTCTAGCTGGTTTGAACCAACCAGAAGGATTGCCATTAACTATAATCGAGAAAGAAATAGAAGAAATACAGTTTAAAACAAGCTTAATCCAAGTATCATGAAAACCAAACCTCTTGAGGCATTGGGAGATCTAATCCCAGTTTAGGAAATCATAAGCTTTTTCGAGGTCCAACTTGAGTGCTAAAGCACCAGCTCTTCCTTTCTTTTTCTGGAAATCCGAGAAGATTTCATGTGCAATCAAGATATTATCCTAGATGGTCCTTCCGGGAGCAAAAGCTCCTTGATTTTTGGAGATACATTTTTCTAGCAGAGGCCTTAACCTTTTAACAAGAATTTTGGTGATAATTTTATAAGAGACATTACAGAGGCTTATAGGCCTAAAATCATTTATCTTAGTAGGATTATCAACTTGGAGATTGGATCAATATGAATATGGTTAATTAGGTGTAGAGAACTACTACCAGTAAAAATACCTTTGATCATGGGAATAATTGTATCCTTAACTTCACTACAGCAATTTTGATAGAAGGCGGCATGCCGCCCATCTGGGTCGGGTGCTTTAAGTGGTCCAATAGATTAATAGCTTCTAGAATTTTCTTATCTGTAACCTGTTTGTTCAAAAGCTCATTATCAGAATGATTAATACATGGCTGTATAATGGCAATAAAATCATTTAAGGAATCCCTATTAGGGGCATTATCAAGATGAAATCTCTTTTTAAAATCAGGGATTAGAATATCAACAATGTCATGGTGTGTGGTTGCCCAATTTCCAGAACCATCTTAAATTCTTGTTATCAGGTTAGATTTCTTCCTGATATTGGCTGAGCTTGGAAGAATCTAGTATTCCTGTCTCCTAATTTGAGCCAATTAGCTTTAGCCTTCTAGGCCCCAAAACAATTCCTCATCTTTATAAAGTTTCAGAAGTTCCTTTCTGACTTGAAGATCCTGCTCATGAAAGTAGTTAGACATAGGTGAAATCATAATTAACTGTTGTTGAATAAGTTTACTTCTATCATTTAGCTCCAAACCTCCAACTTCCTGAAGAGGTTTCCGGAAGAAAGTGGTAGTTTTAAAAGAGAGTCTTAGATCTCAAGTGCTACTAAAAAACCTATTTAGGCTCTGTAAGCAGCAACAAGCGACACTCCTTGCATGCCTCATTTCGATTGGACGATAGATGTTGTTAGAGTTGTGTGGCTAGATGCACATTAATAACGATTCCTAGAAAAGTCTTTACCTACTCTACTTTCAGGTAGCTCATTAGCATATGAACTTCTGTGCGTGCACACGTTATTGATGCTTCCAAGCAGATCTACTAGTGGGATTCCTAAGTTACTTGCTGTAAGGTAAATCTTCCTTGTTCAAAATTTTATATATATTTAGCGATGATCTATATCTTAGATTAATGGGGTGCAGTATTGAAAAAAAAAAATCTTAATAGATGACTTGTGATTATCATATAACTAAATTAAGAAATGATTTGTAGTTCTATCTGTAGACTATACATATAATTTTAGGAAATCGAGATGATGAAATCTATCATGAATTCAGACAAACAAATTATTTGAATAAATGATGATTGAAGAGTTATCGATAGATATCATCGTACCTCTGGTAAATCATGGATTCGATAAGTTGTGAAGACGCCTCGTTTCCCTCTTCAGTGATAGCATGATCTTTCTCTTCATCTTTGTTGTCAAACATGTTGAAAGCTATTATACTCCTTGTGATTCACAAAACCTGAAAAGTAAACAATAAGTCAAAGATGACCAAAGATTTGTGCACATCTAATTGTGAATGTTTGGATTTTGATTTATAGGCCGATTGGGAGGATTTTTAAGAGAGTAAACTTGTCGACTATGGAACGGTTTCTTATCTTTTTCATGTGGGATTGTGAAAACAATGGGCTTTAATACATAATATATCAAACCAATATCCGGTTTTGTGCATATCAAATTGTCCGTCACTAGGTTTTGATTTATAAGCCAATGGGATTGATCTAATAAAAGCAAATTTGGTACAGAAAGGTCTCTTGTCCCTTTTACGTTGGATTGTGAAAACAATGGACTTTAATAGTCAAACCAGTATGGTATCTGGTTTTTACAAAATTTTATGTATTTTTTGCATATCTATACGTTACTTTGGTATTGGTTTCCTATTGAGTGCTTTTGAAATTCGTCCTTGACTAACATAATTTATTGAAAAAACATAACTTAATAAGAAAACGTATCAAAATCGGCCAACTAGAGTTTACACATCTTATGATTTTTGAAGAGCGTTCGCTACCTTTTTTAATTTTTCTTTTACTGAAAAAAATGCTACATTTAGGCCTCATCACTTGTCCTGTGGATCAAATGGGCCGATGGAGGCCCGCAAGCCTGATAGGTAAAAACCCGATCTGGCCCTCATAAAAGCCCACAAAGGCCCTGTCTGGTGGGTAGAGGGCCGAGATTGGTTTATGGATTTAAAGCTCGGCCTGGCCCGCCAAGCCTAGCACGCCAAGCCTAGCACATAAACCCACAAATTAAAGGGAAAATGATCATTTACCCAATTTCAACTTAAAAATTGCCCACTTGCTCCACCAACTGTTTTTTAACCCCATTTACCCAAAACACTCTAAGGGATTATTTCCCTAATACCCAATTAATTCTTTTTTATTCTTTTTTGCCCTCTCCTTCTTTTTCACTTAGAGGGAGAAGTCATCCTCCACCTTGCCGGCCTCCGGTGACTAATGGCCGGGTGCCGACTCCGGTGACCGGATTCCGACGACCGATGACCGGAATCCGGCAACTGGTCACCGGAATCGGGAATCCGGCTACCGGACTGGTGTCCGGATTCCGGCGTCTGAATTTATTGCCCCCTAATAATACCTAGTAACCATATTATTGCCCCCCAGCAATCATATTATTGCCCTGCAATACTCATATTATTGCCTCCCAAATTCATATTATTTTCGTCCAGTGAATTGTATAAACTCTCAAAACCAAAATGAATACACTACATGGCACAATTGATCATATTATTGCTCTCCAGTAATCATATTATTGCCCCCCAATAATCTTATTATTGCCTCAATAAACATTTTATTGCCCCTCAGTAATATGATTAATATGATTATTGCCCCCTAGTAGAAACATTATTGCCCCCCAATAATATTATTATTGCCCACCACGTTGTCACCAATATTTTTGCGAGCTTCCCGAAGCACCAGGCCCACATCAACAATGGTCTAATTACAGTGACCATTGAGAGCAAATAAACAAACATATGTGAAACCACTAAATTACATATATGCTTATATGAATATTCAGTAAAAAAAATTACAGCATTACCAGCTCTTCTTAAGTTCCTCAAAAACTACTTTCGCCCTGGAAACAAAAGCTGAAATGTTTTTATGAGCAATGCACAACTCTCAGTTTCACTTACATTTGGCTAGCTTTGAGGAAACAAAGACTGGTGATCATCATATAGAAGAAAGAAACATGTGTACTATTAAAATAGGGAACATTCCCACTTCTTCGATATGTCCATTACATGCTTAATTACTATTAGTTACAGTCACTAACAATTAATCTAAACCCATACCAGATTGATCTTCATCCGTCTTGGGAATCCAGTCATTGGTTGCAGGGTTGCTTCTGAAACTAGCCTGCATCCAAATTCTACCCCTGAAAAATCAAGAACTATCAAAGCATATTTTCGAATTTCAAGCACCACTATACCAGATCTCAAACCTGGTAATAACAAAATGAAATTTCCATTCACCTCCTCCCTCGTAATTGCAGTACTGCACAAAGAAGCACAAATTTCGAATAAACTATAACCACATGAGAGAGAGAGAGAGAGAGTCAATCGGAGCGCCGGCGAGGAGGCTATCGAGCTCGTGCAAGGACTCGAGGCGCAAGTTGACGTAGTGGAACCCGGCCGGGTGAAGATGAAGACTGGTGGCCATCGCCGGTGCCGGCGAGGTTGATGGTCCAGTTGGTCCATCCGGCGGGTTTCAGTGGCGGCTCAATGAAGGAGACGACATGGGTGGAGTTAGCTACGATCGGAGGGATGAGGGATGTGAGAGAGAGAGCTTTGAAATTCTTAATTATTTACAGGTTAAAATTGTCTTCTTATCTTTAAATTGGGTGAGTGAGCACATTAATCTCTTAATGGAGTAAATGGGTTCATGTTGCCTCAAATTTAGGTATCTGGTCAAGGCCCTAAATATTATACTATGTGTATTGTGTGTGTACGCGCGCGCATGTGTATATATATATATATATATATATATATATATATACGCACACATATATAGATCCGATCCAGAGCGGAGCTCCGCTTTGAAATTAACGTGTGAAGTTCGAGTTTTGGGTCACTTTTCGGTCGCATATCCACATCTCGACCGTTCAGTTTTTAGGTACTAGTGTATAGATCGTCTCTGCAAATTTTCAGCCAAAATGATGATCGTTAAGGCATTGATAACTGCCTTAAAGCTAGTACGGTTCAGGTTGACAGATTCAGTCCGTTCATTGGTTTAAGCGAGTTAGATACCTTAACGATCATCAATTTGGTTGAAAATTTGCAGAGATGATCTATACACTAGTACCTAAAAACTGAACGGTCGAGATGTGGATATGCGACCGAAAAGTGACCCAAAACTCGAACTTCACACGTTAAACAATATGAATTTTGGTTGGAGTTGGTTGTTATTATGGGAGCATGTAAGCTTTAAGAATTAGAGGTTGGATTTGGGTAATAGCAGTGTTGAGTTTGTTTTACAAGTTTGGGTATTCCATTTTTAAAGGAAGTTCTGCCAAATTTTCAGTAAAATTTCTTTTAAGATAGGCCCTGTAGAGCCAATTCGAATTTCAGGATGAAATCTGGGATGGATCCTGTCATTGTTCTACAGTGGATGTTGAAAGCCTAAATCACTTGGTCAATTTGATCCAGATCAGTTTTGGTGGTGGTCTAGACAACTGAATGCAATCTCATTCCGATCTACCTGGATCTCTTCAGCAATCTGATCCATCAATCAATCAAACTCATCTATAATTACGGCTCTCTAACTTCTAGTCAGTTATGGCTGACGAAGCCACAACCAAGAAAAAGGACGTTGCTAGTGTCCTCGTCAGCAAGGTCATCAATCTCACACTGACCATCTACTAGGCATGCCTCCTATTCACTAATGCTTTGTCACCTTCAACTGAGACCCAATTGGGTCGACGCTACAATTCCCTGGGAACCACCTAACATGGATGGGGAGACTTCGAAGACGCTGCTTTGCCTTATAGGAAAGGCCTCGAGCTTGATTCAAACTACGAGAGAGTTGAAGGGGGCTTGGTTGAGTGTTAGTTCGTCACGGCTTATGGTGGTGTCAGCGACGTTGCGGGAATTGTAGCAGATGCCAAAGCTGATGGTAGTCCATAATTGTCTCTAGGTGCCCTTGTCTTGGATATTCAAATCAGGGGGTTTGAGCTCAGTTCTCGATTGAGAAGGGGGTAGTGAAGCTGCCTACAGATGGGTCAACGTGGGTCCTTGATGGGCTTCTGGGGCTGGTAGCCTTGAAATTAGCTTTTGGGCGTAGTCTTTCATGGGTTCAGAAGGACTACTGGGTGTTTGTACCTATTTTTTTTTACTATAGTTTTCTATTTAGACTTAGCCTATTACTATGTGTTGCTAGTTTAGGGGTCATTATGGGCTGGGCTAGGGCCGGGCAGGGCCTACTCAAAGTCAACAAAATTTAGGGCCGAGTAGGGTAGGGCCGAGGCTTAAATATGCTAACTCTTACCCGCCTGAAAAGCCCGAGTCACTAGGGCCAAAAGGGCCCGGTCGGGCCGGCCTTCCAAATAGGGCCGAAATGGGCCTAAAAGGGCTTAATTTGTTTAACAAAAAGAAATACATTATTCTTTTTTCTTTAAAATGTGGCTCCATGGTCATATAGGCAATATAAGACTCATTGTTTTTTGTTGATCATATTTAATATATATATATATATATTGAGATTAACTTATAAGTTATAACATTTATAAATATTAGTTAATGGGGTTATATTTAATTAACTATCTCTCTAAATCTCTAAATTAATTTTTATTTAACAAAGGAAACAAGAATTAAAGAAAATAAAGCTTAGGAAATCAATTACCAAAAAAGAGATAAGTTGTATGCTATAGAAAAAAGAGAAATTTATTTTTAAAATAGAAAAAATAGAAATTATTAGGGCTTAAACGGCCGGGCCTAGAGGGCCGGGCCGGGTTTCAATTGCATGGCCCTTACCCTACCCTATTTGAGAAAGGGTCGGGCCGGCCCGCCCTAATGCAAGGGCCGGGTAAGGCTTCGGCCCTATGGGCCGGGCGGGTTTTGGGCGGGCTTAGGGCCGAAGGGCCAAATGATGACCCCTATGCTAGTTTATAGTTGAATATGCTTAATTTGAATAAGTGAGTATGACACATCAAATGAATGGTTTTATCCTATAATTGCTATATATCACCATGATACTTCTTTACCACAACTTTTTGTCTATCTGTATATAGTAGCGGAAGGATATGTAATGATCATTCTGGTTTTACCTCTATATTAATGAAAGTCGCTATTATCCTTATAAAAAAGAAAGAAAAAAAAATAAGAACAGCACTAGCAAAATTTTATAAATTATATCTCATAAATTATTTCTCTAAATATCCCTAAAATTTAAGATGCTACAAAACCAAAGAAAAAACTTAAGGAGCTATATACTTAGCAAGTATTTCAAACGACACATTAAAAAGAAAAGGGTTTTTCTTCAACAGTGTCTGAACTCTTCGAGGACTTTTGAAATGATACCTGAACTTTCAAAGTTATCAATGTGATACTTGAACTCATTTTTTCGTATCAACGTCGTACCTGCGGTCGATTTCCGTCACAGATCCATTAACTATGATCACGTGCCCAGCACGTGAGGCACTTAATGAGGTTAAAAGACTAATTTACCCTTAAAAGTATATACTGCAACAGTGTCTGAACTCTTCAAGGACTTTTGAAATGATACCTAAACTTTCAAAGTTATCAATGTGATACCTGAACTCATTTTTTCGTATCAACGTCGTACCTGCAGTCAATTTTCGTCTCAAAACCGTTAACTATGACCACGTGCCCAGCACGTGAGGCACAAAATAAGGGTAAAAATGACCTTTCCCACTTCCTTTAGTTCTTCACGTGTCTCGTAGTACCTTCAGTTCTTCTTCTCCATTTCTATTTCCTTTTTCATCTGCAAAATGCAATCAGATGGGATGATGACATTTCCTAGCAAAATGCAAAACCTAAAGCAAAACTTGAATCCAATTCTCTGATGGAAGGACACCGCCAGGGACTCCATCTCATCGGAGTTCTCCAAGCACAACTTGCTCGATGGCTTTGCTTCTCTGAATTTATTGCAGGCCGGAGCGGTGTAGACGGTTTCACGACTCTTGGCCTCCAGATCTGAGACTTGGAATTTACCAGAGATTTCAGATAGAGGGATCAGAGAGAAAGAGAGAGAATATGGTCGGTGGCAATCCAGACCTTCTTATGCAGCTTGCAAGTGATATGACGGAGGCGGGCCACACCGTCGTGGCACTCGGCTTCCTCACCATAACTAACATCACAACATAAGTTCATGAATTTCAAAAATAGTCCGTGTCTTTGTAATTGAATCAAAATCTGCAAAAGTGAAGGAGATTGAGAGTCTCTCTCTTTCTCTCTCTGCAACTTTCTTTCTCTCTCTCAACAGCGGCGAAAAGGCGAAGGATGGTGATGATGGGAGAAAACCCAAAACTGATTTTTCTGCAACTGCGTGTCTGTGTATAACTATATCTATCTGTATATGATTTATCGAACAATGGGGCAATGCTCATTTCACTGATTCCAGCTTCTAATCAATTTGTCCAAAAAAGAACCGGCCTTTGGTTATTCGCAGCTGTAATATCAGTACTTAGTGGGAGCATCGGACGAGGTACTCTAGTGAGGCAATGAGCGGCGGTCGGGGCGGGTGAGGAACAATCTGAGGATTTTATGGCGGCGGAGGTGGATGACGGGGCTGGTGGATGGGCTGCGCGTGGGGCTTCAGGCGACGACGGGGCATGGCGAGGAGCTTGAATTTTTGCAAGGTAGCCATATCGATCTAGCTGAGTTCAATGTGGTCATAGTCAGGTAGTGCTTGGAAAGGGTTGGGTGGTTGAGAGAGAATGTGAGATCTGATTTGCGGCCATGACTTCCAATTGGAAGGGACAAATCAGAGGGAAGAAGACGTTGAAAAAGAAAAACAAGAAAGAAAGAAAGCAAAAAAAAAAATTAAAAAACAATACTTTTGAGGGTAAATTAGTCTTTTAACCTCATTAAGTGTCTCACGTGCTGGGCACGTGGTCATAATTAACGGTTCTGTGACGGAAATTTACCGCAGGTACGACGTTGATACGAAAAAATGAGTCTAGGTATCACATTGATAACTTTGAAAGTTCAGATATCATTTCAAAAGTTCTCGAAGAGCTCAGACACTGTTGAAGTAAAAAACCCCGTGAAGAACTAAAGGAAGTGGGAAAGGTCATTTTTACCCTTATTTTGTGCCTCACGTGCTGGGCACGTAGTCATAGTTAACGGCTCTGTGACCGAAATCGACCGCAGGTATGACGTTGATACTAAAAAATGAGTTCATGTATCACATTGATAACTTTGAAAGTTCAGGTATCATTTCAAAAGTCCTCAAAGAATTCAAACACTATTAAAATAAAAAACCCAAAAGAAAATATTGTAAAACACTTTCCAACCTACACCCTTACATTTTGCCCCATTCCCAGCCTCATATGGCATCTACAATAATTATTATCCTGATATGGCATCTACAATAATTATTATCCTTATATGGCATCTAAAATAATTATTATCCTTATATGGCATCTACAATAATTATTATCCTTTTATGGCATCTAGGAGTTATTATCGGCTGCCTAAATCTAGTAACATGCTTTTTCTGGATTCAGACTTGCTTCAACTTGACACAATAGTATCAAGTTCAAATGGCAGCCATACAAGTTCAGGGGTCATATTGATGATTGGACTTATAGAAAGGACATATAAAAAGTTCGTACATATAGAGTATAGTTTCTTTTATATATATATATATATATAAAGAAATTATACTCTATATGTACGAACTTTATATATATATATATATATATATATATATATAATGGGGTCCGTCGATTCAAAAGACCTGAGGCAAACTTGAAAAAAAAAAAATTGGCAAACTTAATTAGAATAAAAACAATAACAGCAAAAACAAATTATATATATATATATACCAGATCCTATCAAGAGCGGAGCTCTGCTTTGAAATTAACGTGTGAAGTTCGAGTTTTCGGTCACTTTTCGGCCGCATATCCACATCTCGACCGTTCAGTTTTTAGGTACTAGTGTATAGATCATCTCCGCAAATTTTCAGTCAAATTGATGATCGTTAAGACATTGACTTTAAAGGTGGTAAGGTTCAGGTTGACAGATTCAGTCCTTCCACTGGTTTAAGCGAGTTAGATGCCTTAACGATCATTAATTTGGCTGAAAATTTGCAGAGATGATCTATACAGTAATATCTAAAAACTGAACGGTCGAGATGTAGATATGCAACCGAAAAGTGATTGAAAACTTGAACTTCACACATTAATTTCAAAGTGGAGCTATATATATATATATGAATGTTAGTATGTTACTAATTATAGATTTATAACAATTAGTAACCTATGCACTTTTGTGCACCCTATGTAGTTTTAGCGCCTCTGGAGTAGTACCGAAAGAGGATTCTCGCTATGTCTACGAGTGGGTCTATAGTTATGTATCATTGTAGGTATTACCACTAGATTCTTATCTACGACCGAAGGGTATGTCCTGCCTATTCTGGCTTGTGAGAGCATGTTTAGCAGACTCTCTATTTTGACTCCTTAGCTATTTTGGAGAGCATGTTTAGCTTTTTATCTATTTTAGCAGCTGCACTAGACTTCTAAGTAGCTCTCTATTATAATTTTTAGCTATCTCACTCCTAAATATAAAAAGCGGGATGAGTCTCTCTATAATTTAAAACATTTTTTAAAAGTTATTTAATGTAATTTATAAATACATTTAAATTATTTAATCTTCATTTAGAAAATAATATAAATTTAAAAGTAGTTAAAATAGAGAGCATTGATACAGTCGTAATTCTAAAGTGGCTAGCTAAAATAACTTTTTAGCTACTTTAATTAAAATTTAACTCAAAAATGGCTAGCATTGATAAAGATGCTCTGATGCAAAATATTGGCACCCGTTTTGGGTTTGATTAAAAAAAAAATTGTAGATTTATAACAGAAAAAAAAAATTCTAGACCTAAAGAGTAAAAACATATAAATAGAAGAAAAAATATGATACACAGATCTAAAGAGAGCCTTAAAAGCATACAAAAAAGAAGAAAAAAAAATCTAAGAAAGGCATCATCGGGATTCGAATCGCATTTGTGGTGGTTCTATAATTATTGGCCTACCACTACACATGATTTCTGTGCAAAGTATATATATATATATATATGGGAAATTGGTCTGTATGGTACCTGAATTATTACTTCTTATAAATTTAAGTATCCCAAGTTTAAAAAATATCAAAACGGTACCTGTGGTTTTGACCCCGACTATGGTACCTGGAACAGTTAGATCCGTTACGGAAACTGCCAGTTGGAATATTTTGACTATAAAATGACCAATTTACCCTTATTTTGTTTTTCTATCTTAATTATTCTTCTTCATATAAAAAAAAAAAGCAAAAGAAAGTTTATTATTTATATATATTGGGGATAATTCTTCTTTTTTTCTTTTCTCAAAATTTAAAGGCCATGGATCTCTTAATCTTCGACCTCCAATCCCACATCCAAAAGGTTTCTCTCTGATTCTTACTCTTTTTCTAGTGATTTATATATTTCTTGATCCTGCTACTTCTTTCCTTGAGTTTTCTTAGGTTTTGATTCATTTCACTCTTGATCAGATAGCTTTGATCTTTTGAATGTTTGGGTTTCGAATCAATTGGACCAGATTAGTTTTCAGACATAATCATACATTCTATCTTATTCTTAGATGTTTGATTGATAACCATCTGCTGGGATAATTACTGGAATTGGTCTTGTCCATAGCAGGCTTTATATGTTTGTGGCTAGGCTTGGCATTTAGACCTGTAACCCGCAAACCCGCACCATACCCGCATGCTAAAAGCCCGCACGAACCCACACTATTGTTAATCCGGGCTGAAAAAAGCTCGCACATCAAAAACCCTCAAATAAACGGGCCGAGCCATGCTAGACCCGTTATTACTCGTTAACTAAAACTCATTTTTTATTTTCCTCTCTTTCGGCAACCAAGAGCAGCCGCCATCTCTCTTTTCTTCGAGCAGCCTCCAAACCCAAAACCAGCTTCGAGCTCTATGGAGTAAAGGGATCTCGGAGAAGCATTGGGCTGTAGCCTAGAGGTTTCCTCATTCTCTTCTTCACCATTAATCACTATTCGAGCTTCTTCCACTGCCTTCGTCGAGACCTTCCCAACTGTAAGTTGGCTTCTTTTTCAAGCTTGGATTTCAATGCAATCAGTCGAAATTGGAAAACCTAGTTTCAATTTCAAAGCACTGGGCTTTTGGATTGTGTGTTATTGGTTCAGTTTCAATTTCAGTCTTTGTCTGTTGGAAGGTATCTAACTGGGGTTTTGGCGGAGGGGTCTTAGGATTGAAGATGAAGCTCTGGCCATGAACCATTGGGTCTTTCTAGCTATAATTGCAGGTTGTGTATGGAGTAAATTCCATGCTTCTGCAATTTGAATTTTGTTACTGCATGTTTAGTTAATTGAACACCCAGTTGACAAAGAGATGGAATTTGAATATGGTTGGCAAAGGAAAATTGTTGGTCTGTGAATATGACTGTTGAGAAAATGTTTCTCAGAGCAAATTCGACTAACTAAATGAGGTGGGATATTCAAATTGGAGTCCTTGTAGCTATGCTATTGTCTAAAACATACTCTTTTAGCTCTCTGAAATGGTGTAATCTCTTTTTCCCCACTTCAAAAATTATATACATAAGTCTTAACAAGTTCTAGTTGCTTTAAAAAAAAAAATTTGTTTACGGGTTTTAACAGGTTCCAACGGATAACCCGCAAACCCGCTGAGTTTAGCCCGTAAAACCAGTTAAGTTAACGGGTTTTTACCAGGTCGGCATGTTAAGAACCCACACTATACCCGCACGTTGCCAGGCCTAGTTGTGGCTAATGATCCTACTGCTAAGGGAGGTACTTATTATCCCATCGCTGTTAAGAAACACCTCAGGGCGCAAGAAAATGCCGCTCGATCCAAGTTACCATGTGTATATCTTGTTGATAGCGGAGGGGCTTTTCAACCCAAACAGGTTGAGGTCTTCCCTGACAAGGAGAATTTTGGTATAACCTTCTATAATCAATCTTTTAAGTTTTGTTCTTGAACTAAAATAAACTAAATGGAGTTGAGGACATAATCTGGAAATAGACTGGTTATCAATTCTGTTTTGTTTGGTTTGTGGCCTTGTTTCTCTGAGAAATCTATGATCAATTACAAGTTTAAAGCTTCGATGACATCTGAAACAAGTATAAATTTGATATGAATTTCAATCCCCTTGAACCACAAGTTGATTTATTAATGGCAAAGCAATTTTGGTAGTTGCTACAGGTCCAAGACTGAGGGGCAAATGAGAGATGATGAATTCAAGAGTTCTGGATTGTTTCTTGTGTCAATCCAATCGTTTTTCATAAAGAAAATTTGAATACAGCTAAAAGCTCTCGTCAATTCCAACACAGTTCTTCACTTTCTCATCCAAAATGCCCCTAGCAACCCCAAACGACGAAATAGCCTTTGAATTCTCTCCCCTCTTCCGACTCTACAAAGATGGAAGCACTGACCGGCTCAAGGGCATCGAGACCATCCCGCCCTCCACCAACCCGACTATCGGAGTTCAATCCAAAGACATCATCCTTTCACCAGAATTTGAACTCGCCGCCCGTCCTCCACTATTGTTGATGACATGTTTCTGGGTTTGAATAGGGACAAGAGAGAGAGACAGAGGGAGAGTACAAAAAAAATTGATTAGATAGAAAACATTTAAATGGATTAAGACATGAAAAGACGAAAACATCCTTTAGCTGTGAATTTTTGTAACGGACTTAACGGCTCTAGGTACTAATATTCAGTCGGGGTCAGAACTTCAGGTACCGTTATGATATTTTTAAAACGTGAGGTACTAAAATTTATAAAGAGCAATAGTTTAGGTACCGTACGGACTAATTTCCCTATATATATATATATATATATGAACTATATTAAAACTCAGATTTCCCGAGGCCCTCTGACAACTTTGGGCCTGAGGCGGATGCCTCAGTTGGTAGTCCTTAGGGCCGGCTAAACACACACACACACACACACACACACACACACACACACACACACACAGGCGCATAGGCCATAATGCAGTAATGAGAAGTATGGAGAGTCGAGGTGTACCTCTGTGCTCCCAGGTTTCATTAATCCTATACCCTCCCTGATCAACATCTTGTGACCAGGGGCGTAAGGACACTAGGGCGAGAAGGGTCAATTGAACCTTCTCACTAAGCTTCCATTGGTTGAAACATTTGATACTTATATACATACTTATATTTAATATATTAGTTTGACCCTTCTGACATGTGAAAATGTAAAGAAATAGTAAAGCTTTTGGACTTTTGTCCCATTCACCCATAACTCCACAGTTTGGACGTACTGCACCATCTTTTAGTTTTTTTATTATATTTTATTCATATGCTCTTCATTGATCAATTAATCAATGACAGTTTCGTTACATACATACATATATATATATATATATATATATATATAGAGGTTTATACACTTATTTTCTTCTCTCCTGCTCATTCTCTGTTCTGTCTTCTCTCGTCTTTCCACTTCTTCTCCTACGAAACGCAAGTCGAAGTCTACTACCATTTCTTTGATTTTTAGTAGATTTATGAATCAAGGCAACATTAATCAATAAAGGTAATTCATCAAATCTTAATTATAATTGTTTTATAAAAAATTTGTTATTTTTGAGTATTTTATGACTTATGATTTTTTTTTCTATCAAAAGAATGACATATAGACAAATATATATAATTTTTTTTTAACAATCAATATATACAATTTTATGTTATTTGATGAAGTTCATTTTTGTATAATCATTACTATTTAATTCTGGCCCTCCTAGCTAACATTTCTGACTACACCACTGCTTGTGACACCATAAACTGCAGATTTTCCTATATTCTCTTGGTGTAAAATCATTTGCTTGTTAACTCTCCTTCTCTCAAAAAAATAATTTTCTGGTAAAAATCTGTCACATATTTTCAAGTCATGGACGATTCATTTGATTTTCATGTAACAATCATTCGTTGATCTAGTGATCGCTTGCACATCATGGAGATAAAGATTAACATAGGTCTCATGTAGCGATTCACACATCTTTGGTCATGAGCCACTCAAAGGCTACATTTAGCCACGACTTCAGCCCTTATTAAGCACAAACCAAAAAAAGAAAACTTTTTAAGAAGCTATATAAATGACAAAGAATTTTAAAAGATGATTTAAACTCTAACGTCTATTTTTTTTTTTTTAAGAATATCAAATCGATATATTAATAATAACTCAGGCCAGAAAGGACCATTACATACCCTCTCTTTATTATCTATGGGTAGATAAAGAGTTTGTGGTAAACCACAGCGATACATAGATTAAATCCGATCATTTGACAGTACCCATGCTCACTTATTCAAGAAAGCCTATAAACTATGTTACAACGACATGTAAATAGGCTAAGTTCAAAACAAAATAAAACTAAAGTTTCTCCTTGCCCTTAACACTAGGGCTTGGAGGCTTGGTGGGGCAGATCACACTTAGCACATCTTCAACAGATACTTTCAGAGTCTTGGAAGGATTTTTGTTCTTCGGCCCCAAAGGCCTACCTTTCTTCTTTTTGATCAGCTGCGACCCCTCCTTCTGGATTGTACCTTCTTTAGGGGCCAAAATTCCTCCTGGAACTTCAATCAAGCCCAGAGATTTAGCTGAGAATTTGGTATGGAACTTCGGAACTTTCAGCTTCTTTGAAATTCCTGATATACTCTCTGATGCTTCACCAAGCCGAAGCTTGAGCTTCTTTGGGGAGGGGAAGGGAGAGGTTGGCCTGTTTCTCTTCAAATCTGCCGGTGTTTCCTCGAAAGGTACCAATGCTAGGGCATCCGTACTAGTACCCTCAGTACGAGTAGTGGCAGCATGATTTTCCATATCGCCGTTGCGTATAACTATCTACTTCCTAGGCTTATTGCCTTTACCAAAACCAAACAGGTTTCGCACCACATAAGGTAAGATCGGTGTTTGCACACCCTGGAACTTGAACGCACCATTGACAAACCTGTTTTCAGCAAAACCCATAAATGACTTTGGTAGAGGGAGACAAACCTGCTCTTCTTCCTCAGACTACTTGCATGGTGAGCCTACCTGACAGACACCTTGGGTATGGTAAATTAGGTTGCACTTCTTGCACTTACTAATCAGATTTTCGAAGAAGAATTCGATCTATGCTACAACGCCAGGAGCAAGTGTGAGAGTCATCTTGTTAAAGACGGGTTTAGAGATGTCGTGTGCTACTTGAACCCTAATCTTTCCAGTGTGATCAAATAGCTTTTGATCTATTTCCTGGTATGTTCCCGCCATAGAGGCTGCATTCATGATGGTCCTCTTTTCTTCCAGTGCTGGTGGGATGTTGTTGATTTTTACCCAAAAGTATAGGGTTTCCAACAGGATCGACTGAGACAGGGCAAGACCATCGTAGGTTTGCATGATCACAGGCGCCTTGTTGAAATACCACGGCCCACCTCTGATTACCATATTTAATCGATCCTTCCTTTGATCGAAGGAGAAGACATACCTGTTGGAAGGCCGATCTTGTACCTTGAAGGATCCATCTAGTACCCAGATTCTTCTAAAATGGCGTTACAGATCTACATTGTTGCATGGTTTCCTCGTCAAAGGACGCGCAAACAAGAAAGCCTGAGATCCCCGTGTCGTGGATCCTCCAGCCATGTGGGAGATATCGATAACGTTGCCTCCAGCCAGAGCCAGAGAGGTAGCAAAGGTGGCTGTGACATCCTCAATGGAGGCCATGAGGTTGTTAGAGGAGGGCGCCGGAAGCTCGACGCTAGGGTTTCTGTGTTTTGAGAGTGCAGCAGGGAGGCAGCGCATTAGCTAGTTTGAACTCTAACGTCTATGCACATGCTTAATTTTAGTATAATAGGTTTGCTAGAAATAAAAATGAGTATTAGATGTCCAATAAGTGAACATATCTCTATGTATTACCAAAGTACCACCACAACTTCTTGTTCTATCTATAGATAGCTGTAGAAGAGTATATAATACTCATTCTGACTTAAGTACCAAAGATATATATGTGATGATTTACCAAAAAAATGTAGTGTAAATTTTAAAGAATAAAAGATTGCTCAGCACTTTCCAACAAATCCGTACATTTCAGTATATAATACTCATTCTGACTAAAGTACCAATGATATATATGTGATGATTTACTAAAAAAATGTAGTGTAAATTTTAAAGAATAAAAGATTGCTCAGCACTTTCCAACAAATCCGTACATTTCAGCCCCCATTCCCAACCACCACAATTTCCATGGAATCTTCGCCGGAAAAAAACAATTTCCATCGAATCAACCTCCTGTGAATTAATTTGCAGTGATGGACCATTCTCCTCGTTCCTGTCCTTCCTTTTCCGGGCAGGGTTCCTACAAATTATGTATGCGTTAAACATGATTTGAGTACGTTTCAGAAAAAAACATGATTTGAGTACTCGCAACACACATGTGACATCACCTACATAACCTGTCATGTATGTGTGTGATTAATGCATGTAAACTGCAATTAAATGTCGTAAATGAAAGGCTCGATCGTATCCTACACATGTAAGAGTAAAATACCCTCATGCATGTTCTACAATTGTAACGTAGTCTCTGCTTCCTTCTTTCCCCCTCGTCTTCTTTATAAGCTTAATTTGCAGTCCGGCTCCTTTTCAGAAACAAACCATCTCTCGCTCTACCTCTGAGTCTCTCCTGTTTGCAAAACTCAGAACCCTAAACCATTTTAGCCATGCCGGTGCCTGCTCCTCCTGAGCAAACCCCTGTGATTTTCGACTCCCAAGTCATTCAGTACCAATCCAACATCCCTTCCCAGTTCATATGGCCAGAACACGAGAAGCCGAGCCGCAACCGGCCTGACCTTCTCGCTCCGGCCATCGACCTCAACGGCTTCATCAGCGGCGATCCTGCCATCGTCGCGAACTCGATTCATATAGTTGACCGGGCCTGCAAGAAGCATGGATTCTTCCTCATTGTGAACCACGGAGTTGATCCGGAGCTCATTGCGAAAGCTCACGAGTACATGGACGTGTTCTTTGAGATGAAGCTCTCGGAGAAGCAAAGGGCTCAGCGGAAGGTTGGTGAGAGCTACGGTTATGCTAGTAGTTTCACCGGCAGGTTTAACTCCAAGCTTCCTTGGAAAGAAACACTTTCTTTCAGGTACTCTGCTGAGAGCCAGAGCTCAACAGTCATCAAGGACTACTTTGTGAATATGTTGGGTGAAGATTTCAGAGAAATGGGGTAATAATACATTGTGATCCCACCTCCTACTACTTTGTCAATGTTACTGTGATTTTTAACCTTTGATGTCCTTTACTTTTAGACCTTAATTATCCGCGAAATCCAATTTTTTTTTCTAGGAAGTTTTACCAGGAATACTGTGAAGTGATGAACGAACTATCCAAGGGGATACTAGAGCTATTGGGACTGAGCCTGGCAGTTGGGCGGGAGTACTTGAAAGAGTTCTACGAAGGAAACGATTCGATCATGAGGTTGAACTACTATCCAATGTGCCAAAGACCAGATTTAACACTGGGAACTGGGCCTCACTGTGATCCAACTTCCTTGACAATCCTTCATCAGGATCAAGTAGGGGGCCTTGAAGTGTTTTTCGATGAGAAGTGGCACGCCGTTACTCCTGTTCTTGGTTCTTTCGTTGTCAACGTTGGTGATACTTTTATGGTAAATTAACTCTATGCATTAATATATTGCATAATGGAATAGCATGTAGGGGGGAATTAGTACTACTCGTATCATTAATTGCACCTATGTTGCCTTCACCTTGACCACTAAACAGTTGTTATCTATTAAGGTTCGGTTAGGCTTTGGTATTATTAGTCGTACGTAATTTGTTCTGCAGTAATCAGTATGGATCACTCTTCAAGCTAACTAATTTGTCGTGCTATATACATATAAAGCACCGACATATATTGTTTTCAGTTTAGCCACATTGTTCAGGTTATTGTTTGGAATGGCTCAATTAGGTCTATGGACCTCTGTAGGTTGGGTGTTACCATCTGGATAGGCTTCGGTAATATTAGTGTCACTTCTCTGATGAGATCGACTTTAAGCCTCCACTCTATTTCCTTGGGCCTCTAGCTAATTTACAGATGTACATTTTAGAGTTGAACTAAAATAGGGATTTATTAATGTACTCTTTCCTCCTGACGTGAACTTGCAGGCTCTGAGCAATGGGATTTACAAGAGCTGCTTGCACAGGGCTGTGGTAAACAACAAAGCTGTAAGAAAATCTCTTACCTTCTTTCTGAATTCAAACAAGGACAGAGTAGTGACTCCACTAGCAAGTTTGATCAGTGCTGATACCCCGAGGTTGTACCCGGACTTTACTTGGCCTACTCTGTTAGAGTTTACCCAGAAACAGTATAGGGCTGACAGGAGCACCATTGATGCTTTCTCGGACTGGATTAATAAGCAGAAGGGTGGAGAGGAAAAGAAAGACCAAGGAAACTAGGAGTCTCTGTTAAGTGCTTTGGTGGTGTACAAGGGAATAAAAAGGCTCCATATTATCTAGCTTGTTGTTCTTAATTTTAGTTTTCTGTCAATTCAAGCATGAATTATGTCCTTAGCATGTATTTCACTATTTCTTATTGATTATGCAAATGTGTTGGAGCATCAATATGATTGTTGTCTGATAATAAATTTCAGTTTTTTGACATTTTTAAGAATAAAATCCTCCTACCAAAATGTATATAGCCATTAATAATGTTAGGATTGCGGCTCAATATCTAATTCTTTGTCTGTTTTGGATTCTTTACTTCTAAAGTTGCAATTCTAGTGTATCTAGGATTTATGGAGTTTTTCCTTAGAAGTAAAGGTTTAGGATTGAAGATCATATTGGGAGTCGGACTAATCGTGAGCCTATAAATAGTCATTCAGGGTTATTGGTTCGGTGTGTGCTTTCGGAGATTGGAAGACACCATTTAGAGAAGATGTGAGGGTTTGGAGATTCTCATATTGTGGGTTGAAAAAGACTCATTCTAGAGGGTGCCATTGAGACATCGTTTAGAGAGATCCGTGTGTGGATCAATTGAGAGTTCTGATAATTTGAGAGATTTTAGAGAGTTGCAAGCTTTGAGAGATCGGGTGTATTTGGGAATTCTCTATTGAGAATTTGGGTTGTGAGGAGAGAGGTTATTTGAGTGGAAGAACCTAAATGTTCTTCAAAAGTTTGTAATCTTCTTCTCGTTTAGTTGATCTACCAACATCATCACCCAGGGACGTAGGTCAACTGTTTGACCGAACCTCGTCAACAATCTTGTGTTTGCTTGCATAGTTTGTGATTACTGTCTTGATTCGGTTTCTGTCTTGGGATAGGGAATTCAGAAGGTGACCTGAATTTCCTAACAAGTGGTATCAGAGCTCTTGGTTCAAGAGCAACCATGAAAACGTTGGAGAAATTTGGAAATCAAGACAGAGACAAGATGTGGAGTGCTATTGTTGTATGAGTTTCGAGCATATCAGATATTAATGTGGAAAGTTGAAGGCTAAGGAAAATTGAGGAACTACTACAAGCATGGCTAGTGAAGATTTCCAAGAAGATTATGGAGATGCAATCGTGATCACATCATGTTCAGAGAAGCCACAAGCTAAGTGGATTTGAGATATGGGTTGTTTTGAACACATACAGATTGATTTTTTCTTCCTACGGGCCTGTGTAGGAAAGTTTAGTGAAGTGGGTTTGTGCATAAAACCTACAAAGTCACTAGTGTTAGAACACTCAAAATTGAGGTGCACGATGGATCAAAGGACTTTAGTGAATGTCGCCATGTTTCTAGTTTCGAGAGAAATCTGATATTTCTTGGGACTTTAGATTTTGAAGACCACAAGATGATTGTGGGTTAAGGTGGAACTTTTGAAGTGTTGAATGGAGCACTCATTCTGATAAAAGTTGAGAATGTGAAGGGTCTCTATCGTTGAGAAAGGAGTTTTGATGGAGGTGGAACTATTGACCCCACTAAGAGTTTGGTTCAATGTGGAAAATTGGCAATCTTGGTTCCTATAGGCATTCGGGGAAGATGAGCAATAGTAAATGTGGAGGAACGAAATTTGCTTATGAGATGAAATTTCAAGAGCAACAAAAATTGCAGCAGTCCTTAAAGGGAGGCAGACCCATAAGGATCCTAACACAAGTTTGTGGTGGAGATATGCTAGCTCATGCATATTCCACAATCAGAGTGTCACCCACTTTGGATAGTAGAGCAAACTTGGAATTCTAAGAGTGATGCGTCAAGAGAAGATTTCCATGGAGTTTATGGTGAGAGAATTAATGTTTCAGGGGGATGTTGCTCAAGATAAGTTGTGCAAACCATTAAAGATCGCTCCTATTAGGTTTGGCAACTTTGGTGAAGCCTTGGATTGCATGCAAGTGGCTACACGGTGCATGTTTGGGGAAAAGAGTTATTATCCAAGGGTCAAGTTGGAGTGGTTGTGAAACTTGGCAAACTAGTTTGGCTATTGAGCGCAAGAGACGCACTGAGGTGTGGTGGTGATCGTGGTTCGTTGAGAAGACCCAAGGAAGCTTGCGTTCAGTGAAAATTCAGAGATTTTGAGCCGACGTGGAAATTGTTAGGATTGTGGCTCAATATCTAATTCCTTGTCTGTTTTGGATTCTTTACTTCTGAAGGCTTTGAGTAAGCAATTCTAGTGTATCTAGGATTTATGGAGTTTTTCCTTAAAAGTAAAGGGTTAGGATTGAAGATCCTATT
This sequence comes from Rosa chinensis, assembly GCF_002994745.2. Lineage (NCBI taxonomy): Eukaryota > Viridiplantae > Streptophyta > Magnoliopsida > Rosales > Rosaceae > Rosa > Rosa chinensis. The sequence continues at coordinate 47,001,396 of NC_037088.1, read as the reverse complement.
GAGAGTCGGACTAATCGTGAGCCTATAAATAGTCATTCAGGGTTATTGGTTTGGTGTGTCCTTTCGGAGATTGGAAGACACCATTTAGAGAGGATGTGAGGGTTTAGAGATTCTCATATTGTAGGTTGAAAGAGACTCATTTTGGAGGGTGCCATTGAGACATTGTTTAGAGAGATCCGCGTGTGGATCAATTGAGAGTTTTGATAATTTGAGAGATTTTAGAGAGTTGCAAGTTTTGAGAGATCGGGTGTATTTGGGAATTCTCTATTGAGAATTTGGGTTGTGAGGATAAAGGTTATTTGAGTGGAAGAATTCTAAAACGTTATTCAAAAGTTTGTAATCTTCTTCTCGTTTAGTGGATCCACCATCATCATCACCCGGGGACGTAGGTCAACTGTTTGACTAAACCTCGTCAACAATCTTGTGTTTGCTTGCATAGGTTGTGATTACTGTCTTTATTCGGTTTCGGTCTTGGGCTAGGGAATTTGGAAGGTGACCCGAATTTCCTAATAAATAATGCTATTAAAAAAAAAAAAAAGGAGGATTTGTGGCCTCAATCTTAAGTGTTATGTCATGACATCTACGCACATCACCTATTTGTTAAATCATGCCATGTAATTCTTGAGAAAAAGACCATATGATCCTTCCAAAATCTAATTACTCCCTCTCCTCGTCACCACTTGTGTTTTTGCTTGCTATGATTTTCTCTCGGTACAGATCGCCGGCATTGGACTCTCTCACCTAGTCGCCGTCTCGTTTTTGCTCGCTGTGATTTACTCTCGGTGCAGATCGCCGACACCAGATTCCCAACCACGTGCTCTCTGTCCTCCCTCGGCTTAGTAGTCTTCTTAGTAGTAGTGGGTGGCTCCGCTGAAGCCAGTGATGGCCGCAAAGCCATATGCTAGGTGGGGGAAGGATGAGGTGAATATGTCTTGCTTTTGTCGATTATGTATTTGTTGTTTTTATTTTTTTGGCTTTCTTTGTTTTCGAAATGGTTCAATGGCTCATTGCTTTGCTTCGATTATGCAGGAATCATTTAACGTTCGATTGATTAATTCATGAAGCTCACTGCTCAAATTGCTGCAAGCGGTCAATGCCAAAAAAAAAAATGCTACAAGTGGTGAACCTTATTCTGCCGATGAAAGTGGAAGAAATTTATGAGCTCATGGTTTGTTTACACATGTCAAGTTTCTCCAAGCCTCGTGAATCCAATGAGGTGGCTCTCAAAGTGCAATGCTTACTTTTATGTGCTAACTAGCTTTATACATATGGATTGAATAAATACAAAGGTGTATGCTTAGGGTTTAACACGCTCAAGCTTTTTTGAGCCACTTTCTTTTATTTTATCTTTTTGGTAAATTGAGGGCAGAAGGCCCAGAAGGAAAGAAAAAAGACACATCTATTGGGGGGCAATTAATAAATGTTTTGAATTGATGTAATCTCCTCATTTTTTTTTCCTTAATCAAGTTTTATTTGTCTAATTTTAGGGAGATTAGTTCTCATTCCGGCGACTAAAAGTTCTATTGGGGGGTAATAGAAGTTTTGAATTGATGTAATCTCCTCGTTTTTTCTTTTAATCAAAGTTTAATTGTCTAAATTACAAGATTAGTTCCCATTCTAGTGACTAAAAGTTCTATTGGGGGAGAGGGGGGGGGCAATAGATGTCTATTGCCGCTCTATTAGGGTAATAGAGGTTTATTGCCCCTCTATTAGGGTAATAGAGGTTTATTGGGAGGCAATAAACCTTTCTGGTGACTTATGAGATCTCTAACGACCTCTTTGGGGACCTCCGACAAGGTTTTTAGAGAAGTCCGGTGAGTGGCTGTCGGTGATCGGAATACGGAAATTGTTGGCCAGATTCCCGCAGCCGGTTATCGGACTATGGCGAAGTCTCCTATAGTTTTTATGTCTTCCACTCTCTCTCTCTCTCTCTCTCTCTCTCTCTCTCTCTCTCTCTCTCTCTATGTAACAAACGAGTGAGGGTAAAATAAACAAAAAAATTAATGGGGTATTAGAGAAGACCTCCTTCGAGTGTTTTGGGTAAGGGAGAACCATAAAAACTTAATGGGGTGAGTGGAAAAAAAATCTCTAGAATTGGGGTAAATGGACAAAAACCTTTAAATTATCATACTTAAAGTTCCTAAAAGCTAACTTTTTTTTTAACACATTCTAGGGGCTGACTGTCTTTTTTCTTCTTAATCAAACCCAAATCAAGCGAAATATCATTCATCCGAAGTCAGAATGGATTAGGTCCACTACCAATATGAGGTAGATAGAAAGTTTTTAGTAGTACCACAACCATACATAGATTAGGTCCACTCATTGAACACTCTATACGCTCATTGAAAAATAATGAGCATATAAACTATGTTAACACAACGACACAGTCAATAGGCAAATCGAAATACAAAAGTCAAAAAAGTTCTTAAGGAGCACACTAGCAGACTTGGAGTTGGAGCAATGCCTAGTCAATAAGTCTCTTTCTCAACACATTATTATTATTATTATTATTATTATTATTATTTTTATTATTATTATTTTTTTTTTTTAATGTTTAGTATGACTGTATGAGGACCTGTGTTGCTCTTTTATCTCTTCAACAAGGGTAAAAACTAATCTTGAAGAACAAAGATCACCAGAACTTGAATAAAATGAAGGTATTTTTCTGCCATGTGCAATGAAAATCCATAACAAACACAATCATCATTCAATTGAAACATGAAAGATTCCAAGTACACGCAAAAAAAATTTTAACACTAGGGCCCCTTTTGGTTGACAAGAATATCAAAATAGGAAAATGATTTATTTTCTTTTCCATACTGATATGGAATGGAATAGGTTCTGCTATTTCCAAAAAAGTGTTTGGAACATTACTGGAAATTAAATTTTGGAATTAATTTTCCATTCCTATTGTACAGTTTGGTAAGTCATAAGAATGAAATATAAAACTATAATTTTCAATAACACCCTTTTACTAATTAAATTACAAATATGACATCAACTTGCAATTAATATTAGCGGAGGAGTATAATTTTTTTTAGATGGATAATTTATGTAATTTTGCCTTTGAAAGTGGGAAATGAAAATAGAATATCACCCCTGACCAGGTAATTCTATTCAGGCATTATGAGGGAGTCAATTTCCAGTCAAATCTCATTTTTTTATTTCCTTTTCAATCTCTTATTACAACCAAATGACACATTTAAATGAAAAATGAAATTAATTTCCATTACATATCATGATTTCCTGCCATCCAAACTGGGCCTAGAAGTTTAAGGTTTGGAAAACAAAAGCCGGGACATAAACATAGTACAACACTACAACAAGCTCCAAGACAAGTTCATTCCATCAAGACTGTTCTAATACCCCCTAAAAAGGAAAAAAAAAAAATCAATACCTGTTCTGACTGCAGGTGCAGCGGTTGTATCCTATTTGGCCACATCGTCTGCAGTGTATTGGCCACCTTTTGGCCATAAGTCCACTCCCATGAATGCGTGATGTTTGGATAACGCTTGGCCGTCAGAAGGAACGAATGGGGACAAGCACGTTTGGATGTTGGAGGGTTGACCTGTGTGGCTGGGCAGAATGTTACCCCTGTGGACTCTCAATACCTGGGGGCCTGTGTGGAACCGGACAAGCATTATTGGCATGCCCGAGTTCTTTGCAGTTACTGAAGTATTGGTTGCTGGCCTTCTTTATTGGAGCTCCTCTCAAATCCTAGAAATCAAGAAGAGTAATAAATCAAGTATAAATGTTGACCAGATAATCCCAAAATAAGAAAGCCACGATTACTAATCATCATCTGAATCAAATCATAATCATACATAACGATTAATAATTTATTGTATCAATTAAAGTTCAAATGAAAACAAAATCAAGCAGAAATCAAACTTCATAAGGTAAGGAAAAACGAATAGATTCCAGAAATGACACATTGACAATCATGAATAGATCTCATCTGAAAAGATCCATACATTCAACTATCATAATTGCATGCAGAACTAAAACTAAGTTCCTAAGCTTTCAAAGTGAGATCATAAGAGAAAATCTGAGTGGAAAAGAGTTGATCTTAATGAGTGAATTGAAGTAGACTGAAAAGAGAGAAAAGAGCTAATAGTCTGAGGAAAGACGGGGAGAGGGGAAAATAAAGGAATGAAATAAAAAGAGCTGGCCTTTACAGAAACTAAGGTGGTTTCAAATTTGGATATTTTTTGTCAAGAAAAATAGCCAGGTTTGGCATTATGTCCCTTCAGATCTACAACTAGACTTTCCATGAGTAAATGTTATGTAGATACCCATTTGCGAAATGGACCCGAAAAACATGCTAACATGCCAAATTTACCACAACTGCAGCGTTTGTTAAGCACATCCTCTGGAAGACCCCAGTATGATGGGCTAAAGTAGAACGAATGTTCCCTACAATGTATTCTACAGGGTTCCTGCAATTGAAATTGAGAAGGTAAAAATAATAAAATATGTAAAGTGTGAGAATTTGGTAGCAGAAATCTTCAGAGGGGATATATAGGTAGACAGAATGGCAAGTACAGCCTATAAGTTATTTAATTGTTCAAGTATAGGATCATATTATCCTAGATGTACCTATCATATGTTTGACCACATACTATGCAACTTCTAGCTACATGTAGAATTTTATTAAACAATGGCAATGATCAAAGATTCCAAAAAGGTGGACGGAATACTGATAATAGATTCAAGAACATCTTGCTCATGAGAGATATAAGATTATCCAAGTGAAAGCAATAAAGGCTTGAGTTATGGGAATCTGGACCATTGCAACTACGAAGTCAAATTATACACATATAGGCTGTGTTTGTTTCGCGGAATTTGGGTATTAGAAAAGGAAAGTGTTTCTTTTCTTGTGTTTTCCTGTGTTTGGGATGGCCAAGGAAGGGAAAATGATTCCCAAAGGAAAGGAAAAAGAGGAGAAAACTGGTTCCCTCCCACCCACCTCAGGAAACTGGTTCCCCCCTCCCCCCTCCACGGCCCCACCCACTTGCAAAATTATATGACTAAATTGTCTTTGCTCAAAATCATTATTTGCTAATATAATCAACTTTACTTGTTGTTTGTATGATTTTTGCACTATCACTGCAATGGAAACTAAAATGTGTATTCTGACTATATTCTTAGTCTTTCCAAACACTGGAAAGGAAAATTGATGGGAATTGCAATTTCCCATGCCTATGGAAAGAGCAAGGAATTGATTTCCTTTCTTTTCCTTTCCGCGAACCAAACGGGGCCTATAAAGCATGTAATTTGAGTATCTGTCAGAAAAATTATTCATGAAAATTTACTTGTGAGTACCACTCGAGAGCCAAGCTAAATGCACATACAGACACAAATCCTAACAACCATATTTAATGTAAAGGGGAACAAAGAATGATTCAAAATTGATACTGCAATTATATTACTTTTATATCTAGAATCCAAATAATAAATGCTTGTTAGCCATTTTTACATCAATACCCCCATTGTTCAACGCTCGTCTCAAACTACACCTTTGACAACTTAAAGAAACATAAACTCTTATATAAGGTTATTTTATCAAGTTTCAACCTGCGCGGTGCCAGCTTGGTTTTATATCAGCAAAAGATATGATCTCTTGCATCAAGTAAGCACTTATTAAATATGAAAGCAAGACCAAAACAGAAGAAAATGTCAATACAGAAAGATCCGAATATTATATGAGATTTTCTAATACTTTCTACACTTGGAAACAACTCCTCTACATTTAGTTTTGAAGCTCAAGTCTTTAACTCTTTATGAATAGTCATGTCCACTATAAGCTGCAACTAATGATCCTACATGTGCATATAGAATAGGATGACATATAAAAACTAAAAGTTTCTAATTACCTCCCGAAGGTAGTTGCTTTCTGTTTCGCCATTGAGATATATAGCAGAACATATCTTCAATATCATATACAGTTGTTCCCGTTCTTGTGTTTCAGTAGCACTGCAAAAGCATAAATCGAGTTATTACTTGGAAGTCATTATGAGAATCAAGCCCCATTACATGCAGAAAGTTTTCGACTTTTCGGTATCATAATTTATTTTGAATTGCTGGGAGCATGGTTTTTCAGACATGTACCATTAGAATGGTAAAGCATAATGAAAATCACAGCATATTAGAATCAACTATATGAATAGTTAATGTAAGGCATCAGGAGAACTTAAGCAGAATATCATGTTCCTTGTTTGATGGTTCCAAAATCATAAATTTAGGGGCTCTTAAATTGTATTTTGCTTTTTCTAAAAACCTGAAATTTTGAAAGCAGTTATAACTTCTTTGGAAGGGAAAAGAAAAACAAGAATTTTGGCAATAGATTTTACAAGATCTCACTAAATGAATAAATGATAGAATCTACTTTTGCTTGCGGTCTTAATGAATCTAAAAGAAGGTTACCTTCATAGCAGTGTGCGTTAGTTCAAACTGATAATTAACTAGCCAATTGATTCATTCTTTCAATGGCTTTTATGCCTGCCACCATGCGTTCTAGCATGGCAACATGCTTGTCCCAAATAGAAATAAATTGAGATAGATTTCCGAAAGTTATCAATCAACCAATTGAAATAGAACTCACAAATCAATCTCGTGACTTCTTATGGCTGTTCTTAATGAATTTAAAGAAAGAAAGCAAAGACATGTGGTGGCATACTTTCATGCATGGCAACATGTGTAACTGAAATCGATTTAAATGAGAAAAGTTTTCAAACACGACCAATTTTTTTCTTCTAGCACTGCAACAAGCTTCTACCTTCCTCACCAGCTAAGATGTCAAGTTGACAACCTAAGCATCACTATGATTAAGTGGATTAGATGCACAAATCTTCGTAGGATTCTATGTATAGTTGACAATAATGTTATTAAACTCAATTTAATTTAATCACTTTGAGATTCTGATTTGCTAAAGTTTAGATGTTGCTGATACTTTTATGGATGCAAGATCTACCCTTGCTTGCAGTATATAATCCAACAAACTAGTTTTACTTGTTCTGGATCACCTAGCTGTTTGGCTAATTCATAGTATTTAATCACATAAAGCAATCCATACACAGTCGCAGCTAGGTTAAAACATAGTGTCCCAAGTTCCAGGCTTGACCTTTCAAGCAGATACATGTATAAGAAACAACAAAATCAAAACTTGAACCCAATTTCACACACTGCAACACTCTAATCTAATCAGTGATCCATGTATAGCATTCAGTACAGTCTACATCAAAGCCAGAGCTGGCATTCAAACTTCAAACACTGAAATAAACAAAACACTGATCATATAATTCTGGGTTAACAGCTTCAGTACCTCCAGTTCAGTTCCGTCTGCTTTCCTCTCCGTCATCCAGCGGTCGGGTTCCTATCGCTCTGGTCAGCCATGGATCACAATTTCTTTGGGGCAATTTCTGGAACACAATCCCTGCATTGTGAACAGAGCCAGTTTAAAGGGTACCACGTGGCGCCATTCTGCTTGATCAACAGCGGAGCAGTTACATGCAAGAAGCAAAGATGGTAAATTACTAAATTTGATGCTTCCTGGGGACTATGCTTTTGGGTTTTTTGCATTTGATTTCCGGGTGCTTTGTTTGGAAGGTTCTTCAAGCTTAATGGGAATCGTGACAAAGAAAGTAAAGTGGTGTTGAGGTGGATTTTGGGTGGGAAAACAGAAAGACAGAAGATGAGACCAGCCGTTACTGATTTGACAGATGACTTCAAACCACGTCGCTTTGTGCTGCCTTTTGGGTACTTTTATATTCTTTTTTATATTTTGTCTCAAAATATTGATTTTTTATTAATTTAGGTTGTTAGGTGTGGAATATTCTGTTGACGACCAAAACCAACGTGAAAAATGAGAAATAAAAGCAATAAAACAAGGGGATATCCATGACTATTTGTAAGTGGGAGGTCCAACATTTGATTATGTAGTCATCTAAGGTGTTTTAGCCGTTGTTGTATGAAAATTTTAAAAAGCGAGCACTAGGTCTCAAGTGTAGCGACAGAACCTATTTGGGCTTCGTAAGCAGCAACGCATGACACTCCTTGCATATGCCGCATTTCGATTGGGTGACAGTTGTTGTTGGGGTCGTGTGGCTAGATGAAGGTAAAGTAATTGGCTCATTGGCATATGGACTTCTGTGTGCGCGCGCGATATTAATGCCTCCAACCAGGCCAACCAGTGGGATTCCTAGGTTACTTGATTTACCTTACAGCTTCGTTGTCCAAAATTTTAAACTTTTAAATTATATTTAGCGATTCTATATCTTAAATTAATGGGGTGCAGTTTAGGAAAAAAAAAAAAATCTTATTAGATGATTTGTGATTATAATATAACTAAAGAAATGATTTGTAAATATTCTATATGTAGAATACATATATAATTTTAGGAAATCGAGATCATGAACTCAGACAAACTAATAATTTGAATGAATGATGATTGAAGAGTTATCGATATATATCATCGTACCTCTGGTAAATCATGAATTCGATAATTTGTGAAGATGCCTCGTTTCCCTCTTATAGCATGATGTTTCTCTTCATCTTTGTTGTCAAAAATGTCGAAAACTATTAATTATACTCTTTCACAAAACTTGAGAAGTAAACAATAAGTCGAAGATGACCATAGATTTGTGTATATCTAATTGTGATTGTTTGGGGTTTCGATTTATAGGCCGATTGGGAGGATTCTTAGAGAGAGTAAAACAATGGGATTTAATAATATATCAAACCAGTATCTGGTTTTGTGCATACCAAATTGTCCATCACTAGGTTTTGATTTATAAGCCAATGGGAGTGATAAAAAAAAAAAAAAAAAAGCAAATTTGGAATGGAAAGGTCTCTTATCTTTTTTATGTTGGATTGTGAAAACATTGGGCTTTAATAATCAAACCAGTCTCGTACCTGGCATAGTTTTCACAAAATTTTATGTATGTCTTGCATATCAATACTTTACCTTTTGTATTTGTTTCTTACTAAGTGCTTTTGACATTCATCATTTACTAACATAACTTATTAAGAAAACTTATCGAAATTGGACAACTAGAGTTTACATATCTTATGACTTTTGAAGAGTGCTTGCTACTTTTTAAAATTTTTCTTTTGCCGAAAAGAATTCTACCTTTATGTACTAAAAAAGGGTAGAGTGTGTTTCATGGTACCTAAAGTCTCACAATTTAAACAATTTGTTTATATATATAAAGAAAATTTGACTTCTATCAAAGAGGGGTCCATAACTTCTATTCAAGTAGTTTATGTACCCACAGATGATTTGACCGATCTTGTTCCAAGCATCATCACACACACACACACACACGCGACTTCTATCAAAGAGGGGTCCATAACTTCTATTCAAGTAGTTTATGTACCCACAGATGATTTGACTGATCTTGTTCCAAGCATCATCACACACACACACAGAGGTTCTGAGGGGAACTCCTCAAACTTGAAAGTTGAGGGTGTTTATATTTTTAGCATGTAGTTTAATAATCTAAATCACTCATTCTCTAGTTACATACATATATAAATATGCTACAAAAAATTAGCCAAATCAAAAAGCATTCAACCCTGTTCGTTCTAACTTTATCTCATGGGCTAAATTTATTCACACATTTTCAATGACCAAAATTATTATAGATTTGATTGATATTTTGTAGACACGATTCTTACATAGGCACCTAAAAGACCAATAGTTTAAATCGTTGAATTATGTTGAACACTAACTAACCCAAATCCGAATTCAAAACGTGATCAGAGTTCCACATTTTTAAATGTTCCCATTAGAGAACCCCAGTACATCCATTGAACTACTTTCTAACCTTCTAATATTGACTACTAATTGCGTCACTACTAGATTTGTCGCCTCCTTGGTTGTTGCTGAGGGCGCTGTCAATATGAATTTAGGCAAAATTGGATGTGTGGTCTTTTCAGAAAAACCTCTTAGGTCCTACCTATTGGATAAGCTGCTAACTTGCTGGAAGCAATAGATTTCTGAACCGATTTTCTTCGGATCTGGTTGGTAAAGAAACTCTTCACCATTCTGAAGAGAGATAGACTAGGTGGATCTTGTTCTCATTCAAGAGCAGCAAGCCCCAAAATGAAGTCTTCAGCTACAAAAATGAAGGAAAAAGTTTGGAGATACCGGTTCAATTTCCCTAACTAAGAGCAAGGAAAACGTTTTTTTCCCTCTGTTTTGTATACCTTACAGATAATAATTTATGTATGTAGTTGATTACTTAATTCTTTCTATGATATTCAAATTGCACCCAGTTGGATCTTCATCTAGTTAGGTGATTCATATTTAATGATCCAGGGTCGTGAACTTTTTCTTTTTCAATGTTGTTTGAGCTTTTGTTATCAAGTTAGTTGAAATTGTGAAATGTATAAATCTTTATAGTCAATTTTTTTTGTTGAAGTAATGATAATTTTATGGGTCATTCTAGTTGGACCTCCAAATTTGATATTTAGACCTCCAACTTTTTTCAATTATTAATAAGAGAGTTTCTATTGGGACCTCCAAATCTGCTCACTTGACCTCACTCTATTATGAATTAGTAAATGACATATATAACCTACTATAAAATGGCTATTAAGGACAATAATTTTACCAAAAAAAAATATTATATTTATTTTAGGGCTAAATATTGGTTATTACTCTGTGGTTTAGGTCCAAATTCAATTCAGTTACTGGACTTCTAATTTCATCAAAAACACCCCTGTACTTTCAATTTTGATCTATGATTAATTTCAGTTTACCCCCCTGAGGTTTGGGGGTGTCATTATTTCACCCCCTCTACTTTCAATTTTGAATTTTTACCCCCTAAACTTTCCAATTTCAATCAACCGTGTCCAATTTCCCTTATTCCGTCCAAAGTCAACGTTAACTTTGACTTTTGAGGGGTAAAATGGTCTTTTCAAGATAAAAAATATATAAAAAAATAAAAAAATATTTTTTTTTTCTTTTTTTTTTTTTCTGTTTCTTCTTCTTCTTCTTCTTCTTTTTTTTTTTTTTTTTTTTTTTTTTCTATTTCTTCTTTTTTTTTTGTCTTCAACCCATACACCAAAAGTTATAATAGGTTTATAAAAACAAAAAAAATTCTAGGTGGTTGAAAGCCGCTTGCTGGTCTACGATATTTGTGATATATCTCCGATAAAGTGAAGAATTTTAGGATATATCCCCCATAAAGTGAAGAAATATCTGTAAAAAATAATTTTACACTTTATCTAAAAATAAATATCTGTAAAAAAATAATTTTACACACTCGCTGGTCTACGATATTTGTGATATATCTTTGATAAAGTGAAGAATTTTAGGATTCCCTAATAAAGTGAAGAAATATCTGTAAAAAATTATTTTACACTTTATCTGTAAATAAATATCAGTATATTCCCAATAAAGTGAAGAAATATCTGTGTAAAATCATTTTTGGTCTACGATATTTGTGATATATCTCCAATAAAGTGAAAAAATTTAGGATATATCCCCAATAAAGTGAACCAATATCTGTAAAAATGATTTTACAATTTATCTGTAAATATCTGTATATCCCCAATAAAGTGAAGAAATATCTGTGTAGAATCATTTTTTACAGATATTTATTTACAGATAGTGTAAAATTATTTTTTACAGATATTTCTTCACTTTATCAGAGATATATCACAAATATCATAGACCAGCGAGTGTGTAAAATCATTTTTTACAGATATTTATTTCTAGATAAAGTGTAAAATTATTTTTTACAGATATTTCTTCACTTTATTGGGGATATATCCTAAAATTCTTCACTTTATCGGAGATATATCACAAATATCGTAGACCAGCAAGCGGCTTTCAACCACCTAGAGTATTTTTTTTGTTTTTATAAACCTATTATAACTTTTGGTGTATAGGTTGAAGACAAAAAAAAATGAAGAAATAGAAAGAAAAAAAAAACGAAGAAACAGAAGAAAAAAAAACAGAAAAAAAATTATTATTATTATTTTTTATATATTTTTTATCTTGAAAAGACCATTTTACCCCTCAAAAGTCAAAGTTAACGTTGACTTTGGACGGAATAGGAGAAATTGGACACGGTTGATTGAAATTGGAAAGTTTAGGGGGTAAAAATTCAAAATTAAAAGTAGAGGGGGTGAAATGATGACACCTCCAAACCTCAGGGGGGTAAACTGAAATTAATCCTTTGATCTAATAGGTCCAATTCGTTAATATTCTATTATGAGTTCAACATATAGTTGGATTATTTGATGAAAAACTTTTTATTTGATAGATTTCTAATAGTGAGACCCACTCCTAAATTGACTATGCATGTCACCTCACCACCACATCATAAAACATAGGCCATATATGAGCCACGTCAATAAGCTAAATGACTCAATTATCATATGACTAACAGATTGGACCTATTAGATCAAAATTGAAACTGCAGGTGTGTTTTTGATAAAATTAGAAGTCTAGAGACTGAATTGATTTTGGACCTAAACCACAGGGTAGTAACCAGTATTTAGCCCTTTATTTTATGTAGACTTTCCAATTCAATAATATTAGATTGTATTCCTTATTATTTTCCTTATCTATTTTCATTTTTCAATTTCACTACATACTTATTAAAGCATTCATATATATATATATATTTAATAAGAATTAAAAATATGATTAAGATCATGTAACATAAAAATGTATGATATATATGTTGAATGCATATTGGTGAGGGAAAACAAAATAAATCCTCTTATGATTTATGACCTAAATCTAAGTCAATCCATTATATTTGCAACCAAAAAAAAAAAAAAAAGACACTAAAAATATTTAAATAATTAATCATGTGGTAACAAAAAATACAGGAAAAAAAATAAACATTAAAAAATGATTTTTTTTATATTTTTTTTTTAGAATAAAAACAAATGATTTCTTCATATTTTTTTGCACAGCTAAAATAGAAATTTTTTTTTAAAAAAAATTAAAAATATTTAAATAATTAATCATGTGGTACAAAAAATACAAAAATAAATAAACATTAAAAAAAGAATGATTTTTTTTTTTTAGAATAAAAATAAATGATTTCCTCTTTTTTTTTTTTTTGCACAGCTAAAATAGAAAAAAAAAACATAATAGTTCATGGCATTTTCTTATTGATTAGACATTAATTTTTGAAACTCAAGTTTGATTAAGAAATGTATATTTAGTTAAGATTTATAGAGTGATTAAATCATTGAAATGACTAAAATTTTTATTTTAAAGATAATAATTTGTTTGCAAATTATATGAGTGAGGTTATTTGAGGAAGTTTAGTGAGTAAATTTAGTATTTGAAGATTTGATAAGAGGTGTAAAAAGCATAGAGGTCAAGTGAGTAAATTTGGAGGTTCCAATAGAAAAACTCTATTAATAAACTTTGTCAAGTTATATGAAAAGACAAATAAGGACAAAGAGAGAAAAATGGAAAGATAAATAAATAAATAAATATTCTTCTTACCTCCTCCGACTAAATATAACATTCAATCAAATTATTTTTTTTCCCCGAAATTTCCTTATATTGCCTATATAGTTTTATAATTTACCTAGAACAATTAAATAAAAATAATAATTTCTATACATGGCCAATCATTTAATACAAAAGTAAATTCAAAACAATCTGATTTGGAATTTTCTTAAACTAAATTAATTGAATATTATGGTATAGTTATTACTCGATCTTCCAACTCAAAACCCTTGAAATTATTCTTTTAGCAAATTCAAAGGGATTCCAATAACATATCAAGATTGAGAACTAACCCTCTGATTAATTTTGGTGGATGACAGACCTATTCATAAGAAAGCAATATCATGTGATTTTAATTCATTATTCTTCTCATAGTTGAAGATAGATAATAAAAGGGTTAAATACTGTTTACTCCCTGATTTTCAAGGAAAAAACGGTTCAGTTTCTTCTTTTTTAATTTCACACGTTTACTCCCTCATCTCTCAATTTTTGACCAATAGGTCTATTCCGTTACTCTCCGTCGAAAAGCTCCGTTAGATAGATGACGTGGCAGTCTTTCTGCGGCAAAATGCCTATTCTACCCTCAAATCCTTTTTTTTTCCCTTAATTTATTGTTTTATTTTTTTTATATTTTTTTCTTTTTCTATTTATCTCTTCTTCTCCCAACTCTCTCCCCTCCACCACCCACCACCGTATGTTTCTCTCACATGCTCCGTTCTCCTATTCCACCCACCTCACACACACTAATCTCCACCGCAACCTCACATCCACCAATCCTCCTCATCACCCATCACCGCCCTATCCTATCCTCTCCACCGCAATCTCACATCCACTAATCCTTCTCATCACCCATCACCTCCCTATCCTATTCTCTCCACTGCATCTCATGCTCGACACCTTTCCACCACCACCATGTCCCCAAAATTAAAACCCAAAATGCACAAAACCCCAAAATCAGTAATCCAAACATAAACACGATTACCCCAAACAACATTACTCCAAATCAGAGAGTTTCAGAAACAAAGAATGAAAAACCCATATCGATCTTCCTCCAATGTCGCCTCCAAATCCATGCCCCAATCCCCACAGCCATCACCAACGCTGCTGCTCCGCCGCCTAAAACCCTGCTCCCCAAAAACAAGATCAAATCTTGTCCCTCCGTTGCCTTACCCAGACCCTCCATCACCCACCAAAGCTGCCGTCTAGTGTCGCCGTCAAACAAATCAAATCAAATCTTTCCTCTTATCATCAAACTCAAATCAAATCCATCAGAACAGAATCTCTAGGGTTTTCTTCTTCCAATCTTTCTCAGAAACACAGAGTTTGAGAGAGAGAGAGAGAGAGAGAGAGAGAGAGAGATGGAAGGGATGATGTACCACAAGGTGCAGGAGTCAAAGCTGTGTGTCGTGGTGGCGTTGCAGGGTCCTTCTCCAAATTTGATTTGGCGGCGCTCAACTCTGATCTCTATGGAAAGGAGTGCCAGACGATGCAGCTCAACCTCCAAGCTGGACCCAACGCCGCCGCCGGCGATTTCCTCTCTGAGGAGTCCCAAAACGTCTTCCTCAAGAGGAGTATGCTTTCGCCGCAATATAGAGATAGAGAGAGAGAGATCTGAGGAAGGAAGAGAAATAAAGGAGAGAGAGGGGTTAAGAACAGAGTGAGGAAGTGAGGGTCCTCAATGTTGGAGTCTCAGAGGTGGAAGTGAGGAGGAAGAATAAGAGATAAATAGAAAAAAAAAAATAAACGCATCAAAAGAAAAAAGGAAAAAAAAAAAGGAACTAAGGGTATATTAGACATTTTAGCAGGGAGGATGTTGCCACGTCAGCTACTTAACCGATATTTTGGACGGAGAGGACTTATTGGTTAAAAATTGAGAGATGAGGGAGTAAACGTGTGAAATTAACAAGGGATGGACTGAACTGTTTTTTCCCTGAAAGTTCAGAGAGTAAACAATATTTAACCCATAATAAAAAGTAGAGTAATAGATTATTGTATCTCATGTTCAATGACGTTTTGGTAAAAATAAGCAGGTCTAATTAGCTTTTCAAGTATTCAAAAAAGTTCATTAGAGGTGCACTAAGTAAAGGAGGTCCAAATAGAAAATTTTGAGGTCTAACTAGAACCACTCTAATTTCATTGATAAATAGCGCATGCCAAGAAGGTCATTACATACCCAGCCGCTGTCACATAACAATGGACAGAATAAGGTTTTGTGGGGGAGCTACAGTGGTATATAGGATAGACCAACTATATTTGAACTTATCACTCGCTTATTTAAAGTGAGCCTATCAAACTATGGGGATGAAATCACCTGTCCCCAATAACCCTATCCCAACTCTGCCCCATGAATGAAAATTTGACACGTCATCATTAACCTAACACCATACTAACTCTGTTAGTTCTCACTGAAAAATAATTAATAAAATTTAAATAATATTTTTCTCTTTTTCTCTTTCTTTCTATTAATTCAAGCACAGATCTAGCCATCAAGCCATTCTGGCCAGAGAGCCTTCTTCAGCAATGTTGTTTTCTTCTCCTTCATCTTCCTCTTCTTTGCCTTGTTAGCTCTACTTCGTGGCCCGAGATGAGGAGGCTAAAGTTGGCTTTGCAGGGCTTTTCTTATTCAAGGTTTTAGTTGTGGGAGTTACAGTGGCTATGGTGGTTTCGGTGGTTGTTGCGGCGACTGATGGTGTGGATCAGGGTGATGGGTCTTTCTAATGGAATAGCCAACACTATATTTCTAGTAAATCGAATTTAGAGATTGTAAAAGAAATCAGGTTTTGCCTCTTCTTCAAATCATTTTGGCTATTTCAATCTGTAATTATTCATCTTTAAAAAATCCTAAAATTTGAATAAATGCCTCCATTGCAACCACTAGCTAACCAAAATTCTATATTCTTCTTGTTTTTGCCACAACGCATCTCTGTAGTGCATCCTCCTCTTCGTCGCATTAAATCACTTTATCAGTTTCCTTCCGTCGCAATCAACTTCCTCCTTAAGAGATGACGAACACAAATTGGGATGGGTTTCCAACTGGATTAAAACTTAAAATCCATAGCAAGGTTGTTCGAGTGATGGAACAAAGGGTGTTGAGTTTGTTGCAGAGGTATAGAGAAAGAAGAAAAGAAGAAGAATACGGATGGAAAGGGAAGAGAAAGAGTTGGAGTCAAACAATAATCAATGAGTTTTATTTATTTTATTAAGAAAAAAAAAGCTGAAAAGTAATAGACTTAACGGTGTTAACCTCTGTTAAGTTAATGGACTGGTGTCACGATATAGGAGTAGTGATAGGGTTAATAGGGACAGGTGATTTCATCCCTTAAACTATGACCCAGCACGCATAATAATAGGCTAGTAAAAAAACTAACTAAAAGGTAGGTATAAAAACCCAACAGTCATTCTGAACCCAAATGAATCAGGCCTAAAATTTATCTTCCATGCTCCAAGCTCAACCAGCGACCCAAGAAGCCTATCAAGGCCAAGACACCCGACCTAGATAGAGGCCCAACAAAGGCTCAAAATGAGCTTCTCTGCTGAACTCCAACATGATGACGGCGCAGTCATCCACTTTCGCATATCAGACAACCACCATAATGATGGAATTCATGCCATCGACGTCCCCCATAACCGGGTTAGAACTTGGGTCCAATCACAACCCAAATGCACAACCACCCAAAATGATATGGCCACCATCGCAGGGCACCTCGACGCTACCTTCATCGGACCACCGATGTCCACTGGACATCCATCTCCTTCATATCGCTCACCATGCTCAACAACAGCCAAGCTTTTCCCAATTTGCACCACCAAACCAAAGCGGTGTGCCTTCCTCTCCTCTCTAAATTTCGATTTCAGCCACTCATGCGTCAAATCATCGAGGCTAGCCACCTTTGAATTCACATCGAGCCCAGAGTTAGGAGGCACTCTAGATGAGGAAAGCCAGTGGCCGCAAGCCCAAATAGTCAGAGCTCAAGCACTATCGCTACTACCACCGCCAAAAAAATCGGGTGAAAGTAGAAAGTATCTGTGAAATGGATCAAAGGAAGGGCAGAAGAGCCTTGCATGGGGAAGTCAACCATAGCTGTTATGCGCATCGTCGTCAAGAAGCAGCGGTGTTACTATCAGCATGAAGAAATACACTACTAGAGAGAATAGGGTTTTCATAGTGCTCGTTTATAATCTTTATAGTCAATTGAAAATTAAGCAATTGAAGATATCAATTATTCAATATTGGTTCATGACGAACACAAATTACAACATACGAATGTATGACCTAGTTATTTGCTACCTTAGAGCATCTTTAGCAATGCTAGCCATTTTTGAGTCAAATTTTAGCTAAAGTAGCTAAAAAGTCATTTTAACTAGCCACTTTAGAAATACATCTGTATCAGTGCTCTCTGTTTGGCTCCAAAACTAGTCTAGTTGCAAATAGTCTCTTTTGAGCATGTGCGTAGGCGTGCCAACACCGTGGGGTGCAGTCTTCAGAGAATCTCTTGACCTGACTTCTTCTTGAGCGTTGTGGACGAGGAGAGCACCGACCTTGTCACAAGGTTCTTTTCTCTGCTTTCCGAAAAAGGACTTCTTGCCTTACAGATAAGGCTTTGGTTATGATGTCTTGCATTCACCGAATCGATACTTAGTGTTGTTGACTAAGCAGAGCAATAACTGGGAAGTTGGGAGAAAGCACAGGGTTTACTAAAGCGTGACTTTAGCTTCGTTGGGTTGCGAGGGCGTTACCCTTGCTTCGCTGGTTCACAACTAGGTTGTAGGTAGGTTTGCTCTGGAGAGGCTTTGATAATCGTTGAGATTGATTGATTGAAGAGTTGTCTTTTTTTCGTCCTTGAAACCTAGTATTTATACTCTAGGGTTTCGACTGTTCCTTGCCATAGAAGGATTATTGATTGAAGTTTCTTATTCAATCTCCGCTACCTGATTCCAATAAGGGCTCGTTTTCCTTATGGATCTTGGAATGGGTGAAGCTGTTACCCAAACCCAAGTAGGCCTATTTTTGGGCCACAGGTATTGGCCCGCTATGCTAAATCCCCTAAAGGGATCTTGCCAAAAATACTTTTGGGTTCAAACATTGCCCCCCAGGCCCCGATATCAGGCCCTCAAAAACGTAACTGATTGAAGGGGACTCAGACGACACGCCTGATAACCAAAACGAGGTCATAAATGAAGGTCGCGTCCATTTTCTTTGCAAAACGTATTTTCGTCGTATCGTTTCCCTCACAAAATCTCTTATTTAAACCCGCAACCACCTCAAACCTGTCACATCAGAAACCCTTCCAGTCTCTTAAACCCAAAAACTACATACTCCTCACAGAAACCCAAAAATGGCTCCCCCTAAGAAGATGATCATCGATCAGGAAGAAGAACTCAACGAGAAGGCCGCTCATACATGGGGAACCAACATCAGTGCCCGCTATTTCATCCATACTAATGTTCAGAGACCTCTGCTTCTCAGACTTCCAAACCACCATGCCGGACTGGGTCTAGCGCCGCGAGATTCCATGCCGGAAAACGCTCTCGCCCTCTACTGCCTTCCTATCTATCAGCCCATTCCGGTCATCCGAAGGACCCCTGGAGATTTCACAAGCTTGGACGCAAATCAGCACAGAGCCTAAATAGGGTACTGGCTCACTACCATTACCGCGGCTAAACTCTCCTAGTATCGCGAGGCACATCGCGAGATCTGGCTTGCTGGAACGCGGCAGCTATTACCCACACCATTGATCTATGCTTTCAACTTCCGCGCGGCGGCAATTGTTCACCGCTAGCCGCCTTCCTTTGTTTCTGGAACACCGCCACCAACACCTTAGATTTTCGATTCGGTCAAATGAGCATCACATTGCTAGATATTCTCGCCATCACCGATCTACCCATCGACGGCGAACCCTACGTGCATGGCCAATTTGACTCTGTCACCTTCACTTCAACAAAGGTTCAAACTGGTCACGGCTCGCATACCGGCTCGTACCCACGGTGGCTGGCCCATTACTGCAAAGAGCACAATGCGATCAGCGGCATTGCATTCCTAATGTATTGGCTTTGCAAATTCATCATTTGCACCTCTGCTAACTAGCCCACTGGTCCTTGGACTTTCCTAGCCATAACCTTCTAAAACGGCCGCCGCGTAGGGCTCGGACAACCAGTGCTAGGCGCTCTCTACCGTACTCTATACTAAGCCATCATGCACCCTTTTGAGACTGGTATTTCTGGCCCTTTTTGGATCCTTGACTTCTGGATTCAAACCTATTTCCCGCAATTCCGCCGGGACGATATCCCACAGCTTCCACCGGCTGACGCACTTCTGGGTTAATGGCTCAGCCGTGAAGCAAGGTACACATCCCCACCTTACTCCGAGTGCTTCACATATCTATATCTCCTACACAAAATGCCCTACTGTGACTTAGTACTTATTAGAAGATTTCCACCTCTGCTTGAACATGGGTTCCTTCTTGGGAACCCTAACTATAGTGATCGCGCGTGCTTGGCCTTTCGCCGCGCAGTCTCCTGCTCATACATCAAGCTCGCTGCTGATGAACTCAATTACGAGCTTTACACACCCAACCACTTCGCCTGCCAACTTGGTCTGATCCAGTTAGTACCATTCCCCCTCTATGATGCTTGGAACTACAACACTTCCTAGCGCAGAATTAGACCCACAGCCGGGCCTCCTCCAGCCCAAATCATGCTCGCGATGGTCGACCTTCCTAACTGGGCCAACAAACTCGACCCCGTCAATGGGGCCGCTGAGGACTATGAGCAATGGTGGTCAGAGGTTTCTGTTAACTGCTGGAGGCAAAGGGATGACGAGCTCTTTGTGACCATCTTCGAAGATCTGAGGTATCCCTATGATGCTGACATTGAGTTGCTTGCCCGCTTCCCTGAAGATGAAGCACTTTTCCCACTACCTGAGCCGGCTCCGAGACCCGCGTGAGCCTCGCGTCATGTTCAAGTCAGAATTGTTATCCGCGAGCCTTCTCACGAGGAAACTCCCTTAGCCTGTTCTCCATTTCCCTCTTTTGCTTTACTCTTTATCTTCTCAACTCGAAGTCCAATGCAGCAAGGAAGCATGCCGCCTTCTGGCAATCAAGCGGTTGCTGTTCCCCCGGCCACCGGCCAGGCCCGAAGTAAAAAGCAATAGCGACGGAGCCTGAAATTGAAGACTCCTCTGATGATGAAGATCCGCAATCGGTAAGGAGCTCCTCTTAGAACCTGATGCCTCGACATTTTCTTTCAAAGTCTAAATTACCTCCTTTTCTTACTAGATTGCCGTCTCTTTGGCTCGAAAATGCAGTCGCGCTGACCCCCGAACTTATCTGTGGGAAGAAGATAAACCACTCACTGATCGCCTGGTAATACATACTCATAGCGAGCATTGAAACCTTTCATTTTACCATTATGTCTGAAACTATAACGCTCCTCACTTGCAGGTTCGTCACAGGTCCTCAAGGCAAGTTGGGGAAGGATCATCTGTTGCTGCTGGGGGAGAAGCCTCTTTGCAAGCCCAAGTACAGCCTGATTCAACTAACTCTTCACCTCCTGCCAATGCCGCGAGTGACCAACAGTTGGCTCTAGTGCCAGTGGAGATTTTAGATGACCGCTCTCTTGAGGCTGAGGAAAGAGTGCCGCTTCTGGACACCCTTTGCGAACAACGAACCATGACACTCACCCTAGAAGTAACGCCTGATTCGGTTCCAGACAATGCTGAGGTTACCCCGGAACAAATGGCAATAGTGACTTGCGCGACATTTGCTGAAGAGGTATATTGCCTTGTAACCATTTCTCCTTCGACTCCTGTCTTAATCTTTTTACATTCTAATGCCTCCTTCTAGGGTTAAGACGTCCCTCCAAATGAGGAAGTGGCTATCGCTGTCGAGGAGGTAGCTGTCAAGAATCCCGCTGAATCGGATAGTGAAAACATAGCGGACCAGGAACCTTCCCCCCATGCACTTGAAGCAGGGTAGGTGATGAACCTAGAGCTAGAACCGGAGGTAGTCCCTATTGTAGAACCTCTTAAGGCTCCTGTCAATGTTCTTGTTCCTCAGCAAGCTCCGCCGTCAAGATTAGAGCGATTGGCACGTGTGCTTGAAGTAACTCCCCCTGGAGTCGTAGATGATGCTAGAGAAGGCCTTCGCCGCCTCTTGGGCCCTGATATTCTGACACCTGGCGCGCTTGCGAGAGCTTTAGAATACCTCCGAGTTCTTCTTCATGAGCATGCCATTACTGAAGACCAGTTTCGCAACATAGACAAGCTACTGGGGGATCTTCCCGGGTGGTTAAATGAGAAGACAGCCGCGACGGCCCAAGACAGGCAGGCTAGGGCACAATATCAGGCCCTCGCCCAACAGACAGACTCCTCGCGCGACTTCTTGGGTGAACGGGTCATCCTCATTAGGGACTTCTCGCATAATCATCTTCGGTCCCAAATTCAAGACCTTTAGGCCCAACTAGCCGCCGTGACGGCTAGGCTTGCCCATGAGGAGCCTCTAGTGGAGCAGCCTTTAGCCGCTTATGAGGCATTATCTCAAAATCTGGCCCAGGCCAGCGCGACAGCCCAACAAGCAGAACGGGCCTCTACTGATGCCAGCTTCTGTTTGGATGAACATTTCCTTCGCCTAACTTATGCAGGCCAAGGCCTTTAGGCCCCTAGTATTAGGCCCATTACTTTGTACGAACAAAATCAGTATTAATATTAGTTATCTATTTATCCCACTCACTGGCCCAAACACTTCTTTTTTGTGTGCACTTAATTCTGCCTCATTTGTTCATTAAACCGTTTCGAAAAGATAATCTCGATAAGGGACGGTTACCTTGAAGACCGTTCCGTTTCCCACGCGTCTTTAATTTCCTTCATTTTCAAGATCATGGCATTCAATTCTGATTGATGGTGTTGAATCTACTTCAACCGTCTATCAAAGGGCTAAGGCCACTGAGGTTGGCCTTATAAATACATGTACTTAGTGGAAGTGAGAATGCACGCAACCATGGCTTATCCAGAAATAACTTTGCGAGCCCTACTTCTTTTCCTTCTCTTTCTGAAATCTTCCCATCATAATCTCGCTCTCAGCCTCTAGATCTTAGGCTTTATGGCTTAATCTCAAGTCCTGGGTAGGCCTTATGGCTTAATCTCAGGTCCAGCCACATGTCTTTGGCCTCATAATGTCTGGATGGGATTCACCAGTTTCAGTTAGGCTGAAGAACACGCGGTGCTCCTGACGCGGGGTACCACATTCTGGGGAGTCCTTCTCTTTAGGTTCCCTCACGCGGAGCAAACCGAAGAAAGGTGGGAGGCCACCCAAGGCCGAACGCTATTTTTCGGTGCCCTACCTCAGGGGTTTAACGAACAGGCTTATGTTTTTCCCCTAAGGGAGTTGAGGCAACTGGGCTGTGCTCTCCTCATGATGACCACCTTCATCCCGGGGGATAACCACCTAGAAGGGTTGCGATGGATTATTTCCTTCCCTATCCTTGCAGTACAAATGATAGCAGCCGTAGCTCAGATCTGAGGAGGGTGGAGAGAGCAAGAGGAAGAGTGACCATCTCACTGCCCCTCATAGCAGAAAATCCAGAAACTCTTAGGAGATCTACAGTCCAATGTTTCAGCCACTTTTGGCTTTGTAGTCTTGCAAATGTGACCTTCGCGAGTGTACTTGTATTGCTTTTCGCCGCAAAGCCACTTTATGAATACAATCTTATTTCTTTCGCTACTTTTTATAATGTAGTAAGGCCTCTGGTATAGGCCATGTTAAACGTGTTCAAACTCTTAACACTTATTGTCAAAAGAATTGAAAATTTTCTTAAATAAATCTCTCAAATTTAAATTTTAAATTGTTGAAAAAATTAAAGAAAAATTAAATCAGAGAAAACAAGGCCTCTTGTACAAGGCCGCGAATACAAGGCCTGAAGGCATAGACTGTTGCCCCCTAGTCTTACTAGATGAAATGAATACATGAAACTGGGGCCACTGAAGAGGCCTAAGTGTAGGGGAGGACGCGAACATAGTAAGACTATGTTTGCCCCCCTGTCATAGGAACAGGTGGATCTGGGGGATCTTCAAATTCCCAGATACTTGGGTAATATTTTTCAAGAACCTGCCATTGATTGTGTTGCAATGGAGTTCGCCGTCCAAATCCTTAAGGTGAAAAGCTCCGCGATCGAGAATTCGGTGAATCACAAAAGGTCATTCCCATCAAGGAGTCCATTTGCCGCGGCCGGTCAACTTTTCGCCAAACGGTAATACCGCCTTCCAAACCAACTCACCTTCTTTGTAACTGCGGCCACGTGTCTATTTATCATAGGCGTTAGCAATGCGTTGCTTTTCCATCACTAAGCAGTCCAAAGCCTCTAAGCGCTTCTCACTAAGATCCTCATGCTCGTGCCACATAGCCTGGACATAGTCCTCATCGATCAAATGATGTTGATCCTGCACGCGTAGGGACTGAACATTGAGCTCTAAAGGTAGAACTACGTCATGACCAAACATCAAAGCATAGGGCGTGGTGGCAGTAGGGTTCTGCTTGGAAGTGCGATAGGCCCATAGTGTCTCGTACAGTGTTTCATGCCACTGGCGACAAGCATCTTCTTCAGTACGGTGATGATAATCTTGTTACTGGCCTCCGCTTGACCGTTGGATTGAGTGTAATAGGGTGTGCTATGGATAAACTAGATGCCCAATTCATCGACGAGCTTCTCTACGGCACCGCCCATTAATGTTGCCCCCCTGTCGGACACCAACTCCTCAGGGATGCCGAACCTGCAAACAATATTGTGAAAGATGAACTGGCGAATGATGGCACCAGAGGCCTCCTTCATAGGTTCAGCCTCTACCCACTTCGTGAAGAAGTCAGTAGTGACGATGATGAACTTGTGCTGGAGAGAAGAATGAGGATGAATCATTCCAATCAAGTCCAACACCCAGCCTCGTGTAGGCCAATGTTTAATAATAGGCTACATGGGGATATTAGGAACGTGCTGGACTGGTCCATATGCCTTGCAATCTTGGCATCCTTTAGCGAAAGCGATACAGTCCTTCAAAATACTGGGCTAAAAATACCCATGCCTCCAGATTAGCCAACGCATCTTTGGACCCTCTTAATGGGCTCCACACACGCCGGCATGTGCCTCTCACATTAACTGCTTTGCTTCGCGGCCATACACACATCCGAAGTCTATACCGTCTTCGCCATGTCGTCACAGTTCGTCACCTCGGAGGAAGTAATTTAGTGCAAGAAAATGGATCTTCCTGTCTGCAGTGGGATCTGGCTGCTTGATGTAAGCGATCAAAGGTATACGCCAATCCATGTCAATGGGATCTAAGACTACCACCGTTGCGTCATCAGGTGGGTCAGGCCGCGCAAGCCACGAAGGCAGCATGCATTGCTTAACCTTGAGAATTCTCTCGCGAACCCCATATTTCAAGGTAATGCCTGTAGCCATCTGAGCGAGTTCATTTACAGCAAAGTTGCGCTCGCGAGGAATATGTTCTAAGTCCACGTCATCAAATTGGACCAAAAGCTCAAGAACACACTTAAGATAGGGGGCGAGTAAATAGCTGACGCACTTGAACTTCTCGCGAAGCTGGTTGACCACGAGCAAAGAGTCGCCGCGTACCTGGATGTCTCTGACTCCGAATTCTAGCAACACTTCTAGGCCTATAATGAGGGTCTCATATTCTGCCTGGTTATTAGTGTACCGGAACTCCATCTGGAAAGAATATGAAAAACGATCGCCTGCTGGGTTTTCCAGAACAACCCCTGCCCCTGCTAGCGTATCCATGCACGAACCATCGAAATATTGTACCCAGGGTTGCAGTGAGAGAGTGGCTTGATATAGCGCGGCGTACTCCGGTAAGCACGCCAAGTTCGGATGATCTAAAGCTTCAGCGGCGACCTCTAAATCTCTCACTGCAGGGACATCCAACATAGGGTGGTGTGCCAGAAAATCTGCAATGGCTTGCCCTTTTACTGCCTTTTGCGGGACATACTGTAGCGAGAATTTTGACAAGGCGAGCACCCATTTGCCAATACGACCTATCAAGATAGGTCGCAATAGCATATACTTGACTAGATCGGTTTCAGCAATAATGCAAGTAGTAAAGGATAACATGTAATGCTGCAACTTGCACGCTGAGAAGTATAATGTAAGACACAGCTTTTCCATTAGAGTGTACCTTGTTTCGCAATCTGTGAGTGTCCTACTGAGGTAAAAAAATGGCATGTTCTACGCCCTCTTCATCATCCTGAGCAAGTAGGCTACCAATGGAAGCCTCAACTGCTGAAATATACAAATTTAATGGAAATCCAGCTCTGGGAGGAACGAGCACTGGCAGGCTCGCCAGATAGGCCTTGATTTTGTTTAAAGCCTCTTGATGTTTAGGTTCCCACACAAACTCATTTTGTCCCTGCAACTTCAGTAGTGGGGAAAAGGGCTGGATTTTACCTGCAGAGTTAGAGATGAATCGTCCCAAGAAGTTAATCTTACCCAGCAGTCGCTGTAATTTTTTCTTCGTTCGTGGGGGAGATGCGTTGATAACGTCGTTTGCCTTATCCTCAGGGACCTCGATGCCCCTTTGATGGAGAATGAATCCCAGGAAATCGCCTGCCTGAACCCCAAAGACGCACTTAGCAGGGTTCATCTTGAGCTTGTGTAGTTACATGCGCTCGAAAACCTTTCTGCGATCTGTGATATGATCCCCTCGCTTCCTAGATTTCACGACCACGTCATCAATGTAGACCTCTAAGTTCTTCCCCAGTATGTCATGGAAGATCAAGTTCATGGCCTTCTGATACGTGGCCCCAGCGTTTTTCAATGAAAAAGGCATGACCACATAGTCAAAAACGCCCGCGAATCCCGGCCAACGGAATGCGGTTTTGTGTCTGTCCTCCTCCGCGACGGGAATCTGGTGGTACCCTGCGGTTCCCTCCATAAAGGAAAACAACTCATGTCCTGCTACTGCGTCTACCAACATATCCACGATCGGCATGGGGTAGACGTCTGTAAGTGTAGCCATATTAAGGTCTCTATAATCCACGCAGACCCTCATCTTGCCATTCTTTTTGCTAACAGGCACTATATTGGACAGCCACTGATTGTACTTGGCCACCCTGATAATGCCTGACTTGCGCATTTTTTCAACTTCCTCTTTGACCAGAACTTGGGTCTCAGAGTTCATTCTTCGTGGCTCTTGCTTCACAGGCCTCTTGTCAGAGAGTGTTGGCAGCTGATGGCATACCAAGTCTGGTGACAGGGCTGGCATATCTTCGTATCTTTCCATAAAGCAATCCTTGTATTCTAGCAATAAGTCGATGAGCCTCTGTTTCTCATTAGGCTCTAAATAAGCGCTGATAGCCACTTCCATAGGCTCGTCAGGTGTTCCCATATTGACCTCTTCAGTAGGGTCCCTGACCTTCAGAGGTGTATCGTCTAAAGCTGCTGGAGCAAGCTGAATCTCTTCTTCTTCCTCTTCTTGGTCATTGAGCTCTTCATTAACAATCTCTAAGGTCGCAACTCGATCATAGGCCTTTTTTTCCACCAAGTACAAGGATGGCCTTTCGTACAAAGAATGGAAGGCCTCTATCCCTTCCTCTAGAATGTCGTAATCTATTAATTACTGAAAGTATTGGGCACAGCATGGCCGGGCCTTTCCAAGTCCTCCTTTGCGAGCGTGAGCCCCCATTGTGCCAATTTCGAGGCCGTCACCCCTGTGGGGCTGCCCTTATTGTCGATGCCACTGACCTGCAATGGAGTGATTGACTCTAAGTAGTACCTGACATCTACATAATTCGCGGAAATAGGGAATGGACGAGGATCAGCCTTGTCAGTAACCCTATTCCACATAATCAGTTCTTGGTGGAGAGTAGACGGAACACAATAGCTCCGGTGAATCCAGTCTCGTCCCAGAATGGTGCTATAGGTTGTGTGGCAGTCCGTCACAAAGAAAGCATGAACCCCTCTGCAGGGCTGACTTTGATACGTAGGAATAGTAGGCAAAATGTCTTCGTTATAGTCCCCGCGAAATTCTTAAGCGTGAGGGATGTAGACTGGATTTTCTCTTTCTTGATTCCAAGTAGTTGCATGGTTCTTGTAGTAACAACATAACCACAGCTTCGGTATCGACCATTATCTTGCTAACCTTGGTGCCGCCGATTTCTGTAGTGATATACAAAGGCCGCATGTGCTGAACCATAGCAGGTGTTGGTCTTGCAAAGCTCATGAAGAACTCTTTGCTGCTGGCCTCTTTAGTGTCAAGGACAATTGCCTCTTCTACAGGTGTTGTTGCCACTGAGGTAATCTGCAGAGAGTGATCATTCCCTTCCCTAGTTTCTGTACACTGTTGTGTGGCGACTGATAAAGCATATTTCGTGGGGAGTACATAAACCATGTTGTAGGAGGTGTCAACCACTTCTGTGTCATCCAAGTCGTCTTCAAGGTTAAGCTTGGGTTCATTGACCGGTATGTCAGTGTTGAACTAACTAGCCACTAGAGCTACCAACGATTCGTCTGCGAGGGGTAGCTTTTATTCTTGTCCGTGTTCTGTTATCGCGGTGCCTTGTCTTGGTGGGTCCGACTCTGGTTTATCTTCTGGGACCTGCTTAGAGGGCGAGACCACTAGGCTTTGAACTTTCTTAGGTTTCCACTGCAAGCTATCCGAAGGCTTGTCTTTGCCCCCCAGTCTCTCAAAGACTGAAGATTTGGTCTCAGGTTCCTCGCGAAACAACCTGCGCCTGATACGTGGTCGTCTACTGGGCGAGCTTTCCTTCCTAGCTGGCGGTGGTATTCTTTCTTTAGTGATCCTGCAGAAAACACTGGGCTTAGAAGCCCCTGACTCCGAAGTTACTTGCTTCTGAAAGCTGTGGAAGCCACCAAAGGCTTAGCCGCTAGTGCCTCCATTTCCCTCTGATATTGTTCAGGGGATTTGACCAGTTGCGAAGGCTTGATTAGTCCCTGATCCAAAGCCTCTAGTGTTTGCTTAGCCTCTCCAAACCTGCGCTGCAGCTTCCTCTTTTTGGAAGGGTTGATCTCTACTGCCTTCTCCTTCTCCCTGGTGTACTACTTGCCTTCCTTGATGGAAGAGGTTGAAGAAGGTGGAATGTATGGCTTGGTCAAGATGTCTTTGTGTTTGTCCCTAGCCTTTCCCTCTTGGCTCTGTTCAGCTGCGGCCGCCTTCAATTTCTTGAACAAGTTGGAATCCTTTAGGGATGGTGGTGATTCCATCTTGTCCCCTGCTTTTGGACTAGAGGGTTGATAATTTCGCGATGGCGAAGCCCACTTGATTGGCGGGAAAGAGCCAAAATGAAATGTCTGTTCGACCTCTTCATGGGAAACTTGGATGCCACATTCCTCCTTGCATCGCGAGCATAAGACCACTGGCGAAGCCTCGCTGACAGGTCTGGCCTTCTTCTTTGCTGGGACCTCATCCTTATCTTCTTCTCGACCTTCGTAGTTAGGTCCAGGGTTGGTTTCCTCTGGTTCTTTTTGGTCCAATTCACATCGACCATATTAGCGCTGCCGCGGTCGCCAGAGCTTCCACCTACAAACTACCATTATTGAGCCATACCTGAATCTGATCCTTCAACTTCACACAATCAGCTGTGCTATGATTCCACAACCTGTGGAATCTGCAGTACTTTTTTCCTTTCAAATGATCTGGTCGAGGGAATGGTCCAAAATCTGTCTTCACCATCTTCGCTCCTATCATCTCATCTAAAATCTCATGTACCTTATTGGCATCATATGTGTATGTTGCGAACTCAAGTTTGGTGAAGGCCAGATTGGAGCTTGACAGGCTCCTTGGATATTTTCAACTGCTTGAAGGCTGAGTTCTTCCTTCCTGTCAGCTCAAACGTGGAGTCATCATTCTCTTCTTCATCATCTTCATCCTGGAAAACTTCTTCACCTTGATAATAAGGATCATATGTGGTTGGCTGATAACTCAGGTTAGACGCATTCTTTCTAGCGTCGGTT
The DNA here is from genome assembly GCF_002994745.2 of Rosa chinensis. NCBI lineage: Eukaryota > Viridiplantae > Streptophyta > Magnoliopsida > Rosales > Rosaceae > Rosa > Rosa chinensis. The sequence goes on along the minus strand of NC_037088.1, from coordinate 46,971,938 downwards.
TCTCTGAGGAGATGCTCAAAGCTCTCCACCTCCGTGATAAGCTCTCACATTGATTGGATCATGTTGCCATGTTGCTTCTTTCGCTGGCGTGGCTCCAAGCCCTTGATTGCCAACTTGACCAGTTCTTTCTCAAACAATACCATACTCAACTTGGCCTTCTGAATTTGAAAGCGTTGAAGATAAGCAACAGCGGATTCGGTGGGCTGTTAGGCCATCTGAGTGAGAGAAGCCAAGTCAACCTCAGGTTCAATAGCCTCGAAAGTTTCTCGGAAGAGCTTTTCCATTGCAGGCCAATCTGCTACTGATCCTGGTAGGAGTTTAGAAAACCATCTGAAAGCAGCTCCAGAAAGAGAGGTGTCAAAAATCCTGCACTTGAGTATGTCATCATTCTGATACTGACTGCATTGCAGCCTAAACCTTGCCAGATGAGTCACCGCATTCTCAGTATCCTCTCTTGAAAAAGTAGAAAATATGATATTTTTGTAGCCTTTGGGAAAGGGCGCAAGCATTATATGTGGTGGGAAAGGCCCCTCATAAACCCCATCAAGGTAGGCCTTAGGGTTAGCCAACCTAATCATCTCCTCAACCTCTTTGCGTTTGACATACTCTAGGCCAGGAGGAGGAGGCATCGCCACAGTCTGGTGAGCAGTTTGCAGGGGTTAGTCGCCGTTCTTTCCTCCAGACGGATAGTCCGGGGGATAGTGAGTTGCGGAAGAGTCACTGCTAGCGTGGTGACATCCTTTACTAGAGCTGTTATCTTGATTGGATTGCCTGTCTGATCAATGCCATAATAATTTCCTGGAAGTTCTTCGTACACATTTTCCGCCTCGTCACTGTCGTATTGAGTAAACACAACAGGACCAGCAAGGGTACTCTCACCGATTTTCAGAGTTTTACTCTTCTGCGCTGCCGGAGGTGTAGACTTCTCTTTGCCTGCAATTACCATAGCTTTATCCTTGTTTTTAGTTGACAAAGCGACAACGGTTGCAGATGGTGTAGCAGTGTTGCTGTTAGCCTTCTTGCGAGCATAAGGTGGTATGTATTTACCAGCGCCTAAGGGTTGACCAAGCGAACCAAGAATGGCATTAGGATCTCCTAAAGCCTTATTCATCACTTCTTTAGCCTGGTTCAACTCAGCTCTCTGCATGGCGACTTGGGTAGCAAGGTTGGAACCATCTTTGCGCATGGCCGTGATGTCGGCCACAGTATCCTTGCTTTGAGTGTTAACAGTGTTGACAGCATTCAGAAGTTCCTGATATTGTGCAAGGTTATTGTCAACAATCTTATCAGCATGCACTTTGGCCTCATCAGAAGGTGTCGTGCATGCTCTTTGGCTTCTTGGGCATTCCGCTTCATTCGATGATCAAAATCATGCAAACGCTGTTCCGTCCTAGCAATCGAAGCAACTAACTATCTCCGATAATTGTCAATGTTGACCGTAAGGATGCTTTGTCGCGCATCAATGCTAGCATCCTCTAGGATGATAAGGGCTTCAAACTTGCTAGCTTCTGTTATCTGGCCAGCTGCAGCAGCCATAATAGTCGTGGGAGCATTGACTACTTCGCTCTTTGAGATAGTAGCCGAACTTTCGCCCTCAGTAGCAGGCGACTGATTTGTTCCCTGCTCAGTTGACATGTTGGATGACTGTGGGTTAAGTGAGAACTTTTGAATCACCTGTTCTTCAGAAAGACCACGACAGTCTGCACGAGAGTGCGGCCTGTAACTGGAGGTCCGGTGGTTTGGGCAGTTAACGTAAACCTTTTGGTAAAGGTTTACGCCTGACTTCCCAATGGTTGCAATCATGAAGAAACGCAATGCAGGTCCCACTGGGCGTGCCAAAATGTTTGGCTCCAAAACCAGTCTGGTTGCAAACAGTCTCTTTTGAGCGTGTGCGCAGGCGTGCCAGTATTGTGGGGTGCAGTTGTCAGAGAATCCCTTGACCTGACTTCTTCTCAAGCGTTGTGGACAAGGAGAGCACCAACCTAGTCACAAGATTCTTTTCTCTGCCTTCCGATAAAGGACTCTTGCCTTACGGATAAGGGCTTTGGTTGTGATCTCTTGTGGTCACCGAATCGATACTTAGTGTTGTAGACTAAGCAAAGCAGTCACTGGGAAGTTGGGAGAAAGCACAGGGTTTGCTAAAGCGTGACTTTAGCTTTGCTCGGTTGCAAGGGCGTTGCCCTTGCTTCGCTGGTTCGCAACTAGGTTGCAGGTAGGTTTGCTCCGGAGAGGCTTTGATAATCGTTGAGATTGATTGATTGAAGAGTTGTCCTTTTTTCGTCCTTGAAACCTGGTATTTATACTCTAGGGTTTCGACTGTTCCTTGCCATAGAAGGATTATTGATTGAAGTTTCCTATTCAATCTCCGCTACCTGATTCCAATAAGGGCTCGTTTTCCTTATGGATCTTGAAATGGGTGAAGCTGTGACCCAAACCTAAGTAGGCCTATTTTTGGGCCGCAGGTATCGACCCACTATGCTAAATCTCCTAAAGGGATCTTACCAAAAATACTTTTGGGCTCAAACACTCTCTATTTTAGCTAATTTTGAATTTATGTTACTTTTTAAATGAAGATTAAATAGTTTAAATGTATTTATAATTTATATAAAATAACTCAAAATAAATTATTTAAATTATAGAGAGTCTCATCTCGCTCTCTATATTTAGGAGCGAGATAGCTAAAAGTTATAACGGAGAGCTACTTAGGAGTCTGGTGTAACTGCTAAAATAGATAAAAAGTTAAACGTGCTCTCTAAAATAGCTAAGGAGCTAAAATAGAGAGTCTGCTAAAGATGCTCTTACTCCAGTTGGAATAGGAAATGCAATGTGTCTCTGGAAATAAGCCTCCCTTAACTATCATGCCACAAATAGCACTGATCATAGTAACAAGGGCTAAATATTTTTACTGTCCAAAAACATTTGCTGTAATTATCTCTGTCTTCCTTGTAAATATGAAAATAGTATATTTTCGGAGCCCCTAGCCATAGAAAGCTGCAGAAAAAAAGGTAGTCTTCTTAATAAAATTTTGCTTGAACTGGAATTGATAGTATGTGCTCACCAAGATCATCGTTCTTGGATTTGCAGTGCACCATAAAGTCCGAGAGTGTTGGTGATCTGAACTGTTATCTTTTTAGGAAAAGTGATAAGCTGTCTCGACGGTTATCATATGGACAAGTAGCAGGAATAGGAGGAGCGGATAAAAAAATAGAAAATTACACAGTAGCACCAGACCAAAGATGTAAACACAGAAAACCCACCTTCAAATATATTTATACAAATAAGGACACAAGCCCAGACCCAAAACCAAATGAAGCAGGCTTGACTCTGAATTTTAATGGAAAATGACCCAAATGCTCAATTTTCATCAAAATTTATGTGCATGCCACTGACAAAATACGCAACAACTAAAATCTCAAAACGCAAACCCCAAAACAGAATCCGACGCAGTAGCAAAGTAATATATTGTACAGTGAGTCATCGTACTCTTTCTTTCCTCCTATTTTAGAGAGAAGGCTAAGTACTGTGAAGCAAAGAGGAGGCCGAATCAGAAAACACAACGCCAGATTCAGTTTAGTGAGCGTCAAACTTCCCCAATTTGTTTTGCCTTCAGTCTTTGGGTTAATATTTGCCTTTGAAGGAATTCAGTTTCTGCCTACTGGTATTTTGTTCATCTATTTAACTTAAATGTTAGGCATTCTGGTGTTCTTTAGCATAGTGAATTGTACGAGCCTAATATATAGAACCTAACTGTCCTACTAGCTACTGTCAATTATGTACTAAGACATGGCTGAACTAGGTCTTTCCTATAAGAAGGACGAGAATTTTGGAGAGTGGTATCGTCAGGTATCTATCCTTCCATGTTTTCTGGGTTTTGTTCCTAGTGTTCTTTCATAAATATGATTGAGAAATTTTGTTCCCAGCAGGTTCCTCTTTGTACTGACATAATTGACTACACTAATATATCTAGCTGATCCCTGCAGGTTCTTCTTCGTGCCGACATGATTGGCTACATTGATATCTCTGGTTGTTCTATTATAAGGCACTGGGCAATGAAAATATGGGAGAATATCAAGTACGCGTTGCTTTAATTTCCTAGAATATCATCAAGTCATATATGTTGATATTTGTGTAGGACCCATATGGTATCAACATTATGATTAGAACTCCTTAAGTCAGTCCTCAGAAAGCCAATTAATATGTGATATTTGAAAGACTATTTTTTGCTAGAATTCACTACTAAATGCTGTACGTCCTCAAAATTTTCATTATCTTGAGTTTCTCATTTAAATTGAGTAGCAGTACCAGTCCTGTACTATGTCCATCCCAAATATTGGAGTTTTGAACTTTGTCTCCCAGTTCTTTATTCAATACTTACGTTCTTAGCTTATGCTTGCAGATTTCACTATTTGTCTTACAAATTTTTCCATATAACTCAGCAAAATAGCTCACTTTCTATCTTTCCAATGCTGTTAATATGTAGGCATTTTTTGAAGCAGAAACAGATGAAATGGAGATAAAATCTTGCATGTACCCTCTCTTTGTAACCTGTGATTCTTTGGAAAGCGAAAAGAATCACATAGAGGGGTTCGCTGTATACTCTTTGGGATTGGTTGTAGCCAATATTATTTTGTTATATAGTTCTCCTCATTGTGTTACTTTGTGTGGGGCGTGAACTTCTATCGTTCAGGTGGTATTTTTTTTCTAGGATTGGTTGTAGCCAATATTATTTTATAAGTTGATGTTTCAATTGTGGTGAAATGATTGAATCTTGTTTCCAAATTTTAGTAACCTAAGATTCAACCGGAGGCTTGAATTTCATTCATGGATTGACAGGTCTAATTGCTCCTGCTACTGCTGCTCTTCCTGCTACTGCTATTGCTATTGCTCCTGCTGCTACTACTACTACTACTACTGCCCCTGATACTACTACTGTTACTACTCCTGCTACTGCAAATGAAGCTGCTACTGCACTGCAAAGGATTGAACGAGTGCAGTATCAGGATTAGGTGATGACGAGTGCAGTAGCAGAACACGAGTGCAAGTGTAGTAGCAAAACTGAATGAGTATGAGTGCAGCAAGTGCAGTAGCAGGATTAGACGATGACGAGTGCAGTAGAAAAACACGAGTACAAGTGTAGTAGCAGGATTGGACAAGTATGAGTGCAGTAGCAGGATTGGACGGGTGCAGTAGCAGGATTAGGCGATGACGAGTGCAGAATTGGACAAGTATGAGTGCAGCAGCAAGATTAGATGATGAGATGAGAGTAGTAGGAGAGTGAGGTTTTGTGAAGTAACAGAAAGAGATTATTCTCAAGGAAAAAAAAGTAACATAAACAGATTATTCTCAGGAAAAAAAAAAGTAACATAAGGGGATTAAAATCAATTAAGGGTAAAAAAGTAAATTAATTCATGACATGTGGCAAATGGAGAGCAGATTATCCGTATTTGTAAGATTTGATCCTTATAAAGGGATTAGAAGTTAAAAGAAGTAGTTAAGGGTAAAAAAGTAAATTAACTCATGACATGTGGCAAGTGGAGAGCACATTGTCCTTATTTGTAAGATTTAGTCCTTATATGTTTAATTCAATCTTTAGAATATGTATTTGTTAAGTCATCTTTTGTCAATAACTTATATGTAATTTGTTAATAAAAAAACACAGGCCAAAGTTGAACTCATTTCTGCAGGTTGGTATGGCAAAGTTCAAGAAGTGTTGAATTCTGATGATGAATGGATGATCGATGAATCTGGACGTGAATGATTTATTAAGAAATGGCGTCAATTAAAATTAGGGAAAATGATCATTTACCCAATTTTAGGGCTAATTAATCCCAATTACCCAAACACTCTAAGAGATTGACTACTTAATCAACAAGTTACACTTTTTAACCCCATTTACCCATGTTTTCAAAACGGGCCTGCTTTTCCTCTAAATGTCTGCCCTTTTTGCCCTTTTATAACTGACATCTTTCAAATTCATAACAGTACCGAGATTTAGGGAGAGAACCTCTCCGATTTGATTGGCTTTATTCCCAGAGTGAGGATCGGCTTATTTCCAGTGAGGGAAGCTCGCCTGTTTTGAAAGATTGGAGCTCTCACATTTTTCCAAGGGGAAGGAGCTGTGTGATTTTCAGAGGAGCCCTGCGTTTTATAGAGTTAGAAGCTCTGTGATTTCTTTTGAGAGAAGACCTGCGATTTCTATTGTGGGAAGATCTGTTTCGATTTTTACATGGAGAGAGATGGAGCTCCTCTTTCTGTTCCTCCATTGCGGTTAGCTTATTCTTCTCTCTGTGATTGTTTTATATTTAGCTCGCCTGTTTTGTGTACTATTTGGTTTTCTAGGCCTTTTTTGTGTGCTATTTGGTTTTCTAGGCCTTTTTTGTGTGCATTTTGTTATTTCTGTATTTCAGTGTTATCTTCGTGCTGGTTTTTGCTGATCTGAGATTCGTGTTAGTTTTTGAGCTGGTTCTGAGGTTTTTTTGTTATTTAGACTATATTATTGGGGTCCAATAATTTGTCTACTGGGAGCCAGTAATGTTTTTTGTGTACTTATCTTCTAAATTTGTTGTTTAATGGTGCCTTAATTTCTTTGAAGTGCTATTTGTTACGTTGTTTGAGGAGTTTTTGTAGTTTTTAAACCATTATTGGGCCCCAATAATATTCGTAGTAGGGGCAGTAATGTATATTAATTGGTATGAAGTCTCTGTATTGTTCGTCTAGAGAGACTTTTATTTAGTTTAAGAGTAATTTGTTAATCCTTCTTATGTGTTTTGGTAGTTCTGTTTAAATTATTGGGGGCTAATAATGTCTCTATTGGGGGGCAATAACAGTTTTCTTCTTTTATTTTCTTTCAGAATTATTCCTGATCCCTTGGTTGCTAGGTGCATTTATTCTGGCAAAGGTTATATGATTCCTCTGAATCATTGTATGAGCTTTTCTGACTTGTATGAAGACGTTTTCCGTATGTTCCAGTTTTTTCCATGTGATATTATTGAGCTTCAGTATTCAGTACTGGGTTGTGAAGTATGTTTTCTTCGTTTCGATCGTGATTTCCAGATGCTATTCTGCAGTGCTAGAATACACAAGTTAGAATGTGTTGAGATTTCTGTTTTAAAGATTGGTGGCAACACGTGTTCAGTGGATAGTCGTTTGGAAGTTGTCGATGAGGACAATTATTTGGGGGAGGCATTTAGGGTAGAAGTTCACAAGTCGTATTTGTCTGATGAGTGGAGTTCCTATATTCATCGTGTTGGGGAGAGGTTTCATGGTGCAGCTGAGCTCCGTGAGAAACTCCGGAAGTATGCAATTGCAGTTGGTTTCGAGTTTGTGTTTTTGAGAAACGATTCGGACCGTATTCATGCAGTTTGTACAAACGTTGGAACCGAAGGTTGTGATTGGCATCTTCGCGCTGTTTCATCATCTCAGAATGGGTGCCTTTATATAACGGAGTTGAATAATATTCACACTTGTAAGGGTGTAGTTAGGACTCAAAAGCACAGGCTTCTAGGATCCAAGGTTGTGAAGACGTGCATTGCTGCTGATGTTAGCTACAATCTTTCACTGAAGCCAAGGGAAATTATGAGTAAATTCAAGTCAACATATAGTTTTGATACTACCTACAAGGTTGCCTTGAAAGCGAAGCAAAGGGCTAAGGAAGCGATTTATGGTTCTGATGCAGATTCATTCAGCAAGTTATCTTGGTATAAGGAAGCCATTTTGGAGAGTAATCCGGGCTCTTCTTTTGTGTTGGAAGTAGACCCATCCACTAATCTTTTTCATAGGCTTTTCGTAGCTTATGGAGGGTGTATTGATGGCTTCCAATTCTGTTTTCCGGTGTTGTATGTTGATGGAACGTTTGGTAAAAGCATTTACAAGGGACAGATTCTTTCTGCAACTGGAAGGAATGGAAATCAAGGTAATTCCATATTTTATTGCCCCCCAAAAATTTGTTTATTAGGTACTAGTAGACTGACGTTTTTGTGTTATGGTTTGCGCAGGTTTCTACCCTCTAGCCATATATTTTTGTGATTCTGAGACAGAATCAAATTGGACATTCTTTCTCAAGCAGTTGAAGAGTTTACTTGAACCCCAAGGTAGAGTCATCACATTTATCAGTGATCGGGGTACCGGATTGTTGAGTGCTTTCGATAAGGTATTTGTTGGACATCCTCACCTGTTTTGTTACAAGCATCTGGTGGCTAACCTTACTGGTAAATATAGGGGTAAAGGTAATTCTGTCTTGATAGAAGATGTTAAGCAGAAGTTTTTCAAGGTTGCATATTCATCTACCGAGAAGGAATACCGTTTCAATTTGCATAAACTTAGAGAAGTTGGAGGTGCAGAGATTATTGACTCTTTTCTTGCTGAAATTCCAGTTGGACATTGGTGCCGTGCATTTTATACAGGTCACCGATATGGAATAATGGCCAATGGGATTGCAGAATCATTTAACTCTTGGATTTCACTTGAGCGTTTGATGCCGGTATTTAGTATGTTGGATCAGACCAGAATTAAGCAAATGGAGCAGATGGGTGAGAGGAGGGATGAGGCACAACGATGGACGACAGAACTAACTCCCAAAATGGAGGACAGGTTGAAGGTGCAGATGGAGAAATCTCGTCGTTTCAGTGTCCATTATTCTAGCCCTGGTGTTTATGAGGTTCAATCTGACTTTTCGTACGTAGTTAACATTTTCGAGCATTCATGTTCATGTGTGAAATGGCAGATCAATTGTTTTCCTTGCCCTCATAGTCTTGCTGCAATACAAGCTGCTTCTGAAAATGTCTATGATTATATTGATAAGTACTTTCATGTTGATATGTTCAAGAAGAGCTACAGTTTTCCTATCCGGCCAATAACCAATGTTGATATGTCTTCTTCTGAATTTGCTACTGACTCTATATTACCTCCCCTTGCGAAGAGACCACCCGGGAGGCCCAGGGTGAAGCGGTTCAAGTCTCTTGGCGAGGTTGAAAAGAAACTGATTCGTTGCGGCCGTTGTGGAAAAATGGGAACTCATAACAAGTTGAGCTGCACAAAACCTCTAGTTCAGCAATAGTACATGATTCTGTAAAGGATTGATAGGTTTTAAACTTTTCTATTGGGGGGCAGTAATAGGTTTATTGCGGGGCAATAATTGTGGAGAATTTATGTTCATTGAACCATTATTATTTTCAGAATTACATATTTTAACTTTTTTTATTTATTTTAATTCCTTGTAGTGAAATAAAACGAATTTATTAACACGTTTCAGTTGCGGTTATTTGTTAAAGATGGTTTATTGGGTCCCAATAGACATATTATTGCCCTCTAATAATGTATGATTATTGGCCAACATTAGGACAGCTTGTAATTGGAAACCTAACTATACTTTGGGAACCTAATTTAAAACCAAAATTAGGTACATGTGACCATCTTCCTAACTATTATTTGTTTCAAATAATGATATTATGACTCCCCAATAACCGATTAATGGTGAACTTTGTTTTTATCACGTATTTGTGTCGAATATGTTTACCTACATAAACTAACCTAAAGCCAAACGTCCACCTTCTGACCAAAATTGTGAAGATTATTGGGAGGCAATAAACCTGACTATATTAGTGCATGATTCTAAGTAGCAGCTTTTTTAGGACCTGTTATAAATTGAAGGTAACAGAGGTACATTACATCATCCAATACTGCAAGTAATTTGACCATACTTTAACTGCCCAAGTATTTACAATCCCTGCTTTTGAAATCCTAAAGTTAGATTGCTACATAGGTTATCCCGGTTTTGGTGCTTCACTTTCTTCCGAAGTTTAGGTGCATTATTCTCTCTAGTATTCTTTGTCTCATGCTGTCCCCTCCTTCCTTGCTTGGTTCTTCGCCATTCACTATGCTCTCCATGAAATGGAGCATAAACGGTCCGCAATCAGCATTGTATTGAAGTAAGTAAAGTCATGTTCAATTTATTGGGTTGCAATAAACAGATTGTTTATATCTGCAGCTTTTAGATGTAATCAAACCGTGTGGGTTGAGGTACTTACGATGTTGTGTTTTGCTGCGGGCAGTCGAAGTCTTCATATAGTTCATAGTCTGTCTCCACAATGTTGTTCTGCAAGATCCAGTTCCTGGTTTCTTTTTCCTCCTTGGTCATTTCCTCTTCAACGATAATCAGGTTTTCATCTTCGTCTTCTCCTTTGCATTTTTCTCTTGTGACCTCTGGATCTTGGCTGTCACCAAGGAACCTGATCTTTGTCAAGTTCACAACATGTATGAACTTCTTGATGTGCCTCACCTGTTTTTGGTAGATATAAAGGATTAGTTCTGGAAACTCATCCTCAATTGTATGAAAATGAACTTGTCAGTAGAATTTGTCACATACCACTCTTGATGCATTCAGGTAGTACTTCTCCTCATTTGTGAATTCAATGATTGGTGGCTTTAATGAATTCATGTGAGTGAAGCACCTTCTTACAGTGTCGATTACCAGCAAACTGTAGTGCATGCTTGTGTTGTGGTGAATTGGTACAAGCACCTTTGGGAATCGAAAGATTGACCACAGTGGTTCAATCAACATTGTTTCGACACCACACTCAAACGGTCTGGTCTCCTCACCTGCTTCCTTCTTCAGCTCATGATTTATTGCATAATACTGTGTACACAACATAACCAAAAAAATACAAGTTAACTTTCGAAAAATGTAAGGTTGATCAACCCTTTTGAGGGGCAATAATGCGTCTACTGGCCCCCAATAGACCAGACAAAACACTCCATTTACAATCAATAAACTACATTCAACAGAATAGGTTTCAAAAGAAATGCAATAGACGATGAATAAACCAGAATCAAAACATTTTTGGGGGGCAATAATGTGTCTATTGCCCCCCAATAAACAAACAAACAAAGGCTACAGTTCAAAAATTCACAGTCTACTAACATTAACTAAACACAAAACTCCATTTGCTTGGTTTTCGACTACTTACCGCTGCATCTATACTGAGAAATCCCACTTTAGCGTTTACCTTTGCGGCATCATGCTTCAACAAATCAATATAAACGCTGATCACCTGCAAGAATGTCATATTATTCACCATCAGAACTATATGTGGGAGGAAATTAATGTTATTTGTGTAAAAAAATAACCAATTTACTGGGGGACAATAATCACATTATTGGGCCCCAGTAAACGTGTTGATTGGAACAAACTTACATCAATTTCGACATCACCCTCTCGGATTATCACTCTGAGGTCATGCTTGGTTATCCGGCGTAAAAGATCGCTGCTGATCCAGTATTCGGTACTACACAAATAGAAACAATCGATTCAAATTGGTTTGTAAACCGTATGAAATACTTAAACTAAATGAAAAGCATGCTGTGTACTTATGTGTCTTTCTCAGTAGCGTTGAAGAATTCTTTAAAGTGCTTTCCTATTGCCGGGTTCAGTGTCCTCCAAGTAGGCTTCTTGCAGTTGACTCCCTTTATCTTGATCTTGTTCTCCATTTTCCTTCTGTCTTGCGGCACGATCCTTGCTTTCTTAGGTGGGCCCCTCTTCCTCATCTTTGCTTCTTCGGGTGTGTCGTACTCCCAGTCATCTTCTTTTGCTTTCTTCGCACCCCGCTTGTATGTCTTGACATTTTTCTCTATAGACATGATCTCCATGTTTTTCTTCCCTTTTTTCAAGTCTAGGCCACCTTTTACCTCCTTTTTCTTTCCTACGTCCGCATTCCCTTCATTATCGGCAATCATGTTCACAATCATATCAAGATGTGCTTCCTCCTCTTGTTCCCCACCTTCTTGGTTTTTAGGTAGTTTCATAGACAATGGAAATGCTGCTATCACCCTCTCTGTCTCATGTCCCATAGTGGTTGGATAACTTGTTTCCTCTCCCAGACTTCCTCCAAAGTTTGGAGTTTCTTCCTCAACTTCCTCTTGTGCCACTCTGGGGGTAAATGGAACTACTTCAAGATGTGGGGGCACCTCTCCCTTCTCCTTTTCGAGCCTAATGTATAGAGCCCTGATGAGGTTGTTTTTGGCTCTCTTTTCACTCTCGAGGCCTTTAATCCTCTCATCTGCTAGCTTTAGCTTTCCCCATAAATACCTGTTCTGAGCATTTAGGTCCTCGTTTTCTTTGCCAAGCCTTCCTAGCTTTTCCTCTAGCTCGTTGGTGCGAATAGTCTCACCAATGGTTGCCCCCATCTCACTGATGAGTTCTTTGATGTTTCCCGTAAGCCTTTCGTTCTGTTCCTTTTCGGCTTGACTTGCTTGGGGAACCTGCAAAAAGTGGCACAAAACCCTTTAAGTTTCCGGGGCCAAATAATGACTTCATTGGGGGGTAGTAAACCAATTATTGCCCCACAGTACACAAGCATAATAGCTCCAGTATGAATGTTTCACTGGTTTATGTTCTTTAATAAGCACAAAAACAGGTAGAATATTCTTCACAGCACTAATTTATGTAATGGTTTCACATAAGTCAATACATTTCTGGGGGGCAATAATCACATTATAGCCCCCCAGTATTTGACAGCAGACAAGCTCAGTTTGTTATACTCACCCAGTTGTCGAAGCTTGGGGTGGCCTGCACCTCACCATCCAGCTCGAGGTCCCCCAATCCTATATCCGCAATCCACGGTCTAGTTTTGATTAGGCCCTGTTACATTTATAAGTCAGTTCTAAGTAAATGAGCTACGTAATGTGCATGAAAATACATTTTTCCTGTTTTGCTTACCACAGCTAGGTTCTCATTCTTGAAAAGCTGCTCCAAGTTGAAAATTTCTTTTATTGACCATCGCAGAAACCTTGGTGTTTCATTCTCTATTCCCGGGATCCAGGTCTTCGCCTTCGTCTTCTCGAGGAACCAGTAATAAATCATAAGCAGGCATCCATTCATTGTTGCAGGACTGTTTCTCCTATATTTTTGCAGCCCTTCCATCAAGAAGTCCAGAATCAACCTTGGCCAATTGTACATGTTGATGGTCTCAATGTGTTCGCAAACGGCGACCATATCCCATGTAATCTGAGCCCCGGTTCTGGCGAAGAAGAACGTGCTGAACAGGTACGTGATCATCAACATGGCTAACTTCCGCGCGTCCTTCAGTTTTGCTGGCTTCTTCAACTCAGTTATGAGCTTTGTTTCAACGTCAGATCTAAGGACAGCCTGCTTCTTCGAAGGGCTGCCAAATATTGTGGAGTGTTCCATTTTGTCTCTGACCACCCTCTTGTTCACGTTGAACACTTCTCCTTCGGCAGGGAGGTGAAACAAAGCAGTGATGTCTGCTTCCGTAATTTCCATAACAACATCACCAAACTTCCAGTTGTTGTCATTGCGGTCGAAGTGCCTCATTATTACCTACAAGTCCGCTTCATGTTTGTGGAGCTGGTTCTCAGTTATCTTGTCTTCCCAGAATGGTACGATCATCTCACCAAAATCAGTACCCCTCAAAATTTCCTTTGTTTCTTCTGGTATTCTCTCCTTGTGTGCGTCCACCACTCTCCAGAAGGAACTGAGTGTGCACTTCTGCTGCCTCCATTCAATTTTAGCTTTTTGGACCTCCTTTTTTGGTTCTTCCTTCCTTTTTTTCCCTTTTATTGCCTTATTCCCTTTACTCTTTCGCGATTGAACATTTTTCCTCTTCCTTGTTTCTTCTTCGCCTTCAACTGTTTTCCTTTTTGGTTGTTGTCTTGTTTTTATGATAAACCTCTTCGTTGTCTGTTCCCCTTGTGATTCTGATTTGTCTTCCAGTGATTGTTCCGAATCTTGATTGACCCCTTCTTCCGCAGAGGCTTCATCCGTAAAGTCTTCTGCTTCTTGTCGCTTCCTCTTTTTGATTTGGTCTAGTTTCTGTTGAATTGGCTGGTTAAATGTACTCTCAGTTCCCGCATCGGAAGCCTCTGAACTATGGACAGAATCTTCGGAATCACTCATTATGGACAAGGTGAATTTAGGTATAGTCATTCTGCGCAGCAAACAAACACCAAAATGATCATGTCAGTAACAACATTAGAAGATTATTGGCCCGAAATAAAAACATTGTTGAGGTTCAATAATGATTCTACTGCCCCCCAATAGACCCCCTGATAACACACCTTACTATGGCTCACACAATGTTGCACAATTTTACAAGCAAAGGATCAGATCACTTATCCAATCCCCACGTTTTTGGAAGGAAGTATTGTGTGTATTGCCCCCCACTAGACCTAATTGCAAGGCATAAATGGACCACAGATAAAACATTACTAGTTGGCAATAATCTCCCTATTGCGCCCCAGTAGACCACCAATAATTTTACATTCAAATCGCAGATTAGGTACTGGAATAAACAGAACATTGATCATGTACCCCCCAAAAGGAAGTCTACTGGGGGGTAATAGAGTTATGTTTTCTAGGTTAGCACTTCAAAATAGGCTTTCTGAAAGTCTGCATTATCACTCAATTACCAGTTTATGATCAATGAACCACTTCCCAAACAGTATTCCACACATGCAATACAGAAACCTTACCTAGTTTTCACTGATTTCACATAAATGAACAAAATTGAATCCAACAACACGTTTAAATGCATCCTTTATGTCATAGATTCGGCAGAAAACATGAAAATCTGGAAAAATAAGTCAGAAATCAGATTTTTACCTCTTTCTATTTTTCCAATGTCAGAGGAACAAAAAGCGTTACCGGACCGATAAAATTACTCGACGGTCTTCGGTGAGTATCGAGATCGTTTACCCGGGATTAGAGAGAGAGAGATAGAGTGAGAGAGCGAGAGAGATAGAGAGTCGCATATGGAGGGACGGAGAGTTTCAAACCGGTTTGACTTGAGAGAGAGAGAGAGAGAGAGAGAGAGAGAGAGAGAGAGAGAGAGAGAGAGAGAGAGAGAGAGAGAGAGAGAGAGAGAGAGAGAGAGAGAGAGAGAGAGAGAGAGAGAGAGAGAGAGAAAACTGTCACGAATTGAGTCGTGTAATTAGTAGTTAGTGGCAGTTTTGTAAATCGTGGTATTTGAGGACCCTATATGCGTCGTGACACTGGTGGTTTGGGTGAGTGGCCACAATCAAAACTAGGTGGTGTTTGGGGAATGTTGGGCCATATTTTGGGTAAGTGGTCACAGCCCCTTAAAATTAATTATAAATACCCGGTCGTTTAGGATCATTTATTTCTCAGATGTTATTCTATATTCATATCTAACGACTACTGTATAGATTGACCAAATAGAAGCATATTGCGCTATAAAAACATGTTAAATACACATAAGAAAAAAAAATAATCAATCAGAAATGAAGGGATCGAAAGAAAACAGCATGGAAATTTTATTGTTGGGAAAATGT
Source organism: Rosa chinensis (assembly GCF_002994745.2). Lineage (NCBI taxonomy): Eukaryota > Viridiplantae > Streptophyta > Magnoliopsida > Rosales > Rosaceae > Rosa > Rosa chinensis. The sequence goes on along the minus strand of NC_037088.1, from coordinate 46,956,635 downwards.
CACAAACAATACCCCAACTTAAAGTCATTCTACACTTTGGTACCTCATATTCTAAATATATCATTTTGGTACCTCAACTTATTATTCATGCATAAAATTCATACACACTGTTAATAACACCGTTAACTCAAGTGTCATGTAGCTTTCTGTCATGGATATTTTAGTCAATTTATATTTTCCCACCAAAAATCTCATGGTATTTGCCATTTAACAAAAACTTACTCCGTTAATTCATATTTATTTTTATTAAAAAACAAAAACACTTGTTACATCTTTCTTCATTGCCGATGAAACAATATAACCATGGATCTATGTTTAAAGAGTCAGCGAATAACTACAACAACCATAAATACTAAAAGTTTCAAACAATTTCTACAACTCTACTAGAGACACTTTGCTATGATTGGCATTGAAATTGATTATGCATAATGAATTGAACAAGCATTTTTCCTTCTTTGTCTGAAGAGTTCTTCAATAAAAAGGAAAATACTCAAACCCTAAACTTGAAAGAAAACAAGTATCTGCCCAACAAATTACATTTGAAGAGCTAAAATCAGATGATATAGAATCAACAATTAATAAAACTAGCAGACAATCTAATTGTATCCGGATCACACTCTGTTTGTGAATTAGTAGGCTGAAAATGATAAATCTCTCACCTCTTCTCATTTTAATTATTATGTTTCCTGGAATCATAACAGTAAGTCAAAATTTTTAGTATAATAGCTTAAATTGATCTTCCATAAATCCAAATATAATATTTTCCTTGATGACAGATTTATTTTCAGCAAAAAGAAAGGAATTTTAGATCCTCTCCCATGGAATTTTTGGTGGGAAAGCATAAATTGACGAAAATACCCATAGCAAAAGGCTACATAGCACTCGAATTAACGGTGTTATTAACGGCGTGTATGAATCTTATGCGTAAATAATAAGTTGAGGTACCAAATTAAGTAATATATTTAGAATATGAGGTACCAAAGTTTAGAATGACTTTAAATTGGGGTACTGTTTGTAACTTTTTCCCTTTATTGTTTTGTGCTCATTCTTGCATTGGCCTTCAGGCCAAGGCCAAGTAGGAGCAAGGAGGCATTACTTGGGAGAAAGTATTTCGTGCGTGTCATTAACAATCTCGTCGTGGGCGAACAACTCGTGTTCAAGTGTCTATCTGATGATGACACTATTGGTCCTCGTCCTCTCCCTCCAAACGAGTAATTTGAATTTGGTTTTTGTCTTGGCTTAGACACAAGTTTTGAATGCAATGGGTGGTACTCGAATTATGAAGTTTACTTTTTTGTTTTCAATCCTAGAGAGATTGGTCCTTTTAGTGGAGTTCATTGCATATGGAGTGCTCGAACTACTGGAATGTCTTTGTACAACATCAGGACCCAAGAATATGCAAAACGATATGATTGGGTAAAGATTAAGATATGAATTATAATGGAGGCATATGGAGTATTTATGTTTTTTCTTTTTCAATATATTATCCCTACAGTTGTATAACTTTAAAGATTTTTATTGAAAGTTCCAAATATGGTCATTTGAATTCTTGAATTTATTTATGAAAACCAAATAATTAAGAGAAGTTTTATATACACATTCTTAAGAGCATTTTCAGCAAACTCTCTATCTTAACTTCTTGAGCATTTTTTTTTAATAGGCCCATGGGGCGAGAAAATATATTCATCACAAGCCAAAATAGGTCATTACATACCCTCCCGCTGCCATTTAAGGGTATAGACAGATAAGAAGTTAGTGGTAGTACCCACAGTGGTACATACACTACAAGAGAAAATGTCATCGGCGACAACCCAAAGTTGTCGTAAAAAGTCAAAATTTCTCGCTAAATTGAAAATGCGACGACTTTGGGTTGTCGCAACCAGTTATCACCTTATGTGTTTTACTAATTGTCAAAAGCGATGAAATTACACGGTGGTTGTTTTTTCAATATGCGACGCAATTGGTTCCTCACATATCACAAATTGTGAGACTCACAAGTATGTTACCAAAAACTATGCAAGACTTTATATTTATTACTATTTTTAATATACGAGGCTTAGTTTACGTCGCATATTCCATATGCGGGGATTGGATGTTTGTTGCATTTTCAATAAGTAACGCAATTCGTTCCTCGCATATAACATATTGCGAGACAAGTGAGTGCATTACAAAATGCTATAAGCAAGACTTTATATTTGTTACAATTTCTAATATACGAGACCTCGTTTACGTTGCATATTTCGTCTGCGAGGTTTATATGTTTGATAAAAAATTTATATGCGAGACTTTTTTTGGTTGCAAAAAATAATTACGAGGTTTCATTTTTGTTGCATATATTAATATGTGACACAAATGTATTTGTTGTAGAAAACTATATGTGAGGCTTTTTGTTTGTCTTCTATAATTTCGTCGAGGAACTAATTGCGACGCATATTGAAAAAAAACGACAACTATGTAATTTCGTCGCTTATGACAATCAATAAAACACATAAAGCGAGAACTAGTTGCGACAATCCAAAATTGCCGCATATTTAATTAAGTGAGAAATTTAGTCTTTTTACGACAACTTTATAAAAACCTTTTACTTTTGTCATTCTTGATTCTCTAATCTATAGCAAGAAAATTCATTTTCATAGCATTTAATAGATAGTAAGGATGAGCCGACAAAATAAGAATATATTAACCCAAAGTATTCTTTACCATCAATATCAATTCAAAACAGTCTAGAGATCCTTGTGTACTAAATCCAACATACTGCTAACCAAATTATTGGTCGTTGGTTTGCTGGAAAGTGTTGCAATGAACTCTTCATCTTTTTGGCATGCTCCTGATCACTTCCCCATATTTTGGAATATTGTCTACTTGCTCTTGCACTTTGAACTCATTACTGGAGACACATCTGCCGCGTTGGAAGTTTATTTTTGAGATTTTGTAGAGGCTGTGGCATCTGCAAGGCAAAACAGTGACTCAGTTCTAAGAAATGAGAAGGGCTTGACAATGAATGGATAACTTGGCTTAAAAAGAACAATAGTGCAAACTTACCTCCACTATGATACCAAGTTCTCTTAATGAAGACGTAATTTGAATGATAGCTTCATTGCATCTACCAACCTAGGATTCACCAGACTTATTGCAGCCCAAATAACTTCTGCATCATGCCTGCATAGTATCAGAACAGCAAGTATGCGAGTTGCTCAATCTAATCCCAAATCCCAATTAACTCAGTTTTCTACCTAAAATTGAAAAAATTATTGATTCAGTAAATAGAAAACAGACCAAATTACATGGTGAATTGGCCAAGAAACAATCACCTCAGTTGCGGTGCCAGCCAAAGCACTGAAAGTGGACTATTATGCATCAAAAAGCTTCATTTTATTCCATAATCCCTGACCAATTGTATCACTAAAGTCACAAGTTCCAGAATAAACAATTTCACATTCACTCTAACTGCATGAAAAGTAGAAATATTGTTACCTATCCCAAAGAGACCTTCATAATCACAGTTCTAATAAATTATAAGGGAGGAGGGTATAACCAAATAGAGCTCCCCTCAGATGCATCTTGAAACATAAAAACTCATGCATTGTCATAATCATTAACAACCAACCTTGGAACAAAACCAATTATCATAAGAAAGCACAAAAACGTTCAGAATCCTAACCTACATTTCCAACACAGATCATTGCTCAACAAGATTTCTTTATGCCCACCACATACCTCACAAGGAAAACTACCCATTATACAATCAAATACGTAGAGATAGCGGAGATCCTCCTTTGGTACTACTCCAGAGGCGCTAGAGGTACATAGAGTGCATGAAAATGCATAGCTTCCGAATAGAAGGAAATTTATTGTAATTAGCCTAACTAAAAACAAAATAGAGGACAAGGGCAGAAAACCCTAGCCCAAATCACTCTGCCTAAGAGGACAACCCAAGAAAAGAGGCCCAAACTCAGGCCCAGCAGAGAATAGCACGCCCAAGCCCAAGACTTCATCTTCCTCGCTGAATGGCGACTAGCACTGTGAGCCCCGGAAAAGTGTGTCGAGTTTAGTGGAGATCGTTCGAGAAATTGTTTAACGATCTCTGTGATCATCCACGCGCCTGAGAGGATTTTCAGAAATTTTCATCAAGTGCAAACCTCAATTTGAGAGTTGGATATTAAAGTACACGACACGATGAATTCGTGGAAATTTTCGGAGGATTATTCGGCTACTCGGGCCATTTATCGTGATTTTTCGAAGTTGTGGGATTTTATAAAATTAATTAAAGAAAACTAGGGGGTGCAATCTGGGTCGTTTATCCTCTCCACCGATTGATCTGGACCATCAATTTCACTTTAAAAGAGAGGAGGACCAAGTCAGATTGATCCGGAACACTCGAGAGAGCATCAGAGCTCTCTGACCCGAACTGCAACTCGCGACCCGACTGGAAATCGCCCCTCCGGCCATCTCTCCGCAGAGGACCACCGGAAAAAGCTTCGTCTGGCCGTCGCCTACGTTCCTATGGTCTCAGATCATACATGCAGCGACTGCGAACGGAGAGCAGACGACGAGAAGCCCCGACCTGTCTCCAGCAACCTCTGCAATTTCCGGCGACTCCGGCCACCGTTTGGGCTGCCTTTGGTAGGGAACTTCATCCTCTCGTCAAGCTCTACATGTCTGTATAATTAATTTTTTTTAAAAATTTGATCGAGTGTTGACAATTTCGTGTCTGGGTTTGGCCTCGGGCTACTGTGTTCTTCGACGCCGGCGACTCTTCCATCCTTTCTGGGCTTCGTTTTTGGCTGGACAGCATCTGTAGGCCGGGCCTCAAGGATCACGCTAGGTTGTAGCACCAGAAACATCAGTTCTTCCTCAAACCAGCTTCGGCGGTGTGTAGGAAACTGGGTTTGGCTTAAATCAATTCTTGAAGGTATAATTTGAACCTTATTACCCTTGTTGTGACAATCGAAACTTGATGAACTGAGTTGGGTGGTTTGGTTGAGATTGAAATATCTCGGTCATAAGTTTGATTGAGTGTGCAGAATGGGTTATGTGTTGATTTGAGTGGATTGTGATTGTGGAAGCATAGCTGACTAGTTAAGGTTTGGTTGTTGATGTTCTGCTCGTGTTGGTTAAGATGGTTGATAAGTATTGCTAGTGAACTTGGCAAGGAATAAATATTTCAATGGAAGAGATTAATTGTTGTGAAAAGTTTGAAAAATGGTCAGGTCATGAAGCTTGGGTGTCCATAGTAAATTCCGTCGAATTACTATGCGACAAAACTATTAAGTAAATTTGAGATCTTTCGTTAGTCAAGTTGTTATTAGTTTGTTTGTGTATTTTGCGGTTTGATAATGAGTAAAGAAAAGAATTATATATATATTGGGTGGCCTTAGTAAATCGGGTGCACTCAATATATGTTTGGTCGATAACGTAACTTCAAGTGAATGTTCGATAATTTAGGTAATTATCGAATCTACCTCGATTGGTCAAACATGGTCAAATGTGGTCAACCCTTGGTCAACTCCTGGTCAAACCAGGAAAAGTTGGGTTGGACGATATATTAATCGTTGAGATTTCGTTTAACTGTTCAAAAGTTATTAACTATCGAAATGTCGGAACTTAGGACTCCAGCTATCCGAGGAACGGAAGATTCGTGATTTCCGAACAACGTGAAATGGTAAAGCTTCGAAATCCAGGTAGGGGACTCGGGACTCTCTATTGGCTAGTGGTTTTCCATATTTGTTTATATACGTGATGCATGATGAAAGTATTTTGTTAGTTCAAATTTAATATGTTTTTAAGTTAACGTGCGTATAAGATTGTTGATGGCGGTGGGTGAGAGCGAAAAGGTGGTCGATGACTTCCTTGGGGATTAGCCACCCCTAAACCTCCGGAGGGTTAGCTACACCGGTCGGATGATGTGCAGTCGCAATGACGACCCGGTTCCGTGTGTGTAGCTAGTGTGATAAGTTGGCGCTCTGTGACTGGTAAGGTCAGATATTGGTTCTATGGAACCAGGCCATCAGGTAAAGCGCACGTAGTTTTCTAATCATGCATCGAGTTTTTAAAGTTTATCGTTCCTTAAAATGTTTGGTTTAAGCTTATTTTCATACTGGGATCCCAAATATATATTTACTGGTTTCAAACCTAGTCGTGGTCGAGTTCCTGTAGAGCAGCGAGGACGAAAGCTCACCCCTACAACAGTTTGGATGCAGGTACTGTGCACTGGTAACGGGACAATAGCGGATGGAGCTGGGTGTGCAGATCAAATTCGGTAAATTACCTTTTTATTTCTTGAACTTCGTATTCCGAGACCTGTAAACAGTCAACTGAGTGTCAAATCCAGTCACACTCTTGTTCTTTGAAGTGCGTACCCTTTTTGTGAACACTAATTCCAAGCTTTAGCTGATTGAAACGAATTTTTTCACCTCAAAAGTATTTGTAGCTTCCGCTGTGTTTCTACGAAAGGTTTTCAAACAAAATGCCTAGCGGTTCTCTAGAATGTAAATCGAGCATTCGGTTTATGTTTTAGAGTCTCGCGGCACTATGACGTGCTTAAGTTGGTGAGGTGCAGCTTGGGGCGTTACAAGCACAGTTCTGGTACAATGCAAGTAGTCCCCTCCGCCATGACCCAATGATGTCCCGACTCACACCACCGCGATTTTTGTCACCACGCCCTAAGCCGCGACGCCCCACACCATCATGCCCTATGCCGAGACACGCCGAAATGAAACCCTCTGCACTACATCGTGCCCCGATCCCCAATCCTTCCCCACCGCCCAATCCCATAGACTCGTTGGACCTGGAAGTCCCTTGATTAGGCGCGCCATCCTTGTGCACACAACCACCGCACAGAAGATGGCTTCGGCTTCGGGACTCGTCGCTAAACTCATCTAGCCTCGAGCCAAACCCTTTCATTGAAGCTTCCAGGCAGATAGAATTCACAATCCGACCCGGCAGCAGCTCCTTACCGGCGAGGCTAGCCAACGCTAGGCATGAGTGCCGCCGAATAAGAAGCGAGTGGAAACCCTAGATGCAGAACAGTCCAATTTTTGCAAAGCAAACGATCCCAAAAGTTGATGTTGTCCAATGTTATACAAGATATTCTTAACTTCTTGAGCATTGTTAGTAATGCTAGCCATTTTTTATTTCAATTTTAGGTGTATGAGCTAACAAGTCATTTTGGCTAGTCAATTTTAAAATACGTCTGCACTACTTCTCTCTATTTTAGTTAATTATAAATTTATATTATTATCTGAATGAAGAAAAAATAGTTTAATATATTTATAAATTACAAGTAACAACTTAAAAGAAATTTTTTAAATTAAGAAAAATAAGAGAGAGCCTCATCTTGCTCTCTATATTTAGGAGCGAGATAGGTAAAAGTTAAAATGAAAAGTCACTTAAGAGTCTGATGCAGCTGTTATAACGGATAAAATTTATATTATCAAAAATTGCGGTTACACCAAATTTTTAAGTGGCTCTCTATTTTAACTTTCAACTATCTCGCTCCTAAATATAACTTATTGGTCCATGATCAGAGTCTTTAAGTTTAACCATTGATTCCTTGAGACTACCCAAGATTGCAAGATGTATAGCTTACACACTCTCAACAGACTTAATTATTCCGACAACTCAAAAAAGGCACTAGAACGCATTTTGAATCTCATTTAAATATTTGATTAACCAAAATAATACAATTGCGTATGTGTTTAAGGAAAACTGAATTGGGAGATAATTGAGTTGTGCTTTCATTGATAATATGGGCCTCTTTATATAGAGCATTACAAGACATAGATACAGAGTTGTACAAGGAAACATAATCGTACAATTAATCGGATATCTATGAATATCTCTGAGAATATCTCTAATTCAAAACCCTATTACAATTAGGTCAAGTAACCTAGAGTTTGAGCCAGACACATATTTTGGATTTACTTAAACACTCCCCCTTGTGTCATCCAAACGTGGTGCTCCTCTCGTTGCCTCATTAAAAACCTGGCCGAGAAACAAAAACCCAGTGAGACAAAAATAACCTCGGTTGAAGGGGAAAAAGAGCACAACACACCCTTCACGTTTCGAGACTATACATGTAGACATCTCCCCCTGATGTCTTCATCTCCCCCTGATGACTACGGTCATGGGAATTCAGATAACTTCTGCAAACGATGCTACCAACATGTTTCTCGAAAGTGGAATGTAGGCAATGACTTAGTGAGCAAGCTTGCCACATTGTCCTCAGATTGAACCTAGTTCACTTTGATCTTGAGGAGAGTCTGTTGTTGCTGATTATGTTTGGTATTGTCACTTTTAATGTAGCCTTGCTTCATTTGTTCAAAACAAGCAGCATTATCATATACGCTCGTAGGCTCATCTGTGATAAACTTCAAACCACAATTGTTTGAACATGCGTAATTATGGATCCAATCCATATACATTTAAGAACCACTTCGTGAAGCTCTGCATTGTTCGAAGATATAGCGACTAGGGTCTATTTTGTAGACCTCCAAAATATCACTGTCTTTACCCATGGTGAACACTTAACCAGTCTGGAAATGACCTTTGTGTGGGTTAGAGAGATACCCAATATCAGCAGAACCTTCCAAAACACATGTCGTTTTGGGATGGGGATAGTGGACGTAGGTCAGTGCTGGGGGCTTTGACTTCTTCTGGGCTTCTCCTTCCTTTTTTTTCTTTTCTTCTTCTGCCAGTTCAAGGGTGCAGATTCTTAGGTGGCTGGTTCAGGGGAAAATTTTTCCAGTTCCCGGACTCTTGGATTGAGGCGCTACAGCTGGAAAAATTTCATAGCAATTGGAGGTCCGGAAGGTGGTGAACCGGTGGAGTATTTGCTGCGGGTGGTTTGGAGCTTCCGGTGGCCGGTTCGGTAGGTTTTCGGCTGGTTCTTGAGGTGGCGTCACTGGTTCTGGACTCCTGGGATGGTGGGCTTCAAGATGTGCGGCAGGGACCGGAAGCGTTTCAAGGTTTTGTATTCGGATTTAGGGTTTTGGCTATTAGGTTTTAGGGTTAGGGTGTCGTGCTGATAACGTGTTTAAGGAAAACTGAATTGGGAGAGAATTGAGTTGTGCTTTTATTGAAAATAGAGGTCTCTTTATATAGAGAATTACAAGACATAGATACAGAGTTGTACAAAGAAAGATAATTGTACAATTAATCAGATATCTATGAATATCTCTGAGAATATCTCTAATTCAATACCCTATTACAACTAGGTCAAGTAACCTACAGTTTAGGCCAGACACATATTTTGGATTTACTTAAACACTCCCCCTTGTGTAGCCCAAATGTGGTGCTCCTCTCGTTGCCTCATTAAAAACCTTGCCGAGTAACAAAAACTCAGTGGAACAAAAATAACCTCGGATGAAGGGGGAAAAGAGCACAACACACCCTTCACGTTTTGAGACTATACATGCATACATCTCCCCGTGATGACTACGGTCATGGGAGTTCGGATAACTTCCGCAAATGATGCTACCAACATGTTTCTCGAAAGTTGAATTTAGACAATGACTTAGTGAGCAAGCCTGCCACACTGTCCTCAGATTGAACCTAGTTCACTTTGATCTTGAGGAGAGTCTGTTATTACTGATTATGCTTGGTGTTGTCGCTTTTTATATAGCCTTGCTTTATTTGTTCAAAACAAGTAGCATTAGCCTATACGCTCGTAGGCTCATCTGTGATAGACTTCAAACCACAATTGTTCGAATATTCATAATTATAGATCCAATCCATATACATTCACGAACCACTTAGTGAAGAGCAATAATTTCTGCATTGTTCGAAGATATAGCGACTAGGGTCTATTTTGTAGACCTCCAAGATATCACGGTCTTTACCCATGGTGAACACTTAACCAGTCTGGGAATGACTTTTGTGTGGGTTAGAGAGATACCCAATATCAGCAAAACCTTCCAAAACACATGTCGTTTTGGGATGAGGATATATAGTGGACGCAAGCCAGTGCTGGCGGCGTTCCTGGTGTGTGATGGGTTAGAATCCATCTTCTCTCTGTAGGGATAGAACAAGCCCATATCAATCGTACATCTCAAGTACCGAAAGATATCTTTTACACTAATCCAATGGCGTCGCGTTGGCGTAGAGATATATGTAGCTAACAAGTTCATTGCAAATGAGACGTCCGGTCTTGTGCACATATTTTGGATTTACTTAAACAGTATGTTAATTTTCATAGCCTTTTTTCTTGTTAAGGAAGGTCTCTGAAAAGTGTTACATGTATAGATATATGACATCTCAATGAATATTAAGATGTAATTCATTCCCTATTAAAAAATAATATATAAAGAGCCCTCACTATATATATATATATATATATATAAACACATAAAATTGACATCTCGACCATTCTCCATTATATATAAGCTTTGAAAAAAAAAAAAAAATTAGTTCGAGGATGCGGATGTTGCATTACCATCTATATTGATTTACATAACCATTGTTTAATTTTCATCATACATGGCAACCATACTTCAATAGTAAAGGGAAGATTATCTTTGTCTTTTTCGGTATTTCCATAACTAGAGAGCTATGTAGTAAAATAGTTGAAGCAACTTTGTCACAATTTAGTACCGGCCTAAATTTAGTAACATGAAAGTCAATCAATTACATCTTATTAGATAAAATAGCCAAATATGTTTTTTTTTTCTTTAAAAAAAGGATCAAAAAATTTCACTCCTACCTCCATGGTGACTCGAACTCAGGACCTTGATCTTAGGTAATGGGTGCTCTAACTACTGAGCTAACACCACATCGTCAATGTTTCTCTAAATGTCCCTAAAGTTCAAAAGGTACGTGGATACAGATAAAAAATAAAACTTTTCAAGAGGTGGTTACAGACCAAAAAGAAAACTTTTTGAGCCGCTATATGTAAAACAATAAATGATGATTTGAATTTAAACGTCTATGTGCGCGCATATTGTTGAATATTGACTTTAATTGAATAGTAGACAAAATCTTTATTGAGAAGTCCATGGTGATCACGTGGGTGGGCTGCATAGGTTAATTAGGGTATGTATGCCTGCTAGTTGTATGCCTACTTTAACTAGGGAATATATAGGCCTTGCTGCCCCCTCTATATATAGGCCTTGCTACCCCTAGTTTGTAAGAGGTGAAAGAGTGAGACAATTAATCCAAGAGAAATTCTTAGGAGGGGGTTTCCCTACCACGTGGTTTTAGGGCAAGCCAATCAGAAGAAAGAAACTTTTCTCCTTTTTTCTTAACTATCCTTGCTTTTTAAAAGTGCAACCCCAAAATACCCCCTGCTGATTCCTAATTGGTCTGGCATACGTAAGATTCTCTCTTAATCTAATTGTATTGAGGGTTTTGGGTAGAGAGTTTTATTGCTAAACTCTAATTGTATTCTCTCCAATTGATTATAGTGAAATTTCTCCGCGGCTTCGAAAGTGGACGTAGCTCAATCACATTGATTGAGTGAACCACTATAAATCCTTGTGTTTTTGTGTTTTGTTTTCTTTTTTGTTGCTTGCATGGTTGCTATCTAATTTCATATCAATATTGTGTTTGTTACGCTTCTGCACAACACATATGCAATGTATATAGTAAAAAGGGAAAGATTGTTCAGCACTTTCCGGCCCCCATTCCCAACCTCAACAATTTCCATCGAATCAACCTCCGGTGGATTAATTTCAAGGAGATGGACCATTCTCCTCCCTTTCTGTCCAATTTTAGGGCAGGGTTCCTACAAATTAAACCTGTATGTATGCGTTACAAATGATTTGAGTACTCACAACAAACGTGACAATGTGACATCAACCTGCATAACCTGTCATGTATCATGTATGTGTGTGATTCATGCATGTAACCTTCAGTTAAATGTCATACATGCAAGGCTCCCATATCCTACACATGTAAAACCCTCATGCATGTTCTACGATTGTAACGTAGTCTCTGCTCCCTTCTCTCCCCTTCGTCTTCTTTATAAGCTCTGCAGTCTGGCTCCTTTTCAGAAACCAACCATCTCCATCTATCTCTGAGTCTCTCCAGTTTGCAAAAACCATGTTGGCCCTGCCGGTGCCTGCTCCTCCCGACCAAACCCCTGTGATTTTCGACTCCCAAGTCATTCAGTATCAATCCAACATCCCTTACCAGTTCATATGGCCAGACCACGAGAAGCCGATCCCCAACCGGCCGGACATTCTCGCTCCGGCCATCGACCTGAACGGCTTCCTCAGCGGCGACCCTGCCATCGTCGCGAACTCAATTCGTTTAGTCGACGAGGCCTGCAAAAAGCATGGATTCTTCCTCATTGTAAACCATGGAGTTGATCCGGAGCTCCTTGCGAAAGCTCACGAGTACATGGACGTGTTCTTTGAGATGAAGCTCTCGGAGAAGAATAGGGCTCAGAGGAAGGTTGGTGAGAGCTACGGCTATGCTAGTAGCTTCACCGGCAGGTTTAACTCCAACCTTCCATGGAAAGAAACACTTTCTTTTAGGTACTCTGCTGAGAGCCAGAGCTCAACAGTCGTCAAGGACTACTTTGTGAATACGTTGGGTGAAGATTTCAGAGAAATCGGGTAATATTAAATTGTGATCCACCTCCTACTACTTTGTCAATGTTACTGTGATTTTAACCTTCTATATCCCTTTTTTTAGACCTTAATTATCCGCGAAATCCAATATATTGGTCATTGTCTTTTCTTTTTTTTTTTTCCTTTCTAGGAAGTTCTACCAAGAGTACTGTGAAGTGATGAACAAACTATCCAAGGGCATACTGGAGCTATTGGGACTAAGCCTGCGAGTTGGCCAGTACTTCAAAGAGTTCTACGAAGGAAACGATTCGATCATGAGGTTGAACTACTATCCAATGTGCCAAAAACCAGATTTAACACTGGGAACTGGGCCTCACTGTGATCCCACTTCCTTGACAATCCTTCATCAGGATCAAGTAGGGGGCCTTGAAGTGTTTTTCGATGAGAAGTGGCACACCGTTACTCCTGTCCTTGGTTCTTTCGTTGTCAACATTGGTGATACTTTTATGGTAAGTTAACTCTATTCGTTAATATGTTGCGCAATGGAATAGCATGTAGAGGCACTAGTACTCCTAGTATCATTGCACCTATGTTGCCTTCACCTTGACCGCTCAAGAGTTGTTATCTATTTAGGTTCGATTTTCTATGCGGTTAGGCTTTGGTACTATTAGTCGTCATTTGTTCGGCAATAATCAGTATGGCATGGATTACCGCTTACTCTTCAATCTAACTAAATATTTGTCGTGCTATATATATAATTAAAGCACCGATATATATTGTTCATGTTTCACTTCTCTAATGAGATCGACTTTAAGCCTCCACGCTATTTCCTTGGGCCTCTAATTTACAGACGTACATTTTAGAGTTGGACAAAAATTGGGATTCATTAATTAATGTATGCTTTCCTCCTGACGTGAACTTGCAGGCTTTGAGCAATGGGATTTACAAAAGCTGCTTGCACAGGGCTGTGGTAAATAACAAAGCTGTAAGGAAATCTCTTACTTTCTTTCTGAATTCAAACAAGGACAGAGTAGTGACTCCACCAGCAAGTTTGATTAGTGCTGATAACCAGAGGTTGTACCCGGACTTTACTTGGCCTGCTCTACTAGAGTTTACCCAGAAACAGTATAGGGCTGACAGGAGCACCATTGATGCTTTCTTGGCCTGGAGTAGTAAGCAGAAGGGTGGAGAGGAAAAGAAAGACCAAGGAAACTAGGGAGTCTGGGTTAAGTACTTGGTGGTGTACAATGGATCGGAGTAAAGAAATAAAAAGACTCCATATTATCTAGCTTGTTGTTCTAAATTTTAGTTTTCTATCAATTCAAACATGAATAATGTCCTCAGCATGTGTTTCTCATTGATAATGAAAATGTGTGAAAGCAATCATATTTGATTGTTGTCTGGTAATAAATTTAATAATTTTTTTTTTTTTATCAAATAAGAACTTCATTGACTATGAATCAATTACAATGAGTTGTGGAAAGACTTTAAGCAACCACCAAAGATGATGAAATGCCCAAAGTTTCCCATACTATCCTCCTACCAACACGTATATAGCCATTAATAATGCTAAAAATAAGCTAATGCTATTTAAAAAAAAAATTGTCTGACAATACTAGGTTTAATTTATCATAACCAAAGTTCCTAAAAAGCTATACATCCTAGGGGCTGGTTGCCTGTTCTTTTTTTTTTTTAATCAAACTCAAATCGGACGAATACCATTCAGCTGAAGTCAGAACAGGCTATTACATATCTTTCATTTACTGACATTGGGTAGATAAAAAATTTGTAGTAATACCACAACGATACATAGATTAGGTCAACTCATTGAACATTCTACACTCACTAAAAAAAAAGTGGATCTATAAACTATGTTAACACTACGACACAAATAGGCACACACTACTAGAAAAACGGCCTATGGGCACAGCACAATGGGTACAATTAGAGAGTTGGTGGCCAATTAAGCACCAATGGTCACAATCTTGCCACAGTTAGAACAAATCTGTAGCTCTAGTGAAATTATGACCAGTAACAGTGACCAAATAAGTTAATAAAGGTACATCATGACAGTTACTTTTGAGATTTATTCATTAAAATTAAATCCGTCCGTGGCCAAAGCCCAAAGGGCTACCAACTCTCTCTCCTCTTTCTGTTTTTTCACTTTCTTCCTTTGCCAGCCCCACAAAACCATCTTCTCTCTCAATTAATTATTAAAATATCTCTTCTATCAGTGGCCCAGAGCATTCATGAATGAACCTTTTTCTTTCTTTTTCAAAATAAAATTTTTTTTTTTTTAAACTAAACCCTAATCAGCTTTTTGTTTTCAAGGGTCCTATTTCTACCTCTCAAGTTATTCGCTGGCTTCCTCCTCCTGCTGGCTTCACCAAGCTCAATTTCGATGGTTCTGTTGTCAACAATAAGAAAGCAGCTGTTGGTTTTATTATCAGGGATCATGATGGTTCTCCCCTTTTGCTAGTGAGAGAGCTATTGGTCATGCTTCTGTCCCCATTGCTGAAGGAAGCGTTGTTCGTGATGGTTTTTATCATGCCCTCCTCCTTAATTGTCGAAAGCTTTATGTCGAAGGTGACTCCAAGTTAATTATAGACTCTATCAACAAAAAATGTGCTCCTCCTTGGCGTCTTCGTACTCTAGTGAAAGACATCCTGAGTCTGGCTAGCAATTTCAAAGCTATTTCCTTCTTTTATGTTCCCAGAGAAGCCAACTTCATTGCTGATGCTGTTACAAATATGGGTCATAGATCATCTACTCCTATCACTTGGTCCAAAAAGTTGCTGTTCTCAGCTTTGTCTGCTTTTAATTTTGATCAATTTAGTTCTGGTTGTAGTAGGGATTTTAAGTTGTAATCTATTTTCTCTCCTAAAAAAATAAAAAATAAAAAATAAAATAAAAAAGCCTTTTGTTTTTGAATAAACCCTTATCAGCTTTAGACATTGAAAGAGAAAAAAAATAATAATAACCAGTCCCATGGCCGCTCTCTCATCTTCTTCTTCCTCTAATCATCTTTACCCAGATACCCATTTCATCAAAATCCAACAATGTGTAACTGAAGCTTCTGTGTTCAGTCCCTCGATCGATTCATCTAGATCTCACATAGAAGCCATGAATCAAAAAGAGAGTCTGATGGTCTTCCCTCCTTCTCAGACCCAAAGCAAGGGCTTAAAGTTTTAGATCAACAACCTCGTCAATTTTAGCTAAGTGAGGTTACTAAGATTAGATGGAACTTGGTTTCTCCGATTCTTTAATTTTTCGTCTTCAAGTTCTTCGTAAATATTTGGGTTTGTTGAATTTTTTTTATTAACTTTTCTTAGATGTTGTTTTTCTCTTAATTTTTCTATCTTGATTCTCTTTTAGGTTTTGGCCATTTGCGGATTGATTAAAGCAAGGTACTTCCTTAAACTCTGTGGACAACTAATTTGTTTCTGATTGTGCTGATATAGTATATAATTTAGATTGTCTGTAGTCTGAATAAGAGAAGAAGCTTCATAGAAGCATTGCTGCCTTCACTCAAGCTCAGAAGTTCGGAGTATGCCATTTGAGCTTGAGGTTAGCAACCGGAGCTACTATGTTAACTCAACAAGATGTTAAATGATAGTGACTTGTTTATCAATGATTTGAATGTGTTTTTTGGGTTGATTAGGTGTTATCTGGAAAAAGAAGAGATGGTGAAATTTAGAGCAGCATGGGTTATTTCAAGGAGAAATTTGTGCCAAGTGTAGTTCAGGTGATGCCTTCCGAGTTTCGGCTATGCTGTAAAAGAAAATGTATATGTTTGTGGTATGAGACAATAATATATGTATTCATTTTGAATACTTTTGGCTATTGTATAAAAAATAAGGAGAATTCCACAAATGGTCACTCAACTATAACTCATTCGACATTTTGGTCACTTAATTTTCAAATATATCACTCTGTCAATCACTTTAGTCACTCAAGAGACATTTTATCTCACTTTAATAACTTTTCCCAATCATGGTAATACAGATTTCTCAATTTTTCACAATTGGTTGGACGAAAATATCATTAATATTGTGGCAAATAATTTTTTTTAAATGAAAAAAATTAACAAAGTGACTAAATTGAATCACAAAGTTAAAGTTGAGTGACCAAAGTGATATATTTAAAAAGTGAGTGACCAAAGTATCGAATTGGTAAAAATTAAGTGACCATTTGTAATATTCTCCCTAAAAAATAATGTATTCATTTGTGATATAAACAAAAAATGTATTTACTTTTGAATACAAGAAATTGTCATACGATGGGTCTCATGATCTGAACAGAAAAACTTTGTTTTTTCTTTTGTCAGAAAACCACAAATTGCCACGGACACAAATCATATAATATTAAGCAAATGCCAGGAGAGAGAGAGAGAGAGCGCGTGAAGCAGATATGAAAGGTGGTCTAAATATGGGATGGACAGATTTTTCTATAAATGGAGTCTGTACAAATGGTCACGGACACAAATCTATTTATATACTAAAACAGAGTAGGAGTTACTGTAGCTTATGAACAGTGACTCCCTTAGTAACAGTGCACTACCGTTTTTGTCCCTCTGTTTTCTGGACTTCTGCATTGTTGCCCCCGATACGTGTTGCAGTCTACCACTGCTGCGGTGTTTCGTTTACATCTGTGTGTTTGCTCTGGAGAAAGACATCTGCTTCTTTGTTCTGCACAAAGAGAGAATGAGAGAGGGTGGAGAAAGGGAATAGGTTTTGCTTCCGCATCTAGGCCAATTGAGGGTTAAGGGACTCATCCAATTCGCAATAGCATCATGTTATCAAAATGAACATGAACTAAGAATTAGCGAGTGTCGAAGAGGAGCTAAAGTAAGCCAAACCCTCACTCTCCAAAACTTAATTGCGCTGCAAAGCACTATTTTTCTTTTTTTGTTGTTGAATTGATTGATTGATTGGGAATTGGGTTCCTTAATTTCACTGCAAAGCATTCGTCTTTTTGTTGGAGTGGTTGATTGGGAATTGGGTATTGCAAAGAGGGAGAGAGCGAAGGGAAGAGAGTAGAGGAAGAAGGGAGAGGAGGAGGAGGAGAAGAAGAAGTAAGCAACTAAACTATCGAAAGAGACATACTGTCTCAAAAAGGCAGATATTCACACCATGAATATTTGAAACTTTAGATGAGTCTGCCATCACTACATGTTTTCTCTGGTGTTTGGGTAGTGCAGTAACTGGTCAGCTCTTACTAATAGTGCAGCAATTGGATGTTCGCTGTGAAACAAAGACCACGGTTTGTTTTTAATTTCCCTTATACACAAAAGATTGATATATCCTTCTATACACAGAGTAAGCACTAGAAGTAAGCAACTAAACTATCAAAAGAGGGAATAACTTCCTGTGGTATGTTCCTATGCTGAACCAAATCTAATTGAAGAACTTCCTGTTTTATTTAATCGGTATTAGACCAATAATTAAAGAAACATTTGTTATTTCAATTGATTGTTAGATTTTGACAAAGTTTGCATCTTTTGTTTGAGTTGGATTCATAATGTATTAAAATTGAAACCATGAATCATGCTTATACAGAATATGAAGTGTAATCTAAGAAACAGAATGTCTCAAAAAGGCAGATATTCACACCATGAATATTTGAAACTTTAGATGAGTCTGTCATTACTACATGTTTGCTCTGGTGTTTGGGTAGCACAGTAGTTGGTCATCTCTTACTACGACTGTAGCAATTGGATGTTCGCTGTGAAACAAAGACCACAGTTTGTTTTTAATTTTCCTTATACACAAAAGATTGATATATCCTTCTATATGCAGAGTAAGGACTGCAGACGCACTATAGGTGCGTCTCTTGGTTCTCTCTTAATTATCCATGTATATATTTGTGCTATTTTGGTTTAGTTATTTCAGCTGCTTATGGTTGACTGGTTGTTACTTATTCTTCCCAGGTTCATGTTCATGCTTCAATATCAAATTCAGTACACTACTAGCAATACTGATCAGCCATATTGACTTAATTTCCCCAACCAAAGACTGCTCCATAAACTGGCAATTGGCCCCAGCTCATATGGTCTTAAACAATAATATATAGCTCACTGTTTTTGATACATCAATATTGCACCAGTGCAAAATGCTTCATACATATATAACATACTGCTTCAATATGAAATGAAGCTTAAATTAATCTACATGAAGTCAGAACAAGTCAAAGCCATCATGAAATCCATCTTTATAAGCTCGAAGCTGTTTTTCCATGAACTTATGGAAAACTACTGATAATATTATACTATCAGTATGACTATAGAATTTTTTTTTTTTGGTGAAAAAAAAGTTTAGGTAAGAGGGAGGCTTCCCTACACTACTAAGGCCAGGGCAAACCTACGACCTCAACCCAACATGACTTACGAAATTGGCCAGTGTCCTAGCCCAGCCCATTGGTATGGAATTATGCAGGACATTTTCTAGATTGCCCACCAAATGAGAGATTGTTGGTAGCGGGGATTGAACTTGTGTGGGTTAATTATGACTACAGAATTAGATAGCATGCATTTGATATAACTGTATATATGCACTGGATGATGCAAAGAAATATTTGGAATTTTGAATCCATTTCTTTTCTTCTTTTTTTCCTTCTAATTTTTAAATATCGACACATATAAATTGCATGTAGTAGTCTAACCAAAGTATTTGTTATAGGCGGTAATGCTTCCATTTTGCCATCATAACTGTTTTTTTGTTCTTCATCTTTTGGTAGGAAGAGGAGGATTAGCAACCTTAGTCAATTAATGTCTTCTATTTATGATAGTATGACTATGTATTTAAGTTGTTCTTAGGATTAATTTCAGTTTACTCCCCTGAGGTTTGGGGGTGTCATCATTTCACCCCCTGTACTTTCAATTTTAAATATTTACCCCCTAAACTTTCCAATTTCAATCAGCCGTGTCCAATTTCTACTATTCCGTCCAAATTGGACGTTAAGTTTGACTTTTGAGGGCTAAAATGGTCATTTCAACATAAAAAAATTAAAAAAATTAATTTTTTTCTTTCTGTTTTTATTTTTTTATTTTATATTTTATTTTATTTTTCTGTTTCTTCCTCTTTTTTTAAATTATTTATTTTATTTTATTTTGTCTTCAACCTTACACCACAAGTTATAATAGGTTTATAAAGACAAAAAAATACTCTAGGTAGTTGAAAGTCGCTAGTTGGTCTACGATATTTGTGACATATTTCCGATAAAGTGAAGAATTTAGGATATATCCCCAATAAACTGAAGAAATATCTGTAAAAAATAATTTCACACTTTATCTGTAAATAAACATCTGTAAAAAATGATTTTACACAAATATTTCTTCACTTTATTGGGGATATATCATAAAATTCTTCAATTTATTGGAGATATATCACAAATATCGTAGACCAAAAATGATTTTACACAGATATTTCTTCACTTTATTGGAGATATACAGATATTTATTTACAGATAAAGTGTAAAATTATTTTTTACAAATATTTCGTCACTTTATTGGGGATATATCCTAAAATTCTTCACTTTATCAGAGATATATCACAAATATCGTAGACCAGCGAGTGGCTTTCAACCACCTAGAGTATTTTTTTTGTTTTTATAAACCTATTATAACTTGTGATGTATAGGTTGAAGACAAAATAAAATAAAATAAATAATTAAAAAAAAAGAGGAAGAAACAAAAAAATAAAATAAAATAAAAAACTAAAAAACAGAAGAAAAAAAATTAATTTTTAAATTTTTTTTATGTTAAAATGACCATTTTAGCCCTCAAAAATCAAACTTAACATCCAATTTGGACGGAATAGTAAAAATTGGACACGGCTGATTGAAATTGGAAAGTTTAGGGGGTAAAAATTCAAAATTGAAAGTACAGGGGGTGAAATGATGACACCCCCAAACCTTAGGGGGGTAAACTGAAATTAATCCTTGTTCTTATGTGCAGCTTTAAGTTGAGTAATAGATTTCAGTTTTCACTAGTTATGTAAACTCAATCTTGATTTTGTTCATGTGTTTAATCTTTGAGGATGGATATGCAGGCTCACCATAAAAGAACAAGTTTGATATGACATTAAGCTACAAAATGTGGGCTTTTGCCAACTTTTGAATTGGGTAGATAGTTGAGGTTGACCGTAACGTTGGTGTAGCTGACTCATGCCATGGAAAAAAGGAAAAGAGAGCAAAGAAAGAAATTGGTACGGTTGAATGTTATTGACTTAAGGACTTAGGAGTCTCTTAAACTTTGTTGCAGTAGGGCATGGTTTTTAAAATTTCATCAACGTACTTGAAGATAACAGAAAAGAACAAGTTTGATATGACATTAAGCTACAAAATGTGGGCTTTTGCCAACTTTTTAAGTGAGTGGATAATTGAGGTTGACAGTAACATTGGTGTAGCTGACTCATGCCATGGAAAAAAGGAAAAGAGAGCAGAGAAAGAAATTGGTGTGGTTGAATGTTGTTGATTTAAGGACTGAGGAGTCTCTTAAACTTTGTTGCAGTAGGGCATGGTTTTCAAAATTTCATCAATGTACCTGAAGATAATTGAAAGATTGAGTTATCTTTTGTGACATTTTATGGAATTACTTTAACTGGTTGTTGCATTCTCTGCTATTCTTCTTCTTCTAAGCCCAATTTTTTTCAAAGGCCTCACATTGTAGTTATTTATTTATCTAATTATTCACTTATTTTTCAGTAGTTATGGATACATACATTTTGGTCAAAATAACCTTTACCTGAGGAGATTGAGACCACAGTGTATATGTTTACTGGTTTTTATAATATTTAAGGAATAAAGACATAAACCCGTAGCATCATGCATGCTTCATGTCCAGTCTGACTCTATTGCTCAAAACTCACTGCTAACCGTCCCAAATAGAGTCAATGGGGATGAATTTTTAGGTGTACCTATAGGCCCGATTTCTAGTAGTGACATCGAAATACAAAAGTTCATAACTCCCTAAAAACAATAGGAAATTATTAGAAACAAAAAAAAAAATTATTAACTAATTAGAAGCCCAAAGGCCCAAAGGAAAAAAACAGCTAGCCTAAGGCCATGCAGCAGCTCAGCCCATATGCAGTTCCTTCAACCCTGTGTAGCAACAACTCCACGAGCAAAGAATCCCGCCATCGCTACGACTCGTTGCTGCATTCAAGCCGACATCGCCTAGACCAAATCAATTCCCATACCGTCGCCATCTTGACTACGGTGCTCATGATCGCCATAGCTACCACGATGAGTCCCCTAAAAAGAACCGCCACCACTGCCAAAACCTTAAGCAAAGTCATTCTAAAAGCCTAAAACCTTAGTCAATCATCACTCATCCGACAGCATCCCCGAGGCAACGCTAGCGTTGACGCCAGAGCACCTGATTGTCTGTTCATGGTGCCTAATATATTGATTTAAAAAAATTTTATCCTAATGTCCTCACATGACCTCTCATACTCTTTGCTCCACCTTTTTACATAGATTTGTTCGATAAACATTGATAGACTTATAATTTCATACATTTTTATACCCTTAAATGTAGGATTCTAGGCTTAGTTCTTATTATTTTTGAGTCATTTACTTTGTGTTTGTGTTTTGCAGTTAAATTGGAGAAAAGAAAGATTTGGAGCTTAAAATCAAACGCATGACTAAAAGGGTGCTTGCTATCCTGAGTGTCTAGAATTGTCTCTGCTTTGCGTCAACTTCACAGATTAAAATGTACCTTCTCACAAGGAATTAGCATGTGAGCCTTATACCACTAGAAAGATACGGATGTTAGCTTTCAGAGGAATTTTACGGAAGTGGATTCGCATTCTTCTGGAGCAAGTTATGATGATTTTAGCGAACCTAGTTCGGGAAGGCATATTCTGACGGATTTTTGGAATCTGACTTGTGAGGCCCAAATCCGTTGTTCTTAGCACTTGAATGGAACAAG
Organism: Rosa chinensis; assembly: GCF_002994745.2. Taxonomy (NCBI): domain Eukaryota; kingdom Viridiplantae; phylum Streptophyta; class Magnoliopsida; order Rosales; family Rosaceae; genus Rosa; species Rosa chinensis. The sequence continues at coordinate 46,934,195 of NC_037088.1, read as the reverse complement.
GCTGAACATGTCTGACATATTTGGAGTAATTTCTTGCATTGACTTTAATAACCCTGTGTTTCTTTGGAGAGAAGAAAGCTATTCCAAGTTGGACTAGAAGACCAAAGAAGCCCAAGTCAAGTAGGAATGGGGAGAGACATACAAGGCAGAAAACCTAGAACGTCTAGAGACAACAAGAGGCAGCATATTTCGCAGAGAACAAGGAGAAGAGAAGCTCTCACCATCGCTGGTTCCGAGTTCCTTAATTCTTCCATTGTTTGTTTCATGTTTTCTTTGATTCTAGTCATGTTTTTCATAGTTATGGGTTGCTAAACTTCTAGGCTAGGGCTAAGATGAAGCCCTAGTATGACTGTTCTAATTGTTTAGTTGGTTTGCTATTGAATTTCTGGATTTCTATGTTAAACTCTTAATCACCGTTTCAATAGAATTTTTATTCAAAATCTTTGCTCAGGATCAATAAGACCTAGGTTTTGTTTATGAGTTATTTGGTTGGAGAACATGATGCTTAAGCAATGAGTAGATGTTTTCTAGGGTGCCAAAAGATAATTCAATCTTGTGATTAAAGAGATGTGAATTGAGAATACAAGTGCTTGATCATAGTCGATATTCTTATTTGCATGATTTCCTAGTTCTTTTGTGCTTAATGGAGTTGAACATGTTTGCTTGAACCTAATCATTAAGTGGAGTAAATTATAGTTTGGCTACTTGAGTTCTATATAGGATCAGTAAGTTGGAATTCATAGGCTAGAAGAACTTTGGCATATGTCTGGGATGAATAAAGCTTATGTACGGAAATCTTTAGCATGAAATCTAGGGAATTCAATTGTTATCAACTAGAGAATAGGATAGAAGTATTAGGTGGTGGATTCAATGATTTAGCATCTTCATAATCTGTTCTTAAACTCTAAAGAATCTCATTGCTCATTCTTGTCTTTAATTTTAGTTTTCCTTTCTTTAATTTTCTGTTTAAAACTCAATCACATCATAAAAATCAGTTTGTTTCACTTAAGTATAGCACATTTGTCATAACAAAATTGTCTCAATTAGTCCTTGAGGGAATGACCTCGTGCTTGCTGTGAGCCCCCGAAAATTTTGTTTAATTTTTGAAGGTAAATTTTTCGCCAATAAGATTTTTTTTTCACAAGGTCACTCAAGTGAAGGATTTGAGTTCGAAGATTTCTTTGGTGACGAGATTCTTTAATTTGGGCCATGTGATTTAAGTTTGGGCCAATGTTCTTTTATTTGGGCCTAAATTGTTACTAGAATTTATCGAGACAAATCGTCGAAGTAAATTGGAATAGGATACGAATTGGGTTGTAGCGAATTTGAATATTGAGTCTGTAAGAGAAATCGTTGGTGAAAAACAAATAAAAGTTACGAGCCGGAAAACCCGAAAGCGATCAGCAGGGAGTATTACGTAATTTGACGTGAGGGCAAATTCGACATTTCTCACGCGATAGTATAAATAGGAATGGAAAACCCTAAAATCTCATTCTCTCCCTTTCTCCTCTCTCGGCCGCATCACTCTCTCTCTCCCCCGACCTCTCTCTTTCTCGTCCTCCCACTATAGCGCCGGAAAACCCCATCTCCGGCCACCACCTTGCAAAACCGCCACCTCCAATCGATCCAGCACCCATATCCGACCCAAGCCCAAGCCTCACCATCGACGTGCACCACCTCCGGCCTCTACCAGTGACCACCCAAGGCTGCAACGCTGCTGCCTCTCAACCCCCATCAATTTCCGGCCGCCTTTTCAATACACCGTCGCCTCCAGTGAGCTCAGGGAGCGCCGACCATCAAGCCCCAACATCCCATCGCCAGAAGACGTCAAACGCACATCGCCGGAAATCGAGCTCTGCATGCCTTTGTTCTCCAATATCCAACGCGAATCTAGCTAAACCACCTCTATGGTTAGAATCAGCGTCTCACATTTTCCAATAGTCCAAACACCAGACCTCCGATTCCGACCAGACCCGCCACACGCGCCGCCGGCGTCGGCGTGTGAGAAACCTTGATGCTGCCGTGAACTCTGCCGGCGTAGTCCTATTGTTCGGGTAAGCCGTTTTCGAAGCCCCCTTTCATTATTTGGTTGAGTTTCAATTCCAAAGTAGTGGATTGCTGATGTTCAATTCTTTTGGTTGATGTTCTTGAATTCGGGACTGGAGGATGGGAATTGAAATGAGAGGGGAGCTTCTGGTCTTGGTATCGATTTCAGTTTTGATGGGATGGTGAAGAATACAGAAGGACTGCAAGAAGCAGTATGTTATGGAGGTTGTGGTTTTGGCAGAACTGAAAATGGGTAAGGAATGCAGGCTTATGAATTTAAGATTTTGATTGTTGTTTGGACTTTGAGACTAATTAAATAAGTTGTTGTTCTGTTGTGGAGATGGAGACTTGAGGTTCTTGGATTTCTGCAATTTGGAGTATCGGAGAAGATGAGCTACAGGGGTAGCTTTGGTTGAAATCGAATAAGGTAAGGAACTAAGGACCTCAAACTCTATTCTGGATGTGAAATTGGTTGAGTGTTGAATATTGATAGTATTGTTTTTCTGCTAGAGGTCCGAATGGGTTGATAGTGATGGACTGCAACAACTAGAAATAGCCTTTGGCTGGGGAAAAGAAGAATGTTAAGGGACTGTGTATTTTGGAATTTGTTTGGCCGTGTACTGTTTGTACTGATCAAAGTTATGGTTTTATTGAGTATGCGTGATATAAATTTGGTTATGGTAATTGAGTGATTGGTTATGTTGGAAATGTCATTGTTATAAGGTGAATGACTAAATCAGTGAGTTCTTTTAAAGAAGTTGTAAATTGCAAGTTAAATCGTTGTTGTGAAAGAAAATGTTGAGCATGAGTAACTATCAATGTTGAGTGGAGATGGGGAATGAAAATGGTGGATTTTATTTGATTGAGCTAAATTAGGATATTGGATTAACGTTCATGAAATAATGTTAGAAAAATCGGAGTATTCTAGTGTTGCCATATCCCGGAGTTATTGTGAGAATGTGATAATTCGGGAATGGTAAATTGGTAATCACTATTTATTTGCTATTATTTAACTATTGAGTAAAAAGGTTCTAACCGGTTGACTTGGAATACATTAAGAAAATAAGTATAATCACCATGTCCCGAAAGGAGTTTGAAAGGCGAAATTATTCGGGAATGGTAATTATTATTTAATTGCTTAAGGTTTAGAAGCTAAATAAATTGAGGTCAAATTGGTTGACCGAAATTTTAATATGGGAAGCAATGTGATCACCATCTCTCGAATGAGCTTACTATGTTAAGTGAATTGTTCGGGAATGGTTACCATCAATTATCGATTCAAGTTAAATTGGTAACTCATAAAGAAATTAAGCAAATGAGTTATGAATTGAGTACTTATCGGATTTAGTTTTTGTTAAAGGACTCGAGCGTGTGCGCTTGGATTTGGACAAATGATTGAAAGTCGGGAACAAACCCGAATGTGGACGAGCACTCCAATTCCAGGTAGGGTGAGCTGTCCCTTCCTTGTTAGAGGCTTTTCGATATATGTGGAATGCTATTCTATGATAGTATGTTGCCTGCAAGAACGTTTTTGGTTGTTCATTAGTCGATGCCTCGTGATACATGTGTTTTCAGAACTGATAATTGCCAATTGCAAAAACCGAGGCTAGACTTGCATGTTGAGATACTGTACCCTTGTATGTTTTTACTTGTGACCTGAAAGTGAATGGGACCTAGAAGCGTAGATTCCTAGGGATCCCACGGTGTCGATAACCGTGAACCTCCGGAGGGGGCCGTGCTCCTATGTTTGTCAAGGAAAAGTGAGTACAGACAGTGAACCAGTCATAGGAGACTCAGGGCCAGGAAATGGACACTTTCGCTACTTGTAGTCACAAGGGCTACAGAGTAGTTGGCCGGTTCTCGAAGGATGATGGACCAGGTCGGTCACCGATTTGTTTTATTTTAGCTGGCAAGTAAGTATCTAGGAGCTCCAAATTATGTGAAGCATACTGCATATGCTTTATAAAAGAAATAAATGTTTGTGGTTGCCTCATTTTCTTAAAGTATTTTCGATAAACGTGCACAATATTATGTAGTAAATATTTTCGATTATTATTATTATCTTTCAAACCTAGCATGGTTGGGTCGGCCCCTACTGGGCATGCGAAGACGAAAGCTCACCCCTACAACAGTGTGCAGGTTTCGAGTATGTGGTCGGGGAGCATACAGAGGAGGCACATGGCTCGGCTTGGCGCCTTTCTCCTTGACTTTATCAAGAAATGGTTTTGGTTCTTTACCGGATTTTGAAGTAACTTGTTTATTTACTTTCTCACTAATTTATTTGTTTATTTATTTCCTACTCGTTTACCAAAATTTCGAGAGACCCGCAACGCTGGGGCGCGTCTCCCATACTTGTATTTACGTGGTGATTTGTTATTTTCCAAATTGGGCTCCTCTTGTAAGCCCAAATCTTTTAGCCCATCTTAAATTCCGCTTTTGAAAATATGTTGTTCGGTTGCTAGAATTTTTTGTGACTTTTGTCCAAGAAAGTGTTTTGTAAACCAACAACCTGAACCTAAAAAGTCTTGTGATTTCGGGTTGATGAGTTATCGCGATGTCGTTAGTGACATGTCGGTTTCTCATTGGCTCGGGGTCGCGGCGCTGTGGGACCCCTACCTTGGGTCACCACACTTGCACTAACTATACTACAATTGATTCGTGCACTTGCGAGTACTAAATTAAAATTGACAACAAACATCTTTAAAATTCTAAAAAAAAAAAAAACTGAGTCATGCAACTCTTGTCAAAAACACCCAATTATTATACCTCAATATTCACTCAAGAGACCTTCATTGGTTTTTCCTATCCTTTTTACAATCTCTGTTAAAGGAAAAACACATTATGTGCCTTCATCAAAGTGACTGACGGAAAGGGAATCAAGAAATTAGCGATTACCATAAATCAGCATTTAATGTCATCATTGTAATTGATATTTCCGTTGTAATTCTCTCCCTATATAAAGGGACTATGAAATGAAATGAGTAGACCAATTCCAATTCTCATTTTACTTTTACAAGTTATCAGCACGCTCAGAGCCAATAGCCAATACCAAAAAAAAAAAAAAAAACTTTTATCTTTTCTCTGCCGTCAACCCCACAGCGCCTCCGTGCCTTGCTTGTGCCCAGCTCCTAGCCTCCCTGCAACCATGCGCGCACGCCTCCACGCCTGCATAAACCACCCATCTACAAAACACCCATCACCGGCAAACCAGGAGGAAGAAGAAGAGAAGAAAGAAACGCTGAAAAAAAAATAAAGAAAAAAAAGAGAGAAAAGAGAAAGAAAAAAGTGAGCCGGCCCAAAGAAACGGTTCGGCCCAGAGAAAAAAAAATTCCCACCCAATTAAAAAAAAAAACAAAACAAGCTGCCCACACACAAAAAAAAAAAAAAAAAAAGGGGAATCCCAGCCTGGAAAAAAAAAAAAAAGAGAAGGGCCAAAGTAAACACCCGAGCCAAAGAAAAAACAAAAGCAGGCCTTTTGGCCCAGAAAAAAAAAAAGAAATAGGCCCTGCGGCCCAAAAAAAAAAAAGTAAACAAACCCAATGGCCAAGAAAAAGAAAAAAAAGAGAAAAAAAAGCCTTGTGGCCCATTGCTGAAAAGAGAGAGGAAGCGACCTAGTTTTTCTCAAGCCCAAAAACATCGTTACGCACGTCTGCATCAATACGCCCGTGCGCTAGAATTGTTTTGTTTTTATTTTATTTTATTTTTGGCTGCCTTATTTATATTTCACTTTTCATATATGTGTTATATATATTCATGGAATCTAAAGCATGTGAATTTTATTTATGTTTACTATTTTTTTTTTTTTTTGTAAACTTCCAAGCATGCCTTGTGATTTTGACATAATTATGTTTAAACATGCCATATATATTTTGTTATATATATTATTTATGAAATTTTGAGCATGTTTTTATTTTATTTACGCTTATATAAATTATACCTACGCATGCTTTGTATTATGCTATTGTTTACATTTTATTTTATGCATGATATATTATTGCTATTATTATGTGTAGTATATAATTTGTTGTATATTTGTGAAATTTGAGTATGCCATGCAATTTATTTTTATATAGGCTATGTTTTATCCTTTATTACGTGCTATAGTTATTCCTTATTTAGAATGATATACATATAAATTCCGTTTTGCCATGATAATGAAAATTCATGTGCATTATACATACACACTTATTGTGATAAAACATTTTCACATTGCATCAAAAAATGTGACCATTATGAATCTTGGTCTTGAAATCTAATTCATATGTTTGGAAAAAAATTCATGTGGATGTCTTTATGACTACGTAATTTATTCCTTCTCTCTTATTTATATAGATGGCTGATCCAACTCGACCTGAATTTGACATTTTGGACTCAGAAGGACTTGAGTACCATCGTTGGATTTCCGATGTAGAAACTGCCTTTGTGGCAAAAGACTACACTGCCACCATCAAAACTCCCACTAACCCCAAAGACGATGGACCGTTTGACAAGGTGAAAGCAAATGCCTTAATGTTTTTGAGGCCACATATTGATCTTAGCCTACGCTGGGAGTACCTTCAGTTGAAGACACCCAAAGAACTATGGAATGCCCTTAAGGGACGTTTTGGGAACATTCATGACACCTTGCTCCCAGAACTGACCGTTCAGTGGAATGAAATCCGCTTGCTTGACTACAAAAAGGTCAATGACTTCAATAAGGACATGTTGCGCCTAAAGACACGTCTAAATTTATGTGGAAAGGAACTCACAGAAGATGATATGATCCAAAAGACTTTTTCTACTTTTCCTACATCAACACTTATACTAGCAAACCAATATAGGTTGGAGTATGACAACAAAAGAATCACAACCTTCAATAAGCTGATCAACCTACTACAAGTGGCTGAGAGGCATAATGAGGTTTTTTTGAACAACAATGACAGGTCTGTTAAGACAAAGAAAATCCCCGAGGCTAATTATGGCAAAGTAAAAGGTGGAAAGAACCCCAATGCAAAGGGGGTTGGACATGCTGATCCCTACTCATGTGGCAACAATGCACCACGTGGCAAGGGAGTGGGGGTCGTGGTATGGGCCATGGAGGCCTTCCCAATGTATGGCGCAGAGATGGTAGTGCTGGCCCCAGTGGTCATGGAAACAAGGTGCAAAGGGCACCTAAGAACCCTTCAGTCAAACAGGATAGAGTTGACAATGAACCATGCTATAGGTGTGGAGTCATTGGGCATTGGTACAAGAACTACCAAGCAAGCAACAGAATAGCAGCCAATTACAAGAGTTATAGGGAGTCTAAAGAACAAGATGCTCACCATATGGAAGAAGGAGGTCATGATCCAGATGTGAACCTCACAATTGCATACTTCAATGGCAACAAGGAACTTGCTCAGTCAATGGATGCACTAGATTTTGACTGATTTACTTTATCTATGTATTTTCCAAAAACAGTTGTGAAGGCATAATGCCTCATTTTTTAATTAGACTATTACTTGTTCTTAAAGTTTATTTCAATAATGGTTTGATGAATTAGATTTCAGAACAAGACCTTGATTTGATTATTGTTGGCTTACTAATAAATTTCAAATTTTATTCTAAAACACTGAATTTATTCATATTTATTTACTACACATATTTACATGGTTCGAAATAGCACTATAAAGATGTAAAGCAATATATTTAGAAAAAGAAAAAATTATTTGAATGAAAATATTATCATTCTACCTAAAATAGAAATACTCTAAAGAATATGAGATATATTTAATGTCACAGACGCTCTGTATGCACCAAGAGCTAATCGAACCTTGTTAAGTTTCAAAGATATTCGTGCCAACAGTTATCTTGTAGAAATACACTGTGAGAACGGAACTGAATACCTTTATATTACCTCTAACAAATGTGGAAGGAAATGCATTTTAGAGAAACTTATGAGTCAATCTAGTAGACTGTACCTTACTACGATTTGGATAATTGAATCATATGCTGTCACCAACAATGAAATGTGGGATACTGACTCATACAGGCTTTGGCATGACCGCCTAGGGCACCCCGGTCGAGACATGATGATTCGTATTTTAAAGAACTCACACGGACATCCCTTCTTTCGAGTGAAAAATAAAATGAGAGAAAAATCCGCCACACTGCAAGGTGTCGGTCCTAGTACTGCTCAAATGCAGCCATTGCCTTCTGAAGTACTAGCAACACTATCTCTCTCCCATTATGCCTTATTGACTATTTCAAAGGCACAACACTCGTTTTGCAAAGCCTGCTCTTTAGCAAAAATAGGATCAAGACCTTCCTATGCTAAAGATACAAAACAAAACATTCCATTCTTACAAAGGATACAATGAGATATTTGTAGACCTATCCATCCAGAATGCGGACCATTCAAGTTTTTTATGGTTCTAGTGGATGCTTCGACACGCTGGTCACATGTCGCTTTATTGTCCACAAGAAATGCTGCATTTGCAAAACTCCTAGCATAGATTATACATTTAAGGTCTCACCACCCTGATCACCCTATTAAGTCTATATGACTTGATAACGCTGGAGAGTTTTCATCAAAAGCATTTAATGATTATTGCATGTCTATTGGGATCGATGTAGAGCATCCTTTACCCCATGTGCATACATAAAATGGTCTCGCAGAATCCACCATCAAAAGGCTACAGATGGTGGCTAGGGCACTGGTTATGCCCACCAACCTGCCTATATCTGCCTAGGGTTATGCAATATTGCACGCAGCTTTACTTATTCATTTTAGACCCACTGCTAGCCAACCATTTTCTGCATTTCAGTTGGTAACTGGATATGAGCCTGACATTTCACACTTACGCATATTTGGTTGCGTAGTATATATGCCTATTGCGCCCCTACAACACACCAAAATGGGTCCTTAGAGACGATTAAGTATTTATGTTGGATACGAATCTCTAACAATTATCCGTTATTTGGAACCCTTGACAGGCGATCTCTTTACCGCTAGATTTGCGGATTGTCACTTTGATGAGACAGTCTTCCCATCGTTAGGGGGAGATAGGAAAAAGGATTTTCCAAGGGAACGACAGCAATTGTCATGGTTTGTCCCCACTCTGTCTCATTTTGATCCCCGCACTTCACAATGTGAAAGTGAAGTGAAAAGAATAATCGATCTTCAGAACATAGTAGATTCAATGCCTGATGCATTTACTAATATCGCAAAAGTGACGAGATCACAAATACCAGCTGCAAATGTGCCTGCAAGTTAGAAGTCCCCAACAAGGGGCACGGGGCAGCATATAGAGGCACTGCAACCACACTTAGTGGAGGTGTGGTTGAGGTCGTGGCTTCCCAAAGGAAGAGGGGGAGGCCACTTGGTTCTATTGACATTCACCCAAGGAAGAAGAGGGAAAGTAAGGCACAAACCGATCCATTAATCATCAATGTAGAGAATCCCTCTCATGAAATTGTCTCTGATTATAGTTATGTCCATGAATTAATACTGGAGAATGCTCCGATGTTTGAAATGATTCCAGAGAACAAAGAATTCTCAATGGATTATGAGAGTGCGTATGAGTTGATAGAAAGATCTTCCATACACATTGATGATGTATTTGCATACACTGTTGCTCAATAAATCATAGAGTACGATGATATCGAACCACGCTCTGTTGCAGAATGTCAACAAAGAGCAGATTCGTCTAAATGGAAAGAAGCAATCCAAGCAGAATTAGATTCTCTGACAAAGAGACAAGTATTTGGTCCGGTAGTGCTAACCCCACCAAGTGTAAAGCCTGTAGGACATAAAAGGGTCTTTGTCAGAAAGCGTAATGAGAAGAATGAAGTCCTGAGGTACAAGGCTCGCCTTGTGGCGCAAGGTGTCTCACAACGCCTTGGAATTGACTACGAGGAGACATACTTTCCCGTAATAGACGTTATAACATTCCGCTACTTAGTTAGCTTGGTAGTTTCTGAAGGACTGGAAATGCAGCTCATGGATGTGGTTAATGCATATCTCTATGGGGATCTAGATTCAGAGAGAGAGAGAGAGAGAGAGAGAGAGAGAGAGAGAGAGAGAGATATATATATATATATATATATATATATATATATATATATATGAAAGTGCCTGATGGCCTTACATTACCCAAGTCAAGTGACTCTAAACCACGGAGTGCATTTGCAATTAGGTTGAAACGTTCACTTTACGGATTGAAACAATCCGGGTGGATGTGGTATACCCGTCTAAGTGACTACTTGATTGGGAATGGATATAAGAACGATGAATTATGCCCCTGCGCATTCATAACGAAAACAAGTTCCGAATTTGCAATTGTAGCTGTATATGTCGATGATATGAACATAATAGGTACTCTTGATGAAATAAGAGAAACCGCGAGCTACTTGAAATCCGAATTTGAGATGAAGGATCTTGGGAAAACTCGATTCTGTCTAGGCCTTGAACTAGAACATCGAGTTTGTGGTATACTAATATACCAATCTGCATATGTCCAAAAGATGCTCAAACTATTTAACATGGACAAAGCGCATTTTGCTAGCACTCCCATGATCGGTCGAAGTTTGGATGCAAAGAAAGATCCATTTCGTCCATTGGAAGATGACGAATATGTGTTGAGAGCTGAAATTCTCTATCTAAATGCAATAGGCACATTATTATACTTAGCCCAATGTACTTGACCAGACATTGCATTCTCAGTGAACTTGTTAGCTAGATTTAGTTCAGCGCCAACGCAGTGTCACTGGAATGGTATCAGGAACATTTTTCGATGCCTAAAAGGAACCATTGACTTGGGACTATTCTTTCCCGACAAAGAGACAAGAGAGACCACAAATGGAACTGCAATCCCTAAGGGAAATGTTGATGGCAACGCCACTCACTACATCGAAACGCCAAATGATGTTTTGGTTGGTTTTGCTGATGCTGGGTACCTCTCTGACACACATAAAGGTTGTTCCCAAACTAGTTGTGTATTTACTATTGGGAACACGGCGATATCTTAGATATCAACCAAGCAAACCATTGTGGCTACCTCCTCGAACCACTCAGAGATCATTGCTCTACATGAGGAGGTTCGTGAGTGTGTATGGTTAAGAGCTATCATTACACATATTTGAGGGAACACGGCGATATCTTGGATATCAACCAAGCAAACCATTGTGGTTACCTCCTCGAACCACTCAAAGATCATTGGTCTACATGAGGAGGTTCGTGAGTGTGTATGGTTAAGAGCTATCATTACACATATTTGAGGGAACACGGCGATATCTTGGATATCAACCAAGCAAACCATTGTGGCTACCTCCTCGAACCACTCAGAGATCATTGCTCTACATGAGGAGGTTCGTGAGTGTGTATGGTTAAGAGCTATCATTACACATATTTGAGGGACTAGTGGTTTGAGTTCTACCACTGAAGAGCCTATTTACATTTATGAAGATAATGCAGCTTGCATCGAACAGATGAAGGTAGGATATATCAAGGGTGATAATACAAAACACATATCGCCAAAGTTTTTCTACAATCAGCAACAACAGGCCCTCCTCAAGATTCAAGTGAATCAAGTAAGGTCTGAGGAGAATGTGGCAGATTTGTTCACCAAATCATTGCCAAAGGCCACATTTGAGAAACATGTGAAAAGCATAGGAATGCGAAAACTTTCCAAGCTCCCTTGATTAATGTAAGGATCAGGGGGAGGTGTAGATGTCAGGGGGAGTCTAACACACACATGTCATCCTCAAATGTAAAAGGTGCGTTGTGCTCTTTTCCTTCTACCAAGGTGTATTTTTTGTCCCACAGGGTTTTTATTGTTACTTGGCAAGGTTTTTAGTGAGGCAACAACTCATGCACCATTTCGTCTTTGATTTGGCACAAGGGGGAGTGTTAAAGGAAACACACATTATGTGTCTTCGTCAAAGTGACTGACAGAAAGGGAATCAAGGAATTTGCGATTACCATCAATCAGCAAGGATTATGGATCAATCAGCATTTAATGTCATCATTGTAATTGATATTTCCATTGTAATTCTCTCTCTATATAAAGGGACTATGAAATTAAATGAGTAGACCAATTCCAATTCTCATTCTACTTTTACAATCTCATAATTTTTTCCTATCCTTTTTACAATCTCATAATTTTTCTATAAGAATAGAAATAACTCACCAGTCCACAATTAATGCCTTATAATCGTCATGACAAATGCATTTTTTTATTTAAGAAAAGACGAGAATTAATATATAAAATGAAATTGAAGAGTAAAATGCGACGATGTAAACAAAATCGAAATGAAAAAAAGCAAAAACATAACAAAATACGGAGCTAAATCCAGAATAAGAAGTAACAAGACCAGAACAAATGTCGAAAGACATCGAAAAATGCATTGTGAAGGTCATTTGAGCAGTGTAAATTGTAAATGTAATCGTAACAGTAGCATAACCATAACCGATGTTGTGATGACCACCAAAGAGAGGTGTTTCTTTCTTTTGTTTTTCACACATCCTGAAGAACGATTATCTATTGATGTCCGATGCATAATATTTGATGTCAAAATAATGGTACACAATTGTATAATAACATTTCTTTAATCATCTATATTTTATCTTTCCAGTAAAATGGATCAAATTATAATGCAACTCCCCCACATATCAACACTGCTTATCAAAATAGTTGGTGATTGGTTCAGCGATTGTGAGTTTATGCTTGACTTATAAGCCATGCTAGCAAGTCAATGTACTAGATTGTTGGTTGCTCGAGGGGTATGAGCGATTAATCGTCAAACCAGCCATAGTCTTTATGTTTGATTGGATGTCCTGAACTAATTACCCGTCCTCAGAAAGGTTAGTATCATCTGCTGAAATTTCTTGGATGGCTTCTAGACAATCACTTTCAATGTCAACTTGTTGTAACTAAAGTATATAGTGGAGTAGTTCTACTCCAGTTCTTATAGTCATCAACTCTACCCGCTGTGCAGAAGCTATAAGCTTGACATGGTGTAATTCTGACAGTAATGACCAAAGTGAATAGCAAATTTAAATTTGAGCAACCAAAGTGAATAGAAAATTTAAATTTGATCAGCGACCAAAGTGAGTGAATGTTCAGTTTGATTTCTCTCTTTTTCAATTCATCTTTTGTAAAATTTTAACTATGGTGAAGCAAAATGACAGGTGTAATTAATTTAAAAGGTGGCCAACAAATTTGTTCCCTAATTTTGAGATCACTATGTTTAAATTATGGCAAAATAGTCAAATTACTCCATGTCTTTTCCCATGCTACTGATTTACCCTCTAACCGTTCAATTTTGAATATTTACACTCTCACTTTTCTAATTGTTGTCGATTTACACCTTACCATTAACTTTTAGATTTTCCATCCAATTTCTCAGTTAACTTGAAATTCTTGAGTATCAAGTACCAATGTACCAGCCATGGTTTTTCCTCAAAAATCAAAGTTAGGCTAACTCAACCATGGTTAGCTTGTAACTGTGTAGCAAACCGTTTGAATAACTGTATTGTGCCTTTATACATCATCCCACTATTAGAATCTCTACCCATGCATATTTCTGGGTTTGCTTACTCTTTTCATCTTTACTGTTTCCAGCAAATCTCGGTTAAATGTGAAGATGACGACCCCAGAACCCTCCCAGTAGTATATAATACAATTTCTGTTTCCTTTGTTTTTCTCTACCCTATCATCTTGCCCAACATAAAAGCTTCTAATGGTGTTACAGCAACCAATTCAAAAAAGTTCTAACTATGGCTATTATTGTAACACCAATAGAATATTTTATGTTTGGCAAAATGGGGGAGAACGTCATTACCTGGTCGTGGAATGCCCAATAAGGCATAAATATCTCTCTAGCTATCACCGAATTTGCACAGTGTTGAATTTTCATTTGGCCGAGTGTGCATAACTTATCGGCTAGCTGACGATATTATGAAAGCTATCAACGAATCTGGCTTTCAGTGCGATCAAGCTGAATTCAATAACTTTATCAATACTTCCAACACACTGGTTAAGACTGTCCGAGAAATCATAGTGGTAATAGTTCATCTTTTCATTATCTTTGAATCACATTCCTCTCTCTCTGTTTTTGCTTTTGCCATTCCCTAATTTTTCTATAAGAATAGAAATACTTCTATCCGTCTACAAACTAATGCATTATAATCTTCATGAGCAAAGCATTTTTTATGAGAAAAGATGACAATCAATATATTAATAAATGAAATTGAAGAATATAATGCGACGATATAAAATAACATCTAAATAAAAAAGAAAATAATAACATGATGCAGAGTTGCATTTAGAATATGAGGTAATAAGAAACATAAAAAATGCCGAAATACATCAAACAATGCATTGTGAAGGTCATTTGAGCAGTGTAAATTGTAAATGTAATCGTAACTGGTGATGTAATGACCACCTAAGAGAGGTGTTTCTTTCTTTTGTTTTTCACAGATTCTTGGGATGATTGTCTGTTAATGTCCGGTGCATGATATTTGATGTTAAAATATTGTTAAACAATTGTATAATAACAATTTCTTAATCATCGATCTATAGTTTTTCTTTCAAGTAAAATGGATCAAGTTCTTATGCAACCCTCCCACATATCAACACTGCTCATCAAAATAGTTATTGCTTGGTTCAACGATTCTGAGTTTATGCTCGACTCATAAGCTATGCTAATAGGTCGATGTACTACATCATTGGTTGCTTGACGGGTATGCACAATTAATAGTGACACAAGCCGTAGTCTTTATGCTTGATTGAATGCAGTGGCGGAATTAGGAATTTTACTTTAGGGGGGTCCGAGTCTGACAATAGAGGACTAGATTTATAATTTCAATTATTTATTTTAGTTAACTATACGTTAAATGTAGCATTTTTGTAGATTATTTTTCATCACGATACTTATAAACAAAGAATTGAATACTTTAGAGGGCTAAATCTACAAAATCTCCATATCTGTTTAATCGAGAATGAATTTCTGAAAATTTAGTTCCACACCATTATAGTCGCAGACTTGAAATAAAAAGTAGAGGCACAAAATTGACAAAAAACTTCTCATTCAAAACCATTAAAAACCCTTACAGGCATCTATTGCATATTATATATTACGTTTTATTAATCTAACCAACTGTTAATTATTTTTAGTTAACCAATTTCAATTCAATAAAATATTATATATAGAATAGTAATCAGGGGGACATTTATGATCCATCCATCTTTCTGTTATTGTTTTCTTTCTCTTACCTAGCAAGTGGCACGTGGGTCCATGTATGGGATAAAATAATTTTTTTTAAGCTTTATCACTGCAACGCTTGGTATTGAGATATCTGTCAAAAACTCAAGGGGGGTCCGGACCCCACCAGACCTGAACATAGTTCCGCCCCTGATTGAATGTCCTGAACTAAGCTGCCATCCTTAGAAATGGCAATATCATCTGCTGAGAGTTCTTGGATGGCTTTTAGAAAATCACTTTCTATGTCAACTTCTTGACTTCTTGTAATTAAAGTTTTGGAGTAGTTTCACTCCAGTTCTTATTGTCATCAACTCTACCTGCTGTGTAGAGGCCATATGTTAGACATGATGTAATTTTTTGACAGTAATAGCAAGGTTAAATTTGCGTGATCGACTAAAGTAATTTTTTTTTTTTAAGTGAATGACCAAAGTGTCGAATATATTATAATTTAGTTACCCCCTTTTGATTTTATACCTTGTAAAATTTTAATTATGGTTAAGCAAAATGACAAGTGTAATTAATTTAAAAGGTGGGCATTCGCCCACCATAGCTAGGGTGGGCAACAAATTTGTTCCCCAATTTTGGGGTTGCTATGTTTAACTTATAGCAAAATAGTCAAATTACCCTATGTATTTTTCCAGAGCTGTTGATTCCCCTGACTTTTCAATTTTGCATATTTATCCCTAACTCTTCAATTTTCCCTCCACAGATCATCCTCACTTGTTTTGCAAAGATCATTGACTCCAGATAAAACATCTGATTTTAAGATAAGATGAAAAGCGTGAAAACCATATTGGGATAGCACCTATAGGCCCAAAGCAGTAGCATATATCTCAACTGCCTTGACACCAAATCTTCCACGAAATCTCTTAGAAGCCGCTAGTAGGAGATCACCTCTTTCCTTGCGTAAAACTGCTCACGTACCTCTAATACCATATACATCATCCAAAGCAACATCCGCATTTAATTTTAGAAAAGGGAAACTTGGTTAGTTGGTTTTGCCCGTAATGTAGGTTGGATTACAATTTTAGTTACTTAATTTTCTTTTTATAGTAGTTGAGAAGACGAAAATGCGTCTCACATGCTCGGTTAACTACTTACCCATTTTCAGCTTAAAAATTGTTCACTTAACTCCACTAAGAGTTTTTTAACCCCATTTACCTAATCTAACATCCATTGACAATTTTTCCCCTATTTTAATTAATAAATTACATCTCTTCTCAGACTCTCTCTTCGATCTATTTTCTCTATCCTCCCCCCTCACCGATTTCTCTCTCTCTCTCTCTCTCTCTCTCTCTCTCTCTCTCTCTCTCTCTCTCTCTCTCTCTCTCTCCCCATGTCTGCAGATCAAAAATTTCCGGTTCGGGTTTGAATTTGGGTTCGGTTTGTCGGGCCTCCACCATCAAGCCACCGCGCCCACCACTCCACCGTCGATGTCGGGCCTCCACCGCCGCTGCTCTGTCCCCACCGTCGAACCACCAGAGGAGGATGTCATCCAACTCCCCCCACGCAGCCTGGATCCAGATCGTGAATCCAGACCCGAGATGAAGACTACCCGAACACCGCTCTCCATTCCTTCACCTAACCGTGGTTGCTCCTCCGCCTTGACCCATCGCAGAACCATGGTCATTATCCACAGTTTTGACCAGACCCCCGAAGCCACTCATACTCGCCCTGACCCTCAAGTCCGCCGCCGACCCCAGTAGCCCGTCCCCTGGGTTTTTGCCGCGACAGCTCCACGAAGAGCGACTACGAGGATAACGTGGAGGGGGGAGGAGGAGGGTTAGCGGGTGGGGCGGCGTGTAGGGAATTGGCGAGGGCGATTTTGAAGTTTGGGGAGATTTATGAGAGTTCTCTTGCAATGTTTAGAGGCAGAGAACCGAGACCAAGCATAATAGCCAAAAAAAAAAAAAAATCATTGTCATTGGATGTGTCTGTAACTCTCTCTCTCTCTCTCTCTCGCTGAAGGAAGAAGAGGGGTAAGCAAACGTTGTATCTGGGATTGCGGTGGTTTGTTTCTCCAAAAAATTGGCCGATTTCAATATGGGATGTTGCTAGAAGTTATTATTTTGTTTATTATGATTTGGTTGGGCAATAATAAAATCATTAGTGGGCAATAAAATGATTATTAGAAGATAATAATAGGATTATTGGGGGACAATAATAAGATTATTTATTTGGATAAACCTATTAAAACTTTCAAAATTAAAAACATCTTCATTTTTCACTAATTATTGACCCCTAATAAATTTGTTATTTGGGGGAAATAATATGATTATTAGGAGGCAATAATATGGTTACTGGGTATTATTAGGGGCCAATAAATTCAGACGCCGGAATCCAGTCACCGGTCCGGTATCTGGATTCGGGTCACCGGTCGCCGGATTTCGATCACCGGAGTCTGCGGCCAGCCACCGGTCACAGGAGTCCGACAAGGTTTCCGATGACTTCTTTCTCTAAGTGACAAAGAAGAAGAGGGCAAAAATGTCTCAAAAATAAATAAATAAATAAATAAATAATTGGGTAATAGGGAAATGATCTCTTAGAGTGTTTGGGTAAATGGACAATCTCTAAGTGTTTGGATAAGTGAATAATTTTTATCATAAAATTGTGTAAATGGTGATTATCCCAAAGTTTAAAGGTTAACAACAGTGTGTGAATCAACAACAATTAAAAAAGTGAGCGGGAGTAATGGGGTAAATTGGCAGCTTGGGAAAACACACGGAATAAACGGCTATTTTACCTTTATTTGTCGACCAAAAAAAATGTTAATTTACGAAAGTAACACTACTGCTTACTCTTCTAATGTTGTGAAGCATTTAAAGACCAATCAAGGGCTATATAGACTTTTTGTTTCCAGAAACTGTCACGTGTTCAAAACTGACACTGCTTAAATCACAGGGACCCGAAACAGAATTCCAAAAGCCGTCCCGACTTCTTCAACCGTCCAACTTCTTCTTCAAATTTTCCCGCCAAAACTCCCTCCCCCCCCCTCTCTCTCTCTCTCTCTCATTTTCTCTCTCTTCTCCGAGACTCCAACCATGTTTGAGCTCCAACTGAACCAAGGGGCCGTTCTTCTCCGGAAGGCCGTGGCGCCACTCGTCGACCTGGCCGACTTCGCCGACGTCGAAATCTCCCCGGAGGAGGTGATCTTGCTGACCGCCGGCAACCCCGCCATCTCCGAGGAAGACTTCGTCGTGCTGCGGATTCCGGAATCGACCTTCGCTCGCTTCGTCTGCGACTTTGCAGGGTCGTTCGTTCTCAACCTCCGCCGCTTGTATTCCAATCTGAATCGCGCCGGCGACGACGACGCGCTCACCATTCACGGCGACGACGGCGACGATCTGATCGGCTTCGTGACCGTGAATTCCGGTCAGTACCGCTTTTCTAATTTCGCCTTTCTTGGGGTTTTCGCTTAATTCTCTAAGTAATTTTGTAAGATTAGTTCTTTCTTGGAAATGAATCGAACTTAATTGGACAATTTACCGGCACCGACTTGAGAAAATTTTCCGGATTCCTTTCAGTTAGGGTTTAAAGATTTCCGGTACTAGTTGTTTTCATAGTTGACGGTAGTTTCAGTTGGTTCTTGCAGTTTACTGCAGTTTTCCTTTAAACTTGGGAATGAAGATTTCCCAGAGTAAGCAAGAAACTTTATGGTGTTGCTTTTGCAAGTTTATGGTGGTTTTAGTTGGTTCTTACGATTGGGCTATGGTTAGTTGACCCAACGATTTTTCATTTGGGTTAATGGTCCTGTTTCTGGCTTTATCAGTTTCTTGAGGATTTGTGTGTTACTTTCTGCATCATCTGTTAGATTTTGCTTATATTGTTTTGCTGTAAAGCCTATTTAAAGATGGATGAAGTATCTGCATTCTGAATCTTAATGCTTTTCTTTTCTGTTTAATTTTCTCTCTAAATGAAATAACAGGAACTGGGGAGTTTGGTTTCTCTGAAATGGAATTGTCTGAATCATACGCTGAAGGGTTGGATTTACCAGAGTTAGATTATGAATATCGAGCCATCATTGGGATACCTTCAGAGGAGTTTAGACATCTTATCATACATCTGCACTACTTTGGGAATTCTGGTACTTATCATCTGCACTATATTCGTTTTCTTTGTTGTGATGGGCATTTACAGATTGGATTTCAGAAAATGAGCTTTTGCTTTGTTAGTTTTGAAGAGAACGTGTTCATCTTCATTGTATTACTTTATCATTTATGGTATCTTAGAGTCGCACGTGGTAATATTTGGTCTAGGGATGGAGTGCAATGGCATAATAATCTGTAGCTTGTATCATATTGTGATGAGCTTGGTTGTGTATAACAATGCGCACTATTAGCCTATGACATATTGGTATAGGATTTTCCGATGCCTGCTATGTCTGGTTCGGAGTTACCAAACGAAACCATGGTACATGCCATTTTGAACTATCTTGAAATGTTATATACTCTCACAGACCAAATATGGTTGACCACTTGAACCTATACATTGATCGACATTTATGTTGTTCAAATCTAGGATTTTGCTATCACCTTCAAGTAACTTTTGTTTGTTGTATCACAATTTCTTGCTCTCTGGTTGAGTTGCTGCTTTACACCATTCGCACGTAGTAACTTCTATCTTACTCACTAGACTCTTATGTGTCATTGCAGTTTCTGTACATGCGACCGATACTGAAGTCCAGTTTTCTGCAGTAAATGAGGAGGTTGTTTACAGGACAGAGGTAATTTAGCACCATTCAATTTTAGAATTCCTTCCCATAGTTTCTTTATATATCTGTGGACGCCAGTTTGTTGTTTTATATTATGACAGCTTGGATTTCTGAGTTCTAATATGTTAGTTATGGTTACCAAATTAGTTTGCAGATATACACAGCATTAGAAAATAACTGAGTTCTAATTTTGTTAGTATTATACTATTATCTGTCATAAACTTAAGCTGAGTCAGAATCGGAAGGAATGAACTGATGTAATTAACCTTTAAATAATGCGTTGTTCCTACAAATGATCAGTATTTTCTCGATTTGATGTTGTGTCTTGTGTGCAGCTTGGGGAATGTATTATTGGGGGTGTCCAGCATGAACATCCAGTTTCCTTGATCTTCAGTCTCCACTTCCTCAGCGTCATCCTGAACGCGTGTCTTCTGTCAAACATTGTATGGTTGCTCCAGTCTGATGACTTGCCTCCCATGCTGAATTGCCCTGTTGGTTCAATAGGCAACCTCATGTTTTACTTTCACTGAAGGCCATGATGATATAGGAGCCTGCTCCAAAACAATCTGAGAACTTTCTGTGACCTGATTCTAATGATGCAAACTTCTACATACATATTGATACATTCTTAAAGAATGTGCTCTTGATCACAAGTGTAAATGACCCACACAGGATGATGTGAGAGGTAGTCGAAAACTCACAAAATGGAAAATCTCTGTTTAGTAGATGTACATAAACTATAGAAATGTTTTGGCATGAAGGATTATATCATCCCAATCCTTTGTGAATTGTGAACAATTAATGCAGCAGTTTACTTGGACAATAATTTCGCTGTGTATATTGCAGGTATATAGTTGAGAAATCAGAAATTACTAGATAATTTCTATGGTTTTGTTTTGTTACTGAAAATTCAACCCTCCTTCATTAGTCTCCTTCTATACTTATCTTCCGCTATCAAAGCTAGTCTTCTATGAGATCTCTGTTCTGCATATTAAAAAAATTTCAATAGTGTTACATTGAGCATTCCATTTCTGCTTCAAGAGATTCTCTCTCATGTCAATCTAATTTATTAAGTATACTTTAATTATAAATCCCAGTTATAGTGCAGACATTATAGGAGACCAAAATGATAAATTTGCTTAAGAAATATTTATGTTTTTGGTCTGAGAAGATAAAATATGAACAAAGGCATTACAAGATACCAAAACCAAACTTAATTATATAACTTGTTTTCCTTTTTCAAAAGTTCTGATTTGATTCAGCCTTAATAACCAAGATATTAGGCTCCAAAATGAACAAAGACATTATAGTGCAGACATTATAGGAGACCAAAATGATAAATTTGCTTAAGAAATATTTATGTTTTTGGTCTGAGAAGATAAAATATGAACAAAGACATTACAGGATACCAAAACCAAACTTAATTATATAACTTGTTTTCCTTTTTCAAAAGTTCTGATTTGATTCAGCCTTAATAACCAAGATATTAGGCTCCAAAATGAGCGACACTATGAATCCTATATAATACCCTATTCAAGCTTTTTTATCCTCCATCTTCCAACCAAGGTTTGCTTTCTACTATCTTTGAGCTTTTCAGATCTTCTTGTTATCAATCGTCTTCTTCTCTTTGATTTCTTGTCCTCATGGCACCTCCTAATATTCCTGTTAATCCAGTCCCCAATGTTATCCGGTCCGAGAGTTCAGAAAAATACTTTGATTTGTCTGATGGAAAGTTTAATGTCAAAGGTGTTCCATTGCTCTCTGAAGTTCCAAGCAATGTCACCTTTAGTCCTTTTTATTCAATCTGCCAATCTTCTTCTGATGTTCCAACTCATCTGCTCAGCCGTGTCAGTGCCTTGTCCCACAAGGCAGGGTTCCTTGGTTTCAACAAGGAGTCGTCTTCTGATAAGTTGATAAATTCATTGGGAAAATTCGATAACAGGGATTTCCTTAGTATCTTTAGGTTCAAAACATGGTGGTCTACTATGTGGGTTGGGAACTCTGGGTCAGATTTGCAAATGGAAACCCAGTGGGTCCTCCTAAATGTTCCAGAAATCAATTCCTATGTCATAATCATACCCATCATCGATGGCAGTTTTAGATCTGCTTTTCAACCTGGTACTGATGGTCATGTCATGATCTTTGCTGAGAGTGGTTCTACCCAAGTGAAAGCATCGAAGTTTGATGCCATCGCTTATGTTCATGTGTCCGACAATCCCTACACCTTGATGAAAGAGGCCTACAGTGCTCTGAGGGTCCATCTCAATACCTTTAGGCTCCTTGAAGAAAAATCCGCACCAAATCTAGTTGATAAATTTGGTTGGTGCACTTGGGATGCCTTCTACTTAACTGTGGAACCTGTTGGTGTCTCCCATGGTGTAAATGAATTCGTTGAAGCTGGTGTACCCCCAAGGTTTCTCATCATTGATGATGGTTGGCAAAGCATTAATTTCGATGATGATGAGAACCCGAATGAGGATGCGAAGAATCTAGTCATTGGTGGGACTCAAATGACTGCTAGGCTTCACAGGCTTGAGGAGTGTGACAAGTTCAAAAACTACAAAGGTGGATCTTTACTGGGTCCTCATGCACCTTCATTTGATCCAAAAAGGCCAAAGATGTTGATATCCAAGGCAATTGAATTAGAGAATGTTGAAAAGGCTCGTGATAAGGCCATTCAATCTGGAGTCACTGATTTGTCCGAGTTCCAAAAACAAATGCAGAAGCATAAGCAAGAGTTGGATATGATAATTGGTGGTGGAGAAGAAGGCAGTGTTTCAAAAGAAGGAAGCTGTAGAAGCTGTTCTTGCAAGGCTAAAAATTATGGAATGAAGTCTTTCACATGCGACTTGAGAACCAAGTTCAAGAATTTGGATGATATTTATGTATGGCATGCTCTTTGTGGTGCCTGGGGTGGTGTTAAACCAGGTACAACTCATCTCAATTCAAAGATCATCCCCTGCAAAGTCTCTCCAGGACTAGATGGTTCCATGTCTGACCTAGCTGTGGTGAAACTAGTTGAGGGTGGGATTGGACTTGTCCATCCTGATCAAGCTGGTGATTTCTATAATTCTATGCACTCTTACCTTTCTGAAGCTGGTATCACAGGAGTCAAAGTGGATGTTATTCATGTAAGTCTATCCTCACATAATTAACCTGTTTAAGTTCTACTGTACATAGCGATCGTCTTCTAATTCAATGCTTGTATGAATGAATTTTGATTACAGACTCTCGAATATGTATCTGAGGAATTCGGAGGCCGTGTTGAGCTTGCAAAGGCTTATTACAAGGGGCTGACTTCTTCTCTTGTAAAGAACTTCAATGGAACTGGACTTATTGCTAGCATGCAACAATGCAATGATTTCTTCTTCCTTGGAACAAAACAAATCTCTATTGGAAGAGTTGGTAAGAAAATCTGTATTGTTGATTTGGTCTTCTAAAACTTAAAGCAGTATGTACACTAACAAATCGGTATTGCAGGTGATGATTTTTGGTTTCAGGATCCAAATGGAGACCCCATGGGAGTTTACTGGCTACAAGGTGTCCATATGATCCATTGTGCCTACAACAGCATGTGGATGGGTCAATTCATTCAGCCTGATTGGGATATGTTCCAGTCAGATCATCTGTGTGCCAAATTTCATGCCGGATCTAGGGCTATATGTGGAGGTCCGGTGTATATAAGTGACTCGGTTGGTGGTCACAATTTTGATCTTATTAGGCAGCTTGTTTACCCAGATGGTACCATCCCCAAGTGCCAGCATTTTGCTCTTCCAACTAGGGACTGCCTATTCAAGAACCCCTTATTTGACAGCAAGACTGCTCTCAAAATTTGGAATGTCAACAAGGTACATAAACCCTATCTACCCTTTTTTCTTTGGTATAGCCCATTGAAACCTTTTTTCCATTGGATACAATCACACTTGCTAATCGATTCTGTAGCTTGATTCAATTTAATGTATAACTTGGCACTCAAATTGTTACTTGTTGCACAGTTTGGTGGTGTGATGGGAGCTTTCAACTGCCAAGGGGCTGGTTGGGACCTTAAAGAAAAGAGAATCAAAGGCTACTCCCAGTGCTACAAGGAAATCCTCTATTCAGTGCATGTTTCTGAAATTGAATGGGACCAAAAGATGGAAGCCGCCCATTTGGGTAAGGCCGAAGAATATGTGGTCTATCTCAACCAGGCCAATGAACTCTTCCAAATGACCCCCAAATCCGATCCCATTCAAATGGTGATCCAACCATCTTCGTTCGAGATTTTCAGCGTCGTGCCAGTACAAAAGCTCGGCTCCAACAACACCAAGTTTGCGCCGATTGGACTGACAAACATGTTCAACAGTGGAGGCACTATCCAAGAGCTGGAGTATACAAGTGGCATGGAATCTTATAAAGCAAAGATCAAGGTTAAAGGTGGAGGCAACTTCTTGGCCTACTCAAGTCAGTCTCCGAAGAAGTGTTGTTTGAATGGTGCTGTAGTGACTTTTGAGTGGTCTGCTTCTGGTAAACTGTCCCTGAATCTTCCTTGGGTTGAAGAAGCTGCTGGAATTTCTGATGTCGTTCTTGTGTTTTGATATTTTTGTTCCTTTTTCTGATTTTCTATGCGAACTAAAATGTTCACCTAGAGCACTTTCCCATTAAATACGACGAGGATAATAAACTCTAAATTCTAACTTCATCCTCTGTACAATTCTATAATGAATGTGTTAAAATAAGAAGAAAGAGTGATGAGAATAAAGAAGAAGAAAAGAGACAAGATATATATAGGGTGTAGAAAAATGATGGTAAGGTATGATCATTTTATTTAAGTCATAATTTTTTTTAATGACGATGCATCAATTAAGGGCTTTGTTGTGCTGATGACATAATATAATGAGAAAAACTCAGGTACCGTCCCCAAACTATGCTGCCAAGGCCAATTTGATACCCGAACTCTCAAAAGTATCAATGTGATACCCAAAGACCTAAATTGGTATCAACGTGATACTTCAGTCAAAATTTTCTAACAACGCCGTCTGTTTGCTGACGTGGCAAGCACGTGTGTCCCAAAAAAAAGTGAAATGACAAATTTACCCTTTTTTTTTATAGAAAAATTCATCTACCGTCCCCAAACTATTTTGCCAAGGCCAATTTGATACCCGAACTCTCAAAAGTATCAATGTGATAACCAAAGACCTAAATTGGTATCAACGTGATTCCTTCTTCTTCTTCTGGGATCTTCTTCGTCTTCTTCTTCTTCTTCTTAGGGTCGCGACGCCAAGCAGCTTGGGGCTGAAGCTTCCAATCGAACCCGATACCGGTCGAATAACCTGCTGGTGCTGAGATGATCAACGACCCGTCCGCGTAAATTGGGGTCGTCGAGCTGTTGAGCGAGACGAGGTGTTCAGCCGGAAGGTACCGTGAGAGAGTGACCGTCGAGGCGGAGTATGTACGGTCTCCGAATGGAAGGCGGTCCAGTTCTAGGGATGCCATTTTAGCTATTCTTCTTCTTCTTCTCTCTCCTCTCCTTCTCCTCCGCCCAAACCATCACTGACGCCGCTGAGATGGATTTGTTGCAGGAATTGGAGAGGATCTCGGCAGCGTTAGTGATGGTTTGGGCGGAGGAGAAGGAGAGGAGGAGAGAGAAGAAGAAGAAGAATAGCTAAAATGGCATCCCTAGAACTGGACCGCCTTCCATTTGGAGACCTTACATACTCCGCCTCGACGGCCACTCTCTCACGGTACCTTCCGGCTGAACGCCTCGTCTCACTCAACAACTCGGCGGCCCCAATTTACGCCGACGGGTCGTTGATCATCTCAGCACCAGCAGGTTCTTCGACCGATATCGGGTTCGATTGGAAGCTTCAGCCCCAAGCTGCTTGGCGCCGCGAAACCCTAAGAAGAAGAAGAAGAAGGAAATCCCAGAAGAAGAAGGAAGAAAAAGAAATGAAAAGAAAAGGAAAAAAATGAATTAACAAATTGGCCTTGGTAAAATAGTTTGGGGACGGTAGCTGAATTTTTCTCTAATATATTGGTATGGTTTTTATGAATACCAAATTAATTGAAAAACAACATTAACTCTCAATTAATTGACTCATAAATTATTGATTGTTTTGAGTAATATTGTTATGGGTAAATTCGGTATGTGGAAAAGTAGCAGTTGACTCATCATGCTAATATAGGAAAGTAAGCTGATGTGGATGCTTAGTCACTGGACTGCAATTAACAAAAAAATTTGCCTGGATTACATTCAAAATAGGTCATGATTTTTAGACTTAAAACTAATTAACCCAAATTTTTTTACCTTCTTTTTTTCTTTTCCTAATATTAATATATCAGGGCACGTTCTTTCGCTCGATCTTGTGTTCTGCCTCTCCACACTCAAGTCAGAGTTATCAACTCAACTACTCGAGTCTTCCTAAACAAACAAACTCCTAAACCCTAAAGCTATAGCCCATGAAATCGCTATATGCTCACAATTCGCCACCCCAAATTAATATGTGAATGAATTGCCTTAAATTGAAGAAAAAATCGAACGAAATTTTATTAATCAATAAAATTATAATCCCAAAGCATGCAAAAGCTAGCATGCATAATAACTAAGATACATAAAAAAAATAAAATAAAAATTTAATCTGAATACGTAGTACTACTACCCATGCAGTCATGCCTCATGGAATTTGTAGATAGCGGCACAGGGTGGTGTTGAAGCTACTCCCACTGCCAGAAGGAACCTTCAACTCGCACGTATACTCCAAATTCCTTTGAAATCTCTTCTTGGGAACAATCTGTTTCTTGTACTCGTCTTGCATGTTGAGCTTGACAATAATATCGTAATAGTTATTTCCGCAGTTGTTCGACCCGCGGAGGTCATCGCCTCCGCCAAGGATCAGCCCGTTAAAGGACGGTGTTAGCCGTGTTTCGCGATTACGTCCTTGGGAGAAGGAGGCATAATTCAATGTCGAACCCAACGTCTGGTTTTTGTAGTTGGCAGTAATGTCAATGTGATCATGGTGGACACGGTAGAAACTGTTCGGGTTTCGAATAGTGATCTCAAGGGTGAGGTTGGAATCGGTGAGCAATGCACTGGTTACATGACACTTGACGTTATTCGGGCTCTTGGTGAGGACCAAACTCATCAAGAAGATAAGAAAAATAATTACCACGGGTACTCCACAAATAAATAACCATTTAATTTTAGTTATTTTACGGCGGAGGGCAGCACAGTGATTATCAAGTTGCCTTTGGGTGTTGTCCATGGCTGAGGGATGTTGGATGTTGTAGATAGTTAGGGTTATAACAATCCGCAGTGTGAGAATCCGCAGTGTGAGAACTATGTACCACAGGGCAGCGTATTTATAATAACAAATTACTTGGGATTTTTATTTCCTATATTTATAAGGAGAGCATGGGATTTTTATTTCCTTTTCTTGGCGTAGAAGGCATACTGGATTTAGTGTACCCAAACCAAATCGAGTAATCAAACCCTATGATAATATTACAAGGATCTGTACAGATTTTCTTTTCTTTTTCTTGTATATTAATCTAGAAAGCACTGAAATTTGATATGCACGATAAAATATGGTGATACGTGATATTTGAAAAAAAAAAAAAAAAAAATTAGCACACGACACGATGTCGACAAGATAATTAAAATAATTTATAATATTAAAAAAATAATTTAACACCTACTAATGAATTGGAATTACCAATTCTATCATTTTTTTTTTAAGGAAGGACGACAGACTATATTAAATAATAACAGAAGGTTACAAGGAGCGAGGCAAAAGCATCGAAATAAAACAATAAAGAGAAACAAGATGCACAGACGCATCTATAATAAAGAAAAAACAATCAAGGATAATAAGATGCACAAACGCATCTAGAATGAAAGGTAACCAGGATGTGACTTGATGTCGGACGACATCGCTGCACTGCACATGTCACAAAAGCAGTGTAAATGTAATAGTAACCGTAACAGTAACCGTAACCGGTGAGATGATCACCTAGGAGAGGTGATTCGCCCACCAGGAGTTCGAAAGTAACCGAGGATGTCAGAAACTAGAAAATTAGCAAACGAACTCCTAAGAACCAGAACCAATACCATAGCAATATGAGCAGCTGTCTCGGATCCAAGATCCGGAGTTGTAAGCCACCAGGATCCCAAATACGGATCCAAATCCGGCCCGAGACCAAAGTCAAGTCTGCCAAAGCAAACTTGACAAAAGCCCAAGCCCATTTGAATCTGATTAGGGCACCCAATCTCATGGGCACCCTAGCATCAGCTCCTCTCTGGCCACCAGAACATCTGTGCACCCCAGCCTGCGGCCGTCGAAAGTCACCAGTGGAAGAACCCACAACGCCACCCTCACCAACCACACCCAACCCCTGTGTTCCTCGTCTAATCATTTCGCCACACCACAGACCGAAAAACCCGTCGCTGAGAGGATTGAGCACCACGGCCAGCCGCAGCAACCTAATCCTTGACACAACCTAAAGCCAAGGCGAGAACTTTCGTCCAAGCTCCTGGCGCGCAGCAACCATCAGCCACCAACCTGAACCTACTGCAATCCAGATCTGGTTCGGGCCCCCCAGACCATAGTGCCGCCACCGATCTGATTGCAGATCTGCTGGAGCCACTCCTAATCCCAATTCGGACCTCCAAAACGACATCGAGATCCCTGGATCCCAAACCTTCCAGTCACCAGCAGCCACCAATCCTTGGCACCTAACCGAAAACAAATCCAAACCCCAGTGCAAAGCAGTCTGGGTAGAAGGGAAATTCATCGCCTCAAAATGGGTCAAAGACCTCGACTTCTTGGAGAAAAAAGGAAAAAAAAAAGAGGCGGCAAGGGCCGGACTCGACAGCTGTGACACCAGGGGAAGCACCAGAATGTTACTCCATCAGAGATGGAGGAAGGTGCAGAAACGCATCCCCATGGGCGGCGTTCTCTCAAACCCTAGCAGAGGGTTTTCGTATAACCAATTGGATTCATGTGTAACACCAATTCTATCGTAATAAGTTGAAGATAAAAAATTCCAAAAGATATAAAGTTTCGATGGTTTTTAACTTAATTAACCGTAGTCGTAAGAAAATCATGACACTAAATGACTAAATATACAAATAACATTCAAACATGATATGTGTATAAATTGTATAAGGAGAAAATCTTTATATATATATATATATATATATTTTTTAGAATAATAATCAACCATATTATTAATAATAAATTACAACTTATAGATGTCGAACCTACATCAATATAGAAAATAATAAGAGAAATACTAGATGCAATAAAGCATCGGAAATCTTTGATATGAAAGGATGCAATTAAGCATTTGATGAGGCACCGGACTGAATCCGGGTTATGTAAAACAGTACCAGTAGTATGGTCGACCATACTTTCACTCAAAGATATAAGCCGAACAGAGGGTAACCTTCTATCAAAGTAATAGGCGATAGTGTTGACCGATCTTGCCTACTCCACACAAAGAAATACGCTGAATAGAGAGCAATCTTCTACCTAAGTAACAAAAAAAGGAATTCCAACTTATAGAAAAATTTAGGGCCCAGAAAAAGTCTCCCGGATCCCAAATGTGAACCCCTAACAGCTTCGGGCTCATACACCAGTTGCAAAACACTAATTAAGTAGGCCCAACCCAATGGCCCATGTGAGCAGTCCAACAAAGCAAGGGCCCAGGCCTACCTTTTGGCACCCAAAAGTACCCTTGGCATCCAAACCGTCTCTGATCTCAGGTTCGACCGCTGCTACACCGCCCTTCGTCGGAGAAGGAACCTCTCAGCCCCATCAACCAGACAACATCCGCTGCCATCCATGCCATTGGCCGCAGTACAGATGCCACTCAAGACCCGATCTCTGCATCGCTCCCATCGCCTCTTCAGCGCCCCAGAAGGATGGATCGAACACCGGCTCCTAAGCCTGACACCCACCACGGTCACAGCCATTGGACGCCAATCAGCCATAAGAAGAATCTGACCCGACCAGGAGGATGATGACCGTCTCTCCAGGCACAAACTCCCTGGAACTCAGATTTTCCAGTCACCAACAGTCCCCAATCCAAATGGACAACGAACCGAAGGTTCCTCAAGGCCAAGATCGAACCAATCTGAGGAGGAATGAACGAAATCGCTTAAAAAAGGAACGAGGACCTCAACTTCTTGGAGAAGAACATATAAAAGGGAGAGACGGCCTAGACCGTACTTGATGGCTGCGACACTAGGGGAAGTGCCAGAAATTTGCTCCATCGGAGATGGAGGAAGTTGTAGAAACGCATACCCAAGGACGGCGTTCTCTCAAACCTTAGCAGAGGGTTTCTGGTCTCTTGATAGCAAAAATAAGTATCATATATATATGTGTGTGTGTGTGTGTGTGCGCGCGCTTCCTTACCCTTATTGCTCCATACATAATGACATGATTTTTTTTTTTTTTAGAGCCAAATAAGTGTTGAACGAGAGTTGATTGTGGCAACACCTGTGTCGATGATAACAAGTCCTCCGAAAATATTGAAAAGTTAAGCCAATCGACACAATCTTGGATCGTACGCGTCAGAGGCATCTCGGAGAGTGTTGGATACGCGACATGACAACAATACTAAATGTCAGTTTTTGGAGATATTGATGCCCTCGTGAAATTTATTTTTCATTGAGCTTGTTTTTTCTGTTTTTTTTTTCATTAGGTTGTTGCCTGCTCTAATCATCAACATGTCTCAACTGTCGTTGATCACCTTTGATCCTATTAAACATCTCCATCATCATCAAGAATTCTTACAAGCCAACGAGGATCATCTCTATTATTAATTGAAATGCCATTGGAATTCGAATAGGAATTGAAACAATCTTCATAAGCTCGGACTTATCATTTCCGACGAGAGAGCAAGTGATGCTGCTAATTAACTGACATCCCGTCAATATTAGTCATCAAATTTTCCAAGCTTGCAGAAAACTCTTACCCATGCTAACAGAACAAATTAATAGAAGGTGGCTTCGAAAACAAGTAAATGCATGATCAAACCTTATCGATCGACATTCAAGAAGCTGAAGCAAAGTAATATTACATATTATATATAAAAGGTTATTCCCAGTTTCCAATAAACTTATAGAACTCACATGAAGCAAGAAAATATTAGATTAAAGGCACATCATACATACTTACATAGTGATAGTACGTGATATGTTCCGACTCATACATCATAATATGCAGGGCCATCCCAATGGTAAGTGAGGCCTAAGGCGAAAATTATAACCTGTTTTTTATTTTTCTGTATTTTTAGCATATTTTTACTACTTTACAAACAAAGTATTTGGTAGAAGAATTTTTTGGGTCTCTACCATGAATATATATAAGAATAACATAACCTATAAATGGAGCCTAATTTCAGTTAGTTAACTACTTAAGTTCAAACAAATCGAGTATATATGCATTAATTAAAGATAGACAAGTACAAAATATACAAGAAAGTTTGTAGTAGAAAGAGAGAAAAAAATTGACGCAAAGGTACGAGGCCTAGTTTTACAAGATCTAGATAAGTTCAAATGACTGGGTAATATGTTGGGTAATTTAGAAGTTGTATTCAATTTTTGTTGGGTTTTAAATAATATAAAGTACAGAAACTTGTCTTAAAGTGAGGCCTTCACCCAAGTGAGCCAGTTGCCTTGTCTGCCTTGGACTAGGACCGGCCTGATAATATGTAAGTTCTATAAATAAGCTTTTTTAACATGTATGATGTATATGACATCATAGTAGGTTATCGGCTTATCGCAATATCTGTAAACTAAATATGTCCATAAATTTGACAGACAATATGTATATGAATATAGTCAAAAACTTTAATTAATTTTAGGGTAAATTGTAGCTTCGAGAGCGATAGGATTAGTGTCGTTGACGATTTTATTTGCCATGAATAAAACGACAGAAAAGATGATGTAGTTTTGCCTATCATTAGGAGTTGGAACTAGTCGTGACGCTTTAGAAGAGAAAGAGAGTGAAGCTGAGCAAATGCCAAACGACATGAACCGATGGATTTGGATCCTTTCGAGTTTTAGACTCTGCATCTTCGTGCTTATGTAGAATATCCCAAGGCATAAATAATATCAGGGTAGTGAATTTCCCAAACTAGCCATCAGTCCAATGCCAACAATCCAACATGTACATCAGATTATTGAGGAGTTCAAGGGAATTTAAAGCAGATGAGTATTTTGTGGCCTTTTTGGTGTTAATCAGTATTTGATTAGGTCTGTAGGCCTTTCTCGTAATGATAACAAACTCTAAATTTGTAGATCACTGTCATGTGTCAAAAAGCAAAACGTCACAGGATCATTTTTTTTTTCCCTCGCTTTTTAAAGAGGATCAAAGATCATGATCTCAATTGTTTTTGTTTTAAAGGATCATGACCTTTAAGAGGTTGAAGAGGTAGACAAACTTCCTATCTGATCTCGCAGAGTGACCAAGATTATCAAGGTTGAGAACCTGCCAGGAAGTCGTTTTTTTTTAAAAAAAAAAGAAAAAAAAAACATATGAGGAGTTGGTTGTTTCATATGTCATCAATAAGAAGTCATGAGTTATGTTATATATTTTGAAATAGTACTTACGTACTTATGCACCATTCATTCACTACCAAATTAATAACATGAAAATGTTTTTTTTTTTTTTTAAATATGAAAATGTACATTGACACACAATTGAAGTTTAGTTTGCATATTCATATTCATACAAATAAGATTAGAAGTGATAATATATGAATCATCATTCTGGATTATATAAGTGGAAGAGAATGAGAAAAATGCGGAAATGAGAGAAAGGTAAGACTCATGACTTCGAACATAGAAAGTTCATCGACTAGCGATGAAGGTCTGCATAAGGGAAACCTAAAAATATCAAAGAAAATAAATCAACCGTAAGATGTAATATGTTATAAGTGAGTGTAGATAACCGTTTTAATTTTCTGAGTTTAGATTAACCTTTTTATAAACGTAAATTATTCATGAAACTTTATTTTGTTCCCCACAAAATAACAAATTTCATAACTAGACAAGCCAAAAAGAAGTAATTAGCCATGGCAGATTCCTTTGGATCTTAGTGAGGGACGTGGTAGGTGTATGTGGAACTGTGGATATAGGGAGAAAAAAAGAAGAAGAAGTAGAAGAAGAAGGCTGCAAGTAGAAATTTTTTATTTTCCTTACCCCAGAAAAAAGAAAAAAGAAAAAAAGAAGAAGAATATTCATTTGGTCGTTAGAACGGACGAGGCTAGTTGGGAAACTCAGAACAAAAAGAAAAATAAAGGGAGCCATTTTGGAAACATTTTCCCACTTCCCAACCACAGTGAGAGAGAGAAAGAGTCAATTTGTAGTAGAGACTAGAGCTCCAACTCATTCTCAGAGCCCAACTGGTACCAGAAACGACGACGTTCATAGGCTATCAGTTGAGTCATTTTCTTCGTTTCAAAAACTCCGCCTTTGGATTGCTCGGCTGTTCAATTTGATCGGTTAGTCCGCCTCTCATGCAACCATTTACATTCACTCTTTCTGGGTTTTTGTTTTTGTTCATCGAAACTTGTTAGTATGTTGATTTTGGTTTTGAATAAATGTTCGTTTTTTTTTTTTTGTGGGTGGGAATTTGTTAAAGTTTGAATCTTTGATTGGATTGGTTGATGGGTTTAGGGGTAGAGATAAAAAGTTTGAATCTTTGATTGGATTGAGTGGTATTGAAGTTGTTTAGTTTTTGATTGTTGGGTTTTGTTTGGCCAGGTGGGTTTTTTGAGAGTTATTGAGAAAATGAGAGTGTGGGAAATGTGAGGGTGATTGTTGTTGGAGATATTTGAGTGGTTTTGTGGAGGGTTTGTTGAACAAGTATGGATCTTGCGTGTAGTTTTCGGCAGCCGAAGGTGTTGTGTGGAAGTGAAGGGGGGAGTTCTAGGAAGTTGAATGGGGTTGATTCGTATGTTTTGTTTGGGAGTAGAGATGGTGGGTGTAGCTTTCGGGGTAATTCGAGAGTTGTTGTGAAAGCGTGTTTGGGGAAGAAGGTGAAGAGGAGTGTGTGTTTTAATGGTTGTAGGGTTTCGCGTTTGGGCTCTAGAGAAAATGCTGATGATCGTTGCTGGAGTTTGAATCTGAAAACGCCATTGTTTCGTAGCTCTGGTAATGTTCTTAAAGGGTCGAGAGTGGTTTGGTGGTCTCGGTGTCAGAGTAACGACTCATTAGCGTATGTCAATGGGAATGGTCGGAATGTAGAGTTTGTGGAAGGTCATGATGAGAACTCAGGAGTTGCGCCCATCCGTGATGAAGAATTGAGCAGTTCCACAAAAGAGGAGGGTGATAAAGACAAAATAGATGAATCAGAGGCATGTACTGTGGATGAATTGAGGGAGTTGCTGCAGAATGCCATGAAAGAATTGGAAGTTGCACGTTGTAATAGTGCCATATTTGAAGAAAAGGCTCAGAAAATATCAGAAGCTGCGATTTCCCTGCAGGATGAAGCAGCAACTGCTTGGAATGATGTTAATTCAGCCCTTGACATTATTCAAGAGATTGTGAATGAAGAGGGGATTGCAAAAGAAGCTGTTCAGAAAGCAACAATGACTCTTTCATTAGCAGAGGCAAGGCTTCAGGTGGGAGCAGAATCTTTGGAGGTTGCAAAAAAGGGGACCGGTTCACTGGATGCTTCACGAGAGAGTGATGGGGAACATGATTCTGAAGACGATGAAAAAGCATTTTTGGTTGTGCAAGAAGAAATTCGGGAATGCCAGGCGAATTTGGCCAGCTGTGAGTCAGAATTAAGGTGCTTACAGAGTAAAAAAGAGGAGTTGCAGAAGCAAGTGAACAGGTTGAATGAGGTTGCAGAGAAAGCACAGCTGAATGCTTTGAAAGCAGAGGAGGATGTAACAAATATAATGCTATTAGCAGAGCAAGCTGTTGCTTTTGAACTTGAGGCAGCACAACGTGTAAATGATGCAGAGATTGCATTACAAAGAGCAGAGAAATCTCTCTCCAATTCAACTCTTGATACCATAGAAAACAACCAGGGACAGGTGTTGAATGATGATGCTGCTGTCGAGGAGGAGGAGAAGGTAGTTCAAGGAAGTTCTGCTAATATCATTACTGAAAAGGATAAAGATCTGTTAATTGATGGTGATTCGTCTGCTATCAAGCCCTTACCAGATAGCCCTTCAGACAGAATCACTCAGAGTGTTGAAGAAACAACCCAAACTGCTGATCTAAGTGATCATGAGAAACAAAAGATAGGCGTAGATTCTTTTAAAGAAGCTGAAGTAGAGACTGAAAAGTCAAAGAATGTGGTTCAAACTAAAAAACAGGAAACTCAGAAGGAATCGAGTAGGGAGAGTTCAACCTCAAATGCACCCAAGACAATAGTGAAGAAATCTTCTCGTTTCATTCCTGCATCTTTCTTTTCTTCTGAAGATGGGACTGAATTCACACCATCATCAGTGTTCCAGGGTCTGTTGGAGTATGCAAGGAAGCAGTGGCCCAAGTTGGTTGTTGGGATATTCCTATGTGGCATAGGGTACGTATAATTGTTTCTACTTGTGTTTCATTTATTTTATCGCTTCTTGGAAGAATTCATGCAGAAAAATTTATAAGGTGTTTATTAGCTATATTTGAGTACTTGGTTTATGAATAATAAGTGTCATGACATGTCTGCATTCTGGGTTGAACTCTGACGGAAAACAACCCACACTTTCAAGAATGCTGTGGATCTACTTTGTTTTATGAGAGACATAAAATATATATCAGGACTGAGATAAACTAGACAACCTGTAATATGCGAATATGAAATTTCCAAAATTTGACCAGTAAAAGTTCTCCCTCTTTGGTTAATCAAGTACAAATTGGCAAGCCAACAAGATGGTATAATGAGGTATTGGTTCACAGCTTCTGCAGGTGTTTCTCTCTACTGAAAAGTCATGGAGGCAACGACTACATTGTTGCCATGATGTAGCACTATTTTTATTTTTTATTTTTTCACTATAATTCTTCTTCTTTGTTCGTCAGATAGCTCTCTGTATTTTTGCTTTGCTGTTATTATTGAATAATTACATGGCGTGTAGTCTTTACTTCCTTTGATCTCAAATTGCTGAGATTTATCACAGGCTCACCTTTTACACTAATCGGGCAGAAAGAGCCACTCAACTGATACAACAGCCAGATGTAATTACCACTAGTTTTGAAGAAGTTTCCTCAACTGCGAGGCCTCTAGTTCAACAATTACGTAAACTTCCTAAGAGAATTAAAAGCCTAATTGATATGTTGCCTCATCAAGAGGTATGTGGTTATATCCCCTAACTTAAATGTTCTTTGTTCTCAGTCCATCATAGGTTGTTGTTTTCACTTTCAGGTCTGATCTATTCTTTTCTTTAGGTGAATGAGGAGGAAGCTTCCCTCTTTGACATGTTATGGTTATTGTTAGCAAGTGTGATATTTGTGCCTGTATTCCAGAAGATTCCTGGAGGTAATTTGATACCTAATTGCACACTTGGTCGTCTTTCTTTTGTCATTTTGAATGTAAATAGGTGCGTAGTGTCATCTATTTTGGTCAGAGGACTGCCTTGCTGTACAGGATTTTAATCTATTAGTCCATAAATTACATGGTGCCTCCATATTCCTAAATGGGCTGTTAGTACATAGATAAGCTGTCGATTTTTGTGAATATGTTTTCTTTCACTTGCTGGTCATCTTTTCTTAGTTACTATAATCTACACCTACACTTGTCCAATCCCTATACTACATAAACGTGGGCCACTGACCCTTATTATATTTTGAAAATCCTATGGATTTCAAGGCATCATCTGTTGCGGCCTACATATTGCTGTACATCTGAGATTAATGGTGTCACTCACTAACGGGTGTCCTCTCTCTGCCTGCTATATTTAGGTAGTCCTGTTCTTGGGTACTTGGCAGCAGGTATCTTAATTGGGCCTTATGGCCTCTCGATTATTCGTCATGTACATGGAACAAAGGCAATTGCCGAATTTGGTGTTGTTTTCTTACTGTTCAACATTGGCCTTGAGGTGAGTCTATCAATTGAAGATTTCTATTCTATTTATGCACTTTAGATTCACTATGATGAAATTCTATGTGAAGAACAATGGAAAACTAACAGGACTTTGGTTTACATTTTAGCTCTCTGTTGAAAGGTTGAGTTCCATGAAGAAATATGTATTTGGATTAGGCTCTGCTCAGGTGATTATCTCCTAGTTTTTCTGCTGGGCCACAACAACAATTTCCGTATGCTATTGATAAATAAATTTACAAGGTTCTTGATATTTAAATGCAGGTTCTAGTCACAGCTGTTGTAGTTGGCTTGGTTGCTCATTTTGCTTGTGGGCTGCCTGGCCCTGCTGCAATTGTAATTGGCAATGGTCTAGCTTTATCATCCACTGCAGTTGTGCTGCAGGTAATGGTTATGAGCAATCATAGTATATGACTTTTGTATATAGGCATCTTTAATTCAATTGATTTGATTATCCAAAACTTAAATAAACAGTTTAGGGTTTAGGGATCATTTTATTGACTTTTGTACATGTGGCTGGATTCAGCAAGAACGTGGATCAATTTATTTGGTAGATGGAGCCATTTGGCCAAAATAGGTCTGACGCACAGATGAATTTCCCGCTTTGAATATTGAAGTTGTAATGCAACCCAAAACCAATTGACAATGGGTGGAAAAATCTTAGATTTTATATATCCCATCCAACAATGCTATAGTCAACAGTGTATGGAGGAGCACTAGGAATGGTTGGATGGACTTGGTTTTTCAGGTACAAGATGGTATGGTTTTGCAATGCTGGTCTGGCAATTTTGGGGTGGAAGAGTTCCCTTTAAGGATACTTTCTCAGGTCTTTTTAGTTTGGCAGTTGGAGAGGGAATTTCTACTTGTTGAATGTAGATTCTGGTAGATAACATAACCTGGTACCCAATTTTTATTAGCCTATAGGATGCTGAGCAACTGCAAGAGGTACTTCACTTTCTTAAATCTCTATGTATGGCAAGGGTGGCAATATGGTGGCGTGGAGACTACATAGACGTAAGAAGTTTGAAATGTAATTCTTCTTCTCTGGTCTTGTGAGGTCAAAGCAGGTTCTGTTCCTTAGAAAGGAATGTCAGATGTGAATGCGCCACTAAAAGCATTCTTCATTGGGAAAGAGATTACTATAAAATTTTAGTTGTTCCTAATTTGTGGATCAGAGGCAGAATAGTGAATAGGCATGACTAATGCACAGGGGTAGCGCAAATAGCTTATCACCTTCTGAAATTTTCAGTGGCTTCAGGGTTTTATTGGATCTTCGTTTGGTAGTTTGTTGTTCTTTAGCAGGGTGAAATTTTCATTTTCTTTTCTTTTGTTTTATGTATGTCTCTGACTCTGCATGGTATATGGTTAATGATGCTGGGCTGCACCCTCTTAGTGGTTTTTCTCAACATTTTTATTCAATTTTTATATGAAGGCAAAAACCTTCTAATGTATGTATATATACATATATATTTTTTTCTTTCATCTTTTTCCGACAGAGAAGTTAATTCTCATCAACTTATTTTTCAGGTCTTGCAAGAGCGGGGTGAGAGCACATCACGCCATGGTCGTGCAACCTTTTCTGTTTTACTGTTCCAGGTTTTGCTTTCTTATAAGAGCTTTTCCAGGCTATTCTGAAATTCCAACATATATTAAGTCCCTTGCTTTTGACAGAATAACTTTTTGAAACACGGAATCCGTTTATTGAATATAGTAAGGGCATATTCCAATGAATTGAATATCAAACTAAGAGTTAGGGTCATCTTGCACATATTCAAGTGAATTTGTCGTGCCGACATTTCGATGATTTTGTGCGTGCTTGCTTATGTATATTTTGTAAAGCAAGTATTGTAATGTGATCAGCATCCTTATTCAAGTGAATTTGTCGTGCCGACATTTCGATGATTTTGTGTGTGCTTGCTTATGTATTTTTAGTAAAGCGTGTATTGTAATGTGATCAGCATCCGTATACATATTATAGTTCCCCCCGGAAACCTTCCACCTTTAGTGCTGGTAAATCAGTAAATAGGTGTCATACATTTAAATTTATTGACATGTGGTTAAGTGGTTAACCTGGGAAGAAAGAAGGGGGGAAAATGTAGGGCCTTTTGTTTGAACTTTCATGTTTTATGTCGTTCTTGCACATCTTGAACCTAAATTTGGTATATTCCTGATTCTTTTTAATATTTTTCAGGATTTGGCTGTTGTGGTTTTGCTAATACTTATACCTCTCATTTCACCAAATTCATCCAAAGGAGGGGTAATATTTCTTATGCTTTCCTGTTACCTTTTTCTATGTTTGGATACAACTTTTTTTGGGATGTCAAATGCCCGAATGCAATGCAATGCAATCTGTCTCTCTCTCTAGGCTAAACATGAGCTTTCAGTTTCATTTTGTTTAATTTGAATTTCAATGTGCATATGCTGATTACTAGGCGTGAATGAAACACAGCACTGTCTCTGTTCCACTTTAAATAGCAAGGACTGATGACCAAACTCATATACTAGTACAACAATTAATAGGTTGATAATAAAATATATTTCTTTCTATTAAATTTGATCTATACTGACTATAGCTGCTGACCTGCTTATAATTTACACAGTAATGATTCTTCCTCTTCCCTAAACAGAATGTTTATGTTCCCTGAGAACAGAGATGACTGCTCTCACATTCTAATTAGTTTCTTAGTTTTCTCACACCCTAATAAAAAAAAAAAAACCATGAGAAATAAAGACCTAGTTTCTATCTTTGAACATAAATCAAGAAATACTGGGAATTCTCTTGCTGTATGTTTTTAGGTACATACTGAATAACTTTGTCTGCTACATTTCAGATTGGTTTCCAAGCTATTGCTGAAGCTCTTGGACTTGCTGCTGTAAAGGCAGCAGTTGCCATCACAGCCATTATTGCTGGTGGACGCTTGGTAAGCCTTGTGTATATAAAATATTTTGCAGAGTTCTTCAATAACGCCATTGAATAGGTAAACGAGTAATGCATGTTTTTACACATTCATGTTGTAGCTCCCAATGCCCCAATAGACTATTTATTTTCAACTGTTATGATCTTGATTAAAATTAATGCAGGTGTTATTAGGCAAAGGCAGTTTTCTATATGTGGCAATGTATGATGATATCTTAATGTCTATAAATTGTTCTGACTCACTAATAGTATTATGTAGCTGATTTTCATAGAAGTCCTTGTTATCAAAATTCTCTAGACCATTTCATGATGATCCAACAGGGCCACATCTGCTTTTGGTGGCTGTTGCTGCCTCTCAAAATGTTACCCTTGAATAGTGTTTGGCCTGATTAAGAAACTCTCTAGTGTGAAGAACTAAGTAACCTTGGAAGAAATTTTGACAATGTATGTATCAATTTCATAATAGATTTTATGTTTGGGGGGAAATCTTGTTAAAGCTTCTATTAAGAGCAGAAAGTGACAAATTGTTAACTGCTTAAGGTCATTACCTGGCATTACTGATATTGTGGGTCAAAATCCTGATGCTTCTCTTAGAAATAATAATGTAGCTAGGAGGAAGGGAAACTTATTTGTTTTTCTTTACTGCTTATTAGGACAGTTTTGGAATGGGTTCTTGTATTCTGCAAGCTCTGCTTTTGATCTCATCAGGTTCTTCTATAAAAGTCAAACTTGTTTCTTGAACCTAATGTTGTTTGGTGTGGTTTTGCAGTTGCTTCGACCAATTTATAGGCAAATTGCAGAAAATCAAAACGCAGAAATATTTTCTGCCAATACATTGCTTGTTATTCTGGGAACAAGTCTTCTCACTGCCAGGGTAGGTCCTGCATTATTTGCTTTTTAATAATCATTTTCTAGTGCTGTAAAGCTCTTAATCTTTTCCTCTTATGTACAGGCTGGACTATCCATGGCATTGGGAGCATTTTTGGCTGGTTTGCTTCTTGCAGAAACTGAATTTTCCTTACAGGTTGAGTCGGATATTGCTCCATATCGTGGCCTTCTATTGGGTCTCTTTTTCATGACGGTATGTACTTCATGGTGGCAACTTGTTGTGGTTAAATTGTGAGCCAAGTTAATGGAGGGAGGGAAAAGAAAAGGGAGGGGGGGGGGGGGGGGGGGGGTGTGGGGAATTCCATTTCTGAATAAAATCTTATAACCCAACTCCAGTCTTCCTTTTTTTTTCCTTTCTTTTATGTGCATCTTATAAATATCACATGTAGTCAACTGTCAGTCTATTAATATGTATAATGTTTTTTTATTTTTTATTAACAACTGTTTGTGGTTTTTCAGGTTGGAATGTCTATTGATCCAAAACTTCTTGTTTCGAACTTCCCCATTATAATTGGATCATTAGGACTTCTACTTGTTGGCAAATGCTTATTGGTTGCTTTAATAGGCAAACTATCTGGCATTTCAATAATATCTGCAATAAGAGTTGGTCTTCTTCTTGCCCCTGGTGGAGAATTTGCATTTGTTGCTTTTGGTGAAGCTGTTAATCAGGTTTACTTCTTTATTAACTACTATGTGGGAAAATTGCTTGTTTGCTATATTATTAGCAGCTATACAGTTTATATATATATATATATATATATTTTTTTTTTTTTTCTTGTCATCTGGCCTTTTTGCTTCCTTAATGCATTTAATATTCTTATAGTTTTTTAATTTCAAAAGAAATTTCTTGTAGTTGTTAACCAATGAAAAAAGAGGTTCTGCTCTGCTAAATTAAGTAGACAGGGTAAACGCAATGGTGGAAACAAAATATCAGTTGTCTATGTAATTGCTATTAAATATTGATCAGTTACTTTGGTTTAGTTGGTGCATCTGCAGCTTAATACCCTCTTAGCTAGTCTTCGATGTTTGTAGAATTACCATACTCATTTCTGTAATACCATGCTTATTCTGTCATCTGTAGGGAATAATGTCTCCTCAACTATCTTCTTTGCTCTTTCTTGTCGTTGGAGTTTCAATGGCCCTCACACCTTGGCTAGCTGCTGGAGGACAGTTAATTGCATCTCGTTTTGAGCTGCATGATGTTCGAAGTTTACTACCTGATGAGAGTGAGGTAAAAATACCTGCAGTGAATGCATGACTATTATTCTTGATGTTCTGCCATGACCAATTGTTTTTTTCGGAAGGCCATGAACAATTGTTGACATGTATTGGTTTCCACTAAAATTCTTGCTAGTTCATATCTATGCAACCATAGTTTCCTTTTATGTGAAAAATTTGGTTGGTATATCATGAGTATAATTTTAGCCGTCCATTTTAATTGCTATCTTCAAATTAGGTAGCTTGCTTTTGTTAGGATGGATACAAATTTGTTTGCGCTTATTGATCCTGTATTTTCTAGGAATTATTATTTACTGATAATCTCGGGTTCTCTTGGCTTGATAATATTTCCAGACAGATGATTTACAAGATCATATAATCATTTGCGGATTTGGACGAGTTGGCCAGGTTGTGAAATAGTTTATTTTACAAATTGATTTAAATTCATAGTCTTACCTACGCATGGATTTGTAACAATTTGTGGTGTCTCCCATTTTCTCCGCAGATAATTGCACAGCTTCTTTCAGAGCGCCTAATTCCATTTGTAGCTCTTGATGTGAGGAGGTAATCTTGATGTCTAAAACTATGTTAAACTTTTCGTAGTAAGTAGTATTTCTACAGTTCTTCCATCATAGTTCAGGTTGGTCATAGCCTTATAGGTTGCTCTCCTGTATGTTATACTAGTGTAGGTTTGTCTAGTTAGTATATACGTCTCAGAATGGTTCTTGCAGTAATTTAATTTCTCTTAGCCATTACCAATAATATGATGATTGTTAAAGTTATTAATTAAATTATTATGATTATCAAGATTGTAATAAGGCTAATCACAAGGTAGCTAGATTTGCTTTGTCTCTTGTTGATCACTTCTTATTGTGAATGGATACTGAGCCATCTTGGCTGTCTTCTATTATTGAAGATGTTTGTGTTCCAAGTTACTATGGGGTGTGGTACTCTTTCCTTTGCCTAGATCCGAGCAAGGTTTACCACTAATTGTACCCTTGATTTTGTGAGTTGTGCAAAGTATTATTGAAAGTCTTTTTGGATCAAGAAAAAAGAAAACAAATATTCTGAGGATTAATTAAGTTTGGAATTGTTATTTTCCATATTTTTGACGATATCTTTCTGCAATATATCGGAACTTATAATAACTAATCATCCTGTGTTCTATTGTTCAGTGATAGAGTGACAGTTGGACGTTCCCTGGACATTCCGGTCTATTTTGGAGATGCCGGTAGTCGAGAGGTATGTATAATTAGTTGAAACTATAGTTACATGCAGCCATGCAGGATTCTGATCTGACATGCCTTTTACTACGAGTAGGTGCTCCACAAAGTTGGTGCTCACAGAGCATGCGCTGCAGCAATAACGTTAGATTCCCCTGGTGCAAACTATAGAACTGTTTGGGCTCTGAGCAAGTATTTCCCCAACGTGAAAACTTTTGTCCGTGCTCATGATGTTGACCACGGTCTTAATTTGGAGAAGGCTGGGGCCACAGCGGTAATACTCCTATACCTTTTCTTATTATACTACCTGTAACTGCAGCTGTCTGAAGTAACCCAATATTTATTGGGTTATAACTTATAAATATCAAACACTGCATTTTTCTGTTACTTGAGAAAAAGTTGAACTAGTGTCATTGGCTGACTTAAAAATTGGAATGCTTATCTCATATATCTTCTTATTAGCTTTACATTGCATACACGAGAATTTGACCTAATCATGAGAAACTTACAGGTTGTCCCAGAGACCTTGGAACCGAGTCTACAGTTGGCAGCTGCTGTTCTTGCTCAGGTAAATGGTTTATTGTCAGTGTCTGATATAACTATCACTGCGGCATACGTCACAACATGATGGAGATGCTGGTTTTCATTTCTCTTTAATGCATTATGTTTCATAAATTGTGTCTTGTGACTCTTGTCGTAAGTGCTGGCTACATTTGTCATGTTTGTTATACTTATGTGTACCTGTCCTGGACTGTATGATATCATGATAATTTCTTGTATTTGTAATAGAAATTCTAATTCCTACTCTTGATCAAATTTCTGTTCAGTCCAACCTCTTTGAGTACCACCAAAGTTTATGTGACATTTCAATTGGGCCTTAGTGTACTGCGATTGCATCTATTATTAGCTGCATGGTGGTAAATCCATGTCTTTCTCAAAAAAAAAAAAAAAAAAAAAAATCATGACTTTCCAATTGTATATAACATGAGTAAGCGACAAAATATTATGTCAAATATGGTATCATCCAAAACACACTGAGTCTGTAAATGGGTCTCGTGACTGGAGTAAGCTTGATTTGATTCAATAAATTTGAAAGTTTCATAAGGTTCTGATTGTTCAGTAGGTTAGTATCATGGTCAAAATAGAATCAGTAGCTTTCTCTTTTATTTCAACTCGAGGTTGCAGTTTCAGTTTTTATTTATTTTCTCCAGAAGATGATGGTAATATGGTTTCTCCGGGTTAACTTTGTCCTCTTTCAGGCTAAACTTCCCACGTCAGAGATTGCAGCAGCCATCAATGAGTATAGATCCCGGCATCTT
This sequence comes from Rosa chinensis, assembly GCF_002994745.2. Classification (NCBI taxonomy): domain Eukaryota; kingdom Viridiplantae; phylum Streptophyta; class Magnoliopsida; order Rosales; family Rosaceae; genus Rosa; species Rosa chinensis. The sequence goes on along the minus strand of NC_037088.1, from coordinate 46,889,622 downwards.
GCTGAGCTAACTGAGGTAATCCCTATTTGGCTTTAGTTTTACATTTTTTCTTCTCACCAGATATTGCCTTGCTTATCTCCCTTATGCTTCAGATTTGAGATGGGATCCTAAACATATGTTTCTGCATGCAGTTATGTGAAACTAGTGGAAGCTCTCTTGGCTATGGATTTTCTCGAATGATGATCAAACCCAAACTTCCGCCTTTGGATCCCACAGACGATAACCAATTCACTGAAGGAACACTGGCAATATAAAAGATGCCAGATGACACAGTAAAGGATAAAGGGAAACTGTAGAAACAGCTCAATAACTGTATAGCAGATTACTCCTTCAATTTTGGACCCAAAAGAAAGGAAAGAGATTATCTTCCATTGGGTAGACTGTACAGAAAATACACTGAAGAGACATCAATGGAAAACACTTGTTTGACAAGCTTTTTTGTTCGAAGAACTTTTTTGGACCATTTTTAAAAAATGTATTCTTATGTCTAATGAGGCTGAAGTCTCTAAACAGAAGTCTCCTAACATTTTTGGTTTTTGGGCTCTTCTTGGCTCTAAGATGAAGGAAAGATCATAATGCTCCAATCTTCTTATTTGTTTCTTTATTAAATTGGATATTTCTACCTCATGAGACCAGAGTTTGCTTCAATGAAGTGAAAATAGCAGTTCAGATGGAATGGGCATTCCTATTGGAAGATCATTCCATCCTTTTATTTAGCTCATTTAGCATTCATGCTCAAATTTGAGATGTTGAATGCTTTGTATTTTCTCTTTTCTTTTCCGATTCATGGGTTGAATGCCTATTTCAATCCTATGAAGCATACTCAGTTTCCAGAAATTCTGGTTATCCCACAATTTTTTTATTTTTATTTCTTTTACGGAGTCCTACGGTATTTCAATTAAAGTTTTCAACAAAGGACTAATCTGTAGTCAGGAGGTCTTATCAGAACGCTTCCTCCTCCTAACTACATGCAACAACATCGTGAATCGAATGAAGCTTCAAAAGTATTCAAGATTGGGGATAAGCTGGATCTTCAGTTTCATTGGTGTGGGTTTACAGCTCTAGTAATTAAGGAAATGATCTCTAGTTCTCAAATCTTGTTTAACATAAACTTTCCCCAATTTTCGATATCATACATTCCTCGTATATTTCATCCTGACTAATGTATGAGGATACCTTTTTAATTTTATTTTTGAAAATTGTAATTTGTAAATTAATATAATTTAAGTAAAAATTAAATGTTCTCAAAAAAAAAAAAAAAAAAAAAATCATTCCAAAAAGTTTGATTCTTTTGTAGCCGCGCCGTTTTGCCTACTTCACAGTCTCTCTGCTCTGCTCTCTCTCTCTCTCTCTCTCTCTCTCTCTCCTGAAACCCTAAACCCTTTTCTGAGGGTTCTGAAATCCGATCATAACGTACAGAAGAAGAGTCCTACTCTGTTGTCCTGTAAATCATCCGATGGCGGCAGCGTCGATGGTATTTACGGACTGCTCCTCCTCCACCACCGCCGCCGCTCGCCTCCTCCCCTTCACACGTACCACCCCTCTCCTCCTCCGCACCACCCAATACGCCGTCGTTTTCCCCCGCCGCTTCATCCACCCTCCCAGAGTCCTCTCAATCCACTCCTCTTCTTCTTCCCCCTCCCAATTGTCCACCGGTACGCCTCTCATTTCTCTCAATTCATATCAAAAATCAAAACTTTATCATCAAAATCACAACTTTGATATCAAAATCAGAGCTTTTTATTATCACAATCATAGCTTTATTATCAAAATCATAGCTTTGTTGTAAGTGTTGTGTAATAGCTGTGATTTTGTTTGATGGGTATCGGTTGTTAGAATTTAGTTAGTGAGTTTGTGCATTGTGTGTTGTGTATTACAGCTTCAATTGTTTCCCAAACTGAGAAGCACGAAAAATCGGATACGAAACTGGAAATAGTGAATAAAAGGCTTGATGGGAAGAAAGTGGCAGAGAAAATTAGAGGGGAGATAGCTGAGGAAGTGTCAAGGATGAAGGATGCAATTGGGGTTGTTCCGGGTTTGGCGGTTATTTTGGTTGGAGATAGGGAAGAATCTGCCACTTATGTTAGCAAGAAGAAGGAGGCTTGTGAGGTTGTGGGAATTACTTCTTTTGAAGTGCATTTGCCGGAGGATGCCACGGAACAAGAAGTGCTCGACTCCATCTCCGGCTTCAATGAGGATCCCTCAGTTCATGGCATCCTTGTTCAGCTACCTCTGACTAGGGTATGTGGCTGAATTTTGAATTTGCTTTCCTGTTGGTGATATCATGGTACAATAAGAATACAAGTATGAGTTAATGTTTCAAAGATTATACATTTTTTGCTAGTTCTTAGAGTAAATATAATTTAGGCACTTATACTGATTAGTGGATAGAGAACTATTGGACATATAGGTTCGTGCTTTATAATCTAAGGAAATGATCTGTTCCAAATGATGCGACTCCAGGTTATATTGCTACATGGTTTCAAGTCTTCATTATATATATGTTTTCATCTACTTATCCTATGATTCGGGGAAATGGTTCATGCATCTATTGTATGATTTAGATCAAAAGGGCATGGTTAGTTTCCTGATTGGATCTTTTTTAGCCCCTTTTTTTTCATACAACATTTGGAGATCTCAGTTACTTTTCATGACCATGTAAATGTGTAAGGATTTTCAAAATATAAACATTGCATTTATTCTTCCATGATATGTTCAACCTTCTAACTGTTTTCATGTGCTTGTTATACCAGCATATGGATGAACAAAACGTTTTAAATGCTGTTAGCATTGAGAAAGATGTGGATGGATTTCACCCGCTAAATATTGGCTGTCTTGCCATGCGAGGTAGGGAACCCTTCTTTGTTCCCTGTACTCCCAAAGGCTGCATAGAGCTGTTGCATAGATATGACATCCCTATCAAAGGAAAGAGAGCTGTTGTAATTGGCCGGAGCAATATTGTTGGGATGCCAGTTGCTTTGTTGCTGCAGGTGAGATTCATTTTCTAAACCAGGGAGTTCTTTCTTTATCTTCTTAAACTAACTTGAAATTCAAAATTATGGTAGAGGGAAGATGCTACAGTCAGCATAGTCCATTCCCGAACCAAGAATCCCGAAGAGTTAACAAAACAAGCAGATATTGTAATCGCAGCTGTAGGGCAAGCAAATATGGTGAGGGGTAGCTGGATTAAACCTGGTGCAGTAGTTATTGATGTCGGAATCAATCCAGTTGAGGTGAGAACGGCTTTGTTGATGGTCTTTTTTATCATCCCTTGACAATTCATTCCTCTCTCTCTCTCTCTCTCTCTCTCTCTCTCTCTCTCTCATGCATTTAGCATTTCTCTTTTGAGTTTGTAATCAGAAAATGAATCTTTTGGCTAAATTATCAGATATATTGGACCGTCTTTGTTCTTGAAAAGATGCAGAATTGGTAATTGATCATACCGTGTTAATATGGCCTTTCAGTTTAATGTTTAGAAATTCATTTCTTAAGTTCTCTAATGTTTTGTGATACTGGGTCAGTTAAAAGGGATGTCTTGAGCTTTTAGGCACTTGGTTTATGGCTTTTGGGAAGGTAAGAAAGCCAAAATCCTTTGGGTATGTTTGCTTTCGGCAGTATTTTGTGTTTTAGAGATGGAGCAAACTAGAAGAATTTTTTAAGTTTATGGGCTTTGGGATGATGATTTGGGATTGACTGTGGTACTGGTCTGCAACTCTGCTTTATGGGCTTCGCTTACCAATCATTTCAGGAATTAGTCCCTCTCTTTTAATATTTTTAGCTGTTGTGAAGTGAGGCTGGCTTCTTGTATCTGGTTTCTAGTGTCTTTGTCTTATGTTTTTCTCTAGGCTGTGGTTTTTTATCTCTTAATTTCAGTAATGAACTCTTTGTTTCCTCTAAAAAATAAAAATAAAATAAATATATCCCTCCTTTGAAGATCGGTGAACAGGAAATGAAGCATTATCTAGGTTGTTCGAGATATATGGAGCATTATTGCATTTAAAGAATGAAATTGATGATATGGTCATGGCATGTTGTTCCCTCATTCAAGGTTACACGTGTTCATGTGCTCATTCTGTGCTTGTATATTTGGACAGGATAAAACAAAGCGTTCGGGCTTTCGGCTAGTTGGAGATGTCTGTTATAAGGAGGCCAAAGAAATTGCTTCAGCAATTACTCCAGTACCAGGAGGAGTTGGTCCAATGACTATAGCAATGCTTCTCACTAATACACTCATATCAGCAAAAAGGATACACAACTTCCAGTGAGATCTTCAGAGTTACTCCCATAGCAATGCTTTTTAGTGCAGGGACAGTTCTGTCCTGTTCCTATTGGTTTCACTATTTGAAGTCGAGAGTTCTTTTCGGTCAAGTTTTTTCAGAGTTTAAAGCTCTTTTCTGGTCAAAACAGTCAAATCTATCTTGGTCGGACCGTTCTAATGTATAATGTGGTATAATGTATTTACAGCAGGAGAATTATATAGCAGAAACCAAGTACTTACTCTGACATTTTATTTGATAGTCTTGGGGCATCTCTCTCCTGATTTCCTAATATTTAAAGTCCAGTGTTCTTACCCTTGTCGTTGTATTCTCTTGTGAGTTGTGAGTGCAATTCATGTTCACATAAAAAAGTGCAATGTTCTTTGTTTCGTAATAATATCCGAGTCTTTTTTTTTTTTTTTTGGCAAGAATAATATCTGGAGTCTAAGAAAATATAGATGAGTCTGTTCACGTGTTGGACGATTTGAATGAGAAGTTAATGCAGACGAATTTGAGTTGAACGAATACTCGGTCAGCATTAACAGGTCTGTGTCAAGATGTTTGTTGGGCCGAGTAAAACTTCATACTCTCATCCTCTTCACAATTTAGTCTATGTTGTTCTTTTCAAATTTTTCATGTTTACCATACAGCACTGGTATTCAGCTTCAAACCTTCAATTTGCGGCCAAAAATGGAGTTCTGGGGGTTCAGTACTAGCATTTGGTCGATTATCTTACAGCTCTTTCTCCTTATTTCAGCCTCTTCAGGTCTAGGAGGAGGTCAATTGGATAAGCTGGCATTGCTAGCCTTGAAAGCTGAAATGAATGATACCCTTGGCATCCTTAGCTCATGGAATGAATCCCTACCTGTCTGCAAGTGGCCAGGCATTCACTGCAGTCGAAAACACCTGAGAGTGACGGTGCTGGACCTCCAGTCAAGCCAGCTCAAGGGTCACCTGTCTTACCACATCGGAAACTTGAGCTTTCTCAGGGTATTAAACCTCCAAAACAATAGCTTCAGCCAGATCATCCCTAAAGAAATCGGTTCATTGTCCAAGCTTCAGGTACTTAATTTAGGCAAGAACAATTTAATAGGAGAAATCCCAGCTTGTTTTGGAAATCTTTCTTTTCTTAATATGTTTTCTGTGGAACAAAATAATCTGGTTGGAGCTATTCCAAGTAGCATTGGAAAATTAAAAAGCTTAACATTTCTTGCACTGGGTACAAATAACTTGACTGGTACTCTCCCTCCGTCCATATACAACCTCTCTTCAATCAAGCACATTTCACTGCTTGATAACCAACTAGATGGAACTCTTCCTTTTGGATTGGGGCTCTCAATATTTCCACAACTCGAAATCTTTCATTTCCACATGAACCAATTCAGTGGAGAAATACCAATTACAATCTCCAATGCCACCCACCTCTCAGAATTTGGAATCTCACAGAACCATTTTACTGGCAAAGTACCTAGCATGGCGAGGATGACAAATCTGTCTAGGGTAGAAATGGATGATAACAATCTTGGATATGGGGATAACGATTTGGGTTTTGTCTCTTCTTTGGTTAACAGCACTAAATTAGAGCTGTTGGGATTTAATGGAAATAAATTTCAAGGAGTTCTACCTGAGTCCATAGGCAATCTCTCAAAAAAGCTCAAGGCAATTAGATTGGGAAGAAATCAGATACGCGGAAGCATTCCAATTGGGATTGGAAATCTCATCAACTTGGGGATACTAGGCTTGGATATCAACCTATTAACAGGCCCTGTACCAAGCTCAATTGGTAAACTACATAAGCTGTATAATCTGTTTCTGAATCACAATCAGCTGTCAGGTACTATCCCATCTTCTCTAGGAAATCTAACTTCACTAAGCACATTGTTTCTCTTTTCAAACAACTTACGAGGAGGAATACCACAGAGTCTTGGTCAATGCAACAACTTGCTTGTTTTGGTTCTTTCTCAAAATAATCTTAGTGGTTTCATTCCACCTGAAATCCTCAGTTTATCCTCCTTGTCACAAGTTCTGGATTTGTCTAGTAACCATTTTACTGGTCCCATTTCTATTGAAGTAGGTAAGTTAAAGAATCTTGTTGCCTTGGATGTTTCTGAAAACAAGTTGTCAGGTTCGATTCCATCGGACATACGGAGTTGCAAAAGTTTGGAAACTTTGCATTTGGAAGGGAACTTGTTGGAAGGGATGCTTCTTGGTTGGTTGTTGGAGGTGAGAGGTCTTGAAGATATTGACGTCTCTCGTAACAACTTGTCTGGCACGATTCCTGATGCCTTTGGGAATCTCCCATTTTTGCGTAATTTGAATCTGTCATTTAATGATTTTGATGGTGCAGTACCATTGGACGGGGTTTTCCAGAATACTAGTGCGTTTTCTATCATGGGAAACGCACGGCTTTGTGGAGGTATACCTACCTTAAGACTTCCCAGATGCAATTCTACAGAATCGATTCCAAGGGTGAAAATCATTACCTCAATTGCTTGTAGCGGGGTTATTGTTATCATAGTGTTGTGCTTTTTGCTTATTCACCCGTTAAGAAAAGGAAAAGTGAAGTCGACACCAAGATCATGCTCATTGGGGGTTTCACAATTGAAAGTGTCATATGGAGATCTTCTCAAAGCAACTAATGGGTTCTCTCCCCGGAATTTGATTGGTAGGGGTAGGTTTGGGTCTGTGTATAGGGGAATTCTCCATCAGGAAGAAAGAATTGTTGCAGTGAAAGTACTTAATCTTCAAAGTTCAAGAGGAAGTTTTATAGCTGAATGTGAAATCTTGAAAAGCATTAGGCATCGGAATATTGTCAAATTAATAACTGCTTGTGCAAGTATCGATTTCAAAGGAAATGATTTCAAAGCTTTGGTGTATCAGTTTATGATGAATGGAAGTTTAGAAGAATGGCTACACAGTTCAGCTGATAGACTACCTGGGGCTCCCTTTGTGCAAGGGTATTTGAATCTTATTCAGAGGGTAAACATTGCCATTGACATAGCTACTGCTCTGGATTATATGCACAATTTCTTTCACAAGCCAATAGTTCATTGTGATTTGAAGCCTCGTAACATTCTCTTGGACAATGATATGAATGCCTGTGTTGGTGACTTTGGTTTAGCAAGGTACCTCACAAATCCACTCCACGCACATGAAAATTCTTCCAATGCAATAATGGGTTCCATCGGCTATATTGCTCCAGGTAACACTGGCTCTATACTTCAACTCTTCCCTTACATACAATATATGTGTTTCTTTAGTGCATTTTTTGACTGTATAATCTATATGACTTTGTACAAATACATTCCAGAGTATGGTATGGGAAGTCCGGTGTCAACATATGGCGACGTGTATAGCTATGGGATCTTATTATTGGAGATGTTTACGGGCAAGAGGCCAACTGCTGACATGTTTACAGATGGTCTGAACCTGCACAAGTATGTTCGGATGACTTTGCCTGAATGTGTGAAAGAAATATATGATCCAGTGCTTCTTCAAAGTAAAGAGCACAGCACTATCATTAATGCCAGGATGAGCAACAGGAATCACATTCAGAATGATCAAAGGCAAAGGGTTGAAAAATGCTTGGTTTCCATTGCTAGGATAGGAGTTGCTTGTTCAGTAGATTTGCCCAAAGCGCGAATGGAGATCGGGAAAGTGATCGATGAATTGCATCTAATAAGGGATGTACTAACTGGAACCAAGATGCCTGGAGAGCATATGATAACTACTTGAAGCCTATACTGTAACTAATACAACTGCTAGTGGTCGGGATCATGGAAACATGATAGTCCCGGACCACGCAATAATTACCCATCTATATGTACTGGGTTTTGACTATCATGTCATGAGCTTAAGGCTCATGCTTCGTGAAGGCTAATAGTCAGAGCTTCAGCTACTATACATTGTGCTACAACTACATACTTTGGGAGAGGATCTTGATGCATAAGCTGTTAAAAAATCCAATTCATTTAAATAGAATTAAAAAAGAAGGGCCAAAAAGCTCGAAGAGTTGTGCCAATAATTCGAAGCAACACATTTACACAGTTGGAAGAACAACTATTCATTTAATAGCCAATTGAGGTGTCCTCTTCTGGGCCATTGAAGATCTCCTACTGCTTCTTCTCCATGCATCAGCTTTTGTTCTTTATATTATGTCTCCCCACATTCTAATGATCAAAGTTTGAATAAATCAGTTACTCAAAAAAAAAGTTTGAATAAATCAGAAGTAAATAAGGCAATATAATAAGTCTTAATGATAACATCACAGTGCATGATCTAACAAGGAGCAAAAGTGTAATATATGACACAGGGACGTACCTCTCCCATAGAGACAGGTAGTGTTGCTCATCATTGAACTGGACATTTTTCCTACTGTGGAAGTCAGAAGCAGAGGTTGAAGATAAAAACTGGGAGCAGTCCTTCAAATACAAGCATTCCAGTAAAGGACACTCAAAATCAATAGTAGCACTTCCACTGTACAACATAGGAAGTCTCATCAAAACTAAGTTCTTCAATTTTGGAAAAATGGTCTTCTTCTTGTTCATTGTTTCCTTGTTTGCTTCAATCACTCTTTCCAAAAGAGGGCAACTGCCAACTGAAAGGTCTTCCAATTGATACAGACACTGAGCTGCCTCATAAGAGAAAAGACTTCCTACAAAGCTGCATTGTTCAATGGACACAACTTTAAGAGTCTGGAACATTGCAGGTGGAGCAGGACCATTACATATGCTTCTTACTGCATTTAAACTCCTCAATGACAAGTCTATCAATTTTGATTTTTCCGGCTCAAATCCTTCGCATCCAAATACATATTCCATTCCATCAACATCATTACAAATTAGAGTTTCCAGATTTCGTACTCTCTGCAACAATTTTGATGGTAAAAGTATGTTCCCCCAGTTATAACAAGAGTCAACCTCAAGTAACTTGAGACTGAATAGAGACCCTTGTGGTAAATCACCAAGACATAACTCTTTCATGAAATCTACTCGACTGAGATGCAAGTCTTCCAAGTTCTCAAACACAGGTTCTTTCGGAACCCATGTTGTTGTGCTCATCAACTCTTTCAAGTTCTCATCGCACCCAATTATAGAGAGATACTTCAATCTATCTAACCTCCTATGCTCATATTCCACACAAAAATCAATCAACCCTTTGCACTCTACCCACTCTAGCTTCTCTGCTTTGTTTATTACCACAAAGACAAACCAATCCGGTAATGTGCTGATGGCTGTGTCAAGTGTCAAGCATACTGAATTATAACAATATTGAGAGACCACCGTCTCGTCATCTCTTCCAATACATATATCAAACTCAACCCAATTCGGGTTGAGTTCAACATTTTTAGGGATACAATTTGCATGGGAGATCCAAACCTTCAAAACTCTTAAATATGGCAAACTAGTCAACTCATCAAAGCCAGCATTGGTTTCTCCTCCTCCTCCCTCAACTTCACTCCCCCAGTCCCAAAACCCACATTGCATGTACAGTTCTTCTAGTTTATGCAACTTTGAAAAAACTTTTGATGGAATTGTGACAATATGTCCACCAGTCAAATCCAACATCCTTAGATTGGTTAAATCTCCTATTTCTTTTGGAAATTCCCCAATGTGTGATTCTCTCATACTAAGGATCTCAAGTTTTTTCAGTTTTCCAAGCATGGAAATGTCAGTTATGATCTTCAAATCATCTAAATGCAAAACTTGGAGGTTGGCTAGAAGACTGAATGATTGGGGTAGTAATAAAATGCAAGTGTTGCTAAGATTTAAGACCCTTAGTTCATTGGAACTTTGAAAGAAGGCCTCTGGGAACTTTTCTATATGGCAATTATCTTGTAGTAATAAAACCTGGAGTTTTGGACATACCAACTCTTCTGGTAGTGTGCGGATTTCATTCCCCATTAGTGAGACCGCAGAGTAGCCTTCTTGTAATTGACGTGGCCAATCCTCCAAACTGCGGCCAGCTTTTACAAAAAACCCGTGACCATCTTCAGATAGTGCAATTTTCATGGTTGTATCCCGAACGACATCATGCATCCTTACACATAGTTCTTTGCCACTATCTAAAAGCAAGCTTGAATTCTTAAGGTATGTGACCACCATATGTAGTGTTTCTCTAGCTTCTTCAATTGTGTCAGCATCTCGAAACACACCTTTCCCAATTGCATACCTAAACAAGTCTTCTATTGGGATGTCATAGTCTTCAGGAAATAGGCTACAAACCAAGAAGAATGACTTGCAATCCTCATCTTTCAAGTAATCGTAGCTTAACTTTATACATTGGGATGCATCTCCCTTATCGTCAAGGTTGGCAGTTTGCGAGTTGTTTAGTCTTTAAGCTGCCTTTTTCCATTCTCGCAGGTCTTTATCTCCAAGTGCCCTTGCAACTGCTATCAATGCAATTGGTAGACCACAACATTCTCTAGCTACCTTCCTCGCTATATCCCTGAAAATGGTCATTTCGAAAGACCTTCTTGCATTTCTCATAAATAAGGTCCAAGAATCCTCTTCCGAGAGGACATTAAGGGTGATCATTTCTTGGCACTCCATGGCATGACAAACATTCTGTATCCTTGTTGTGAGTAGGACTTTGGAATTGCATTTTTGAAGTTCCTTGTAGCTGGGAATCCCTATGCTTGACAATTCTATTCTCTCCCAAATGTCATCCAAGATTATAAGGATTTTATTTTTTCTCATTATCTCTTTGTTCAATCTAGAGGCTCTTCCACTTTGTGACTTCTCTTGTAAATCGATCCCCAGCAGCTCTGCCAATGTGTGCTGAATTTCCATCAAGTCAGGGCTTTGGGACATGACAGCCATAATCACATGATGAAAAATCCCATTTTTGCGGGCTTGATTACCAACATGTTTTACCATGGTTGTCTTGCCAACGCCTCCCATTCCATAGACCCCGACAGCTGAGACCTCATCATCTTTTAGCGCTTTTGTAACCTTGTCCATGGCTTCCCTTGTTGCTTCAAATGCTTCAAAATCTCCCATGATGATTCCAACTGGTTGTACTATACTGCACACAAAGTCCACAATGGCATCGGCAAGTTCTCTTTCAGTCCTACAAGTAATTAACGGTCAAATATCATCAGGAAAATTAATGATAAATTCAAAAGAACAATTTGAACTCTTGCTAATGAAGATAGTATCGTGATGCTTACTTATAATTTTGTGTATGCCACCCAGAAAACTTTGCCACTTGTGCTAAAGCATCTCTCCACTCCTGCACCTTCTCTGATTGGTGTCGGTTAGAGTTTTCATGCTTGGTGAAAGCTTCTTCGAAACTCCTTTTCTGAAATCGAACATGACTAGGTTCGACATGATAGAAAAGTGGAAGAATTCTGTTTTCATCTTTCATGCATTGACAAATCTTTGCAAGTTCCTCCAAACACCAAATAGAAGAAGCATAGTTTTGGGAGAGAACAACAATTGCTAACCTTGATTCTTCAATTGTTGTTAGGAGAGTGGGAGAAATGTCAGCCCCTGGTGGCAGGTCTTTGTCATCGATGAATGTTTTAATTCCTCTTTTGTTCTGCAGACGATCATATAATTCAAATGTAATACCCTTCCGAGTATCTACACCCCTGAAACTCAGAAACACATCATACTTCCAACAACGAACTGATGTAGGAAGCGGTGCAGGGGCTGTGTGGGAGCTTGAGGCCATTGAAAACCACAAAAAAGGAAAACAAGGTCTCAAGAACAGGCAAGTGAGGAACTATATCAAGGAAAGCAGAAACCGCAGAAACCAAACCAAAAAAAAATAAAAAAAATCCAAGAATAGCTGAATAGTTAGATGCTTTAGGAGCAGATCACCAGAAAGAGGTAGATAGAGAGTAGACTTTTGCAGACTCGAGACATTTTAGCATGTCTTTTACTTGCTCAGCCAACCTATACTATATCTCTACTTGCTGCTAACGTTTAGTTCTGATAGCAAGTCCTTGTATATTTTTCTACAATGTTGCCTACAAAGGAAGCAACAATAATTAATGTATTCAAAATTTCAAATGCCATGTCATCTTTGTTGTAGTATATATGAATCATGTTGTAGTATACATGAGTCAGAGTATAAATGTCTATATCATGTAATAGGTACTTGAGTGTATAATATAGGTATAGAGACTTGTGTGACATACTTGATGCCAAAGGGCAACAAGCATGGCAATTGTGATCATTACAGCCACCATGTGGAGCTGCAGCCCTCAATCAACCAAGAGAAGAATGTTATCAAATTGGTTTTCTCTTGGAGCATTCACACTACAAATGTACTCCTATAAATACACACCCCTTTGGGAGATGAATAAGATACTTGAATCTCCATTCTTTCTATACAATTATTCTCTCCCTCTCTCTGTTAATTTATGCTTGTACTTAAACAATCTTTGATTTGTTCAGCCAATGTTTAAGAATCTCTCCACTTGCAGGCTTATTCGCCCTCCATTAGAACTCCAACTAGAACATGTTAAGTAGGTAATTGTTCGTTGACCTTTTAGCTCTTGACCTAAAAGCATTGACCTTTTCAATGATCATCAAACCATAGTCACACAGCGCACGCATGATCCCTGAATTAGGGGCGTATTGACTATGGAATATAGCTGCCAATTCTTCAGAATCGAATGCGTATGCCTGCGATGTTTCTCTATCAGTGATTTAGTTAAAGACTGCCATTGGTGGTCGGGTCATCCTACCCATTAGTCACTAAACAAAAGCATGCAGAAACCAACATACAGAGATCTTCATTATCAAATTCCAAATTAAACAACTTGAGTTTTTAATATAAGAAAGAGACAAAGGGGCCAAAATTCACCGATAATAAACAAGGCATGAGTTGATATGATCACACACTTTGGAAAACAACTAGTGATTAACTGGAGAACATACAGTAATATAAGTTTCCCTTGAGCCTCTTCCAATTCTTTCAGAATTGATCAGGACGGACTTGATCATGTACTTTGGGAAACAACTACTCATCAACTGGAGACAGATGACCTAACACCTCCAAACATGGTTGCCAGAATCCAAATAGTTACGCCAGGGTTGCAGTCATAGCTTCCTTTTAGGAGAAAGATCAATTCGTGCTTCAAAATGGTCTACTCCAGTTTTGGTTTGCAATTTTGTACTCCTGAGAATTGAAACCTGAAAGATGCGAAAAGTTTTATAGTTATCTCACAAGGGATTCAAAATTCATATTAGAAATAAAAAATCTTGATTTAGGCAAAGGATGAAGCATTTAGTTTTCAAGTTGCCATTAACAATATATTCTCACACTTACCATCACTAGTTTGCTAGCAAACACATTCATTTATTTAAAACAATAATAATAGATAATACCATTCTACAGAAAGGATTGGTGTTATGGAAGAAAGCATCTGTTCAATTCTAGAGGTTCTGCAGTCAAGCTCCTAATTTTAGACTTTAGCTACATTTGCACATCTCATGAAATGGGCACATCATGTCAGGTCACGTCAGTAAATCCAGGGCATATTTTAGTCCATTTTTGCTATTATGGAAGGTTTTTATAATCTCAATACAACTTTTCTGTATATAAAAGGTTTAGGAAATCAATTATTGATGCTATTGGTGTCTCTATCTCAGTTGCCATTTTAGTACATTTCCTACAATTCATTTTTGCACCGGATATAGGCAATGACTGCTCTCCTGTAAGGATGAGATTGTTGTGAAAGAACAACACAAGAATAATCAGACAATGAGAGCTTTCGAGTATAAAACTAGACCAAGAGAAAGAGAACTGATGAGATCAAACAGAATGATATACCTTGGGTCGCTCCATAGAGCTTCCAAAAAATCCTATCCCAAAGGATAAGGAAGAGTAAGCAGCTGCAATCTCAATAGCTTTTAACTTTGGAGAACTTCCTGAAACCTAAAGAAACTGATAAACATAAATCTTTTCCACATAAACCAGCACAAAGAAAAAAAGGTTCAAGCTTGGAACTCACCATCACAGGAGCATCAGCTTGCACAGCTAGAAATCCGGCACTTCTATCAGTACAATTTTGATTACTCTCTTGAACAAAGGAGCGTAAAACTTTCATGCAAGCAGAGGCAGGACCTGCCTGTGAACTAAGCAAAGAATATGACTGTCAGGTTCACGTACTGAGCTTTATGCAGACAAGAATAGGCATGGCGTATGAACTAAGCAATTGGTAAAAGAAACTAATGTTCTACAATACCAAATTTCCAACATAAAGAATCATGATCAATTCAACTTTGGGGACTTCAATATGCATTAAAGCAGGAAGTGCCAGGAACTGAAGTCTTTTTGGTGAGTGTGTGTGTTACTCTATCTACATTTTTCATGTATTGAAAATGATATATAGGTCAAACATACAGTGATAAAGAGACACAGCACTCTCGAGCTGCAAACCCTTTCATCAGATATTCTCCAGCACCACTTACACAACAACCGACTATACATGGAGCCCCAAAAAGACCTTTGGAGGATACCCAACAGCCTGAACCATGCATTGCTGCTAACCCTACACGCCCACCAACCTGTAATTTTCCCACATACAAGCAGATGGTTAGATTATCAGTCACTACAAACAGAGAAGGGCAAAACTTTATTACTATAAGTCACCTTTAATGCAATGCCTCCACTTGAGGCACCAGATGCAATTTGTCCGTCAGCATCTACACAAATAACTCCTACAGTGTCCATGATGCAATCCTCCTCTGCCCCATTTTTATTCAAAAAATCACATGGTTGAGCTTCTAATTCTGAAACACAAATGCAATAACACTCAGAGAAAAATATACTTGCTGAATATATTATATGGTCAGACAAACGGCAAATAAGAATGAGCAAGAGGGTTGAGAAAAATGCATGATCAGAGAGTATAAAATTTAAAACTCGCATACTTATAACAGGAACAAATTACCAATATATCTTTAGTGGAGAAAATAACCTGGGTCCAAAACTTTGCTGCTAAACTAACAGCACATCAGACTGTTAATAGGGCAAGGCAAGAGGAAAAGGAATATAGAACATATTATGATATGAAGTGGAATCAAAGTATGTCATGGTCCTTTATTTTCAATTTGTAAATCAATGGTTCAGAAGTTTCTTTTGGAACCCTGGTGTAAAATATCCCTTACATATTATGGCATAGCAAAGCAACAACAGTAACGATGATAACGATATAGGATAGCGAAAATTGAACTAATTGATCAGTGTCATCACCAAGAAATGATATGTAAACGGGGGAAGATGAGCTGTAAATAATATCAGCTTTGAAAAAGAAAGTACTGGTGCTTTTGACATAAAAAAGTGATGAGGTACCTGGAATTCCAGCAGCCTCTTGAGGACTACAAGGAAGTCCACCAGCAGAAGTTTCTGTCTTTGCTTTTGCATCATCTACCATTGCTTTGTACTTTTTCCAATGTGTTTTTGCCCTTTCCGTTACCAGCCACTGTTTTGGAACACACAAGTTAATCAAT
Organism: Rosa chinensis; assembly: GCF_002994745.2. Taxonomy (NCBI): domain Eukaryota; kingdom Viridiplantae; phylum Streptophyta; class Magnoliopsida; order Rosales; family Rosaceae; genus Rosa; species Rosa chinensis. The sequence goes on along the minus strand of NC_037088.1, from coordinate 46,873,898 downwards.
AGATTCTAAGAAAGAACTTCATGGCTGAAATCAGAGCCTTAAAATTGTAAATCGCACATTCAATTAAACAAAGATTAGTGATTTTTGAATAATTGGTTAAAAATTATATTAGACAAAGTACAAGAAATGACCTCATCAGCAGCTGATGTGCTTTCCGACAAAGCAATGCCCTTGGACTTCGCCCATATGCGGGCACCTTCACCAACGAGGAAGCTACAAATCAAAGAGCGTGCTTCATCAGTAAATTAAGCAAAAGAACACGACGGAAAATGAAAAAGAAACAAAAAGGAATGGGCAAAGAATCTACTAAAAACTACACATATGTAAGCGATAAAATAATAGAAAGAAAATACTATTGAAGTAGGGATATAATTAGATTAAGAAGATATTGTTAAAAAAATTAGAATAAGAACACTATAATTTCTGAGTAGGAGAGACTGATTATTACATGGGAGGTATTCGGCCCAACTGGGAGGATCCCATCATTTGCTCCTTGGCCAGTAAAGCAGCAACCTTGATGGGGTTTTTGACACCTGGTCTACATCATATGCAAGAAATTTTCAGTAAACACATGGGAAACTGCATAGTATGAATCAATCAAGGAAGTCCTAATACGTAATCAGAATCAGATAACCAGCAATTTCTAGAGAAACTATATCATGGCATCATTACTAAATTACGTAATCTTCAGTCAGGAGAAAACCTGGCAATGCTCCAACAGCTCCAAATACTCCAGAATTCCCGTCCATAATACTGGCATCACATTCTACACGACCATCTTCAGTCAAATTAGACCCCCGGCCTGCGTTCGTGATTGGATCATCCTAAAGGAAAGCAATTTCATTCAAAACAGACTCAAAACAAACACTACAAGATACGCTAGACACCATATATTGCTCTCACATAAAGAGAAGACACTTCTACCAACAAACCCTCCACAATTCCATCGACAAACTGAAATCACGAGGCAAAATATCTGATCTTTCTTAGACACTGTAACCTTCCTCTTATATGATCTGGCCTAACTTTTATCCGAAAAATCTATACAACTCCCAGAATACACATTCATTAGCACCAAAGTTAAAGCCAAACCACAATGGTAATTCTTGCATAAGAAAAAAAGCGAGGCTATTGGATCCCACATTGACTAGTTGCATACATATCACACTTGATATAAACATACCTCCAACACTTGAATAGCTGCAGTGACAGCATCTATGCACCTACCAGAGCCCTGAAGCAAAACAAGACCAAACATCAGTTATAGACAAAAGCTTCCCATTACTCAAATTCTAAAATGGGAATTGATCAAGAGAGACCTGGCGGAGAATGGAAGCGGCGGCGAGGCAAGCGCGTTTCATGGCGGACCTGAGGGCCTTCTCGTTGGAAGGCGCGTGGTATCCAGCGCCGACATGAACGGCGACGAAGAATCTGTCGTTTTCATCTTCTAGTAGTTGCTGTTGTACTTGTTTAGCGGCAGCAGCCATGTGTCTCAAAGTTTCAACTGCTTCCCTGCTTCCTTTCGTTTACTCCACTCTTCTTATGCTTTTGTACTTCTTGAGTTCAAGACTTCGTGGCACTTTGCTTTTTTTATATTTTTTATTGATATATATATATATATATATATATATATATTTATATTTTTAATATGTATCTAAAGCTGGTCCATCAATAGAACAAACCCGGTGTCTGGTATGGCTCCAGATGTCACATGACACATCCGACTTTCAATCACGCGAATAATTACCATGTTGTATACATGGTGTTTGATTGATTGAGCTCATCCTTATAGTTTAAGGGTGCTTTTGTTTTGGGTTAGTATAGAGCTGACCTTTAGTTTACCTAATTGTCAGTGGATAGAGCTGATCGACTCATGACCTCATTTTTGTCAAAAAATTCCAAATCGCTCAAATGACTTGTTGGAGGCGAGAACAAATCCACACAGGGCATTGGGCAACAAGCCTTAGCAGAAGCAATGTTGGTGCAAAGAAAATATCTTTTTAGATTGATACATCGAAACAAATGGTACAAAAAATACAATGCAGAAAGGCATGTCTCAACCAACATATTTGTGTCTATAAATATTACACATTTCCGACTTCTGCTCAACATTTACTCTCATAAAATATAGAATTACAAATGACATACAACTTTTGCTTCTTGTTTTAAAAAATGGCATATGATTGAAAACTGAAAGACTGGTTTCATATCAGCGACTGAAGAAGAGAGCTTTACACTGCTCGACTGTATCTTCAGGGCTGGTAACTGCAAAAGGGTAGACCACTACAAGCTTAGCCCTAATTAAATATTGCTAATCAATGAGGAGACGGCTGTAAGTAGCCGGAACTTGAGATGTAGACTTTACCTGTATGACCCACAGTTCGTTCAGATTCATAAATTTCATGGTCATTTCCTCCCTACAGAAATGCAACTCGCAATTCTTAGCACCCGAACAAAGGAAGGTTCAAATGTAAAGGATAAAACATGAGGCTGGAACTTAGGAATTTATTGAGAAGGGGTCAAAATGGTAATGAGCAACTGTGGTGGAAGAAGAATGGACCATAAGAACTATGGAGTATGGACTAACCTCGTAAGTTTTGTCACCGAAGAAATGGATTTCTTGAAATTCCTCCAGGTATCTCAAGCAGTATGTCTTGTCCCAACCTTGAGGAAAAACCTGTAGCAAGCATTGTTAAATGTTAACCATACAAATTCAGTTTCAACGAAAATGTCAACCACCTGTTATTACTTACTAGTCTATTCTAAGGATTGCCAAGTAAAAATAAATAAGCAATTAGCTAAGCACTTATTCCAAGATTCATCAAAGCATAAATGAATATCAACTATCACTGACATCAAAGCTTATCTGTCCTCCAATGGAAAATGTCAGGTTAAAGTGAGCAAACTTCTCACGAAGGATAGAAATCATTTTGGGGCGTACGTTGTGAACCTGCAAACCAATATGATGACTTATTAAATAAGATAATTTATAAAGAATTAAATGAAATAACATTTTAACTATTTTGTTGCATAAGTATCTAACCTTGTCATATCTTTCAAATTCATCTCTTTCCTCTTGGCTACAGTTTCGCCCAATCGGTGATACATTAATCATCCCACTTCGGAACTCAATAAATGTACCCCTACAGTTATAATTAAAAATAAGTATAAGTTTTTCCATACACAGGTTAAGCATTAGCAAAGGTTCCCCACTCCACTAACCTCTTTATCGGTATGTCCAAGTCAGCAATATAGTGAAGTGTAAAATTGATAAATTCCTGCACAATTGTAAACAAATCTATTTCAAAACAGTGCTTCAGACTTCCTTAGGTCTCTTCCAAGTACAGAAACCAGTACAATACAACAGAGGATATGTTTTACCTTGATCTTATCATCTCCAAGATGTGACTTCAAGCTCTAAAAATGAAAAACAATGAAAAACGCAAAACCCATCAGTCCGGTATTTATCAAATACATGGAGGAAATGGAAAAAGAATACAGTACTGTCGTGGATCCATAAACCAATAATCATTAATGAGCATCTAAACCTAGCTAAAGGCTTTTCAGTCTCGGAAAGTGCAGAATTTCTGACAAATAGAAACTAAATTGACGAGGACAATGAAGAAATGAAACATAAGTATGTACCATACAGAACCTACAGGTTACAGCACATGATTACCTTAATCTAATAGGCTACCTGACCTTCTATTGGCCACAGATAATCACATTTCCTCTCTTAATGAAACTAAAAAGAATCCAGACAATAAGATTGTAACATGGATATATTTAACTTTGCTAGAAGGGTATCCACTTTCTTTTTGTTCTTTTTTCTCTGAGAAAAGGTTTTTATGTTAACAATACATACATTGCTCAAATTTGGGGTATCAGATCAGTAGATTTTGTTTCCTTCTGTTCTCAGCCATACATTTATCTAGCAAAGGATCATGAGTTACAATTAAAACATCTTTTTTGCCACATGATGCTTAAGAATATCAACCAACTTTCACATAGTTGATTTATATTTCAAAGAAAAATCACTTAAACAGCACACACCATGAATGTGAGAATTTGTGTTCTATTATCACCACTAAGTTTTGACATACCTGGGTGCCAATGAGCTTCCCATCTTTGTGAGCCACAAGACCATTCTCAGAAAATACATAATCATAGTCACCCATAACTGCAAAGACAAAGGTACAGTTAATAGATATAGTCGATGGAATTTGAAAACAGTAAAAACATAGCTATTTATTTAGCCACAACAGCCCTCAAATCTAATATCAATAAGATGTTTAAGAGTAAGAGGAAAAGGAAAAGAGTACCAACCTATAGAAAATTGTGTTGTAAGACATTCTAAACGCTAATCATAGATAGAACAAAACAATTGCAATTGTACTTAAACACACAGAGATATAAGTTTTGCATAGATCCTTAGGTATGGGGAGGAAAGCTATATCATCAAGGTCCAGTAAAAACAAAGATCAGAATTCAAACAATGGACAAGTACCATATATCTATACTTGACTGCTACTATAGTTTGAAGTCAGTTCTCCATTACATACAATTAAATTATAATACATCTAAAGTTGTTGATTACATTAAAAATGAAGAAATATATACCTGTCTTTCCAAGCTGCTCTGTTATCTTAGAAAGGTTGGATCCTCCCACAATGCCCACTGTAACAACCTGAAATCCAACAAGGATATAATCATCCACTGAGACACTCACCGCCCAACCCCTCATAAAAAAAGAGCCCCTGCATATATGTAAACTTCCAGACGAGTAAGTTATGTACCTTCCTGAGTTCTCGCATGAATCCTAACATTTGCGGAGTAACATCCTAGCATTCCAACGAAATGTATGAATTAGAGATGTTTTAAGGAGCGTGTACATACATATGAGTACATCCATATTGAATCAGTAAATTATTGTTTAAGATCCCTACTTAAAAACAAACGAGACTTAGAGGAAACTAAAACCAGAGATATCGTACCTTTCTGGGAGCAGTGAGAGTCCCATCAACATCAAACAAGGCAATCACTCCAGGCTTCATAACCGCCATTTACAGCCTGCTACTTTTCCTGCAAACCAAATTCAGAACAACACAATGCTCAACTTAAAGTTTAGATCTTTTGATCAAAGAACTGAGCTTCAGCTTGTCCAAAATGGACCCTTTGAATCGAAAACTAGAATTCGACTTTGGAAAACAACATTATGCAATTATGAAGAACCAATGCCCAGAAAACTAAGCAATAAAACAGCAAACAAGTATCCACCCAGATGTTGAAAACCAATGAATCAAGCATTAAAACCCCAAACCCAGTAAGATTTTACTAAAGACACTGCATTGAGGCCTACACCGTGAACTAGAGCACCCTTAAACCCATCAACCATCATAAACTGAAGAAACCAAAGAACCCAACTTTATATCAAACCCAATGAGAAAAACAAAAAAGATTTGAACTTTAAGATTCAGACTTAATGAGATTTAAAAGTTCAAAGGATGTTGGGATTCACCTTGTAATTGGGTCAATGCGAAAGAGAATGTGAAGCAGATCCTTTGCAGTGCTGGAATCGCTTGTGAGAGTTGTTTATATAGAGGATCATGCAGTAACCCAATTGGACTGAACAAATGAAGAGGGCCAGTGATGGATGGACACGTGTCCTTTGAAGGAGAATTACTCTTCCCTCTTCTTTTTTGAGAGGTAACTTGAGAGTTGAAGGTAGACTAGTAAAAGGGTACACTGGATCTGGTTTCAGATCTAAGCAGAAGAGAAGAAGAATTATAGGGTGTTTTTATTTAGCAGGGAATATGCTATAGAATCTGACATGGAAATCTATTATGAAAGCTATTTTTATTTTTCCGATTTTGTTCTGTAATTAGAGGATGGGAGAGTTGAACTTAGGATACTAGTCTTCCTACATTTTGTAGAAAAATTCCTCATCACCAAATTTAACTGCTAGCGGTCCAACTCTTTAGTTTAATTAGCCACATGCATGAATGAAGGTGTGCATGACTGCATGCCTCACCCATCGAAAACAATAACACAATGATAACGCGATTAAATAGTTGATCTATTTCAATCTTGATTCATTTGGAATAAGAACTATAGTAATACCTCTGTGTTGCCGTTGAGCTTCTTCCTATTAAAGCGGGTTAGGAGTTAACGCTTGATGCCTACCTCTATTCGTTAGGAGTGGAATCTGATAACAAGGACTCTTATTAATTCACATGTTTTTGCGGCAAAATGTATTATTTGTAAGAGATTTTTGCTTTGGATTCCTTTAATGATGTAGTTACAAGTTTGGGCCCGGAGTCACTCATAAGCCATGTAATCTGGTGGTGCATAAGATTGTCCGCTTTAGTATTTGTTAGAGGGATTTATTTGTTTGGTTAAAATATAAGTCTTCTTAGCTCTTAAATTGTACGAGACATGATTGTTCATGTAACTTTTAAGTATAGCTCGTGCACGATTATGAGTATTTATAATTTTATATTGAATTTCATTAACATGACTTAATTTCCTCATAATACTATAGTAGTGATGAATATAAGTTATCATTTTAGCATTTGAATATAAATGTTCCCACTTGCTCACCCTTCGAAATGAACAAGAAAAGTGAAGATGGCAGTCATGGTGCATGCAGCATTTGATCAGTCATGGTGCATGCAGCATTTGATCACTTTCAGCACTATCTGTCGGATGGCAGTCATGGTACGTGCAGCATTTTATCTCTTTCAGCACTATCTGTTTAGTCTTGGGTGGGAAACTTCCTTTCTTTGTAGTTTGTACATAGTATGAACCTATTGAAAGGTAGCTTCCGAGAAGCAGACCTCACTTCATTATTATCTAGTGCTATAGGCCTATAGTAAGTTACATACACTCTCGCAACTTCCTTCCGAAAATATAGTTTTCAAAGTAAACAGTACAATATTGTACCCATGTATCAATTGATAAATTGCAATAGTTATATTGATAGATCATCTCTCCCTAGTCCCAAATGTACACGGCAATGATTTAGTCTACTATTACATGAGGATGGTCTATCATTGATGTATTAGTCCAATGTTGTACCGAAGTGGATCCCATATTGTAGGTATCATTGAGCACAATGTTCCTATCACACACAGCTTTATCAACTGAAAGATAAGACGTCATTAGGTAAGGAAAAGAAGAAGAACCACAAGAACAAGAAGAAGAAGAAGAAGATAAGAAATCACTTTGAGAAAGGAAAATGACTAAACCAAACAGATCCATTGGTATGGATTAGTTTCTAGAATGTGATCTCAATTAATTAATTTTTTGTTATTATTAATTTATTTCGTAAACTTTTGATTTTAAAAACTTTTCGAACCACCTAGAGCGGGTGAGAATCGGTGTTTCAATTAGCCTATAGATACCATACTGCGATGTCCATCGAGCAGTGAAGATCTAGAAGAAAAAAAGGAAAAAAAAATACGATGAGACATTTGTCGACGAATATTTCTGGGAAATGAGAGTCCAATTAGTCCATCTATCAATATATAGTTTTGTAAGTTTTGAGTAAATAGAGAAGTAGAGGCCATTCCCAACTGCTAGAATGCATTCATTGAGATCCCAAGAGTCACAACATTGGGAGATAAATGTCAGTTTTGAAGCATGTCAATTTTCGTCTAGAAACTTCTTTACTATAGCACACAAATTTTAAATAGCTAGTTTCTTCGCACAAATTTTCTTCACATTGCAATGGCCGACAATTATCAAAGATATATAGCTAGTATAAAAATGGAAAAAAAGCAGGAGAATTTGTTAAACAGCAATAAGTGTACCCTGTGGCTCATTAGTGTATCGATATTGTCCTAACTTAACCACCTTGTATCAATAATGTTTTAACTTAACCACTCGTTAGGTGTTGAGTTTTAATCACAAAAAGTCTCCGTACAATTGGGTAAGAGCCAATGAAAGTTTTATTTGTTCAAAAAAAAGAAACTGGCAATGAAATTTCGTCGGGCAAAGGATACTGTGGCAACGCCTTGTCCGTAGCCAAATTTTCTCATAAAAAGGAATACCGCTGTCGTGGGATTCTTGTACCAAAAAATAAATAAAACAAAAAGAGGCACACTGATTGAAATAATGGTTTGGCACAAGTTTCCAGCATCATTAGCACTAGCAGAGATCCTTCTTAGTTACACTCAGAATCTGATAGACCGTTTGCTTATAAACTATTCTAGGATCATATTCATGAAAAGAAAAAGGGTCTGTTGATGTTACTTAATTAAAAGGGTGAGACTTCTTGTACATAGAAGTATAGACCTGAAGGACTGCCATTTGGAGTCATTGCCAACCTCACAACACTTGTAGCACCCTCATCGATGGATAAGATGCCGGCATTGCAGGTCATATCTGTTTTAACAAATCCAGGATCAACACAATTGACGCATATCTTCGGGTACTTCTTGGCCACAATTCTGGTGTATGCATTCAAGGCTGCCTTTGAGAGTGTATAGGCAGAAGGGGTAGGAGGCCAACCTTTGGTTTCAAGCATATCTTCTTTGAAGTCCTTTAGAAACTCACTTAAGACCTCCTCTACTTTCTCTTCTGTAACGTTTTCGGCATCACTTAACACCACTTTGGCCCATTCATTTGGTATATGCTGATCAAATAACAGGTATGACAGTATAACTTCAGCTTGACATTATGGAAAGTAAAAAATCAAATGAACACAAAAAAGTAATCCTGCAGAAATTAAGTCAGTTGTTAAGATTTATTATACAAAATTTCAGTGGCACCACCCTGGTGATGGCATGAGTTAGTTAGAAGCTAGTGGTAAACTTGATGTACATGTTTGGTCATCTATTTCCTAACTGTTTAAAATTTTCAGGTATGGTGGATTGCGCAAGTGACTTAACCTGGTATATGTTGTAGCTTTGGTTGCAAGGTTTAAGGCTATACTGATAGATTGTAACAATGGAAACTCATGGTGAATCAAATAGCTTTTAGAAAACTCTTCATATATACCTTTAATGTCCCCATGCTAGAAGTAAGATTGACAATTCTTGGTGAATCAGATAGAAGGAGGAGAGGAAGGAGTGCTTTGGTAACTTTCCTTGCACCATAGTAGTTTGTTTCCACACATACTTCAGCTAGATCGTATGTTTGGGTCATTAGTTCACTCCAATTGACTCCTCCACCATCCTACATCAAAGAAACGGAACTTTTATTCTCTTGGTTTTGAATTTATTTCGATAATGGACTTGCATTTCAAAATTTGAATATGAGATATACATATATTGTTTCATCATTTGTATCAAAAATTTTCATTTCACCTCCACAGTCCACATATCCAAAAATGTTCATTTTAAATGACATTTTATTACTTTTTGATAACTAAACTCACCTTAGCCATACCTGCGGCTGCAACAGCATTTCTGAAAGCGTCAGGATCTGTAATGGTTCCACTAACACCTGCATTGTTAACCTGTGGAGAATAAACCAATACAAGTATAGAATATTACTTCAGGTTATGTGCTTATATTCATAAGAAATTTTCAGCATAAGCTTGTATAGAACTACATATAGAGAAATCGATTTCTTATGTATGTTTTCTTTTTATGCATACCAAGATATCTAGTTTCCCAAATTGGGTTTTGGCAAAATCTGCAAGGGAAGCAATGCTAGCAGGGTCTGTTACATCAAGCTGATGATAAACAACAAGGTCAGAGAGGCCGGAGTCTTTTAATTCTTCAACCGCTTCAATGCCCTTCTTCTCATCTAAAGCTGTTAACACTGTCATGATCCCATTTGAGGCCAACTGCTTAACTGTTCCAAATTCAATCCCCTGATTTGAACCTGTAACAACCGCGTACCTGATCGTGCAGAAATTATTGGATACAGACACCTTGATTAAACAAAATTAATCGGACAAATAGGTCACATGATGAGGGATTGAAGATGAGAGTGGGGCTGTATGCAGGGAAAGTGTGTGTATGAAGCTTCATTAGAAATAACAGTGAAACATTACGAACTACCTCTTTCTTGATTCTTCCATTGTTGATAGGCTTTCTAAAAGCTTGCTTTATCTGATTCTTGTATGAACCAGGCCTCTGAATAAATAATTCCACTCTGTTTCTATGTAGGGCCGTATTCCTATAATTTCTGGGTTTTTTTTTTCTAAACAGATCAAACTTTGTCCTGTTTTGCTGGTAAGTGCTTTCTTCCTTGGCAAGCAGGCGAAGATAATGTTCTTTTCTTGTTTGGTTCTTCGTCAAAGGGTGCAATTTGTCCGTTATGTATAGAAACTACATTTACATTTCAAATGAAAATGATGAGCAAAACTGCAAAGTTCTGCACCATTTAAAATTAATCATAGAATTTGATTGGTTGAAGATCCAGCTAGCTACAGGTGTGTGTGTATATATATATATATATATATATATATCCTAATCCGTATTTTTATTTGATCTTGTTTGGAGTATAAAGCCAGAAAATCTTCGAGTATCTTCATCTATTCTTTCAAAAAAATAAATAAATGAAATAATTTGTGCTCCAATAATCAAACAATTCCTAATAGAATCCCAAGTAGAAAGGCAGCACAAAAAAGGGAAGAGCCTCTTATCACATGGCAAGGCTATGAGTGGCACTATCTTACTATGCCCCAATTATAAACAACAGTCAAGCTGTGACTGTAGGGACCTCAGAAAAATAAAAAGAAGTGAGCTTAGCAGACAAAAGAATGAATGCATCTCAACTGTTGGCAGTGTTCCAAGCTAACCATGAAGTTTAGAATCAGGAAACCACACGAAAAGTCTGTGAAGATCTACTTTTCAGTTAAAGGATTCATCGAGAAGGTTAGTAAATCCCCTAATCTCTGTGACTTGGATACACATTTACGCAAGCGTACGTATCATTGTCAAGATAGGGAAATATTATACCCAAAGTTTATCGTACCACGGGGATTAGTGGTTAACCCACATTCCTTGGGTAATCGGAAATAAAGACACTTAGCAAACAAAGGAAAGAAAAAGAAAATAAATAAAAATGTTAATCTAAGGCACCAAGCCTTAGCAATGCTCGGCTTTAATTTTCACCAACGCCTAATCAAAACTAAGAGCCTAGTTGTGGATATGCACAAATGAGTGGAAGAGTTTAATGTTTGGGGGTTGATTTTAACTTAACAAATAATAATGAAATGTAAAGCAATAAAAATAAAAATGAAATGTAAACAATAAAAATGAGAATGCCGGGTGTTAGGGAGATTCCTTCACCCAAATTCTATGTGTCGGAAGCTAATCTAATATAGATGCATATTTCCTATTTTGGCAGTAGTCGTATCCAAGGCGGTTCAAGGCTCAAGGACCGAAATTCCCTTTCATGGTATTCCTACTCCGGTTCAAGGGCCGTAGGAACTCACTTGACATGAGTTAGTGCCGGTTCTAGGGTCACTAATTCACATCAAGAGGCGTAGAGATCGAGGAATTAGACTACTAAGCTACCCGCCTGCGCAATCACGCAATGGGTGTAAATCACCATTCTTATAACCCCTCGAATACAAAATTGAAGGTTTCTAGCTTAGGAATTAGAGGGGGTCAAACCTCTAACTCCATCCTAGATATACTCAAAATACACACCCTAGAGTTGACTAGGCTCCTAGACATGCATTTCAACCCAACAATAATTGATATAAACATCCATCATATGAAAATTGCATCATTACATTAAATTAAACATCTTTTACACAAAATTTGGGTTAGGGACACAACCCTAACCCCCAACAAGGAAATTACTCACAACCCATAATTATGAACATCAAAGATACAAAATTCAAAGGGAAAAGAGTATAGAAGTGTAGGAGAAAACAAGAATAATCACAAATAGCTAAAAAGCTAGCATGACTAGTCTTGAATTACAACTCTCACAATTACCCAAGTCTTGAATCTTGTAGAGGAGAGGCCTTTGATGAATCTTTGAAGCTTTGAGTGAGTAAATCCTTAAAATTCCTAAAATAAAACTAAAGAAAAAAGGAAAAATGGAGGAGAAGGAAGAGAGAGAGCAGCCCAAAAGGGCTGCCTCTGTTTTTTTTTCGGTGCGGCGCTGTAAAAGGGATGTCTTCTCCCTCTCCAGAATGAGGGTGCTTCAATATATATAGTGGGTTGGTGGCCATTCGTTTCGTGAGATAGAGGGTTGGATGATTAACTGAGGTGATATGCTTGTGTGTGGTCTCGGCAAAGAAGAAAAGGAGGAGATGATGAGGTGTAATGTGGTGGCTGGTCCATGTTGGAAGAGAAAGAAATGGGACATCTGATGGTTGCCACGTAAAGGAAAAGAAAAGCTTGCCTAATTAAGGTCAGCATAATTAAGATGCATGCTGCACGTGCATGAATGGCTGATTACCACATAACTTGATTAATTAAGTAACTAATCAATTGATTAATTAACTTAATTAATTAAGCTGCATTATTATTATTTTTTCTTTTCTTTTCCTTTCTCTCCTCATTTCTTTTCTCTTCTCAATGCACATCCGCATATACTATCAGAGGCAATTGGATTCCCGCTCCTTTAATGGTGTTGACCACGGTTGACCCGCATTGACTATTTCGTCTTTTTGTCAGAAACTCAAATTTGTTCTAATTTCTCACAATTTTCTCTCGTTTCCGCAGCTCCGCTTATTTTCTACAAAATAAATAAAAATGGATTACTTACATAATAATTGACTTAAAGATTAGCTCAATTCTAGTATTTAGAGTGCAATTACGCGTATAAAAATGCGTATAATCACACCCCCACACTTGAACTTTACTTGTCCCCAAACAAACTAAATGAAACATAATATGAGAATCTACCAACTCAAACATAAGTAAAATGCGGTATTAGCCTTTCCAACCATAACCCTCGGAGAACTAATTATGTAAATGATCATGACGTTGACAAAGCATAACATTGGAATTATGAATTTGTAAGGCAATTAAGATGCACATGTGAGAAATGCTCAAGTATATGCATGTGTTGACCTTGTGTCAAATCAATCCACCATAATTCAATAGGCACATAGAAGACCCGACATAACCCACTAAACTCACATAGGTTCACTAAATATTACCGCTCAAGTGTTTAGGGGCTATATGTATTTCACTCAAAAATAATTTCACAACACACGTCGCCATATGCTTGCTCTTCGATCTCATCTCCGCTAGGTAACCCACAACATTCAAGATTAAGAGGTGTTTTATTTGGTTGTAATGGGGCTAAGGGCAAGTGGCTATAAGAAATAAAGGATAGGGAAAAACAAAGTCCATGAAAATCGGTGAAGCAACTCTCTCTTGTAGAGATTTAAGACTTTGCTTACAAATGCTAACTCACTCACTCTAATCCCAATGTATAACCCACTCTAAACTACGTAATACTTTTTTCTTTTTTTTTCTTTACACAATTTTTTTTTTTTTTTTGCTACTTTTCTTTTGCTTGAACTTTCTTTCTATTTTCACAAACTTTTTTTTTATATATTTTTTTTATAACTTTATTTTCTATACAAATCACTCTCCCTCACACTTATTCTTTTGTAACCTCACACTTTTGACTTTTTCTTTCTTTTGAAGCACTCAAACATAAAGTCATTCTCTCGAATCGCTTCACCAACTACCATAGAAGGGTAGGATAAAAGTGTTTAGGCTAGGTAGGGATTTGTGGTGGTAATGAACAAAAAGGCTAAAATATATACATAGGCTCAAAGTCGCAATCTAGTGGTAAATATCTTTGGGCACATGCTTCTTTGGCCATGGTGGTATATAGTCCTAATGCCTCCATCCTTTCTATCATGTCGCAAGCTACAAATAGCCTTGAGAGGTCTCAAGCAAGTTCTAGATACGCAATGTCATGAAATTGCACACACATGAAAGAATAAGTGAATGAACGATGCATACACTATAGATATAGGCACAAAAGCTCACAAATAAGGCATGCAAGTTAATCGAATAATCTATATGCTTCTCTAATTATGATGAACGAACCTAACATAGGCTATGTGCACACATATAGTCAAGCATAGATCACATATACACTTCATCACAAAACAAATTCAAAGTCCTAGATCATGCTCAATTTATCCACAATCATAACAAGTTTGTCTCGTCATTGGGGTTGGAAAAAGGCATTAACCACTAATATATAATTACAAAAAGCTAATCTAAAAAAAAATAAATCCTTTTTTTTTTTTTTTATAGGCGCCCGAGCCCTCACCCCCATACTTAAAACCAACATTGTCCTCAATGTTGCAAAGTGAGCTCGAAAGCTAAATCCGTGTCGGAATTAGGCATGAAAGTGAAGTCCGGGCGAAAGCACAAAAATTAACTACGAAAATAAAAATCTAAATGCGGAGTAAAGTTACGGAAAACCCCCTTTGTAGACATCTCCATTGCTCACAACCTTCGGAGAAGAAAATATGAGACACCAACCTCAAAGCACAAGGCCTTGACTTCCTTAAAGTATGCTCCAAGCTAGCTCTAGGTACTCATGAAAGATCGACTCCATTGAGACATATATAGTGTCCAAAGAGCAATGGGTCACAAGTAGCCCATCAAAGAATAAGGACAAAGATCCTCCATTAAAATCATAGGCTTGGTCACCTCCAATACACCTCACAACATCCCTATAATGACCTCCATTGAAAAATTGAAGTGCAAAAAGTCCAACCACCCCGAGTGAACACAAACTAGTGAGTGCAGAAAACTTCCAGCAATGACCTTTCTGTCTTCAAATGCCCATATCTCATACTCAGAAAGTGATAATCAGGTGAGGCCACTTGAAATGGAAAGTAAACTCAGAGAGATTTCTATCCATATAAATTTAGCCACCTATCTCCAATTGAAATGAAAATTAAAGCTAGTCAAACTTGCCAATCTGTCATGAAGTTGTCTGCTAACCCTCAGTCACCAAAACTGTAATATCTAAAGCTCCAGAGGTGCAAAGAGGGTGAGACTAACTGGATACGAAACTAAACTCATGAATATATCTGAAGGTAAAATTTCACTGAAGTATCATATCTGAGTCAAACATCGTTGGCCTCCAAACTCACTGATCTGTTCTGCAGTTTCTGTTGTGCCCTATTTCTGACCTCTGTTACTTGGAACACTATATCTGAAGCTAAGAAGGTTCAAATCAAAAATTGTTTCTCCCGTATATAGAGGAAATGTTAAGATACATCTCTAAAAAATTTTAGCTCCAAATAGCTTGATATGTAGAGGATGTAGCTTCTCAAAGTCACTCTACAGTAGCTGTCTCTTTTCTGATCTCCTTGCATTGACCATTAAATAAATAGAGCTCCAGTGACTGAAAATGGTTCAAATTTTGGCATAGGACAGTAAACATATAGAAGAATAGTTACAGAAAATTTCATCTCAAAATAGCATGTAGAATGGAAGCTATAGTCACCCAAATTCAACTGAATTTTCAGGACAGAAACTGCTCACTACCAAATTAATTTTCCTTCACATTTCCAAATCCGGACACCTCCCATCCACCCAAAAATGACTAGAAAGCCTTATTCACTACTACAAAAAGAAACTACTAAAGGAAGAAATACTAGCGATGATGTGCTAGGGTTGCCTCCCTAGCAAGTGCTTTGTTTAAGGACTTCATTGCCGGTACATATAGAACATGATCTTGTCATGGTGGATACTTCTCAAGTGCGACCACCCTATTGTTTGGGGCTAAGGGACTCCATGATGTATCATAGAGGTAAGACCAAGAACTACCTATGAATATTCCAAATGGCGAGCAAAAGTGTAGCTTCTTAATCTTCCTCTTCTTCATAATTGTTCTTATAGGAGCCAACATTGCCTTCTCCTTCAAAAGTGGTGTAGAAATGATGCTCATAGGAAAAATAGGTGGTAGAAGCTCTTGAGAGTGATGGGAAAGGGTGAGTGCAAGTGCTCCATTTCCTTTCCAATCCATCACCTCATTGTAGAAACATTGGCCACTTAATGGTGGATTGAGAGGTAAAAGTACCTTGATCCCAATCCTCTCATTAAAAACATAAGTGCTCAATGTTTTACTCTCCACCTTGGGAAGCTCATGATGGATCTCCATGGATTTGGGAGGCGAGAAAGTCCTTGGCTCTTCAATTTTTTCATCATCACAAAGTATTGAAGGACTCTCTTCCTCCATGAGAATATCTACCTCAATGAATAAGGGATTATAGTGTATGACTTCAAGCTCCACATCCTCCTCGATGAACAAGGGATTATGGTGTATGACTTCAAACTCCGTATCCTCCTCACTAGACAAGTCATCCTCCTCTTCGGAATCATCTTCAAGTATCTCCCCTTCATTTGGAAGCTTAGATTTCCAATATTGTACCCATTCCTCTGAAGTGTAGTCTCTCACCCCACTTGCATTGAAACTTTCATAACCAAGCTCAATTTCTTGTACATCAACATCACTATCATCATTTTCAACTTGCATAAAGGATTCTTGCTCAAGATGCTCGATATACACTTCTTCTCTTGAAATAGGCTCCACTTGGTCAAAGAAAGGTTCATGCTCATAAATGGTGAAGGGTGGCTCTTGTGCAAGACTAGTCTCAAGTTGCTCATTGGTATGTATAAGTATTTCTTGAGAAGCTTGCAATCGAGCTTGGGACGCTTGCAATTGAGCTAGCAATTCTTCAAGAGAAGGCTTCCTAGACTCATACACTTGCTCATGAGGATATGCTTCGGGAACTATGGTCTCTTGTGAAATCCTAGCTTGAGAGGCATGTAAAAGATCTCGGGAGACTTGCAATTGAGCTAGTAGTCCTTCAACGAATTCCTTCCTAGGCTGATAAGCTTCATTTTGTGGATATGCATCGGGGACAAATGTCTCTTGATACATGTACTCACACTCTTGCATAAAATTTGGGCATTCAAATCTCATAGAGCACTCAAAACGTGAATGCCACGGAGAATTACACAAAGCACAAGTTTCATTGCAAGAAGACATTGAACCGATCGCATGAGAATTCCACACTTGATGACCTCCACCATAAAAACTTTCTTGCTCATATCCCCTTGGGTCATCCCATCCATAGCTCCATTGATCCATAACTCAATATGATAAGAAAATAAGCACCTATGAGTTCCCAAAAGTAAGATTAGTAACCAAAAAAAAAATCAAAAATTATAAAATTAAAGAGTAAGCAAACAAAATAAACAACGAAATTTTTTTTTTTTAAATAAAGAAACAAAAATATGCTAAAGTGACCTAAAGAACCGATTCACCAAGGGATTAAGGTTATTAAACCCTAATCCCCGGCAACGGCGCCATTGACTTGGATACACATTTACGCAAGCATACGTATCATTGTCAAGATAGGGAAATATTATGCCCAAAGTTTATCGTACCACGGGGATTAGTGGCTAACCCACATTCCTTGGCTAATCGGAAATAAAAAAACTTAGCAAACAAAGGAAAGAAAAAGAAAATAAATAAAAATGTTAATCTAAGGCACCAAGCCTTAGCAATGCTCGGTTTTAATTTTCACCAACGCCTAATCAAAACTAAGAGCCTAGTTGTGGATATGCACAAATGAGTGGAATAGTTTAATGTTTGGGGGTTGATTTTAACTTAACAAATAATAATGAAATGTAAAGCAATAAGAATAAAAATGAAATGTAAACAATAAAAATGAGAATGCCGGGTGTTAGGGAGATTCCTTCACCCAAATTCTATGTGTCGGAAGCTAATCTAATATAGATGCATATTTCCTATTTTGGCAGTAGTCATATCCAAGGCGGTTCAAGGCTCAAGGACCGAAATTCCCTTTCATGGTATTCCTACTCCGGTTCAAGGGCCGTAGGAACTCACTTGACATGAATTAGAGCCGGTTCAAGGGTCACTAATTCACATCAAGAGGCGTAGAGATCGAGGAATTAGACTACGAAGCGACCCGCCTGCGCAATCATGCAACGGGTGTAAATCACCATGCTTATAACCCCTCGAATACAAAATTGAAGGTTTCTAGCTTAGGAATTAGAGGGGGTCAAACCTCTAACTCCGTCCTAGATATACTCAAAATACACACCCTAGAGTTGACTAGGCTCCTAGACATGCATTTCAACCCAACAATAATTGATATAAACATCCATCATATGAAAATTACATCATTACATTAAATTAAGGGCTAAATACAAATTACTACCCTGTGGTTTAGGTCCAACATCAATTCAGTCCCTGAACTTCTAATTTCATCAAAAACACCCCTGCACTTTCAATTTTGATCTAAAAAGTCCAATTTGTTAGTTTTCCGACAATTGAGTTATTTAACTTGTTAATGTGGCTCATATATGGTGTATGTTTTATGATGTGGTGTTGAGGTGATCTGCATAGTCAATTTAGGAGTGAGTCCTACTATTAAAAATAAATAGTTTTTCAACAAATAATCCAATTATAACTTGAGCCCATAACAGAATATTAACTAATTAGACCTATTAGATCAAAATTGAAAGTGCAGGGGTGTTTTTAATGAAATTAGAAGTCCAGGGACTGAATTGATTTTGGACCTAAACCACAGAGTACTAACTAGAATTTAACCCTTAAATTAAACATCTTTTACACAAAATTTGGGTTAGGGACACAACCCTAACCCCCAACAAGGAAATTACTCACAACCCATAATTATGAACATCAAACATACAAAATTCAAAGGGAAAAGAGTATAGAAGTGTAGGAGAAAACAAGAATAATCCCAAATAGCTAAAAAGCTAGCATGACTAGTCTTGAATTACAACTCCCACAATTACCCAAGTCTTGAATCTTGTAGAGGAGAGGCCTTTGATGAATCTTTGAAGCTTTGAGTGAGTAAATCCTTGAAATTCCTAAAATAAAACTAAAGAAAAAGGAAAAATGGAGGAGAACGAAGAGAGAGAGCAGCCCAAAAGGGCTGCCTCTGTTTTTTTTTTCGGTGCGGCGCTGTAGAAGGGATGTCTTCTCCCTCTCCAGAATGAGGGTGCTTCAATATATATAGTGGGTTGGTGGCCATTCGTTTCGTGAGATAGAGGGTTGGATGATTAACTGAGGTGATCGATATGCTTGTGTAAGGTCTCGGCAAAGAAGAAAAGGAAGAGATGATGAGGTGTAATGTGGAGGCTGGTCCATGTTGGAAGAGAAAGAAATGGGACATCTGATGGTTGCCACGTAAAGGAAAAGAAAAGCTTGCCTAATTAAGGTCAGCATAATTAAGATGAATGCTGCACGTGCATGAATGGCTGACTACCACATAACTTGATTAATTAAGTAACTAATCAATTGATTAATTAACTTAATTAATTAAGTTGCATTATTATTATTTTTTATTTTTCTTTTCTTTTCTCTCCTCATTTCTTTTCTCTTCTCAATGCACATCCGCATATACTATCAGAGGCAATTGGATTCCCGCTCCTTTAATGGTGTTGACCACGGTTGACCCGCATTGACTATTACGTCTTTTTGTTGGAAACTCAAATTTGTTCTAATTTCTCACAATTTTCTCTCGTTTCCGCAGCTCCGCTTATTTTCTACAAAATAAATAAAAATGGATTACTTACATAATAATTGACTTAAAGATTAGCTCAATTCTAGTATTTAGAGTGCAATTACGCGTATAAAAATACGTGTAATCACACTGTAAACATTTAATCTTCACTGTACCCTTTAGTACTGAAAGAAAAAAAAAAGGGAAAAAAAAAAAAAACCTAGCATCTTCTTTCTCTTCCTCTCCTCACTCTCTCTTTCTCTCTATTGCTCATGTTTAACTCTTCGGAAACACTCACGAAGAAAAATCATGGATTAAGCCAATATCACTTTCACTGTCAACAATTGGATGCAATTGATATTCATACAATTTCCAAAAAAAAAAAAAAAAAAAGAGAGATAAATTGATAGAACACTCAGTTCTTTCAATTACACGGTCAGATCAAGTTGATATGCAAGTCACAAACAGAAAGCAAAGCACTAAGGATGAACATAATAGATATACTTGCAAGACACAAAACAAATCCCTAAACCCAATCACCAAACACCAATATTTTGAACCAAACAACCAAAACACCAGTATCTTGAACCCAAATCAAGAACGAAGACCATTACCTGGTCAGATTGATCAATGAAAGAAGCAAAAACAGTGATATTTCGTAGTAGTTTTCAACCCAATCTCTGTATCTCAAAGGCTGATTGATGGGGTTGACACTTGACCCTGATGCTACGCTTCCGGCCACGGCTGTATCTCCAAACTCAAAGGAGTGATTTTTGGGTTTTGAGGTGAGATATTCGAGTAGACGCTCTAGAAGAGAGAAGAAGATTAGATCGATGCACAGCAGAACAAAAAACATCTCCAAGGAGGGCAGAACCGTCCTTCCCTGCCCCACGAATTGTTCCTGACTGTTCCTAAGCCCCTGAACTGTTCCTTACTGTTGCCTTAGGAACAGTGGCACAGTGGAACTCATCTTTAGTATATAGTAACTTAGCTAAGATCATGAACCGACCTACCAAATGCTGCATGCATGGACCAAAAGAATAATGGACCACTGATTAATTATTTCAGAAGCTCAATCCGGCTAGGAATTAATAAAAACTAATCGAAACTGATCCATTCAAAGTTGAAATTGAATGAAGATGGAGCCTGTGATGTTCGTCGAGGAAGAGTTTGTATAGGAGCAGTTGTGAGGGATGGCATGGGGAAGGAAAGTTGAAAGCTGCACTACTCTCTCTCCCCTCATGCTACTGATGAAGCCTTGGTTGTATTAACAGTGACGTAGCTAGAATTTGTAATAAGAGGGGTCAAAAATATAGTTTCAACTTTTAAATTAGGATTTACATTCAAGTGAAATATACTTAATAAAGACACAAAGAAAGAAAAAAAGAGAAAAATCTTAATCTCCTTACAAGTGTAGCTTAAATCTGTAGTACATGGAAATTTACTCAAAAACTAGATAAAAATTCATGTAAAGCAAATAATTTCTGAGTTAGAATGGTCAACAAGGACTTTACAAACAATGTTAAGCAAAAAATATAAGATATCTATAACAGAAAAGCTAAGATCAATGGGGTCATTTGACCCTCCTCGACCCTAGCTACTTAGCTAGCTACGCCCTTGGGTATTAATATTGTATGGATTGAGGTTTTACTTGAGAGAATGTTTTTTTTTTTTTTTTAATTTTTTTTTTATAAAAAATTAAACGAAAACATCAATTGAACTCCAGATTCAAAATTCTCAATATAAACCTCAACAGAGAGGATTACAAGTTCTAACCCTTGAAATTAAGCCATATGTTCAAATCCCCAAGAATGTTATTGCAAAATAGAAGTAGAAAGTGTTGCCATGAACGTGATCTCAGCCATCAACAACTCTGAACAATATTTGAGCACGTATATATGGCTCCATATTTCATAAACTTAAATAGCTGAAGCAAGCTTTTGAGGAAGTTATTTGGAGTAAAATACCGAGGCATTGTAATATAGCTGCTCGAGTCTTTATCTATCATTGGAACTGGAAAAGTAGAAATTGGAAGGAAGCCGACCCTCTATGGTTTGAGGAAGTATTGATAGGTGATGTCTACTTGATTTGCAGCAGTGTGGTAAATCTTTAATTTCCTTGCTTTCATCTAGCAAGATTTCTTACAATGCCACATTTAGCTCCCCGATTCTAATTAATTAGGGAAAATGATCATTTACCCAATTTCAGCTTAAAAATTGCCCACTTGCTCCACCAACTGTTTTTTAACCCCATTTACCCAAAACACTCTAAGGGATTATTTCCCTAATACCCAATTAATTCTTTTTTCATTCTTTTTATTTATTTTTGAGATTTTTTTGCCCTCTCCTTCTTTCTCACTTAAAGAGAGAAGTCATCCTCCACCTTGCTGTTCTCTAGTGACCAGTGGCCGGCTTTGGTCTTCGTCGACCGGTGATCGAAATCCAGCAATCGATAACCGGAATCTGACAACCGGACTGGTGACCGGATTCCGGCGTCTGAATTTATTGCCCTCTAATAATACCCAGTAACCATATTATTGCCCCCCAATACTCATATTATTGCCTCCCAGTAATCATATTATTGCCTCCAATAATCATATTATTGTCCTCCAGTGAATTGCATAAACTCCCAAAACCAAAATGAATACACTACAGGCACAATTGATCAATTTATATGCATATTATTGCCCCCCAATACTCATATTATTGCCTCCTAATAATCATATTAGGAACACTCGAACCAGACCTTCTTCTTTTATCATATCTCATATTCCAAACACCAGCGACTTCCTTGACATTACGCTTTTATATTATAATATTATAGAATAACAGTGAGTATTTTATTAGCCGGAGTTGCTATAGCTGTCAGCTTGGGATGGATTTCTCACTCAAGAAATCCTTCAAATCTCTTAGCTTTAGTAAACACATCTCTGCTGAAGCAGACCACAGCAGCCACGAGAAGCTCCCCATTCTACTGGATCACCACAACGAACAACATGCAATGAGCGCCGTTGATTCCTCCGACCGCCACGAGGTCTTCGTTAAGATCGACGAGGGCAGCGCTTCCTCCACCACTACAGAAGCCGACCTTACGAAACTCATCGCCTGGATTTGGCGGGAGTCCAATATCGATTTCTGGAAGGACGACGGGACCAATGTCTGCTCCAGCTAGGAATTTGAGTTTGGTCGGAAGAAGAAGACGGCGGCGAAGACTGAGGAGGAGGAGGAGGAGGAGGAGGAGGATCCGCCGTCAAAGCTGATAGGGAGGTTCCTGCATAAGAAGAGAGCGTCCGGCGACTCGTCGTTGGACATGGATTTGGAGATGGACGAGCTATGGATTTGGAGATGGAGAGGAACTCATGCATGTCTAGGTAGATCAAGGTATCGGCGGTGAGGAGATGGCGATGGTCTGGGTGAGGAGACGGCAGATGTGTGTGAGAGACGACAGCGGATGTGTGTGTGAGAGAGAGAGAGATGAGTGTAAATTAATAATTAAAATAAGGTCAAAATTGTCAATAGATGTTAGATTGGGTAAATGGAGTTAAAAAACTCTTAATGGAGTAAGTGGGCAATTTTTAGTCTAAAATCGGGTAAGTGGTCACGACCCCAATTAATTAATAGCAAAGGACTTGTAATTAAAGCATTTTTTTATAGTTTAAATAATATAAAAAATAGAGTTAATTACTGTTTACTCCCAATACTTATAGGGTTTCATCGTTTTAGTCCTTGACATTCGAATTTCACCTAAAAAGTCCCTGAACTCTCAATTTCCTCCTAATTCATCCCTGCCGTCAGTTTTCTGTCAAATTCTTCGTTAAATTGATGACGTGGCATTCTGTACACACTGAAATGTCTATTATACCTTCACGACCTTTTTGTTTTTTTGTTTTTGTTTCTTTTTTTTCTTTTGACCTTATCTTCTTCCAGCTCTCTCTCCTCCTCTGGTTATCTCCGTCTTCCTCGTCCAAAAACAAACTCAGTTCTCTCTCCATCTCCAAATCTTCGACGACGCCAACACCACCCACCACCACCATCACAACCCTCATTCCTCTCCTAACCTATGCCCTCCCTTCTCTCCTTATCCCACACCCCAATGTCCTCCTCAACCCCCCGACGCCTTGCTGGACTGACAACTAGGCCGAAGTCCTCATCTCCATCTTCAAGGACAAGTGGTCTTCTCTCGACCGCACCAATCTCAAAGCCACCAACTGGGATGACGTCGCCACCACCCTCGTCGCCCCCATTCCCTCTGGTCTCGCCGTTCAAGACCGCCATGCAGTGCCACAACAAGATCGATAAGCTCCGGAGAGAAGTGGAGATGGGTTCGAAGGTGTCTCTCTCTCTCCTCCCCTCCCGATCTCTATCTCTTCTTCTTCTTCTTCTCTGGAAAAGTCTCTGCCTTTCTCTCTCAAATTCGCATCCCTATTCGCACAATCCATGTTGCTTGCTGCCTCGAATTTGATAGAGACGGATGCCGGCGAGTTCCCAAAATTATTCGGTATATCGAACCTGAACCGATTGTGGTTGATGAAAATAGCACCCAAGTCCAGTCGGAGTTGACCTCGAACATGCCAGTCTTCAATGCGAGCTTCAGCTGATTGAGCTGGGTGTCGTCGTTTAGGGCTTTGGAGGCTGAGGGATTGGCGGAGATGGTAGTGGTAGCGGCGGCGTTAGGGCTCGGGGCTCTCAACATGAAGGCAGATCAAGTGAGGTTAGATTCGAGTCTGGATGTGTCGGTTTTGTCGCTCAAGACTCTGAACCGATTGTTGTTGAATTAGGGTTTGATTGATTGTGTGATTGTGTGATGAGTTGGGGGGTTTTTGTGAGATTGGAGGTGGCCTGGTTTTGAAAGTTTCAAGGTTGGATTCGGAGGTCTCTCCTGGTAGTAGAAAGAGTGTGTCTAGCTTGCAAAAATCATGGAAAGGGTTTGTGGGTGTTACCAAATGTGGCCAATAATAGAGCCTGCAGATCTTGAAGGTCTGTGGATTGGAACCACGATGAGGAGATGAACAGAAGGAGGAAAGAGAGCCGGAAGAAGAAGAGGTAAAAAAAAAAAAAACAGAGAAAGAGAAAAAAAAATTAATTGAGGGTATAATAGACTTTTTAGGGAGAAACGACTGCCACGTCAGCAAGATAACAGAGTCTTTGACGGCAAGGACCAATTGGGAGGAAATTGGGAGTTCAGGGACTTTTTAGGTGAAATTTGAAGGTCAGGGACTGAAACGATGAAACCCTATAAGTATAGGGAGTAAGCAATATTTAATTCTAAAAAATATTAAGACCTACCAACATCTGAATCTTTCAAAGGCTAAACCACTAATCTATACTATTATTAAGAAAAGAGAGCTTGCTCTTCTTAACTGAATTTTTTTTATCAATTTCGCCTGTATATATTAAAAAACTTTGAATCGGAAATAATTTATAGGATAATAAAGTCAATTTACAAAATAAAAATAAAAGTAGTGGAAACGTGGTGGGTTTCAATAAGCAAACACCTACTACTTTTAACTACCACACCATACACTCTTAAAAAAAAAAAAAAAAAAAAAAAAACCCTCCCCACACACAATGTGCGTAGGCCCATGCTAGTTCAAATTAAGGGAAGGAAACTAACTAGTAATATGTGGCTTACATGCTCCAGAGTCCAGACATTCCTATCAATCATTTGTGAGGTGAAGGCCTTTAATATGAATGATATCCTTTTTTTTGGAAGTAGAATATTTCATTAAAAGCAACGGGCAAAGCCCAGCAGAGGTCCAACACCTTAAATACAAATACAAACAGCCAACCTGGTTCTCCCTCTCCGTCAGGAAAGAAAGAGAAATAGGAGACCAGAAGCTCAAAAGAAGACGAAACCCGACTGGGTTCCAACTATGTCCTACTTATGAGGGCATGGTAACCCATCATTTCTGAGTACCAGAGTGAGAGACGGCGGTGGCGTTTCCGCCCATCTGCAAAGACCCAACGTCCGACTTCCAAGCAAGGCAGCCTTGTGAGCTGCTCGATTTGCTTCACGGGGAATCCATTCCCAATTCACTTGATCAACAAAGCTCTTCCTCCAATTGATTTCATCAATAATCTGGGAAGTTCTCCAATTCAAGTGTTTTCCATTTGAATTCAAATCAGCAATTAGGTTGAGAGAATCTGATTGAATCCTAACATTCCTCATCTTCATATCTATTGCCAGGTTTAGATCGTGGAGCACAGCCCGAGCTTCTGCCAATTCCACCGAGCTCGACTAGGAGAAGCTGGCTTCCGCACCCACCAAATCTCCATTGTGATCTCAGATAATGATGCCCAGACCTCCTAAGTTAGGGTTCAGCCACACCGCATCACAGTTCACTGCAAACACACCTATAATAGGAGGGATCCATTTTTTAGGAGCATCGATTGGCGGCTTCGTCTTGGTCGCAGCTGATACTGTAATGAATTCTCTCGCCGAGTTGGTGTTGGTCCTGACAAGCAGAATTGGGGATGGTTGGCATTGTTGATAGACATAGCTGCATCTGGCCTTCCAAATGGCCCAGCTGAAGAAGCTGATAAAGGTAAGAACCTAATTCCTTTCGGCTCGACTGTTATATGAGTTTGCCATGTCTGTTAACCAAACATCTAGAGTAGTGATTCTTTGACGATCAATCTTCAGACCCAATGGGGACCCAAACCAAACTTGTTCAACCCAAGGGCATAGAAGCACTGTGTGCTCAATTGTTTCCTCAAAATCACCGCAGATCGGGCATTTTGGGGAGGCTGCTAGTTTTCTTCTGTAGAGGTTGAATAAGGTTGGGATTGCCTTGTTCAAAGCTTTCCAGAAGAAAAGTTTGATCTTTGGTAGCGTAGACATGTTCCATAGTAATTTCCAACACTTAGGATCAATAGTATGGGAGCTACCGGAGATTTCTACTTCCCTGTTATTGGCCAAGCAATGATGGATGAAGTGGTATCCCTATTTTACCGAGTACATCCCACTCTTTGTTAGGTTCCAAATTAATCTGTCAGCTCCCTTTCCGCGGCCAATAGGAATAGAGATGATTCTGTTGACCTCCGAAGGTTGGATGAGATGAATGATGCTATCTAGATGCCAGGAATAGGTGTCTTTGTCGATGATCTGCTCCGCCATTGTTGGAGCATCAGTGGGAATTTGTTCGGTGGTTAAAATAGGGCCTGTCGTGGGGGGATGGTTGGAATTATGGGGCGGTAACCAGCAGTCCGACCAAATATTAATTGAAAAACCCGTGATAACCTGCCAGCAACAGTTTTTTGTGACAAAATCCCTGGCTTCCAACAAGCTAGACCACCCCTAGGAAGCTCTGTGACCCTTGGTTACCCCTGCAAAGGAGCAATTTGGGTAGTAGCGAGCCTTGAGCACTCTTTCCCACATAGACCCAGGATCCCGCATTAGATGCCAAGCTTGCTTAGTGATTAGAGCCAAGTTAAAATGATGAAGGTCGGGGAAACCCATCCCTCCGCACTCTTTTGGTCTCCCCAAGAACTCCTAACTCTTCCAATGAAGCTTTTTCCCCTTCTCAGAAAAACCCCACCAGAAATCCCCAATGGCAGCATTAATGTAGTCACAGATTCCCTTAGGAAACTTGAAACAGTTCATTGGGTATGAGGGGATAGCCATGGCCACAGCCTTTATAAGAACCTCATTTCCTTCCTGAGATAACGCATTTTCCTTCCAGCCATCAATTTTATTACCTAGCTTCTCTTTGATATAAGCTAGGGCTTCCGTCTTAGACCTTCCCCAAAATGTAGATAGACCGAGATAAGTTCCAGGGTTGTCAATACCATTGACATTCAAGAGAGCACACATCAATCTTTGCATCTGTAAGGGAGTATTAGGCGAGAAGTAAATGTTTGACTTCTCGTAGTTAATAAGTTGACCTGAAGCCACACAATACTCCTGAAACACAAATGCCAACTGCCAGCAGTTCCTAAGGGTAGCTTGCATAAAGAATAAAGAATCATCAGCGAAGAATAAGTGTGAAAGTACCGGCCAAGATCGGGCTAGTTTAACTCCAACAAGGCTTCCAACCTTTATGGCCTTGGTTAGTCTTAGTGACAGAATCTTGCTGACAATGAGAAAGAGATAAGAGGACAGGGGGTCCCCTTGTCGAAGGCCTCTGCCTGGGCTGAAAAACTCCCCCGGATTACCATTAAGAACAATAGAAAAAGTGACTATAGACACAGGCCATGATTAGGCAAATCCACTTGGGGGCAAACCCAAATCTACAGAGGGCAGCTCTTAAGAAATCCCACTCCACATGGTCATACGCCTTATTCATGTCAAGCTTTAGTCCAAACTCATGGTTCCCTCCCTCCCTTTTCAATCTAAGGTAGTGAAAGCCTTCATGAGCAAGCATGATATTATCCTGGATAAGTCTCTCCGGTACGAATGCATTTTGGTTGGGGGATATCAACTGGGGTAGCAATGGTTTTAGGCAGTTTGCTAGGAGTTTGGATAGTATTTTATAGGAATTGTTGCAGAGGCTGATTGGCTGAAAGTGGGTGGTCTTTTCTGGGTGAGGGATCTTTGGAATAAGCACAATATGGGTTTGATTGAGATCTTGTAACCGGATCTGCCCAGTCATGAAATCAGTAGAGGCTGCTTCCACAATCTCATTAACAATTTTCCAGTATTTTTGGTAAAAGAGCCCAGGGAATCCATCCGGGCTAGGGGCTTTTAGGGCCCCAAATTAGAAAGTAGCTGTTCTCACTTCCTCTAACCTAAAAGGGGCTAACAATCCATCATTCATGTCATCCGTAATAACACTTTCCACACCTTCAAACGCATCCCCACTCCCTCTGCCCAGAGCTGTGGAATACCCGCTTGAATTGTTGTTCAAACTCGGTGCGGATTTGGGCTTCACCAACAATCCATTCATTAGAGTTATTCTGAATCTTCAGAATGCGATTCCTCTGTCTCCGATGTAATGTTGACAAGTGGAAGAACAGTGAGTTAGAATCCCCTGTTGATAACCACTTCACCCTAGATTGCTGATGCTAATATTTCTCCTCCCTGAGCCATAATGCCCCCAGCTTGCTAGTCAACTCATGTTGTCTACTGACTGACTCAATGGGGGAAGAGATTTACAATTCCTCCAGTTCGAATAAGCAGTCACTTATCGCAGACTTGTTGCACTTAGGGAAGCAAGATTTGCTCCACTTCGTAAGGTTCTTCTTGCAGGCAGAAAGGTTGGTCTTCCACTTGAGCAAAGTGGGAGAGTTACCTCTCGGCTGCCAGCTATCTTTAATGATCTGAAAAGAGTCAGCCTCATCTGCCCAGTAGGCCTCAAACTTCAAAGTTCCTTTGTGCTTCGTGGCCGGGGAATCTGAAGTAAATGATATAGGGTTGTGATTAGATCCAATCCGAGTGAGGTGGGTTAGGCAGGAATTAGGCCACTTAAGAAGCCAGCATTCATTCAACAGACATCAATCTAGTCGCTCCTGTAAGATAATCTTGCCATCGACCATTCTGGTCCAAGTAAAGTCCCTTGAATCTTGGATCCAGTAGAGAATTAGAGGATATAAAGTTCCTTAGGTACGACCTCCGATCAGAATTCCACAGAGAACCACCTTCCCTTTCATGCTGATCCACTAGTTCGTTAAGGTCGCCTATCACCATCCAGGGAATGTTATCGCTATGATTTAGCCCATACCAGGCTTCCCAAAAAGTAGCTTTATCTTCTCCATAAGGGGGGGCGGTACATCCACGTAACACGAAAAGTCACCCCTGTATTCATGTCTAGTATGTGGGTATCAATAAAAAACTTGGAGAAGTCAGTAACTTCCACCATGAACCACGGTTTCCACCATAGACTTAGTCCACCACCTGTATTAACAGGAGAAACATTGTAACCTTTACTATAGCCAAGTTGACGACGAACACGGTCAACATAATAATCACTCTTGTGAGTCTCAGATAAGAAAACAAAACTGGAACCTTGGGAGTTTGTTATCTCCCGCAAAGTCTGAACTGTCAAGGCCTTGCCCAATCCCTGACAGTTCCAATAAATACAGTTCATTGACCCCGTGCAGCTGCACTCGGCCAGCTGCCACAGTCGTGGAGGGGGTAAGGTCCTCCATACCTTCCAAATTAGCTCCCTGCTTGGTAGAATCATTCCCAGTCAATGTAGCCACATGAATCGGGACCTGTTCAACAGGTTCGTCCTGGGAGGGTGAGTTGGGATTTACCACCAGATTGTCCTTTGTAGTGCCTCCTCTTCCCCGTCCGCTCCGACCTCGGCCACGACCCCTTCCACCGATACTTGAGAGCCTAAGCCCTCGGTAGTGAATGGCCTTGGGACATTTAGGGGTAGGCTTAGTTTCTCCTTCTCCATGTTGGGATTTTTTTTGTTTACGCTTCCTTTTAGCCCCTTCAGCTTGGTCCGAGCTCTCAACTTTACTATTCCCTGGAGTATCACTCTGGTCCAGTTCAATTAGCTTGATAGTAGTGGGCTCAGGATGTTTGGCCACTGATCCATCGTAGCTATCCAAAGTAGTAGGGACTAGAAAATGTGGGTTCGCATTGTAGTACTCATACTTATGCTTAAAAGCCCATGGTGGGATACATTCCGGATCTGCCCAAGACCCATATCTCAATGACAACCCACCAAAGGCCCGAGTAACACTGCCATTCCTAAAGAAAGCCCCATGCATCAGGGTCCCAAAGGTGGGGACCATTCAATGGGATCTTAGGACGTTGGAGCCTCCAAGGTGAAAGAGACCTATCCCTTAAGCTCCAGGACGGACCAGAGGGTAGCTGTCTACTTGTCACATCTCTATCAGAAGTTGAATTATGTGCCCTGTTAGGTCCATTGTGCCTAGGAGAACCCACCACCCCAGAACTAAGAATTTGGGATGACATGCCCCCCGGTTTATTTCGACCAAAAATTCCGGCCGTCGGGGCATAGGGGAATTTGTCCGGAAACTTTGACTGAGTGAAATCCTGTTTTTTTTTTTTTTTTTGGGGGGGGGGGGGAGGGGGGGATTAGCAATCAAGGAGTTGTCATACTTGACCCCCATAGCCATAAGAGCAGGGTTGACCTGGAATCTGGAAGAGGAAGCCATGTGACCCAGGCGGCCACAGTTGTAGCAGAAGCTTCGCAGGTTTTCATATTGAAGGCGAATCCTGGATGAAGTGCAATTGGCTCTTGGAAGTTGGATGAAGGTAGCTAGTGGTCTGCGAGTATCAAAATCAACTCGTAATCTTAAGTAGCCCCTGTTACCAACAGTGGCAAGATTCTCAATCTCAACCACTGACCCCAGTAATTCACCCAGTTTCCGACCATTGTTTTTATTCATTTGATGGAGGGGGATGCCATGAGCCTGTATCCAGTAAGTAGCCCTCTTGGTTTCAATGTCATCGATGGAGTGGTATCGAGGCCAATGTCGAATGGTGAAACAGTAACCTTTAACAATCCATGGGCTATCCTCCAAGAGCTTGCTAGCCAGCTTTTCAAAGCCAATAGTTAAGCAGAAAGTGTTCTCCTTAACCCTGACAATGCGCACCTGGCCAAGAGATTTCCATATCCCCATTAGGGCATCCTTGACTCCCCCTACTCCTGGTTCCTCATCCGCAATGAGGATACCTAGAAGGTTGATACCTTCATCAATGTCAGCAAAGTCTGCATTATCCTCAAAGCTAATAGACATTGCTTCAATGATTCCCTCATGCTCATAGGGAATATCCTTCTGAGATGATGAAGAGGAGGCCATTCTTAGGTCGTAGGTTACAAAAGAGAGACTAGAGAGACACTGCTCTGAAATACCACAGGATGGGTAAGGCCCTATCTCATAAGAGTAGGTAGGGATTTAAATACTCCTAACAGAATAGTAAGTAATTAAAAGCTAAACATAAGACACAAAGCTCTAATATTGAGCCAAAACAAAAGAGCCTGGACTTAACTGTGGCAGGTGATATCCTTTCCCAGGGACAAGAATCTATCTCTTTTGTTAGCTCAATATTCCATTGGAATATAGCTAATCGCAGAGGTAGATGACTCCCTTTCATAGACAAAAGGGCTCATCCATTCGATTCAATCATTACCAAGTTAACCAGAGAATTTACCTGACATAATGTCACGAACTTTTATTTGCTCTAGTTATGCAGGAACTCAAAACAAGTCTCCCGAGGCAGTGCCAAAGAGAACAAAGTATGGGCAAAGTTAGTAGGACATGGGTGAGAAGGAACTGGAAGCAAAATGATTGGATTGGGATTGGGGGTATGGAGAAGATTGGGTATGGATGAATAGGTTAAGATGGTATTGATTTGGAATTAGGATTGGATCGGTGCAGTGTATTGGGGAGCACAGGTAAAGGCGCTGGTTGTGGGGAAACATATTCTAGTGAGAAGCTAGCAGACACTCTCTCTCTAGAACCCATTTTTGAGCCTTTGTGATTTATCTTGTACCCTAAACCCTAAACCCTAAATATGAATGATATCCTTGATTATAGGTGCTATGAACATCTGAGTTTTGGCTTCCCATTTCAGGGTCCTCATCAGCCTCCCCAATTTGTCTTCTTCTCTTTTTCCACTTCGACTTTCGTAGGCAATGAACAACTAGTATAACACCTAGCCAAATAAAAACTGTTCCCAAAATTCCAATGCTTATAGTAAAAAAGGCTACAAACAACAATTCATTTTTTGGATTATGTGGCATGAAAACCCATGTGGCTGCAACAAACCCTGTTGCCATGAATGCCATAGCTACCCACATTACCTTATGAGCAACCCTCAACAACCTTATCAATGGCTTTCTCTGATATGGAATGATACTCATAAGAACAACAACTATCGAGAGTGATGTGAATAGCACGACATAATTGCTTATTTCAAACACCTTGAAAACAGTTGTTGTGTGATTTGAGCGCTTTTCATTCGCCTATCGCGTAACAATCAACACGGTCATCAAAGATGGGAAGTATTTATGTCCCGGTTTATCGTACCTCGGGGATTACGAGCTAGCTAAGAATCCTATGGTTCTAAGTCACCGAAAATCAATTGCACAAACAAATAAAAATAGAAAAAAAATGCTAAACAAGGCACCGAGCCTCATTCAAGCATAACTTTGCATCACACAAAGTCACAAAGACGGCGTTGCACCAAGCAAGGCCTAGATAGGGCCGTGAAACACACAAAAGTGCTTGTAATGCTCTCGCCTTCATGGATTTACAAATGAATGGTGGTGGGAAAGTCACAATGTTTTTTTGGATTTTCATAAATGATAAATAAACTAACAAATTACGACATAAAAATAAGATAGATAGAAGGATGGGATGCATCGCATCAAGTGTCACCATGGAATTCAAGGTTCTCCACACAAATCTAAAATCATATGGAATGATGATGATTAATTCAAATGATGCTTCAAATGTTTTGTCGGATTTCCATTTAGCATTAAGAGGTCGAAAAGAAAGCTAAATTGATTGTCATAAAATAGTAGTCAAACCCTAAGCAAAAACAAGAAGAAGAAAGAATACTTAGTTTTTGGCTACCCTAGACTAGTCTCAAACCTTATGCCTTGTTAGGGCCACAAGTGCTCAAAACTAAATGCTTTATGTTTTGACAATCGATTGTAATATACTCTAGCAAGCATCACCACAAATAATAAGGTCGAAAAGAGTACTTGTGATAACAATTACCCTACCCAATAATTCCGAATACTATTCCGACAATCAAGGGTAATAATACTCAAAATTGGGTGATTGGAGAACCACAATCTAAGAAATCCAAATGGAAATAGAGATATGCAATGCGCAAATTCCACCATACTCATGCCATAATCTAAATTGAAATATAAATTCCCCAATTTAATATTCCAATTCCAACACACCAAACATAGATTAAGGAGGAGAAAACCTAAACCATACATCTAGAGTGAAGAAATTAAAGCAAGAGTACACAAATCATATGAATAAACATCAATTTTATTAATTCCTCAACAAAACCATACAAAACTAAACTTGGGTTTCAAAACCCTAAAACCATGAGAGGTCACACATAAGTATATATCAATACACATCAAACAACACCATAAGCAAGAAATAAGAGAGAGAGAGAGAGAGAGAGAGAGAGAGAGAGAGAGAGAGAGAGAGAGAGAGAGAAGAGGGAAAGAGAGGAGAAATCCATGAAATTTAAGGCAAAACTTGTCACTAGCTATTGCCATAACTTCATGGCTTCTCTTGCTACCCTTATGAAGCCATGGTGTAGAGATGGTGGCCTAGATACCGGAAATATGTGTGCCTCCTCCTTGTGCAAGCTTAAATGTGAAAAATGGGGGATGAAGAAGAGAAGAAGAAGTGAGAAGAGAGAGAAGTCCCAAATTCGGCCAAAAGGCCTAGGGTGCTGAAAAATGGGTCTTAAGCTTGTGAATGTGTGTGTAAAGGTGCTTAAATACCCCATTGGGTTCAAGGGTCAAGATTAGACTTGTACCCTAGATCCAAGGGCTCAAAAACAAGTAGAAAAAGGGTAAAATGAAAAGACTAAAACAACCTAATAAAAATGTAGAGAATTAGAAGTTTAAAAAACATTTTGGAAAATGAAAAGTGAACCGGAGGGTAGAAGTTTAAGTGAGTGTGTGCCTAGTGTGAACACAAATAAATATCTTCATCCACATGTGTGATATGTGTGAGGTGTGTGATCCACTAATTATTATTGTCATTACATCAATTTTGAATTTGAAATTTAAATACAAAGATGTAATACAAATGGGCTTGGGTCTTCACTTGTGTGCTTCTTTGGTCTTGGGCCCGGACTTCTTGCTATTGGGCCAAGTTGACTTGGTTGACCCGATGATCAACTAGTTGACTTTTGGTCCTTTAGTCGGAGTTGACTTTTTGCTCGAATTTGCTGCGTCTTTCGTCTTTTTCCTCTCTTGACCATAATTTCCTACAAATGAAGAAAACAAAGTAATACTACGAAATAATGCTTGAGTATTCGCTAATTTCAAGGTAATTAGGGCTAGAAACACACGTAAATTGCGTGTGAATCATTGTGCCTGCTATTGACTTCCCTTAAATATGTTTATCCTGATAAACACCACCCGGGGGACTAATGCCAGCAGCAAAAGTAACCGTTGCAATCAAAATGGCAACTAATGTTATAGTTTAACTTCAGCTTGACATTATGGAAAGTGAAAAATCAAATGAACACAAAAAAGTAATCCTGCAGAAATTAAGTCAGTTACTAAGATTTATTATACAAAATTGCAGTGGCACCACCGTGGTGATGGCATGAGTTAGTTAGAAGTTTTAGACCTGATGTACATGTTTGGTCATCCATTTCCCTACTGTTTAAAATTTTCGGGTGATTGCTTAATTAAGTGCCTTAACATGGTATACATTGTAGCTTTGGTTGCAAGGCTTAAGGCTACACTGATAGATTGTAACATTGGCAACTATTGGTGAATAAGATATCTTTAAGAAAACTCTTCATATATACCGGTAATGTCCCATGCCAGAAGTAAGACTGACAATTCTTAGTGAATCAGATAGACAGAGGAGAGGAAGGAATGCTTTGGTAACTTTCTTTGCACCATAGTAGTTTGTTTCGACACATACTTAAGCTAGATCATATGTTTGGGTCATTAGTTCACTCCAGTTGACTCCTCCACCATCCTACCTCAAGGAAACGGAACTTTTATTCTCTTGGTTTTGGATGTATTTCGATAATGGACTTGCATTTCAAAATTTGAATATGAGATATACATATATTTTTTCAGGGCCGGTCCTGAGATTCTAATGGCCTAAGGCGAAGAGTAAAAATGTGGCCTTATATATATATATATATATATATATATAACAGCGACAAGCGTGGCCTGTGGCCCACAATTGTATTGATATTGTCTCAACTTAATCACCCGATAGGTGTTGGGTTTTAATCACAAAAGGCCTCTGTACAATTGGATAAGAGCCACCCACTTATAAGTTATATTTTATTTGTCACTTTTTCCAATGTAGGATCTTTCCTCTCCAACACGCCCCCTCATGTGCAACCTAACTCTAGATCTGCACGTGAAATTAATTAACAGTCCAATTCCCATATTGGAAATTGAGACACAAGTCTCATATCAGAGACTTGGCCAATATAACAATCCAAGGCCCACATTGGACACTTGGTAACAATCCAATCGGAATATTTCGATGGAAATATAAGGAACCCAAATTCAGGCCCATGACAATTGGAGGCACAATTGGAGAGAGATCCGCTCTGATACCATGTTAAACAGCTACAAGAGTGGCCTGTGGCCCACTATTGTACCGATACTGTCCCAACTTAACTACCCATTAGGTGTTGGGTTTTAATCACAAAAGGCCTCGGTACAATTGGGTAAGAGCCACCCATTTATAAGTTATATTTGATTTGTCACTTTTCCAATGTGAGATCTTTCCTCTCCAACACGCCCCTTCACGTGCAACATACCTCTAGGTCTGCACGTGAAATTAATTAACAATTCAATTCCCACATTGGAAATTGAGACACAAGTCTCATATCGGAGACTTGGCCAATTAACTTGATGCATATGCTCTCGCAAGCGTACGAATATTGTCAAGATAGGGAAGTATTAAGTCCAAAATTATAGTACCACGGGAATAGTGGCTAACTCACAATTCTTGGATAGTCGGAACTAGTGTCACTAAGCAAATAAAGGGAAAAGTAAAAGAAAAAAAATAAAAATGCTAGCTATTCTAAGGTACCAAGCGCCTCAGCAATGCTCGGCTTTGGTTTTCACCAAAGCCTAATCAAAACTAAGAGCCTAGTGGTGGATATGCACAAATGAGTCAAAAATTGTAGGAAGTTTTGAATTGTGAATTAACTAAATTAAACGCAACCGAAAAGTAAACTAAACAACTAATTAATGAACTAGAAAATTAAATTTAGGTTTTCAAATTAATGGGAACATGGGAGTGTCGGGTGATTCACACTAACTCTTTTGCAAATATCAATGCCAATTTCACAAATGCATGCTTTTCCTATATGTGTCGAGTCCCGTATCTAGCCAGTACTGGTTAAGGTTACTAAACCAATTATCCTTTCGGTGTAGGGCTAAGGCCACAATCAACTCTCTAATTTGAGCATTACGCCGGTTAAGGCTGCAATATCCAAAATTAGAGGCCTAGAGAGCAATATAATAGAGACTCAAGTAAGCTTAGCTACAATTAAGCTAGCTAATGGTCACCACACTTAAATCTCAGACGCCACAAGACTAATAAGTTGTCAATTTATCAATCTATTCATCACAATTGCCCACAACATAATTTCAGAGGTTGACAAAGCCTAGAAACATGCTTCTAAGGACCAATAAATTCGGATTTAAAGCATACACAATGGAAATTGCATTTATTAAAAGTAAAGCATCAATATTTATACAAGATGAGTTAGGGCTTCACAACACTAACTCCCAAAATTGAACTACTCACTATCCATAGTCAAATACATTATCAATAGCAAATAAAATTATGGAATAGATAATAAGGAAGAGAGGGGAGAGTTAGCTTGGTCACTTCTAGCTATGAGGTAATATGAACTAAGTAATTTCTTCACCCAACTACCCAAAATAGAGGTGTGGTGCTCTTGATGATGATTCTTTGAAGCTTGAGTGAGAAATCCTCCAAATAGCTACAAGAAAAGTAAAGAAAATAAGAGAGATGGAAGGGAGGAGTGGAAGGGCAGCAACCCTCCCAAGGCTGCTGTGCGGCGCTGCTGGTGATGTCTGGAAAAATAGGTCGTGGTCTATATGACTATATATATATGAGGTGCTGGCTATGCTTTTGCGTAAGAAGAAGAGAATAAGGGCTGATGTGTGTAAAAACCAAGGAGGATAGCAACTACGTGTCAGCGTTTGTGTGGTCAATACAAAATAAGAAAGAAACCAAGGCTGATGCACGTGTTTCTCATACTAGCCATGCTTAATTAAACATTGATTAAGTTTAATTAAGTTGGCTGCTAGTGCCTTCCTAATTAATTAAGCAATTAATCATCTGATTAATTATCTTAATTAATTAAATTGCATTTCTTCTTCTATCTTCGATTTTTACAATTCTACGGCACCACCGCACGCAATATTGTGGTTTTGGATTCCGCTCCCTTCATGTCATCGGTCACAGTTGACTCGGTGATGACTCTTTGTCGGAAACTCTAATTTGCCCTAATTTTGTCTAATTGTCTATCGGTTTCTGCAACTCCACCTATTTCCTGCAAGATAAATATAAATAGATTAATTACTGTAAAAGTAAAATAACAATTGGAATTGGTCTACTCAGTTCATTTCATAGCCCCTTTATATAGAAAGAGGATTACAACAGAAATATCAATTACAATGATGACATTAACTACTGATTGGTCCTTGATCCATGCTGATTGATGGTGATTGCTGATTACTTGATTCCCTCTCCGTCAATCACTTGGACGAAGGCACATAATGTGTTTTTCCTTTAACACTCCCCCTTGTGCCAAGTCAAAGATGAAATGGTGCATGAGTTGTTGCCTGACTAAAAACTTTGCCAAGTAACAATAAAAACCCTGTGGGACAAAAAATACACCTTGGTCGAAGGAAAAGAGCACAAAGCACCTTTTACATTTGAGGATGACATGTGTGTGTTAGACTCCCCCTAACGTCTACACCTCTCCCTGATCCTTACATTAATCAAGGGAACTTGGAAAGTCTTCACATTCCTATGCTTTTCACATGTTTCTCAAATATGGCCTTAGGCAATGATTTGATGAACAAATCTGCCACATTCTCCTCAGACCTTACTTGATTCACTTGAATCTTGAGGAAGGCCTGTTGTTGCTGATTGTAGAAAAACTTTGGTGATATGTATTTTGTATTATTACCCTTGATATGCCCTAGCTTCATCTGTTCGATGCAAGCTGCATTATCTTTATTAATGTAAGTAGGCTCTTCAGTGGTAGAACTCAAACCACTAGTCCCTCGAATATGTGTGATGATAGCTCTTAACCATACACACTCACGAACCGCCTCATGTAGAGTAATGATCTCTGAGTGGTTCGAGGAGGTAGTCACAAGGGTTTGCTTGGTTGATCTCCAAGATATCGTCGTGTTCCCACTGGTAAATACATAACCAGTTTGGGAACGACCTTTATGTGGGTCAGAGAGATACCCAGTATCAGTAAAACCAACCAAAACGTCATTTGGCGTTTCGGTGTAGTGAGTGGCATTTTCGCCATCAACATTTCCTTTAGGGAATGCAGTTCTATCTGCAGTCCCTCTTGTCTCTCTATAGGGAAAGAACAGTCTCAAGTCAATGTTCCTTTTAGGTATCAAAAATGTTTTTGATACCATTCCAGTGATGTTGTGTTGGCGCTGAGCTAAATCTAGCTAACAAGTTCACTGAGAATGTAATGACTGGTCGAGTACATTGGGATAAGTACAATAATGCGCCTATTGTACTTAGATAGGGAATTTCAGCTCCCAACACCTCTTCGTCATCTTCCTTTGGACGAAATGGATATTTCCTTGCATCCAAGCTTCGACCGATCATGGGAGCGCTAGCAGGATGCGCTTTGTCCATGTTATATCACCAGACTTTTGGACATACACAGACTGGTGGATTAGTATTCCACAAACTCGGTGTTCTAGTTCAAGGCCTAGATAGAATAGAGTTTTCCCAAGATCCTTCATCTCAAATTCGGATTTCAAGTAGCTTGTGGTTTCTCTTATTTCATCAAGAGTACCTATTATGTTCATATCATCGACATATACAGCTACAATTGCAAATCCGGTACTTGTTTTCTTTATGAATACGCAGGGGCATACTTCATCTTTCTTATATCCCTTCCCAATCAAGTAGTCACTTAGACGGGTCTACCAGATCCGCCCGGATTATTTCATTCCGTAAAGTGAGCGTTTCAACTTAATTGCAAACGCACTCCGTGGTTCAGAGTCACTTGACTTGGGTAATGTAAGGCTATCAGACACTTTCATATATATCTCTAAATCTAGATCCCCATAGAGATATGTAGTAACCACATCCATGAGCTGCACTTCCAGTCCTTCGGAAATTACTAAGCTAACTAAGTAGCGGGACATTATAACATCCATTACGGGAGAGTATGTCTCCTCGTAGTCAATTCCAGGGCGTTGTGAGAAACCTTGGGCCACAAGGCGAGCCTTGTACCTCAAGACTTCATTCTTCTCATTACGCTTTCTGACAAAGACCTATTTATGTCCTACAGGCTTTACACTTGGTGGGGTTAGCACTACCGGACCAAATACCTGTCTCTTTGTCAGAGAATCTAACTCTGCCTGGATTGTTTCTTTCCATTTAGGCCAATCTGCTCTTTGTTGACATTTTTCAACAGAGCGTGGTTCGATATCATCGTGCTCTATGATTCCTTGAGCAACAGTATATATCATCAATGTGTATGGAAGATCATTCTATCAACTCATACGCACTCTCATAATCCTTTGAGATTTCTTTGTTCTCTGGAATCATTTTAAACATCAGAGCGTCCTCCAGTATTGATTCATGGACATAACTATAATCATAGACAATCTCATGAGAGGGATTCTATACATTGATGATTGGTTTGTGCCTTACTTGCCCTCTTCTTCTTTGGGTGAGTGTCAATCGAACCAAGTGGCCTCCCCCTCTTCCTTTGGGGAGCCACGGCCTCAACCACACCTCCACTAAGTGTGGTTGTAGTGCCTCTATCTGCAGCACCGTGCCCCTTGTTGGGGACTTCTAACCTTACAGGCACATTTGCAGCTGGTATATGTGATCTCGTCACTTTTACGATATCAGTAAATGCATCAGACATCGAATCTACTACGTTCTGAAGATCAATTATTCTTTTCACTTCACTTTCACATTGTGAAGTGCGGGGATCAAAATAAGACAGAGTGGGGACAAACCACGGCAATTCCTGTCATTCCCTTAGAAAATCCTTTTTCCTATCTCCCCCTAACGACGGGAAGACTGTCTCATCAAAGTGACAATCCGCAAATCTAGCGGTAGAGAGATCGCCTGTCAAGGGTTCCAAATAGTGGAT
Source organism: Rosa chinensis (assembly GCF_002994745.2). Lineage (NCBI taxonomy): Eukaryota > Viridiplantae > Streptophyta > Magnoliopsida > Rosales > Rosaceae > Rosa > Rosa chinensis. The sequence goes on along the minus strand of NC_037088.1, from coordinate 46,833,421 downwards.
AATTGTTGGGGATTCGTATCCAACATAAATACTTAATCGTCTCTGAGGACCCATTTTGGTGCGCTGTGGGGGTGCAATAGGCACATATACTGCTCAACCAAATATGCGTAAGTATGAAATGTCAGGCTTATATCCAGTTACCAACTGGTACGCAAAAAATGGTTGGCTAGTTGTGGGTCTGAAACGAATAAGTAAAGCTGCGTGCAATATTGCATAACCCCATGCAGATATAGGCAGGTTGGTGCACATAACCAATGCCCTAGCCACCATCTGTAGCCTTGTAATGGTGGCTTCTGCGAGACCATTTTGTGTATACACATAGGGTACATGATGCTGTACATCAATCCTGATAGATTTGCAATAAGCATCAAATGCTTTTGATGTAAACTCTCCAGCGTTATCAAGCCTTATGGACTTGATAGGGTGATCAGGGTGGTGAGCCCTTAAATGTATAATCTGTGCTAGGAGTTTTGCAGCATTTATTGTGGACAATAAAACGACATGTGACCAGATTGTCGAAGCATCCACCAGAACCATAAAGTACTTGAATGGTCCGCATTTTGGATGGATAGGTCCACAGATATCTCTTTGTATCCTTTGTAAGAAAGGAATGTTTTGTTTTGTGTCTTTAGCATAGGAAGGTCTCCATCCTGTTTTTGCTAAAGAGCAGGCTTTGAAAAATGAGTGGTGTGCCTTTGAAATAGTCAATGAGGCATAATGGGAGGTAGTGCTTCTTATACTTCAGAAAGCAATAACTACATTTGAGCAGTACTAGGACTGACACCTTGCAGTGTGATTGATTTTTCTCCCACTTTATTTTTCACTCGAAAGAAGGGATGTCCATAAGAGTTCTTTAAAACATGGATCATTATATCACGACCGGGGTGCCGTAGGCGGTCATGCCAAAGCCTGTATGAGTTAGTGTCCCACATTTCATTGTTGGTGACAACATAGGATTCAATGATCCGAATCGTAATGAGGTACAGTCTACTAGATTGACTCATAAGTTTCTCTAAAATGCGTTTTCTTCCACATTCATTAGAGTTAATATCAAGGTATTCAATTTCATTCTCACAGTGTGTTTCTATTGGATAACCGTTGGCACAATTAGCTTTGAAACTTAACAAGGTTCGATTAGCTCTTGGTGCATATAGAGTGTCTGTGACTTAAAATGTTGTGCCATTAGGCAGCAAAATTTTTGGCAGTTCCTCGCCCTTTTATTACTTGTGATGATCCGCTCATCGTAGTCACAGAGGAATTATAGGCTATTAATTCAATGAATAATTTCCTATTTCTTAATATTGTATGGGTAGTCCCACTCTCAACTAAGCACTCAAGTTCTCCTCCATTCATTCCTACAAATAAATGGGAGGTATTTATAAAATATAACTCATATTCTTCAGAGTATTTCTATTTGCGTAGAATGATATTCTTTTCATTCTAATAATTTTTCCTTTTTCTAGATGTATTGCTTTACATCTTTATAGTGCTATTTCGAACCATGTAAATATGTGTAGTAAATAAATTTGAATAAATTCAGTGCTGCAGAATAAAATTAGAAATTTATTAATAAGCCAACGATAATCAAAGGACAAAATACTGTTTACTCCCTATACTTATAGGGTTTCGACGTTTCAGTCCCAGACGTTTCAATTTCACCTAAAAACTCCTTGAACTCTTCAATTCCACCTAATTGGTCCTTGCCATCAACTTTCCGTCAAAAACTCCGTTATCTTGCAGACGTGGCAGTCCTTATACAGTAAAATGGCTATTTTACCCTCACTGACAAAAAAAAATAATATTCTATATTTTTTTTACTTTCGTTTCTCTGTTTTTTTTAACTCTCTTTTCTCTATTTTTTAATTTGTTATCTTTTTTTTTTACTCTCTTTTCTCTCCTTTTTTATTTGTTCTTGTTTTTTTTTTTTTAACTCTCTTTTCTTTTCTTTTTTAATTCTCTTTTCTCTATTTTTTTAATTTGTTCTCTTTTTTTCAACTCTCTTTTCTCTGTCTTTTTTTTTTTAACTCTTTCTTCTCTATTTTTTAATTTGTTCTTTTTTCCTACTCTTTTTTTAACTCTTTTTTCTTTATTTTTTAATTTGTTCTTTAATTTTTTTCCTACTCTTTTTTTTTTAACTCTTTTTTCTCTATTTTTTAATTTATTATTTTTTTTCCACCTCCCTTTCTTTGGCGCTAAAACTGTTCAAACATTTCTCTCTCAAGTTACCATCAGAAACAGCCAAAATGACCAAATCTCTGCCTTGCGCAGGAAAACTCAAACATCTTATCCTCTTGGATTCTCTCTTGGCTCATCATCTCAGCGAACCAACACCATAGAAATGTTATTGATGTCGAGAGAAAGCTTCTGATATAACTCCAATATCACGAAGCGGCAGGGATCTAAAGGGAAGAGAACCCGACCATTCCGACGTCCAAGCATGGCCAGAAACTGGAGCTGTGATCAAAGAAGGGAAAGAGATGGCCGAAGAGAAGAGAGGAGGAAGAGGAAGAAGAGGTAAAAAGAAAAGAGAAAGAAATATACGGAAAAAAAAGTGAGAGAGAGAAAACAAATAAAAAAAAGAAGAGAAAAAAGAGTTAAAAAAAAGTAGCAAAAAAAAAAAGAGAACAAATTAAAAAAATAGAGAAAAGAGAGTTAAAAAAAAAAGATAACAAATTTAAAAAAATAGAGAAAAGAGAGTTAAAGAAAAAGATCAAATTAAAAAAAATTGAGAAAAGAGAGTTAAAAAAAAAGTAGGAAAAAAAAAAAGAGAAAAGAGAGTTAAAAAAAAATAGAGAATTTTATTTTTTTTGGTCAGTGAGGGTCAAATAGTCATTTTACTGTAGAATGACTGCCACGTCAGCAAGATAACAGAGTTTTTGACGGAAAGTTGACGGCAAGGACCAATTAGGTGAAATTGAAGAATTCAGGGAGTTTTTAGGTGAAATTGAAACGTCAGGAACTGAAACGTCGAAACCCTATAAGTATAGGGAGTAAACAGTATTTTGTCCATAATCAAATCAAGGTCATGTTCATAAATCTAATTCATCAAACCATTATTGAAATAAACTTTAAGACCAATAATAGTTTAATTAAAAATGAGGCATTATGCCTTCACAACTGTCTTTGGAAAATAAAGTAGATCAGTCAAGATTGAGAGCATCCATTGACTTAGCAAGTTCCTCTTTGCCATTGATGTGACGTCCCGAACCCGAATTCACCGGTTTACTAGTCATTTGGACGGTAAACAACTTTTACTGTCGTTTCAATGCTTTTAGGGGGCCCTAAAAGTTGACTTTTTGTTCGGGTCAAAATTTGAGAAAATTTCCTTCATGAAAGTTGTAGAGTACGTTAAACCGAGCGCGTGCATATGTGGTACGTAAAAATCGGAGTAGTAACGAAGAAGTTATAAGGGTTTTAAGTTAGTGGCAGTTTTGTAATTTTGTGGAATTCATGTCTATAAATAGAAATCTGGACTTTCCATTTCGGGAAAGCCCCGAAAATTTCCAGTTTTCTTCCTCTCGCCGACGTAACTTTCCGGCGTCGCTACCGCCTCGTCCGGCCACCTATGGCCATGAAATTGGTGTCCATCTCTTCGTCTTGAAACAAGGTTTCTATCTATATATGCCTTGCACCCTATCATTCACCATAGACGACGAATCGAAGCCAACAAGTTCACTGTAGCAGCTCGGGTTTTCTGGAAAATTTTCCAGATTCCGGCCATCTCCGGCGGCATTTTTGAGCTTGATCGATGCGCCTCGAGACGTGGATGATATTCCTCCAAGCCTTGTTCCACGAATCGAAGGAAAAATCGACGAATCAAAGGTTTGAAATTCTTGACATTGTTCACGTTTCGGGTATAATCTTCACCTTAATTGTTGAGGTAGTTCTAGCCATTTTCTGGCTTTGTTGTAGTTGAAAGAATTAATGTGTGTGTTGAGAAGGTGCTACTGCCAAATTTTGGTGACCATTAGAGTTGGTAGTAGCGGCGGCGGCTAGGGTAGCTTTTTAATTTCAATTTCTGGCTAGTTGAATTCTATAATTATCTTAGAGCGTATATATGAAGTTTGGTGAGGATTGGTGGAGTTTTGAATCGGTTATAAATTTCTAAAGATTTGGATTTCGATTAATGTTAATCGTGAATCCGGTTGTCAGATTTCCTCCATAATTGTTATATAGTCTGAAATCGACGAGTGGGCAGTGTTGGTGAAGTTTGGTTGGATGTGGAAGAGAATTGGAGAAGTTGAGGTTTTGGGTTTTGAGACTTAATTATTGATTATCGTAAAATTATTTTCCGTCCGGTAATTGTGTACAAATAATTGTGTACAGGGCGACGTACCGAGCTATTGCTCGACGAAGGAACTCGTATGCATGGTCGCCTAAATAGTACTGTGAGTGGACATTTATTTTAAATTAATTGTGCATGCAGTATATTAGCATTTTCCGATTGAGATTTAATTTATAATTTGAATTATTGAGTTTTATGGTTTTATGAGATTTAATTTATCGAGATTTATTTATGAATTATGAGATTAGTATTGAAATTCATTCCCGAGGGCTTTTAGTAGATTTTTGAGATAGTTATTCAGGAGTTATTGAGTCGAGAAATGATTTTCGGGAAGTGACTGATTCAGAAAATATTATGAGAATTTTTGGATTTCGAATATCGGTTTTTATGAGGATTCACGAGTACGAATGTTTCATCGAATATTTGAGCATGATTGATTTATCGAGATTTATTGAGCTTGGAGCTCCGTACTTATCAGCTTTGAAGTTAGATTGAGTTTTCTTTCCGAAAGCATTTATTGATTTACAGAGTATTTGATTTTATGCTTTCGAGGATGTTTTCGAGGATTTATTGAGATTTTGAGGTTATTTTCAGTTTCTTGAGGAGGCTATTCAGTTTATTAAGGAGGCCAGTTTTGGCGCATGCGTATCTTACCTAGTTGGCAGTCCCTTCTAGGTAACACCCCGGTTGGCAGTCCCTTCCAGACTACAGCCCGGTTGGCAGTCCCATCCGATGCGTCACCTGGTTGGCAGTCCCTTCCAGATGACATGAGGTAGTTAGTCGGCAGTCCTGTCTACTACCTGTGGTTAGTCGGCAGTCTCGTCTACTACTTATGGCTAGTTGGCAGTCCCTTCTATCCACCTCCTCCTATTCCGGTTGGCAGTCCCTTCCGATGCGTCATCTGGGTGGCAGTCCCTCCTAGATGGCATGAGATGACTAGACAGCAGTCCTTTCTAGTCATCAAACGAGCCTCATGAAAAGGATGTTTTTATAAGGGTTGAGGATGAGATTTTAAGAGGTTTCAAGATGTTCTTGTTACGTGATTGAAATTTCAGTAAAGAGGATGATTAAGAGTGTTTTCAAGATTGTTACTGCATGCGAGATTTTAGAGAATAACTTGGGAAAGCATTAAGTTTTACTTATACATCTGAAAGTACTTATTTTTCGTCCACTCACTCTAACGGATTTTAAATGTTTTCCCCTGGGCCCTTCTGTTTTAAATGCCCAGTTTGCAGGCTAGTTTAGCTTGAGGTCGAGCGTACTTGGGGTTGAGGCATAGCTGTCATAGCTTCCGCATTATAAAAGCATCGGTCATTTATCTTGTTTTCTATTCTCTTGTACGCCTGTACATTAGATTGCTCTGATAACCTATGAGATTAATATTCTTAAATTCAGAATTGTTTATGAAATGAGAGATGTTGTGATATAGGGAGCAGGGTGGCTCCAGGAGAATAAGGATGGATGATTTAGAAGTGTAGATGTTTTTCTACAGGTTTTGGGTTGTCCATTTTTAGGGGAAGTTATGTCAAATTTTTGGTAGAATTTCTTCTAAAGTGGGCCCCGCAGGGCCTCGTCGGATTTCAGGGTGAAATCCGGGGCGGGTCCTGTCAATTGAAGTCTGCAATTGTAAGGTTGACATCTAGGTCATGACCTCTTTCTTCCATATAGTGAGCCTCTTGTTCTTTAGACTCTCTATACCTCTTGTAATTAGCTGCTACTCTGTTGTTTGCTTGGCAGTTTTTGTACCAATGCCCAATGAATCCATACCTATAGCATGGTTCATTGTCAACTCTTTCCTTTTGCATCTTGTTTCCACGATCCCCATGTCCCTTTCCAAGTGGTGCATTGTTGCCACGTGGGTAGGGATTAGCACGTCTAAACGACCTTGCATTGGAGTTATTTCCACCTTTCATTTTTTTATAATTAGCCTCGGGAATTGTCTTTGTCCTAGTAGGCCTGGCATTGTTGTTCAAGAGAACCTCATTATGTTTTTCAGCCACTTGTAGTAGGCTGATCAACTTATTAAAGGTTGTGATTCTTTTGTTGTCATACTCCAGCCTATACTTGTCCGCTAGCATAAACGCTGAAGTAGGAAAGGCGGAAAGAGTCTTGTAGATCATATCATCTTCTGTGATTTCCCTTCCACAGAAATTGAGACGTGCCTTTAAGCGCAAAATATCCTTGTTAAAGTCATTGACCCTTTTATAGTCAAGCAAGCGGATTCCATTCCACTGAACAGCCAGTCCTGGGAGCAAAGTATCGTGAATGTTCCCAAAACGTCCCTTAAGTGCATCCCACAGTTCTTTGGGTGTCTTCAACTGAAGGTACTCCCAGCGTAGGCTGGGATCAATATGTCGCCTCAGAAACAGTAAGACATCTGCTTTCACCTTATTAGATAGTTCAGCATCTTTGGGGTCGGTAATGGTGGCAGTGTAGTCTTTTGCCACAAAGGCAGTTTCTACATCGGAAACCCAACGGTGGTACTCAAGTCTTTCTGAGTCCAAGATGTCAAATTCAGGTCGAGTTGGATTAGCCATCTACATAAACAAGAAAGAAGATATAAATTATGCAGTCATAAAGACATCCACATAAATTATTTTCCAAAAATGTGAATTAGATTTCAAGACCAAGATTCGAAATGGTCACATTTTTTTCTTTCGATGCTATGTGAAAATGTTTTATCACAGTAAGTGTGTATGGATAATGCGCATGAATTTTCATTATCATGGCAAAACTGAATTGATATGTTGCATTAAAAATAATCATAGCACATTTTAATATAGCATATAAAAAAATAAACTACATGGCATGCTCAAATTTCACAAATATACAACAAATTATATACTACACATAATAATAGCAAGAATATATCATGCATAAAAATCACGAAACATGCTTAAGATTTCATAATAAAAACATAAGCAAGAAAATATAAAGCATGCTTAAACATAATTATAAATCATGCTTAAAGATAATCATATAAAACACAAATAACAAGGCATGCTTAAAAAAAAACAATCAATATTATCTAATTAAACATTCTCAAAAGTTCTAATTATAAACAATTAATTATACCATAATATGAAATTAAATAAATAAAAGATAACATACTTGGTTTGGAGAAAATAAAACAATCCTAGTGCACGCGAGTGTTGATGCAGGCGTGCGTAGCGATATTTTTGGATTTGAGAAAGCTGGGCCACTTCCTCTTTTTTTAAGCAATGGGCATGGGCCTTGTTGTTTTTTTTTTCCTTTTCTTTTTCTTGGCCTGCTGTTTTTTTTTTGTGGGCCTCAGGCCTGTTTCTTTTTTTTTTTTTTGAGCCTGCCTTTTTTCTTTTATGGGCCTGTTTTTTTTTTTGTTTCTCCCTTTTTCTTTGGGCCGGATAACCCCTTTATTTTTAGGTTTTTTTTTTTTTTTTGGACAATTGTTGTTGTTGGGCCGGGTCACTCACCCGTTTTTTTTTGTCTGGGCCGCAGGGTTTTCTTTTTTTTCTTTTTCTTTTTTGGGTCGGCTCTTTACTTTGGGCCGGGTCACACTCCTTTTTTTTTTTTTTTTTCTTTCCTCTCTTCTTCTTCTCGTCTTCTCCTCCTGGTTTTCTGTTTTTTTTTTTTTTTTTTTGTTACACTCCTTTTTTTTTTTTTTTTTTTTTTGGGCATGGCTGCTGCGTTGGGGCGTTGCAGCAGGGGCTGGGCCGTGCTGCTCCGGCGGATCGATCTTTTAGGGCAGTCGGGCGCTAGTGTCCAGCGGATCGATATGGAAAAGCAGGCGCGGGGGTTGGAGGCTGGTGGGACTTGCAAGGTGGAGGTGAAACGCGGCCTGGTGTGCTGGGTGAGAGTAGGCTGAAGGGAGGCTGCGCGGGGTGCTGAGGCTACTGGGATCTGCGCAGTAGGGGCTGCGCGGAACTGTGCTGCGCTGCGGCTGAAAGGTTGCTGCGACTGGGCTGCAGATCGGTTGCTTCCCGTGATGTGGGCGCGGCTGGGCTTGCGAGGGCGTTGCAGGCAGGTGCTTGGCCAGTGTGGGTTGGCAGGGTGAGGCGTGTGCTCGAGGCTGCTGTAAGGCGAGGAGGGTTGGCTGGAGGCCGCCAGGGAGAGGTTGATTGGAATCTGGCCTTAGTGCATCAAGCCGACCTGGAGATCTGTTTTTTATTTTATTTATTTTTTTTTTTTATGGTGGCGGCAGAAAAATTAAAAAAAATTTCTCTATGGTTTTCTTTCTTGGCTTATTTGCTATGAGCGTGCTGATAACGTGTGAAAGTAAAATGACAATTGGAATTGGTCTACTCAATCCATTTCATAGCCCCTTTATATAGGAAGAGGATTACAACATAAATATCAATTATAATGATGACATTAACTACTGATTGGTCCTTGATCCATGCTGATTGATGGTGATTGCTGATTACTTGATTCTCTCTCTGTCAATCACTTTGACGAAGGCACATAATGTGTTTTTCCTTTAACAATTACATAATAATTGACTAAAGGATTAACTTATTTATAGTGTTTTAGATACAATTACATGCATAAAAATGCGTGTAATCACCAATATAACAATCCAAGGCCAACATCGGACACTTGGTAACAATCCAATCGGAATATTCCGATGGCAATATAAGGAACCCAAACTCTGGCCCATGACAATTGGAGACGCAATTAGAGAGAGACCCTCTCTGATACCATATTAAACAGCGACAAGCGTGGCCCATGGTCCACTATTGTACCGATACTATCCCAACTTAACCACCTATTAAGTGTTGGGTTTTAATCACAAAAGGCCTCGGTACAATTAGATAAGAGACACCCACTTATAAGTTATATTTTATTTGTCACTTTTTCCAATGTGGGATCTTTCCTCTCCAACAATATATATATACACACACATACACACACACACACATATATATTTTCGCGCCAAATAACAGTACAAAATCATGTATTTTGAATAAAAGTAAAGATGAAGTTAATAACAAAACAAAATTATATCAATATTTATTCCCTATAAAGTTTAAGGGGCCGTGACCACTTACCCAATTTTAGCCCAAAAATTGCCCACGTACTCCACCAGGAGTTTTTTAACCTCATTTACCCAATCTAACAGTGTTTGACAGTATTGCCCTCATTTTAATTAACAAATTACACTCATATATCTCTCTCTCTCCTCCCCCTCATCGATTTCTCTCTCTCTCTCTCTCTCTCTCTCTCTCTCTCTCTCTCTCTCTCTCTCTCTCTCTCTCTCTCTAAGCCACCACGCCCACCACTCCACCGTCGATGTCGGCCTCCACCGCCGCCGCTTTGTCCCACTGTCGGACCACCAGAGGATGACGCCATCTAACTCCACGATCCCAACTCCTCTGGGCTTCGCCGGTTTTGTTCGTCAGATGTCCGAGAAACTCTCCACGTCGGAATCGGGTCTGGGCTTCACCAGTTTTGTTTGTCAGATGTCTGGGAAGCTCCAGAGCTCCAAGCCGGAATCGAGTCTGGGCTTCACTTACAGGTCTCGGACGACATCAAAACTGTGGTCTATTGGGGGGCAATAGACAGATCCCCCCCCCCCCCCCCCAAAAAAAAAAATTTCTTAACTGTGGTTAATTAATCACTGAAATTAGAGTTTTGATAAGTTTTATGTTGTTTTGAGTTTATTAAAGTACAATAATCTGTCAATGATAGAAACTGGTGATTTTTGGGGTGGTCTATTGGGAGGCAATAGACAGATATTGCCCCGCAATAATGTCTTAACTGTAGTTCATTTATTACAGGTCATTTCAACAAAATGCTGCTGGATTCATTAACCAACATAATTAGGTTTATTGGGGGGTCATAAAAAGTTTATTGCCCCCCAATAATTTTTTTATAGATGGTCAGAAGTAACTCAGTTTGGTTTTGAATTAGTTTACAAAAGTACAGGTATTCAATTTCAATACTTGGTGAATTTAAGTCCACAACGAATTGGCTTTTTTTCACACTCTCCACTTCACTTGAACCGCTTCACCCTAGGCCTCCCGGGTGGCCTCTTAACAAGAATAAATGCACCTAACAACAAAAGGATCACCCATATTCATGCAAAAAATAACAAAATAAATATATTATTGCCCCACATTAAACAGATTATTGCCGCCCAATAATATATTAGAAATACCAAACAGATTAGAAGCAGTCTTTAACACAAAGAAAAATATCACCGAACACAATTATAGAGACTTTATAACAATTACGACACATTATTGCCCCCCAATAGGAAGATTATTTCCCCCCAATAATCTCGACTTCGGTTGACGATTTTGCCCACAATTCTTGTCTTTTTGCAACAATTCCTGTTGGCCGTTTGCCTTCACACTGATTTGACTCCAATTGCAACGACTCCGGTTGTAGCCCGGGACCGGAGATACAATCAAGTTGCGATTTCCGTGATGATTAATCGCCGGCGAGAGACAGAAGCAAATCGAAGACGTACCCGATTCTACTGGCGGTTGTCGATTCCTTCAGAAGGTCCAACCCGGCCTCGCCGAGCTTCTCAGCGATGAGTACCGTCGGCTTGGCGTCGAGCCTGGCTGCGGAGAGCACGACGAAGAGTTTCGATGTGGCAATGGCGAGAGCCGGCGTCGTGGGCGACCTGCTGGAGGGATGGAGGGAGGGAGAGAGAGATCCGACGTCGTCTAGAGAGAGAGAGAGAGAGAGAGAGAGAGAGAGAGAGAGTTCTCTCTCTAAGTGAGAAAGAAGGAGAGGGCAAAAAAGTCCCCAAAAAAATTAAAAAAGAATTAATTGGATATTAAGGAAATAATCCCTTAGAGTGTTTTGGGTAAATGAGGTTAAAAAACTGTTAGTGGAGCAAGTGAGCAATTTGGTGCCTAAAATTGGGTAAATGATCATGTCCCCAAAGTTTAATTTGGGTTAGTTTTCCATACGGAGAAGGATAGGGAATAGTTCTTCATATGGAAAAAAGGAAAAAAGTTTATATAGGCCTGGCATCGTGCGGGTTCTTAACGGGTTCAAAGTTGAAGATCTACATACACACACACGCGGGAGTAGACCATAGCATCGCGTATTTTTATAATTAATGCCTTGTTTGGTAATGCTTGTTAGAATAAGATAAAGTTTGAGAGTAAATCAAATTTAAAAAAATTAAAAATCCTAAAAGTTTGTTAGAAATGGGTTTTTGGGAAGGGTTTTGAGTTAACGGGTTCCAACGGGTTTAGCATGCAAGGCCCGTTAATTTGCTGGTTTTTTGAGTGCGGGCTTTTTTTTAGCCTGGATTAATAAACTGGTGGGTTTGTGTGGGTTTTTAGCGCGCTGGTATCGTGTGGGTTTGCTGGTTACGGGTTTAAATGTCAGGCCTATTTATATGGAATAGGAAAAGGAGAAGGAAAAAAAATGAGCTAGGTTATAGGGTCTAAGAAAAATAAGTAATTAAATAATAATATAATAAAGCTGAAAGAATGAAGCTAGTTCGATTTGGGCTTTGGGCCCTCCTCAAATCACTTAACTGATTGAAAAAACCCAAAAAAGAGATGAAACTGGAACACAATTCGAACCTTGGTGGGGAAGGACGCGAATTCTCCTCATTTCTGCTAGAGCAACAAAGATTTTCTTGTTTAGAGGAGCAAAGAGTATTTATATATACTATCTATATCATATTTACAGAAACTCCGGAGGCCCTCGGGAGCTGGTGGCCTGAGGCGGCTGCCTCAATCGACAGCCCTGACATGTTTTAATCCTTACTGGGCAGAAACCAAAAAAATTAGACAGAGCACAAGATTTTGGTTACGCAGTGAAAACCTCAAATATGAGATTAAAAACACTGCGGGGATCTTACTCTTGAGAACCCAAAATAAAATCAATTCACTAATTATGATGAAGGATATGTTTCTTTATGAACACAAGTAGCTCTAGCTCGGCTACAATCACTAGACTTAACTAATGAGATGTTTGTCTTCAACCTTGAACGCCTTCTTCACTTGAATGATCTTCAATTATCACTCTTCTTGCATCCACAACTTCTCTACTGGTCTTGAGAGAATCAATGCATGTAGGTGAATGAACAATGAAACACTTAGACATGGAACAAGTGTTTCATGGACTCCTATGGAACTCTTTCTAAGCAAGCAAGACACACAATAATTCTTGCATCAAAATCACGCCACAATCAACGCTGCTTTTCTGAATATATTGAGGAGAAAACAAATCATCAACAATTAAGACTTAACCTTAATTGGACTCCTACTAGGAAAGATCTTTTAATAAAAGATATCCAATTAAAATAAATAAATCCTAAATCACCTCGGATTTCAAAAGCACGATTTTATCAGTTGGAAAATATATTTGTAATATAACATATAAAAACCAAAAGATACTTTCTAAAATTGGACTCCCAAAAACTTAGGGTTGACTAGGACTAAGTGACTGACTCAGGGATTACAACACGAGTGTTTCTATTGAGACCTCCAAATCTGCTCACTTGACCTCATTCATAATCGAATTATTAAATTACATATATAACATACTATAAAATGACTATTAAGGACAATAATTATATCAAAAAAATATTATTTGTATTTCTCTAGACTTTCCAATTCAATAATAATCAGATTGCATTCTTTATTATTTTCCTTATCTATTTTCATTTTCCAATTTCACTACATACTCATTAAAGCATTCATATATATTTAATAAGAACTAAAACTATGATTAAGATCATGTGACATAAAAATATATGATATACATGTTGAACACATATTGTGAGGGAGAGCAAAATAAATCATATTATAACCTAAATCTAAGTCTATCTATTATATTTGTAAAAAAAAAAAAAAAAAAAAAAAGAGCTAGCATTTATAGAAAAACTAAAAAAAAATTAAAAATTAATCATGAGGTGCAGAAAATAGAGAAAAAAAACATTAAGAAAAAATGATTACTCTTTTTTTTTTTTGCACAACTAAAAGAAAAAAAAAGTTTTTAAAAAAAATCACACAATAGTTCATGTTATTTTCTTGTTGATTAGAAATTATTTTTGATTTTTTTTATTGAATAAGAGATTTATGTTGTCTGATTAAGGAATAGACATGTTGTGACGTCCCGAACCCGAATTCACCGGTTTACTAGTCATTTGGACGGTAAACAACTTTTACTTTCACTTTTACTGTCATTTCAATGCTTTTAGGGGGCCCTAAAAGTTGACTTTTTGTTCGGGTCAAAATTTGAGAAAATTTCCTTCATGAAAGTTGTAGAGGACGTTAAACCGAGCACGTGCATATGTGGTACGTAAAAATCGGAGTTCGTATGCAAAAGTTATAAGCGAAATGGTAAAGTTACTGTTCATGGTAAGTTTCTATAAATAGGACGAGTTACTGTGGTAAGTTTCCATTTTCGGAAACTTACCGAGCCCTCTCCTTTCTCTCTCCTCGACTCTCTCTTCCTCTCCGACCTCGTCACCTTCTTCCGGCCATAACTCCTCCATCCGGCGACGGATTTTGACGTGTAAGATGTCGTTGGAAAGCTCTCTTCCTTCTCTTGATTTCTGGGTTCGTTTCGTAGCTTAATATGAACTGTGGAAGGTGCAGCAACGAGAAGAAGATGACGGTCACTGTAGCATTTTTGAGGCAGCGTCGATATTTTCCGATTCCGGCCACCAACCGGCGTGCCACCGGTCACCAGAGGAGCGCCTCCTCCCTCCGAGCACCCTAGCAACCTTGGTTTTCCACGATTTGGCCGGAAAACCACGGATCGAAGGAAAAACTCCTCCGGCTGCAGTTTGAAGCTTTTGCCGATTTCCGGCGATTCCGACCACCTCCGGTCCCCATCTCGCCGTCGAAGGTTCGGTTTTCATCACTGATCATTTCCCCTATGGCCTTGTATCACGATTTGTTGTGTAGATGCCGAATCGACGAATTGAAATTCTAGGGTTCTTGAGGATTTCTGGGTTTTTGTTCATTGAATCGATTTCGGCCATTTTTAATTGTTATTTGGGAATGTTGTAGTTGAGAAGTTGAATCAGTGTGTTGAGAAGGTGCTACTGCCAAATTTTGGTGGCCATCGGAGATGGTGGCGGCGGCGCCGCCACTGTGGGCGGCGGTAGCGGCGGCTAGGGTAGTTTATAAATTTCAATTTTTAGCTAGTTGAATTCTATAATTATCATAGAGCTTATATATGAAGTTTGGTGAATTTTGGAGGAGTTTGGAATTGTTTGTGAATTTTCGAAGTTTGGAGTTTTGTGGTGGAATTATGGGAAATCCGGCCGTCGGATTTCCCTCGTTTTCATTATGGAATATGTAAATTGAGGAATTAGAATTGTGGAAGAGATTTGGGTTGAATTTGAGAAGTATTGGAGATAGGGATTTTCGGATTTCGTTTAAGTTCGTAATTATTTTATCGGATTGCCGTTTACGGAAATATAATTGTGTACAGGGCAATGTCGCGAGCTACGGTTAGATGAAGGAACTCGTTTGCGTGGTTGCCAATAGTACTGTGAGTGGACATTTGTTTTTAAATTAATTCCGCATGCAGTATTATTAGTATTTTCTTCCAATTGAGATTTAATTATGTTTTGAATATTTGAGATTTAGTTTATCGAGATTTATTTATGGATTACGAGATTAGTATTGAAATTCCTTCCCGAGGGCTTTTAGTAGATTTTTGAGATAGTCATTCATGAGTTATTGAGTTGGGAAATGATTTTCGGGAAGTGACTGATTCAGAAAATATTATGAGAATTTTGGATTTCAAATATCGGTTTTTATGAGGATTCACGAGTACGAATGTTTCATCGAATATTTGAGCATGATTGATTTATCGAAATTTATTGAGCTTTGAGCTCCGCACTTATCAGCTTTGAAGTTAGATTGAGTTTTCTTTCCGAAAGCATTTATTGATTTATAGAGTATTTGATTTTATGCTTTCGAGGACTTATTGAGATATTGAAGTTTGATTTAGCGAGATAATCCTGAGTTATGCTTTCGGTAAATTTTTAATGTTTTATTGAAGTAACAGCGAGTTTCTTTCTGAAAGCAAGTAATTGAAAGAGGTTGTTTCCAGTTTCCAGTTTATCGAGGAGGCTATTCAGTTTATTAAGGAGGCCAGTTTTGGCGCATGCGTATCTTACCTAGTTGGCAGTCCCTTCTAGGTAATAGTCTGGTTGGCAGTCCCTTCCAGACTACAGCTCGGTTGGCAGTCCCATCCGATGCGTCACCTGGTTGGCAGTCCCTTCCAGATGACATGAGGTAGTTAGTCGGCAGTCCCGTCTACTACCTGTGGTTAGTCGGCAGTCCCGTCTACTACTTGTGGCTAGTTGGCAGTCCCTTCTCTCCACCGCCTCCTATCCCGGTTGGCAGTCCCTTCCGATGCGTCATCTGGGTGGCAGTCCCTCCTAGATGGCATGAGATGACTAGACAGCAGTCCTTTCTAGTCATCAAACGAGCCTCATGAAAAGGATGTTTTTATAAGGATTGAGGATGCGATTTTAAGAGGTTTCAAGATGTTCTTGTTATGTGATTGAGATTTCAGTAAAGAGGATGATTAAGAGTGTTTTCAAGATTGTTACTGCATGCGAGGTTTTAGAGAATAACTTGGGAAAGCATTAAGTTTTACTTATTCATTTGAAATTACTTATTTTTCGTCCACTCACTCTAACGGATTTTAAATGTTTTCCCCTGGGCCCTTCGGTTTTAAATGCCCAGTTTGCAGGCCAGTTTAGCTTGAGGTCGAGCGTACTTGGGGTTGAGGCATAGCTGTCATAGCTTCCGCATTATAAAAGTATTGGTCGTTTATCTTGTATTCTACTTTCTTGTACGCCTGAGAAATAGATTGCTCTGATATCTCTTGAGATTAATATTCTTAAGTTTCAGAATTGTTTTGTGATATGAGAGATGTTGTGATATAGGGAGCAGGGTGGCTCCAGGAGAATAAGGATGGATGATTTAGAAGTGTAATTGTTTTTCTACAGGTTTTGGGTTGTCCATTTTTAGGGGAAGTTCTGTTAAATTTTTGGTAGAATTTCTTCTAAGGTGGGCCCCGCAGGGCCTCTTCGGATTTCAGGGTGAAATCCGGGGCGGGTCCTGTCACATGTAATTAAGATTATAGAGTAATTAATCATTGAAATGACTAAGTTTTTTTAATTTTAAAGATAATAGTTTGTTTGCAAATTATGAGTGAGGTTATTTAAGGAACTTTAGTGAGGTGTAGTGAGTAAATTTAGTATTTGAAAATTTGATAGGAGGTGCAAAAAGCATAGAGGTCAAGTGAGCAAATTTGGAGGTTCCAATAGAAAAACTCTTACAACACATGTTGCAATCTCGTGCTTATGCATGAGATGCAATTACCTAAAATTCTCCGAAAGCAGTTTTGATGAACTTTACAGGCTTCTTCAGTGCTTTGTAGTTTGTATAGGGATACCAACACATCAAGTGCAAACCTTATACTTACAACAACTAAATGCTTTCATTAGTTCAATGTACTATAATGTGAAAATTGTGGTTTGATCTTTGGTTTGGCCAAAGGGTGGTCTATTTGAGTTGACCCCATACCTTTTTCCTGTATCTTTGCAAAGTAAGTCATCTGAGAGTTCAAGAGACCGTAAAAAATGAATTCTTTTTCTTACTGGTTCATGCAGGGACTAGGACAGATTGATTGGAAAAAGTTGTTGACTGAAACTTACGAGTTAACAGGAAACTTACGAGTTAACAGAAGAATGCTTGCAAATCAATTATTATGGTGCTAAAAGAACAGTTGAAACACTAATTCCACTCCTCCAGCTATCTTATTCACCAAGAATTGTTAATGTTTCATCCTCCAGGGGAAAGTTAAAGAACATACCAAGTGATTGGGTGAGAGGAATTCTTAGTACTAATGTTGAGAACCTGAGCGAAGAGAGTGTAGATGAAATATTGACAGAGTTTCTAAACGACCTCAAGGAGAGTTTACTTGAAAGCAAGGGTTGGCCTTTCATGATGTCAGGCTATACAGTCTCAAAAGCAGCAATGAATGCGTATACAAGGATTCTAGCCAAGAAGTACCCCGGTTTTCGCGTCAACTCTGTCTGCCCTGGCTATGCCAAAACATATATAAACTTCAATACAGGTGTCTTACCTGTTGAAGAAGGTGCTGCAAGTGCCGTGTATTTAGCATTGCTGCCTAATGATGGCCCCACAGGCCAATTCTTTTTTCGATCTGAAGTACAAAGTCTTTAAACGAAGATTGATTTATGCAATTATATCAGTGTTCTAAAAAAGGTCTCGCCCAGGCAGCCTAGGCGCTGGGCGGCAGCAGACCGAGGCGAGTAAGGGCTGATCGGCGGGCTTAGACGGGGAGGAATTAGGCGGCGTGGGCGATCTTCCAGGTTAGGTAGCTCCCTTTTTTTTTTTTTTTTTTTTTTTGTGAGACCTAAACTCCAAAATGACCATATTTGATCCCCAAACCATTCAATCACCAAAACTGGAAAATAGGCCGTATTTGCTCTCCCTACCACGCCTCTGCTTCATGTCTCCACTGGATCTCCCTGCAAGCCACCACCGCAGCTTCCTCCCAAGCCACCTCCAGCTTCCCCCCACGCCACCTCCAACTTCCCCCCAAATGAAGATCTTGAAATCTGAGAAATATGAGAGAGACTGGAGGTTGGTGGCTATTGGTTTTGCCCAAGAGAGGAAGAAAATATCATAATGAACACTGTTGTTTGGAGAGAGAGAGAGAGAGAGAGAGAGAGAGAGAGGGAGACTATTTGTCGAGAGAGAGAGAGAAGTGGCTGCTGTTTGTTGAGACAGAGACGCTAGATGGGCAAGTGGCTGCCTTTCTAAGCATAATTGACTATACTATTTTAAAAAAAAGAAAGCATAATTGACTATGTTAGCCGCTTAGGCGTGTAGTTTCAAAATATATATATGTTAGGCGTGTCATACACTCATACTAAGGCTTCCACGTTTCCTATATTAAATTATTAAATATATTCAATGAGCTATTGGAGAATGGAGATTGAGAGGGAGAGGGAGGGGAGGAGAGCGGGAGGAAGTGAGGAACATGGATAAAAATAAAGTTTTTTGTCTTTCACGTTTCCTCTTTTTTGGTCTTCTACTCTTCCCTATGTTTCTCTTTTAATTCATTGGTTATGTATGTGGGCACCAGAATCTTAGAATAAGATATAGTTGTATAGAATTTTTTTTTTTTTTATATAACGTATATTCACTTAAAGGGCTATATAAACTCTTATATATATATATATGATATAAAAATAAATAAAAAATACAAAACCGCCTAGGTGCCGCCTAGGCACCCACCTAGCCGCCTGGACGCTCCTCCCCAACTCACCGCCCGACTAGCGCCCACTGTTTTTACGAACCTTGATTATATGTTAGTTGTAAGGCGATAAAATTTTTATTAGAGGACAATAACAGCTTCTATTGAGGAGCAATAAAACTTGTACTAGTTTTTAATGAAGGGCAATAAAAATTTATTGAGGGGCTACAAAAGTATCCGACAACCTCTTCTGTGACCTATGAGATTTTCGACAACATTTTCGGTGAAGTCCGGTGACCGGAAACTGGCAACCGATGACTGGAATCTTGCAAGGTTTCCAGCGAAAATCAGTGACCTTTGGGGAAGGCTCTTACAACTTCTCTCTCTATGTGAGGTGTAAGGGCAAAATTATCCCCAAAAAAAATAAAAACAAAAAGCTTGGGTAGTGGGGAACAAAATGAGACATCTTAAGGGTGATAGTGAAAATTAATAAGGATTAAATGCAATTTAGCCCCTCAAACTTTAGGCCAAACATCAGTTTGGTTCCTTTTTTTTTTTTAATCAAACTCATCCCTGATCTCCTAAATTGCATCAACTTCGTCCAAAATTTGAATTGGACTCCGAAGATGACGTCATGCGTTGAGTTGGAGCGGGCAAGGAGATCTCACATTTCTGATTTTAAACCCACAAAAAGGGCAAAATGGACATTTCAAATTTAATTTAATTTCTAAATTTTTTTTCTCTTATTTTTCTCCCTTCTGCCTTCTGAAACCTCCTCTCTCTCTCTCTCTCATTACCAACCACCATGAATCTCTGCTCACAAGCTCCCACTACCCACCACCCCAACCAAACTCCACACCCGCTCAAAACCGCCCCCTCCCCCACTGCACATCATATCCATTTTCTTCTCCCAAAATCAAAATTGCAAACAAAATCCAATCCAAATAAAATCGTAAGATGAGCCCAACTTCAAATCACTAATGTCTAAAAGCAAAATCCAGAAATTCAAACAAAAACAAAAAACAAAAAAAACCAGCAATTTCTGCATTTGCAATTGTGATTGATATTTGATTCCGGTTGCAGAAGGAAGTCAGGAAGCAGATCAAAGCCAAGGAGGGGCTTGGTCAACTCGTCGGCCCCCGTTATCGGGTAAGGTCTCCTTCATCGACGCGTCGACCTCCGCAATCCTACCCTCCAAGTTAATAAACGCCATGGGCGGGGCGGAGGCGGAGCTGTAAGCCAGGCGCATGAATACCTGGACCAAACTGCAGACGAAAACATGTCAGGGAAGATTTGGAAGAAAATTCAAATGCAGAACATGTCAATAAAATCACCCAAAAATGTAGACAAATAGAAGAACGAGAAACACACATGCCTGTAATATGATCATTTACAGACTCATAAGAAGCGGTATCAGTTGAATAAGAGAACCCAACTCCAATTGGTGTCTCCAAAAAGAGCATGTTTGCTTCTGCAAATCAAATCAATGAGAATGTCAAACAATCAGAACCATTGGATTGTTCTGAAACCACCCATCAGTGAAATCACCAAACTCCATAAGAAGTACATACCTTTATTCCAACTATATTCGTTTTTAACCAATACCTCTCCACTAGGCCTAAATGGCCCATTTTCAGAAAATGCTCCAACGCCCAGAGTAGAACAACCGGCCCCTGTATACCAAAATCAAAACCCAGAAAAAAAAATTTCAAAAAGATGGAAACTTTAGACTTCCCACTTGCCGAAGATACGAAGGAACTTGAGCCAGCGGGGTCGCTGGGTTGTGGGTAGGGCTTTGCGAGAGCGGCGATGAGCGAAGGGGTGTGAGACGGTGGAAGTGGCACCGGTTTTTCAGGTCTGAGCGGAGAGGTCGACGGCGGTTTCGCTTCTGATGGACTGATGACTCAGATCTCTGGTGTTAGCGGCGGTTTGGTGAGCAAGAGTGACAGGGATGACATCAAGAATGAGATGCAGATTATGCAGCACATCCGTCGAGATCTGATGCTTTCCTTGATTCCGTTTTTGTTCAGATTTTTGGATTGCTTTTTCTTTCGATTGTCTGGTTTTGGTTGATTGTTTGTGTTAGATCTGTTTAGCTTGTGAGCAGAGATTCATGGTGACCGGCCGGTGTTCATGGCGGCTGGGATTGAGAGAGAGAGAGAGAGAGAGAGAGAGAGAGGAGGTTTCAGATTTGAGTGCGAGGCAGAAGGGAGAGAAAATAAGAGAAAAAAAAAATTTAGAA
This sequence comes from Rosa chinensis, assembly GCF_002994745.2. Classification (NCBI taxonomy): domain Eukaryota; kingdom Viridiplantae; phylum Streptophyta; class Magnoliopsida; order Rosales; family Rosaceae; genus Rosa; species Rosa chinensis. Next base: position 46,812,680 of record NC_037088.1, on the reverse strand, counting down.
ATTAGATTAAATTTGAAATGTCCATTTTGCCCTTCTTGTGGGTTCAAAATCAGAAATGTGGGACCTCCTTGTCGGCTCTAGCTCAGCGCATGGCGTCATCTTCGGAATCAAATTTGGATAAATTCCTCCTATGGTACCTGAGGTATTGCTACTTGGACAGTTTGATGCTTGATGTATTAAAGGGGACAGTTTGGTACTTGAAGTTAGACTCTGTTTGACACTTTGGTACTTCTGTTAATTTTTCTGTTAAATGTAAAGATAAAATTGACATTTAGGATATATGTATAAAAACAAAATAAAAAAACATGAGTTTCTGGGTTGATTTTCTTCATAATTTTATAGGTATGAATTAATGTTTATGGGTTATGTTGAAGGTGAAATATTCGAATTTTATGTTTAAGAAATATAGTAATCATATAGTGAACACCCATGAGAGTACTGTATTAAAACTAGTCTCGTACAACTAAATTTTTTAAACATAAAATTCAATTATGTCAACTTTAACATAACCTAAAAGCATTAATTCATTTTCATTTTCTCTTAAATGACCTAAAAAATGATGAAGACCTAAAATAATACCAAATAATATCATCGCATTGTGTTTATGAAGAGGAGGAAAAATCCAAGTTTTATAGGAAAAATCAGTGGATTCATAGAGAATAGTACAAAAAAAAATACCTGATTATTATATTTCTTTAACATAAAATTTGAATATTTCACCTTCAACATAACTCATCAAATGCTTAATTGCATCCCTTCGTATCCTTGCTAGGTTTTATTTCCGATGCTTTGTTGCATCTAGTATTTCTCTTGCTATTTTATATTTTGATGTAGTTTCTACATCTATCAGTTATAATTTTTATTCTGTTTATTATTAATAAAATTGAGTTGATAGTTTCTCAAAAAAAAAAAAAACATAACTCATAAACATTAATTCATACCTATAAAATTATGAAGAATGGCAATCAACCCACAAACTCATGTTTTTTTATTATGTTTTTATACATATATTCTAAATGTCAATTTTATCCTTACATTTAACAGAAAAATTAACAGAAGTACCAAAGTGTCAAACAGAGTCTAACTTCAGGTACCAAACTGTCCCCTTTAATACATTGGGTATCAAACTGTCCAAGTAACAATATCTCAGGTACCATAGGAGGAATTTACCCATCAAATTTAAATTTTGGACGAAGTTGATACAATTTGGGATATTAGGGATGAGTTTGATTAAAAAAAAAAAAGAGGGACCAAACTGATGTTTGGCCTAAAGTTTGAGGGACTAAACTGAATTTAATCCAACTAATAATTAGGTGAGGTAAGGGGATTAATGTCCCTATAATTAGGGTAAAGAGACATTTTTCCATAAAAAATAAAAAAAATCTTCTAGTATTAATCAACCAATTAAGCCTGTGTAGATCCATGCCTCTACTGCTTTTGTATGCTAATTAATACTTACCTATGCTGATAAACACCTTCTCATGTTAACATCCACAGCAACATTTTTTCTACTAGCAATCTATGCAGAAATAAAAGTGTTGGTGAAATTACAATAAAATTATAATTTCTATATGAGAAACTCGTTGACAAAAGGCTGAGGCGCGGGTATCTCGCTCTCTTTAAGGAGATTCAAGCCCTCTGCGGAACAATGCCGGTGCACCAGAAATCTCTTGACTTGTCCCCTCTAGGATACAACAGCCCAACAACAAGTTGTGTGGCTCACACCAATCTGCACAAATTGGAGGAACCCAAACCTCTACCAAAAGAACACCTTTCTCTGGCCAAAAAATACACAAGACTCTTTGGGGGATTTTGGAAAGAAAGTTGATGGGTGAATAGTTGAGTAAAAGTTTGATGTGTTTTAGCGTGCAACAAATGGTGCTATTTATAGGCTCTTAGAACACTCCCTACAATTAATAGGGTAGTAACCAAATGCCATAGGTTACAAAAATTAAAACCCAAAATAAATCAAAATAAAACACCATGAGTTACAAAATAAAATTCAAAATAAATTCTGAATTTAAACACACAAATAAATTCATAAATTAAACACAAAATAAATTCACCCAAATTTAATTTCAATAATAAATAAAATATTAAAATGTTACAACATTCCCCCACTCATTTTAATATTTAAAAAACAAATATAAACCAAAGTTACCGGCCAGACGAACCATTATGCATCATGAAGGTGTGCTCTGCATTGAACCTTCACTTAGTGAAACAGCAATTCCTACTCCAGAGTTGATAGTGGTCTCAGACTTGAACTACAACTGCTTAAGGGAAAATAAGAATTACTGCTCAAACATAATAATTCAGGTGTTAATTTGAGCTTTATTAGCCAGCACGTTACGGCCTTGTGCTTATCCCGGTTTTCATGAGTATATTTCAAGAATAAGCCCAATTCTTATAGAGAGCGGCCCCACTCTCACACTCATATAGGTAAAATCCGTCAAGGATGCTCTTGTAACTATGACATCCTACTCATATGAGCTACAGATTTTATTAAGAGTTTTAAGTGAACTCAACCTTCATATACGTTACAAGATTAATGCACTTACATCATAGGGATGAGTAAGAAAATATGGTGCATTTTTCTTATGGCCACCTTATGATTCGTTTTTCCCATTGAACCCAGTTTTTAGGATCTCTAATCACCGGGTTGGGTGTCCTCATATATGGCTCATGATGATATGGGCTTCAATCCCATCCCCCTCGATGTATTCCAGACCTTTTCTCTTGCCAAGCCCTTAGTTAAAGGATCTGCAAGATTATCACATGATTTAACATAATTCACATTAATAATTCCATCACTCAAATATGATCTCACAGTACTGTGCTTTCTTCTTATAGGTTTGGATTTACCATTATAATAACAGTTATTTACTCTACCAATAGCTGCAGTGCTATCACAATGAATCAATATAGGTGGTATAGGTTTTTCCCACAAGGGAATTTCATGCAATAAATCTCTCAACCAATTTGCTTTTTCACTTGCTGAAGCTAGAGCAATAAGTTCAGCTTCCATGGTTGAATTAGAAATTATTGTTTGCTTCTTTGATTTTCAACAAATAGCACATCCACCTAATGAAAAAATATAACCAGTGGTAGAGAGAGAATCACCTGACAGAGTATTCCAATCGGCATCACAAAAGCCTTCAAGTACAGCAGGATATTTTTTATAAAATAATCCATAATTTTTAGTACCAAGCAAATATTTCATAACACGCTCAATTGCATGCCAATGTTCTTTACCTGGTTTACTTGTGAACCTACTAAGTACTCCAACTGCATACGCAATGTCAAGTCTAGTGCAGTCAGTTGCATAGCGCAAACTGCCAATTATGCTAGCATATTCCTTTTGATTAATCACATCATTTTCACTTTCAACAGGAAATAAGTGAACAATAGAATCAAAAGGAGTAGACACATGCTTGTGGCCAACATAATCATATTTCTTCAAAATTTTCTCAATATAATGTGACTGATCAAGAAAAATACCATCACATGTTTTTGTTATTTTCATGCCCAAAATAACATTAGCCTCACCAAGATCTTTCATATCAAAATTGCTCTTAAGCATAGTTTTTGTCTCATCAATTACATGCAAATTTGAGCCAAAAATTAACAGATCATCCACATAGAGACTAATAATAACATGTGAATTTTTCCAAGATTTATAATATATGCACTTGTCACATTCATTTGATTTATAACCATTTTCAATCATGCAGGAATCAAATTTTTCATGCCACTGTTTAGGAGCCTGCTTTAAACCATAAAGGGATTTAGATAACTTACATACCTTGTGCTCTTGACCAGGTTCTATAAAACCTTCTGGTTGGTCCATATAGATCTCTTCATCTAAATCACCATTTAGAAAAGCTGTTTTCACATCCATTTGATGAATAATCAAATCATGAATTGCAGCAATAGCAATCAATAATCTAATGGATGTAATCCTTGTAACCGGAGAAAAAGTATCAAAAAAGTCTAGATCATGTTTTTGCTTAAAGCCTTTAGCAACAAGTCTAGCTTTATATTTGTCTACACTTCCATCCGGTTTGAGCTTTTTTCTAAGGACCCATTTACACCCAATGGTTTTAAAACCTGTTGGTAAATCTATTAATTTCCAAGTATTATTAGAAATTAGAGACTCCATTTCATCATTTACAGCCACTTTCCAAAAAATTGCATCTGGTGATGATAAAGCTTCATGTAAAGAAATAAGATTTTCCTCAATATTATAAACATAATAGTCAGGGCCAAAATCTTTTTCAACTCTAGCTCTCTTACTTCTTCTAGGTTCATTTTCATTAGTTTCTTGTATATGCAAATTAGAAGAAGAAGAACTAGGTTGTGAAAAAATATTTTCTCTAGATTCTTGACCCCCACTATTTTTTGATTTAAAAGGAAATTTTTCTTCATGAAAAATTGCATCACCAGATTCAATCACAAAATGATTTTCAACATCAAGAAATCTATAGGCTGTACTATTTAAAGCATATCCAACGAAAACACAAGTAGTAGCTCTAGCACCCAATTTTGGTCTTTTAGGGTCAGTTAACCTCACAAAGGCTAGACAACCCCAAACTCTAAGATAACCCAAATTTAGTTTATGCCCCTTCCACACCTCAAATGGTGTAATTTTTGTATTTTTATGTCGCACTCTATTCAACACATAACAAGCAGTTAAAACTGCTTCACCCCAAAGATTAGAGGGAGCACCTGAATCAATCAACATGGCATTTGTTAACTCAATCAAAGTTCTATTTTTTCTTTTTGCCACACCATTAGATGCAGGTGAATAAGGTGGAGTAACTTCATGAATCACTTCTAAAGATTGAACAAAAGAATTGAATTCAGAAGAATCATATTCTCTCCCTCTATCACTTCGGAGTCTTTTAATTTTTCTACCGAATTGATTTTCAACCTCAAGGAGGAACTCTTTAAATTTGGCAAAAGCATCACTTTTATTTTTCAACAAATAGACATAAGCATATTTAGAACAATCATCAATAAAAGTGATAAAGTACCTGTTACCTCCACAAGTTAAAATTCCCTCAAATTCACACAAGTCTGTATGAATTAATTCCAATAGCTCGGTATTCCTTTCAACATTTTTGTGAGGCCTTCTAGTAATTTTTGCTTTACTGCAAGTCTCACATTTTTCAAAATCTTTTTGCACTGAAGGAATTAAACCCAAGCTACTTATGATTCCCACATATCTACTATTTATATTACATAAACGTGCATGCCAAAAATTCAAAGAAGAGAGCATGTAAACTGAAGTAGATGCTTTATTATTGTTCTCAACATTCAATTTGAATATGCCATCACAAGCATAACCTTTACCCACAAATACACCTTTTTTGGTGATCACATATTGGTCAGATTTCATAGTTTGTTTAAAACCAGCCTTATTAAGAAGATAACTAGACATCAAATTTTTTCTCATGGAGGGTGTATGTAACACATCTTTCAAAGTTAGCACACTACCAGAAGTAAATTTGAGTTCCACCTCACCAGTTCCAAGCACATGAGTAGTATGTGAATCTCCAAGCATAACTGTTTTGGGCTCCTTAAAAGGAGTGTATTTCTTGAACCAATCTTTATCATAGCAGATATGCCTATTAGCACCACAATCTGCCCACCATCCTTCAACACTTTGAACCATATTTACATCAGTTATCATTGCCACATATGGTTCTTCAGTGACGTGAGCTTGAGGAACAGCCTCACGTTTTCGATAATTGCAATTTCGAGCAATATGCCCACTTTTGCCACAAACATAACAACAAGTATATTGTTGCTTATTTTCTGAAGGAGGATATTGGTTCTTATTCACATAGCTTGGTTTGCCTTTATTCTGTTGGTGAGGTTTACCAACTTTTTTCATATTTTTCTTCTTTGGCTGCATAAGAGAATTTTTATGAAAATGACCATTGGGCATATTATTATTGGAAGATACTAAATTTACCTTAGAGGTGTCATTGTTTGTATCTTGCATAAGAACATCTTGACCTCTTACTTCCTCCTCAACGCAGATGCGAGTCGTCAAGGTCTCCAAGGAAATCTCCTTGTGTTTGTGACGCATGGATTTTTGGAACTCTCTCCATATTAATCTACAAAACTTATCAATATTTCTTTGAATAACAGTGAGTAGTTCATTATAATCATAAACAATATATGAGAAATAAGTCAAGAGATAAAAAATAATATTTATACTCATCTTTCTCAAATTGAGATATCCCAGATTGTCGAACGGTTTCTCTTTTGCATGCTCCATGTTGTTGAATCTCCTTAAAATTGTTGGTGAAATTACAATAAAATTATAATTTCTATATGAGAAACTCGTTGACAAAAGGCTGAGGCGCGGGTATCTCGCTCTCTTTAAGGAGATTCAAGCCCTCTACGGAACAATGCCGGTGCACCAGAAATCTCTTGACTTGTCCCCTCCAGGATACAACAGCCCAACAACAAGTTGTGTGGCTCACACCAATCTGCACAAATTGGAGGAACCCAAACCTCCACCAAAAGAACACCTTTCTCTGGCCAAAAAATACACAAGACTCTTTGGGGGATTTTGAAAAGAAAGTTGATGGGTGAATAGTTGAGTAAAAGTTTGATGTGTTTTAGCATGCAACAAATGGTGCTATTTATAGGCTCTTAGGACACTCCCTACAATTAATAGGGTAGTAACCAAATGCCATAGGTTACAAAAATTAAAACCCAAAATAAATCAAAATAAAACACCATGAGTTACAAAATAAAATTCAAAATAAATTCTGAATTTAAACACACAAATAAATTAATAAATTAAACACAAAATAAATTCACCCAAATTTAATTTCAATAATAAATAAAATATTAAAATGTTACAATAAAAAGTATATTAGTCAGTCCAGGTCCAAGGACATATCGCTCATTTTTAAGACGATATATCCTAATAATTAAGTCCTAGACTTCCTAGCAATTTCTCCAAATTGCATGAAAGATTGGATATAACTAATCTCAAACACTAGTTATGATTCTCAATTACTTGAACTCATGATTTACCTAGACCTGTAAATGGACCGGATTTTGATCCAGACCCGCTCCAAATCCGTGGCTATTGGACGGGTTTGGATGGAAAATTTTGATCCGTTGATCCGTTAATGATCCGAATCCGTTAACCCGTTTATTTAACGGATCAAATACGGATTTAAGTCGATCCGATCCGTTAATGATCCGGCCCGTTTTCTTAATAATAAAATATTATTTTTTATTAATATATTATTATTTTTTAAAAATATAAAATATAAAATATGAAGAATTTCTAATACAAATTTTTTGCAGAAATCTAAGGGACAGTCCATCACCCAAGATTCCAAGAAGCATTAAGAATTTTGATAATGTGATTCTACTTTTGATGATATTTTTCATTTTGTTTTAATATTTTATTAATATCTTATGAGGTATCATGATATAAATTTAATATTACTATTTAAAATTTTAAAATATTTGAAATTATAAACGGGTCGGATTAGCGGATCGGGTATCCGTTAATTCGGCGGATACAGATTTGGATCGAGTTATCAATGATCCGCCGGGTTAACGGAGCGGGTTTGTATCGAATTTTTTTTTAAGTAAACGGGTTTGGATTTAGGTCGATCCGATCCAAATCTGATCCATTTACAGGTCTAGATTTACCCACCATCTATTGGCCATCAAGTTGAAATTGAATGCAGAGGCCGTATGTGCAATGACAAAAGCAGATTATTTTCCGAAAGTGAATTGTCTATCAAAGTTTTCTCTAGAGCATTAATAGTTACGACCAACCAAAGTCACTCAGTATTTCTTGATACGCTCAAAGCAAACATATAATTTAACCCTGAAAATATCGTTAGTAGTATAAGCAAATAGGGATCGTTCTATTCCGGGGATTGAGGGTACACCTGTAATTGCAAAAATAATTAATTAATTAGTAAAAGTAAAAAGTATTATTTACAAAAAGAATATATACAAATAACGAAATAAAAGGGGGGTTTAAGAATTATAAAATCAAAAGTTAAAGAAAATCAAATAAAGAAAACGTAAAAACATATATACAAGGGTGGAACGCAAGGAAGAAAGATCAAAACCAATTCCATGTAATCGAATTCGATTCAAACCCTATAATTGTTCATCTAAGTCATGAGAAAGGAGTTGATCATGTGAAACATTCGAAAGCAAATGATTTCCCATATTTTACTTTTCAATGCTAATTAACCTAAGCGAAAGCACCTAGATCAATCCTATCAAACAGGCATTCAAGGACTAGAAAGCTAGTTAATCATAACATGTTTAACGCATTACACATAGAGAAAGGCTATCAACTCAAGTGTACAACTTAGTTATGGAAAAGTCCACCTAATTGCAATCATCTTCAATTAAATTCGATTCTTGTCCAGAACCTTTACTACTTTTGATTCAAGTTACACAAAGTAAAAAGTTGATTCATGTTCTTAAACCTAGCACCAATTACATGCAAATCCTATAAGTGTCGACCCAAATAAGATAAACATATAAAAGTTTTCTGTAAAGCAAATTTAATCGAACAAACTCACATAAGCAACTTAGAATCTCAATTATAGAATTCGAAAACTTTATTTAAACATAGAAATTGGGCTTAAACTTTGCCCTAAACGTTATTGTTAACTAGAAATAAGTTCATACGAAATCAAACAAGGAAACCAAAAAGGTTACAAGGAAAAGGAACGAATTACACCGTGAGTGGAGATGGAGATGGAGAGCTAGATGGTTGGATCTTGAATCTTGGAAGCAAGCCTTCAAGGTGGATGATGGAGGATATGATCTTCACGGCTCATTCTTCTTCTTCCTCTCCTTGCTTGAAAACGCAGAGCTTTGCAACTAGAGAATGGAGAGAATTTTTCTGAATGAAGAGGTGTTGTGGTGTTGTTCTTCTGGTTGATGGTGTGTTGCTTGCTTGAAAACGCAGAGCTTTGCAACTAGAGAATGGAGAGAATTTTTCTGAATGAAGAGGTGTTGTGGTGTTGTTCTTCTGGTTGATGGTGTGTTGGTGTTGTGTAGAGAATGCTCCTATTTATAGGAGGATGGCAACTTAGTCTCCAAGTCTTCAAGATTGATCCACACAGCATTAGCCAATCAGAGAACGCCACGTCAGCTCTGCTATGTCATCCAACCAATAAGAAACCTCCAATTTAACACCTTGATTTAGGGAGATTATTTTTGAATTAATTGCATGATTATTTTCTGATTTATCTCCTCAAATAACTATCCAATCATGCCACACAGCTTCGACCAATCACAGAATGCCATGTCAGCTCTGTTGAGTCATCCAGCCAATCAGAAAGCTCCAAAATAAATCCATAATCTTTCCAAATATATTATTGCTGATTTTCCCAAGATTTAATCTGATTTTTCTCTTAATTTTCGGCCAAAATTCTCTTGAGTGAAAATAGGAATGAATCTGGACTTGTTTTGGACTTTTTCTCCCTTAAATCTCTCCATGGCATCATTATCCTTGATCATCTCTTGATTTTTGACATTAACTCCATAATTTCCCATGGCAAAATCAGCTTTAATTCCCCATAATATCTCCCACGTTATCATGTGGTCTCCTAATGCCTTCAGGTTTCCTAACCTCATCAAGATTCCTGCGTTGACTGGGATTCCTAGTCGGACCAGGAAAACTCCATTTCTTCATGTCAGCTCCATTTATTCCAAGGTACCTAGAAAATAAAAATTATATTAAAATTTATTTATTTAAGGAAATAACTAAGAAAAATATGAGGAAATAATTATTAAAATGTCGCATTAAAATGCTCCTATCATTTCTACCACAAGTTGAAATAGATTTTGCTAACTAAAGAAAATTATCATGTCATTGTGTTTAGAATTGACTACTTATTTTCTTTATTCAAGATGAGAAAACTTGCGGTGTTTCATACATCAGTTTTATGGAATCGCCTTCAACATCCCCATGGCCAATTTTTACTCCGTAGTTACATGACTAGCAGAACAATAAGAAGACACTTTTCGAATAAAACAGGGGACACCTTCAGATGGAAAAAAAAAAAATTAGAACAACAAATAAGGACATTTAGTATAATTTATACACATTTTCAGTTAGACAGTTTTTAGTATAGAACCAGCCATAGCGGAATTTCCAGAGAGGATCTATTGGCTTTTTAACTTTTACTACTAGTAGAATCAGAATCATGAAATTATCATGTTGATTGATTCCTAATTTACTGACTACTGAAGTAAAATTTCATCATATGGGGAAGGAAAAGTATACCTTAATGTTCAAGAATTGGTATTAGCAGTCACAATTTCCAAAAGAAAAATATCATGCATGTTAGACTTCAATATATAGGTTCCTGACTTTGCATCTCTCATATAGGTTAGAGGCTATAGCCGGCTAGGCTGCTCTTAAGATTTTAAGGGATCTTTGGAGTAATCTATCATTAATGAATCTTTAGTTAATTTCTCTTGTATTAAGGAATCTTATTCTAGTATTAATCAACCAAACCAATCTTACACAGGCGGCTGCAGTACAGAACCATCGTTAAGTACAAAAATGGTTCTTTGTGTATGGTGATATAATGAGCCGTATGCGGACAGTCAGATTGTATGTATATGGAAGGTTACTGCACAATTTGACAGTATACTTATCAGCAATATTACGAAGCGGTATCTTTCACAGACAGTATGATCATTCTAGAGAGAATCAAGTCAATTGATATTAAAAACCAGCTAGCTAGCTTGATCTCTATATATAGCTTACTTAGGATTCAACTTCCTCAGACCAACCAAAACAAAACCAGCAAGAGTACTCAGAAGAACATGAAGTACCACTTTTGTTCTTCCGGTGCTTTTCTCTTCATCTTCATCATTCTTGTAACAATCTGTTTGAGCATTGAAGCTCAAACCTGCAATCCAAGTGGCAAAATAGTCGGTAAAAAGCCTCCTCCGGGACAATGTAACCCTGAGAACCAGTCTGAATGCTGCAAAAAAGGCAAGCTCTACACCACTTACAAGTGCTCTCCTCCGGTGTCCAAGCATACAAAAGCAACCTTGACGATCAACAGCTTCAAGAAAGGTGGTGATGGTGGTGGAGCGTCTGAATGTGACAATAAATTCCACTCGGATAGCACCCGGGTCGTGGCATTGTCCACCGGGTGGTTCAACAATAGGAAGAGGTGTTCACACTACATCACCATACATGGTAATGGAAGGAGTGTGAAAGCCAAAGTTGTTGATGAGTGTGACTCCACAATGGGTTGTGATCCTGATCATGATTACCAGCCTCCATGCCCTCACAACATCGTTGATGCCTCTCCAGCTGTTTGGAAGGCCTTGGGAGTTAAGAAAAGCGACTGGGGTGAAATGCAGATATTCTGGTCTGATGCCTGATTAAGTGACTGCCTCTATATTGTGATATAAATAAGAGTGAAAAAGGTTCATAAAGTATATAACATTAAATTGCAATCTATAGTTGCTTCTCTCCTGCATTGAGACTATGAGTAATACAATAACAGGTATAGAAATGAATCAATATATAAGTCTTCTGCGTAGCTACACACCCTCTTGTAGTCAAAATTCATACCTTTGTTTAGTTTGATCTTCAGATCTTTGTTTACGAATGGCTGGTGAGCCAGAAATTTTTGTAATCACTGGGTCAATGAAGATAAAGTAATACAAGTTTTTGTTAAATATACAGACTTTGCCAAAATCCATAATTATTCAAGCATGCTACATGCGTGCTATCAGGGAAAGAAGCACCAACCAATAGGTGCAGCCACAGGCGGATCTACATACATCATGGGGTGGGCTCAAGACTGCCTGAAAATTTTGGAGAAAAAAATTCTATATATAGTGTCAACAAAATGTTGTCGTCTTGATGTTAAAGCCTACCTGAAAATAATTAGGAAAAAGTTTTCAGTCTCCTCTCCGTCATTTTCATCACTAATCAGCGATTGAGTTCTCGTTTTCTTGTTCACGCAGGTTTCTCACTCTCGTTATCATAGCCAGTAAGCCACTACTTATTCTCTTCCAAATATTCTCGCCTCCCGGCGTCCGTCGACGACAATACATAATGATATTTCTTACATTTGTGCATAGTTATACCGAGAAAATGTGGAAACAGAAGTCCCTCCCAGCGAATCATCAATGGCAGAATCAAGATTCTTTCGTCATTTGTATCAAAAATTTTCATTTCACCTCCACAGTCCACATATCCAAAAATGTTCATCCTAAATGACATTTTATTACTTATTGATAATTAAACTCACCTTAGCCATACCTGCGGCTGCAACAGCATTTCTGAAAGCGTCAGGATCTGTAATGGTACCACTAGCACCTGAATTGTTTACCTGTGGAGATTAAACCTGATGTAGAACAGATAGCGGTCCAATTTCAAGAACAATTGGATCGTGCTAAGGGTGGAAACCGAAAAGTGACTAGTAGACGTGAAATGGGCCTCCGGAGTCCGATCGGGACGCACTTTAGCTTTCCGGAAAGGGAATCGCGCCAAAAAGCAAACTCGTCGCTATGCCACGACGTGTGACCTTTTTCGGGCTTTCGGGATCGTTTAGGGCCTCAAAACGGCATTTTTCTATTTTACCCGTTTTTGGTTTTCTTAGTTATTTTTGGATTGTTTTCGTTTTTATCCATGGGCCTTAGGGTTTCGTTGTTAGTCGCCCTAGGGTACTTTTCTCTTATTTATGCAGCCGCAAGCGGCTACAGAAGGCATCTTATTATCTTTTATCAATATATTGAGATTATTCTCTTTTATCTCTGGTGGACTCCAGAATCGTTTGCTTAGGTTTATTGCTGGTAAACCTAGTTTATCATTCCGACTGCGTCAGGTGGTATCAGAGCAGGTCTTTCCTGTCTCTCCTATTTACCTTGGTAGCAATGGGTGAAGTTACAAAATCGGATATCGAAGCTCTCACGGCAGCGTTTACCGCTGCCATCAACACCATGAACAATCGGATGGATCAGCAGATTGGAGAAATTCGTGGGTTGTTAGGAGAGAGAAACAACAACAACAACAACAATGATCGGAATATAGGCAGGGAGGGAGGCCAGCGAATTAGGGCTCCACGTAGAGAGGTTGTTGTTCATACTTCAGAATCTGAGTCTGAAGAAGAGATGGTGCAATATGAACCACAAGGACAAGCTGACCAAGATTACAAAGTCAAGGCCGAAATTCCTTTCTTTTCAGGCAACTTGGGTGTAGAAGATTATCTAGATTGGCAGCTTCAAGTGGATAGGTTCTTTGAGATCATGGAAGTTCCTGAACACAAGCAGGTTAAGCATGTTGCATGGAGATTGAAGAGTACTGCTGCAGTTTGGTGGGATAAATTGCAGAACACCCGCAAGAAACAAAGGAAGCAGGGTGTTAAAACATGGCGAAGAATGAAGCAGCTGATGATGGAGAGGTTCTTACCGGACGATTATGAACAGATTTTGTACAGATTGTATATCGAATGTGTCCAGGGAACTAGGACAGTGGCTGAATACACCGCTGAGTTCTTGCGTTACTCGGAGCGTAATGAATTAGGAGAAACTGAAGGTCAGAAGGTGGCTCACTTTGTCAGTGGGCTGAAGCCTTCCATTCAAGAGAAAATCGGATTGCAAACTGTTCATACTATGGCAGAAGCTTCAAACCTAGCATTGAAGGCAGAGTTGTTAGAGAAGCCTTCACGAGCTTCTTCTTTCCAAAGATATAACTACCAAAGGAGCACAGATCTAGTAAATTCTTCAACTGACAAGGGTAAAACCACACTGCAGAAAACAGAAGGTGCTTTTAGGGCTTCCAATCCTCCTTTTAAAGGTGTTGGTAGTTCTAGTGGTGCTCAAAATAGAGCCCCGAATCAGAGATTTAATAACCCTTATGCTAGACCTACGGGAGATGTCTGTTATCGATGCAACAAGCCTGGGCATAGGTCTAATGTGTGTCCAGAGAGGAGACAAACTGCTCTTATAGGTGAATATGATGAAAATGAAGAAGAAGGAGGAAGAGGTGACGATTATGATGGGGCTGAGTTCGCGGAGGAGGAGTCTCCTAAAAAGGTTAATATTGTGTTGCAGCGGGTCTTATTATGTCCCAAAGAAGATGGACAACGACGCAATATTTTTAGATCATTTTGTTCCGTCAATAACAAGGTGTGCAATTTGATTGTGGATAATGGGAGCTGCGAAAACTTTGTAGCCAAGAAACTGGTGGAATACTTGCAGTTACCTACGCAGCCTCATGAAGCACCTTATTCCCTTGGTTGGGTCAAGAAAGGTCCACAAGTTCGAGTTATTGATTCTTGCAAAGTACCGGTCTCCATTGGTAAGCATTATAAAGATGAAGTTATGTGTGATATTATTGATATGGATGCTTGTCATATTTTATTTGGACGACCTTGGCAATATGATGTGGATGTGATTTACAAAGGCAGAGATAACGTGATGATGATTATGTGGGATAGTCATAAAATTGCTATGGCTCCCGTGAGTCAATTTGAAAAATCTGGTGGGAAGAAAGGGGAGAGTTTCCTGACCTTATCTAGTAGTGAGTTTGAGATGGAGGAGGCTTTTAGAGAAACTGAAGTTTTCTGCCCAGTAGTGATAAAGGGATTGTTGGCTACAGAAAAGGAAGATGTGTTGATCCCTAAAGAAGTGCAGAAGTTGTTGGGAGATTTTGAAGAGTTGATTTCAGATGAGTTGCCCAACGAACTACCACCTATGAGAGACATCCAACATCAGATCGATTTGGTTCCTGGAGCTAGCTTGCCAAATCTGCCACATTACCGAATGAGTCCCAAGGAGAATGAGATTTTGAGGGAGCAGATCAAAGACTTGTTGAAAAAGGGGTTCATCCGAGAGAGTATGAGTCCTTGTGCAGTTCCCGTCCTCCTTGTTCCTAAGAAGGGCAATCAATGGCGGATGTGTGTTGATAGCAGGGCCATTAATAAGATAACTGTGAAGTACAGGTTTCCTATTCCTCGTTTGGAAGACATGCTTGACGAGCTAGAAGGTTCCAAAGTGTTTACCAAGATAGACCTTCGAAGTGGATATCACCAAATTCGAATCAAGCCAGGAGATGAATGGAAGACAGCTTTTAAGAGCAAGGATGGCTTGTACGAGTGGATGGTCATGCCATTCGGGTTGTCTAATGCACCCAGCACTTTTATGAGGCTTATGAACCAGGTTCTTCGCCCCTTTATGGGTTCCTTTGTAGTAGTGTATTTTGATGATATACTGATATATAGCAGGACCAAAGAAGAACATCTGGTGCATTTGAAGCAGGTTTTGGAAGCTTTACAGGAGAATAAACTGTACATCAACTTAAAAAAATGTACATTCTGCACCAACAAGTTATTATTTCTGGGATTTGTGGTTGGAGAAGAAGGCATTCAGGTTGATGAAGAGAAGGTACGAGCAATAAGAGAATGGCCAGCTCCGAAAACAGTTTCTGAAGTCCGGAGCTTTCATGGTTTAGCTACTTTCTACAGGAGATTTGTGAAGAATTTCAGTACCATTACTGCCCCTATTACTGAATGTTTGAAGAAAGGCAAATTCCAATGGGGAGAGGAACAAGAGAAGAGCTTTGCCTTAATCAAGGAGAAGCTTTGTACTGCACCAGTTCTTGCTCTTCCTAATTTTGACAAGGTATTCGAGGTAGAATGTGATGCTAGTGGCGTGGGAGTGGGTGCTGTATTGTCACAAGAGAAGAAACCAGTAGCATTCTTTAGTGAAAAGTTGAGTGAAGCTCGTCAGAAGTGGAGTACTTATGACCAAGAATTTTATGCAGTGTTCCGGGCATTTAGGCAATGGGAGCACTACTTGATTCAGAGGGAGTTCGTACTGTTCACCGATCACCAAGCCTTGAAGTACCTCAATAGCCAGAAAACTGTGAATAAAATGCATGCAAGGTGGGTGAGTTTTCTGCAGAAGTTTCCTTTTGTGATTCAACATAAATCTGGTACTCTTAACCGGGTCGCAGATGCTTTGAGTAGGAGGGCGTCCTTACTGGTCACTTTAGCTCAGGAGATTGTGGGGTTTGACCTCTTGAAGGAGTTGTATGAAGAAGATGTTGATTTCAAGGAGATTTGGGCCAAGTGCAGCAATAACAATGCAGTCGCAGATTTTTATGAGAATGAAGGATATTTATTCAAGGGCAACAGACTTTGTATCCCTAGTTCTTCATTGAGGGAAAAACTGATCCGAGATCTGCATGGAGGAGGATTGAGCGGGCACTTGGGCAGAGACAAGACTATTGCTAGTCTTGAGGAGCGGTATTTCTGGCCACAGTTGAAGAAGGATGCTGGAACTATTGTGAGAAAGTGCTACACCTGCCAAGTATCTAAGGGTCAGTCCCAAAATACAGGTCTTTATCTACCTTTACCTGTTCCTGATGACATTTGGCAGGACCTTGCTATGGATTTTGTGTTGGGCTTACCCCGTACCCAAAGGGGAGTGGATTCAGTGTTTGTGGTAGTTGACAGGTTCTCTAAGATGGTGCATTTCATCGCATGTAAAAAGACTGCTGATGCTTCTAATATAGCTAAACTGTTCTTCAGGGAAGTGGTTCGTTTGCATGGAGTACCCAAGTCCATTACATCTGACAGAGACACCAAGTTCCTTAGCCATTTCTGGATTACTTTGTGGAGGATGTTTGGAACATCTTTGAACCGTAGTAGCACAGCCCATCCTCAAACGGATGGCCAGACAGAGGTTACTAACAGAACTTTGGGTAACATGGTCCGGAGCGTTTGTGGAGATCGACCCAAACAGTGGGATTATGCTTTGCCCCAGGTGGAGTTTGCTTATAACAGTGCTGTGCATAGCGCCACAGGGAAGTCACCATTCTCCTTAGTTTATACTACTGTTCCTCAACATGTGGTTGATCTGGTGAAGCTTCCTAAGGTTCCTGGAGTTAGTGTTGCTGCTGATAATATGGCTAGAGATGTACAAGCTGTTCGAGATGAAGTTAAGGCTAAGCTGGAAGCAACTAATGCTAAGAATAAAACTGCAGCTGATAAACATCGGCGAGTTAAAGTATTCCAGGAAGGTGATGACGTGATGGTGTTCCTGAGGAAGGAGAGATTCCCTGTTGGTACCTATAACAAGTTGAAGCCCAGAAAATATGGTCCTTTTAAGGTGGTGAAGAAGATCAATGATAATGCTTATGTTGTTGCACTTCCAGATTCAATGGGCATTTCTAACACTTTCAATGTTGCTGATCTGCATGAGTTTCATGAAGATGAGGCTCTTTATCCTGAAGAGAACTCGGGGTCGAGTTCTTCGGAGGTGGAGGAGACTGATGTAGAACAGATAGCGGTCCAATTTCAAGAACAATTGGATCGTGCTAAGGGTGGAAACCGAAAAGTGACTAGTAGACGTGAAATGGGCCTCCGGAGTCCGATCGGGACGCACTTTAGCTTTCCGGAAAGGGAATCGCGCCAGAAAGCAAACTCGTCGCTATGCCACGACGTGTGACCTTTTTCGGGCTTTCGGGATCGTTTAGGGCCTCAAAACGGCATTTTTCTATTTTACCCGTTTTTGGTTTTCTTAGTTATTTTTGGATTGTTTTCGTTTTTATCCATGGGCCTTAGGGTTTCGTTGTTAGTCGCCCTAGGGTACTTTTCTCTTATTTATGCAGCCGCAAGCGGCTGCAGAAGGCATCTTATTATCTTTTATCAATATATTGAGATTATTCTCTTTTATCTCTGGTGGACTCCAGAATCGTTTGCTTAGGTTTATTGCTGGTAAACCTAGTTTATCATTCCGACTGCGTCAAAACCAATACAAGTATAGATTATTACTTCAGGTTATGTGCTTATATTTATAAGAAATTTTCAGCACAAGCTTGTATAGAACTACATATAGAGAAATCGACTTATGTATGTTTTCTTTGTATGCATACCAAGATATCTAGTTTCCCAAATCGGGTTTTGACAAAATCTGCAAGGGAAGCAATGCTAGCAGGGTTTGTTACATCAAGCTGATGATAAACAACAAGGTCAGAGAGGCCGGAGTCTTTTAATTCTTCAACCGCTTCAATGCCCTTCTTCTCATCTAAATCTGTTAACACTGTCATGATCCCATTTGAGGCCAACTGCGTAACTGTTCCAAATCCAATCCCCTGATTTGAACCTGTAACAACCGCATACCTGATCGTGCAGAAATTATTGGATACAGACCTTGATTAAACAAAATTAATCTGACAAATAGGTAACATGATGAGGGGTTGAAGATGAGAGTGGGGCTGTATGCAGGGAAAGTACATGTATGAAGCTTCGTCAGAAACAAAAGTGAAACATTACGAACTACCTCTTTCTTGATTCTTCCATTGTTGATAGGCTTTCTAAAAGCTTGCTTTTTTCTAGTTCTTGTATGAACCAGGCCTCTGAATATATAATTCCACTTTGTTTCTATGTAGGGCCGTATTCCTATAATTTCTGGGCTTTTTTTTTTTTTTCCTAAACAGATCACACTTTGTCCTGTTTTGCAGGTTCCAGCTTTCTTCCTTGGCAAGCAGGCGAAAATAATGTTCTTTTCTTGTTTGGTTCTTCGTCAAAGGGTGCAATTTGTCCCCTCCGGGATATAATAATTCTATGCTCATGAATAATAATTCTGGTTAGGGGAGTGCGTTCCCCTGCCTTCCCCTCAAAAAAAAAAAAAAAAAAGAAAAAAAAGAAAAAGGGTGCAATTTGTCTCTTATAGAAACTACATTTACATTTCAAATGAAAATGATGAGCAAAACTGCTGAGTTCTGCACCATTTAAAATTAATCATAGAATTTGATTGGCTGAAGATCCAGCCGGCTACAGGGATATATGATATATCCTAATCTGTATTTTTTATTTGATTTTGTTTGGAGTATAAAGCCAGAAAATCGTATCTTCATCTATTCTTTCAAAAACATTAGCTAAGATCATGAACCGACTTACCAAAACCACTGCAAGTGGCCTAGTGGTTCTTGCCTAGTTGGGTGTGCTCTCCAACCTAGGTTCGAACCCCGAAGCTGTCAAAGTGGCCAGGCACTGTGCTGCAATGCACAGTTGGAGCATTTCACATGCGCCGAAGGGGTTTATCTTGGGCCTAGGAAGCCTTTGGGTTCCCCTTGACAAAGTTAAAAAAAAAAAAAAAAAAATGAACCGACCTACCAAATGCTGCATGCATGGACCAAAAGATTAATGGACCACTGATTAATTATTTCAGAAGCTCAATCCGGCTAGGAATTAATAAAAACTAATCGAAGCTGATCCATTCAAAGTTGAAATTGAATGAGGATGGAGCCTGTGATGTTCGTCGAGGAAGAGTTGGTATACATGCTACTGAAGCCTTGGTTGTATTAACAGTGACGTAGCTAGAATTTGTAATAAGAGGGGTCAAAAATATAGTTTCAACTTTTAAATTAGGATTTACATTCAAGTGAAATATACTCAATAAAGACACAAAGAAAAAACTTAATCTCCTTACAAGTGTAGCTTAAATCTGTAGCACATGGAAATTTATTACTCAAAATCTAGATAAAAATTCATGTAAAGCGAAAGAATTAGGAAGATTTAGAATGATCAACAAGGACTTTACAAACAATGTTAAGCAAAAAATATAAGATATCTATAACAGAAAAGCTAAGATCAATGAGGTCATTTGACCCTCCTCGACCCTAGCTACTTAGCTAGCTACGCACTTGGGTATTAATATTGCATGGATTGAGGTTTCACTTGAGAGAATGTTTTTTTTTTTTTTTAATTAAACGAAAACTATCCATTGAACTCTAGATTCAAAATTCGCAATATAAACCTCAACAGAGAGGATTACAAGTTCTAACCCTTGAAATTAAGCCATCTGTTCAAATCCCAAGAATGTTATTGCAAAAAAGAAGTAGAAAGTGTTGCCATGAACGTGATCTCAGCCATCAACAACTCCGAACAATATTTGAGCACGTATGGCTCCATATTTCATAAACTTAAATAGCTGAAGTAAGCTTTTGAGGAAGTTATTTGGAGTAAAATACCGAGGCATTGTATTAATATAGCTGCTCGAGTCTTTATCTATCTGTACATGCATGTACATTTGCAAGCATAATTAGCTATAATGGGCCACGCTCATTGTACTGCCAAAGGTACTAACTCCAACCAAAAGAATGACATGCAGACACACCGCCAGACGGGCTACAGCCTCAGAGTCGGACCACCTCCAGATCGCCGCCGACGAGCCGCCACGCGCAGCGTCAAGATGGCGTCAGAAGCTTCTGAAACTGAGAACTGAAGCACATCGATCCCACATCGAAAACTAAGAGAAGATCAACCTCTTCCTCACCTATAAAAGGTTCTCTCCTCTCTCCTCATTAGGGACGTATTCAATACTTACCTACTGTTATCATGTCAACATAAATACATTAACTAACTTAGGCATCGGAGAGTTGAAGACCGCCCGGCGCAGTCTCCCTCTGACGTCCATTGTATTTTACCTGACAGGTAACGGGAGCCTCGAGAACAACACAAGTACCGATCCGCCCACCGGATTAGCGTTAGCTAAGATCCAGCTACCGCTGGACTTTTAGACATCAACATTGGCGCCGTCTGTGGGAATCCTTGAACAAAAGGCCATCCCACTACACTCACCATGACTAACGGTAGCGGGGGAAATGCTGAGGAGCAGGCAGACCATCCCTCCATCCCCCAACCCTCCGACCCAGCGGTGGGAGTTAACCGCGCACTATTCACAACCCCGGTCAACCCCGGTGGTGAGGTAGATCCAAGCAGCAGTCGCCCGCCGGGCCAAGACCTCATCACTATGTACGAGCTAGCACTAGCGGATCTCCATAAGGCAAATAGAGAAAGTGAGGAGGAGTGCAAGGAAAAGGCCGAAGCCCAAAGACAGGTGGCTACGCTTATGGAACGTTTTGAGGAACTGAAAAGGGCGCTGGCGGCCACCGCCCGCCCAGCACAGAGCGAGCAGTCACATAGCACCAGGCATAGTCGACCCAGCACCGGCACATTGGTACCAGGGCCGGCCATACAGATGCAGGTACCATTGAACCCACCTGAGTTGTTGGGAATGGGACCACCGCCCATACCTCAACTAATGCTGGAGCAAGTGGCGGAATCACTCCCGCACACCAACCGCTCGGGAGCCAGGGCAAGGACTGAAGGCAATCTGCCTGTGCCCATCCCAGCGGGACATTCAGGCTGATTCCGCCGACGATGCAACCGCCCAGATATTGGAAAGGATGCACCAACTGGAGCAGAGGTTGATCCGGGCGGAATCGGGCGTCCCAGCACCAACTCGGAATCCGCTCTTCACTTCCAGACTTGGGCCCTTCTCCGCTGCAATACTGCGGGCTGTTAGACCGGCACATGCAAAAACCCCAAAGATGTCGCATTACGGCGGAATGTCCGATCCCTTCGTTCACATGGACACCTTCAAGAAGGTCACCAACAACAAGGGGTTCGACGAATCCAGCTTGTGCCACTTGTTCAGCGAAACGTTGGATGGCGAAGCAATGAACTGGTTCTTTGAGTGTCCGCCGGGGTCTGTCAGCTCATTCCATGCACTATCACACGCTTTCCTCTCCCGTTTCATCTTATTGTCCGCCGGTCATCACAACACGAGTCAGCTATTTAGCGTTAAGCAGGGGGAGGACGAATCACTGAAGGCCTTCGTCACAAGGTGGCGGGCGGCAGCGTCTCAGTGCCTCGACCTAGATAAAACTATGGCATCAGCGGCCTTCAGGAAGGGACTTCTCAAGGGACCGTTCCTCTATCACCTCAACTACAATCATCCCAATGCGACGTATGACCACGTCATGAGTGAGGCGGTCATTCACGCTCAGGCGGAATTCATCACATATGGAGAAACCCCACCACCACCAGCAATGCCAACAAAGTCAACACAGCCATCCTCCAGTCACCAGGAAACCGCTAACAAGAACCCCTCAGCACCACCAACTGACAAGAAAAGGGAGTGGCAGCAGGGCCACCACCAGAACAAGTGGCAGAAGGACCGGCATTACAACAGGGGAAACCGCCCAACCCATGGGGATAACCGCAACAAGCAGGCGGAGTCCTCGCAGCGGTATACAGTTTTCACGGTCCTAACGGCCTCGTATGAAGACATCTACAATCAGTGCAAGGATCAGATCCCACCGCCACCCCCTCCAAAGTACCCAAAAACGGGCAAACCCAGGAACAGCGACAGGTGGTGCAAGTACCACGAAGACAGCGGCCACAATACCAACAGTTGCAATGCTCTCAAAACGGCCGTTGAGACCTTATACCGTGACGGCAAGTTGGAACAGTTCAGGGTGCGCCAACCACCAACAGTAATTGCCAACGTCGAGACCTTGGGCCGCATCAACACCATCGATGGCGGTGCTCCAATCACTAGCATGTCTCACAGGGCAAGAAAGCGCTATGCACGCGCTAATCATCCGAAGGAAGTCTGCAACATCCGCTACGAAAGGTCCGCCAAACTCCCAAGATCAGGTTGGGAACCTATTACCTTCTCAGAGGAGGAGGAGCGCGGAGTCCATTTACCCCATGACGACCCATTCTTGGTCGATGCCATTCTTGGCAAATTCTCGGTGGGGAGAATCTTGGTGGATAGCGGGTCCGCTGTCAACGTCATCTTCAGCGGCTGCTACGACCATCTCAAGCGGAACAAAAAACTACTCTAGGATCACGAGCCACTGCTCAGTTTTTCTGGTGACGTCACACAACCGCTAGGGTCGGATTACATGCGCTTGGTTATTGGCACTAGTCCGTGCATGGCGGAGGTGCATACAGAGTTCATTATTGTCGACTGTTTTAGTTCATACAACGCCATCATTGGTCGACCAGCGCTTAACAAGCTCAAGTGCATCATTGCCGGGTACATGCTTCTCATGAAGTTCCCCACGCCCAACGGCACGGGCTGTGTGAGGGAAGCCAGCAGCTGGCACGAGAATGTTATTCAACGACTATAGCGCGGTCAACACGCCGCCATGAAATTCTGACAGTGGGTAATGAGGCACCACCACCAAACATCTTTGAGGATCCTAGAGACGAGGAGAAGAAATATGTAAAGAAGGAGCCGGTCAATCCGGACACGTCGTTGAAGGTTGTCTGCATCTCAGACGAGCACCCTGAGCGAACAGTCCGCATAGGCGCCCAACTAGATCCAGAGGTGGAGGCAGAACTCACTCAATTCCTACGTGATAACGCCGCCGTCTTTGCATGGTCCTACGCGGACATGCCAGGTATCTCCCCTGAAATTATCACTCATAAACTGACCATCAAGCCCTCCTTTTATCCTATCAAGCAGAAGCGGAGGGCCTTTGATGAGGAAAAATACCGGGCAATCGGAGAGGAGGTCGCCAAACTACGGAACATTGGATTCATCCGCCAAGTCATCTATCCCCAGTGGATCTCAAATTTGGTAATGGTCAAAAAGCCCAGCGGCAAGTGGCGGATGTGCGTCGACTTCAAAAATCTCAACAAGGCATGCCCAAAGGATAGCTTCCCGCTACCTCGTATCGATCAGCTAGTTGATTCAACTGCCGGACACGAGCTCCTCAGCATGATGGATGCTTTCTCCTGATACAATCAGATCAAGATGCACCCCAGCGACCAGGAATGCACTACCTTCACCACCGATAAAGGCCTCTACTGCTACAATGTCATGCCTTTCGGTCTGAAGAACGCCGGCGCAACTTACCAGCGGTTGATGAACGCCATGTTCGCTGAGCATCTGGGAAAAATCATCGAGGTCTATGTGGACGACATGCTAGTTAAGAGCATAAAGGCCAGTGGACATGTGGCAAACCTCAGGATCATAGTAACCATCCTCCTGGCCTATAATATGCGCCTCAACCCAGAAAAATGTTTCTTTGCAGTCACCGCTAGCAAATTTCTCGGTTACATCGTCAGCGAGCGGGTTATCGAGGCTAACCCGGATAAGGTACAGGCCATCCTTAACCTGGCGAACCCCGAGTATAAGGTGGACGTCCAGTGCCTCCAGGGCAAGTTAACCGCCCTTTCTCGATTCATCTCTCGACTCACTGATAGGTGTGCCCCATTCTTCAAACTCCTCAAAACAACTCACAAGAAGGTCATTGACTGGAACCCAGAGTGTCAGGCGGCATTCCAGGGCCTAAAGGAATATCTGGCGGCAGTCCCTCTCCTTTCTGTCCCTGTGCAAGGAGAAACACTATTCATATATCTAGCGGTCTCGCTAGAGGCGATAAGTTGCGCCATTGTCCGGCGGGAAGGCCAGGATGAGCTCCCAGTGTTCTACGCCTGCAGAGGCATGAACGGAGCAGAAACAAGATATTCACCATTGGAACAACTGGCCCTCGCACTTATCGTTGCCGCCAGACGCCTCCGGCAATACTTCCAGGCTCACACGATCCATGTGTTAACCAATCAACCGCTGAGGCAAGTGATGCAGAACCCTTAACACTCGGGGCGCCTCAGTAAGTGGGCCATTGAGCTCAGCGAATTCGACATAGAGTACAAGCCAAGAACTGCCATGAAGGGCCAGGCAATGGCGGACTTCATCGCTGAACTTACTGAGCGTCAGCCGGAACCCGGTACTCAAACAGGGCCCAGAACAGAAATAGTAAACGGTGAAGGGGCAGCTCCCCCACAGTCAGATTGGAACCTGCATGTGGACGGCTCCGCCTGCGCCAAGGCCAGCGGAGCCGGAGTCATCTTAACAGGACCCGGGGGACTGAACGCGGAGTACGCGTTGAAGTTCAACTTCAAAGCTTCAAACAATATGGCGGAGTACGAGGCACTTATCGCCGGTCTACTCCTCGCCATTGACTCAGGAGCTGACAGCGTCAACATATTCAGCGACTCGCAACTAGTCATTAACTAAGTCAACGACAACTTCCAAGCCAAGGACCAACAGTTGGCGGCATATTTGGGGTACGTCAAAACGTTGCTAAAAAGGTTCAAATTTCACACCATCACACAGATCCCCAGGGAAAAGAACGCTAAGGCTGATTCACTGGCGAGACTGGCAACCGCCCAACCACATCAGAGTCTAGCGGACACAAGAGTGGAGTACCTTGACAAGCCAAGTATCACAAAGACCCTGGCAGAGATTTTCAACATTCAGGTCAATCCCAGCTGGATGGACGAGATCATGGCATATAAGCGCAACGGCACATTTCCAGAAGATAAGGTCCACGCAAGACAGCTCAGGCGCAGAGCAACCTCCTACAACATCCAGGATGGCAAGCTTTACCGCCAGGGATTCACCCATCCCAACCTCCGCTGTCTAACCCCAGAGGAGGGAAAGGCCGTCCTAGCAGAAATCCATGGCAGAGAATGTGGAAACCACTCGGGCACCAGATCCTTGGCCAACCGCACAATGCGACAAGGCTACTTCTGGCCCACGCTTGGTGATGACGCCCGGCGGATTTCGAGGTCTTGCCACAAATGCCAACAGTTTGCAGATCTCCCACACGCACCGGCGGAACCACTGTCAGTCATCATCGGCCCATGGATTCATTCCACGTGGGGCCTGGATTTGATGGGAAAGTTCCAAACCGCCAAGGGTCAGTTCAAATACATCATTGTTGCCATCGATTACAACAGTAAGTGGATAGAGGCGGAGCCACTGACGGCAATAACTACCGCAAAGGTAATTCGCTTCCTTTGGAAGAATATCTACTGCCGCTATGGTGTCCCACATACAATCATTACAGACAACGGCACACAGTTCAACAATAAGGAACTCATCTCCTTTACCGCCAACTTGGGCACTAAGTTGAGTTTTGCATCTGTCGCCCATCCCCAAACCAACGGCCAGGTCGAAGCAGCAAACAAGATAATCAAGAGGCTGCTACAAAAGAAGCTCGACGACGCCAAGGGTTTGTGGGCGGAAAAGCTTCCAGAGGTCCTATGGGCCATCCGGACAACTCCATCTACCGCCACCGGTGAAACTCCTTTTTGTATGATGTTCGGCACAGAGGCTGTCCTTCCTATTGAGGTAACTCAGCCTACCGCTAGAGTCGATGGCTACGGCCCAGAGACCAACAACGACGGCGTCAACTTGGACAGGGACCTCCTAGAAGAAAGAAGATACAAGGCCCATCTGCACAACTTGCAAAACAAACAACGGGTATCACGTTTCTACAACGCCAGAGTCAAGGCCCGGAACCTCCAACTGGGGGACTGGGTAATGAAGGAAGTCATCCCGCCACCAACAAAACTCCGCCCAACTTGGGAAGGCCCATACAAAATTGTGGAAGTCGTTAGCTCAGGCACCTTCTACTTAATGGACAAGGACAGCGTCACGTCGACCCACCCTTGGAATACCGAACACCTTCGATATTACTACAAATAGTCAAACCACTACCCAGGAGCATCTTGACTTAGCTAAATTTTTGTTCAATATTTAGCTAAGGGAAGCTACCCAACGGGTACTACCCCACTTTTGTACACTGATAAGTCAGCTATCAATGAAACGAGGAATTATTCAAACCATTGTTACCAAGTCTAGCACTGAGGGCAACTGGCAACGCCAGCAATCGTCGCCGGACCTCGTCCGCTACGTGGTGCACTTGGACCAATCTTAATTCCTTTAATGTTTCATTGGTCGACAGAAGAAAAATATAACTCAAAACACTAGCACTACAAACACATCATGGCAAACCAATTCAGAAATTTATTTCACTTCCCAACATTCTTTACACCGTTGTGCCTCAGCGGCTACAAAACAAAAATAAAAGAGTAGGAAAATCTCTAGCGATCTCAGTAGGTTTCAGGGGTTGCCTCCGACATCTTTGGCTTCTGCAGGCGGCAGCACAATCGATCCACTCGCTTGGTCGGACCCTCGCGCTGTCGGACTGGGGGTCTCTATGGTACCATCCGCCCGGGTGTGCGCCTCCAGGAATCCAGCACGTGACACCTCTGACGGGGTGGGGTGGGGAGTCTGCCGGGACCCTTCCGTCGGATGTAAGCCACTTTCTCCGCTACCCGAGCGGGCACCTCCAGCTGGGCCAGGTATGACTTCTGTCTCCGGCGGAGTACTCTCAGCAGGCGGCGCGTCAGGCTGTGACGCTTTGGCGAAGTCATTGGCGCCCTTCCGCTTCAGCATGTCTATGTTTGCTCGGGCCCCAGCCTTCGCCGACTCGGTCATCGCCTTCTTAAACTCCGCCGACTGCTTGAACGCTTCAACAGCGGCGGCGGCAGCGGTACTCTCTTCAGCCCTCAGGCGGGTAACCTCACCCTCCAGCCGCTTCACCTCAGTCATTCTGGAGGCGGACTCCCGCTGCACGA
This sequence comes from Rosa chinensis, assembly GCF_002994745.2. Lineage (NCBI taxonomy): Eukaryota > Viridiplantae > Streptophyta > Magnoliopsida > Rosales > Rosaceae > Rosa > Rosa chinensis. Next base: position 46,785,393 of record NC_037088.1, on the reverse strand, counting down.
TGATGAGTTTTTTGTCCTTGGCGCCTATCCGCTCCTGCAGCAGGGCAATATCTTGCTCCAACTTGGAGACGTGTTCATTCCTCTCCAAGTCCCGCTCAATGGCCACGTTGAGCTTACCGCGGACGTCAGCATAGTCACATTCCGCCTTGGCCAGCTCCCGCTCTACCGCCGCCAGTTTCTCCTTCGCCTTCGCCAACTCTCTCTGGAGACCTTGGATTTCCTCCCTCAGCTCTCCCTCCACCTGGGGCTGCTTCGATGCCACCACGAACGTGTCGTGCAGTCCCGCCGATATTTGACCAAACGCCGAGCTGAAGGGCGATTGGTCAATTGCCGTGGGGCGCGAGATACCCGCTAGGCCGCCGAACCCTAGCCGTTCGCATAGATGGAAGAGGAACTCTCGCTCACTATCTGTCATGAACGCAGCATACTCGGCAAACGAGTCCAGCTCACTAACGGCGGGCGCTTGTCCCTCCACCGCAACAGTTTTCGAAGAAGCTTGTCGAGCCTTCTTCTGTTGGCGGGCCCCGATCACCTCCACCTCCTCTCCCTCTTCCTCGTCAGGAGAATCAACCTGCTGGCGCTTTCTCTCCAGCGCCCTTTGGTTCCCGGCGGCGGCCCTCGTCACCCTCACTGGCGGCTCCTCCCTTGTCACAATGACACTCTCCGCCGGTTGCACCACCTTCCCCTTTTGAGGGCCACGCCTGTGAGCAGGCATCCGCTCATTCTGTTGCCCAGCTGCAACGTTTCCCCTCTCCCCGCCAGCCGCTTGGGTCCCCGCCTGCACTACCGGCAGACCATCCTCACCAAGATGGGAATGGTGCGGCATAGGCAGTACCACCGGAACCTCGGACTGACTCAGCGCCAGCGTTTCTGGGTTCACCAGCGTCTGCTGAGCCGCCAGCCCCTCGGCGTACATGGCCTCCAGAAAGTTGTCTATCTCCGCGCGGTCTATGGCCATTTCAGAGGCGTCGCGACTCGATTTATTGCCCGGCGGGGTTTCTAAAAAAAAAAAAAAAAAACCCACGAGTCAGTCCGGATCACACCAAAAAAAAAAAAAAAAAAAAACGGTCTGGCGGAGATTTTTCACCAATGGAGCGCGTTAGCCGCTGGTCGACCAGCAACTCCCAACCAGTCAGAAGTTGGAAATCCAGCAAGTTGCGGTTCCGCCAGCAACCTCTGATCCTCGCTACGCGACACTCTTCTTCGGGCGTTAGCGTGTACCGCAGTCCCGCTGCACAAAAACGGTAATCGTCAGTGAGAATACAAGTGCAAATACGTGAACCCGCCAACTACGTACAGCGGAAACCGGTTACCAACCTCGAATGGGTTGGAACTCCGACTTAATCCTAAATGTCGGCCCTTCCTCATTCGACCTGGCATGATACTCCCAACCCTCTGTGGCGACGCAGAAGGTCCCCCGCCAGTAGGACATTGAGTCCCTTAGATTCTCGATCAGCTTGGGCGCTCCCTGCCGGCGGCTCAAGTTCACTTGCCCTTTACAACCTCGGCGCTTCACGTACACCAGCTCGTAGAAGTGAAGCACTTCCACCACAGTAGGCCCCTCGCACCCGGACAACCGCCAAAGTGAGTTCATGGCCAACATCAACCGCCACATATTGGGGCAAATCTGACCGAAGGCAAGGCCAAATTCGCACACCAGGATTTGGAGATTTGGCACCAACGGGAGTGTCACTCCTTGGCGGAATATCGCCTCATGAACGGCAGCAAATCCCGCTGGGAGAATCGAGGCCTTCTCATCCGCTGTCGGCAGGCGCAGCTTCACCGAGCCCGGCAACCGGAACGTCTGCTTCATTCGGTTAACAGTGGCGGCGTCCATCCGCCCTCCTGCCTTGTCGACGGCGGTGCCATCAGAGAGAAACCACGCCGACTCAGCATTCTGCCCCGCTACTTCTTCTTCTCCAGCGGAGCCGCTAGCAGCACTATTGCTCGCCAAACGCTCGTCGCGCCTAGCTTTGGCAGCAGCGGCCTCACCCGCCCTAGAGCTCTCTGGACGCGAACCACGACCCATAGCTACTTCCCAGGGGATGGTCTGTAGCGGCTCAACTTCTAGCGGTTCTGGCAGTGAGGTTCCTACATGGGCAGACGGACGCAACGAATCAATAAAAATCCTATCCGTCGCGCTGAACGACACGTCAGACCCGGAATCCTCACTGCTCGAAATCTCTATGACGTTAGGCATCCCAAACCCTAAAACCCACACCAGTTAGCACAAACACAGATCTAGCCTATTCTCACAACAATTATAGCCAAGGGCATCAAGAACAAAACCCAGAAAATGCCAAAATACGAACAAACGCACTCAACCCAGATTCGGCCATCTAAATCCCTAAGCACTAACGCTTTGCCAACCATAATTCAACCCCCCCCCCCCCCCCAAATAATCTCATTTCACACCTCAGAACACACCCAACAAAACCAGCAGTCATCCCAGAAAGACAAACAATAAAACCCAGAAAATAGCAGATCCAATGAAACAGGAAAAAGGAAATCCAGATACCAACCTCGGTGGTGAAGCCTACGATACGATGATGCACGGTAATCCTAGGGGGCGCTATCGTCGTTTCCCCGGGAACGATATCTCCAAGCTCCGGCAACCTCTTTCTTCAGTCTCGGACAAGTAGAGCGAGAAGAACACAACTGTGGGTTTGAAGCTTTTACCAAAGTGTCAAATCTCGCTAGCTTTCCCCCCTTTTATGTCAACATCAGCGCCTTCTCCGCCGTCCGCTACAAAACGACATCACACGACAGCCGTACACGTGTCACAGACCTCCACTTACTACCCGGATTAACCGAGGCGTCGCTTCGATTGCGAAACCCGTAATTACTATCATTTATGGTAAGCAGACGGCCAGGCTTAGGGGACAGCCCTCCGCACGCTAACCCCCTGCGGGTTGGACACGTGTCTACTACCACCAGACGAAGCGTCTGGTGGAAATAACCACTGGGATAACTTCACCAACCGTCGAAGACTCCGCTGAGCGAAACCCCGCCAGCGGAACTTCTCCCTTGGCATCCTCCAAGTGACGAAGTCTCCGCTGACCGAAACCCCGCCAGCAGAACTTCTCCCTTGTCACCCTCCCAAGTGATGAAGTCTCCGCTAACCAAAACCCCGCCAGCGGAAACTTCTCCCTTGTCAGCCTCCAAGTGACGAAGTCTCCGCTGAGCGAAACCCCGCCAGCGGAACTTCTCCCTTGTCACCCTCCAAGTGAAGAAGTCTCCGCTGAGCGAAACCCCGCCAACGGAACTTCTCCCTTGGCATCCTCCAAGTGACGAAGGCTCCGCTGTGCGAAACCCCGCCAGCGGAACTTCTCCCTTGTCATCCTCCAAGTGATGAAGTCTCCGATGAGCGGAACCCCGACAGCGGAACTTCTCCATGGCCATCCTGCAAGCGGGGTGTCTTCCGCTATACACCTCTGGCGGAACCCCCTTTCATCTTGCAAACTGCGTGCTTTGTTCAACGCAATATCGTTCAACAAAATACCGCCAGCCACGTCTACCGGACGCTGCTTCCTGCTACATTTAGCGGGGGGATATCCGCCAAACTGTGAATCCCGAGGCCACGCCTCACTCTGACAACGACTGCCACGCGGCGTTACCGTCAGACCGTCCCTACGGGACAAGGGGACTAGTCAACAGTCTACGACGGCCCTGATCAGGCACGTTGACCCCCGTCATTTAGGTGTCACATTGGGCTCGCTACCCAACACCCTCTGCTCCGTGCAGCTCCCCCTCAACAAACAATTTGCCGACCATCTGGAGGTCTATCTTCGCCGGGGAGTGGGGGACTCCCTGGGGGGCCCAGTAGGGGCCCACCCGAAAGGGTGTAAAGCGTTTGCTCAATAAAACCAACGGTTGACGACGCACTGACGCTAATTATGCTCTTGCAAGTCCAGCGGAAGAAAACGCTTCAAACCACCGAGCAACTCCCCAACCAAGATTGCCCTCCTTGACTGGGGAATTGGGGACTTGTACATGCATGTACATTTGCAAGCATAATTAGCTATAATGGGCCACGCTCATTGTACTGCCAAAGGTACTAACTCCAACCAAAAGAATGACATGCAGACACACCGCCAGACGGGCTACAGCCTCAGCGTCGGACCACCTCCAGATCGCCGCCGACGCGCCGTGTCAAGATGGCGTCAGAAGCTTCTGAAACTAAGAACTGAAGCACATCGGTCCCACATCGAAAACTAAGAGAAGATCAACCTCTTCCTCACCTATAAAAGGTTCTCTCCTCTCTCCTCATTAGGGACGCATTCAATACTTACCTACTGTTATCATGTCAACATAAATACATTAACTAACTTAGGCATCGGAGAGTTGAAGACCGCCCGGCGCGGTCTCCCTCTGACGTCCATTGTATTTTACCTGACAGGTAACGGGAGCCTCGAGAACAACACAAGTACCGATCCGCCCACCGGATTAGCGTTAGCTAAGATCCAGCTACCGCTGGACTTTTAGACATCAACACTATCATTGGAACTAGAAAAGTAGAAATTGGAAGGAAGCCGACCCTCTATGGTTTGAGGAAGTTTTGATAGGTGATGTCTACTTGATTTGCAGCAGTGTGGTATTTCCTTGCTTTCATCAAGCAAGATTTCTTACAAGGGTTTTTGTCCATTTACCCCATTTTTAGAGATTTTTTTTCCCACTTACCCTATTAAGTTTTTTTAATTCTCTCTTACCTAAAACACTTTAAAGGAGGTCTTACTTACTACCCCATTAAGATTTTTTGTTTTTGTTTTTTAATATCATTTAACCCTCTCCCCTTTATTACTTAGAGAGAGAGAGAATGGAAGAGAGAGAAACCATAGTGACTTCACTGGAGCCCCGTCACCGGTCGCCTGAATCCGGTCACCGATAGCAGGATTCTTGTCACCTTCGCCGGATTCTGGTCACCGGCTGCCGTCTACCGGAATTTTCTGAAAATCTCACCTACTGCCCCCCCCAATAGACATCTATTGCCCCGTAATAAAAGGGCAATAGACCTCTATTGCCCCCTAATAGATGTCTATTGCCCAACAATAGAAGGGCAATTGCCCCCTCATAGACGTCTATCATTCATGTATTACCCCCCAATAGACGTCTATTGCCCTCTAATAGGACTTTCAGTTGCCAGAATGGGAACTAATCTTCTTAAATTTAGACAAATAAAACTTTGATTAAAGAAAAAAAAGAGGTGATTACATTAATTCAAAACGTCTATTGCCCCTCAATAGAACTTTTGGTAGCCGGAATGGGAATTAAAATTCCTAAAATTAGACAGTTAAAACTTTGATTAAAGAAAAAAATGAAGAGATTATATCAATTTAAAAACGTCTATTGCCCTCCAATAGCCTTGTATTACCCCCTAGATATATTTTTTTTTTTGTCTTTCTGGGCCTTCTACACCATTTTACCTTAAAAAAAAAAAAAAAAAAAGGTAGAACAACATTTTCTTGAGATCCGATCCGGAGCAAAGCACGAACCAGAAACCCCAAACCCGACCAATTCCCCACCACGCCAGGACCACACCTACTTCTCAGCCGCCACTGACTCCGGCTTCTGCGTCTACACCTGCGACCCCTCCGATCCACGACAAGACGTCAGATTCATCCAGATGCTCTTCCACTACCACTACTTCGTCGTCCTCAACGGCAGACCCGACCCGTTCTGCCCGCCCAACAAGGTCACAATCTACGACGACCGTCAGTTCCACTGCCTCAGCGAGCTATTCCAATGACATGACTGGGCTGCCTTCGATTCTGATGACATGAAGAACTGTTTCTGTGAGAGAGAGAGAGAGAGAGAGAGAGAGAGAGAGAGAGAGAGAGAGAGAGAGAGAGAGAGAGAGAGAGAGTGGCCGGTGATTTTGCACAGAGAGAGGGGAGAGAGATGAGAGAGTGGCATAGTTTGAGATTGTTTAATTAGACTGAGGGTATATTTGTCATTGCACTATAAACTGAGTTAGTGGGAATAAAAATCTGTTGCTGGGGTAAATGGAATAAATTTGGCTTATTTTGGTGCTTTGGGTCAAGGATCCTTCTTACAATGCCACATTTAGCCCCTTGATTCTAATTAATTAATAGCAAAGGACTTTTAATGAAAGCATTTTTTTACAGTTTAAATAATATAAAAAATATTAAGACCTACCAACATCTGAATCTTTCAAAGGCTAAACCACTAATCTATACTATTATTAAGAGAATAGAGCTTGCTCTCCTTAACTGAATTTTTTTACCAATTTAACCTGTATATATTAAAAAACTTTGAATCAGAAATAATTTATAAGATAATAAAATCAATTTACAAAATAAAAATAAATGTAGTGGGAAACGTAGTGGGTTTCCATAACTTTTATCTACCTCACCACACACTCTTAAAAAATAATAATAATTAAAAAAAAAAAAACCTCCCCACACACAATGTGCGTAGGCCCATGCTAGTTCAAATTAAGAGAAGGAAGCTAACTAGTAATATGTGGCTCACATGCTCCAGAGTCCAGACATTCCTATCAATCATTTGTGAGGTGAAGGCCTTTAATATGAATGATATCCTTGATTATAGGTGCTATGAACATCTGAGTTTTGGCTTCCCATTTCAGGGTCCTCATCAGCCACCCCAATTTCTCTTCTTCTTTTCTTCCACTTCGACTTTCGTAGGCAATGAACAACCAGCATAACACCTAGCCAAATAAAAACTGTTCCCAGAATTCCAATGCTTATAGTCAAAAAGGCTACAAACAACAATTCATTTTTCGGATTATGTGGCATGATAACCCATGTCGCTGCAACAAACCCTGTTGCCATGAATGCCACAGCTACCCACAGTACCTTATGAGCAACCCTCAACAACCTTATCAATGGCTTTCTCCGATATGGAATGATACTCATAAGAACAACAACTATCGAGAGTGATGTGAATAGCGCGACATAATTGCTTATTTCAAACACCTTGAAAGCAGTTGTTGTGCCTGCTATTGACTTCCCTTTCATATGTTCATCCTGATAAACACCACCCGGGGGACTAATGCCAGCAGCAAAAGTAACCGTTGCGATCAAAATGGCAACTAGTGTTATAGTGTTCCTTGCATTCTGTAGTGCCTCTGTATATACTTTTTCATGTTTCCTTCGCCGGCTGTAGAAAATCTCAGTACTCGTTTCTGTTTGGTTCCATTTGCTTGGATAGTGTTGTCTCGCAAAAGTTTGCAAAAGAAACTCATGCTTCTTCTGTCTTTCATATTCCAGTCCCTCTTTAACTTCAAATGCTGATCCAACTTGCTGCTGACGTGATGAGCCTTCCCCAACCTGAAGCTGAGGCGATGACTTGCTAGATGGTGGGGATGGCAGCTTAGGCGATGACTTGCTAGATTGCGGTGATGGCAGCTTAGGTGAAGACTTGCTGGATTGGGGTGATGGAAAAGGTGTTGACATCTGGGACATAGGTGCTGATGATCTTGATGGGGACTTGGATGCAGCAGACCAAGCTATGGACAACTGCAGTTCATGCTCTTTAAAAAATTGTGCTCGTTTTGGAATGTTTTCAGGAAGTGTCACTGGCTGAGTAGTGGCTTTATCTGCTTTTGGTGAAGTAGATAACAGTTCAATCCTTGTTTTACCTCCTGCTTTCATTAGCATGGCTTCAAGACGCTGATTGTCTTCACTTTCCTTGCTCTGTTTGAGGAGGTCAAGGGCTGTCAGTCCTTCATTGTTTCTAGAATTGAGCTCCACTTTTTTTTTGCTGATTAGGTATTCTGCTATCTGGGACAAGAGAAGATAAAATTAATCAATCTCAGCCAAGGCCTTATTAACGCACTTTTTTCGCTATGGCTGTAAGAACATTAGGGATGGATGAGTAATTTCGGTCTTGTATTTTTTTTTCCTTCAATGGACCAAAATTTCATAATGACACAATGACATAATGCTTAAAAATAGTAAAATACCTCAAGTTTCATGGCAGAACACTTATATTATACGTTTGTTTTTTAATCTGACCTTTTCATTCATTTTGCAGTTCCATTGTTGTAACCAAGTATGGTATATGTCATTTTCTTTTTTGCAAGGATAAGTCAGTCTATTATGACTACAAGATGCAGGTAATAACAAATTTAGCAAGGTTTCTTAACCGAAAGATGAATACATTTAGGCAAGTTACATACTCTCAAGGTGCAGAAAAACTTCAGTTCTATATTCTGGTCGAAAATCGAAATTATCAATCACCATTATTACTTTGCTTAATACTCTTGAAAAACTCACCTTATGTTGTGCTTCAGAAACTGCAAGATGTAGGAGGGTATTACTATAACAGTCTCGACAGTCAAAGAAATCCACATCATCACAGACACAGGTCAAGTATACAATAGCATCATAGCGCCCATATTTCACAGCCAAGTGGAACACTGTCTCTCCGGCTTTTGTAACTATCTGAAAAGATGGTTTAGCCATTGAGACAAAAACCTGAAGGACTGAGATTTTGTAGTTTATTGCTGCCAAGTGCAAGGGTGTGTGACCACTGAGATTGCGCTGCTGAGCAAGCTTTGGATCAAGCTTGAGGAGTGTCCAGGTTATCTCCCTGTTTTCTTTGCTAGTTGCATAGTGCAATGGATAGTTTCCTTTCTCATCAACCATATAAGCAAGGTCAGGACACACTCTTAGCAACTCTTTAACAACATCTGCACCACCAATAAAGATACCATTTATACATATGTAAACAGAAATATAGCTGAAACCATAAAGAAAATGTACTAAACTAGAAATAATTGAAATGTCATTTCCATATTAATTTATACTTGAATGAAAAACTTTAATAGATACTTGGTTACTTACCCTTGTGTCCACCAGACACAGCCAAGTGTATACACGCTTGATCAAACCCTTCTTTCCCTAAACCCAGCATCCCAGGCTCTTTCAGTAAGAGCCTCACCACATCAAGATGACCATAGCTACATGCCAGAGAAAGTGCACTGATTTTCTCTTTACTGTTAAGCTTACTAGCTACTTCAGGATTAGCTTCCAGTAGGATGTTTAAAATCCGGGGATTTCCTGTTCGACAAGCTTCATGGACTGGAGTCTCCTGGTTCTTATTCTCAGCAGCAACCATGTCCGGGCACAAAGAAACAATTTCAGATGCCATTTCAAGGCATCCAAACTTTGACACAAGGTGTAATGGCGTGTTCAGAGTATCAGCTTCTCTATGCTCGAGAATTCCTTCATTTTCTCGGACTAAGCTAGCAAATGTGACTATGTCCTTTCTCTCGATTGCCTCTAAAATCCTGAAATCCATTGTGACCTCTTTGTTTTTGGAGAAATTAATTGCAATTTCTGTCACCAAATCCAAACAAGTACTATATATGCAAAAGGAAGGTGCTTTGAAAGTTTGCTACAATTGCTTGGGTGGAACAGAGAAATCTGTTCACATGCATTGACAAACCAATAAATTAAGATACAAGTTGTGTGCAAAAAGTCCTCCCAGCATCTTCAAAGCAAGTTCATGATGGCAAGATAATCTTGAAGACCACAAAATCTTCAGAAAATTAAAGACCTGAAAAATGAAAGCTGATGGAGGTGGTGATAGGTTCCTGGAAAACCAGATTTGGGACCCCATATCCCATGCAAGTCTACGTACTGGGAAACTTCGTTTGACATTTGAAGCATCGTTCTAGATTAACCAACAACCGCGTAAAGTTGGACAAAGTATGCAAATGCAGGCAAATACTTCCAAGAGTCGACTTTGACACTTCAGTTTCTTTGTTTCGGACAGAACTTAACAAGAGCTTGTTGTACAGAAGTCAACAAAAGTCAATTCACCTGACCTCTGGACTATCACACAACTCAATTGTTAAAGAATCTAAATTTAAGATAGAAAAATTTCTCGACACTCTTTGTTGAACAGTAAGAACATCTGGAAATCAAACATTAAGCTTAAGACAGTACAAAAGCAAGCCAACTAGTGGAAAGTTGACACTCACTATCAAAACATACTAGGCCTAACAATAACCATTTATTAAAAAAAGAATAATGAAATTAAGTCTTCCATACTTGTATAATCAAGTGTGTTCTATAAATTCTGTCCATAGAGTTTGCAGCTTATTCACATAGATTGATGTTACTGCGGGACATGGGTTCTTAGAAACGACTTTTGGGACCACCAACATTACTTGAGTCTACTGGGAAACTTCATCCGAGTGTCATTGTAGCATGGACTTTTCGAGCATGCTTCTTAATCAATCGCACAACCGTGTAAAGTTTGGAGAAATTATTGCCGAGCTAATTGAAAGATAAGTATGTAATGCAAGCAAAAACAAGTATGTAAATGCAGAAAACACATATAAAGCAAGGGAGCTATAAGCCCCAACTGTTAATGATTGTGATTTGTTTAACCAAGGAGCCAAAGTTGACTTAATGGCTTGAATTGATTTGTTTAACCATGATTAGGTGCTATTGTTTACAGATCTCTATTTTTATTTTCAATAAATTAATTGACATTTCCTTCAAAGATAAAGTAGTGTAGCTATTGGCCATTAATTAGCTAATTGCTATACCTTCAGACTGGGTGTTGCCTTTTTGTGCATTAATTCGTACGTTTTCATGCTGTCAATTATTGGTGTTTTATGCAGTGCATCTTCTCTGCTGCTGATGTTTAGAAGTGAGAACTAATAACTTTTCATATACTTACCAACGAGAATACATATATAATGACTTATAGTGTACCTATCTTAAACTGATAATGTGTTGCTAACAGTCACAGATTGCTTATTGTAGAACCAGAAGAGCAGCTACTAGCATCATTTTCTTAGTCTCCTCAGAAATTGGATAGATTGCTTATGAATAAGCCATTCAAGGATCACTATTGGAGGATCACCATTACATGAATTGGTAAAATGGTACTTTATACTCAAAAGGATGATGCTTCTTGTTGAAAGAAGAAGATACCGGAGGGATTGCCATTTGGAAACACAGCTAGCCTGGTAACATTTTCAGCAGCTTCATCAGTGGTTAAGATGCCTGCATTGAAGGTCATATCTGTTTTGACGAATCCAGGGCAGACGCAATTGACACAGAAATTTTTGTACTTCTTGGCCAGAATTCTAGTGTATGCATTCAAGGAAGCTTTGGAGAGTATATAAGCAGAAAGTGAAAGTGGCCAGCCTTTGGTTTCTAGCATATCTTCTTTGAAGTCTTTTAGAAACTCATTCAGAACCTCATCTACCCTCTCCTCTGTAAGTTTCTCAGCATCACCTAACACCCCTTTGGCCCACTCGTTCGGTATAAGCTAAAACAAAATGCATGATATGAGATTTTCAGTTTAACTTTGGATATCTTGTTATTCTATAAGCAATAGGCCTCCTACAGGGAAAAGTCTATACAACCAGTGTGTATATACTATATAGAATGTCCAGCTCACAATAAGTACTTAATTTGGTGAATTTTATAAGGATGCCAAAATAGGAACATTCATCATACCTTTAACCTCCCTGCGCCAGAACTAATATTGACTACTCTTGGTGAATCCGATAGCTCAAGGAGAGGAACAAGTGCTTCGGTAATTCTCTTGGTGCCGTAGTAGTTTGTTTTTAGACATTCTTTGCCTAACTCGTATGTCTGAGTTGCAAAATCACTCCAGTGGACGTCCATACCTTCCTGCATCAAGTTGAAGAAATTATATATGTGCTCTTTTGTTGGCCAATGTCACATCCACATCATATAAACTGAAGATCGACTTACCTTTCCCCTATTTGCAGCTGCAGCTATGAAAGCTTCAGGTTCGTTAGTGAGTCCATTGACTGCTGCATTGTTCACCTGTGTAATTTCCAACAGTTTTGATCTTAATTTGTTACATCTGTGACACAAACTGAGATCGAATTCAAAGAAAAGTATGATACCTTTCCTGTAACTTGGAATTAAAACGAGTTAAAATTACGTACGTACAACATACTGAACATAGTGGATAAATAAATATTAATTGTCATGTTACATATGCTGCTGCAGTTCTAGATTCGCATAAAGTAGATGAAGCAGGATGTCAGTACAGTTTACAAGGTATATTCTATGAAAGACATTCAACATGAGCATGAACAAAGCGATAGACAAGTTTCATACCAAGATATCCAGTTTTCCAAAATGGGTTTTGACAAAATCTGCGAGGGAAGCGATGCTATCAGGGTCTGTGACATCAAGCTGATGAAAAACAACAACGTTAGAGAGGCAACACTCTTTCAGTTTCTCAACAGCTTCAATACCCTTCTTCTCATCTCTAGCAGTTAATACTGTCATGACCCCATTTGTAGCTAGTTGCTTTACTATTCCAAATCCAACCCCCTTGTTTGAACCTGTAACAACTGCATACCTTCTGAAAAAAAAAACAAAATTCGTATTAAATATAAAAGTGTTGTAGGAGAATTGAATTGTGTGTTATCATTGATAATAGGAGCCCTTTAAATAGGGAGTTACAAGATACCCAAAAGGTAATAGAATCCGATTACAATTGAATACCTAAAACACATTCCTATTACAACTCTAAACCCTAGTTTGTAGAGGCACACATTATGTCGATATCCTTCAACACTCCCCCTTGTGCCGCTCAAACTTGGTGATGACGCTTTAATTGTTGCCTCGTTAAAAACCTTGCCAGGTAACAAAAACCCTGTGGGACAAAAATAACCCTGGTCGAAGGACAAAAAGAGCACAACACGTCCTTCACTCTTCGAGATCGAACATGTAGACATCATGCCTCCCCCTGATGTCAATATCTCCCCCTGATTGCTACAATCATGGGAGTTCGGATAACTTTCTCAATCCGATGCTCTTCACATGTTTCTCGAAGGTGGATTTTGGTAACGACTTAGTAAATAAGTCCGCTACATTATCCTCTTATCGGATTTGGTTCACTTCAGTATTTAGAAGTGCTTGTTGTCATTTTGATGGAGGGGAGGAGGAGCACGCAAGGTGGCATTTTGCCTTATGGGGTCCGATCCCACACTTCCGTCGTCTCTTTTCTCTGTAGGGATAGAACAAGCCCATATCAATCGTACCTCTCAAATATCGAAATATTGTCTTTATACCAATCTAATGGTGTTGCATTGGCGCGGGGCTATGTCTAGCCAACAAGTTCATAATAATTGAGGTGTCCAGTCTTGTATTGTGCTAAGTACAATAATGCGCCTATTGTACATAAGTAAGCACTTCTGCTATTAACACGTCTTCGTCATCATCCCTGGGACGAAACGGATCCCTTTTAGGGCCAAGACTACGGACGACCATGGTGCATCTTTGACTTTATCAAAAATGTCTCTTGACACGGTATACAAGTTCTGAATTTAGACAAAACCGTGTTCTCCCAAGGTCATTCCTCTCAAACTCGGATTTCAGGTGTTCAGCGGTTTCCCTTAACTCTCAAGGGTTCCAATTATGTTTATCAACATAAACCGCGACCATTGCAAATCCGGAACTTGTCATGGAAACGCGTGGGCATAGTTCATCATATCCCTTCCCAATCAAGTAGTCATTTTAATGAGCATTTCAACCTCGTTGCAAATGCGCTCTGTGGTCTAGAGCCACTTGACTTGGGTAAATAAAGTCCATAAGAACCTTCATTATATTATGTATCTAGATCCCCATAGAGATACGTATTGACCACATTCGTAAGCTGCATATTCAGTTATTTGGAAACTACCAAACTGATAAGGTAGTGGAGTGCAATGACATCCATTACGAGAGAATATGTCTTCTCGTAGTCGATTCCAGGGCGTTGTGAGAAACCTTGCGCCATAAGGCGAGATTACCATCTCTTTTTCTCATCACGCTATCTAACGAGGACCTATTAATGTCAATAGGTTTTATGTTAGGAGGTGTTGGCATCTCATACCTGAAATCCTTCATCTTCGTTAGTGAATCCAATTCAACTTGGATCGCATCTTTCCATTTAGGCCAATTTTCTCTACATTGGCATTCTTCAACGGAGTAAGGTTTGATGTCATTGGTCTCAATAATTCCACGTCCTCATGTACACTAGTGTAGTTTGTAGAGATCTCTATATTCTTAGGAATTGGTTCTAACATTGAGGCGTCCCCCAACGATGTCTCTTGGACATAACCACAATCCAAAATATTCTCATGAGACGGATTATGAGTATCAATGATCAATGGATCAAGTTGTGCCAAACTCGCTCTCTTCTTAGGGCGAGAATCCATCGAACCTATGGGTCTCCTACTCTCTCTAGCGGAACCCATGGCCTATGACGCCATTATGCCACCTTTGTGGCGTCACCATACTACCATCCATGGTAGTGGTGCAGTACCCATCTTCTCTAGGTGGCACCATGTCCTCTTGTGGGGACATCAATCCTTGCAGGCATGTTTGCAGCAGGTATATGTGATCTCGTCACTTTTAGGGGATCAAGATGAGACATAGTGGGGACAGACCACGACAATTCCTGTCGTTCCTGTTGAACATTGACGTTCTAATCTCTCCCTAACGACGGGAAGACTGTCTCATCAAAGTGACAATTCGCAAACCCAGCGAAATAGAGATCGCCTGTCAAGGGTTCTACATAGCGGACTTATAGTTGGAGACTCATGTCCAACAAATATATATATATATATATATATATGCATTCGTTGCAATGACTCATGTTGATGCGCTGTGGCGACACAATTGGCATATGAACCGCACACTCAAATATGCATAAATACGAGATATTAAACTCGAACCCAGTCACTAGCTGTAACGCAAACAAAAGTTGAGTGGCTGCTATGAGTCGTAGACGAATTAGCATAGCTGCATGCGTTATTGCATAACCCAAGCTGAAATATTGGTGCGCATTACCAATGTCCGGGCTACCATCGTAGTCGTTTAAGGGCGGCTTTTCCGCGAGACCAATTGGGTGTGTACATGGGAATATGATACTTGATATCAATACCCAATGAAATGCAATAGTCAGCGAAAACTATCGATGTAAACTCTCTAGCATTATCAAGTCAAATTGACTTAGTGGGATGATCTGGGTAGTGAGCCCGTAGCCATATGTTATGTGCTAGGAGTGTAGTATAAGCAGCATTACAAGTGGATAATGGCACAACACGTGACCAGCGTGTTTGCGTATCAACCAACACCATAAAACATCTATATGGTCCGCAAGTTGGTTGATCAAATCCATAGAATTCCCTTAGATTCTTTGTGAGAATGGAATTCTTTCCTCAATCTCCTTTGCATAGGATGGTCTCAATCCTAAATAACAGGTTTTACAGAACGAAACATGAGCTTTATAATCAACCAATTTGGTTAAGCCATAATGTCACAATAGACTTGAGAAGTAGACAGAGGAGTTTATGGGGTCAATGCCATGTATTTGCCGCAGGGGGTAGGCGGCGCCGGCCATGTATGGCCGGTCTTTGCACAATCATGGCGCCATGAGGCGCATGTGCAGCTCCTCGAACCAATTCTTGGTTCTTACTTTTCTTCGTTCTGAAAATGGATGTTCGTGTAAAGTCTATAATACACGGATCATCATGTCAAAGCCTATATGTGTCAAAATCCCATAAGTCATGTCTCATGACATGGTTGGATTCAATAACTCAATAACTCAAATAGTGGTTGCATACAACCCACTAGAGCGACACATAAGTTTCTCTAATACTCGTTTATGTCCGTAGTCATTAGAGGTGATGCAAAGGAACTCTGTCCATTCTCATAATGTGTTTCCACATGAAAACCATTGGCTCTTATATAATAAAGTTCGAATTAAGGTATGTCCAAGACATTAAGTAAACGAATTGACACTTTATTAATAGCCAATGATTACATCAAGGTTTCCAAAGTCTAATCCAAAATAAAACCAAAGTAAGACACATTGTAGTCACTCTATCCATTTGGTAACTCCAATCAAATATGACCAGGAAAGTAGAGAGAGATGTTGGTGGAGCAAGGCTCTCTTAAGTACCAATAATCTCAATGACTTTCCTAGACATCACATTTTATTGGGTCCGCCACATAAGAAAGAGTTTAAGACAATTGTCATTTATTGACTTAGGCAAATTGCCATTACAAAAGTTCTTGGAAAAACAAAAAGGACTAATCTAATCAAAGTCTGTTGCATCCATGTGCACATCATCTTCAGCTTTGAAGTCCTCTATGGTGAGATTGACATCTCCACCATCTTCTTCTTCTTCTGCAAGGTACACTTCTTGCTCTCTCATGTCCCTATATGCCCTGTAGCTTGCAGCTAGTTCCTCACTTGCCTTGCATTGCTTGAACCAATGCTCAATTGATCCACATCGATGACACTCATCATTGCGGTTGCCTCCCTTTAATTGAGGTGCACGTTGTGCACGTTGCGGGCGTTCCCTAGGAGGGTTGGTGCCACCACCACGACCCATTAAGCCACCATTACGGCTAGGGATACCACGACCCCCTCTCCCACGTGTGGCATTACTACCACGTGTATCCACACCAAACTTGCGGTTTCCTTCCTGGTTAGGGCGGTTATATGGGCTCATACGTCCCTCATGTCCCCCATTCTTAGGGTACCGCTCCTTGCGCCCTCTTTTGGGTGCATTATAATTCGCCTCATGAACGCTCTTAGTTCCAATGGGCCTTGAATTATAATTTCTCACGAGTATGTTATCATGTTTCTCAGCTACAGATATGATATTGATAAGCTGATGAAATCTTGTGATCCGTCCAGCATTGACTTCAGTATGGTATTGCTTTGATACCACAATGGCTGAAACAGGGAAGGTGGAGAGAGTTTTCTCAATTAGCTCTTGCTCTGTGACAGGTTGTCCACAAAACCTCAACATGGACTGTATGCGAAGAGCTTCTGAATTATATTCAGCAACAGACTTGAAGTCAGCAAAGCGCAGATTGTTCCATTGAACCTTCAAGTCAGGGAGGAGGGAATCTTGGACATTGCCAAAGCGCTCTTCTAGCGCTACCCATAGCTCTCTTGCATCCTTGATCGACATATACTCCAATCTGAGTGCCTTGTCCATATGGCGTCGCATCAAGATAACTGCTTGAGCATGCTTTGTAGATGTTCGGTTGAACTCAATATCCGGGTTAGGTGCCTGGATTATGGGTAATATTCCCTTGGAAGTGAGATGATTCTCAACATCGGTTACCCAACTGTGGTAATCCGAGCCTGTTGAGTCAAGCATGGGAAAGTCGAGTCTAGGTTCATTCAACATCCTGAAAATAAGAAGAGAAGATATATTAGTTTCGGAGTTAAACTTCCACGAAAACTAAAATAATAAGATTTCCGAGCTATGCTACCAAGAAATCAATTTCCAAGAATCTCTTTTGGATTAGACCAAACAATGATGTCTAATATGGTCACAATTTGATGCTTGCGGACGCTCTTAGTCCAAGCATTGTGAACGCTCTTATTTCACACGAACGCTCTTAGTTCGTTTAATTATGAACACTCTTAGTTCATACGAACACTCTTAGTTCGTTAAGCATGAATCCCCACAATTCCGCTTTGTTAAATATCAAAATCATTTGGCAACATATATTCCAATATTTGCAGGAAATAAAAGGAATTTAAATACAAGAAAGCAGCAACCTTAATCGTAAAAACTTACTTGATAATTTAAAACTTTGCTTCACGATTCTTTATACACGCGCGTGTTGATGCAGGCGTGTAGCTAAAATAGGATTGCTGGAATTTGGTCGGAAATTGGCAGTTAGTGGGCTGCCCTTCTCCCTTCCCCCTTTTTTTCTTTTTTTCGGGTCCAACCCTTTTCGTCCTCCTTTTTTTTTCTTTTCAGGCCCAAGCCCGCTCCTCCCCCTTTCCTTTCCTTTTTTTTTTCTTTCTTCTTTTTTTTTCTTTGGCCGGGTCCCTCCTTTTTTCTGTTTTTTTTTTCTCGGTCTTCTTCTTCTTCATTTCTTCCTTCTGTTTTCTTCGTTCGGTGCTGCACGGGCTATGCAGCAGGAAATTGCAGAGCTGAGGGCTGCTGGGCTGCGTTGGCTGGTGGGATGGCAGGAGCGTGTGCTGCTGGGCGCTCGGGCTGCAGGTGGTGGGCTGCTGGGCGTAGGGAGTGGCAGGAGGCTGCTTGCGGTAGGAGGCTGGGGCGTGCGCGGCTGCAGGTAAAAGCAAGCGGCTGGGGCAGTGCGGGCTGTGCAGGGAGGCTGGCTGAAGGCTGGGCTGCAGAGGCTTTGCGTTGCGGCAGGGAGGTTGCAGGCGAAGATGTGCAGGTTGCAGCGGGCTGGTGTGCAGGCTGCAGCACGGGCTGCGTAGGTGTGCAGGGAGAGCTGCGCGGGGGGGGGGGGGGGGGGGGGGGGCTGAGGCAGCAGGGGCTGCAGGAGGTGTGCGGCAGATTTTGTGAGAGATAGTTTTAGGGTTTTTTTTTTTCGGCTAGGGTTAGAACTCGTGCTGATAACGTGTTGTAGGAGAATTGAATTGTGTGTTATCATTGATAATAGGAGCCCTTTAAATAGGGAGTTACAAGGTACCCAAAAGGTAATAGAATCCGATTACAATTGAATACCTAAAACACATTCCTATTACAACTCTAAACCCTAGTTTGTAGAGGCACACATTATGTCGATATCCTTCAACAAAAAGAATATATTAGGTGTTATTGTGGCCAAGGAGTTTTGTATGAATCTTAAAAAATATCAGGTAGCACCTCTTCACTGTTTCTGCCATTGTTGATAGGATGAGAGCTTTCTAATTTTCTGGTTTTGTATTGCTACTATATAGTTATAAATTGGATTTTGGTTTTGTAATCATCGACTTTGTCATTTTTCTATTGGTTTGTAGTGTTTGGAATAACTAGGTTGTCCTCCTTTGTTAGATTCTTTTGATGATTGATTAGATTACTTATTAAGTTTTGATAAAGGAAGGAAGAGTACTCTGTTGCCACTTCATAGGTCCCTGCAATGGAGGTATTGAGGTCATACATCAGTATATGTCTGGCAGCTATACTCTTCTTCTCCCTCTCCGTTTTTTTTTTCTTTTGGGTCAACAAACTATGAGACAATAATGTAAAACCCAGATATATATGTGTGTGTGTGTGTGGGCATGCATATATATGCTAGGTTCGCATACCTAGACAGACTTTCAGCATGTGCTTGAAAGAGATAGAGATGTGTATTATATGCGCATTTTTATCGTACCAAGATCTCCAGTTTCCCAAATTGAGTTCTGACAAATTCCTCAAAGAGTAGCAATCCTTGCAGGGTTTCTCACATTCAGCTGATGGAAAGAAAACCACAAGGTCAGTAAGGCCGAACTCTCAGAATTTTTCAACTGCTCTAAAGCAGTTAACACAGTCATGACCATTAGGTTTTTTTTTTTAAAAAAAAAAAAAAAAAAAAAAAAAACACAGTCATGACCATTTTTGAAGGCAGACTTGAACCTGTCCAAGTTCCAATCAGTTAAGCGGAAATAGAACAATATGATTGATTTACTAGATGGTGTCCCACTACTAGTTGTAACCATGAAGCATCAAGCTAACTAGCTTTTTGTTAAATTTCTGCACTTTATTAATTAAGGTGATTTTGGCACTAACTACAGAAATAGTTGGTAGAATTCTCAAGATGATGTGAAGTACTGTTGGAGAGGAAAGATCCCACATTGGAAAAGTGATAAATAAAATATAACTTATAAGTGGGTGTATCAGACCCAATTGTACTGAGGCTTTTTGTAATTAAAACTCAACACTTAATAGGTGGTTAAGTTGGGACAGTATCGGTATAATGGTTGGTCACATGCCACACTTGTCGTTGTTTAACAGTTATAACATTATAAGATAAAGAATAGACCAGAAGGATTGCCAACAGTTATCCTCAAAACATTTTCAGCCAGCTTTATCAATCGTTAAGATGCCAGCATTGAAGGTCATATCAGTGCTGACAAATCCAGGGCAAATGCAATTAACGCAGAAATTTGGGTATTTCTTGGCCACAATTCTAGTGTATGCCCCCTTGGTGGAGCTAGCTAGTGTTGACAACTCTTGGTGACTCGGACAGATCGAGGAGGGGAAGCAGTGCTTCGGTTACTTGCTTGGCACCACAGTATAGTTTTTTTTTAGACATTCTTCAGCTCATATATTTGAGTTATTATTGCACTCCAATTTACTTCTGCACCTCCCTACATCAAGGAGGAGAAAATTTACATGTTCTCAGGTTGGACAAATGTTGCATCCCTAATTTTGTTTGACAATCAATTTACTTTAACCATACCAGCTGCAGCAGCTATGAAAGCTTCACGGTCGACTTTAATGGTTCCACCAACCCCTGCATTGTTTACCTGTAGAAGTTCCAAAGGTCCTTATCTTTCTTACATTTCAATCAAAGGTTAGAATAGTAAATGCAATCAAGAAAGTTACTTTGAGATTGTCTTTCCTATTTGTTGAACTAAGTCTAGATTCAGCTAGAAATTACAAGTAAAAGAGGATAATTGGGGATTACTAGTGTCTCTTGATCATAATAGTACTGCTCGAGTGGAAATTCACGCATTAAGTAGTTCTACTGAAATGTTAGCATAAGTTTGTGTTATGTATTTTATGACAAGCTGATAGATAAACATGTTTAAGTAAAAAGGGAATCGAGAGAGAATGTAGAGAGAATTGTGTGTCATATTATTGAGAATAGGAGCCCTATATATAGGGATTACAAATACATATTCTAATGTTATAAGGAATACTAATCCGTGTAGGATTAGGAATTCTAGAATCTTCTCTCCTATTACCACTCCTAGTTTGATTAGGCATACTAATAGCTGATTTCCTTCAACACTCCCCCTTGTGCCGCTCAAACTTGGTGGTGATGCTTTATCCGTTGTCTCGTTAAAAACCTTGCTCGAGTGAAAAACTCTGTGGGACAAAAACACCCTCGATGAGGAGAAAAAGAGTACAACACGTCCTTTATTCTTTGAGATCAAACATGTAGACATCATAACTCCCCCTGATGTCGATATCTCCCCCTGATTGCTACAATCATGGGAGTTTGGATAACTTTCTCAATCCGATGTTCTTTACATGTTTCTCAAAGGTGGATTTAGGTAATGACTTAGTGAATAAGTCCGCTACATTATCCTCTGATCGGATTGGATTCACTTCAATCTTTAGAAGTGATTGTTGTTGCTGATAATAGAAGAACTTAGGCGATATATGCTTGGTGTTGTCACCCTTGATGAAACCTAACTTCATTTGTTCAGTACAAGCTGCATTATCCTCATAAATGCATGTAGGTTCATCCGTGGTAGACTTCAAACCACAACTTCCTTGAATATGCCTAATTATAGACCTTAGCCATATACATTCAAGCATGGCTTCATGTAGAGCAATCTCTGCATGATTTGAGGAAGTTGCAACAAGGGTCTGTTTTGTAGACCTCCAAGATATCGCTGTGCTTCCCATGGTAAAGACATAACCTGTTTGGGAGCGACCTTTGTGAGGGTCAAAGAGGTACCCTGCATCAGCAAAACCCTTCAAAACATCATTGTCGTTTTGATGGAAGGGGATAGGGTGAGGCCGGCCATTCTGGACGCGGCGGCAATTCTTTGGACGGTGGCTCTTTGCCTCTTGGGGTCCGATCCCAAATTTCTGTCATATCTTTTCTCTTTGTAGGGATAAAATAGGCCCATATCAATCGTACCTCTTAGGTATCGAAAGATTGTCTTTACACCAATCCAATGGCGGCGTGTTGGCGCAGAGCTATGTCTAGCTAACAAGTTCACTGCGAATGAGATATCTGGTCTTGTGCATTGAGCTAAGTACAGTAATGCGCCTATTGCACTTAAATAGGGCACTTCGGCCTCTAACGATTCTTCGTCCTCATCCTTTGGACGAAACGGATCTTTTCCGGGCTCAAGACTATGACCGATCATGGGAGTACTCACAGGCTTTGCTTTATCTTCATTAAAGCGCCTTAGGATTTTCTGAGTGTATGCAGACTAATGGATCAAAATTCCATCACTACAGTGCTCGAGTTCTAAACCGGGACAAAACCGTGTCTTCCCAAGATCTTTCATCTCAAATTCAGATTTCAAGTATTTAGCAGTTTCCTTTAACTCATCTAGAGTTCCAATTAGGTTCATGTCATCGACATAAACTGCTACGATTGCAAATCCGGAACTTGTTCTTTTAATGAACACGCATGGGCATATTTCATTATTAATATATCCCTTCCCAATCAAGTAATCACTTAGACGTTATACCACATCCGTCTGGATTGTTTTAATCCATATAGTGAGCGTTTTAATCTTATTGAAAACGCGCTCTGTGGTTTAGAGCCACTTGATTTGGGTAGTTGAAGTCCATCTGGAACCTTCATATATATCTCTGAATCTGGATCCCTTTAGAGATATGCTGTAACATCCATAAGCTGCACGTCAAGTTTTTTCGGAAACTACCAAACTGACAAGGTAGCGGAACGTTATAACGTCCATTACGGGAGAATATGTCTCCTCGCAGTCGATCTCAGGGCGTTGTGAGAAACCTTGCGCCACGAGACGGGCTTTATATCGTACCACCTCATTTTTCTCATTACGCTTTCTAACAAAGACCCATTTATGGCCAACAGGTTTTACATCTGGGGGTGTCTGCGTTATCGACCTAAATACCTGTCTCTTTGCTAGTGAATCCAATTCAGCCTGGATCACATCTTTCCATTTAGGCCAATCCGCTCTTCGTTGACATTCTTCGACAGAGTGAGGTTCGATATCATCATATTCTATGATTCCTTTTTGCAACATGATATGCAAATGCATCATCAATTGCCATAGAATTTCTATCCATCATCTCATGTACGCTAGTGTAATTTATGGAGATCTCTCTATTCTCTGGATTTGGTTCTGACATTGGAGCGTCCCCCAATGATGTCTCTTGGACATAACCATAATCCGGAATATTCTCATGAGATGGATTATTTACATCGATGATTAATGGATTATTTTGTGCCAAACTCGCTTTCTTTCTTGGGCGAGAATCCATCGAACCTATAGGCCACCCGCGCTTCCTGGCAGGAGCTGTAGGCCTATCCACAACGTCACCAAGGGTGGGGACGTTGGCGCCATACTCATGTACACTGGAGGTGGCGTCATGTCCTCTAATTTTAGGGACATCAATCATTGCAGACATGTTTGCAGCAGGTATGTGTGATCTCGTCACTTTAGCGATATCAGAAAAGGCATCAGGCATCGATTCTGCTACGTTCTGAAGATCGAGAATTCTCCGCACTTCAATTTCGGACTGTGCGGTTCGGGGATCAAGATGAGACAGAGTGGGGACAGACCATGACAATTCTTGTCGTTCCTGTTGAACATTGATGTTCTTATCTCCCCCTAACGACGGGAAGACTGTCTCATCGAAGTGACAATCCGCAAATCTAGCGGTAAAGAGATCACCTGTCAAGGGTTCTAAATAGCGGACAATCGTTGGAGAATCATATCCAACATAAATGCCTAATCGTCGTTGAGGACCCATTTTGGTGCGCTGTGGTGGTGCAATAGGCACATAAACTGCACACCCAAATATGCGTAAGTGTGAGACATTAGGCTCATACCCAGTCACCATTTGGGACGCAGAGAATGATTGAGTGGCAGTGGGCCTCAGACGAATAAGCACAGCTGCATGCAATATTGCATAGCCCCAAGCAGAAATAGGGAGATTGGTGCGCATTACCAATGCCCTAGCGACCATTTGTAGTCATTTAATGGCGGCTTCTGTGAGACCATTTTGGGTGTAAACATGAGGAACTGGATGTTCAACTTCAATCCCAATGGACATGCAATAATCATCAACAGTTTTTGATGTAAACTCCCCAACATTGTCTAATTGTATAGACTTAATAGGATGATCAGGGTGGTGAGCCCTTAGCTTAATAATCTGGGCTAGGAGTTTAGCAAATCAGCGTTTCTAGTGGACCATAGCATAACATGTGACCAGCGTGTCGATGCATCAACTAACCCCATAAAATATCGAAATGGTCCGCATGGTGGTTGAATAGGTCCACAAATATCACCTTGGATTCTTTGCAAGAATGGTATATTTTCTTTAGTGTCCTTTGCATAGGATTGTCTCGATCCTAATTTTGCTAAAGAGCAGGCTTTGCAGAACGAATGATGGGCTTTAGAAACAACCAATGAGGATTTTGGTTGAGTCACAAAGTCAAAATTGACTTTAGAAGTAGAAATTGGAGTGAGAGGAGCAGAGGTGGCGTCAAAGCCACCCTTGGGCGGCAGGGGGATGGCGGCGCCGTCCTGTGGTGGCCGAACTTGAAGGGGAAAGGCGCCGTGAGGCGCAGATGCTCCTCCTTGATCCGAAATTCGAGTGTTACTACTTCTCGTTCTGAAAAATGGATGTCCGTGTGAAGTCTTTAAGATACGGATCATCATATCACAACCTGGGTGTCCCAAACGGTCATGCCAAAGCCTTTATGTGTCGGAATCCCATAAATCATCTCTCATAACATGATTGGATTCAATTATTCGAATAGTGGTTGCATACAACCCACTAGATCGACACATAAGTTTCTCTAAGACTCTTTTATATCCGTAGTCATTAGAGGTGATGCAAAGGAACTCTTGTCCATTCTCACAATGCGTTTCCGCATGAAAACCATTGGCTCTTATATCTTTGAAACTCAATAGGGTTCTTCCTGCCCTAGGAGCATAAAGAGCTTCGGTGAAATTTAAAATTGTGCCATTTGGCAACATAAATTGGGCTGGTCCTCGACCATGAATCAATTGAGATGATCCAACCATCGTAGTCACGGAAGATCGAGATGGTGTCATCCATAGAAATAGCTGTCTATTTCGAAGGATAGTATGTGTAGTTGCACTATCCACGAGGCATTCTAGCTCTCCGGGAAACATACTGAAAAATAATAAAGTTCAAAATTAAAACATGTCCAAGACATTGAATAAAAATAAATCGAGACTTTATTAATAATAGCCAATGATTACATCAAAGTTTCTTGACCAAAATCTAATCCAACATAAAAATCAAACCGTAGACAAATCGTAGTCATTCAATCCGTTCGGTAATTTCAATTTAGGTGTGACCAGGTAAGGTAAGGCGAGATTTTGGTGGAGCGTTGCTCACTTTTAAAACCGTTCTCTCAGATCAAACCTTGCCTAGACATCACAAGTACTCTTGAGTACGCCTAGAGGGAAAAAGTTAATACGAAAAGTCTTTTTATTGATTTAAGGCATAATTGCCATTACATAATGCTTGGAAATATAAAGGACTACACTAATCAAAATCTGCAGCATCCTTGTGCAATTCTTTGTCAGATTTGAAGTCCGCTATGGTGAGATTGACATTGGCATCATCACCACCTTCTTCTTCTTCTTCGGCAAGATAGGCTTCATGCTCTTAAAGTCTCTATATGCCTTGTAATGCGCAGCTAATTGTTTGCTTGCATTGCATTGCTTGAACCAATGCTCACTTGATCCACATCGATGACACATGTCGTTGTGATTTCCTCCCCTTAATCGAGGTGCATTATTTGCACTTGGGTGGTGTCCCCTAGAGGGGTTGGCGCCATTCCCACGGCCTTGGGTGGCTCCTCCATGTCCTGGAGTCCCACGGCCTCCTCTCCCACGTTGCCATGTATTGCCACGTGTTCGTCCTTCATTCTGACGATTACCTTCCTTTGTGGGGCTGTTATATGGACCAAAACGTCCGTTGTGTCCATTAATTTTAGGGTTCCGCTCCTTGCGCCCCCCTTTGGGTGCATTATTATAATTCGCCTCTTGAACACTCTTAGTTCCTATAGGCCTTGAATTATAATTCCTCACGAGAATATTATCATATTTCTTAGCTACAGCTATCACATTAATTAGCTGATGAAACCTCATGATCCGTCCAGTATTGTATTCAGTTCGATATTGCTTGGATAGCAAAATAGCTGAGACGGGGAAGGTGGAGAGAGTTTTCTCAATTAGTTCTTACTCTGTGACAGGTTGTCCACAGAACCCCAACATGGTTTTGAGGTGCAGAACTTCTGAATTATATTCAACTACAGACTTGAAATCTGTGAATCGTAGATTGCCCCATTGAACTTTCAAGTCAGGGAGGAGGGTATTCTTAACATTACCAAAACGCTCTTCTAGCGCAACCCATAATTCTCTAGCATCCTTAATTGCCATGTACTCCAATCGGAGTGATTTATCCATGTGACGCCTCATCAAGATGAGTGCGGTGGCATTATTCGTAGCCGTACGCTCAAATAAGAGGTCGGGATTTGGTGCCTGAATTACGGGAAGGATCCCTTTTGAAGTGAGGTGGTTCTCAACATCCGTGACCTAACTATGATATGCGGAGCCAGTTGAGTCAAGCATAGGAAAGTCAAGCTTTGGCTTCGACATCCTGAAATAAGAAGAAGAAATATATTAGTTTCGGAGTTAAAACTTTCACGACAACTAAATAATAAGATTTCCGAGCTATGCTACCAAGAAATCGATTTCCAAGAATGATTGGATTAGATTGAAACAATGATGTTTATAAGGTCATTAATCGATGCTTGCGGACGCTTTTAGTCCGAGGTCTTACGAACGCTCTTAGTTCGTTAATTGCGTGAATCCCCACGATTCCTCTTTCAATGATCGAACCCACGTTATAAGAAAGGTGGGATGTAGAAGAAGGGAGGTTTTCAAGTCCCCGAAGAAAATAGGAGAAATTATATTCGGAAAGCGGGACTTTAATGTAAATACTTACTTGGTTAATTTGAAGCTTGAAAACTTGGAAGCTTGGGTTGATGTATACGTCGATTGTGAAGTCTAGGTGGCTCGGTGTTGATGTGTAGTCGGTTGGTAGTGTAGCAGCAAGGTATACGTGCAGCAGGGGCTGCGGTAATGCTGCAGGAACAGCAGCGAAAGAGGAAGTTGGGGCGAGTGGTGCTGCAAGGCTGCAGGGGCAGCAGCAAGGCAAAGTTGCAGGCGCTCGGGCGCGCAGGTGGGAAGCAGGGGCTGCCGTGCAAGGCTGCAGGGGCAAGGGCACGCAAGCAGGCAACTGCAGACGCAGCGGTGCGCAAGCCACAGTGAAGGCTTGGCTAGCTCGGGCTAGGGGCTGCGATGTCAATGAGTTGGTTTCGGGTTTTCGGTTTTCTGTTTTGTGGCTAGAGTCGTGCTGATAACGTGTTTAAGTAAAAAGGGAATCGAGAGAGAATGTAGAGAGAATTGTGTGTCATATTATTGAGAATAGGAACCCTATATATAGGGATTACAAATACATATTCTAATCTTACAAGGAATTAATACTAATCTGTGAAGGATTAAGAATTCTAGAATCTTCTCTCCTATTACTACTCCTAGTTTGATTAGGCACACTAATAGCTGATTTTCTTCAACAAAACATATATTTTATAAAAAGAAATGTCAACAGATTGAGAAGCACATTCTTAACATACCAAGATATCCAGTTTCCCAAATCAGCATTTGACATAGTCTACAAAGGAGGTAATGCTAGTAGGGTCTGTAACATCAAATGGATGAAAAGCCACAAGGTTTGAGAGACCAAACTCTTTTAATTTTTGAACAGCTTCAATACTCTTCTTTTCATCTCTGGCAGTTAGCACAGTTATGACTAAATTTGAAGCCAACTGCCTAACTAGTCTGAATCTATAATTACCGGATGGAACAAAATTGATAGAGTTTGAGTAATGACAGTTATTCAAACAAGCAACAACACAAATAAAAAAGCACACGAATTGTTGACGCAGTGTAAACCTCTCCACTAAGGAAACTTCACTGTGAAGCTGTTTACGTAGCCTACAAGAGAATCAAATCCAATATGAATCAAGGTTGTTATAGATCACAAGTAGTGGTATTCAACTCAACCACATTGACTAGCAACAATGCTAACTTGCTCACAACTATAAAAAGTCCTATTCTAAACAACTATGAAACAATTTGTATAGATGAAGAAATCTGGACACGCCTTCATATTCAATCTTGCCTTGAAGCCTCACTAATCTCAATCACATATGCAAGTGATGAATGCAGTGAACAAGCAGTATGATCAATCAATCAAACAAACATTGAGAGTTTTGTAAAACAGTTAGTGCAGACTATGCAGCACAATTAAAATTCTCAATCAAAAAACTCTACATATAAAATGCAGTTTCAAACCCTTTTATAGAGGAGCAAGACTCCCCCTCAATCAAATCTCTTTTTGCACCACAGAATAAGATACGTATATAAAGGGTTTAAAACTAAAATCAAATCTTCCTATTTTTATGCACATCCGATCTCCATCTGATATGCATGTCGAAAACCTTTTAATCAGATAAGTATATTAGTTCAATCTATCCGATATGCAAATCAATTTAAATCATGTTAAATGATATGAAATAAATCCCACCTTTAACTCAAGATCAGTGATAGTGATTCTCCTTGATTTCCTCTTGGTGATCCGATTCTGCAAACTTCTTCTGTTGCCTTGAGTCACCGGAAAAGCAGGAGAAATAATCTCCTAAACCTTTGCAGCCTTTGATCTCCTAGTGACTTGGGGAAAGTCGTGTTGAATGGTAATAACCCAATATACTTACAGAATCCAAGCCCCTTATTTGAACTAGTACTGACAACTGCATACCTGTGATCGAGAAGAAAACCTGCATTAAATCAGTGAAGACATGGTTGATGGACTTTTTAAAAATCAGGAATGCTTCAGATGGTAGCTATTTGCTATTTCCACCATTGTTGATGAGCTTCAACCACTCTTTCTGATTTTAGTATTAGTAGAACATTGACTTTAATTCTACTGTCATTTTCTGCCGGTATCCATTTTTTAGTATATCCAAATTTTAGTCTTTGATTGTTTGTTCTCTTTGTAGAATCTTTGGTAGATAAGTGAATCAATAAATAAAATACTGCAGACACCAAACCCAGTAATTTTTGACTAAAATCCTCGTTGCCCTTTGGAATTATAAAGAGATATGGTTAAGTTTAATTATGATTTTTCAGATTAGTTGGATGTTGGAAAACATTAAGTGCTAGGGTATCCGAATTAGAACTTTGAAGCCATCTAGCCAACTAGCTCTTTGAAACAATTGTGCAGTTTATTAAGGCCATTTTATCATAAACAAAGTGTTTATATACCTTCATCAATCATGATTAACATTTTTATTTGAAATACTAGATTTACAATGTATAAAATTGAAAGAGTATATTATATGGTGAGACTTCTTCTGAAGAGAAGTAGAGTCCAGATGGATTGCCATTCGGAAACACTGTTAACCGCACAATAATTTCAGCAGCTTCATCAGGGGTTAAGACACCAGCATTGAAGCTCATTTCTGTTTTAACAAATCCAGGGCAGACACAATTGACGCCGATGTTTGTGTACTTCTTGGCCACAATTCTAGTGTATGCATTCGAGGCTGCTTTGGAGAGTATATATGCAGAAAGAGAAGTAGGCCAGCCTTTGGTTTCCAGCAAATCTTCTTTGAAGTCTTTTAGAAACTCCCTCAAAACCTCATCCACTCTCTGTTCTGTAAGATTCTCAGCATCACTCAACAACATCTCTCCATTCATTTGGTATATGCTGATCAAAACAACAAGCACAAAATGAGTACA
Organism: Rosa chinensis; assembly: GCF_002994745.2. Lineage (NCBI taxonomy): Eukaryota > Viridiplantae > Streptophyta > Magnoliopsida > Rosales > Rosaceae > Rosa > Rosa chinensis. The sequence goes on along the minus strand of NC_037088.1, from coordinate 46,755,867 downwards.
TTTGTAGTTTTCTGAATATTAAAATTAAATAACTATAGGTGTTAACATACTTCATATCATGAACTGTCCCCCGCCAGAAGTAATATTGGAAACTCTTGGAGAATCAGATAGCTGAAGGAGAGGAAGGAATGCTTCAGTCATTTTCTTGGCACCATAGTAGTTTATTTTCACACATTCTTCAGCTAAATCATATGTTTGAGAGATTAGTTTACTCAAGTTGACTACTACATCATTCTGCATCAAAGAGAAGACACTTATATATTCTACTAGTCATAAATATCAATAGCCTTTGGATTAACCTCTTGATACCAACTAGTCCCAAATAATGAATTTTTATTCACTTAATACCAGATAATAGATTTATATCAAGTACTTCCATTGACTCATAAATTGGTTGCTAATTAAACAAGAATTTATTTTGACTTAAGCTTAGAGTCTTCAATAATTCATATAAAAGGAGTTCACAGAATCATATAAGTGGATGCTTGACTGATTTTCCACAGATATGATAATAAAATTAGACCAGTTCATTGGAGAACACTATCTCCACGTACACCTTGTGTGAGAGGACTCACAATCCAACAGCTTCAGCTTCTCACATTGAAGAAAATGAAATCATGTACTCAGCAAAGGGAATTCATTTTTACCTTACCCATGCCTGCAGCTGCAGCAGCTTTGAAAGCTTCAGGGTCTACAAAGGTTCCACCAATCCCTGCATTGTTTACCTGTGCAAGTTCCAAACATTTTATCTTTCTTACACTAAACTAAAATCCTGAATCCAATGCAATAAAGTTATACTATCCTTCCTATTACTGGCTTGGAGATTCTATGTTGAACTAGCACTGACAGTTTACAAGTACGAAAATGGATGAACAGAGATAATTACATCATAAGTACTCTAACTTTGACATGAACATGTCAACATAGGATATGTTCATATAATGTTATCAAAATTTTCCACATGAGCATGACAGAGATATAGAAGTGTATTACATATGTTGGCATACCAAGATATCGAGTTTCCCAAATTGGGTTTTGACAAAATCGGCAAGGAAAGCAATGCTATTGGGTCAGTTACATCGAGCTGATGATAAACCACAAGATCTGAGAAGCCATAGTCTTTTAGCTTTTCAATAGCTTCAAGACCTCTCTTCTCATCCAAAGCAGTTAGCACAACCTTGACCCCTTCTGAAGCCAATAGCGTAACTGTTCCAAATCCAATCCCTTGATTTGAACCTGTAACAACTGCACGCCTAATTATCAAAAAGAACATCAACAATTAACCAAAACACATGGGGATTGTTGTGGGAAAGGGGTCTTACAGATTAGTATGTGCTTGTTACCTCTTTGCTCCTTCTGCCATTGTTGATGTGTTTCCGCTTTCTTTTCTGGTTTTTGTATATTATATTAATTACATGGACTTGCAGGTAAAAAATATACATATAGCATGGTCTTTGGTTCATTTTTATTGGTACAGTGACTTTCAAACAATTAATTTTAGGGAAAATGATCATTTACCCAATATCAGCTTAAAAATTGCCCATTTGCTCCACCAATTGTTTTTTAACCCCATTTACCCAAAACACTCTAAGAGATTATTTCCCTAATACCCAATTAATTCTTTTTTATTTTTTTGGGGACTTTTTTGCCCTCTCCTTCTTTTTCACTTAAAGGGAGAAGTCATCCTCCACCTTGCCGGCCTCCGGTGACCAATGGCCGGGGCGCCGACTCCGGTGACCGGGGACCGGAATCCGGTGACCGGTGACCGGAATCCGGCTACCTGTGACTATATTATTGCCCCCCAGTAATCAGATTATTGCCCCCCAAAATCTATTGACTCTGTTATTATTTGTGGGAATTATGTTTTTGATAGCTGATACGTTTAATTGTGTTTACAGAGTAGAATTGTATTGTACTATGTTGGTCTATTGGGGGGCAATAGACATATTATTGCCCCCCAATAATCTATTGACTCTATGTTATTCCTCCAATAATCTATTAACTCTATGTTATTATTTGTGGGAATTATGTTTTTGATAGCTGATACGTTTATTTGTGTTTATAGAGTGGAAATGTAGTGTACTATGTTGGTCTATTGGGGGGCAATAGACATATTATTGTCCCCCAGTAATGTGATTTTTAGACGTCTATTGCCCCCAATACACATTGAACTTCTCTCTCTTGGCCTCCAATTGACATTCAAAACATTTTTTTTTTCTTTTTTCTTTCCCTCTGCCTCTTATGTTACTTAAAAAAAATAAAAAAATTTGGCACCCAGAAAAATGATCTGGGCATCCACATCAATACCGGACGCGTTTCTCGCCTACCAGGTGTTGGACTCCGGCGAGGTAGGCTGACCAAAGCTGCTTTGTCATCTTCAGGAGTGGATGCTACTTCTGCAATCGGCGCCGCAGACCGGAAAGCCCAGATCTCCGAAATCGACCAGAAGCCCGATCGCCGAAATCGACCTTGCTCGTTGCCGTCCGATCTCAACAGAGTCCTCGATATGCGGCCTCTGAGGCGTCGTTCGGCCTTTGTGGAGTGCAGCAACGGGCACGTTGCGAGGAGGGGGAGAGAGAGAGAGAGAGAGAGAGAGAGAGAGAGAGAGAGAGAGAGAGAGAGAGAGAGAGAGAGAGAGAGAGAGAGAGAGAGAGAGAGAGAGGAGGGAGAAAACGCAGATCGATATGCAGCCTCTGAGGCGTTGTCTTCGGCCTATGAGGCGTCGTCCGACCTCTGCGGCGTCGTCCGGTCTCTGTGGAGCGCAGCAATGGGCACGTTGCGGGGAGAGAGAGAGAAAAAAGAGAGAGAGAGAGAGAGAGGAGGGAGAAAACCCAGATCGGAGGGATGAAAGAGAGAGATAGATATGAGTGTAATTTAGAAATTAAAATGAGGGCAATACTGTTGAATTGGGTAAATGAGGTTAAAAAACTCTTAGTGGAGTAAGTGGGCAATTTTTAGCCTAAAATCGGGTAAGTGGTCACGGCCCCTTAATTTTATACATTTTCAGCTTTGTCTTCTTTTGTTATGCTACTTTATTTTTAAATAAGCAAATAATGAGTGCTATAATGCAATATTTATCCATTCCATAACTTGTTCTTTACTTGCAATTAAACTTGAAAAACCCAAAATGCTTGACCCTAAATTGAATTACCAGATCATTTAATTTAAATGGAGTAAAGCTAGTCAATCATAAGTCCTACAGCCAGTGCCCCATGAACATACTAGCTTTGACGCACTATATAATGCAGCTGATGTATTCAGGTCAGTTGAACCTTCATTTGGTATGAGGGTATATAAGATGCTGCCTTCCTTCCTTCCCATTAGGGCAACTCCAACCATGGGGTGCCAAACCAAAATTTTCCCAAATATAAGACTTTTGTTCTCCAACCTTGTGTTTTGGGTGGATCTGGTCCTATAATTATGGGACTTGGCCTCATTTCTAGTCTCATATTTGAGACAAATCCAAGTCCAAGACTCAGCACTGTTGGCCGGGACCACACGTTCTGATAACCCAGCCCAATAGGCGGCCTGACTCGCTGGAAGACTCGGGTACGAAGCACGCGCGGAAGGGAGCACATGGGAGGACGAAGACGCGCCAACTTGCGCTGGAGAGAGGAAAAGCACATGCAGGTCGTCTGCTGCAGTGGGCCCCTCACCTGGATTGTGTCTGCTGCTGACCGTTGGCACACTCAACGGTCCATTTCTGCACGGCTGAGATCGCTCCATTTTTAAAATGGACGGTCTGATGTTGGTTTTTTTTTTTTTTTTTTTTTTTTTTACACTGAACGGATCTATTTAGATCTGATGGGTCAGATTTGAGGGAAAAAACCTTATCAACGGCTCTTATTAAATGAATGGTTATTATTTCATTTTTGTTCCAGAAAAATAAAATAAAAACCAGAAAATTATGGGAAAAAAATATATCCGTTGGAACAGTAAAATATAGGAAATTCTATAAATACCAACCCATTCTTTTCTATTTTCTCACACCAAATATCCTCCATCTCCTTCACAATTTCTCATTCATTAACCCATTTTCTTGTTCTTAAATATATCTTCCTTTTTTTTTTGTCTTGGAAAAAATGGCTCCAAGAGGGGATTCTTGGAGGCACAATGAAGAAGTTATTCTTTGCCAAGCTTGGATCACCGTTCGGGGTGATGGTTGCGTTGGAAAAGATCAAAAGTCGGACTTATTGTGGAGTCGTGTGGCGGAGGAGTACAATGCTCACAAACCGGCCGGTTGCATGGATAGAACACATTCTAGTTGCCACGCTCGTTGGAAGAAAATAAGTCCGGCATGTATGAAGTGGCGCCAAGCTCTTAACAAGGTCGAACACTTTCAACGGAGAAGCGGCGAAAATATGGAGGACGAGGTAATTATATTGAAATATGTTTAATAATGATTATATGTAGTTGTTTAATAATGTTTAATATGTATAATAATGATTATATTTTTATTGATCGATTTATACTAAGCCAAGGTCATTTTTTTAATATTTTATTTACTTAATATTATATGTAGCTCATGAATGTTAAATCAACGTACTACGACTCGGAAGGTTGTGATTTTTTGTTTGACCATTGTTGGCAATACTTGAAAAATACGGAAAAGTTTGGGAAAACGCCATCAATGGATAACACCTACTTTAGTGTTCCTAATCATGTCATGCTTGGATGACGATGGAACACCCACTACTGAGGATGAGCTTCCGTCATCAAGAAAGGCACGTCCTCAAGGACAGAAAGCACAGAAGCTAGCTAAGAAAAAAAGCAATAAGCAGGATGCGGATGGCCTTCGAGTTCAAATAATGCAGAAATGTTATGAACAAACAGAACGCGAGTACCAACAAAGGCAAAGACAGTTTGAGGAAGGTCAACTAATTGAGCAACGCGTTGAGGATGCTCGCACGATGCAGGTGGATCCATCAATTTTCACCCCAAGAAAGAGGAGTTATTGGGAGAGGAAGCAACAACAAATAATTGATAAGGAGGCACAAACTTCAAGCATCCCGGAACAATCTCAAGATCCTACACCTCCTGAAGGAGACAACACAAGCTTGACCACTTATGATCCACTTGGCGAGACATCTTGGATGTAATGAATATTGTTAGTTGCTTTGAATGGTTTGTGTTTTAAATTATGATAATAAAAATTATTTTGTTGAGTAGATCTCATCTTTGAAAAAAAGCATTGAACTTTTATTTTCATAATAAAGCACACCACACAAATTAAAAGCATACAATACAAAGTAAAAGCACACAACACAAATTAAAAGCACACAACTAAAGTAAGCCATGACCACTTATCATGACAACATGACTACTTATTGAAAGCACAAAAAAAAAAAACTCCTCACTGCTGGTTCTGATCAGCTTGTAACTTCATGGACCATAGGTGATCGACTAGATCGTCTTGGAGGTTTTTATTCATCACTGGACATCTAACCTCCCTATAACGACGCAAGAATTGATTTAGTTGTTGCGGATTGCGATGAACATCGGTGTCCATTTCTGGTCTCTTATATATCTCTGCTTTCCTTGGTCTGGTTGGGATATCATCTGGATCAAATGGCTGTGCTGCATCTTCATCACGCTCATCTTCAACAATCATATTGTGCAAGATAATGCACGTCATCATGATGTATTGAAGGTTCTCCTTACTCCACCCACGAGCTGGTCCTCTTATGATTGCCCAACGAGCTTGGAGAATACCAAATGCTCTCTCCACGTCTTTTCTGTATGCTTCCTGCATCCTTGTGAAATGTTGTGTCTGCGGCGACCTCGGGTTTCGGATTGTTTGTACAAATGACCCCCACTTAGGGTATATGCCATCAACTAGGTAATAACATTGATGATAATGCCTATTACGTACCTGGTACCTCACTTCAGGGGTTTCACCAACGCATTGGGCATTGAACAACGGTGAACATCCAAGGACGTTAATATCATTCAGGGAACCTGGAAGTCCGAAGAAGGCATGCCAAATCCAAGTATCATAGGAGGCCACCGCCTCTAAGATGATTGTCGGTTTCCCTTTGTAGCCAGTATACTGCCCTGCCCATCCTGTGGGACAATTTTTCCACTGCCAGTGCATACAATCAAGACTACCGACCATCCCCGGGAATCCCCGTTCTTCAGCTTTGTCAAGCAGCCTTCGTAAATCTGCCGGTGTTGGTCGGCGGAGGTAAGTCTCATGGTACACATTCCAGATTGCTTTTGTGAAGTGCTCAAAAATCTCAATGGCAGTGGTCTTCGCAATATCTAGGTAATCATCGCAGAAATCAGCTGTGATGCCATACGCGAGCATTCTCATGGCGCATGTCAGCTTTTGTTCAGTGGATAAGCTTAGTCTCCCACAAGCATCTCTTGTTTGAACAAAATATGGGTCGTAGTTGGCCATGTCGCGCATCATCCTGTCAAAGACCCAAGGTTGCATTCTATATCGCCTACGAAATATGTTTGGTTCATACCTGCACGGATCCGTGAAGTATTGAGCTTTGAGTCGAAGATCCATCAACTCTCGATCCCTCGCCTTATAGGTACGACCTTCTGAAGAACCACCCCATTGTGAATCCTCATCTTCCAAAGTTTGGATTTGCAAGGCAGCGGCAGACATCATCAAGGCTCGTCGACGACTTCTCGTGACGGCCTCTTCTTGATCTTTCTGCAACCATTTCGTCAAACGATTCATTGCAGAAATGGTTTGACAAAATCAAAACGGAAAAGAAAGAAAGATTTGTGTGATTTGGGTATGAGAAGTGTTTGTGAATTTGTGAGAGATGAGGATGACAATGACCCCATATTTATGGACGGTTTGAGTTCATATAATTAGATAAGATATGACACGTGGCGGACAAAGAATCAACCGTAATTTGGACAACCAATTACAGATTGACACGTGGCGCTTAAATCACATCGAAATTCGGCTGTTTGGCATATATGCCGACACAAAACATCAAAATATCTTCTAAATAGTTAGATTCTTTGTCGTATGTGCCGACACTTTTGTTGTATATGCCGACAAAAAAAAAAATTAAAATTTTTAAATAATAAGAATAATTTTTAACTATTATGATCTAAATAGTTAGATTTTTATTCGTATGTGCCGACACTTTTGTCGTATATGCCGACAAAAAAAAAATTAAAATATTTTTTTAAATTCATTAAATAATAAGAATAATTTTTAAATATTATGATGAAATGTTAAATTATTTTTTAACCTTATTTAATTAAATTAACATATTTTTAATATAATATTCATCAAAATTATACTCATATTATATTTTAGTCAAGAATAGTGAAAATAGCACCCCCAAATGGTGCCTATGGTTGGAGATGAGAATTGAGTCCTATATGAATAGTGCAACAAGGGGGTGCTAAAATGAGAATAGCACCCCCAAATGGTGCCTATGGTTGGAGTTGCCCTTAGATTCTCATTTCCTCTGTTACCTGTTTGCAAACTCAAAATGCTACAATTAGGGGATGTCATCACAATTAAGCAACCACTAAATGAGAAATGAACATCACAAGTACATTTCCATGTCAGACAAAGTAATTAGTACATTTAGTTAACTATAGCAAGCTATTGAAATTTACACATGCTTAAGTACCTGTTACCGAAAAGAGCCCAGATGTTTGATAAGATTTCCAAACAAGGTTGAAGGGATCCAAACGATAGCTCTGTATTGATGTTATAAGTTAGGTACATACAACTGACTTTAGGTGTTGGTGCGGCCAGTCTATGAGATTCCATCACAATTATTGAAGTTATGATCAGAAAAAAAATGAAATTAAGATAGTGAGTAGATACATCGGTTATTTATTTGAAGTTATTAAAGTTAGTAATCAAACTTGATAGGGTACTAATTTGGACTTCTGTTTTATATATAATTCGACTGTATCCCAAGAAACCTCAAGGTCTTATTTGCAGGGATGTGTTTATATCGTCGGAGCAATAGACTCTAACAACAATCTTCATGATTTCATATTTATAAAACCATATGGGCTAGAAAAAGAGAAATAATGCTTTGAGATCTCAATAGTCTAATGTATGTTACAACATACTTATTACATCAGTGATTCATTAGCATTTAAAAAAAATGGTGCTCGTGACAAGTGACATTCATTTGCATGAAACAATCTTCTCCTACGACATCAGTATATGCTAACTTCAGACCGAACAAAGAATTTGCCAGAAGGGCCATCACTGGGCAGCAGTGCTAACCTCACAGAATTTGCAGCACCTTCTTCAACAGGCACGACACCGGCATTGAAGTTCAAATCTGTTTTGTAGCCGGGGCAGACACAGTTGACACGAAAACCAGGGTACTTCTTGGCTAGAATCCTTGTATATGCATTTAGTGCTGTTTTGGCAACTGTATAGCCTGACATAGAAGAAGGCCAGCCCTTGCTTTCAAGTGAACCCTCCTTGTAGTCCTTAAGAAACTCTGTCAATACTTCATCTACACTCTCTTCCCTCAGGTTCTCTACATCAGTAAAAATTTCTTTAACCCTATCACTTGGCATGTACTTTAACTTTCCCATAGAGGATGAAACATTGACAATTCTTGGTGAATCAGATAGCTCAAGGAGTGGAATAAGTGCTTCGGATGTTCTTTTAGCTCCATAATAATTGATTTGCAAGCATTCTTCTGTTAATTCATAAGTTTCTGTTACCAGTTTTTGCCAATCAATTTGTCCTCCAGCTGCAACTGCAGCTTTAGCACCATCAGCATCAATTATGGATCCACCAATCCCTGCATTGTTCACCTATTGCCAGAATTCAACTGTCTTATAATCTCTTCTAGCTAGTTTACCACAACATCAAAAACTAAGCTTGATATATCTAATCACTCAATCTAACAGTTTTTTCACATCACTTTCATCTATATGCTAATGAGCATTGCACTATTATTGATGAGTTTGATTCAAAATGATAAAAGATTTTCAAGAAATGAAATTTAAACATACCAAGATATCGAGCTTCCCGAACTGGGTTTTGATGAATTGTGCCAAAGCAGCAATACTAGCAGGGTCAGCCACATCAAGTTGGTGGAAAATCACTTGGCCTGAGAGGCCAGACTTTTTCAGTTTCTCAACAGCTTCAAGTCCCCTCTTCTCATCTCTAGCAGTTAAGACCACAGTGATTCCATTTAAGACCAACTGCCTTACAGTTTCGAATCCAATTCCTTTGTTTGATCCTGTAACAACTGCATACCTGGAAAAGACAAGAAGCAAAATCAGAACATAAGTAAGAAAGAAAAGCAAAAAGTGAGAGAATTGGTATTGAAGTGGTTAAATTAAGGACATGGAGTAGATACCTCTTTGTTGCTTCTGCCATTCTTTACAAGATGTAGTCGGAAGTCTGCTTGTGTGTTTTGAGATTTGAGATTACATTTTGGGATTTCAGATTTATAGGCCATGGGTTTGAGTTGACCTGAATGGCGCGCTAGTAAATAAAGGCAACACATTTTAAACAAATATCTTGTAGAAGAAGAAAATGACGATTTTCTTGTAATGGTCTTCTGCTTAGCTTCTGGAAGAGTCAATATCTTTTTATTGCAGCAAAAAGCCAAAAAGAAGATGGCCTAAAGAACGGGAGCAGATCCCTCTCCTGAGCTCATTTTTGTCTTGAGCTTCCTATGCTTTTTACCAGATGATGCCACGTGTACAAAACCGTTAGATTGAAGAACAAATGTAGGGCATTAGACTGAAGAGAGCCGCATGGCATCATCTGCTTCAAAGCTTAGGAAGCTCAGGTAATAAAAGAGCTTAGGAGAGGATCCACTCCCAGAACACGGTAGCTCCTCCACAACCCGCTACAAGACTTACCCCCGGTGGCTTTAATGCAGCTTTCCAGTTTACAAGGATGATACTGAAACACATAACAACAATTACTATAATCGAAACTCGGCTCCTATACCACTGTTGGTAAAAGATAAACTGTAGTTTTAATTGTTTCATTTGCGGATGTGATTAATCTTGATAATCATATTAATCACATCATGATATATGTGTTGCAACATAATTATGTCATCCATTGAGTGTTACTGGTTATGTAATCTGCGCAGTCAATTCGATTATCTCAGATGCTTGAATTGAATTAATCAATGTTTAATCCCAAGGATTTAAGACGTGAATGGATTTGTTGGAGAATATTAATTTCTCCAATTGCATTCACTGATATTAGTAATGGAGGACATATCATTTGGTCTAAGGAAATGATTGAATGATTCTTTATTACTGATTCCAAAAACTTGCTGCCCTTGTTAGTGATTAGTGATTAGTGATTACATGATTCTTCATTACTGTTGTTCGTTCTTGCATAGAAAACCAAGAGTCTGCTTTAACAGATTACTTAGCATTATTGTCAAAGTCATGACAGACCACTACATTATCTCCTTCTCCTTGAGACAGTGGAATAGAGAGGATTGAGGACACTTCATGTGTTCTCGATGAGTGTCTCAAATTAGAGGAGCATATTAATAGCTTTTTGCAAGCATAAGATCACTCGCCCTTGTTTGAGAAACACGGCAATATATGATACCATTTATTGTTCATCAACTTATTCCATTTTGCTCCTAATACTTGCATCATTTATGTATTTAAGAACGATATAACTGCAGAATTAGGACTGCAATCTCCAAGGGGATATATAGCTTAAAACGCACTACATAACAGATTCACTGAATTTTATTCAGAAACAGCGGTTCAAAATTTATTCAATTACAACTGACATAATGACGTATATTGGTATAAATCAATCTTCGTCTAAAGACTTTGCACTTCAGACAGAGAAAAGAATTGGCCTGTGTGGCCATCATTAGGCAGCAATGCTAAATTCACGACACTTGCAGCACCTTCTTCAACAGGTATGAAGCCGCTATTTAAGTTAATATCTGTTTTGACAAAGCCAGGGCAGACAGAGTTGACACGAAAAGCGGGGTACTTCTTGGCTAGAATCCTTGTATATGCATTCATTGCTGCTTTTGAGACTGTATAGCCTGACATCACAGAAGGCCAACCCTTGCTTTCAAGTAAACTCTCCTTGAGATCGATTAAAAACTCTGTCACTATTTCATCTACACTCTCTTCGCTTAGGTTCTCGACATCAGTACTAAGAACTCCTTTCACTCGATCACTTGGTATGTTCTTTAACTTCCCCGAACCGGATGAAACATTAACAATCCTTGGTGAATCAGATAGCTGGAGGAGTGGAATTAGTGCTTCAGCTGTTCTTTTAGCTCCATAATAATTTATTTGCAAGCATTCTTCTGTTAACTCGTAAGTTTCAGTCAACAACTTTTTCCAATCAATCTGTCCTGGTCCCTGCATGCACCAGTAAGAAAAAGAATTTATTTTTTTTACGGTCTCTTGAACTCTTCAGATGATTACTTTGCACAGATACATGAAAAAGGCATGGGATCAACTCAAATAGACCAACCTTTGGGTAAACCGAAGATCAAACTACAATTTTCACATTAGTACACTGAACTAATGTAAGCATATAGTTGTCAATGGCTATGAATAGAATTGTGTTATATGCTGAGAAACGAAACAGATGAACCCCAAAGAGAAGCTAAGAGCCACATAATTAACCATGGTTTAGAAGCATCATTTCATCAAAAAGTGCGCCTTTTAGTGTCCAGTAGTGGAACAACAAAGAAATAAGCTAAAAGACTTACAGCACCAGATGCAATTGCATCTTTAAGACCATCAGCATCAACTATAGCCCCTAAAATCCCTGCATTGTTAACCTGTCAAAGTTCAACAATCAAAATTTTATACTATTTTACCAACAAAGGAAAACAAAGCACGGTCAAGTCCTCAATCCCTCAATCTAATACATCTATGTGCTACTATTGAGAAAAGTAGTATTGATGAGCTCAACTCCAAAGGACAGAAACTTTTCAAGGAAAGAAGTTCGACAATACCAAAATATCGAGTTTTCCAAACTGAGTTTTGATAAATTGTGCCAGAGAAGTAATACTAGCAGGGTCAGCCACATCAAGTTGGTGAAAAACAACTTGGCCTGAGAGGCCAGAATCCATAAGTTTCTCAACAGCTTCAAGGCCCCTCTTCTCATCTCTAGCAGTTAAGACCACAGTGATTCCCTTTGAGGCTAACTGCCTTACAGTTTCGAATCCGATTCCTTTGTTTGATCCTGTCACAACTGCATACCTGCAAAAGACAAGAAGCAAGTTCAGAAAGAGAGAAGAAAAAGAAGAAACTGTTACAGATGTGTAGTAGTAGTAGTTGTAGCATTACCTTTTGGTTGATTCTGCCATCGATAATTAGCTGGGAGGAACTTCTATTCACTTTGAGATTTGGGATAACTGAAGGCCACTCTCCCTTTATAATACCAACAGTTGAACAGATTCTTCAAGTTAATTATATTCTACCATTCTTGTAGTACGTGATATGGAGACAAGGAATCAAATATCTTCTTGGACTTATTTACCACATTTTGTTGGACTAAACTTAATTCCTTATTGTGGTGCGCAAGTGCCTACGTTAACCTGAAACCCTGAAACTTCCTGTGGTCAGTATGGTGAAAATATGGAATACCTTTCAGAATTTTAGTCTATGAAGAAAGGTATAACAAATGAATTTAACTTTGACTCCACGAGTTTTTATTTTATTTATTATTATTATTATTATTATTATTAATTTTTTTTTTTTTATCAAAGGTTGATTGTATAAGAAGATCCAAAGGATCAAATCAAATACAAGACGTACAAGACCCCGACAAAAGAGGCACATAAGCCTAGAGGCACATAGGCCCAGCAAATATCAAATAAAACCGAGCAATGGCTCAAAAACCTGATTTTACATTTAAGCTTTGACATTCTCATTTTATGAATGATTACCTCATCACGAACATTTTCAGAACTATGTCCATTTGAAATGCCACATTGCTGAGCATTCTGCATTCTATGTTCATCATTTGCATTGCCATCTTGCTGAACATTTTGATAATCTTTTTCATTTGCATCGCCTTGCTGCATAGTAGTACCCTAAAGCAATTAACTCACACACAGCCAAAATCCCAAACCTTCTTAACTCAAAGACACCCAAAAACCTCAAAACTCCAATCTCAATTTTATTAGGCAACCATTTTTATTAAAAAAAATAATAATAAAACCTTTATCCATGTGAAAGTAGCAAATTCCAAATCCAACTTTGATAAAACAAAGCAAGCAATCCAAATTTGACTAAACAAAGCAATCCAACTTTGATTAAACAAAGTCTGGACGCCACTTGCAATCCAATAATGCCAAACAAAGTCTGCATTCCACCTCTCTTCTTTTTCTTTTTTCCTCGATGAAGCCACCTCCCTTCCTTTAGAATGTATGGGTGTGGAAGAAAGGAGCCCGCAGTAATCCCAATTTCTACAAACAAATGCCATAAACAAAACATAATTGCCCCAATTTTTAAGAAAAAATCAGCAAATCCCTAGTTCCCAAACACTGCTCCACGAGCACAGCAACACAAAACCCATAAAGATTAAGGCTCCACAAAGTCACAAACAATAAAAAGAATCAAGGGATCAATTACATGCCTTTGTAGGTGGGTGGCTCTCCATCAATTCGAAAATACCTCCAGGTATTCAAAGGTTTTGCTTTATGGCTTGAAATCTAATAAACATAGAGACCGAGAGAGAGAGAGAGAGAGAGAGAGAGAGCAGAGAGATAGCGTGAAAACCTTTTGGCTGAGAGAGGCAGAGAGAGTACAGTATATGTTTGACCCATAGTCTCTCCTACAGTCTAACTATTTTCTAATTGAATTGACAAATATAACCCTACCTATTAGACGTGTGAGATTCAATTGTCCCATCTAAACAGAGAAAACAGACGGAATGAAAAAAGTGATATACGGTTATATAGTTCGATGACCAAAGTGAAGGTTTTAAAAATTGGATGACCAAAATATCGAGCAAAACATAATTCGATCACCAAAGTGATATTTCTACTTTATATTTAAGGATATATCTTCATTAGTCCATTGATTAGGGCATCTCCAACCCTTTAGTCAAAAGCTAAAGTCATTTGGAAAATCTGACACCCCTAGTGTCATTACTATTCATTCATATTTTGCATCTCCAACCCCTTTTAGTCTAAAGTCATAGCCATTTCATAATTTTAATTATTTTAGATAATTATTTAACTATAATATGAATTTATATATCATACATAATAATCTTATATAATATATCGTCGTTTAAATTTTTTTTAGAAAATTTTATTTTATTTTTTCAAGTTTTTCTCGTTTAAAACTACATTACTCTATTATTAGCCGTTGAATTTAATTCATCGCATTTTTCTGACTGTCAGATTAGAAATGAAGTAATTATATATATATTTTTTAATTTTTGGTATCAATTAATCTTAGCCTTCCATTTTGAATCGAATTCATGAGGAGTGAATCAGAGTCACTCATTTTGAATAGTAGAAGGTGGGGCCCAGCTTTCTTCTCCTAAGCCATTTTGGCTTTCTACCTTCATTCTTTAGTCATTTTGACTCAAGGTATGGCTCAAAAGCCATTTTGACACCCTTTTGATTTGGATTGGAGATGGTGAAAAAAAAATCCCTTAGTCATTTTGGCTTTTGACTCCATTGTTGGAGATGCCCTTACAACAGTTTTCTATTCATGAACAAAGAACCGAAGATCAAACTAAAAGATAGTCTGACCTTTAACATGCATATACTTTTGAGTAAATTACCGCCTCCAATATCAGCAATTCAGCATATGAGTAGCTACTGAAGATTGCTCTTATTTATTACTTATTAGTTGTTACTATGAACCTTCGATCTTCACTCTTTATTCGATAACAGGGAGGAAGTCTATTACAATATAGAGGCAGTCACTCGATCAGGCATCAGACCAGAATATTTTCATTTCACCCCAGTCGCTGCTGCTCTCCTTAACTCCCAAGGCCTTCCAAACAGCTTTAGAGGCATCAACGATGTCATCATCGCATCCTCTTGTTGAGTCACATTCATCAACAACCTTGGCTCTCACGCTCTTTCCTTTACCATATATGGTAATGTAGTTTGAACACCTCTTCCCATTGTTATACCACCTGGTGGACAATGCCACGATCAGGGTGTTATCGGAGTGATATTTACCGTCACATTCGGACGGTCCACCACCCCCACCACCTTTCTCGAAGCTGTTGATCGTCAAGGTTGCTTTTGTATGCGCGGACATTGGAGGCATTTTACCAACTATTTTGCCACTTGGATTGTAGGTTCGAGCTTCAATGCACAAACAGATAGTCACAAGAATGATGAAGATGAGGAGAAAAGCACCTGAAGAACAAAAGCGGTACTTCATGTTCTGCTAACACTTGCTTAATTGTTTGGTTTTGGTTGGTTTGAAGAAGTTGGATCCTAAGTAGGCTATATATAGAGATCATGAATGCTTGAAATAGCTAGGGCTAGCAAGCTGGTTTTTTTAATATATAATCCCTGTAGAATGATTAGATCCGTTAAAGATACCGCTCCGTAATATTGCTAAAAGTATACTGTCAAAATGGGTAGTAAGATTCCAATTAATACATATATACAATCTGATTTTCTGCATACAGCTCATTTTATCACCATATACAAGGAACCATTTTGTATTTAATGATGTTTCTGTACTGCAGCTGTGTAAGTTTGGCCTGGTTGATTACGACTAGAAGATTTCTTAATAAAAGAGAAACTAACATACAAAAGATTCATCGATGATCGATTACTTCAAAGATCCTTTAGATTCTTAAAATTGGCCTTAATTAAACCGATATTAGAGATGCAAAGTAATGAGCAGAGGCGGCCTTTGGGGTGTGCATGTGGTGCAGGTGCACAAGGCCTCCGATTTTCGAAGGCCTCCGAATTTCGTAATGCCTTTATGTACATATATATAAATTGAAAGTGTGAAAGTATATGATGAACCATTGTAGTTATTTGATTTGACCTGATATGTCTTGGGTTTGAGTCCCTTGGGCCTTTCTACTTTTATGTTTTTTCTTTGATCTTCTTCTCTGTTCTTTTGTTTTGTCTTTCTTCGTTCCATGTTTCTTCTAGTAAGGCCTCTCTATTTTTATTTATTTTTCCTTTTCTGTTATCTTCATCTCATTCTTTTATTTGTTTTCCTTTTTCATTTTCCTTCTTTGTTTTGTTATGTTTTTATTCCTCCACTCTTTTCTTGTTTTATTTATACTAAATATTCTTTTTAGTTCTTCAATTGAGATCATAATTAATAAAGCTTCACTTAAATTTTCGCACTAGGCCTCTTAATTTTCAGGACCGGCCCTGGTAATGAGCCAATTGAAGCTTAAAGTACATGATATTTTGCATGGAAATTCTGAGTGCTAATACATATATATATACAATTCTTCAAAATTCCTTTCCCCTATGATGAAATCTTACTTCATTACATGGTCAGTAACTTAGGACCATGATGACAGCTCTGTGGTTCTGATTCTACTACATCAGTCTGAAAGTTAATGCAGCAAACATATCATTTCTGATAATTCTGCTGCACTGTCTCCACTGAAAAACATCTAAACAAGACATCCTTCTAAAATTATACTAAATGCTCTTGTTTTGTTTTTCATCTAAAGGTGTCCCCTATTTTATTAGTATATATATTGTCTTGTTATCGTGCTGCATGCTTTACGTAATTACAAGGAAATAATTGGCCATGGGATGTTGATCGATGGCGATGTCCGGCAAGCCCCGCTGCCCCGTCACTGTCTGAAAGTTGCTGCAACATCGCCGTCCGCACTTTAGTGAAAGTGCGGACGTCCTCTTTGGAACCCGCCTGTATATATATATATATATATATATATATATATATATTTGCATATATATATATTTACATATATATATATATACATATATATATATATATATATTTATATATATATATACATATATTTATTAGTCTTTTATAGAGATAGGCATTATACCAACTTTTCGATCATATTTTCACATCTTAACCGTTCATCTGTCGAACCGGAACCGTTCGTGTTTATAATGGTAAATTTCAATTTTGGATGCCTTAACGATCATAAAATTGGCTGAAAATTTGCATAAGTGATCTATACATTAGGACCTAAAAACTGAACGGTTAAGATGTGAAAATACGATCGAAAAGTTGGTATAATGCATATCTCTATAAAAGACCAAATAAAGGGATCCCTTAGTGGAAGCCCTCTATATATATATATATAACTTTTCTCAGGTAAGGATATCTTTACCTAAGTATGGAATGGCTTGCCAGTTTTTGGTCACTTTTCGATCACATGTTCACATCTTAACCGTTCAGTTTTTAAGTCCTAATGTATAGATCACTTTTGCAAAATTTCAGCCAAATTGATAATCGTTAAGGCATCCAAAACTACAATTTACACGAACAAACCAAATCTGTTGAACCAGAACCGTTCGTATACATTGTTGTAAATTGCGTTTTGAATGCCTTAACGATCATCAGTTTGGCTGAAATTTTGCAAAGATGATCTATACATTAGGACCTAAAAATTGAACGGTTAAGATGTGAATATGTGATTGAAAAGTAGCCAAAAACTAAAAATCCGTACTTAAGCTTAGGTAAGGATGTCCTTGGCCAAAAAGGACTGTGTGTGTATCAAGAATTTTGATTTTTGGGAAGTATCATGATCATCTAATAAGAAGGGTTTAATTCATCAACTGACCCTCAAAAAAATTGAATAAATACTAAATTACATGGATATATATATAGATATCAATTCTTCAACATTCATTTCCCCTATGATGAAAATTACTTCAGTGCATTCATACTCAGTAACTTAGGGACCATGACAACAGATCTG
Source organism: Rosa chinensis (assembly GCF_002994745.2). Classification (NCBI taxonomy): domain Eukaryota; kingdom Viridiplantae; phylum Streptophyta; class Magnoliopsida; order Rosales; family Rosaceae; genus Rosa; species Rosa chinensis. The sequence continues at coordinate 46,738,031 of NC_037088.1, read as the reverse complement.
CGGTTCTACTAATTTAAGTATTTAACACAGAAAATAGATCCTTTCTGACAATTCCTCTCCAATGATTCTCCACTGAAAAGCATCTAAACAGGACATCCTAAAAAAATACTAAATGTACATACATTGTTGATTGTTCATGTTTTGTTTTTCATCTGAAGGTGTCCCCTATTTTATATTAGAGAATTTTCTTGTTATTTGCTGCTTTATGCATGTAATTTACAAGGTAAAAATTGACGGTGGGAATGTTGATGGCGATGTTATATGACCTATAGATGAAACAAACTCATGTTTCCTCATCTTAAATTAGAAAATGAGTAGTCAATTCTTAACGAGACACACAATGATATGATAATTAACATTAGTTAGCAAAACCTATTTCAACTTGTGGTAGAAATACCGACTTTGGTTGGTCGTAACTAATAATGCTCTAGAGAAAACTCTGATAGATAATTCACTTTCAAAAACTAATCTGCTTTTGTCATTGCACATACGGCCTCTGCATTCAACTTCAACTTGATGGCCAATAGATGGTGGGTAAATCATGAGTTCAAGTAATTAGAATTGTAACTAGTGTTTGAGATTAGTTATATCCAATCTTTCATGCAATTAGGAGAAATGGGAAGTCTAGGACTTAATTAGCTAGGAGGATTTATCGTCTTAAAAATGACAATATGTCCTTGAACCTGGACTGACTATATACTTTTATTTCTGCATAGATTGCAAGTAGAAAAAATGTTGCTCTGGATGTTAACATGAGAAGGTGTTTATCGATCAGCACACAGGTAAGTATTAATCAGCATAGAAAAGCAGTAGAGGCATGGATCACCACCACCCTTAAGATGCCTCATTAATTTTGTTTCCCAATACATAATTAATTTTCTTTTTGAGGGACAATTTTGTCCTCACACCTCACATAGAGAGAGAAATTATGAGAGACATCCCCAAAGGTCTCTGGATTTCGTCGGAAATTTTGCCGTAGATCACAGAATTTAGTCATCGGGTCGCGAAATTCTGGTCACCAATTGTCGAACTTCACCAGAGATCGTCAAAAATCTCATAGGTCAGAGAAGATGTCACCAAGAACTTTTTTCACCCCCCCCCCCCAAATAAATTTTTACTCCCCTCTAGCAAAAACTAATAAAAGTTTGATTGTCCCTTAATAAAAACTGTTATTGCCTCTTAATAAAACTTTTATCTCAATAAAAACTAATAAAATTTTTATTGCCCCCCAATAAAAAACTGTTATTGCCCCCTAATAACAGTTTTATTGATGATCAATAATAAGTAAGAAACGAAGATATTTTCGATTTTGAAAGTTTTAGGAGGTTAATTTATTGACCCCTAATAAAAGTTTTATTGCCTCCAATAAAAGTATTATTGCTTCCTAATAAAAGTTCTATTGACTGCCAATAAAAAGCTTGTGGTCCTCTCAAGGAAAATCTCATAAAGAAAAAAAAAAAATTATAGATGCTACATTGCTTCAATATGTCAAATTGTCAAGTAAAGAATACAAGTCTTGTTGATGAGTTAATTCCTAAAAGTAGGCAAGTACAATATCAAGTTGACCCTTTAACCACCCTAAGCTCAGTTAGCCCTCTTGGACTCATCTATAGGCTGCCCAATGCAGCTCACACATTTTCGCCCCATCGACATTGATCCCATTAGCAAATAGTTACTACACTACTTTGAGTCAAACACCAAGCACCACTCCCTCTTTTTCAGTTTGTTCCCTTTTCCACACCTGCCATGCATAAATTCTTCTCTTACTCACTAACTTCAGTGGCTTAGGTCTAAGCAACCGGCGACCCCACCAATTTTGATTGCGGCAACGAGGAACAGTCGTCGTCGTCCATCTCCGATTATCTCGGTGTGTTAAAGGTCACTATCGCCGCTCTCTATCCTCTTCCTCCTCCTTGGGCATCGTCCTTGACCGGTTTCTACTCCAAATTGGAGTTATGAGCTGAAACCTATCGAAAACCACGCCGAGGTCTGCGTTTCTTTTACGACATCTCTTTTCCTGATCTGGTTGAATCGAGAGGCATATTGATCAACTGTCTTGGCTACTGGAATTGAAGAAAGCTCCAAAACTCCAGAAGTAGTGTTGTGAAGCGACCAATGTTGACTGGATCAACCTGCGTCAGGCAATGGCACGGCGGAAAGCAACATCTTTTTCAGTAGCTCCTCCCAGATTACCTCATCCTCCGATTTCGGAGCCTCCATTGCATGGCACCATGGCAGTTAGAGAACTCGTGAAAAAAAAAAGCGGAATGGGGTTTTTTTGGGAGGCGGGGTGGGGTGTTGGTGTAATTTCTTAATTATTCGGAGGGTACATTTGTCTTTTTGCCTTTACTTGGGCTGAGTGAGAACTCTAATCTGTTAGAGCAAGTTCACCGGTTAGTAGGCCTATTCACTGCTTTTTAGTGTATATTTTCATTCTCTGGATCACAAAATACACTGTGTCTGTGACCCAGGGCACAGAATACACTGTGCTCGTGACCTAGAGGGTGAAATTAACACTAACAAGCATTGAATAATGAGTGACCTGGGGACCCAACAAATGAACTTGCTCTTAGTGGGGCAAATGGGTGTATTTTTTTTAATTAAATTTGGCTATTAGGTCAAGGACTTTTTTTTTTTAAACCAATAAAGGATTACGTGATATTAACTTTATTGTGGCAAACGGTGTATGGAACAAGTCCCACCTTCAATCTCAAAGGAGAAGAGTGTACGACATTCTGAGAACCTACTGCACGTCCCATTATCAGAAAATTTTATGAAAAAAAATACAACATACAAAAAAATAGACAAAAATTCACCCCGAAGTAAAATGTAGAAAAAAAAAAAAGAAGAAGATGGAAAACCTGAATTTCCATCTCCTACTCTACAGCCGTAAAAGATAGTAAATGAGCATCAAGCTCATTAATAGTAAATACGTGATATAGCAGCAAATTGCCACTTCAATGGAGCCATAAATCACCATCTTTTAGCTTGGAAGAGACCTATAGTTAGCATGAATATTAGAGAAATCGATGTTAGCTCAAAAAAATCGTCTCGGCCAAGGGTTTCTTGGTTTATACCTGTCCTTCTAGCTTGGTGATGCATGCGCGGGCAGGCCTTGTTGCAGCCGGGAGGCTAGCAAGGTTTTGTTCTAAGATGTTGAGCTTGCGGCCGTATAACTGCTGCTTTAATTTTGCCACTATGATAAAGGAAAGCGCTAGCTTGAAGCCATTGAACTTCTAAAACCAAGGGTACGTAACTAGCCAAAATAATGAGTAGCTCATTGTCTGATGACTCTTATTTCATGAAAATTCAAATGGGCTCACAGATCAATATTATAGCTTTCTTTACTTATCTTCATACTTGCATGGTTTCTTCTTGATTAAGCATATTTTTCTTTCATGCTTCTGGACTTTATCGCCTTTGTCCTCCAGCAAGAATTCCATTTTTGCTTCCTTGTTAAGCCACTAATCCCCTATCCGCTTCTCTCTTTGGGCTCAATAACTCCCAGCCATAATAGACTATTGGACGCTGAGGTACTGACAACACGCAGTTGTATATGTACATCAAGTCATTAATTTCTTTCTTTCACCTCGCGCACGTCCATCCAAGAGTAGTGACTGTTGTTAAAAGCCACTATGAAACTGCTTTCCAATTGCACCACACGGCTATACTTTCTACTATCTAGCCGATTCTCCTTTAAAAAATAAAAATAGATGTCATCTTACTTTCAAACCATATGCAACAATACTTACATTGAAGTCAAAAACCATTCGGCCAAAATGGGGCCACGTAGGTTAGAGCACACTTTCTTTTCTTTTATTTGTTTAAGAAACTGAAACAAGAAAATAAAACGCAACAATTACAGTCAAGGAAGAGCTGCTCAACGAGGCTTTATTATAAACTTCAAATTTCTAAATTTGCGGCCTCAATTTCATTTGGTTTGAGGCCACGTGCTTATTAAAAATAATTTGTGCTTCGGCCATTAAGTATGCCTACCAACTTAAATTTTTATGTCAAAATTAGCCGATAGATACCCTTTCAAATTAGCATTATCTCCAATAATCACGTCAAAGTTGGAGCTGGCTGAAGAGGCTTCAATGAGAATAACTTAATAGGGGAAATGATCATTTACCCAATATTGTCCACTTACCCAAACATTCCAAGAGATTGCCCATTTACCCAAACACTCTAAGATATTATTTCTCTAAAACTCAATTAAGTATTTTTTTAATTCATTTTTATTTATTTTTGGGACAATTTGGCCCTCTCCTTCTTTGTCACTTTGAGAAATAAGTCATTGGAGACCTTGCTTGACTCCTATGGCGGACTCCGGCGACCGGTGACGTGAATCCGGCTACCTAACTGGTGACCGGATTCTGGCGTCTTAATTTATTGCCCCTTAATAATACCCAGTAACCATATTATTGCCCCCCAATACTCATATTATTGCCTCCAATAATCATATTATTGCCCTCCAGTGAATTGCATAAACTCCCAAAACCAAAATGAATACAATACAGGCACAATTGATCAATTTATATGCATATTATTACACCCCCCCCAATACTTATATTATTGCCTCCCAATAATCATATTATTGTCTCGCAATAGACATGTATAACTACTCAATAAAACTTTCACCAACGTGGCCCCCTAGGACTGAAAATAGATCGAAGAGGAGAGAGGTAGTGCAGAGTTCGATCAATCCCATATCTGTCAAATCCGCAGAGTTCTTAATCGACAGTGACTCCAGCTCCTGACACAGAGCAATGCCATCGAGCTGGGACCCAACCGCCGAGCACAGCCCATGGAACTGGCCAAGCTTGAGAGTTCTCAGTTTGGGGCACTTGGAAGCAAGAACCTCCAAGGCTAGTCCACTGTTCCTCACGTTCTTACATACACCTAGTACCAGCTCTTCCAGAAAAGGAAGCCCGGAGAAGAAGTCAATCAAAGTCGCCTGCCCAATCTGAGCGTCCTGAGATGTGAAACCTTCGTCATTTGGATCCCCACGCGCGTTGGCCAATGACGACATATCGATGAGATGAACGACTCTGAGCTCCAGGCAATTGGTCAATATGGCCAAGAGAGCCTTCTCCCCGACGAACCCTATGTATCTGGGATCGAACATACAAGTGACGAAGAGCTGCTGAAGCTTGGGGTAAGCCTCGGTGATGGATCGGATCTCGTCGGCTCTGAAACCCTCGGTAAACGACGCCGTCAGGAGATTGAGCTTAGTGAGAGAGCGGGCCACGTTGGGAAGGGAGGAGAGAGAAAATAGATCGAAGATGGGAGGAGGGGAGAGAGAGAGAGAGAGAGAGAGAGAGAGAGAGAGAGAGAGAGAGAGAGAGAGAGAGAGAGAGAGAGAGAGAGAGAGAGAGATAGATAGATTTCAATTTAATAATAGGGGCAAAATTGTCAAAAGATGTTAGATTGGGTAAGTGAGGTTAAAAAACTCTTAGTGGAGTAAGTGGACAATTTTTAAGCTGAAATTGGGTAAGTGGTCACGGCTCCTAACTAATAAAATACGTTTTTGAGCAAAGAACGCTACAAAGAAACACAAATTTCAAAAAGTTGGATTAGACCGAAACTTTTGACATTTCTAAATGGTTGAGAAAGAAAAATGATTCAAGGCTTTAATGCACCGAAGTTCGGAGCAGCGTGAACCCCCGTAGTTTGACTTGAATCCAACGTGAGAGAAAGCTGGGTGTACGCAAGGATATTAGAATCCCCGGATACGAAAATGGGAAAATTAAGAAACCAATAACTTTTATAAATACTTACTTGGTTTTTCGAAGCTTGATTAATTTCTTGCTAAAAGTAATTTGGAGAAGCTTGTTTCTAGATGTGCGGAGGCGCAATAGGCGCACGGGCGTGTGACGGATGCTAGGTAGCAAGGAAGAGGATGTGCGGAGTGGTGATTTTGGGATTTAAGGTTTTAGAGATTTTCTGGCTTTTGGTGTTCGGGTTAGGACTTGTGCTAAATTGCTGATAATGTGTTGAAGAATAAAAAGAATTTGAGAGAACTGTGTATTTATTCATTGATAATATGGCCCTTTATATAGAGGGGTAAGAATACAAAGATTATATAATATTACACGGAATCATATTCTTGAAAGATGTTTGAAATCTATGATTGAAACTACTCTCTCTATTACATAAGAAAACATGTTCACGTTTGGACTAGTCACACCTAATACTAGGTTAACTGCAACAATATATATCAGCAATGGATTGTTCAAACAAATGGATTTTCCAATCAGATGAATTAGAGGGCATAATCACTGTTTCACTACTTTCCTTCTCGTTCTCTGAGCTCGTAAATTATGAATTGAGGAAGTTTTATCAAGAATAAGTTTCTTGGCTGCAAAAATTGTAGACATCTATATATGCTTCAAAAAGATAGCCAGGAAGGAAAGTGACCACAAGTCATGCACTGCATGTGATACCAGTCCTCATTTTTCATGAATAAGAGGGCTGTAAATAGGGAACCACATGTTGTGAGTCACATATTCCACCGTCTCCTCCTGCAACCAATACATAAAATCCAAACAATTCAAGAGTATTAGAATCGGTTCCAAATCTGCAGCTAGATCTTTTTCTGATAACAGAGACTACAATTACACTAGCTCCCTTGAACTTTTCTCTCCTATGATCCCCTCATTCCCTTGATTTCAGTAAAGTAACCATTGGAAGCGCGTGTCTTTTGAGATTTGAGATTACAGTTTGTGGTTTCAAATTTGTGGGCCATTGGGAGCTAGCGTTTGAGTTGACTTGTATGCAGTCTGTGCGGTCAAGTTTATCTGAGATGCTTGAACTGAATCAATGTTTCATCTGAAGGATTTAAGATGTGAATGGATTTGTCTCCAATTCGATTCACAGATATTTTTGATGGATGGCATATCACTTAGTTTTAGTAACTATGGAATTTTAAACATACCTCTTTTCGATCACAAGGGTGCAACTAGATTTTTAGTAAGTTTACAACTGAATAGAAATAACTTCAAGAGCCTATCGGATGCTAATGACTCAACTAATGGATACTATGTGCAAATAAAGATACAAGTTTGATGCATAAGGAAGAAAATTATGGAAGGCCCTCTAATAAGATTTTCGCCGTATTAGAAGTTTCCAAATCTGATAGCTGATTCCAAACACTTTGCTGCCCTTTCTACTGGCTAGTGATCAGGTGATTCCTTATTACTGTTCAAAAAACTTGTTCGTTCTTGCTTAAGAGTTTGCTTTTAAAAGAGAAATTACCATTCTTGTTAAAGTGGCAGACCACTTTATCATGCACCTCCTTCTTGAGATAGTGGAATAGAGAGGATTGATGAGGATACTTCATGGTCTGGATATAAAGTGTCTAGAATTAGCACAGCATTCCAATAGCAATTTGCAAGGATAAAGGAATATTTTTTCTCCTGATACACGCATCATATGCAAATTATTGCAGACTTAGGACTGTAATCTCCAAGGTGCTATATATCATGAAACATACTACATAACGGATTCACTGAATTTTATTAAGAAACAGCGGTTCCAAATTTAATCAGCTACAACTGACATATATTTGCATAAATCAATCTTCGTTTAAAGACTTTGTACTTCAGACAGAAAAAAGAATTGGCCTGTGGGGCCATCATTAGGCAGCAATGCTAAATTCACGACACTTGCAGCACCTTCTTCAACAGGCAAGACACCAGTATTGAAGTTTATATCTGTTTTGACATAGCCAGGGCAGACAGAGTTGACACGAAAACCGGGGTACTTCTTGGCTAGAATCCTCGAATATGCATTCATTGCTGCCTTTGAGAGTATATAGCCTGACATCGCAGGAGGCCAACCCTTGCTTTCAAGTAAATTCTCCTTGAGGTCGTTTAGAAACTCTGTTAATATTTCATCTACACTCTCTTCGCTCAGGTTCTCGACATCAGTACTAAGAACTGCTTTCACTCGATCACTTGGTATGTTCTTTAACTTCCCCCCGGAGGATGAAACATTAACAATCCTTGGTGAATCAGATAGCTGGAGGAGTGGAATTAGTGCTTCAGCTGTTCTTTTAGCACCATAATAATTGATTTGCAAGCATTCTTCTGTTAACTCATAAGTTTCAGTCAGCAACTTTGTATAATCAATCTGTCCTGGTCCCTGCATGAACCAGTAAGAAAAAGAATTTATTTTTTTACGGTCTCTTGAACTCTCAGATGACTTACTTTGCAAAGATAAAGGAAAAAGGCATGGGATCAACTCAAATAGACCAATCTTTGGCCAAAACCAAATATCAAACTACATTAGTACATTGAACTAATGAAAGCATCTAGTTGTCAATGGCTATCAATAGAATTGTGTTATATGCTGAGAAATGAAACAGAAGAACCCCAAAGAGAAACTAAGAGCAACATAATTAACCGTGGTTTAGAAGCATCATTTCATCAAAAATGCATCTTTTCGCGTCAAGTGGTGGAACAACAGAGAAATAAGTTACAAGACTTACAGCACCAGATTCAATTGCAGCTTTAAAATCATCAGTATTATCAATTATAGCTCCAAAAATCGCAGCATTGTTCACCTGTCAAAGTTCAACAATCAAAATTTTTGAACTATTTTACCAACAAAGGAAAACAACGGATGGGGTGCACGTCAACCACTCAATCTAATACATCTATGTGCTACAATTGAGAAAGGTAGTATTGATGAGCTCAACTCTAAAGGACAGAACTTTCAAGGAAAGAGGTTGGACCATACCAAAATATCGAGTCTTCCATACTGTGTTTTGATGAATTGTGCCAGAGAAGCAATACTAGCAGGGTCAGCCACATCAAGTTGGTGAAAAACAACTTGGCCTGAGAGACCAGATTCTTTCAGTTTCTCAACAGCTTCAAGGCCCCTCTTCTCGTCTCTAGCAGTTAACACCACAGTGATTCCCTTTGAGGCCAACTGCCTTACAGTTTCGAATCCGATTCCTTTGTTTGATCCTGTCACAACTGCATACCAGGAAAACACGAGAAGCAAGTTCAGAAAGAGAGAAGAAAAAGAAGAAATAAACTGTGTTACAGATGTGTAGTAGTAGTACGTCTTAGTTGATTCCGCCATTGATGAATAGCTGGGAGAGACTTCTGTTGAGTTTGAGATTTAGGAGAACTGAAGGCCACTTTCCCTTTACAATACCAACAGATTCATTCTACTATTCTTGTAGTAGGTGATATATATGGAAACGGGGAATCAAATATCTTCTTGGACTTATTTACCGTTAAACAAAAAAAAAAAAAACATTTTGTTGGGCTAAACTTAATTCATTATTGTGGTGACGCAACTGCCTACGTTAATCTGATACCTCCTGTGGTGAAAATATGGAATACTTTTCAGACTTTAAGTCTATGAAGAAAGATAACAAATGAATTGTACTTTTGACTCCAAGAGTTCAAATCTGGCTGAAATTTTGGCACTAATTTGGCCCAAAGATCATTAATTTGGCTGAAATTTTAGGTACTAATTTGGCTGAAATTTTGCAGTGATGATCTATATATTAGTACCTAAAATCTGAACGGTCGAGAAGTGGATATGAGATCGAAAGTGGACCCTCAACTCCAACCTCGCACTTTAATTTCAGAGCGAGGCCTCACTCTGGATAGGATTTGTATGTCTCTATATTAATAGTTTTTCTCATATTTGATATATCTAATTTGCCCTTCTGATGATTGTAGAGAGTTAAATTAAGTGTCTTTCTTAATCTTAGCATCCATTTGATTTTGAAATATTAAGCTAAAAAATCAATTCCCTTTGATTTTATCATAATCAATTACATCCTTGATTTCTTCCTTGCTTTATATTGTGATTACTGATTTGAGTATATATTTCTATATATGATTGTTACAAGAGTATTTCATTTGCAACACAAACTTTAGATTTTTTTTTCCTTGTATGTAAGTATTTTCTTTCCGAGTAGAATTTCAATTTTATTTTCCTTGATAGGATCAATTATTATTTCAAAAGATTGAAAAAGACTTTGATTCAAATACTGAGAGAACATATTTTTCTTGGTTCAAAAAGATTGAAATATTAAGCTAAAAAATCAATTCCCTTTGATTTTATCATAAGGGTTGTGCCCGTTTGCCCAAAAACTCATGGTATTTTGCCCAACCAATCCATCATCCTTGTATTTTGCCCAATTACACAACTTTTAGGGGAAAAGACTCATAAGGGTAGTCCTTTCTAAAGTAGTGCCTAGTGTATCATATGCTGACTTTTAGGTCCAAAACTCACTTTTTCTTAGAAAACCATGTTCCAACTTTTGAGAAAAACAAAACTAGCCTTCAACATGCCCAAGTTTTTCACCTAACGGTTACTTTAACAGGCGGAATCACTGCTGCTTGTTTTTATCCTAAGCTGAGGCAAATTTTTCTAAGAACTAGGAAATCTGAACTTAAAGATAGTATAAGATACTGGCCGAACATGAATAAGATAACAGAAATGATAACTAACTTGCTAATTTTAAAACTTGATGAAGTGAAAACACTGAATTTATTCATATAAACAGAAGTACAAGCTAAGAATTCAGAGCCTCATGCTCAGGTAAACAGCTAAGAAGCTGTTTAGCTATCCATAAGAATGATTACAGTACTTACTTGAAATGAAAGCACACTACTTCCCACTAGACAGGAAGGGAGAGCACATTGCTACTATGGCTTTCTTTTTCCTTTCTAGAACTGATCTAGAAGTTTTTTCGAATGCATTCTAAGGGAAGCTAAAGCTCCTTATATAGGGAGCGGAACTCAAATTATAATTCAAAATAACAAAATGTACAGAACAACTCTGTGATTTCCTGCTTTCCTGAGTGCTCCTACTGGTGGAGGTCGGATGGGGAAAAGCAGATTCCTTAGGTGAAATATTTTTCACTTGTCTTTTTGAAAAGCAAAAGCAACTTTTGAGTAAAGTCCAAAAGTACTTTCGGTGCTTTCTACACCTGCTGCTTCACATGTTCTCGTCTGTTTCTGAATTGTGACCAAGGACAAACGAGTCGTTATCTGCCTGGGCCATTCGAGCAGTTGTTGCATTATCTTCGACATCTGTATCAACAAACATCTTGTAGTGGTTGTCTGTTTCAAGTCTTTCCACCCATTGTAAGCATGCCAGTGTCGAATCTATCTCCTTTCTGGTAAGAGATAGGAACAGGTCACTGTTGACTACGGCAGGATGATCGTAAGCAGTGATGATAGTTTTTTCTCCTGCTGCCAGGAAGGTATTGTTGATATCTTTAGAGATGATCTTTTTGATATATTCTAAGGTCATGTCTTTCATCCATGGGATGCTTGAATTTGGCTGGCCATTATACCCAACGCAGGCTGGTTAAAGATATTTCCTTTGAATAATTCTCACATAATGATATGGAGAAATATACTCAAACTCACCGTTTGCCTTCTGGATTCATTCTGGAGGAGTGGATCTAAAGTTCAGTCGAAGCATGCAGTCATTTCTTTCAATGTTTTTGACTGTGTTGACAATGATAGGCAGCAAACCTTTAAGATCATCATTTGTTTTAGTCCACAGATTATGGACAAAACCATTTTCAACAAGCCAAAGCTTGTATTCTTGAGGATGTTCGCTCTGAACATTGACTAAGTATCTTCCAACATATGGTCCTGCAATGATAAAGAGAGTTGGAGGTACTCGGTCTTCTGAATTATGACTTCCGATCAGACTATGAAATTCATGCCAGTCTGATTCATTGAGTGCCATGATAGGGACCCTAGCACTTTCTGGGCTTTCAAGGAAGTGAGTTTTTTCTTTTCTTACAGCACTCTACTATGTATGAAGTTCTTCAAACTGTGGTCTGCCATTTTCATAGAGTTCCTTAGCAAGTGCAAAGAGTGCTGGAAACATCAAACCACTACTTCTTTCCTGAAAAGCAAAAAGGAGATTATCCAGAATTGCTTTCTAGTGGTAGGCTAATCTCTTGCCAGTTCTGAACACAGGAGTGTCGAACGTTTGAAGTTCATAATTAAAAACATTTATTACTCCAGTTGGAGTAAGTTTGCTTTTTGGCAAAGCAACAGCCTTTAACGGTCTTGATGAGCCTTTACCGTCTACCGTTTGAGACGGGCTAGACAATCCTTTACCCTGGGATTGATCAATTGTGGCTAGTCCTTTTGGACTTAGCAGAAACCTTTTGAGGATTTTTTTTTGGTTTCTCTAGGATCCTCTTCAGGCTCATGTTCTTACCCAGTTCTTCTGCTTCTGGGATTACGACCTTCGTCATCATTTCTTTGGCTGAACATTACCATTTCTCTGGTCAAGGCGTCTGGAAGATAATTCTTGTTTCTTGCAATTAATTCAACACTATAATCATATTGGTTAAGAAATAATTGCCAGTTTGCTAGTCTTCCTCTATCAGCAGCTTTATCAAGTTTGAAATTTTTGAAGTTCTTTACTCTGGCACAATCGGTGCGGACAGTAAAGGGTTTTCCAAGAAAAGCTGGAGAATTTAAAATTGTTTTTTTAACAGCCAAAATTTCTTTTTCCCCTGTGGGATAATTTAGTTCTGCAGGGTTGAACTTGCCGCTACAAAATTTACAGATCTTTTCAATGTTAGTTCCAGGCATTTTTTCCAGAACAACACCAAACCAATAATTATCACTCGCATCTGTTTGGAGGATAATTACATCATTCTCACTATGTCAATAACCCCATCAGACAACAGCCGATGATTGTTGTCTGATTCAGAAAATTTCTGTTGTCTAGTAGCTTGATATCTCTTAGGCCTTCAGACGACAGATATTACCCGTGATCTATATTTCACTCAAACAACATAGGCCGGCTAATAATATGTTGTCTGATTATGTCGAGATATGCCGAATTATGACTTTCTGAGGTTAAAGATGTAACAAAACGACAGTTATATGTTGTTATAAAAGACTCTGCACAACATATTTTCATAAAACTCTATCGTTTATATTTCATTAAGACGACAGAAATCTGTTGTCTGAATATATGGAAATTTGAACTATCTTGGATTTTTTCTGTTGTGTGAATCAATTGTGGACAACATATAAATTAGAATGTTCTATTGTTTAATTTTGAGTAATAAGACAGAATTATGTCGTTTGAATATATAGAGGCTTGAACTTTCTTGGGCCTTTCTATTGTGTGATTCAATTAAAAACCACAATTATCTGTTGTCTGACTAGCATAAATAATACAATTGGTTTGCTTCATCTGTGGTTTATGGTGATTTCAGACAACAGAATTTTGTAGTCTGATGTTGGTTTGGATGTCAACTTTAATTGGTTTTTAGTTTTGTCTTAGAAAGAGCATTTGCACGACACAATTTCAGAAAAATTGGTCTATTTATTTGAATATCATCATGAATCATTACAGCCACCAAAGTGAGTTCTAGCTATATGCACAAAATGATTCCTAACTACTGATCTACCACAGACATACAACACTAGTGATCTGAAACTTGACAGCATGCTTGCCCATTCAACCCAGACTTGATCAATGTCCAAGTAATCTCCAACTCGGTAGTTATCCTGCATAAGTAATATTCAAGTGTAAGAAAAGGTATAATAGAAGAAGCCTAAAAGGGAAGATCTGGGAAGGGGGAAAAAGGGTAAGGGATTACCTCTTCAAGTTTGTAGAACTTGTACAATTCATCGACATATTCAACAACTACTAGTTCCAACATCTGTATATTGTCGTGACAACATGTTTTCCTTAGATGTTGCACTTATAGATCATCACTTTCTCAGCCAAAAAGATCTCTTCTATTGGAATTTCCATTCAAAGATCACCTCGTGCCACCATGAATGCATCTGAATTTGCAAGGATATCATCAAAGTTTGCGACTCCTTCCCTATCAATAAAATTTTGGAAGAATAAAGAACACGAACTGAAATTTTTTAACCATTTATACCAACCAAAGTATCATCACTACTAACCACTATATCATATAAATAATATGATGCAAAAATAGAATGGTAAAAGTTCGGTTATAGAGCCTTTGAATGAAGGCCAAAGAAACAAGCATCGAATTTGAGTGGAATAATACAAAGCATACAGGGTTATTGACCTAAATTTAACATAATACTTTACCCCATTTGAGAAATTGAGAGGTGCATGTTAGACAAGAATTCACCATCTCAGGTCAAATACAATCTTTCAAAAAGAAGCAGTATAAACATGTTTTCTTAAGTACATGCGTACCTCAAGAAATCACCCTACTTTAAAGGGTCAACACTCAGAGATGGATACCAAACCTGTAAAAAGTAAACTTCTAACCAGAATAAATATCAGACAAGATCAACATAGCTCAAAAATGATAAAGTTAATTGCCAAAAAAAAAAAAACAAAAACAAAAAATGCTAAAGCTACTATAAACTTTGACATCAGCAGTAATACACAGCAGTTGTAAGTCTTTTACACAAACTTTATAATCATTACTATAAACTTGATGTTATAAGTATGGACCTTATAACTGTCAGTGTTGTTTAAACTTTACATAACTGAGATGTAATAAACAACCCATCTTATAATAATGTGGACCAAGTTCCCCTATATACTTTATGTCGAATTCTTTTACACACAAAATCTACAAGATAGTAAGAATATGACATTCAGCTCCAAAATCAGCACAGTTATTGCAACGAGTACATATCTCTCAGAATACAGCTCAAACAACTCAAATTCACATTTCAAAGAACCAAGCAATTGTGCCATAAGCCATCAAAGTGTGTCAAGACGAAGAATACCATGTTATTTCATATACCCAGGTATGTATAGATTACTCATAAAAGCACAAGGCTCAGAAGGAATAAACATTGACCGAATGAGTGTATAAGTCATGTGCCAAGAAAGATAAAAAGTAAAAACACACCTTTCTGCAAGAAGCCTTGGATTTCTTTGATCGACTGTTGTATCCATCTTCATTTGAGTTATCCCTGCTTTAAGTGCAAGGAACAAATATGATCGGCAACAGGGAAAAACATGTCATGAATCGGGCAAAAAGCCTTTCTTACATGCACAGATATGTAAAATATCCACAATAATATAATATCAATATACAAGCATGAAAAGGGAAAAAAAAGAGTTATGGCTACATTGAAGAAGCAACAAATTGTGATTTTAGAACTCACTCATTCAAACAACATAGAGTGTCACAACTAATAAGTATCTCAGCAGATCACTCAAGTATGCGGCCCTTGCTCCTTGAGAATCAATATCTTATCCTACTCTTCCAATATCTCAAATACTATCTTTTACAGTAAAGGAAATGAGACTAACCAAGTATTCCGGATCTTCAGTGCAGGAGGCCAACTAGAAGCTCCAATGTTTTCCTGCCCTGTGCTATTTCTTTTCTATGCAGTCTGTCTTCGAGTATAGACTGAATGAGGTTTGTATACCTCACGATTACTGGTATCTGAGCTTCGAGTATTTCTTTCTCTGTCTTTGGCTTTTGCAGGTTGACTTTGATTTCCCAAACATGTACAAACATACTACCTAAATTTCTAAACATACTAAATGTGAAAGCAACTAACTGATATAACTATTTAATCATTACCGGTAAAAAAATGAAACAAATAAACTTCATGACTACAATAGAAAACTATGAAGGACATGTAGGAAATTGGCCCATTTTAACATTGATACTTCATGACTACAAAATGCTTTGACAACATGATCAAGGCAAGTGAGATTAACAAAACCATTGGCAAAAGAAATGAAAAAAGAAAGCAATGACCCTCTAATCAACATTAAAAACGAAATTTAGACAAGTCTCTCTACTTTTTTCCAAGCTAAAGTAGTGAGGAAGAACAAATTTAACTGTATATATGACCTTATTCACCGCATAAGGGTCGAAATGAATTCAATCATCTAATCCCAATTCAGAATTACAATTAAACGATTGGAATTGAATCAATTGAGTCAATAATCCAATATGGGTAGACCAAACTTCAAGCCAAATCACTACCAGAAACCTAGAACTTATCTGGACCAAAGTTCATTCAAGGAAGAAAATTTCATGAAAGAAGTACGAGCTTTTAGATGAAGACCCCAAATTCAAAATTAGAATGCGTAAAACATTTACAAATTCATCTATTGAATACCCATCTCTTTGTGGGTGGAGAAAACACCAAGTAACTGAGACCTTGCAAATAGATATAGAAATAGAGGAAAAAGTGAAAGAATGAGAGAGATTGAATACCCATCTCTTCGTGAGTGCAGAAGTGGCACTGACCCGTGGGCTTGCCCTTGAACTTTCCTCTTCCTATTTTGGATTCAATAGATAACAGCCTCCACCTAAACTGCCTATGTTGCTGCCCAATGCAATCACCTAGGCAAAGTAAGATGAACACTTAATCGAGAATTCCCTAAATACCCAATCCAACAAAAACCCTAAATCTATTAACACTTAACCAAGGGGCTTACCAGTGACAGATGCGGATTCAGATTGAGACCAAGATACGGATCGAGACTGAGATCCTTTGGCTGGAATGGGGTTTTCAAGTTTGCAAGGCGAGATGGTTGAGATTTTTTCTAGGTTTTCAGTTCGATGTTGGATTGGAAGAAATTGATATTGGATTGGGTTTTCAGTTCGAAGATTTCTGTTGTGTGCCAGAGCGAAAGCAAGAGCAAGAGAGAAGATGGGTTTGAGAGTGAGAGCGAGTTGAGAGACGATTTTTAAGTTTCTGCGAAAGCAAGAGAGCTCAAGAGAGAAGATGGGTTTTGAGAGTGAGAGCGAGCTGAGAGACAGTTTTTAGGTTTCTCTCAGTTTGATAAATTTGTCGGGCCAAAATTTCATCAAGTGTTAGACGAGTATGTCTTTATGTTGTACCAAACAACCAAACTGAAAGGGGAAAAAAAGTCCAGACAAGTGAACAACCAAAACTAAATCAATAGCAGTTTAATGCACAACAGAAATCTGTTGTCTGAAACATAACCTTTTCAAACAGTTTCTTTAAAAAAAAAAAAAAAAACTCAAACAACCAAAACTAAATCAATCTCAGTGTAATGCACAACAGAAATCTGTTGTCTGAAACAGAGCCTTTTTCAGAAAACTGATTTACTATGATATACACTATATTCAGACAACAGAATTTTTTCATTCTGTCGTTAAAATTATTCAGACAACAGAAACCAACTATTCTGTCTTCTGAGCTCTGTCGTCTGATGAGTTTATTGACGTAGTGTCTCTTCTGGTTGTTGAAGAGGAGGGAGGTTTTTGTAGAGATTTTTTATCTGCTTCACAATTTTTTCATCATCTTTTGTGAAGTTCCATTTTCTTTTGTAACTTGTCTTTGTGGAGATAACATTGCTGTTAACCCTGAGATTTTTGGAATGAAATCTCTCCCATAATTTATGACACCAAGGAATCTCTCTAGACTCTTAGCATCAGGAATTCTATCTGGGAATTTCCAGATCTTTTCAAGGATATGAGGTTGAAGTTTTATCACTCCATTCTTGATATTTATTCCTAGGAAATCAACTTCATCGAGGATAAAGAAGATTTTCTTTTCTCCTAGGATAATTCCATGCTGAACTATCAGCTTTACTACCTCATAGAGGTGTTTCATGTGTTCTTCTCTATTTTTGGAGAAGACAAGGATGTCATCTATGTAGACGACGCAGAACTCTGCGACATGCTTGAAGATGTTGTCCATCTTTCTTTGGAAGATTGAAGGAGCTTGCTTTAGACCAAAAGACATTACTAGCCATTCGTAATGTCCTTGTGGTGTTCCAAATGCAGTGAGAGGTACACTCTCAGGATGCATCTTGACTTGCCAAAACCCAACTTTGCATCGAATTTTGAAAAGACTTTGGCTCCTCTGAGCTGGTTGATCAATACTCTTACTTGAGCAATTTGATAACCGTCTTTGACAGTCTTCTTGTTGACATCTCTGTGGTCAATCACCATTCTAGCTTTTCCTCTTAGATTTTCTGCATGATTTCTCACGTAGAATGCTGGAGCATGATGAAGGCTAGTGGAAGGTTGAATTAATCTCTTGTTCAGGAGATCTTCAATATCTTGTCTGAATTCTTTTTGATCTTCCTCTTTGTACTGAGGAATGGCTTTGACATGACAGATGGCATTCATGTCATGTAATCTTAATTCACAGACCACTGGGTCTTTTTCCCAAAACTTCTGAGGGTCTACATCGATATTCTGTTTGAGTAGTTTCTTGATTTTATCAAGAGTGAGAATTTTCTGAGACTCAAGCTTATTCTGAAAGTGCTTAAGGTTATGCTCATGGATGAAACTAGCTTCTTCATCTTCACTAGTTTCTTCTTCTTCTTCTTCTCCTTCTTCTCCAGAAGATTCTTCAACAAGTAATTCTTCTTGTTGCTTGATTTGGAGTATAGGTTCGAATTTGGGTTTGTAGGGGGTAAGATCACCACTATTCTGTTGCGATATCTGATACTGAGTAGTAAAACCAGGACCTACTACACTTTTTGCTTGTGTAAGTCGGTCTGCCCAGAACACCCGTTCTCCTTTTCTGAAGCCTATCGCTTCTTCATCCTGAATGAATCTCTGTTGGAGAATAAAATCATTCCCAACAGGAAATCTAATCCTTGGCCATCAGATTGCCAAACATTACGGATGATAAATGTTCCTCCACCAATGGTGATATGAACATTTTTTGCTACTTTGTTCATGGTAAGGGGACTTCCATCATAGGTGACACCAGTAGCAGTTCTTTTCTTATCTTCTTTCCAGAGTTCATCTAGAATTGCAAATCTCTTTGCAATAGTAAATCCTGATCCATTATCTACAAAGGCATGTAGATGATATTTTTTGTGATCAGGGAATTTTAGCCCAATCTCTATGTAGTTGCTGTATCTACTAGTAGAGACTACTTTCGATTGTTGAAGCTCATTTTCTTGATCGAGCTTGTGATTGTTGAAGCTCATTTTCCTGAGCTTGTTCTTTTGGAATGAATGGTTTACATTCTTCTGGAACAATTTCTGGTGGTTCAACCAGTTCGATATCTTCATCGATTTTTTCTTTATCGATGCTTTCTTCCTTTATTTTTGAGGAAGATGGTTCTAGGATTTCTTGGAACAAGGCTTCTACCTTTTTCTCTTTTTGTTCAGAGAAATATTCTTCATATTCTTGTTCTACCAATTGGCTGACAAGGCCATTCTTGGTTTTCCTTCTTGCTTCGGCTATGAAGCCTTCTTTGTGATAAGTCTTTTTTGACTCTTCACAAAACATAGGGAGACCATTCTTTTCGTGACATAGGCAGTAGTCACAAACGAATGTACCAGGGTTCACCTGATAAGAAGACATTAAAGATTCTGTCTTGCTTTCTTCCCAGTTTTTGATTCTTAGAACATTCATCTGTCTTGATTCGAAGTACTCTACTTCAGAATCTGACTCAGATTTAGATGAATTTTCTTCTTCAGACCAGGCAGAGTAAACTGACCTGTCGTCTTCTTCATCATCAGAATAGGCTATTTCGTAACCTTTCATGTTTGCTGTTTCTACTATATGCTCATATTCGTCAAAGAGAGCTTTAGTAGATCTTTTACCCTTTGCCGGGCATTCATTGGCATAGTGCCCTTCGACTTTACATAACCAACATCTGCAAGCTTTCTTGCTTGGTTGTTTATGCTGATGAGTATTCTTCTTTTTCTTGAAGAATTTCTTTTTAGGATCCTCATCCTGCTGTTTCTTGTAATTGGAACTTTTCTTGAATTTCCAATCCTTTTTCTGATTACTCCTTTTGAATTTTTAGAGTAATTTTCTTTCTTTTTTCTATGGAACTTAGACTCATGACATCCCCAGTTGGTTGGCATATCAAGTATTCTATAACAGAAATTCTCAACTCCTTTGAGTTGTTTCTTGGCCATCTTAGCTCTAAGATTGGCTTTGCATTGCTCTTTTAGTAATTTCCGGATTCTGTCGGCAATCCTTCCAACTGAAAATCTTTCAATTGGTTTTTCAGCTATGCTTTCTCTCACAGCTGTTCTCCATGGTTCAGGGAGTTTTCTGTGTAACAGATTAACTAGATCAGTATTCTCTAGTTCACCAATTGTACAGTAATATTCTTGAAATTCATTCAAGTATTCTTCAAAATATCTCATGTCACAGATTTTGAGAGCATATATATTTGATTTGGCCATTTCTTTAGCCTTCTCACTCAGATTTGAGAGATCTTCACAGAACTGATCATATAGAGGTACTGTAAAATCATAAGGAGATCTTGAGTTTTTGATTTCTTCCAGCCAGTCTCTTCCTCTGGCAGTTTCTTTGAATGACAGATAATACTTTTTTGCTACTCCAGTAAGAGTAGTTTCATAGTACACCTGCAAATCTAGTGCTTCAAATTTTCCAAGGAAAAGTGCAGAAGCCATCATCAGGCTATCTACCCATTGGTCAATGACTTTTCTTTTATCTAGGGCCTTGTCTAGATTTAGCCAGATGTCATAGTTCGTGATTGGAACTTTAGGCATATTGTCCTCTGGGACAAATCTATGGGAATTTCTTTCCCTTTTTCTACCTGTGGGGGCTTTCTGAACTGGAAGTTTTATTTTCCCTTTTTCCCTGATAATGAAAGTTCTGGAGCTATCTCCTTCTTCCATTTCAATATCTTGATAAGGAAAGACTTTTCTCGTCTTTCTGCTTTTGAACTCTTTCATTTCTTCGATTAGTTTTTCTAATCGTTCAGGATTTTCACAAGATTCTGCTTCTTCATAGAGTTCATAGAGCTTTTCTGCTCTGAACATATTAACTGGTCTGTTTAGATCAGCTTCTAATTCTTCTTCAGGTATTGGTTCTTCAATAGTGGGTTTTGTACCACTAACACTAGCTTCTCTAGTGCTATAGCTTCTTCTGAGAAGATTCCTGTTTACCCTGAGGTTCTCAGGATAGACATCACTTTTTCTGTGATTGTCAAAATTGAGACTGATTTCTCCAGTCTTCCTACTTTCATAAATTCTTGCTTTCGCACTTTCCGGTGGCTTTTTTGGACCGGATAATTTCCATTCAAGAGGAAAAGTCACTTCATTCCAAGTAACTTTATGAATCTGTTGTGAATGGTTCTTCTGATTGGTGAGAAAACCAGTAGTCAGACTAGGAATATTTGTTATTCTTGTCTTGGGGGCTACTATAGTGCTCATCAATTTATAGTATATTCTGTATACTATTGTGAGTTCTTGCATATCTTCTTTCATAGATACGTCATCTGTGTTGACTCTCAGTCGTAGACAATGAGCTGCATCCTTCAAGCTGGTGGTAAAATTTGGGAAGCAGTTGAAATATGCTACTTGATCACATAAAGATGCTTCAAGGGTTCCCAACAGACTAGCTCGGAAGTCTGTTAGTCTATTGTCTTATAAGACACATAGAACTGAACAGTCTATGCCTTCTCGAGCAATTAGATTTATGCCTACTTGGACTGCTCCGATATGCATAAATTGATATTTTTTGCTTGAGCTCTGGCAACTTCTGAAGGAGTGATCATTAAAAGATCAATCTCTCCTCTTGCTGTAGCGGGAGTTGTAATTTCTAGTAGTTTAAATTAATGGCTATCCATTAGATCAAACGTTCCCCTTTTGTAGATTTGTCTGAAATCTAATTTTGGAATTGAGGAGTTTTTGATCTCCTGTTCAATTTCGTTGAATTCGAATTCTTCAGCATTTAGGAGTTGTACTCCTTTCTTTTTTCCGAAGATGCTTAACATCTTGATATCTCTTTTCTCCGGGTTTTCATACCTGATACTAGTATGACTAGTAGATGGTTCCAGAAAAATTATGTTTGGAACAAGATTTGTGTCTGGTTTTTCTAATGGTTTGAATCCATTAGCTTTCTTTGTTTTTACTGTAGGCACTTTCTTGTCCTTCAGTATATTTTTCATTGAATCCAGCGTTTTTTGCTGTTTATTGATTTTTCTACTAACGACTATTAGCTTTTCTTCTTCTGTTTTTGGAAGTTCTTTAATATAATCCATTTTGTTTTCCAATCTTTCCAATTGGTGGATTATAGCAGGTAACTTTTCTAGATGAGTTTGACATATAGATAATTCTAGTAACAGCCTCTGATATTTCTCATCAGAGGAATTTAATAGAGAATTTAATTTCTCTAATAGCAATTCTGACATTGTCCCCATAGTGGGATTCCTCTTTTGAGCTCTTTGCAGGCTCTGATACCAGTGATGTGCGGATCTAACCAATGCTCAAATAATCAAGAGGTTTTTGTTCCTCTTCCAGAACATATAAGAGATTATCAGTATCTTGTTCAATTTTATAGATTCTGGTTTGAAGTCTATAGATGATATCCCAGTAGTTGGGGGTTTCTCTATTAAGACTTTCTCTATATTCTTTCGATTTTCTCAATTTCTCTCTTTCTTTTTGCAATTCTTTGCTAGTATGTTTACAATTAGCAACTAATTCAAGCCTGTCAGCGATCGAAATTATGAATTGTAAGGTTTACTGTTTACCATCGAATAGAGGATGCAAATTAGCTGCAATTATATCTAGACAAATAAACTCAAGATGGGCCCACCACGTTTCTATTGTGTAAGCCCCCTTTAGGATCTTTGTGTTTTACTACTTAAGCAAAATCAGAAAATAGATGAACTGAAAACAGAAACAACACAGCAGATTTTAGAGTGGTTCAGCCAAAACTTTAGCCTACGTCCACTTCGTGATCTCTCTTGAGAGATTCACTAGCACTATGAAGAATTTAGGTGTTTACAAGTACTTATTGCAGATCCCTCTAACCCCTCAGACTAGTTCTTATCTCTCTATCACCTTGACTCTTAGTTTTCTGCACTTTCTGTCTTATTTTTTCAGAAAACTGACTGCAGCTCCTATTTATAGGGCATAGAGGCTGCTGATACAATATACAATTAGGATTCCTAATCCTAATAGACTAAACCTTTAATACAAATCCTAATAGAACTTGAAAGACTAACTTTCCTAGAACTTATAGAAAAGCTGCGCGCAAATCTCTTTCCTTTCTAGACTTGGATTTGAATTCTGAACCCTAATTTTCAGATTGTATCAATGAGCCAAAAACACAACAATCTCCACCTTGGTGAGTTGATACCAAAACGATTGCTGCAACCTTCAGGATGTCTTGAACTTTTGAAGTAATCCCGAACAAACCTTCAAGAACCTTCACCTTGGCAAGACTCTTCTTGCCTCAATGCACCTCAAGTGAGGAGGTGCTCCACCACAACTCAGCATGTTGTGACACTGAGCAAGTTCAAGCAATGCTTGAACTTCTCTACAACAACGGGCTTGGTAAGACAATCTGCAGCATTGTCATTTGTGTGAACCTTCTCCACAATAATATTTCCAGATTCTACCCAATCTCTGATCCTGTGATAGCGAACATCAATGTGTTTCGTCCTTGCATGAAACACTTGATTCTTTGCCAAGTGAATGGCACTTTGACTGTCACACTTCACTACCACGCCTTCTTGGTGAATTCCAAATTCACTTGCCAGCCCATTCAACCAAATAGCTTCCTTTGAAGCTTCTGTTAATGCCATATATTCTGCCTCAGTAGTAGATAGAGCTATGACTGCTTGAAGAGTTGATTTCCAGCTCACAGGTCCTCCTCCAGAAGTAAAAACATAACCTGTTGTGGACCTCCTTTTATCTAAGTCTCCTGCATAATCTGCATCCACAAAACCAGCCACACATGCTACTTCTTGTTTCCTCTCAAACATGATTCCAAGCTGCCTAGTCCCTTTTAAATACCTCAAAATCCACTTCACTGCTTCCCAATGGGGCTTACCCGGATTTGACATGTACTTAGAGACAACACTCAATGCTTGAGCTAAATCTGGTCTTGTGCAAATCATCGCATACATGAGACCCCCTACTGCACTTGCATATGGAACATCCTTCATCACATCAATCTCTTTTTGACTTGATGGCCTTTGCTTTGCACTTAACTGATAATGTGCAGCCAATGGGATAGAAACAACCTTAGCTCCATCCATGTTGAAGCGTTCAAGTACCCTCAGAATGTACTTTTCTTGTGACAGCCAAATTTTACCAGCTTTTCTATCCCGCCTTATTTCAATTCCAAGGATCTTTTGTGCAGCTCCTAGATCCTTCATGTCGAATTCAGCTCCCAATTTCTTCTTAAGCTCTTGAATTTTCGACATATCCTTGCATGCAATTAGCATGTCATCTACATACAAAAGTAGTAGAATAATTTCCTCATCTTCGAATACATGGTAGTAAACGCAGCAGTCATATAGACACCTTGTGTAGCCTATTTTCAGCATGTATGTGTCGAAACGCTTGTACCACTGCCTTGGTGATTGCTTAAGTCCATATAGGGACTTCCTTAACTGACAAACCAGGTCCTCTTTTCTTGTTTCAACAAAACCCTCCGGCTGCGACATATAAATGTCTTCTTCGAGGTCCCCATGAAGAAACGCAGTTTTCACATCCATCTGCTCAATCTCCATATCATACTGAGCTGCTATAGACAACAATAACCGAATTGAAGTGTGTTTGACGACCGGAGAGAAAATCTCGTCATAATCCACTCCCTCTTTCTGCGAATACCCTTTTGCCACCAAACGTGCTTTGTACTTTATGGCATCAGCATCATGTACTCCTTCTTTCTTCCTAAACACCCACTTGCAGCCAACAAGTTTTCTTTCTTTGGGTTTAGGAACCAACTCCCACACAGAATTCTTATGCAAAGATTCCATCTCTTCTGTCATAGCACCAATCCAACCTGCTCGTTCTTCACTTTCTATGGCATCTTGATAAGTAGTTGGATCTCCTTGACTTATACTCAGAGCATGACTCACATCTTCTTCCGGTTCGAACCCAA
Organism: Rosa chinensis; assembly: GCF_002994745.2. Classification (NCBI taxonomy): domain Eukaryota; kingdom Viridiplantae; phylum Streptophyta; class Magnoliopsida; order Rosales; family Rosaceae; genus Rosa; species Rosa chinensis. The sequence continues at coordinate 46,713,232 of NC_037088.1, read as the reverse complement.
ACCTTTGTATCTTTCTTGGATTCCTCTTAGGTTTGTCAAGTGCTATGCTTCTTTTAAATGACTCAGGTGCTTGTGGGATAGGGGAATTTCGACCCCTCTGTGGGGATTGCTCCACCTGAGCCCTAACTGGTGACTGTTGTTGCTGCTCTGTTTCTTCAATAGCTCCTTGATCATTCCCTACTTGCTCAATTTGCTCCACCTGAACTTGGGAATCTTCATCCGATGGGTTAGCTAATGAAATCTTGATTGCTTCTTCTTCAACAACAGCCATCTTCTCCCTCTTGCTATTAATCTCCTCATTCAATGGCATAGTCTTCTCATCAAAGATTACATCCCTACTGATCACCTTTTTGTCGTTGACTATATCCCACAACTTATAACCTTTCACCCCTTTTTCAAAGCCGATGAACAAGCACTCATGGGACTTTGGTTTCAGTTTGGTTCTTTCATCGCTGGGAATATGTGCATAAGCACTGCAACCAAACACTCTCAAGTTGGAATAATCAACTGGCTTTCCAGACCATACCTCCTCTGCACACTTGAAGTTAATAGCCCTAGAAGGTGATCGATTAATCAAATAACATGCATGATTAACCGCTTCTGCCCAAAAAGTTTCAGGCAACCCTGCATGAAGTCTCATGCTTCTTTCTCTCTCTATGAGAGTTCTGTTCATCCTTTCTGCAACACCATTTTGTTGAGGAGTCTTCTTAACAGTAAAGTGTCTTGTGATGCCTGCATCCTTGCACAGCTGTAAGAACTGATTATCTCTATATTCACCTCCATTGTCACTTCTCAAACACTTGATTTTTCTGCCTGTTTGGTTTTCAACCTCAGCTTTCCACTCCTTGAACTTAGTGAAAACCTGGTCTTTAGTTGTCATAAAGTATACCCAAACCTTCCTTGAAAAATCATCTATGAAAGAGACAAAGTATCTGGCTCCACCCTTTGATTTTGTTGGTGTAGGCCCCCAAACATCTGTGTGAATATAGTCCAATACTCCTTTGGATTTGTTCTCACTGCTGCCCACATTGAACGTCACCTTGGTCTGCTTTCCGAGTGTGCAATACTTGCAAAATTCAAGTTTGCAGCTCATTACACCTTCCAGCTGATCCCTTTTGTGTAATTCCTGCAACCCTCTCTGACTCATGTGCCCTAGCCGTTTATGCCAAAGCTCAGTCTTGTCTTCCTCTGTACAAACTGCAGCTCCACCAACCACCGTAGAACCCGTAAATGTATACATGTTATCTGGTTGCATCACACTCCTCATGTAGACCATTTGTCCTTTTCCTACCTTGAGCTGTCCTTTTTCAGATTTGTACCAAAATCCAGCCCTATCCAAAGTGCTCAATGAAATCAGATTTCTACTCAATTTTGGGACATGTCGGACGTTTCCCAGCATTCTGACAATTCCATCATGCATCTTGATCTTTACTGTTCCGATTCCCATGATTCTACAAGGTGAATCATCTCCCATCAACACTTCCCCGGTGTTCCTCTCTTCATATGTATCGTACCAATCTCTGTGTGCACACATATGAAATGTGTAGGCTGTATCCAAGGTCCAATATTTAAGCGCGCTGGAGTTGGTTGTTACTGCGAGAAGTTCTCCATCGTCACTATAATTTCCATCAACGACATTGGCTGACTTGGAGCTTTCTCCTAACATCTGCGCCTTTTTCTCCTTCCATTGTTTGCAATTCCTTTTCCAGTGGTCTAGTGAACCACATTCGAAGCAACCATTCTTCTTTTCTTTGCCTTTCCCCTTGGATTTAGACCTGCCTCTTTCTTCAAATCCACCACCTCTATTCCTGGACCTTCCTCTCTCCTTGCCTCGGACATGAAGTCCCCGTGCTTGAGAACTTTCTTCATCTTTGTCCATTTTGACATATGATTCCAAGTTCTCACACACTTTAGAAAGTGTGATAGTATCTTTGAATATCATGGTGGTTTTGAAGTGCTTGAATGAAGGTGGAAGCGAATGAAGTAACATGACAGCCGTGTCTTCGTCATCCATCTTTGCTCCAACCTTCTCCAAGTTTGATATGCAATTCTGAAACTTGCATATGTGATCATTAAGATCATCCCCTTCCTCCATCTTGAGGCCAAAGAGCTGTTCCTTCAAGAGTAACTTGCTGCTGATAGTTTTACCCCTGTAGACGCTTTCAAGCTTCTCCCATGCTTCCTTTGCAGTCATATTCTCACCAATATGAAGCAAGACATTATTAGCAAGATGCAGCTCAATGGAGCTCTTTGCTTTCTTATTCTTCTTCGTATAATCTGCTTCAGTCATTGTTGCAGGCTTATTTCCAATTGCCTCATCAACCTCTTGCTGAACCAGAACGTTCTTCATCTTCCTTTGCCAAAGTGTGAAGTTGTCCTTGCCATTAAAGGGCTTAATGGACGGTTTCACATCTCCTGCTTCGACAATGACTTTGCCGTTCACCATCGCAAAACACCTTGAGCCTAAGCTCTGATACCACTTATTGTGTAAGCCCCCTTTAGGATCTTTGTGTTTTACTACTTAAGCAAAATCAGAAAATAGATGAACTGAAAACAGAAACAACACAGCAGATTTTAGAGTGGTTCAGCCAAAACTTTAGCCTACGTCCACTTCGTGATCTCTCTTGAGAGATTCACTAGCACTATGAAGAATTTAGGTGTTTACAAGTACTTATTGCAGATCCCTCTAACCCCTCAGACTAGTTCTTATCTCTCTATCACCTTGACTCTTAGTTTTCTGCACTTTCTGTCTTATTTTTTCAGAAAACTGACTGCAGCTCCTATTTATAGGGCATAGAGGCTGCTGATACAATATACAATTAGGATTCCTAATCCTAATAGACTAAACCTTTAATACAAATCCTAATAGAACTTGAAAGACTAACTTTCCTAGAACTTATAGAAAAGCTGTGCGCAAATCTCTTTCCTTTCTAGACTTGGATTTGAATTCTGAACCCTAATTTTCAGATTGTATCAATGAGCCAAAAACACAACAGTTTCATCAAAAGAAAAATAAAAGGAAACAAAAGAATAGTAAAAGCAAGAGAGAGGGGTATTAATGGGATAAACATTAAGTGAAAATAGTAGTTGGGAGAAAAAGAGAAAACTTTTGTGTGAGTGGGGTTGAAAATAAGTTGGTGGAGTGTATGGGGTTGTATTTGATATTCTATGGGTAAGTGGTCATTATCCTTTTATCATAATCAATTACATCCTTGATTTCTTTCCTTGCTTTATATTGTGATTACTGATTTGAGTATATATATTTCTATATATGATTGTTACAAAAGTATTTCATTTGCAACAAAAACTTTAGATTTTTTTTTCCTTGTATGTAAGTATTTTCTTTCCGAGTAGAATTTCAATTTTCTTTTCCTTGATAGGATCAATTATAATTTCAAAAGATTGAAAGAGACTTTGATTCAAATACTGAGAGAACATATTTTTCTTGGTTCAAAAAGAAAGGGCGGTGGGCAAGCAAGCATGGTACTTTTCTCTTGTGTCTCAGAGGGATGACTAAAGAAATGCTCTGAAATAAAAGAAAAGGGTTGGAGATGGGGACATGAAATGGGCAAAAATCTTTTGTTATTGTGTTTTCAATACTATATATCTAGACTCATATTCGATGCCTTTCTGCATACTCGAACAATGTCTAATTGTAAGATATTGGACTTAAAAAAAAAAAGAAAAAAGATACACACACACAATAATAGACATAATCAAGATATTTAAAGCATATGTCAATTATACTCACTTATTATGTTGATGTTATATTTGAGTTGTGGCAATTTGTGTAAATTTTAGAAAAGATAAGACATAATTAATATTTATCTTAGTTGCCACATTTTGGGTATATATTGAAGAAGAATATTTGTTGGGTTTTATGCATTACATCTTATATAAATTGGGTGCATATTAAAATTCTCCTTTGAAGAAAGGTCCAAGTTTTACAAATGTGATAGATTTCCAATCAATGTTGGAAGTGAACCAAAGATGGAATTTGAAGAAAGATCCAAGTTTTGCAAATTCAAAAGATTTCCGATCGATGTTGGAAGTGGACCGGAGAATGAATTGGTGGATCAAGGTCTCCATATGCGAAAGACTTCCTATTAACATTGAAAGTGTACCAAAGATTCGTGCATTCGAAAGACGAACCTAGATGATGTTACCTGTTTGGGGTTAGGAAATGGGTAAAAAGCTCTTGTTATTGTATTCCACTCCTAGGCTCACATTCTGTGCCTCTCTACATACCCGAAAATGTCTAATTGTAAGGTATGTATCTTGTTCTTGGATTACTTTCTTTTTCTTTTTAGGTATATTGTCATATTAGTCATATGATGACTTTTCACTCTCAACTACTACATTTCTAATTTACCTACTAAATAAGTATATGTAAGTGAGGTTTGAATGATATAAATCTTCAAGCTAAAAAAAGGTCGTATCTTCTACAATCATAGGTATAGTATGATAGAACAAGAGAATGATATCAAAAAAAAAAAGATTTTAATATAGAGGTGTCAGGAAAAAAAAAACAAAAAGTAAACTTCCAATATATCATATACTGTAAAAGTAAATGAGAATTGGTCTACTCATTTCATTTCATAGTCCCTTATAGGGATAGAATTACAATGGAAATATCAATTACAATAATGATAGTAAATGCTGATTGAGCTGTAATCGCTAAGTCCTTAATTCACTCTTTGTCAGTTACTTTGACGAAGGCACATAATGTGTTTTTCCTTTAACACACCCCCTTGTGCCAAGTCAAAGATGAAATGGTGCATGAATTGTTGCCTCATTAAAAATTTTGCCAAGTAAAAACAAAAACCCTATGGCAAAGAAAAAAAAAACACCTTGGTCGAAGGAAAGTGCACAACGCACCCATTACATTTGATGATGACATGTGTGTGTTAAACTCCCCCTGACGTCTGCACCTCTCCCTGATCCTTACATTAGTCAAGGGAGCTTGGAAAGTCTTCGTATTCCTATGTTTTTCACATGTCTCTCAAATATGGCCTTAGGCAATGATTTGGTAAACAAATCTGCCACATTCTCCTCAGATCTTACTTGATTCACTTGAATCTTGAGGAGAGCCTGTTGTTGCTGATTGTAGAAAAACTTTGGCGATATGTGTTTTGTATTATCACCCTTGATATAACCTAGCTTCATCTGTTCGATGCAAGCTGCATTATCTTCATAAATGCAAGTAGGCTCTTCAGTGGTAGAACTCAAACCAATAAGTCCCTCGAATATGTATAATGATATCTCTTAACCATATACACTCATGAACCACCTCATGTAGAGCAATGATCTCAAAGTGGTTCGAGGAGGTAGTTACAAGGGTTTGCTTGGTTGATCTCCAAGATATCGTCGTGTTGCCAATGGTAAATACATAACTAGTTTGGGAACGACCTTTATATAGGTCAGAGAGGTACCCAGCATCAGCAAAACCAACCAAAACATTATTTGGGGTTTCGGTGTAGTGAGTGACGCTTCCACCATCAACATTTCCTTAGGGGATTGCAGTTCCATCTGCGGTCCCTCTTGTCTCTCTATAGGGAAAGAACAGTCCCAACTCAATGTTTCCTTTTACGTATCGGAAAATGTTCTTGATACCATTCCAGTGACGCTGTATTGGCACTGAGCTAAGTCTAGCTAATAAGTTCACTGAGAATGCAATGTCTGGTCGAGTGCACTGGGCTAAGTACAATAATGCCCCTATTGTACTTAGATATGGAGTTTCAGCTCCCAACACCTCTTCTTCATATTCCTTTAGATGAAATGGATCTTTCCTTGCATCGAAACTTTGACCGATCATGGGAATGCTAGCAGGATGCGCTTTGTCCATGTTAAATCGCCTGAGCATCTTTTGGACATACGCTGACTGGTGGATTAGTATTCCACAAGCTCTGTGTTCTAGTTCAAGGCCTAGATAGAATCGAGTTTTCCCAAGATCCTTCATCTAAAATTCGGATTTCAAGTAGCTTGCGGTTTCTCTTATTTAATCAAGAGTACCTATTATGTTCATATCATCAACATATATAACTACAATTACAAATCCAAAACTTGTTTTCTTTATGAATACGCAGGAGCATAATTCATCATTCTTATATTCCATCCCAATCAAGTAGTCACTTAGACGGGTATACCACATCCGCTCGAATTGTTTCAATTCGTAAAGTGAGCGTTTTAACCTAATTGCAAACGCACTCCATGGTTTAGAGTCACTTGATTTGGCACTACAAAAAAGAATTCAAATGACCACGGCGCAACGCCATCGCGGAAAGTCAAATTGCCGTCGCAAAAGACCAATGGCGACGACTAGGCGACGACAATTTTGCCGTTGTCATTGAGGGCGTCGCCATTGCTATTTGCTACGGCAATTATGCCATAGCTTGCATTTTGACTACGGCAACTATGCCATCGCAAAGGTCAATAGCGACGCCACCTTCCGCAATGAAATTTTTGCGACGGAAACAATGTCGTCGCAAAATATGAATTATTAATTAAAAAAAAATCTTTTCTTTTTTAACAAAACGCATACAATTGACATTTTGTTCAATTACTTAATTATGCAAACAAGATAATCTATAAGTATAGAGCCACCAAAATTGAAATACAAAGCTTGGATAGATAATATTTGAGGTATGATTATATAGATACAAAAATGCACTAATATTTAAACCTTAGCTAAAACTAGGCAGCTCGCCCATGCAATGATGCCAGTTTCTGTTTGATTTTCTTAAATTTTATACAGAAGCTAAATTTACTAAAATTTCATATCACTTTGGTCTTTGTGCCGAAAGGACTTTCGGGATGGTTGATTTCCAGGATATCTTTTCCCTGAGAAAGTTGAAAAATGTAAATCAGATAACGAATTCAACCATATTATAGAAAACTCTTTAGCCTCTGAACCAGCATCAGAAAGGAAATATTAATTGTAAATTAGAACTCAATGAGCTACAATAACAACTTTCCAAATAAAGCAAGATCACACATTCACTTGCAAATAGATAGAAAAAGTAAAGAGTTCATACCAGAAGTGAAGCAAATGATCATAGCAGCCTTAGCTGCCCAATAGTAATCAAATGATGTTTCCTAATTGTTTCAGTTGCTAACACCAGCCAAACAAACAATGCAGACTAAGTATCACATCAAACCCAATTAGCAAAATAAAAAAACAGGCTCTGTGAGAATGTGGTCGTTTATTTTGATTGGAACTGCATACAATAGTAACAAAAAAAGGAATCATGGTTTCTGGTCTTTTCATTCCAAACCATAAACTTGAACGTTCACTACACAATAAAAAAAGGTAAGTAGCAGATCAGAAGAGCAACGGTCGCAAGGTGGCATAGTCCTAAAGCAAGTAGGTTTGATGTGAAATTGAACAGAAAAACCATGGATATGAAATTGAGACAATCTATGAAACTATGAAACACAGCATACCCCTTGAATTCTCTTCCCAGTGACATCCTTGTCCTTAAACTTTACAATAGACACTGCTGGTCTTCTATATCTATGTTTAAATTTTAGAACACTTGTAACTCATACAATTTTAGAACACATGTAACTCATACAATGATTCTTCATACAAAGGACAAAGAACTAATGTGAAGTGTGGAAATTGACACACTGTTGGTCCTATAGACCAAGATAACGTACGTAAGAATATGTACCTTGACATTTTCCTTTCCAAATGACATTCTGGACCAAGATTCTTTTGCAGGATATACTTCATCCATAAGGATGTCATGATATCTAGGATTCCTTGAAAATTCTGGTTTCTTAATCCCATTGTCTGCCTCACTGGTTTTCAAAAAGAAAATAAGTTAGTAATTTACAAATCAAAAACTACAAAGAAATTAATAACTCATGTTTGAGTACACTAGCTACTTTGTTCTACTGGCAATACTATTGCATGATCCAATCTAAAGAAGATGTGAACCATCCTGTAAGCAGTTTACATTTTGAAGGCCAAAAGATCTGAAGCTCATTTGATAATGAGAAACAAAAAACCAAAACAAAAACTGAATCTCATTTTCACTACCTGACAAAGAACTAAATAAAGCAATCTGATTTCAGTTGTATCAGTCTTTGCATATGATCATATTTACAACCATATAAAAACTTTTGAAAATGTGTAGCAAAACAGAAACTGAACGGATTTCGTTCTAGTTTGAAGACTGGAGAAAGATAACAAACCTGAAATATGTGGCTATCACTTATTTCAATATAATACAGAACCATGCAAATGATTAACAAATATATACGATTCAAGTCTAAATGCAGTACTAGTCCTATTAGCAGTACTTAAAATCACTCAAATAACCCTGACAACAAAAATATCAATTCTGAAGGATCCAATCCTAGAAATAGAGTCAAATTCATGCATATACCAAAACACAGGACCAACAAATCATTCTGCAATCAAATTTAAAAAAAAATTGTAAATTGAGCTGACCTTTAAGTGCGCAGCGTCTTTTTCCTTGTCAGTGAACACTCTAGTAGACTCCAACAACAACATCGGCACCAAATTGATCCCATGGGATCTCCTCTGGGTTTCTGTAACAAACATATCCCATAATTGATGTTGTACTTGGATCTACAATCCCATACTTAACAGCAACTACAAAATCCACTCTATGTAAACTGTTAGTATAATATTATTGGCAATTCCAAAACACAAAACTATAATCATGTGAAGCCCAAGAAGAATTGTTTAATCATGATGATTAACTAATTAAATGCAAGTATGGTTCCTATGGTGGTCTTGCTGTCAAGACATAAGATAAGACTACGGTGGTCTTGCATGGATTATTAAAATATGGGTTCTGTTTTCTAAAGCAATAAAACGAAAAGAGAAGAGAATGTGGGAGACATGCTTTTTAAGCATGAACAACCTTTCTGTTACAAAACAAGGAAAAGCAATTGCATTCTATTTTTTTCTCCTTCATGGAGAACTAGTTGTCCATACACAAAAGGTAGAAGAGGACAACAACGGGTTCCATCTTCTCATGATGAAAAGCTTGCTGTCAAAGAAGAAAGGTCAAGCAACTGTATCAAATTTCAACCTCGTCTTGCTGTCGACTCGATTAAACCACTATGAACTAACATATATTGGCAGGAGTAAACCCCAAAAGAAAAAAAAACTAAATCTCTTAAACGAAGTTACAGAGAGAGCTCTTAGCTCTTTCGATCATTGATATTTCTCAAGTGTCTTCTCCATGCTGAAATGAAATTAAGCAACCACCATGAAAATGACAAACAACAGAGAGCAATGAACAAATACTAGAAAGAACATATAATAAACAGGTGGAGATACAACTTGTTTTAATACAATGATGCTTCACATCTATAAATGCCTAACTAAATTAGTTCAAATCCAACACCAGGTAAATGCTAAAGTATGAAAGACAACTAGAGGTGTAGATCTATGCCACACTTACTTACAAAACTGGTTTTCTTTCTTCGGGATTTTGAGAGGAAGCAGATGTCCATTTCTTGAGCTGTGTAATCAACAACAATCCACAAGCCCTGCATCCAAATTAAACAAATCCACAGATTAAACCAATCCATAAGCCCTGCACCCAAATTAAACCAAAATAGCAACCAAAAAAAAAATAAATGAATTGAACTGTGAAGCATAATAAGAATGAACTTACTATATAAATTTTATTATCTTGGCATTGATATGCAGAAAGAGAATGAAAAATAGGAAGGAGATGGAGTTTGAACAATCGCGGATTGGGTCATGAGAAGAAAATTAGGGAAATCGAGAGTAGGAGAGGGGAGAGTGTAAAAAGTAAGAGCTGCCCATTGCAAACCCATTTGAAATTGAAAATGGTTTTGAGTAGAAAGATGAGCAAAAGCAGTGCTAACCTTCTTCGTCAGCTACTCAATTGGGATTGATAAATTAGATATCAATCGAACAATCTGGTTAAGGAGCCAATGGAACGACAGAAACAAAGATCCCAGGTAGAACAATCCTAAAACCCAGGCCAGATTCCTTCTATTTCCCCAAACCAACCCAGATCTTAAACAAGTTTCCACCCCTAACTCAAAAGTTACAGATCTTGACCCCTTTGACATTACCGAGTTCGATCTGCAACTCCACCAAGCACTCTCCTTTTCTCCTTACTGAATACCAATCCATTAAAAATAGTGGAGTGACGCGAAGGGAACTCAATGTTTCCTGACCCAAAAAACCTAAGAAGACATCTAATACGACGGAAAGAAAATATATAAAATAAAAATATACGACGGCATCAATTACGGTAGCTAAAAGAAGTAAATTTTAGCGACGGAAAGATATTGCCGTAGCAATTGAAGGCATATTTATGCGACGACAATGCCATGCCATCATAAATAATTTTTCTCTTTGCGACGCCGTATTTGCCGTGGCGAATTTCTGATCAATGGCGACGGCATTCTGACGCCGACGCTAACTGGTGAAGCCAAATGAATTCTTTTTTGTAGTGTTGGGTAATGTAAAGCCATCAGACACTTTCATATATATCTCTGAATCAAGATCCCCATAGAGATATGTAGTAACCACATCCATGAGCTGCATTTCCAGTCCTTCGGAAACTACCAAGCTAACTAAGTAGCGGAATGTTATAACGTCTATTATGGGAAAGTATGTCTCCTCGTAGTCAATTCCAGGGCATTGTGAGAAACCTTGTGTCACAAGGCAAGCCTTGTACCTTAGGACTTCATTCATCTCATTACGCTTTCAGACAAAGACCCATTTATGTCCTATAGGCTTTAAACTTGGTGGGGGTTAGCACTACAGGACCAAATACCTGTCTCTTTGCTAGAGGATCTAGTTTTGCTTGGATTGCTTCTTTCCATTTAAGCCAATCTGCTATTTGTTGACATTCTACAACAGAGTGTGGTTCGATATCATCGTGCTCTATGATTTCTTGAGCAACAGTGTACGCGAATACATCATCATCAATGTGTATGAAAGATCTTTCCATAAACTCGTATGCACTCTCATAATCCATTAAGATTTCTTTATTCTCTGGAATCATTTCAATAATCAGAGCATCCTCCAATATTGATTCATGGATATAACTATAATCAGAGACAATCTCATGAGAGGGATTCTTTACATTGATGATTAATGGATCTGTTTGTGGCTTACTCGCCCTCTTCTTCCTTGGGTGAGTGTTAGTTGAACCAAGTGGTCTCCCCCTCTTTCTTTGGGGAACCACGTCCTTAAACACACCTCCACTAAGTGTGGTTGCAGCACCTGTATCTACGGTGCCGTGCCCCTTGTTGGGGACTTCTAACTTGTAGGCACATTTGTAGCATGCATATGTGATCTAGTTACTTTTGCGATATCAGTAAAAGCATCAGGCATTGAATCTGCTACATTCTGAAGATCAATTATTCTTTTCACTTGACTTTCACATTGTGAAGTGCGAGGATCAAAATGAGACAGAGTGAGGACAAACCACGACAATTCTTTTCGTTCATCTGGAAAATCCTTTTTCCTATCTACCCCTAACAATGGGAAGACTATCTCATCAAAGTGACAATCCGCAAATCTAGCGGTAAAGAGATCCCCTGTCAAGGGTTCTAAGTAGTGGATAATTGTTGGAGATTCGTATCAAACATAAATACCTAATCGTCTCTGAGGACCCATTTTGGTGCATTGTAGGGGCACAATAGGCACATACACTGCGCAACCAAATATGTGTAAGTGTGAAATGTCAAGCTCATATCCAATTACCAACTGGTACGCAGAAAATGGATGGCTAGCAGTGGGTCTGAAATGAATAAGTAAACATGTGTGCAATATTGCATAACCCCATGCAGGTTGGTGCACATAACCAGTGCCCTAGCCACCATCTATAGCCTTTTGATGGTAGCTTCTACGAGACCATTTTGTGTATGCACATGGGGTAGAAGATGCTCTGCATCAATCCCAATAGACATGCAATAATCATCAAATGCTTTTGATGTAAGCTTTCCAGCGTTATCAAGCCTTATAGACTTGATAAGGTGATAAGGGTAGTGAGCCCTTAAAAGTATAATCTGTGTTAGGAGTTTTGCTAATGCAGCAAGCCTTGTGGACAATAATGTGACATATGATCAGTGTGTTGAAGCATCCACCAGAACCATAAAGTACTTGAATGGTCCACATTCTGGATGGATAGGTTGACTTGATACACATTTACACAAGCGTATATATCATTGTCAAGATAGGGAAGTATTGTACCCAAAATTACAGTACCACGGGGATTAGTGGCTAACCCACAATCCTTGGATGGTCAGAACTAAAGTCACTAAGCAAACAAAAGCAAAAGGAAAAGAAAATAAATAAAAATGCTAATCTAAGGCACCAAGCCCTAGCAATGCTGGGATTTGGTTTGCGTCAAAAGCCTAATCAAAACTAAGAGCCTAATGATGGCTATTTACAATGAGGTAGAAATTGTCATTTGAAATTGTAATTGTAATTTTCTAATAACTAAATTGTAAGAATTTAAATGAAAACTTTAATTAACAACTACATTAAATAAAGGAAAAAAATAAAATAAAATAAATAAGAAATGGAAATTAGGTTACTAGGGTATCCTCCTAGCCAAATTCAATGCACAAATATATTCCGACAATGGTCAAACAATTTATAATGGCATCAAGAACCGTACCCAAGGCTTTTCAAGGCTCATGAGTCATTAGATTCCTTAAATGGTATTCCTACTCTGGATCAAGAGCCGTAGAAACTCAATTGGGACAATTTAGAGCCTTGTTGGGGCCTCCAGTTGCACAAAAAAGCAAAGAGTCCTAGAATCAAGGATCCCAAGTTAGCCAATACGGCAATCGAAATTGGTATTGTAACTAACCATGTTCTAAACAAGTGTCCTATCCATAAATTAGAAAGGTGATTAGGCTCCCTAATTTCTTCTAGACATGCTCATCTACACATTCAAGAGTTAATCATGTATCTAAGCCAAGTATTATAGAATAAAACATATGCCAAACACGAAATTGAAAACCATTAAATCAAAACATATTTCTCAAACCCTAGTTTCCTAATAGATTACTCACAACCCATCAACAAAGCCACAACAAAATTCATCAAATTAGAATAAATTAAGAGAGTACAGAGTTAGAAAAGAGAGAGAAACCAACACTAGTCACAACAACACTAGAGAGTGAGCATGACTAGCTTGGAATTATACTTTCTCTATACCTAACCCAAATCCTTGGAGAAAATGATGAAAATTGATTGGGTGTGAGGTTGTGGTCTCGGTGGGTATAGGAGGAGAGAAAGAATGGTGGTGGTGGTCTGTTGTGAGAACAAGGGAAGGAATGGATCTGATGGGAAAGGGCAAAGCCCTTCCCTTTTGGCCGTGTTTGTTTCACAGAATCCGGGTATTGGGAAAGGAATGTCTTTCCTTTCCTGTATTTTCTTGCGTTTAGGATGGCCAAGGAAGGGAAAATGATTCCTAAAGGAAAGGAAAAAGAGAAGGAAACTTGTTCCCCCTCACCCACCTCAGGAAATTGATTCCCCCCTACGGCCCCACCCACTTGCAAACTTACATGACTAAATTGTCCCTGCTCAAAATCATTATTTGCTAATATAACCAATTATATTTGTTGTTTGTATGATTTTTGCACTACCTCTGCAATGAAAACTAAAATGTGTATTCTGACTACATTCCTATTCTTTCCAAACACTGGAAAGGAAAATTGCTGGGAATTGCAATTTCCCATGCCTATGGAAAGAGCAAGGAATTAATTTCCTTTCCTTTCCTTTCCGAGAACCAAACACGGTTTGTGTTGCGGCGCTCTAGGTTCTCCCCAAGTTGAAGGGAAGGAATCAATATATATGGCTGCTTTTGTGTGAAGGAAGGATAATTAAGGTAGTGGAGAGAGATGAGGAATTGACTGCTGGGATTGAAGAAGTAAGGGAATGGCTGGTGTGAATGATTGGAATTGAAAAGGACAAATGTCACGTGTCACATGGTGAATGGAGGTGCCTTGCCTTCTCTTTTTCCTAATTGCTTCAGAGCCCACGTGCTGCGGCCTTAAACCAAACCACTTACCCATTTGCTTAATTAATTAATCATGCCAAACCATGATTGATTAATTAATTAAACAGCCACTTCTATTTCTTCTTTTTTTCCTTCTTTTTCTTTTCTCAATGCACTTTCGCATAAATTTTTCGGAGACAATGGGATTCTACTTCTTTTATGGTAGCAACCATGGTTGACTTGGCGTTGACTTTTCATCATTTTGTTGGAAACTCTAATTTGCTCCAATTTTGCACATTTTTTATCGGTTTCTGCAACTTCACTTATTTCCTACAAGATAAATATAAATGGATTAATTACATAATAATTGACTTGAGAATTAACTTATTTCTAGTGTTTCAAATACAATTACATGCACAGAAAAGTGTGTAATCATAGGTCCATAGATATCTCCTTGTATTCTTTGTAAGAATGGAATGTTTTGTTTTGTATCTTTAGCATAAGAAGGTCTCGATCCTGTTTTTGCTAAGGAGCAGGCTTTGCAAAATGAGTGATGTGCCTTTGAAATAGTGAATGAGGCATAATGGGAGGGAGGTAGTGCTTCTGGTACTTCAGAAGGCAATGACTGCATTTGGGTAGTGTTAGGACCGACACCTTGCAGTGTGGCGGTTTTTGTCCCATTTTATTTTTCACTCGAAAGAAGAGATGTCTTTGTGAATTGTTTAAAATACGGATCATCATGTCACAACTAGGGTGCCCTAAGCGGTCATGCCAAAGCCTGTATGAGTTAGTGTCCCACATTTCATTGTTGGTGACATCATATGATTCAATAATCCGAAAAGTAGTGAGGTACAATCCACTAAATTGACTCATTAGTTTCTCTAAAATGTGTTTCCTTCCACATTCATTAGAGGTAATGTAAAGGTATTTGGTTCCATTCTCACAGTGTGTTTCTACATGATAACCGTTGTCACGAATATCTTTGAAACTTAATAAGGTTTGATTAGCTCTTGGTGTATACAGAGCATCTGTGACTTTAAACATTGTGTCATTAGACAGCAAAAATTTGGTAGTTCTTCGCCCTTTTATTACTTGTGATGATCCAATCATCATAGTCATAGAGGAATTATAGGTTATTAATTCAATAAATAATTGTCTATTCCTTAATATGGTGTGGGTAGTTCCACTATCAACTAAGCACTCAAGTTCTCCTCGATTCATTCCTGCAAATAAATGGAAGGTATTATTAATTAATTAGAAAAATACATCTCATATCCTTTAGAGTATTTCTATTTTAGGTAGAATGATAATCTTTTCATTCTAATAATTTTTTTCTCTAGATGTATTGCTTTACATCTTTATAGTGCTATTTCGAACCATGTAAATATGTGTAGTAAATAAAATCGAATAAATTCAATGCTTCAGAATAAAATCAGAAATTTATTAATAAGCCAACGATAATTAAATCAAGGTCTTGTTCAGAAATCTAATTCATCAAACCATTATTGGAATAAACTTTAAGCCCAAGCAATAGTCTAACCGAAAATAAGGCATTATGCCTTCACAACTATTTTTGGAAAATAAAATGAATAAATAAATAGATTAGTCAAAATTTGGAGCATCCATTGACTAAGCAAGTTCTTTGTTACCATTGAAGTCTGCAATTGTGAGGTTGACGTCTGGGTCATGGGCTCCTTCTTCCATATAGTGAGCCTTTTATTATTTAGACTCCTTATATATCTTGTAAGTGGCTACTACTCTGCTGCTTGCTTGGCAGTTCTTGTACCAATGCCCAATAATTCCATACCTATAGCATGGTTCATTTCCAACTCTTTCCTTTTTGACTGAAGGGTTCTTAGGTGTCTTTTGCACCTTGTTTCTATGACTACTAGGGCCAGCACTACCATCTCCGCGCCATGCATTGGGAGATCCTCCACAGCCCATACCACGACCCTCATGTCCCTTTCCACGTGGTGGATTGTTGCCACGTGGGTAGGGATCAGCAGGTCTAGCCCCCTTTGCATTGAGGTTCTTTTCACCTTTCATTTTGCCATAATTAGCCTCTGGAAGTTTCTTTGTCCCAACAGGCCTGGCACTGTTGTTCAAAAGAACCTCATTATGCTTCTCAGCCACTTGAAGTAGGTTGATCAGCTTATTGAAGGTTGTGATTCTTTTGTTGTCATACTCCAGCCTATACTGGTTCGCTAGTATAAGTGCTGAAATAGGAAAGGTGGAAAGAGTCTTCTGGATCATATTATATTCTGTGAGTTCCTTTCCACATAAATTGAGATGCGCCTTTAGGCGCAACATGTCCTTATTGAAGTCATTGACCCTTTTGTAGTCAAGCAAGCGGATTTCATTTCACTGAACGATCAGTTCTAGGAGCATAGTGTCATGAATGTTTCCAAAACGTCCCTTAAGGGCATCCCACAGTTTTTAAGGTGCCTTCAACTAAAGGTACTCCCAGAAGAGGCTATGATCAATATGTCGCCTTAGAAACATTAAGGCATTTGCTTTTACCTTGTCAAACGGTCCATCGTCTTTAGGGTTGGTGGGTGTTTCGATGCGGAAGTGTAGTCTTTTGCCACAATGGCAGTTTCTACATCGGAAAACCAACGATGGTACTCAAGTCATTCTGAGTCCAAAATGTCAAATTCAGGTCATGTTAGATCAGCCATCTACATAAACAAGAGAGAATATATAAACTACGCAGTCATAAAGACATCCACGTGAATTATTTTACAAAAATATGAATTAGATTTCAAGACCAAGATTCGTAATGGTCACATTTTTTTTTTTGATGCTATGTGAAAATGCTTTTTCACGGTAAGTGTGTATGTATAATGTGCATAAATTTTCATTATCATGGCAAAATGCAATTTATATAACATGCTGAATAAAACAATGATAGAAGGTAGTAATGTAAATTACAGGACATGCTCAAAATTACACAAATAATATATGACAAAATACATATGGCATGCTCAAAACAATAGCATAATATAAAGTCATGCGTAGGCATAATTATACAAGTGTGAATAAAATAAAAACTTGCTCAAAATTTCATAATAAAAACATAAACAACAAAATATTGAAAGCATGTTTAAACATAATTATAAATCATGCTTAAAGATAATCATATAAAACATAAATTAAATTTACAAACCAAGTGCACTAGATTCCACAATTATATAAAACATATAATAAGATTTGTGAAAAATGGGATATAAACAAGGCATGCTGATTCCATAATTTACTGGAGTATGAAATTAAATTAATAAAAGAGAACATACTTAGTGTCGAGAAAACAAAACGATCTTAGCACACAAGTGTGTTGATGCAGGTGTGTGAAACGATGTTTTTTTTTTTTTTTTTTTTTTTTCAGGCTTCTGCTGGGCCTACTGATTTAGTGGGCTGAGAATTAAAAAAAAAAAATTCTTTTATCTGCCAACAGATGGGCCGCGTCCCCGAGCCATTGTCAATCTTCACCGCGTGCGACTAGGGTTTCTTCTCTTTGTGAGAAGTATTATCTACCATCCATCCTTCATGGATATTTTGAGTTGGAATTGCAGGGGGATCTGCAATACCACGACAACTAGGGCTTTAAGGGATTTGGTCGCTCAAAATCAGCCACAAATCATTTTCCTCATGGAAACAAAGATCAATCAGATGCAGGAGTTTAAGACATTGCATAGGGAATTAGGGTTTGCTCATTCAAAAGAAGTTTTGAGTGAAGGACAATCCGGAGGGTTAGGGCTCTTCTGGACAGATGATGTGGAGATTCTGGTTCGAACATCGTCGGCTCACCTTGGGTTAGGAATCTGCCTCCTAGTGACTCAGATCATTCTCCTGTTCTATTGCAAGCAAGTAGTGTTCCTTTGCCTAAACGACCAAAAAGACATAGATTCGAGTTTGAGTCTTTTTGGTTACAACATGAAGAATGTGACCCGTTGGTGTTGGCCAATCGGCATGCTGAATTCATGGGAGCACCCATGTATACCCTAACCCAGAAGATAATAAGCACTAGACAGGCTTTGGAGCGTTGGCAGCAATACACTTTCAGACTTCGCCAACAACAGATGATGGAGGTGAGGAGCAGACTAGAGGTTTTGATGAATGAGACTCTAACAGTGGAGTCCCATGATGAGAAGCGTACCTTGATGGCCTCTTTACAAGATTTGCTATCTCAAGAGGAAGCCTTTTGGAAACAGCATGCTAAGGTGACATGGTTACAAGAGGGGGATTGGAACTCCGGTTTCTTTCATAGAAAAGCTGCTAACCGAAAGAGGAAGAATAATCTGATTGGGCTATTTGATTATGACGGAACTTGGAGAGCTGATGAGCACGGCATGGAGAAGGTGGTGACTGATTATTTTTCAAAGAAGTTCACTGCTACTACTCTTGATGCAGAGACGGTGGAGAGAACTTTGGCACCAATTCAAGCTTGTGTTACCAATGATATGAATCAAAAGTTGTGTGCACCGTAAACTGAGGCGGAAGTGAGAGTGGCTTTGTTCCAAATGTATCTAACAAAATCCCTTAGTCCTGATGGAATGCCTCCATTATTCTTCCAACATTATTGGGAGTCTATTGGAAGAGATGTTACTAATGCTGTTCAAAACTTCTTGCATACAGGATCATTGTTGGAGCAAATTAATTTTACGCATATATATTTGATTCCTAAAGTCAAGCAGCCTGAGACAATGGGGGACTTAAGACCTATCGCACTATGCAATGTGATTTATAAGCTTTGCTCTAAGGTAATTGCAAATAGGTTGAAAGTTTTTTTACCTGAAATTATATCGCCTTTCCATAGTGCTTTTGTGCCTAGACGATTGATCACAGACAACATATTAGTAGCTAACGAAGTAGCTCACTTTGTTCACAATAAGAGAGAAGGGCAGCAAGCTTATATGGCTTTGAAACTGGACCTTAGTAAGGCCTATGATCATATGGAATGTGTTTTCTTACGTAAGGTAATGCTGAGATTCGGATTTGATCATAATTGGATCGAAGTAGTCATGCAGTGTGTGAGTCTGTCAGATACTCTTTTCTAGTTCAAGGTAAACCAAGAGGATTGGTGATTCCTTCCAGAGGGTTGAGGCAGGGAGATCCCCTTTCACCTTACCTCTTCTTGATTGGAGCAAAGTTTTTCTGCTTTATTGCAACACAATCAATGTCTGGGACTACTGCCAGGGATTTCTATTTGTCAGAATGCTCCTTTTGTAAATCATCTATTATTTGCATATGATAGTATGTTGTATGCTCAAGCAACTCCGGAGGCTTGCTTTCAAATTCAAGATGTCATTGAGACATATGGAAGAGCTTCTGGCTAGGTAGTTAATTTCCATAAAAGTTCAGTTGTTTTTAGCACAAATGTGGTGGAGGTAGACCAGGAATCTGTGGCTAATTTGCTAGGAGTGGAGATTGTGGAGTCCCATGAAACGTATCTAGGATTACCTACTTACATAGGGAGAAAGAAAATGGCTACTTTTGAATTTATTTCGGATAGCCTTGCTGAGAAATTAAAGCACTGGCAAGGCAAGTTATTAAGTGAAGCGGGGAAAGATATTTTGATCCGTGTTGTTGGACAAGCATTGCCTATTCATGCTATGAGTGTTTTTCAGCTTACCAAGAATTTTTGTGAGGATTTGGAGCATATGTGTGCAAGGTTTTGGTGGGGAAGCACTACAAATAAGCGTAAGATCCACTGAATAAAGTGGGACGACTTGTGTCATGCAAAGGAGGCAGGAGGCATGGGATTTCGAAGCTTGTCTGGGTATAACATGTCCATGCTTGCTAAACAAGCATGGAGGGTGGCTTCCAACCCGGATTCCTTGATTCCCAAATTGTATAAAGCTCGGTATTTTCCTGAAGGTAATTTTTGGAGTGTAAGTGAGCATGCAACCCCATCATATTCTTAGCGTAGCATTTTTGCTACAAGAGAGATGCTCCAAGCAGGTTCAATGTGGCAGATTGGGACTGGTACAAATGTGTCAGTGTGGAAGGATGCTTGGATTCCTTCTTTGCCAGCTCTTAAACCATAGGAACCAATTGGTCTGCAGAATGACTCGGCGTTGGTAAGGGATTTTATTGTGCTCCCTAACCTTTGGGATGAGCAAAAGGTGCGTTCATCCTTTATTCCATCAGAGGCCGAGGCAATTCTATCCATCCCTTTGAGTAGTAGAAGACCTGATGACAGACTAACATGGCAATTTGAGAAGAAAGGTATGTTTACTGTGAAGTCTACCTATCGTTTTGCTTTCTCGAAAACTGCATATGTTTTGCCTCCATATGTTGTCTCTAATAGAGGAGTATGGAAGTAGATTTGGAATGCTAAAATGCCGAATTCAGCTAAGGTTAATGCTTGGAAGATATGTCATAATATTCTTCCTACTTTTGATAGACTTGCTTCCAAGCAAGTTGTGTTGGATTCACAAACTTGTGTACTATGTACTGGAGAGGATGAAACTATCATTCATCTATGCCGTAATTGTCCTTTTACAAGGGAGGTGATGGCTTCACATTCTGCGATAAACAATGGCTGCTTTGGAAGGGAGACTGATCAGCTTGATGCCCTTAGTTGGCTTTGTTACTATTCAAAGAAGCTTCCCAAAACTGTTTTCACACAATTGTTGTTTTTTATTTGGGGTGTTTAGAAGGAGAGGAATGCTAGGGTCTGGCAGAACAAAGCTACTTCATCTAGTGATATTGCTCTTTTGTCAGCTGCACGGTTAAGCAGTTTTATCTTCCATAATTCGAAGCTACAAATGCCCCAGAATCTGGGGAGAGTTCTTAAGTGGAAAGGTCCTCCACAAGGTTGGCTAAATGTAAATTTCGATGGGGCTTATAATCAGGGCTCAGGTAAAGCTGCAATAGGCTTTGTTATTCGAGATGCTAGTGGTACTTTCTTGGGGGCAGTGGGCAAAGCCATTTCCAATGTTCAATCTGTTGAACATACAAAAATAATGGCCTGTAAGGAAGCAGTGAGTTATGTGTTGACTAACACTTTTCATCCGGCTTTGTTTGAAACTGATTGCTTGGTCTTGAAACAACAGCTTTGTCAGACTACCACTAAGAATACCTTTGCTCTTGGGAGCCTTTATGAAGATATAAGTGTGGATTTGGCCTCTCCGCCTAACTCCAAGGTGGTGCACGCTAGAAGAGAAGAAAATAAAGCTGCACATATGGTGGCAACTTATGCTTCATCTAATGATCAAAGTTTTATTTGGTCTGATGTTCCTTTCTTTCTTTATGATGTAATAGAGGCTGATATGCCTGTACCCTAAGTTTTGCTTGATTACCAATAAAGATTAACCTCCTTCAACTCCAAAAAAAAAAAAAAAAGGACCGCGTCCCTATTTTTTTTTTTCTCTGGGCCCACTCTCTTATGTTTTCTCTTCCTTCTTCTTCTGCGTCTTCTTTTTTCTTTGCCTGCTTTCTCGCCTATGGTGTGCAAGCAAAGCGGTGACTGGGCTGGGTGCTGCTGCAACGATGCGGGGCGGCTACTGCGAGGGATGCGTTGGGCTAGCCATAGGGGGGGTGCAGGTAGGCGGGAGGGAAGAAGGATCTGAGCGAGGCCGGTCTGGACAAGGGTGTGCTTGCCGACTGTAGGGCTTCGCAGCCGAGGAGATTTTTTTTTTTTTTTAAGGTGGCGGCAGAAAGAAGAAAAAAAAATTTCTTCTAGGGTTAGGGTTTTTTTCTTTCGAAACTAGGGCTAGAGACTCGTGCTGATAACGTGTAAAAGTAAATAGGAATTGGTCTACTCATTTCATTTCATAATCTCTTTATATAGGGATAGAATTACAATGGAAATGTCAATTACAATAATGATAGTAAATGCTGACTGAGCTATAATCACTAATTCCATATTTCCCTCTTCGTCAGTTACTTTGACAAAGACACATAATGTGTTTTCCTTTAACATATACGTACTTTTTTTTTTTTTTTGTTAAAGGAGAAGTGCATTGAATTAGCAATGGAAATCACTTAAGAGAACATCTCAATAGGGAGCATACAAAGGCCAAAAGTGGCTTGACCCTAGAGCTAATATAGAACAAACTAAAAGGTGTACTACACCAATAGTTTGTCCATGTTCAATAAAATACCACTCTGAAACACTTATTGAAAAGCTCGCAAAAACTGAAGGTAAATGCTCAGCCTCCTTAAGATAATTACTAATAATAGAATCATTGTCACGACCTTGAGATTTGTAGATAAAACCATCAGAACCTACAATCTAGGAATGCAAGATGTCGGCAAGCCAATTAAATCTAGACTTGTCGTAGCCTAAAACACACTGCTCTCTAAAACAGGCAATTGTTGTACTCTCAAATCCAGGCCCCTGGAAGAGTTAAACCAAACTTGTGATTCCTGAATTGGGCCTAGCAGCAGCCCAAATCCTTAGCCAGATTTGATCTGGACACCTAACTCACCCAATATTGCTGCCGTCGCCCCCTGCCCAACACAGGCGTCGTCTTCCGGTGACACATCTACTGCCAACTGCCTCCCTGGAATAGCAGATCAACCCGGAAATTGACCAGACAGACCAGCAACACTGAGGCCGCCTGCATCAAAATCGTATTGATCCAGCGCAGCCACCGGAGAAAGAAACCCGCATCGTCCAACGTCGTCACAGATACGCAAGCGCCAATGAATTCTCCAACTCAGAAGCCAAACAGATTCCACGGCACCACACCTAGAACCCACAAAATTCTTGGAGCAAGTATACCTAACGTGACCGGCATCCACATCTCGGCAAGAATAGACAACACCGAAATCAGATTTGTAGTAAGTTTACAACTGAGCTAGAGGTAACTCCAAGAGCCTGTCGGATGCTAATGACTCAACTAATGTCTCGAATTAGCGCAGCATTCCAATAGCTTTTTGCAAGCATAAACTATTCCATTCTACTCCCAATACTTGCATCATTTATGTATTCAAGAAGGAAATATCTGCAGAATTAGGACTGCAATCTCCAAGGGGCTATATATCATAAAACATACTACATAACACAACTGGTTCACTGAATTTTATTAAGAAACAGCGGTTCCAAATTTAATCAGCTACAACTGACATATATTTGCATAAATCAGTCTTCGTTTCAAGACTTTGTACTTCAGACCAAAAAAAGAATTGGCCTGTGGGGCCATTATTAGGCAACAATGCTAAATTCACGACACTTGCAGCACCTTCTTCAACAAGCAAGCTAGACACCAGTATTGTAAACTACATCTGTTTTGACATAGCCAGGGCAGACAGAGTTGACAAGAAAACTGGGGTACTTCTTGGCTAGAATCCTCGTATATGCATTCATTACTGCTTTTGAGAGTATATAGCCTGACATCACAGAAGGCCAACCCTTCCTTTAAAGTAAACTCTCCTTGAGGTCGATTAGAAACTCTGTCAATACTTCATCTACACTCTCTTTGCTTAGGTTCTCGACATCAGTACTAAGAAGTACTTTCACCCGATCACCTAGTATGTTCTCTAACTTCCCCATAGAGGATGAAACATTAACGATTCTTGGTGAATCAGATCGCTGAAGGAGTGGAATAAGGGCTTCAGATGTTCTTTTAGCACCATAGTAATTGATTTGCAAGCATTCTTCTGTTAACTCATAAGTTTCAGTCAACAACTTTTTGAAATCAATATGTCCTGCTTCCTGCATGAACCAGTAATAAAATTACCTTAATTTTTTATGGTCTCTTCTCTATTGAAATCTCATGTGTACTTTGCATAGATGTAAGGGAAAGGCATGGGGTGAACACAAATAGACCGACGTTTAGCCAAACCAAATTCAAACTACAATTTTCACATTAGTACATTGAACTAATGAAGCATTTAATTGTCAATAGCTATCAATAGAATAGCGTAATATGCTGGGAAACAAAACAGATGAACCCCAAAGAGAAGCTAGGAGCAACATAATTAACCATGGTCTAGAAGCATCGCTTCATCAAAGGTGCGCCTTTTAGTGTTCTGTAGTGGAACAACAAAGAAATAGTTTAGTACCCTTACAGCACCAGATGCAATTGCAGCTTTAAAACCATCCACATCAACTATAGCTCCAAAAATTCCAGCATTGTTCACTTGTAAATGTTCAACTGTCACGCCCCGAATTTTGAATAACCAATTCAAATCCGAAACATGAATAATAACAATTACAAAATAACGTTCTGAATTTTTTTTTCTCAAAACAAACACACCACTCGCCACTCGAATATAAAATCTCGAAAACCTCGAGTTCATTATTACATCTCACTCTTAAAACGTAAAATTGTAAAGCTCTAGATGAGCATAACAAACCTCACAATAGAAGGAAAAGAAAGTAAATGCTGCAACCCTTAACCAGCTCGGTCTCCTCCCCGATTTTCCTGACCTGCAGGATTATCCGCTATACCGTTTGAATAGTGTACCGGGATTGCAACAACACAAAATCCGGTAAGCTTTCTGAAAGCTCGTTTGAGTAAGCAAGAAATGAACGGTTGATTTATTAAATCACAATTCTTGTAATCAGGTAAACAACCAACAATCTTAACATCCACAAAGAAGACGTCAAACCAACTCACGTAAAACAACAAGGAATACATCCTCACAATCCCCTAACCTCAATATCACCTATGTGGTCCTTCCCACAACCTACAATTATCCCCACTGTGGTCTTTCCCATTAATTGTTTGCGTAGTTAATTATGATTTATGACAAACAAAAACATGGATTTCTCAATCTTCCTCCTCACGGATTTCTCAATAAACAAGCGTACAGATCTAGAGCTTGTACGTCTAATATTTATCTGTAGCACCATTCAATTGTCAATATTTAACTCAGAATATACATCACAGGAGTGTGCACCACAACATGGAAAACCTAGAATTAAGACAGAATTATGGCGACTATCATATGTGAAGCCCAAGAGCAATTCTTTACAATCAGAGTGGAACAACAATAATACAACTTAAACATAACAGAAATTTGGAGTTTGGGGTTTTGTTTAGAGTCAAACACATAACAAATTCAGAAACGTGACCGCACTAGGGCAACAAATGAATCTAACTACAGTTTTTAGCTGTAGTCTGATTACCATGTTTGCTGTTGTTATAGGTTATGCCATCATTTCAACCATCCATGCTTCAAAGTTAATGTCATTTGATTCTACACTTTCTGGAAAAAATACTAGGGTTTTGATAGTTTCATATAAATTCAGAAAGTAGAAATTACGTCTTGAGCTGCATTTAAGTGCTCGTACAACATTTGATTGACGCTTGAGCATTTCTGATCTTTCCCCTCCAGTCTTTTGAATGTTTCATTGCACTTCCTACAAAGCCTGAAAATAGAACAAGTTTTTGCATTAGCAACATGCAGCATGCATTTATCCACAGAAGACTCTGAAAAAAGGAGGATTTGATGAGCTTTTGGTCAGCAAGTTGACCAGATAACCAAGCTCAGAAGGAAGAGTACCAGAAAATTGATTGAGTATTAATTATTAAATACAGCAAGTCTCTTCGAAACATAGAAGATGAACTTCATGCTAATCAATCTAACAACCCAAAATATGAGGAAAAGCCCAAAATGCAATGCATCAGAGACCCAGATCAAGTCCATAAAACTGATTTAAGATTCAGCAGTAAGTAATTTCCAAAAGAAAAGCAAAGCTAAATGATTAAACTGTAATGAGTATAGGGTTTCATTATCTGGTGCTGCATATCACAAAGTTCAAAACTTTAAGAGCCCAGATCGAGCAAACTTGAAAGAGAAATAGGGTCTAACCTCAAATATGTTCTTCAGCAGCTCATCAACTATAAAGTTAAAAAGCCAAAAAAGACGAACAAAAAACAGAGATCAAATTTCAGATCAAACAAAAGGATGATCCATTTACATAATTGAAATGGGTTGTTCAAACTCTACCTTCCTCCATTGTCAATTGAAACTGCTTCATCACTACTGGATTATGAATACCCATCTTCTTTTCTGTCAGTTCCATTTGCGGATATTTAAACATAAAGAAAGACTGCAAATTTTAGTTCAACTCCCGTAAACCCAAAACAAATTGCAGAAGCATTTCAATTCCGTATTAATAAAATTCATAGACATCCCAAATTCAATCAATCTAATGCTTTATACATCAATTCTGTATATCCATCTCCACCACAAAATTACAGATATAATTAATCTCAATACCCCAACAGAAACACATTCACAACGCAAAGGCTTGGAATTCTTACCTTGTACCATTTCTGCCGAGACTTCATGCAGTCCTCCTTAGTTCCTCATCATCCCTTTAAAAATCAATCGAAATCAAGACCAGAAGCTCCCCTTTACATTTCAATTTCCCCTGTTTCCTCCAAGAACGAAATTCAAGAACAACAATCAAAAGAACTGAACATTAATAACTCCGTTAGAGTGAAATTGAAACTCACTAACTCAGCCTGTTAACGAATGAGAGGCTTGGGAGAATGGGTTACCAGAACGAAGAGAATAATCCGGCGGCGTCCGCAGCGGCTCTAGTTGAAATCAGAAGTCGGGCCATTGGTTTTGATAAAAGGAGAGGCACTGACTCTATTCTTGGAGGTATTGGAGCTCGATTCGATTTGGAGAAGGAAGACCGGAGAAACCCAGGGTCTAGGATTCCGGTGATGGAACGTGCGGGGTCCTTCGAGGTACGGCCGGCGGCGAGGCTTCTGGATTTTGATGTCCGGCTTCCTCTGAGCACGCTGATGGCGGGGGTGTGTTGAGGAAATGACCGAAACTTGATGAGAGCTAGGGAGCAGCGCCGTCACGACTTTGATGGTCGCATGATGAGGCAGGCGGCGTGGATGGCAGTGATCTTCCTGGGTTTTGATCGCAATCGGGTCCAGAATCGATTGGCTGTGGCGTGTTTTGAATGGGTGGCCAGAAACGGTGGTCTCCGATGATGCCAGAGAGAAGTGGAAAGGAGAGAGGAGAGAATTAGGTGTGCGGCCGATGAAGAGAGAGAGATTGTGTTGAGTTTCTAGGGTTAGTTTCTCTAAATACTAGTGGTCCGGTGGAGGGAAAGAATGAACATTGAAAATTGAAAAACGCCGCCGATTTAACATTTTTTTTTAAAGAAATTAATATCAACATTTTTATTTAATTCATTAATTACTATAAAATAATGCACGGTTTATGTCCACAATCGAATAGAAATTCAACAATTTATTCATGTCATACCAATTTACTACTAACGATATAAATTAACAAAACTATAAATAAAGATATGGTACATCTCAAACATTTTCAGCAATTTAAATATAATTTGTTTATTAGGGTTATCAAAACTAAAACCCTCCATGAGCAAAATGGAGGAGGAAATGGAATTTTAAAAAATTCACCGTTGGATGTTGTCCGCATAAGAATATATGGTAGTGGTAGTAATTTCAGGGATTTCCGTCTTTGGTTGGGCCCCGATCTGCCTGGTCAACTCGATACCCTAAATAGAACATAAAACAAATATGCTTGTAACCGGTCCATGGCAATTCACTTTTTTCGATCTTTCAGTTCCCACACTCTCGTGGGTAGGGGGTCTACTTACAGATGTCAAAATTCTGAAACGTTTGTCCTAGCATGGTGCCGCTCCCCTTGGGGAAGTTTGCTTGTGCAAGCGTTGACTGCTCCGTTGAGTGCCTTATTCACTGCGGATCGGCCTAATTTTTTTACACAATACCTATCACTGTTGTATAAACATATGGAAATTTTTGGATTGATCGATTTCCATTTTAGAATTTTTGGATCGAACATAATCCTTATATGCCTAGTAATGTAGTATAACTTGTTTATTAAGCTTGTTACCCTCCATAAGCAAAATGGGGGAGGAAATGGAATGTTTTAAAATGCACCGTCAGATGTTGTCCGCATAAGAATATATGGTAGTGGTAGAAATTTCAGCGATTTCCACCTTCGGTTGGGGCCCGATCTGCCCGGTCAACTCGATATCCTAAATAAAACATAAAACAAATATGCTCGTAACCGGTCCTTGGCGAGTCACTTTTTTCGATCTTTCAGCTCCCACATTCTCATGGGTAGGTGATCTACTTACGGATGTCAAAATTCCATAACGTTTGTCGTGGCATGGTGCCGCTCCCCTTTGGGAAGTTTGCTTGTGCAAAGCGTTGACCGCTCCGTTGGGTGCCCTATTCAGGGCGGATCGGCCTAATTTTTTTACACAATACCTATCACTGTTGTATAAACATATGGGAATTTTCATATTGATCGATTTCCATTTTAGATTTTTTGGACCGCGCATAATTCTTATATGCCTAGTAATGTAGTATTACTTAAAACTAGGCTTGTTACCCTCCATGAGCAAACTAGAGGACAAAATGGAATTTTTAAAAATACACCGTCATATGTTGTCGGCATATGAATATATGGTTGTGGCAGAAATTCCAGCCATTTCCACCTTCGTTTCGGCCTCGATCTACCCAGTCAACTCGATACCCTAAATAGAACATAAAACAAATATGCTAGTAACCGGTCCTTACCAATTCATTTTTCCGATCTTTCAGCTCCCACACTCTCATGGGTAGGGGGTCTACTTACGGATGTAAAAATTCCGGGATGTTTGTCCGCGCAAGGTGCCGCTCCCCTTAGGGAATTTTGCATGTGCAGAGTGTTGACCGCTCCGTTGGGTTCCTTATTCAAGGCGGATCGGCCTAATTTTTTCAGACAATACCTATCACTGTTGTATAAATATATCAGAATTTTCAGATTGATTGATTTCCATTTCAATTTGTTTGGACCGCACATAATCCTTATATGCCTACTAATGTAGTATAACTAGTTTATTAGGCTTGTTACCCTCCATGAGCAAAATGGAGGACGAAATAGAATTTATAAAAATTCACCGTCGGATGTTGTCGGCATACGAATATATGGTAGTGGCAGAAATTTCAGCCATTTCCGCCTTCGGCTCGGCCTCGATCTACCCGGTCAACTCGATACCATAAATAGAACATAAAACAAATATGCTTGTAACCGGTCCTTGCCAATTCATTTTTCCAATATTTCAACTCCCACACTCTAGTGGGTAGGGGGTCTACTTACGGATGTAAAAATTCCGGGATGCTTGTCCGCGCAAGGTGCCGCTCCCCTTAGGGAATTTTGCGTGTGCAAAGCGTTGACCGCTCCGTTGAGTGCCTTATTCAAGGCGGATCGGCCTAATTTTTTCAGACAATACCTATCACTGTTGTATAAATATATCAGAATTTTCAGATTGATCAATTTCCATTTCAGTTTTTTTGGACCGCACATAATCCTTATATGCCTACTTATGTAGTATAACTAGTTTATTAGGTTTGTTACCCTCCAAGAGCAACATGAAGGACGAAATGGAATTTTTAAAAATGCACCGTCAGATGTTGTCGGCATATGAATAAATGGTAGTGGCAGAAATTTCAGCCATTTCCTTCTTCGGTTCGGCCTCGATCTACTCGATACCCTAAATAGAACATAAAACAAATATGCTCGTAACTAGTCCTTGCCAATTCATTTTTTTTTGGTCTTTCAGCTCCCACACTCTCGTGGGTAGGGGATCTACTTACGGATGTAAAAATTCTGGAAAGTTTGTCCGCGCACGGTGCCGCTCCCCTTAAGGAAGCTTGTGTGTGTAAAGAGTTGACCGCTCCGTTGGGTGACTTATTCACAGCGGATCGGCCTAATTTTTTCAGACAATACCTATCACTGTTGTATAAACATATGGGAATTTTCAGATCGATCAATTTTCATTTCACAAATTTTTGATTGCATATAATCCTTATATGCCTAGTACTGCAGTATAACTAGTTTATTAGGCTTGTTACCCTCCATGAGCAAAATGGGAGAGGAAATGGAATTTTTTTTGCCGTCGGATGTTGTCTGCATACAAATATATAAAGGTGGTAGAAATTTCGGTGATTTCTGCCTTCGGTTGGACCTTGATCTACCCGGTCAACTCGATACCCTAAATAGAACATAAAACAAATATGCTCGTAATCAGTCTTTGCCAATTAATTTTTTTACATCTTTAAGCTCCCACACTCTCGTGGGCAGGGGGTCTACTTATGGATGTCAAAATTCCAGAACGTTTGTCCTGGCATGGTGCCGCTCCCCTTAGAGACTCATAGTAAAAATATTAACGGCTTTTGGCTTCATTTCAAAATCGATCAACTCAATCAACCATAATAACTTTAATATAACTAACAAAAACACACAATTTTCCAATCTATCAGTAAACTTTGTTCACGACCATCTTGCATAAGCTCTAACTTTGTGACTTGTGTACAAAATCTAGAAAAAATAATTGCTTTGTGACTTGTGTACAAAATATAGAAAAAATAATTCATACAACCGTTCGACGTCTACTTGGAGAGCTTTAATTATACAATTTCTCCATTTTTTTGTTTTTGCCATTTTAGTTTTATGTCACGGACAAATTTGAGATAACAAAGTGTAGTTTATTTATTCATAAAAAATAAAAATACATACAAAATAAATAAAAACAAAAAAAACCCCAAGCCCATGGCAAACGCCTAGGCCCTTCGAACGTCCAGGCCCATTTCGAACCACCAAGTCCAGGCCCATTTCGAGTTCTGCAAGGAACGCAGAACCACCGAAACTGACGATGGCCACCAATCCTCGATCCAAACCACCCCCTGTCATCCAACTCCGATCCGATCTTTCACCTCACATCAAGTATCTCTCTCACCTCACATCAAGTATCTGCATATTAACCTCCTATGGCCACGAAACCTTGCCGACAAGCATTAGATCTCAACCCAGTCAACCAACCATTCAACCTGTATGGATTTTCCCGTGCTACACACGATTCTGTTCGTCCAGAACCAGAACCAAAATCAAATACACCAACTTTTTCGAGATATCCCTAATCCTATATCAACTAATCTTGTTTATTGCTGCAACTCAGAAACCCGATTGACCCAATTGGAAAACCAATCAAAGAACACAAATTCAAGGTAAAAAGCAATCAAAATTTAAGATGGGTACCTCAGTTTTTGTGACAGTATGAACATATTTCTGCTTGGAATCAGCTCCAGGCTTGGAAGCGGTCTTCACCATGCAAAGGGAGAGGGATCGTCGAATGCTTTGAATGATAAGTCGGAGGGGGCTGATTCTTTAATCTGCACCAGTTCTTCTTCGAAATTCTTGGTTTTTCGGCGGAGGCGAGAATGGGATTAACCGATCCCATGATCGGTGATATGGCTTTGGGGAGGGTACCAGAGGGAGGTACCTCGACTTCTTTCTACCTCAATGAACTGAGGCTTTTACCCCCTCGTTTCTACCTCAA
This sequence comes from Rosa chinensis, assembly GCF_002994745.2. Lineage (NCBI taxonomy): Eukaryota > Viridiplantae > Streptophyta > Magnoliopsida > Rosales > Rosaceae > Rosa > Rosa chinensis. Next base: position 46,681,948 of record NC_037088.1, on the reverse strand, counting down.
TCATAGAGATGAATTTTCGGGTTTGGGGAGCTTGTATCCGAGCACGGGGGCGGTGAAGAAGAAGAAGAAGAACAATAGCTCCAGAGATGTCATTCTTTATTATTGGGATTTTACCCACTTTTTACCCGTTCTCTCTCTCTCTCTGTCTCTGAATCAAAGTTGCAATTTTTTTTTCTTCAAACCCGTTTCTAAGAAGACGGTAACGGGGACTTCCACGTTAGTCAAATTGGGTCTGACCAGCCTGACATATGGCCTGGACCAACCGATCGGCGGCTGTCGTTCTGCCACGTCACCAGGTGACCCTCACCTAGGTGGATAGCAGAATCTTCGGCTTAATTGTATGATTCTTCCAAGGACATGGTCTTGTTACTTGTCATAAAGCTGTAGCACTGCCAATTTTGCTTTAATCACGTAAAATATTAAAGCACTGGTCTTTCTCTTTATGTGATTGCCCACTACCGCTTAAAACATGGAACACACCACTATTTCGATTAAAAGTGTCTGCCACCAAGTTTTGCTTTGATTGAAAATCGAGGTTATTACATCAACAATCAAAACTTTTTATGCTATTTTACCAACAAAGGAAAACAAAGCATGCTACATGTCAACCACTCAATCTAATACATCTATATATGTGCTACTATTGGAGAAAGGTGATATTGATGAGCTCCAAAGGACAGAAACTTTACAAGAAAAGAGGTTCGATCATACCAAAATATCGAGCTTCCCAAACTGTGTTTTGATGAATTATGCTAGAGAATCAACACTAGCAGGGTCAGCCACATCAAGTTGTTGAAAAACTACTTGGCCCGAGAGGCCAGACTCTTTCAGCTTCTCAACAGCTTCAAGGCCTCTCTTCTCATCTCTAAGTTAACACCACAGTGATTCCAGTCGAGGCCAACTGTCTAACAGTTTCAAATCTGATTCCTTTGTTTGATCCAGTCACAACTGCATACCTGGAAAATACAAGAGTTAAGGTCAGAAAGAGAGAAGAAAAAGAGGAAATTGTTACAGATGTGTAGTAGTAGTACATCATAGTTGATTCTGCCATTGATGAATAACTTGGGAGGGACTTCTGTTGTCTTTGAGATTTGGGAGAACTGAAGACTGCTCTTCTGTGAAGACTATTAAGCAAATGACCATTTGCTTGTTTGTACTCAGGGACAGATTATTCTTGTAGTACGTATGTGGTTATGGGAACGAGGAATCAATTACTTTCTTGAAATTATTTACCATAAAAACAAACTTTTTTTTTTTTGAAATTGGGTCATTATTGTGGTGACACAATTGTCCACGTTAATCTGAAACTTTTTGTGGTGAGGTTTAGTCTATGAAATGACGTATAACAGATCCAATTGCCTTTGACTCCATGAGTTCAAACCTTAAAAATCATACACCAAATTTAACAAAAGCTCGAGCTTCAAATTTTGGTGAGTAGAATGTTTAATTGCGATGAACTATATAAATGTATTTCTGATTGTTTCATTCGCAGCGGGTGGTGGAATTGATGCCAGCCTTCCCTTGGCTGGGTGGGCGTTTTGCTTCCGAGGAGAAGATGGTGGCTGCTCTGGGTCAGATTGTGCAACTCTGCCCTTGCTCTTGGTTTCTTGATCCAGGAGGAGACGTTGATGCTGATGGAGGTGGTGCTGTCGGCGGCGGCGATGCTGATGGAGGTGCTCCTAGCCATTTTGTTCCAATGGTGCATGGTTAGAATTGTTTTGAGGCCCCGGGTTGTCTTCAGCCCTAGTGATGGTGATGTTAGCCATGGCGGCACTGCAGGCTGTGGCATTGGCAAAGCAGACGGTGTTGGTCAAGCCGGTGGTGTCGGCACTATTGCTAACGGTGGCAGCGCTAAAGTCGTTTACTTCTAGCCAGTTTGATTCATGCCCTAGGATTATCTTTGGGCTTGAATATGGCCTTCGTAGCCCACTCTTGCTTTTATTTTAGTATTATTTTCTTTTATTTTTCTTTTCATTGTGTTTTAATAACGAAACGGAGCTCCGTAGGGAGGATTTAGGGTCCAATTGAGGCAGGTTTTGAGTATTTTGCTACTCTCTTTCCCTACTGTTTGAGCGTGCTGTGTTTATCAGTACATGGATACGTTTAGGTACTCATTTTATCGGTGCCACACGCGTGACGAGTTCCTTTGTAACTAATTTGTTGGCCAGAGTAATGAAAAGTGTTCACGTTTCTTCTAAAATAAAAAAAATAAATAAATAAAAACATTATGATATCTGTGTTTTAATATAAGTATGTCTTCCCTCGAGTGAGAATGGTTCCATAGTCTCTGCTGTCAATCTGATTATCTGAGATGATTAAACTGAATCAATATTTAATCTCAAGGATTTAAGATGTGAATGGATTTGTCTCCACTTGGTTTTAGTAATCTATGGATTCTTAAACATACCACTTTACATAGTAAAGCAACTAGATTTGTAGTAAAAGTTTACTTCCTGTTAAGTAAGTTCAAGAGCTTATCGTATGCTAATGAGTCAACTAATGGATACTATGTGCAACTAAAGATACAGGTTTGATGCACAAGGAAGAAAAAAAAAAGGAAGGTTTACCAAATAAAGATTTTCATCTTGTTAGGTGTTTTCAGATCAGATAGCTGATTCCAAACACTTGGCTGTCCTTGCTTGTAATTAGTGAATACATGATTCTTTATTACTGTTCAACAGGGAACCCAAGAGACTGCTTTAACAGAGAATTTACCATTCTTGTCAAAATGCCAGACCACTATCATCTTCTTCTCCATGAGCCAGTGGAATAGAGAGGATTGAGGACATTTCATGCTATGGATAAGTGTCTCAAATTAGCTCAGTATTCCAATAGCTTTTTGCAAGCATAAAATCACTCACTCTTGTTTGAGAAATCCAGCAATATATGATACCAGTTTTGTTCATCAACTTATTCCATTCTGCTCCCAATACTTGCATCATTTATGTATTCAAGATGGACATATTTGCAGAATTAGGACAGCAATCTCCAAGGGGCTATATATCTTCAGATAAATGACTCACTGAATTTTATTAAGAAGTTCCAAATTTAATCAGTTACAACTGACATATATTTGCATCAATCTGTCTTCGTTTAAATACTTTGTACTTCAGACCGAACAAAGAATTGGCCTGTGGGGCCATCACTAGGCAGCAATGCTAAATTCACAACACTTGCAGCACCTTCTTCAACAGGCAAGACGCCGGTATTGAAGTTTATATCTGTTTTGACATAGCCAGGGCAGACAGAGTTGACGCGAAAACGGGGGTACTTCTTGGCTAGAATCCTTGTATATGCATTCATTGCTGCTTTTGAGACTGTATAGCCTGGCTTCATAGAAGGCCAACCCTTGCTTTCAAGTAAATTTTCCTTGAAATCGTTTAGAAACTCTGTCAGTACTTCGTCTACAGTCTCTTCGCTTAGGTTCTCCACATCAGTACTAAGAACTCCTTTCACTCGATCACTTGGTATGTTCTTTAACTTCCCCATAGAGGATGAAACACTAACAATTCTTGGTGAATCAGATAGCTGGAGGAGTGGAATTAGTGCTTCAGCTGTTCTTTTAGCACCATAATAATTTATTTGCAAGCATTCTTCTGTTAACTCGTAACTTTCCGTTATCAACTTTTTCCAATCAATCTGTCCTCCTTCCTGCATGGATCAGTAAGAAAAAACATTATCTTTTACAGTCCCTTGAATTCTCAGATGATGTACTTTGCACACATAGTTTTTCCTTTAGAAAAAGGCATGGAATCAACCAGAATAGACCCTAGGCCAAACCAAAGATCAAACCACAATTGTCACAATAGTACATTGAACTAAGGAAGCATTTAGTTGTAAATAGCTAGCTATTCAATGGAATTGTGTAATATGCTGATAAACGAAACAGATGAAGCCAAAGAGGAGCTTAAAGCAACATGACTAACCAAGGTTTTCCTTTATCAATGGTGCACCTTTTAGCGTGCAGTAATGGAATAACAAAGAAATAAGTTAAAGACTCACAGCACGAGATTCAGATGCAGCTTTAAAACCATCAGCATCAACTGTAACCCCACCAATTCCTGCATTGTTCACCTGTCAAAGTTCAACAATCTTAATATCTGTGCTATTTTACCAAAAAAGAAAAACAAAGCAAGGTACATGTCAACCACCCAATCTAACAGTATCTAATAACGTTTTCATCAATGTGCCACTGCGATAGGCAGTATTGATGAGCTTGATTCAAAGGACAGAAACTTTTCAAGAAATGAGCTTTTATCATACCAAAATATCGAGTTTCCCGATATGGGTTTTGATGAATTGTGCCAGAGAAGCAATACTAGCAGGGTCAGCCACATCAAGTTGGTGAAAAACTACTTGGCCTGAGAGGCCAGATTCTTTCAGTTTCTCAACAGCTTCAAGGCCCCTCTTCTCATCTCTAGCAGTTAACACCACTGTGATTCCCTTTGAGGCCAACTGCCTTACAGTTTCGAATCCGATTCCTTTGTTTGATCCTGTCACAACTGCATACCTGGAAAACACAAGAAGCAAGTTCAGAAAGAGAGGAGAAAAAGAAGAAACTGTGTTACAGATGTGTAGTAGTAGTAGTACCTCTTAGTTGATTCCGCCATTGATGATTAGCTTGGGAGGGACTTCTGTTGACTTTGAGATTTGGGAGAACTGAAGGCCACTCTTCCTTTGTAATACCAGTGAAGGCTAGACTATGAAGAAAATGACGATTTGCTAGGTATATTATACTATTCCTGTACACGGGGAGAGATTCTTCTAGTTATGTTATACTATTCTTGTAGTACGTGGATATGGAAACAAGGAATTAATTACGTTCTTGCAATAATTTACCACAAAGGTGTTGTAAATGATAATGAATATTCATGCAATAAGTATTGCTTAATGTATGCGATTGACAGACTCGTAATGTTTGTGATTGACTCGTAATGTGCGATTGATTAGTATAGCTATTATGTATTGCCTTTTGTATACATGATGTAACCCAATATAAACCTCATGGTGAGATGAATACAATACAATACAATTTTTCCAATTCTCTACAACACGTTATCAGCACGAGCCCTAACCACAAGAAAAAAAACCAAACCAGAAAATTCTTCAAAACCTGCCACTGCCACCTTCAAGCCTCACTGCTGCAGCTCTTAGCCCATGCTAGCCTCACCTGCAGCACCTACGCTCCCCTGCGCATGCATCCCTGCTGCCCCTGCAGCACCAACGCAAGCCGACTGCATCCGTCTCCTTTCCTGTGCACGTTCGTCTTCTTACAGGCTCCGAAACATCTAGTTTGGAACTTCAGATCAAAATCTTTTCTTCATCAGAGTTGTTCGTCTCTGTCTTTTCCATCTAACCTCAAAATTTCAGCCTTATCAGAGTTTTTTTGAGACTGGTACAACAATCAAAGTGAAAGCTGTTCAGAAGAGAATCTGCTCCGAATTTCAACACGTAAGTTTTGTAATTAAGGTTGCTGCTTTCTTGTATTTTAAATTCCTTTTATTTTTTGCACAATTTTGGAATATATGAACAGGATTTTGAGTATTTAATAAAGCGGAATTATGGGGATTCACGTTTAACGAACACTAACGAACTAAGAGTGTTCATAATGCTCGGACTAAGAGCGTCCGTAAGCATCAAATTGTGACCATATTAAAACATTATTGTTTGGTCTAATCCAAAAGAGATTCTTGGAAGTTGTTTTCTTGGTAGCATAGCTTGGAAATCTTATTATTTTAGTTTTCGTGGAAGTTTAGCTCCGAAACTAATATATCTTCTCTTCTTATTTTCAGGATGTCGAATGAACCTAGACTCGACTTTCCCATGCTTGACTCAACAGGCTCGGATTCCCACAGTTGGGTAACCGATGTTGAGTACCACCTCACTTCAAAGGGAATATTATCCATCATCCAAGCACCAACCCTCCTAGGGAACGCCCACAACGTGCACAAAGTGCACCTCAATTAAAGGGAGGCAACCACAATGATGTGTGTCATCGATGTGGATCAAGTGAGCATTGGTTAAAGCAATGCAAGGAAAGCGAGCAACTAGCTGCAAGATACAGGGCATACAGGGACCTGAGGGAGCAAGAAGTGTACCTTGCAGAAGCAGAAGAAAATGGTGGAGACGTCCATCTCGCCATAGAGGACTTCAAAGCAGACGATGAAGTGCACAAGGATGCCGCAGACTTTGATTAGATTAGTCCTCTTATTTTCCAAGAATTTTTGTAATGGCAATATGCATTATTCAATAAATTACAATTGTATTAAACTCTTTCTTATGTGGTGCACCCAATGAAATATGATGTCTAGGAAAGTCATTGATATTAATGGTACTTAAGAGAGCCTCGCTCCACCAACATCTCTCTCTACTTTCCTGGTCATATTTGATTAGAGTTACCAAACGGATAGAGTGACAACAATGTGTCTTAGTTTGATTTTATTTTGGATTAGACTTTTTGGGACCTTTGATGAAATCATTGGCTATCGTTATTAATAAAGTATCGGATTATTATTTGATGTCATGGACATGTTTTAATTCTGAACTTTATTAATTTTCAGTATGTTTCCTAGAGAGTTGGAATACCTTGTTGATAGTGGCACCACACATACTATATTGCGACATAGGCAACTATTTCTATAGATGATGCCTAGTCGATCTTCTGTGACTACGATGGCTGGACCATCACAATTGATTCAAGACTGAGGACCAGCTCAATTTATGTTTCCAAATGGCACAAGTATTAATGTCACCGAAGCTCTGTATGCTCCTAGGGCTAGAAGGACCCTATTGAGTTTTAAAGATATAAGAGCCAATGGTTTTCATGTGGAAACACATTGTGAGAAAGGACAAGAGTTCCTTTGCATCACCTCTAATGACTACGGACATAAACGAGTATTAGAGAAACTTATGTGTTGCTCTAGTGGGTTGTATGCAACCACTATTCGAATTATTGAATCCAACCATATCATGAGAGATGACTTATGGGATTCTTACACATATAGGCTTTGGCATGACCTTTTGGGACACCCAGGTCGTGATATGATGATCCGTATATTAAAAATTTCACACAGACATCCATTTTTCAAAACGAAAAGAAGTCAGAACTGAAATTCGGTCCAAGGAAGGGCTAGCGTCGCCTACCCCCTGCGGCCCAAAAGTTGACGCAACCAATACCTCCTTAGTTCCTTTTTTCTACTTTTAAAGTCAATTGTGACTTCTTTGCTCAATCAACCAGATACTTCCCTAGTTGCTTCTAAAGCCCCTCTTTCGTTTTGGAAAGCCTGCTCTTTAGCAAAATTAGGATCGAGACCATCCTATGCGAAGGACACTAAGGAAAATATTCCATTCTTACAAAGAATCCAAGGTGATATTTGTGGGCCTATTCAACCAACTTGCGGACCATTTAGATATTTTATGGTGTTGGTTGATGCATCGACACGATGGTCACATGTCATGCTATCGTCCATAAGAAATGCTGCATTTGCTAAACTCCTAGCACAAATCATTAAATTAAGGGCTCACCACCCTGATCATCCCATTAAGTCAATTTATCTTGACAATGCTGGAGAGTTTACATCAAAAACATTTGATGACAATTACATGTCCATTGGGATTGAGGTTGAACACCTTGTTCCTCATCTTCACACCCAAAATGGTCTCACAAAAGCTGCCATTAAACGACTTCAAATGGTCACTAGAGCATTGGTTATGCGCACCAATCTCCCTGTTTCTGCTTGGTGCTATGCAATATTGCATGCAGCTGTGCTCATTCGTCTGAGGCCTACTGCTACTCAACCCTTTTCTGCGTCCCAGATGGTTACTGGATATGGCTTGATGTATCACATTTACGCATATTTGGGTGTGCAGTTTATGTGCCAATTACGCCGCCACAGCGCACCAAAATGGGTCCTCAAAGACGATTAGGCATTTATGTTGGATATGACTCTCCAACCATTATCCGCTACTTAGAACCCTTGACAGGCGATCTATTTACCGCTAGATTTGCAGATTGTCACTTTGATGAGATAGTCTTCCCGTCGTTAGGGGGAGATAGGAACAATAATGTTCAACAGGAACGATAGGAATTGTCGTGGTCTGTCCCCACTTTGTCTCATCTTGATCCCCGAACAGCACAGTCCCTAAATTGAAGTGCGGAGAATTCTCGATCTTCATAACGTAGCAGACTCTATGCCTAATGCATTTTTTGATATCGCTAAAGTGACAAGATCACATATACCTACTGCAAACGTGCCTGTAAGGATTGATGTCCCTAAAAATCATGGACATGGCGCCACCCCTAGGGGTATTGGGCATGGCGCCGCCACCACTAATAGTGATGGTAATGTGGCTCAGGCCTGGCTCCCAGCAAGGAAACGTGGGAGGCCAAAAGGGCTCGAGAAAGAAAGCGAGTTTGGCACAGAAAGATCCATTAATCATTGACATAAATAGCCTGTCTCACAAAGATATTCTGGAGTATGGTTATGTCCAAGAGACATCATTGGGGGACGCTCCAATGTTAGAACCAATTTCAGGGAATAGGGAGATTTCCATGAATTACACTAGTGTACATGAGACGTTAAATCGAGATTCTATTATCCTTGATGATGTGTTGGCACATTCTATTGCTCAAGGAATTATAGAACACGATGATATCGAACCTCGACTCCGTTGAAGAATGTCAACGAAGAGGAGACTGGCCTAAATGGAAAGATGCCATCCAGGTTGAATTGGATTCACTAACAAAGAGACAGGTATTTGGGCCTATAACGCTGACAGCCCCAAGTATAAAGCCTGTTGGCCCTAAATGGGTCTTTATTAGAAAGCGTAATGAGAAAAATGAGGTTGTTAGATACAAAGCATGCCTTGTGGCGCAAGGTTTCTCACAACGCCCTGGAATCGACTACGAGGAGACATATTCTCCCGTAATGAACGTTATAACGTTCCGCTACCTTGTCAGTTTGGTAGTTTCCGAAAAACTTGACATGCAGCTTATGGATGTGGTTACAGCATATCTCTACGGGGATCAAGATTCAAAGATATATATGAAGGTTCCAGATGGACTTCAATTACCCAAGGCAAGTGGCTCTAAACCACGGAGTGCGTTTTCAATAAGATTGAGACGCTCACTATATGGATTGAAACAATCCGGACGGATGTAGTATAATCGTCTAAGTGACTACTTGATTGGGAAGGGATATGAGAACAATGAAATATGCCCATGCTTGTTTATAAAAAGGACAAGTTCTGGATTTGCAATTGTAGCAGTTTATGTCGATGACAAGAACCTAATTGGAACTATAGATGAGTTAAAGGAAACTGCTAAATACTTGAAATCCGAATTTGAGATGAAAGATCTTAGGAAAACACGGTTTTGTCTCGGACTAGAACTCAAGCACTGTAGCGATGAGATTGTGATCCATCAGTCAGCATATACTCAAAAATTACTAAGGTGCTTTAATGAAGATAAAGCAAAGTCTGTGAGTACTCCCATGATCGGTCGTAGTCTTGAGCCTGAAAAAGATCGGTTTCATCCAAGGGATGAGGACGAAGACTTATTAGAGGCTGAAGTGTCCTATCTAAGTGCAGTTGGCACATTATTGTACTTGGTTCAATGCACAAGGCCAGACATCTCCTTCCCAGTAAACTTGTTAACTCAACACAGTTCTGCGCCAACACGCCACCATTAGATTGGCATAAAGACAATCTTTCAATACTTGAGAGGTACGATTGAAATGGGCTTGTTTTATCCCTACAGAGAGAAAAGAAATAACGAAAGTGTGGGATCGGACTCCACAAGGCAAAACGCCACCTTTCGTGCTCCTCCTCCCCTCCATCAAAATGACAACGATGTCTTGATGAGTTTTGCTGATGCAGGGTATCTCTCTGACCCTCACAAAGGTCGCTCCCAAACGGGTTATGTCTTTACCATGGGAAGCATTGCAATATCTTGGAGGTCTGCAAAGCAAACCCTTGTTGCTACTTCCTCAAATTATGCAGAGATTATAGCTTTACATGAAGTTGTACGAGAATGCATATGGCTAAGGTCTGTAGTTAGACACATTCAAGGAACTTGTGGTTTGAAGTCTACCACAGATAAACCTACATGCATTTATGAAGATAATGCAGCTTGTATTGAGCAAATGAAGTTAGGTTTCATCAAGGGCGATAACACCAAGCATATATCGCCTAAGTTCTTTTACAATCAGCAACAACAAACACTTCTAAATATTGAAGTAAATCAAATCCATTTAGAGGATAATGTAGCAGACTTGTTTACCAAGTCGTTACCTAAATCCACCTTCGAGAAACATGTGAAGAGCATCATATTAAGAAAGTTATCCGAACTCCGATAATTGTTGAAATTAGGGGGAGACCTTGACATCAGGGGGAGGTATGATGTCTTCATGTTCGATCTCGAAGAGTGAGGGACGTGTTGTGCTCTTTTTGTCCTTCGGTTATTTTTGTCCCACAAGATTTTTGTTACCTGGCAAGGTTTTTAGTAGGGCAACTATCAAAGCGTCATCACCAAGTTTGAGCGGCACAAGGGGGAGTGTTGAAGGATGTCAACTACTCCACATTCACGCTCATTGTGCTCTTTTTCTCCTTCGACCAAGGTTGCTTTTTTTCCCCACAAGGTTTTTATTACTTGGCAAGGTTTTTGACGAGGCAACTTAGAAGCGCATAGTAGAGGCAACACTATTGACATGGAATATCCAAGGGGGAGTGTTGCAAATGATAATGAATATTCATGCAATAGGTATTGCCTAATGTATGCGATTGACAGACTCGTAATGTATGCGATTGACATACTTGTAATGTGCGATTGACAGACTCATAATGTATGCGATTGACATACTTGTAATGTGCGATTGATTAGTATAGCTATTATGTATTGCCTTTTGTATACATGGTGTAATCCCATATAAACCTCATGGTGAGATGAATACAATACAATACAATTTTTTCAATTCTCTACAACAAAAGAAAAGAAAAAATTTTGTTGGACTAGTGATGCAATTGTCGACGTTAATCTGAAACTTTCTGTGGTCACGTTTAATCTATGAAGAGACGTATAACAAATCGAATTGCTTTTGAGTCCAAACTTTAAAAATTATACATTGTTGTAGGAGAATAGAATTGTGTGTTTATTATTGATAATAGGAGCCCTTATATAGAGAGTTACAACGTACACAAAAGGTAATAGAATCCGAATACATTGAATACCTAGAACCTTCTCCTATTACAACTCTAAACCCTAGTTTGTAGAGGCACACTATGTCGACATCCTTCAACACTCCCCCTTGTGCCGCTCAAACTTGGTGATGACGCTTTGATTGTTGCCTCGTTAAAAACCTTGCCAGGTAACAAAAACCCTGTGGGACAAAAATAACCCTGGTCGAAGGACAAAAAGAGCACAACACGTCCTTCACTCTTCGAGATCGAACATGTAGACATCATGCCTCCCCCTGATGTCAATATCTCCCCCTGATTGCTACAATCATGAGAGTTCGGATAATTTTCTCAATCCGATGCTCTTCACATGTTTCTCGAAAGTGGATTTTGGTAATGACTTAGTAAATAAGTCCGCTACATTATCCTCTGATCGGATTTGGTTCATTTCAATATTTAGAAATGCTTGTTGTCATTTAGATGGAGGGGAGGAGGAGCACGGAAGGTGGCATTTTGCCTTGTGGGGTCTGATCCCACACTTCCGTCATCTCTTTTCTCTGTAGGGATAGAACAAGCCCATATCAATCGTACCTCTCAAATATCGAAAGATTGTCTTTATACCATTCTAATGGAGTTGCGTTGGCGCGGGGCTATATCTAGCCAACAAGTTCATAATAATTGAGGTGTCCGGTCTTGTATTGTGCTAAGTACAATAATGCGCCTATTGTACATAAGTAAGCACTTCTGCTATTAACACGTCTTCGTCATCATCCCTGGGACGAAACGGATCCCTTTTAGGGCCAAGACTACGGACGACCATGGTGCATCTTTGGCTTTATCAAAAATGTCTCTTGACACGGTATACAAGTTCTGAATTTAGACAAAACCGTGTTCTCCCAAGGTCATTCCTCTCAAACTCGGATTTCAGGTGTTCAGCGGTTTCCCTTAATTCTCAAGGGTTCCAATTATGTTTATCAACATAAACCGCGACAATTGCAAATCCGGAACTTGTCATGGAAACGCGTGGGCATAGTTCATATCCCTTCCCAATCAAGTAGTCATTTAAGTGAGCATTTCAACCTCGTTGCAAATGCGCTCCGTGGTCTAGAGCCACTTGACTTGGGTAAATAGAGTCCACAAGAACCTTCATTATATTCTGTATATAGATCCCCATAGAGATACGTAGTGACCACATTCGTAAGCTGCATGTTCAGTTATTTGGAAACTACTAAACTGACAAGGTAGTGGAGTGCAATGACATCCATTACGAGAGAATATGTCTTCTCGTAGTCGATTCCAGGGCATTGTGAGAAACCTTGCGCCATAAGGTGAGATTGCCATCTCTTTTTCTCATCATGCTATCTAACGAAGACCTGTTAATGTCAATAGGTTTTACGTTAGGAGGTGTTGGCATCTCAGGCCCGAAATTCTTCCTCTTCGTTAGTGAATCCAATTCAACCTGGATCGCATCTTTCCGTTTAGGCCAAGTTTCTCTACGTTGGCATTCTTCAACGGAGTAAGGTTCGATGTCATTGGTCTCAATAATTCCACGTCCTCATGTACACTAGTGTAGTTCGTAGAGATCTCTATATTCTCAGGAATTGGTTCTAACATTGAGGCGTCCCCCAACGATGTCTCTTGGACATAACCACAATCTAAAATATTCTCATGAGACGGATTTTGAGTATCAATGATCAATGGATCAAGTTGTGCCAAACTCGCTCTAGTCTTAGGGCGAGAATCCATCGAACGTATGGGTCTCCTACTCTCTCTAGCGGAACCCATGGACTATGACGCCATTATGCCACCTTTGTGGCGTCACCATACCACCATCCATGGTGGTGTTGCTGTACCCATCTTCTGGGTGGCACCATGTCCTCTTGTGGGGACATCAATCCTTGCAGGCATTTTTGCAGCAGGTATATGTGATCTCGTCACTTTTAGGGGATCAAGATGAGACATAGTGGGGACAGACCACGACAATTCCTGTCGTTCCAGTTGAACATTGACGTTCTAATCTCCCCCTAACGACGGGAAGACTGTCTCATCAAAGTGACAATTTGCATCCAGCGAAATAGAGATCGCCTGTCAAGGGTTCTACATAGCGGACTTATAGTTGGAGACTCATGTCCAACAAATATATATATGCATTCGTTGCAATGACTCATGTTGGTGCGCTGTGGCGACGCAATTGGCACATGAACCGCACAATCAAATATGCATAAATACGAGATATTAAACTCGAACCCAGTCACTAGCTGTAACGCAAATAAAAGTTGAGTGGCTGCTATGAGTCGTAGACGAATTAGCATAGCTGCATGCGATATTGCATAACCCAAGCGGAAATATTGGTGCGCATTACCAATGTCTGAGCTACCATTGTAGTCGTTTAATGGTGGCTTTTCCGCGAGACCAATTGGGTGTGTACATGGGAATATGATACTTGATATCAATACCCAGTGATATGCAATAGTCATCGAAAACTGTCGATGTAAACTCTCTAGCATTATCAAGTCAAATTGACTGAATGGGATGATCTGGGTATTGAGCCCGTAGCCATATGTTATGTGCTAGGAGTGTAGTATAAGCAGCATTACGAGTGGATAATGGCACAACACGTGACCAGCGTGTTTGCGTATCAACCAACACCATAAAACATCTATATGGTCCGCAAGTTGATTGATCAAATCCATAGAATTCCCTTAGATTCTTTGTGAGAATGGAATTATTTCCTCAATCTCCTTTGCATAGGATGGTCTCAATCTTAAATAACAGGTTTTACAGAACGAAACATGGGCTTTATAATCAACAAATAAAGATTTTGGTGAAGCCATAGTGTCACAATAGACTTGAGAAGTAGAGAGAGAAGTTTATGGCGTCAATGCCATGTATTTGCCGCAGGGGGTAGGCGGCACTGGCCATGTATGGCCTGTCTTTGCACAATCATGGCGCCATGAGGCGCATGTGCAGCTCCTCGAACCAATTCTTGGTTCTTACTTTTCTTCGTTCTGAAAATGGATGTCCGTGTAAAGTCTTTAATACACAGATCATCATGTCAAAGCCTATATGTGTCAAAATCCCATAAGTCGTCTCTCATGACATAGTTGGATTCAATAACTCAAATAGTGGTTGCATACAACCCACTAGAGCGACACATAAGTTTCTCTAATACTCGTTTATGTCCGTAGTCATTAGAGGTGATGCAAAGGAACTCTGTCCATTCTCATAATGTGTTTCCACATGAAAACCATTGGCTCTATAAAGTTCGAATTAAGGTATGTCCAAGACATTGAGTAAAAGAATTGACACTTTATTAATAGCCAATGATTACATCAAGGTTTCGAAAGTCTAATCCAAAATAAAATCAAAGTAAGACACATTGTAGTCACTCTATCCGTTTGGTAACTCCAATCAAATATGACCAGGAAAGTAGAGAGAGATGTTGGTGGAGCGAGGCTCTCTTAAGTACCAAGAATCTCAATGACTTTCCTAGACATCACATTTTATTGGGTCTGCCACATAAGAAAGAGTTAATACAAATGTCATTTATTGACTAAGGCAAATTACCATTACAAAAGTTCTTGGAAAAATAAAAAGGACTAATCTAATCAAAGTCTGTTGCATCCATGTGCACTTCATCTTCAGCTTTGAAGTCCTCTATGGTGAGATTGACATCTCCACCATCTTCTTCTTCTTCTGCAAGGTACACTTCTTGCTCTCTCATGTCCCTATATGCCTTGTAGCTAAATTTGGATTGCCGGAATCTGGTCGGAAATTGGCAGTTGGTGGGCTGCCCTTCTCCCTTCCCCTTTTTTTTTTTCTTTCTTCCTCCTTTTTTTTTCGGGGCCCAGCCCTTTTCCCTTCCTTTTTTTTTTTCTTCTTTTCGCGTCTTCTTTCTTCTTGTTTTCTGGTTTGCTTGTGGGCGTGGGGGCAGCACCGGCTGTGCTGGGCTGTGTTGCCGAAGGTTGGAGGCTGTGCTGCAAGGCGCGAAGGCTGGCTGCAGGTTGCAGCGGGCTAGTGAGGAGGCTGGGTTGGTGTGCAGGCAGCAGCATGGGCTGCGTAGGTGTGCAGGGCGAGCTGCGGGGGGCTGAGGCAGCAGGGGCTGCAGGAGGTGTGCTGCAGGAGGCGGACTTGCTGCAGGGGGCAGCAGGGGCTGCAGTGGGCTGCTGGCCGAGCTAGGGTTTAGGGAGGAGAGATCTGCAGCATATTTTGTGAGAGATAGTTTTAGGGTTTTTTTTTCTTTTTCTTTTGGGTTAGGGTTATAGAGTCGTGCTGATAACGTGTTGTAGGAGAATAGAATTGTGTGTTTATTATTGATAATAGGAGCCCTTATATAGGGAGTTACAACGTACACAAAAGGTAATAGAATCCGAATACATTGAATACCTAGAACCTTCTCCTATTACAACTCTAAACCCTAGTTTGTAGAGGCACACTATGTCGACATCCTTCAACATACATCAAATTAGAGAAAAGCTCGACCTTCAAATTTGAAGAGTAAAATGGTTAACTGTTATGAACTATATAAATGGTTATCCTTGTCCCCTTTCCAAAACTTGGGTAGCATGACCCTTGAAGCAATGAACATGAACACTATCTCTCTCGTACACAGGCTTCAACAGGTTCTCAATGAGTAGAAACATCAATATACAAGCTGATAATGTTACAACTGAGAAGCTAATGGCAATAGACCGATTGCCAAAAAAAAAATTCTACAAGTCAGGTAGAAAGTGACAAGAAGTCATGTACTGCCTCATTTTAGGGAACCACATATGGCGGGTCACATATTCCACCGTCTCCCCTGCAATCAATATATATAGTCCAACACAAATTCAAGAATATTAGAATCGTTTCCAAGTCTACAGCGAGTTCTTTTTTCTGATGAAAAGACTAGAATTAAACTTGTAGTAATCTCGTCTGCTTATCTTCTAGAGGAACCAACATTTTTTATTGTAGGAAAAAGAAGATGGCCTAAAGAACAGGGCAGCTCCTCATGAGGATAAAAAAAAAAATAACTATAATCAAAACTCGGGGCTGATACCACTGTGGAATTTGCTGAGCGAAAGTGTAGAGGTAAACTGTAGTTCTGATTGTTTCATTTGCGGATGTAATTAATCTTGATATGAGTCATATTAATAACATCATGATATCTGTGTCTTAATAGTTAATATAAGTATGTCATCCCTTGAGTAATACTGGTTCCGCAGTCTGCGCAAATAAAGATACAGGTTTGATGCACAAGGAAGAAAAAAAAAATGGAAGGCCTACCAAATAAAGATTTTCATTTTGTTAGGAGTTTTCAGATCTGCTAGCTGATTCCAAACACTTAGCTGTCCTTGCTAGTGATTAGTGAATACCTTTATTACTGTTCAACAACGTTGTTTGTTCTTGCGTAGGAACCAAAGAGACTGCTCTAGCAGAGAATTTACCATTCTTGTCAAAGTGCCAGGTCACTTTTTCATCTCCTTCTCCATGAGACAGTGGAATGGAGAGGATTGAGGACATTTCAAATTAGTGCAGGATTCCAATAGCTTTTTGCAAGCGTAAGATCACTCACTCTTGTTTGAGAAATACTGCAAGATATGATACCATTTTTGTTCATCAACGTATTCTATCCTGCTCCTAATACTTGCATCATTTATGCTTTCAAGAAGGAAATTGCTGCAGAATTAGGACTGCGATCTCCAAAAGGCTATATATCTTCAAACACACTAGATAACTGACTCACTGAATTTTATTAAGAAACGGCTGTTCCAAATTTAATCAGTTATAACTGACATATATTTGCATCAATCACTCTTCGATTAAAGACTTTGTACTTCAGACTGAAGAAAGAATTGGCCGGTGGGGCCATCATTAGGAAGCAATGCTAAATTCACGACACTTGCAGCACCTTCTTCAACAGGCAGGATGCCGGTATTGAAGGTTATATCTGTTTTGACATAGCCAGGGCAGACAGTGTTGACGCGAAAACCGGGGTACTTCTTGGCTAGAATCCTTGTATTTGTATTCATTGCTGCTTTTGAGACAGTATACCCTGACTTAGTTGAAGGCCAACCCTTGCTTTCAAGTAAATTCTCCTTGAGGTCGTTTAGAAACTCTGTCAGTACTTCATCTACACTCTCTTCACATAGGTTCTCCACATCAGTACTGAGAACTCCTTTCACTCGATCACTTGGTATGTTCTTTAACTCCCCCCCGGAGGATGAAACATTAACAATTCTTGGTGAATTAGATAGCTGGAGGAGTGGAGTTAGTGCTTTAGCTGTTCTTTTAGCACCATAATAATTGATTTGCAAGCATTCTTCTGTTAACTCATAAGTTTCAGTCAACAACTTTTCCCAATCAATCTGTCCTCCTTCCTGTATGGATCAGTAAGAAAAGGATTAAAAAAAAAAACTTTATTCTTTTACGGTCCCTCGAATTCTCAGATGACATGCTTTGCACAGACAGTTTTTCCTTTAGAAAGAAGGCATGGAATCAACCCGAATAGACCCTTGGCCAAACCAAATATCAAACTACAATTGTCACATTAGTACATAGAACTAATGTAGGATTTAGTTGTAAATAGCTTGCTATTCAATAGAATTGCATAATATGCTGATAAACAATACAGTTGATGCCAAAGAGGAGCTAAGAGCAACATGATTAACCAAGGTTTCGCTTGTTCAAAGGTGGCCTTTTAGTGCGCAGTAGTGGAATAACAAAGAAATAAGTTAAAGACTCACAGCACCATATTCAGATGCAGCTTTCAAACGATCAGCATCAACTATAACCCCAGCAATCCCTGCATTGTTCACCTGTCAAAATTCAACAATCTTAATATCGGTGCTATTTTACCAACCATGAAAAACAAAGCATGGTACATATCAACACTCAATCTAACAGTCTAATGACATTTTCATCTATGTGCTACTACTGAGAAAGGTTGTATTGATGAGCTTGATTCCAAAGGACAGAAACTTTTAAAGAAATGAGCTTTGATGATACTAAAATATCGAGTTTCCCGAACTGGGTTTCGATGAATTGTGCCAGAGGAGCAATACTAGCAGGGTCAGCCACATCAAGTTGGCGAAAAACTACTTGGCCTGAGAGGCCAGACTCTTTCAGTTTCTCAACAGCTTCAAGGCCCCTCTTCTCATCTCTAGCAGTTAACACCACTGTGATTCCCTTTGACGCCAACTGCCTTACAGTTACGAATCCGATTCCTTTGTCCGATCCTGTCACAGCTGCATACCTGGAAACCACAAGAAGCAAGTTCAGAAAGAGAGGAGAAAAAGAAGAAACTGTGTTTTTTTTTTTTTGGACTAAATTCAGTTTAGTCCCTTGAACTTTAGGAATAAAATCACTTTGCTCCTTGATGATTATTTACCCAATTTTAGCTTAAGAGATTATTTCCCTAATACCCAATTAAGTATTTTTTTTAATTCATTTTTATTTATTTTTGGGACCATTTTTCCCTCTCCTTCTTTGTCTCTTAGTGAGAGAAGTCATCGGAGACCTTGTCGGACTCCGGTGACTAGTGGCCAGCCGCGACAGGAATCCCGTATCCTGCTATCGGATTCTGGCGGCCGATTTTATTGCCCGCCCAATAATACCCAGTAATCACATTATTGTCCCCCAATAATCATATTATTACCCTCCAATAACAAGTTTAATTAGTGAAAAATGAAAATGTTTTTAATTTTGATAGTTTTAGGAGGTTTATCCAAATAAATAATTATATTATTGCCCCCCAATAATCTTATTATTACCCAATAAACATTTTATTGGCCCCCAGTAATCTTATTATTGCCCACCAATAAACTTGCAACAAGACAATTACAACAGTTCAATATTAGTACAAGCAGTTGTAGATCTACCAAACAGATGCTATTCTAGTACATAACTGGAATTAAAACATTTTTTCTGCATATTTTCTCATACTAGACAACTTGTGGCATGTGGTCTGCCTAAAAAAAAGGGAATGGCTTAGCTGTCATCGATCTCAAAGGCCAAACTTGAATCAGTACCTGAAACTCAAAACACAAATCAAACTAATCAAATCCGCCAAAACCTTAACCCTATATCCAATCACCAAATCAACGCTCCGAATTCCCCACCGGAATCTCCCGGGATTTTCAAGAAGGACTCCCTGCTTTGCCGCCAAAACCCTCTTCTAGCGCAACCCATAATTCTCTAGCATTTTTGATCGCCATGTATTCCAATCGGAGTGATTTATCCATGTGGCATGTCATCAAGATCAGGGCGGTGGCATTATTTGTAGCCGTACGCTAGAATATGAGCGCAGGATTTGGTGCCTGAATTACGGGTATGATCCCTTTTGAAGTGAGGTGGTTCTCAACATCCGTGACCCAACTATGATATTCCAAGCCAGTTGAGTCAAGTATGGGAAAGTCGAGCTTCGGTTTCGACATCTTGAAAATAAGAAGGATAAATAAATTAGTGTTGGAGTCAATGCTTCCACTAAAACTAATAAATAATAAGATTTCCGAGCTATGCTACCAAGAAATCGATTTCCAAAATTTTTTGGATTAGACATAAATAATGATGTTTATATGGTCATAAATCAATGCTTATGGACGCTCTTAGTCCAAAGATCACGAATGCTCTTAGTTCGTATATAGCATGAATCCCCACGATTTCGCTTTTCAAAAAACCGAACCCACGTTATAAGAAAGGTGGGATGTAGAAGAAGGGAGGTTGCAACTCGCTGAGAAAAAGAAAAGAAAGTAAATACGGAAAGCGGGAACTTTAATCTTAAAAACTTACTTGTTTGAATCAGAGCTTGAAACCTTGGACTTTGGAGTTGATGTAGCTTCTGTGGGAAGGCCTTGGATGGATAGGTGGTGTGCGGCATGTGTGCGGGTTGCAGCTTGTAGTTGCTACCGAAGATGGGGGGCCGAGAGTAGCTAGGTGGAGCTGAAGAAGCTAGCTGCTATGCGGAGACGCTGCAAGGGCAGCAGGAGCACGAGCGAGCAGGAGGCTGCAAGGGTAGCAGGAGCAGGGTGAGCAGAGAAGGCTACGGGGGCAGCAGGTGCTGCAGGGGCAGCAGTGGAAGTGCTAGCGCGGGCTAGGTGCAGCAGTGGTGAAGCTAACAGTGAAAAAGATTTCGGTTTTTGGGTTTTGATTTTTGTGGTTAGGGCTCGTGCTGATAACGTGTTTAAGAATGAGAGAAATTGAGAGAGATTGATGAGAGAATTGTGTGTTCCATTATTGATAATAGGAGCCCTATATATAGGGATTACAAAGTACGTACATACATGTTCTAATGATACAAGGAAAACTATTCTGAATAGGACTAGGAATTCTAGAACCTTCTCTCCTATTACACTCATAGAACTAATCCTAGTTTGATAAGGCACACAAAAGTCGATTTCCTTCAAAACTAAGGACCCTACAAACCTCAGATAATTGAAACACTGTGCCATTCTCAAACACGTGCAAGGGAAGCTGAGAAGGCACAAGGTTAGCAAAGCAACCTTGTGCTGAGAAGGAGCGTATATTTATGCTCTTCTTCAAACAAGGTTCTCAGCTCTTTGCCTATAAGCAGTGGTTCCAATTGCTACAGCTGGAAACCCTTTATGTCCAGATTAAGAAGAAGGACCAGGCAGGGTCCACTGTTCTCCTAGTGGTCCTTCCTTGAATGTCAAGCAAACGTCGAAAATCGCACAAGAGCTGGCGCAAGGTTCCCAAAGGTAAACGAAGCAGGCGGGTCAACCCCGAATATGACATTTCCAAGTACGCCGTTGCTCTTGCACTGGGGTATGGTCTCGTTGGTGCTGGCTTGCCCCTGGGATGAACTGTGGGTTGGATGTTACCTTCTGTCTAGGCTTTTTAAGTAGTTCTGACCATTTTATGCTTGTGATGATTGGTTTAAAATGGAATGGGTTGGTAAAAAAAAAAATCAATGATTCATCTGAAGGATTTAAGATGTGAATGGATTTGTCTCCAATTCGATTCACAGATATTTTTTATAACAAAAATATGGCAGGCCCACCAAATAAGATTTTCACCGTGTTGGAAGTTTCCAGATCTGATAGCTGATTCCAAACACTTTGCTGCCCTTGCTACTTATTAGTGATTCCATGATTCTTTATTACTGTTCAACAACCTTGCTAGTTCTTGCGTAAAAGCCCAAGAGTGTGCTTTTAACAGAGAAATTCCTATTATTGTTAAGGACTTAAGGTGCCAGACCACTTCATCACCTCCTTCTTGAGACAGTGGAATAGAGAGGATTGATGAGGATGCTTCATGTTCTGGAGAAGTTTCTCAAATTAGCACAGCATTCCAATAGCTTTTTGCAAGCATAAACTATTCCATTCTACTCCCAAAAGTTGCATCATTTATGTATTCAAGAAGGAAATTTGTGCAGAATTAGGACGGCAATATCCAAGGAGCTATATATATCATAAAACATACTACATAACTGATTCACTGAATTTTGTTAAGAAACAGCGGTTCCAAATTTAAACAATTACAACCGACATATGTTTGCATAAATCAATCTTGGTTTAAAGACTTTTTACTTCAGACCGAAAAAAGAAATGGCCTGTGGGGCCATCATTAGGCAGCTATGCTAAATTCACGACACTTGCAGCACCTTCTTCAACAGGCAAGACACCAGTATTGAAGTTTATATCTGTTTTGACATAGCCAGGGCAGACAGAGTTGACACGAAAACTGGGGTACTTCTTGGCTAGAATCCTCGTATATGCATTCATTGCTGCCTTTGAGAGTATATAGCCTGACATCACAGAAGGCCAACCTTTGCTTTCAAGTAAACTCTCCTTGAGGTCATTTAGAAACTCTGTCAATACTTCATCTACACTCCCTTCGCTTAGGTTCTCGACATCAGTACTAAGAAGTCCTTTCACCCGATCACCTAGTATGTTCTCTAACTTTCCCATAGAGGATGAAACATTAACGATTCTTGGTGAATCAGATAGCTGAAGGAGTAGAATAAGGGCTTCAGATGTTCTTTGAGCACCATAATAATTGATTTGCAAGCATTCTTCTGTTAACTCATAAGTTTCAGTCAACAACTTTTTGAAATCAATCTGTCCTGCTTCCTGCATGAACCATTAAGAAAAAGACCGTAATTTTTTACTGTCTCTTCTCTCTTTAACTCCCATATATATGCGTACTTTGCATAGATGTAAGGGAAAAGGGATGGGGCCAACAGAAATAGAACGACGTTTGGCCAAACCAAAGATCAAACTACAATTTTCACATTAGTACATTGAACTAATGAAGCATATAGTTGTCAATGGCTATCAATAATATACTGTAATATGTTGGGAAACGAAACAGATGAAACCCAAAGAGAAGCTAAGAGCAACATAATTAACCATGGTCCCGAAGCATTGCTTCATCAAAGGTTCTCCTTTCAGTGTCCAGTAGTGGAACAACAAAGAAATAATTTTAATACCCTTACAGCACTAGAGGCAATTGCAGCTTTGAAACCATCAGCATCAGCTATAGCTCCAAAAATCCCAGCATTGTTCACCTGTCAATGTTCAACAATCAAAACTTTTTATGCTATTTTACCAACAAAGGAAAACAAAGCATGCTACATGTCAACCACTTAATCTAATACATCTATATATGTGCTACTATTGGAGAAAGGTGATATTGATGAGCTCAACTCCAAAGGACAGATACTTTACAAGAAAAGAGGTTCGATCATACCAAAATATCGAGCTTCCCAAACTGAGTTTTGATGAATTGTGCCAGAGAAGCAATACTAGCAGGGTCAGCCACATCAAGTTGGTGAAATACTACTTGGCCCGAGAGGCCAGACTCATGCAGCTTCTCAACAGCTTCAAGGCCTCTTTTCTCATCTCTAGCAGTTAACACCACAGTGATTCCATTCGAGGCCAACTGCCTTACAGTTTCAAATCCGATTCCTTTGTTTGATCCTGTCACAACTGCATACCTGGAAACACAAGAAGCAAGTTCAGAAAGAGAGAAGAAAAAGAAGAAACCGTTACAGATGTGTAGTAGTAGCCTCCTCTCCCTTTATAATACCAACAGATATATTCTTCAAGTTATATAATACTTTTCTTTTTCTTTTTTCGGTAATAGGCATATTCTACTATTCTTGTAGTACGTGATATGGAAACGAGGAATCATCTTCTTGGACTTATTTACCATAAAAAAAATTAAATAAATAAATAAGGGGGGTGTATTGCATATAGAATTAGTGGAACTTTTAAAGAAATCTATGGAATTTAAAAGTCTGGGTGTATTCAATATCGACTTTTAACAGTCCATGAAAGTCTTGAGGTATTCAATTAGGATTTTTAAAGACTTCATGAATTCCACCAAAATCTAGGGGTATTCAATTAGGACTTTTAAAAATGAATAAAAGTACAGAGGTATTCAAAATATCATTCATACTTATGGAATTAGAAAATCATGGATAATCATGGACTTTGTAGTGTTAACTATACATACCAAACTCCAATAATTTTCCAGCCTCCAGACCAAATATTTGAAAAAGTCTATCAAAGTTTCCTCTTAAAAAACAAAAAAAAGGTCTATCAAAGTTTTTCTCTCTACGCACGAAGAAGTTGGTCTTTCACCATCTCTCTTTCTTAATTTTTTGTTTTTTCTCTAATCTTTTATGATATCAACTTTTTTTTATACCCAACATGTTCATTGTAGTTCTTGAATGTGATTTTTGTTTTTTGTTTTTTTTTGTTTTCAATTGTGATACTTCGAACCCTAATAGCAATAAAAATGATTTATGAAACCCTAAAACCCAAATATTGTGGTCTATCCCTAAGACCTTGAGTAGTGTTGCTATGGCATACTAAATTTTATCTTATTAATTAATTATTCTCATTCATTTGAATTTATATTATGGTTCAAAGAAAGGTTGAACAATTGAATTTCAATTGATTGATTATAGATCAAGACATTGACCAATATTGCTACAATATATGTTAATCGGCGAAAACAAAATTGATGAGAATAATTAACCATAAACATCAAGTGATCTATATTGCATATTTATGTTGTTGGGAGATTAGGAATAAGAGCAAACTCGCTAGACAGACTAACGATCATTCATTTAAGTCAATTTCTATTAGAAAATACTTGAACATTGAAGAGACAACGAGTTATTATCTTGTTTTATGTTAGGGCTGTATTTGTTTTGTTTTGTTTTGTTTTTTTTTTTTTATATTTTGTATATGCTAGGAAATCTGTAGAAGTCATTCATAATAAAGTATATAGATTTTCATGAATCAATAAAAGTTTGTTGCTAAAATCAATGGTTTTAAGAAATCCATAATAATCTATCAACTTTTTAAAGAATCTGTGGACTTTTCAAAAAGTCTATCAATTAAAAAAAGTCTGCACAAATCCAAATACAATACACCCCCCTAAAGACATTTTGTTGGACTAAACTTAATTCAATATTGTGGTGACGCAATTGCCTACGTTAATTCGAAACTGTTGTAGGAGAATAGAATTGTATATTATTGATAATAGGAACCCTTTAAATAGGGAGTTACAAGGTACCCAAAAAGGTAATAGAATCCGATTACAATTGAATACTTAGAACACATTCCTATTACAACTCTAAACCCTAGTTTGTAGAGGCACACATTATGTCGACATCCTTCAACACACCCCCTTGTGCTGCTCAAACTTGGTGATGACGCTTTGATCGTTGCCTTGTTAAAAACCTTGCCAGGTAACAAAAACCCTGTGGGACAAAAATAACCCTGATCGAAGGACAAAAAGAGCACAACACGTCCTTCACTCTTCGAGATCGAACATGTAGACATCATACCTCCCCCTAATGTCATTATCTCCCCCTGATTGCTACAATCATGGGAGTTCGGATAACTTTCTTAATCTGATGCTTCTCACATGTTTCTCGAAGGTGGATTTAGGTAACGACTCAGTAAATAAGTCCACTAAATTATCCTCAGAATCTCATATCGGATTTGGTTCACTTTAATATTTAGAAGTGCTTGTTGTTGCTGATTGTAAAAGAACTTAGGCGATATATGCTTGGTGTTGTCGCCCTTGATGAAACCTAACTTCATTTGCTCAATGCAAGCTGCATTATCTTCATAAATGCATGTAGGTTCATCTGTGGTAGACTTCAAACCACAAGTTCCTCGAACATGTCTAACTACATACCTTAGCCATATGCATTCTCGCACGGCTTCATGTAGAGCAATAATCTCTGCATGATTTGAGGAAGTAGCAACAAGGGTCTGCTTTGTAGACCTCCAAGATATCGCAGTGTTTCCCACGGTAAAGACATAACCCGTTTAGGAGCGACCTTTTCAGCAAAACCCATCAAGACATCATTGTCATTTTGATGGAGGGGAGGAGGAGCACGGAAGGTGGCGTTTTGCCTTGTGGAGTCCGATCCCACACTTCCTAGTTCACACGAACGCTCTTAGTTCGTTTAATTATGAATACTCTTAGTTCATACGAACACTCTTAGTTCGTTAAGCGTGAATCCCCATAATTCCGCTTTGTTAAATACTCAAAACCGTTTGGCAACATATATTCCAATATTTGCAGAAAATAAAAGGAATTTAAATACAAGAAAGCAGCAACTTTAATTACAAAAACTTACGTGATGATTTTGGGCTTGAGAACACACTCGTGTTGGAGCAGGCATGTTGGGGCAGTAGCAAGCAGCAGTTTCTGTAGCAGGTTCGTTTTTTTTTTTCTCTGGGCCGTCTCTTCTTTGGGCTCTCCCTTTTTTTTTTTTTTGTGGGCTGGGTCCCTTCTCTTTTTTCTTTTTTTTCTTTCTTTATTTTCCTTTGCGTCTACTTCTTCTTCTTTCTTTCCTCTATTCTTCCTCCTCCTAATCTGCAGGTGGGTGGCTGGATATCGATCAGGCTTTGTCAGTGGGTGAGTGCTGCAGTGAGGTTGGGTGGGTTACGCAGGCGCTAGTTGGACGGAGCAGGCGTGGGGGCCGTGCTTGCAAATGCAGCAACGCTTGAGGTCGGCTGGCCGGTGAGGCTTGTAGGCGGAGGCTCTGGTGTCCAGTGCGGAATCGGCGGTGATTGGGCTTTTCAATTTTCAAGTAGATACGAGTCAAACTCAAATCTGTTTCGCCTTGAGAGTCGACCACTGACGTCGGGCTTTACGGTGAGGTTGACAGCGTTGGTCCTCTGGCGGCGGGATTGGCTGTCTACATCAATTAGGTGTGGAGGACGATCTGCGCAGATGTGCTGGCAGGTGGGCTGGGATCGAGTGGAGCCGCCACGAAAGATGGAGATTGTGGACTGAGGCCGGTGAGATGGACTGGCAGGGAGGCTGTTTGTGGTAGGAGGCTGGGGCGTGCGCGGTTGCAGGTAGCAAGCAGGCTGGCTGGGCAATGCGGGCTATGTAAGGACGCAAGAAGGTGTGCAGGAGCTGTGGAGGTTGCGGGGGCAGTAGTAGTGCGCGGGCTACAGGTTGGCTGGAGGCTACAGGGAGGCCGGCAGGAGGCTGCAGGCTTGCGGCAGATTTTGGTGTTTAGGGTTCTTAGGGTTTTTTTTCTCTTTTTCGGCTAGGATTAGAACTCGTGCTGATAACGTGTTGTAGGAGAATAGAATTGTATATTATTGATAATAGGAGCCCTTTAAATAGGGAGTTACAAGGTACCCAAAAAGGTAATAGAATCCGATTACAATTGAATACCTAGAACACATTCCTATTGCAACTCTAAACCCTAGTTTGTAGAGGCACACATTATGTCGACATCTTTCAACAGAAACTTCCTGTTTTCACTACCTTTTAGAGATTTAGTACGTCTATGAAGAAAGGTATAACAATAATTTAGTAGGTAAAATAAATCCAAACAATTCAAGAGTATAGGAATCGGTTGCTAATCTGCAGCTAGATCTTTTTCTGATAAAAGAGGACGACAATTAAACTAGCTCCCTTGAACTTCCCCTCCCCCCCCCTATGATCCCCTCATTCCCTTGATTTCAGTAGAGTAACCATTGGAAGCGTGTGTCTTTTGAGATTTGAGATTACAGTTTGGGGTTTCAGATTTATAGGCCATTGGAAGCGTTTGAGTTGAATTGTATGTAGTCTGTGTGAAATGCTTGAATTGAATGAATGTTTGATCTCAAGGATTTAAGATGTGAATGGATTTGTCTCCAATTGGATTCACAGATATTTTTGGTGGATGGCATATCACTTGGTTTTAGTAAGCTATGGATTTTTTAAACATACCTCTTTTCAAAAGGGTGCAACTAGATTTGTAGTAAGTTTACAGCTGAAGTAGAAGTAACTTCAAGAGCCTATATATCGGATACTAATGACTCAACTAATGGATACTATGTGCAAATAAAGATACAAGTTTGATGCATATATAAGGAAGAAAATTAAGTGTGGCTCCAAATAAAGAATTTCACCGTGTTAGAAGTTTTCAGCTCTGATAGCTGATTCCATACACTTTGCTGCCCTTGCTACTGATTAGTGATTCCATGATTCTTTCTTACTGTTCAACAACCTCATTAGTTCTTGCGTAAATGCCCAAGAGTGAGCTTTTAACAGAGACATTCCTATTATTGTCAAAGTGCCAGACCACTTTATCACCTGCTTCTTCAGACAGTGGAATACAGAGGATTGATGAGGATGCTTCATGTTCTGGATAAGTTTCTCAAATTAGCGCAGCATTCCAATAGCTTTTTGCAAGCATGAACTATTCCACTCTGCTCCCAAAACTTGCATCATTTATGTATTCAAGAAGGAAATTTGTGCAGAATTAGGACTGAAATCTCCAAGAGGCTATATATCATAAAACATACTACATAACTGATTCACTGAATTTTATTAAGAAACAGTGGTTCCAAATTTAAACAGTTACAACTGACATATATTTGCATGTTGTAGTATATATGTTTATATGTCTATCTCATGTATAAAGAGGGATGCTTAAGTGTAAAGATAGGTATAGTGACTTGTATGATAAGCTTTATGCCAAAGGGGAACAAGCATGGTTATCTCTATCATCACAGCCACAATGCCACATGATAAAGCTAGAAATGAAGCTGTCATCCAAGTTGTATCATTCTTTAAGCATCTCACATCTCAATTGTATTCCTATAAATACCTCCTTGAATGAGATGAATAAACACACTTGAAAACTCCATTCTCTCTTAGGATTACTCTCTCTCTCTCTGTGTTTCATTTTATACTTGTCCTTAAACACGTTATCAGCACGAAATTGCTCTAGAATTAGAATCGAAATTGCGAAGAGAAGAGGTAGTTCATAATCCGATCGAAGTCATTTTTTCAAACTTACAAAAAACCTCCAAACCCTAGCTCATATCAAAGCCCTTGATTCAAGAAGCCCAGAACCGGTTTCAGAACCCCCAGAATCGGCCGGAAACCGCCCGAACCGGCTGCCGGAAGTTCTGAACCGCTGCCGAGCTCCTGCCGAAGTGCTGCCTAGCTCCTGCCGAAGTGCTGCCGAGCTCCTACTGAAGTGCTGCCGACAGCCCTGCCTACCCCCTGCCTAGCATCTGCCGAGCTGCTGCCGAGCTCCTGCCGAAGTGCTGCCGACAGCCCTGCCTACCCCCTGCCTAGCATCTGCCGAGCTGCTGCCGAGCTCCTGCCGAAGTGCTGCCTACAGCCCTGCCTACCCCTGCCTAGCAGCTGCCAAGCTGCTGCCGAGCAACTGTCGAAACGACTTTCCGGACACTTTTCCGGCGACTTTCCGGACATTTTCCGGCGACTTTTCCGGTGACTTTCCAGACACTTTCCGGCGACTTTTCGGACACTTTTCCGGCGACTTTTCGGACACTGTTCGACAACTTTTTCCGGCAATTATTCCAAGGTATTATTTACTAAAAGTTCCCGTTTTTGAGTTTTTACTTCATTTTTCCTCTCTTTCTTTTTCTCGGGAACTTACAATTAAAAGCGGAATTACCGTAATTCACACTAAACGAACTAAGAGCGTTCGTAATCATGAACTAAGAGTGTTCATAATATTCGGACTAAGAGCGTCCGCAAAACATCATTGTTTTGGTCTAAATATTATTGATTTTAGCTTTCGTGGAAGTTTTAAACTCCGAAACTAATATATCTTCTCTTATTATCTTCAGGATGTCGAATGAACCTAGACTCGACTTTCAAATACTTGACTCAACGGGTTCGGAATACCATAGTTGGGTAACCGACGTTGAGAACCACCTCACTTCAAAAGGAATATTGCCCATAATTCAAGCTCCTGATCCAGGCCTTGTGTTCCAACGAACACCTACAAAGCATGCACAAGCTATTATCTTGATGCGACGCCATATGGATAAAGCACTCAGATTAGAGTACATGTCAATCAAAGATGCTAGAGACCTATGGGTAGCGCTAGAAGAGCGTTTTGGTAATATCCAAGATACCCTCCTCCCTGACTTGAAGGTTCAGTGGAATAATATACGCTTCTCCGACTTTAAGTCTGTTGCTGAATATAACTCGGAAGCTCTTCGCCTCAAAGCCATGTTGAGGTTCTGTGCAAAGCCTCTCACAGAAGAGGAGCTAATTGAGAAGACTCTCTCCACCATTCCCGTCTCAGCAATTGTGATATCAAAGCAATATCGCACCGAAGTCAATGCTGGACGAATTACAAGGTTTAATGAGCTAATTAATCTTTTGTCAGTAGCTGAAAAGCACGACAACATCCTTGTAAAGAATTATCATTCAAGGCCCATCGGAACCAAGAGCGTCCGTGAGGCAAATTATAATGCACCCAAAAGAGGACGCAAGCAGCAATACCCTAATAACAGGGGACATGAAAGGCGTACGGGCCCATATAACAATTTGTATATGTTTGATTATGTTTTGTAATAGACTTTGGGAAACCTTGATGTAATCATTGGTTATTTTCCTTATTGATAAAGTATCGCATTCAATGTCATGGACATGTGTTAATATCCCGAACTTTATTCTTTTTCAGTATGTTTTCCGGAGAAATGGAATGCCTTCTTGACAGTGGCACCACACATACTATATTACGACATAGGCAATTATTTTTATGGATGACGCCTAGTCGGTCTTCAATAACTACGATGGCAGGATCATCACAATTGATTCATGGTCGAGGACCGGCTCAATTCTTGTTGCCAAATGGCACGAATATTAATATCACTGAAGCTCTATACGCTCCTAGGGCTGGAAGAACCCTATTGAGTTTTAAAGATATAAGAGCCAATAACTTTCATGTGGAAACACATTGTGAGAATGGACAAGAGTTCCTTTGCATTATCTCTAATAACTACGGAAATAAACGAGTATTAGAGAAACTTATGTGCCGCTCTAGTGGATTATATGCAACCACTATCAGAGTAATTGAATCCAACCATGTCATGAATGAAAATTTATGGGATTCTGACACATATAGACTTTGGCACGACCGTTTAGGTCACCCAGGTCGAGATATGATGCTCCGTATATTAAAAACTTCACACGGACATCCATTCTTCAAAACAAAAAGAAGTACGAACCAAAGATTGGTCGAAAGAACTACTTCATATCATTCGTTTTGTAAGGCTTGCTCTTTAGCAAAGGTAGGATCAAGACCGTCCTATGCAAAGGACACTAAAGAAAATATACCATTCTTTCAAAGAATACAAGGTGATATTTGTGGACCTATTCAACCAACTTGCGGACCATTTAGATATTTTATGGTGTTGGTTGATGCATCGACACGCTGGTCGCATGTCATGCTATTATCCACGAGAAATGCTGCATTTGCTAAACTCCTAGCACAAATCATTAAATTAAGGGCTCACCACCCTGATCATCTTATTAAGTCAATTCGTCTTGACAATGCTGGAGAGTTTACATCAAAAACTTTTGATGATTATTGCATGTCCATTGGGATTGAGGTTGAACACCCTGTACCTCATGTACACACCCAAAATGGTCTCGCAGAAGCTGCCATTAAAAGACTTCAAATGGTTGCTCGAGCATTGGTTATGCGCACCAATCTCCCTATTTCTGCTTGGGGATATGCAATATTGCACGCAGCTGCTTAGGCCCACTGCCACCCAACCATTTTCTGCCTCCCAGATGGTAACTGGGTATGAGCCCGATGTCTCACACTTACGCATATTCGGGTGTGCAGTCTATGTGCCAATTGCGCCGCCACAGCGCACCAAAATGGGTCCTCAAAGACGATTAGGTCTTTATACTGGGTATGACTCTCCCACCATTATCCGCTATATAGAACCCTTGACAGGCGATCTATTTACCGCAAGATTTGCGGATTGTCACTTTGATGAGACAGTCTTCCCATCATTAGGGGGAGACATGAACGGTAATGTTCAACAGAAAAGACAGGAATTGTCGTGGTTTGTCCCCACTCTGTCTCATCTTGATCCCCGAACAGCACAATCTGAAATAGAAGTGCGGAGAATTCTCGATCTTCAGAACGTAGCAGAATCAATGCCTGATGCGTTTTCTGATATCGCTAAAGTGACAAGATCACATATACCTGCTGCAAATGTGCCTGCAAGGATTGATGTCCCTAACACTAGAGGACATGATGCCATCTCAAGAGTACATGAGAATGGCGCCAACGTCCCCTATATGGGTGACGTAGTGGCTAGACCCACGGCTCCAGCCAGGAAGCGCGGGAGGCCCATAGGTTCGATGGATTCTCGCCCAAGAAAGAAAGCGAGTTTGGCACAAAATAATCCATTAATCATCGATACAATTAATCCATCTCATGAAAATATTCCGGATTATGGTTATGTCAAAGAGACATCATTGGAGGACGCTCCAATAACAGAACCAATTCCAGAGAATAGAGAGATCTCCATGAATTGCACTAGTATACATGTGATGATGGATAGAAATTCTATGACTATTAATGATACTTTTGCATATCATATTGCAAAAGAAATTATAGAATACGATGATATCGAACCTCGCTCCGTTGAAGAATGTCAACGAAGAGCAGATTGGTCTAAATGGAAAGATGCGATCCAGACTGAATTGGATTCACTAACAAAGAGACAGGTATTTGGGTCTATAACGCTGACACCACCAAATATAAAACCTGTTGGCCATAAATGGGTCTTTGTTAGAAAGCGTAATGAGAAAAATGAGGTTGTTAGATACAAAGCCCGCCTTGTGGCACAAGGTTTCTCACAACGCCCTGGAATCGACTACGAGGAGACATATTCTCCCGTAATTGACGTTATAACGTTCCGCTACCTTGTCAGTTTGGTAGTTTCCGAAAAACTTGACATGCAGCTTATGGATGTGGTTACAGCATATCTCTATGGGGATCTAGATTCAGAGATATATATGAAGGTTCCAGATGGACTTCAATTACCCAAATCAAATGGCTCAAAACCACGGAGCGCGTTTTCAATAAAATTGAGACGCTCACTATATGGATTGAAACAATCCGGACGGATGTGGTATAACCGTCTAAGTGACTACTTGATTAGGAAGGGATATATTAACAATGAAATATGCCCATGCGTGTTCATTAAAAAGACAAGTTCCGGATTTGCAATTATAGCAGTTTATGTCGATGACATGAATCTAATTGGAACTCTAAATGAGTTAAAAGAAACTGCTAAATATTTGAAATCCGAATTTGAGATGAAAGATCTTGGGAAAACACGGTTTTGTCTCAGAATAGAACTCGAGCACCGTAGTGATGGGATTATGATCCATCAGTCAGCATATACTCAAAAATTACTAAGGCGCTTTAATGAAGATAAAGCAAAGCCTGTGAGTACTCTCATGATCAGTCGTAGTCTTGAGCCCAGAAAAGATCCATTTCGTCCAAAGGATGAGGACGAAGGCTTATTAGAGGCTGAAGTGCCATATCTAAGTGCAATAGGTGCATTATTGTACTTAGCTCAATGCACAAGACCGGATATCTCATTCGCAGTGAACTTGTTGGCTCGACATAGTTCCTCGCCAACACACCGCCATTGGATTGGTATAAAGACAATCTTTCGATACTTAAAAGGTACGATTGATATGGGCTTGTTTTATCCCTACAGGGAGAAAAGGAAAGAAGGAATTATGGGACTAGATCCCACAAGGCAAAAGCCACCTTCCCTCCCCTCCATCAAAATGATAATGATGTTTTGATGGGTTTTGCTGATGCAGGGTATCTCTCTGACCCTCACAAAGGTCGCTCCCAAACAGGTTATGTCTTTACCATGGGAAGCACCGCGATATCTTGGAGATCCACAAAACAGACCCTTGTTGCTACTTCCTCAAATCATGCAGAGATTATTGCTCTACATGAAGCTGTGCGTGAATGCATATGGCTAAGGTCTGTAAATAGACACATTCGAGGAACCTGTGGTTTGAAGTCTACCACAGAAGAACCTACATGCATTTACGAAGATAATGCAGCTTGTATTGAGCAAATGAAATTAGGTTTCATCAAGGGGGACAATACCAAGCATATATCGCCAAAATTCTTCTACAATCAGCAACAACAAACACTTCTAAAAATTGAAGTAAATCAAATCCGATCAGAGGAAAATGTAGCGGACTTATTTACTAAGTCGTTACCAAAATCCCCTTTCGAGAAACATGTGAAGAGTATCGGATTGAGAAGGTTATCCGAACTCCCATGATCTCCAGGGGGAGTCTAAATCAGGGGGAGTATCCATACACATACTCCACACTCAATGCGCATTGTGCTCTTTTTCTCCTTCGACCAAGGTTGTTTTTTCCCACAGGGTTTTATTACTTGGCAAGGTTTTTAACGAGGCAATTTCGAAGCGCACGGCCTAGACAATACTATTGACATGAAATATCCAAGGGGGAGTGTTGTAGTATATATGTTTATATGTCTATCTCATGTATAAAGAGGGATGCTTAAGTGTAAAGATAGGTACAGTGACTTGTATGATAAGCTTTATGCCAAAGGGGAACAAGCATGGTTATCTCTATCATCACAGCCACAATGCCACATGATAAAGCTAGAAATGGAGCTGTCATCCAAGTTGTATCATTCTTTAAGCATCTCACATCTCAATTGTATTCCTATAAATATCTCCTTGAATGAGATGAATAAACACACTTGAAAACTCCATTCTCTCTGTTTCATTTTATACTTGTCCTTAAACATTGCATAAATTAATCTTAGTTTAAAGACTTTGTACTTCAGACCGAAAAAAGAATTGGCCTGTGGGGCCATCATTATGCAGCGATGTTAAATTCACAACACTTGCAGCACCTTCTTCAACAGGCAAGACACCAGTATTGAAGTTTATATCTGTTTTGACATAGCCAGGGCAGACAGAGTTGACGAGAAAACCGGGGTACTTCTTGGCTCGAATCCTAGTATATGCATTCATTGCTGCTTTTGAGAGTATATAGCCTGACATCGCAGAAGGCCAACCCTTGCTTTCAAGTAAACTCTCCTTGAGGTCGTTTAGAAACTCTGTCAATACTTCATCTACACTCTCTTCGCTTAGGTTCTCAACATCAGTACTAAGAAGTCCTTTCACCCGATCACTTGGTATGTTCTCTAATTTCCCCATAGAGGATGAAACATTAACGATTCTTGGTGAATCAGATAGCTGAAGGAGTGGAATCAGGGCTTCAGTTGTTCTTTTAGCACCATAATAATTGATTTGCAAGCATTCTTCTGCTAACTCATAAGTTTCAGTCAACAACTTTTTGAAATCAATCTGTCCTGCTTCCTGCATGAACCAGTAAGAAAAAGACCTAAAAAAATTGATAATATCTTCTCTCTTGAACTCTCATATGCGTACTTTGCATACATGTATGTAAGGGAAAGGCATGGGGTGAACACAAATAGACCGACGTTTGGCCAAACCAAATATCAAACTACAATTTTAACATTAGTACATTGAACTAATTAATGATGCATTTAGTTGTCAATAGCTATCAATAGGATAGTATGCTGGGAAAGGAAACAGATGAACCCCACAGAGAAGCTAAGAGCAACATAATTAACCATGGTCTAGAAGCATCGCTTCATCAAAGGTGTGCCTTTTACTGTCCAGTAGTGGAACAACAAAGAAATAAGTTAATACCCTTACAGCACCAGATGCAATTGCAGCTTTAAAACCATCAACATCAACTATAGCTCCAAAAATTCCAGCATTGTTCACCTGTAAATGTTCAACAATCAAAACTTTTGTCACGCCCCGAATTTTGAATAACAAATTCAAATCCGAAACATGAATTAAACAACTACAACAAATAAATGTTCTGAATTCTTTTCTCAGTAACAACCACACCACTTACACACAAATTTCAAATCTCGAAACTTCGAGTTAATTATTACAACTCCCTCTTACAAAGTAAAATTGTAAAGCTCTAAACGAGCATAACGAACCTCACAACAGAAAATCAGAGTATCACAAGCAGCTACTCTACACAGTTCAATCACCTTCCTGATTCTCCTGTCCTGTAGGATTACCCGCTACACCGTTTGAATAGTGTACCGGGAATTGCAACAACACAAAACCCGGTAAACTTTTTGCAAAGCTCGTATGAGTAAACAAGAATGAATGGTTGATTTATTATAACACAATTCTTTTAACTCAAGTAAACAACCAACAATCTCAACATCCCCAATGAACACATCAAACAACTCACGGGACACAACAAGGAATACATTCCCACTATCCCCTAGCCTCAAATATCACCACTTTGATCCCATCCCACAAGTGTTAGAGCTCTAACTACATCATTACATGTCACCTCGGCCAAGGTTCAAGTAAACGATATACATCTCGGTTATTATTTAACCGGTGAACTTCTGACATTTCCCCTGTCCTCAGAGCACTACATCTCGGTTATTATTTAACCGGCGAACTTCGGACTTTTCCCCTGTCCTCAGAGCACTATATCTCGGTTATTATTTAACCGGCGAACTTCGGACTTTTCCCTGTCCTCAGAGCACTATATCTCGATTATTATTTAACCGGCGTACTTCGGACTTTTCCCCTGTCCTCAGAGCACTATATCTCAGTTATTATTTAACCGGCGAACTTCGGACTTTTCCCCTGTCCTCAGAGCACTATATCTCGGTTATTATTTAACCGGCGAACTTCGGACTTTTCCATTGTCCTCAGAGCACTACATTCTCCACCTCTATACATCCCACAATGTCAACCATGAATATCAACAAGAACTCATCAATCAAGATCATCACATATAAATATGGTAAGTCACATCTCAAACCATAATAATTTAATCATCTCAATTCCACACTCTTCAATGTCACACCATTCCATATATAATCACATAAATATATATATATATATATATATATATATACGTAATCACCCACTCAGGAATGACCACTAATACCAACTATAGTTCACACAAGAAAATTGTGAAATTCATTTGTATAATTAAAATCGTTTTACTTACCTATGGACCGTAGTTGATCGAGTCCGTATGATTTAAAATAAATATTTATTCCATAAATATTTTCACACAATTACAACAAAAATAAAGTAATTAAAAGTGCTCGGTTCGTAATATGAACCACGTGAGTTTTACTCACCTCTAAATTCCCGCTGCGTCTTCTTAACAGCTCAAAATACGATTCCATGAATCGTCCGCCAAATCAATCCGTCGATTACCTAATCCAATATGATCTTAGCTTAGCCAACAACTCATAAATAAATTAACGATGATCCAACGGTCGGATTGAAATTAAACGATGATCCAACGGTTGGATCGAAATTAAACGATGATCCAACGGTCGGATCCTCACAGATCGCCCTTAGGATCATCCTCCAAAATTATCACGAAGATCCAACGGTCGGATCTTCCTGAATCGTCCTTACAAACATCTCCACAAATTTATATGAAAATCCGACGGTCGGATTCTCACGAATCACCTTCCAAATCACTATTTATCAACTTTTTCTAAAATGACCTTGTAATATATCAAAACGCTCGTATGGATGCGTAGATCATCGTCCAGATAATAAAATCTCAAAATATGGTCTGACACGGCGCCACATGCGGAGGTCAGACGGCGGTCAACGTCGGCCAACCACCTCAGATGCAAAAGTTGTCAACTACAAACTTGTTCAAAATAAAGAGCTGATGAACTTTCATACCTGGAGCTAAGCGAGACTCGGTCTAGATTGTCCTAGATCGAGCTTGGAAGTTGGATTAATCTGGGCCCTCTGATCAGATTTCCAGATTCAACAAGGAACTTCGATTTTCAACGCTTGAACTTTCGCTCCACAGGTAAAATCGTGATGCAAGGCCTATATAGGGATGATCAGGAGGAGGAGGACAACCCAAAATGCCAACGATCGGTCGAGGGGACGCCGGAAAATTGATTTTCCGGCCGGGTCGGGTCTCGCATGGCTGGGGCTTCTTCGATCCAGCTCTGGGGGCGCAGCGGCGCAAGACGGTGCCGTATAGCGACAGGGCGGCTTGCGGCTATCACAGGGAGGGTCGGGTTGTGGCTGGAGGAGGAGCAACGACGCCGCTGGTGTTGGGTCAGGTCAAGCGGTTCGGCCGCGTGGGAGAGGAGAGAGAATGGAGAGTTTCGGGGGCCAAAACGAAAAATTACAATTTTTCTGTCCTTAATGACAGAATTCGAATTTTTTTGGCTATTTATAGAAAAATCCCAATTTTCAAATATTCATAACTTAATCATACGAACTCCGAATATTGCGTTCCACATATGCACGAAATCGTATCGACGAGCTCTACAACTTTCATGCAGAAAGTTCCCCCAAATTTTGTTTGTATAAAAAGTCAATTTCCAAGAGCCCCTAAATAACGTTCTTTTTCAAAAATAAAATCGTTCGAACTAATTCCACAACTTCTCCAAGCTTCGTACTCGCTCCCAAGACCGCGAAATCATTTCTAGAGAGCCCCAAAAATTAATTTGAATTTTTCGGGGCATTACAACTTTTTATGCTATTTTACCAACAAAGGAAAACAAAGCATGCTACATGTCAACCACTCAATCTAAAACATCTATATATGCGCTACTATTGGAGAAAGGTGATATTGATGAGCTCAACTCCAAAGGACAGAAACTTAACAAGAAAAGAGGTTCGATCATACCAATATATCGAGCTTCCCAAACTGAGTTTTGATGAATTGTGCTAGAGAATCAATACTAGCAGGGTCAGCCACATCAAGTTGGTGAAAAACTACTTGGCCCGAGAGGCCAGACTCTTTCAGCTTCTCAACAGCTTCAAGGCCTCTCTTCTCATCTCTAGCAGTTAACACCACAGTGATTCCAGTCGAGGCCAACTGCCTTACAGTTTCAAATCCGATTACTTTGTTTGATCCTGTCACAACTGCATACCTGGAAGGCTGGAAAACACAAGAAGCAAGTTCAGAAAGAGAGAAGAAAAAGAGGAAATTGTTACAGATGTGTAGTAGTAGTACGGTAGTACCTCATAGTTGATTCTGCCATTGATGATTAACTTGGGAGGGACTTCTGTTGTCTTTGAGATTTGGGAGAACTGAAGACTACTCTTCCGTGAAGACTTTTAAGAAAATGACGATTTGCTTGTTTTTGTGGATATGGGAACGAGGAATCAATTACTTTCTTGAAATTATTACCTTATAAACAAACCTTTTTCTTTTTTTTTTTTTGAAATTGGGTCATTATTGTGGACACAATTGCCTACGTTAACATATGAAACTTTTTGTGGTGAGGTTTAGTCTATGAAATGACGTATAACAAATCCAATTGCCTTTGACTCCATGACTTCAAACCTTAAAAATCATACACCAAATTTGACAAAAGCTCGAGCTTCAAATTTTTGGCGAGTAAAATGGTTAATTGCTATGAACTATATAAATGGTTATCCTTGTTCCCTTTCCAAAGCTTGGGCAGCATGACCCCTAGCCTGATTCCCTGAAGCTTTGAACATGAACTCCATCTCTCTCGTACAGAGACTTCAAAAGGTTCTCAATGAGCAGACTTTTCATTTTTTAGTAGAAACGTCAATAAAAAACCGGATGATATTAAAACTGAGAAGCTAATGGCAATAGACCGATTGCCAAAGAATCTACTACAAGTCAGGAAGGAAGTGACAACAAGTCATCTACTGCCTCATACTTGGGAACCACATATGGCGAGTCACATATTCCACCGTCTCCTCCTGCAACCAATAGATAAAATCCAACACAAATTCAAGAGTATTAGAATCGATCCAAATCAGCAGCGAGTTCTTTTTCTGATGAAAAGACTATAATTAAACTTGTAATAGTCTTCTGCTTGTCTTCTAGAAGAACCAACATCTTTTTGTTGTAGGAAAAAGAAGATGGCCCAAAGAACACGGCAGCTCCTCATGAGGATAACTAAAAATTAAAAAATTAAAAAAATAATCCAAACTCGGGGCTGATACCACGTGGAATTCGGTGAGCAAAAGTGTAAAGGTAAAATGTATTTCTGATTGTTTCATTTGCGGATGTAATTAACCTTGAAAAGAATCATATTAATAACATTATGATATCTGTCAATATGTCTTCCCTTGAGTGATACTGGTTCCACAGTCTCTGTTGTCAATCTGATTATCTGAGATGATTAAATTGAATCAATGTTTGATCTCAAGGATATAAGATGTGAATGGATGTGTCTCCAATTGTATTCACAGATATTTGTGATGGATGGTATATCACTTGGTTTTAGTAATCTATGGATTCTTAAACGTACCACTTTACATAGTAAGGCAACTAGATCTGTAGTAAGTTTACTTCTAGTTCTGTTAAGTTAGTTCAAGAGCTTATCGTATGCTAATGAGTCAACTAATGGATACCATGTGCAACTAAAGATACAGGTTTGATGCACAAGGAAGGGAAAAAAAATGGCAGGCTTACCAAATAAAGATTTTCATCTTGTTAGGAGTATTCAGATCAGATAGCTGATTCCAAACACTTGGCTGTCCTTGCTAGTAGTTAGTGAATACATGATTCTTTATTACTGTTCAACAAGGAACCCAAGAGACTGCTTTAACAGAGAATTTACCATTCTTGTCAAAATGCCAGACCACTATCATCTCCTCTCCATGAGACAGAGGAATAGAGAGGATTGAGGACATTTCATGTTCTGGATAAGTGTCTCAAATTAGCTCAGTATTCCAATAGCTTTTTCAAGCATAAGATCACTCACTCTTGTTTGAGAAATCCAGCAATATATGATACCATTTTTGTTCATCAACTTATTCTATTCTGCTCCCAATAGCTTGCATCATTTATGTATTCAAGAAGGAAATATCTGCAGAATTAGGACAGCAATCTCCAAGGGGCTATATATCTTCAAACTCACTAGATAACTGACTCACTGAATTTTATTAAGAAACAGCAGTTCCACATTTAATCAGTTACAACTGACATATATTTGCATAAATCAATCTTCGTTTAAAGACTTTGTACTTCAGACCGATCAAAGAATTGGCCTGTGGGGCCATCATTAGGCAGCAATGCTAAATTCACGACACTGGCAGCACCTTCTTCAACAGGCAAGATGCCAGTATTGAAGTTTATATCTGTTTTGACATAGCCAGGGCAGACAGAGTTGACGCGAAAACTGGGGTACTTCTTGGCTAGAATCCTTGTATATGCATTCATTGCTGCTTTTGAAACTGTATAGCCTGGCATCATAGAAGGCCAACCCTTGCTTTCAAGTAAATTCTCTTTGAAATCATTTAGAAACTCTGTCAGTACTTCATCTACACTCTCTTCACTTAGGTTCTCCACATCAGTACTAAGAACTCCTTTCACTCGATCACTTGGTATGTTCTTTAACTTCCCCATAGAGGATGAAACATTAACAATTCTTGGTGAATCAGATAGCTGGAGGAGTGGAATTAGTGCTTCAGCTGTTCTTTTAGCACCATAATAATTGATTTGCAAGCATTCTTCTGTTAACTCGTAAGTTTCAGTCATCAACTTTTTCCAATCAATCTGTCCTCCTTCCTGCATGGATCAGTAAGAAAAAAACATTATCTTTTACAGTCCCTTGAATTCTCAGATGATATACTTTGCACACATAATTTTTCCTTTAGAAAAAAGAATGGAATCAACCCGAATAGACCCTAGGCCAAACCAAAGATCAAACTACAATTGTCACAATAGTACATTGAACTAATGAAGCATTTAGTTGTAAATAGCTAGCTATTCAATGGAATTGTGTTATATACTCATAAACGAAACAGATGAAGCCAAAGAGGAGCTAAAAGCAACATGACTAACCAAGGTTTTGCTTTATCAATGGTGCACCTTTTAGCGTGCAGTAATGGAATAACAAAGAAATAAGTTAAAGACTCACAGCACGAGATTCAATTGCAGCTTTAAAACCATCAGCATCAACTATAACTCCACCAATTCCTGCATTGTTCACCTGTCAAAGTACAACAATCTTAAGATCTGTGCTATTTTACCAAAAAAGAAAAACAAGGCATGGTACATGTCAACCACTCAATCTAACAGTATCTAATAACGTTTTCATCAATGTGCTACTGAGATAGGCAGTATTGATGAGCTTGATTCCAAA
Source organism: Rosa chinensis (assembly GCF_002994745.2). Taxonomy (NCBI): domain Eukaryota; kingdom Viridiplantae; phylum Streptophyta; class Magnoliopsida; order Rosales; family Rosaceae; genus Rosa; species Rosa chinensis. The sequence continues at coordinate 46,640,301 of NC_037088.1, read as the reverse complement.
GGACAGAAACTTTTCAAGAAATGAGCTTTGATCGTACCAAAATATCGAGTTTCCCGATCTGGGTTTTGATGAATTGTGCCAGAGAAGCAATACTAGCTGGGTCAGCCACATCAAGTTGGTGAAAGACTACCTGGCCTGAGAGGCCAGAATCTTTCAGTTTCTCAACAGCTTCAAGGCCCCTCTTCTCATCTCTAGCAGTTAACACCACTGTGATTCCCTTTGAGGCCAACTGCCTTACAGTTTCGAATCCGATTCCTTTGTTTGATCCTGTCACAACTGCATACCTGGAAAACACGAGAAGCAAGTTCAGAAAGAGAGGAGAAAAAGAAGAAACTGTGTTACAGGTGCAGAAGTAGTAGTAGTACCTCTTAGTTGATTCTGCCATTGATGAATAGATGGGAGGGGCTTCTGTTGACTTTGAGATTTGAGATAACTGAAGGCCACTCTTTCTTTATAATACCAGTAGTCCAGTAAAGGCTAAGAAAATGCTTGTTTGTACTCTCTCCCCGAGTTATATTCTACTATTTGTTGTTGTAGTACGTGGATATGGAAACGAGGAATCAAAATACTTTCTTGGACTGAATAATTACCACAAAAATAAACATTTTGTTGGACAAAATAATCAATGAGAAGTTTATTGTGGTGACGCAAATGCCCACGCTAATCTGAAACTTTCTGTGGTGAAAAATGTGGACTTGAAAATCATAATCCAAATTTGAGAAAAGCTTGAGCTTCAAATTTTTGATGAATAAAATGGTCATTTGTTATAAACTATAGATGGCTATCCTTGTTCACTTACAAAGCTTGGTAGCATTACCCGTGAAGCTTTGAACATGAACTCTATATCTCATACAGGCATCAAAAGGTTAAAAGGAGCAAGCTACGATTTGAATACTAAGTTCTCGGTAATATGTTTGTCTACCATAAATATCAATGCCAACATATTATCCAGAATAGAACAAATACATTGCACTAATAATATTTAGGTGGTAAAATTATATATCAGCCATCTATTGTTCAAACAAATGGGTTTCTTATCAGATGAGTAAGAGGGCATTATTCCTGTTTCACTCCTTTCCTTCTACTTCTCTGATCTCGTAAATTATCAATTGAGGAATTGGTACCAAGAATAAGTTGCTTGGCTGCAAAAATAGTAGAAATCTAAGTTCCAAATAGATAGCCACGAAGGAAGTGAGTCAGGTACTGCATGTGATACCAAGCCTCATTTTTCATGAACAAGAGGGCTGTAAATAGGGAACCACATATTGCGAGTCACATATTCCACAGTATCCTCCTGCAACCAATAGAAAAAATCCAAACAAATTCAAAAGTATTAGAATCGGTTCCAAATCTGCAGTGAGTCTTTTCATTTTTCTGATAAAACAGACTACAATTATACTAGCATCCCATCATCTGTCCCTTGAACTTTCCCCTCCTATGATCCCCTCATTCGCTTGGTTTCAGTAAAGTAACTATCAATGGTTGTTCTACATCATTTTTCTTGCATATGGAGTTAAATCTGATTTTGCTACACAATTTTTGCAGACTGATTTAAAGAGAGCTTCCTGTTTTAATAAACAAACTAATGAAGATCGAGTATTAATTCGTACTTTTGACATGTGCAACAGCTCTCTGGGCCCCACTTCACAATGTCCTTCAGCCAGTTCTTCTGCAACAGCGGCACGCACAACAGCAGCTCCCACCTCAGCTGTAATATCTCGAATACTGCACCATATACAACACAACAGTCGGAGGTAAAACTATCAACCAATTGCACGATCCTGCTCTCAATTTAGATTTTTTATTTAGTTTGAACCATATGGTCTGTTAAATGATTAGAATAACTTAACAATAGACTCTAGCTGCCTAATAATTTCCATGGACATAATACAGTAATTTGACGTGCTATTTTGATGAAGTAATACCACAAGGAGCTGGGAATATTACCAATCAATAGATGGATATAAGATGCCCTTTCGGATATCTTCATCTGTCATATATGAAGCAAGGCTGGACATGAGAGAATCATTGTGTCAGCAATTAATTGCAAAAAAAAGAGTTCAAGCAATATTCATAGCATTCTTATTTCTTATTGATGTGATGTATGATGCATCAAATTAATTCCTACAATGTGCATCAGTTTGTGCAACAAGATTGGGAATAGAAAAGGAACTTAACAAGACCAGAGCTAGCATTTGGAATCTTCAAGATCATTGATGTGATGTATGATGCATCAAATTAATGATGTGATGTGCATCAGTTTGTGCAACAAGATTGGGAATAGAAAAGGAACTTAACAAGACCAGAGCTAGCATTTGGAATCTTCAAGATCATTATTACATATGAAGACTTTGTGAACATGAGAAGAAGAGAAATTATGCACATCCCATAGTAGCAAGGACGAAAGGAGTAGATAACTACTTCCCAGAAGAACTATTAGCATGAAAACGTGATTGAATATGTAAGCTTACCAAAGTCAAGAAAAATTCCTACTCACTTTTGAGTACAAACTGTACCTCTTTGTTTCTGGTTTTTCAGAAAGGTGTGATTATGTTTTAAATGTATAGTTATTCCTCAGACAAATTAAACAAGCATATTTATTCCACAATTATAAAATCATATGTTCTTACCATTCAGATGCTGCTTGCAACATGCCATCAGATATCAAACGAGCACCTGAAAGAAGTGCTCCTAAACCAATCCTGAATTGAACGCAACCAAAATGCTAATTGTCAAGGTAAAGAACATAATTAATTAAACACAAAAAACAAAATGTGGGAACTAACCCTGGAAACAGGTACATGTTATTTGCTTGATTTACATGGCCTACTTTTCCATTGCCTGCCAACATGAAACAATAGCTATGGTCAAACTAACTAAACAGACAAGAAAGTAATAAGCATAATATATTTGCCTGCAACATTGCTTGAATTGCATGTTGCCAAAATTATCCATACCAGAAAGACACTGTAAGAAGGAACCTACCCAGATCAACATTCTTAAAGGGGCTTCCACTTCCAAAGACTATGTTTTCACCAGCATGCTTAAAGGCATCTTCAGCAGTGCATTCAGCTATTCCATTCATAAAGACAAACGTGTGATCAACACCAAAATCTATATGACTTGAGGAAACTGAGATTTGACAAGGCTCAGAGGAACAAACCATTCATGGTTGGATTTGACATCGCAAAAATGGCAGGTTTGATTGAATCAGATTCTCGCATTGCTTTAAGCACCTAAAATGTAAAGCCACGGAATATGATAGCTATGAGGAACTAACTCGAACAAAAGAAACAAACATATTTTCCAGAGTTCAGGCCAGACATAGACATGATGCATGGATATCAGTTGCTGACACAAGAACCAATCCAGTTCAGTAAAAGTGGCATTTAGTGGACGGACATAGGTCTTCAAACAGCACACATCCAACCAGAATCAAACCATCTTCATATAATTTAAGTGATAAGGATATTGTAAGATATAATGAAATGCTAACCTCCTCACTGAAGACACCACCGACTCCTGACAAACCAAGAAGCACATGGGGCTTGAGCTTTTTAACCTGAAGAAAATCAAGCTCTGAAACAGTTAAATCTTATTAATGGTGGTGTATAAATCTAGAAGATAATTAGCACTAGCAAAATGGTTTGATTCTCCATAAAATCTTTCTGCTTTCTCTGGTAGGGAGTTTAAATGAAGTGCTTTGAGGTTTACCACTTCAAGTAGACTAGCTCCCTCCCTAAGCCCTTCAATCTCTGCAGGATCTCTTGCAAAGGGTGCAGCCATTGGATCAAGATTTTTCCTCTCTTTTGTGACTAGACCCTACACTCAAATAGAAAAAGAAAATTAAAGAATATATATCAGTTAATTATATAGAATACAACACATAGAAAAGTAAGCAAGTAAGAGGCCAAAAGGTGTTGAGAATGCAGTTAATTATACATCCCTTTTTTCACACGAAGAGAGCGCAATATCATGAAAATGTGAGCGAATGTTTACTTCAATAAGCAATAAGTAAATAGATGACAAGATGGTCATGTCATTTTTCAGTAATTTGCTAAACATGTGCATGATCCTGCTAACATAGTGCATTACGGCTATCAATCATCACAAAAGGACTGCAAGAACTTGGAGAAAAAGGATATGACCATACATCTTTATCAAGAAGAAAAAAAGGATTTTTGGCAGCTCCACAGTTTTCTGCTATTCTTAAAACAGCATGTTTACTTCAATAAGCAATGAGTAAATAGATGACAAGATGGTCATGTCATTTTTCAGTAATTTGCTAAACATGTGCATGATCCTGATAACATAGTGCATTACGGCTATCAATCATCACAAAAGGACTGCAAGAACTTGAAGAAAAAGGATATGACCGTACATCTTTATCAAGAAGAAAAAAAGGATTTTTGGCAGCCGCTCCACTGTTTTCTGCTATTCTTAAAACAGCCTGTACAGCCATGCTAAGAACACCAAGTCCAGCACTGAAAGATGTAAAAGAGAAAAAAAGAATCAACATGGCTCCAAATGATAGGTAAAGCCAACTAATATCATAGCCCAATATATGGTTCAATACAAAAAAAATATCAATTACCTTCCAGCTCCCACAACAACTATCTTTTGGTTCACAATGTCTGCCAGTGGTCGACCTTGGGCTCTTACAGTTCCTAGTAGTCCTGCAAGTGCAACACCAGCAGTTCCCTACAAGGAATGAAGTGCAACTATCAGAGGTACTGACTGCAATTTACCAGCATTCTGAATTATATATATCTTTTAAATTCATAAAAGATAGAAAGATATCACAACTTGTGATTACCTGTATATCATCATTGAATGTGCAAAACCTTTTACGGTAACGTTGCAGTGTTTCAAAAGCCCACTTCATTTGAAAATCCTCAAACTGATAATATTAAACTCATAAGTTAATAGACAGTAGAAACCTAAATAATATGAAAAGGCAATACTTCTCAAAAACATAGACCTGCACAATGGCCTTGGGCCAACGTCTATGAACGGCTTCCATGAACTCATCAACAATTGATATGTACTCTTCTCCTTCCAACCTAGGTTGTCGAAGTCCTAAATCTATCAAACTAAAATCATGAGAAAAATGTATCCTCATGATATAAGCTAGACATTTTTTAAGCTATTAAGTCCAGTTATACAGTGCGGAAAGCGAAAAAAACAATTCAAGAATATATTGACATAAAATATAACCTAATATAATTAACAAGAGTTATGCAAAATTTAGAAAGATAAAAAAAAGAAATGAACTAGCATGATCGTGATGATTCATATTTCATGCAAATTATAACTTAAAATAGGGTACATCACCACAACATTCTTGAAGAAAAGACGGGATGGATATTCAGTATCATTATTCTGTAATCCGCATAGACTACAGTTGTATTGGATCAGATATATTGATCAGGAAGTACAATATCAACAAAAATTAAAGAAAAGAAAAAAGAAAAAGAAAGAAACATAGAAGGAATCATGCAGAAAAAGGATAGATCTTAGAGCTCCTATTTACTTACAAAGACGGTCTTTCAGTAGCTTTTCATTGTTAGTACCAACATCAAGCATAACCGGCAGTATCTGTTGGATGAGGTTAACAGGTCAGGTGATATAAAGTACCAGATGTTTATTACCAAAAGATGTGTAAAAAGTACACTCCAAAACTATTAGGCAATCAAAATCATTAGAATTTCAATGCGCATCAGCATGTACAACCTACATACAAGTAAGAATTAGCTAATTTAATGCTGGGCGTATACACACACAAATATGCATGGACAGAAACATATATAGAATGGTTGTATATTACAGACCCACAGACACAAATGTGTAGAGGTATAGAGAGAGAGAGAGAGAGAGAGAGAGAACATACTTTCTGTGGATTAATACCAGCTGCAGCAACATACATATCAAGTTTTCCTATTGGTATTCCAATTCCCTGAACTCCAAGGTCACCTAGGCCAAGAATACGACTGCCATCTGTAATGACTATCATTTCTACCTGTAACATAGAGTGGCAGTCGTATGCTGAAATCATAAATATCAAGAATTTCCCAACAAAGATACATCACAGATATGATATGCTGAGGAAACATCTTTTGTTAAACAGAGAGTTTTTGGTCCTCTATGGGAACAATAAGGTTAAGGAGTAAATACTATAAATTATTAAAGGTTTTAGGCCATTGCATATGGCCTAAAAGACATGTTCTGTGTTTTTCAAGAAGAGAAGAGAAACAAAGAGCATAGCACATACCTGATCAGCAGGCCAATTGTAGATCATAGACATCATCTCCCCTTTGTCCTTTGCACTGAAATACATTCCGCGCGGGCGTCTAAATAACCCTGAATAATTTTGGCACACTAATCCTACTGTAGGAGTGTATATGACAGGAGCAAAGTCCTGTATGTTATCTATAAGAACCTGGAACGAAAAGCAATAGAAAACCCCCATTAGATCCTAATATTATACAATGATCTTCAGTATCTACAAGCTGGAGGCAAAACCAAACTTACTCGGTAGTATAAAGTCTCATTCCTGTCATGCAGTCTATTTAAGATCCTCCACTTTGCCAAGGCAACAACACCTTCTGGTTGTCCCACAGTATTTTTCTCTAGCGACCGATACGACTCCACTGACAATTTAAATCGTAACATCATTAGATTGTAAGCCCTCTATGCAATTAGTAAACTAATTAGCCAATTTTTTGAAATCTCCTTGGAGTCATGTCAAGTACAGCGGCAAGCAATTCCTACTACATTTCTTGAAAACTGGTAAGCACCGCATTACTCAAACAATAAGTTACAGTTGGATAGATTACTTACTGAAACGAGCATACTGCTGCTCGAAAGATATGACACGCGGTGGGAGTAAACCGCGAAGTCCTAATCGATCTCTTTCAGTGAGAGGAAATCCAGTGTCCTGCTCTTGAGAACAACAAACATCCAGAACAGAGAATCAAAACTAAGCGAAAAAAAAAACCTCCAAATTCACTGTATATCATCCAATTCTCATCATCATCCACCTCACAAATTGCACTCACTCACTCACTCACACACTCAAAACCAAAACCAAAGAGACACTTCTTCTAATTCACCAAACTATGCATCATCATAAAACTAAAATCATCAAAAATTCACAACCATCACCATAATGCCTAGTTCCACGATCAAAGAAAACTACTACAAAAATCACAAACGAAAGGATTGAGATGTTGAGCGAACCTTGTTGAACCAGGGATCGTGGAGAATATCAGCGCCGCGTTTGTGAACAATACAAGGACCGGGGATCGCCGTCGACAACGGCCTCGTCGATCGGCTCAGCCGCGACGCGGCGGCGAATCGCGACACCTTCCACCACATTCTGCAAACCCTAGAATTTACGCGGAAACAAGAAAACGCAGAGTCTCTCTCAGAGCACAAGCTCCGAATCCATATACTCACTGAAGCTCAGAGATCACAGAATTGTACCAAAACGAAACAGACCAATTCTTCTCACTGACTGTGACTATATGCCCACCTATTTATAGCAATGCAATTTTTCTTTGTTACCAAAAATTAAAATATATTCTACTTTCTAAAAGCTTTTTATTTTTCAAAGTGTGTCTGTGAAAATAGAGGCAGAGACTGAAGGAGTTGAACGAAGACTCGAAGCTACGCGGAGAGGGAGAGCTGCCCGAAATATTCGGGCAGGGGCAGGGGGGAGGGAATACGGGGAAGTGCGATGGGGAGTGGTCGAGGGAAAGCTGACCGGAGGAACATCGGGCAGGAAGAGTATAAAACTATAAATGCAGAATGTGGACGTTTATTATTATTTTTTAAATTTTTTTTGGAAAGGTGGTGGTTTATGATTGGACGGTTTAATGATATTTATTATTATTATTAATGATATTTATTATTATTATTAAATACGAGTTGGAGGGAGGCAAGTGGAGGAAATTGACTAGAGGAGAAAGGGTCTGAAGTCTGAGAACTAGGGTTGGGTTAGAGTTCCACTGTTTAGGGACCACTGACAAATGGTGATCTGCATTCTTTTACTTGGATTTTGCCATGTGATCATTTTTGTTTTACTTCTTTGGGATTGAGATGGTAACTTTTGCTTTTATTTTTTACGAGAAAATACAAAAGATGAAAAATGCAAAAGGTGTTTTCGGATCATACTAGTCTAGGCAATGAGTGATCCAGCATAATGATTATGCTTGATTAATCACGTAAAGATGATTACCGACGTGTTTCTGAACTGTAATGAACTAATTATTAATGATTAGCTAAAAGGCCCTATAGTGATAAGACACGATAAATAAACAATAATATTTAACACGACTCTTCAAGTAATATGAAGAGTTGACTTATTTCAATTTTTCATTAGTCTTTAAAAATTTTCAAAATCTCAAACACGACTCTAAGTTAAACTGTAGATTAAAGTAGTAACAGATTCAAACTCGGACCTATGTCTTGTGTGTAAAGGTAAATGTTATCAAGTGAATTACCTAAAATAAAAAAAAAAAGGTGAAAATTGTGCAAGGAAGGTGAAATTTTAGATATGAAATGTTTACGGAAAAAGAGATAGACAAGCAATTTCACTCTCTTCATAACAATTATGAACTGTCAGATCAAGGGCTTTCTTGCTGTGGTGATCAGTCATGAGTCATGAGTCATGACAATCTCTAATAATGAAAATAGGTGGTAGAGCTCAAATTGGCAAAAGGCCAAAGACCCAGATGGTGAAGGTCCTTTGGTGTGAACCCCACTAGAAAGAAAGTTCATGACAACTTCATGTACTCAAGAATAAGCCCACAGGAAAAAATATCCCAGCCTAGAATTATTTGATTTTTACCCTCAATGAATGAAGCAGGCTTGTCCATTCACTTTTACTGTTGACTGCTGAGAAGAAAATCTTTTGACTAGCAGCAGTCACCTGCCCAGATAGATCGTAATAGATGAATATGGAGGCAGCAAGAATAAAGAACAAATGTGGAAGAACCTCACCTGTTGTCAATCAGAAGCTTCAGAATTCAGATGGCCAAAAACGGAATACATAACTGCCAAATGAAAAATTGAAAGGCCAGTTCCCATGAATGGAAAGTCAAGTATCTGGAATCTGATTCCATATGAGTGCTGCAACAGAAGGATTCATGGAGTTCCGCCTCCCCCCTTTCTACATCTAGGAACAAAATCTTATAACGTATCTCGGACTGCTGAGGCAAACTGGGAATGTCTATTCCTCTCCTCTCCTTTTCCATTTGTCTTGAAAAATTGGTTTAGGCTTTAGGGGGGCTGCTCGTAACTTTTTCAAGTTATTCCTATCCTTGACCTATCCTTGAGATGGTCATGCACGAGGAGGCCAACAGAGGCACAGCATACAATTCTGGGAATAAATAGGCTTTAAAATTCATTATATGCACATTATAAAGAGTGTTACTAAATGATACCCACTCAGCCAATTCTTCTCAATGCTTAAAGAACATACTGAATGACATCAACAAGAACATACTGAGACAATATGACCAATTCAAACATCTTATTACTTTAAGCTAAATAGAGAGTCCACAATTTATTTTGGTAATTGATGGTATAGCAAGTCAAAGACTCACATAATGAGTCATCAATTCAGTACTGTTAAAGTCTGATCACAAAAATGTTTTAAAAGGCTGCTCGCTCATAATCTCAGCAAACAGCTACCACAAGGAATAATTTGCATTCTGGAAGCCTTAGTTACACAACATCCAACTGTACTTCTTTCACTGGATGCTCCAAAAACAAACTCAGTAGTCTTTCTTTCCAAAGTTCTTGCACCACATTTGTGAAGGAATGGGGCGAACTGGTTGATGTGGCCGTTGCTGCAACAACACATACCCATTTTTAAAATGAATATCAACATAGTGTATAAAAATTTCAGTCCCAGAAAGGGTGTGGCTCAAAACAATTAAAGAGGAACAGCATCTATTCCCACTGGATATCTTTCTCTTTTTGACAAGTAATAATAATTTTTCAGTCAATTTACATGCACTAAGGAATATTTCTCTGAAGCACAGGAAGCATCCAAAAGAAAAGATGTAGATACAAAGAAGCCAAAAAGATGCCTGACCAGATATTTAAGAAACCTCTTTCAGCCATGATCTCAAGGCAGTAATATGAAACCAAATAATGTCTTTTAGTTGTATAACCTTTTTTTTATTTTGTATTTTATTTTTTATAATACTTCAAAAGCATGGTAAGTCTAACTAACTAAAATTTCTTCAATGCCATCACTTCTGAGGCATCAAAAATAGAACACAAACATTGATGCATCCTGCATCGTGCTATACTTCAACAAGGCCATGGGCCAATAATCCTGGCCAGCTAGTAGCATAAAAGAAGGCCCGCATTGCTTAACCTGTTTATTATTGAGTTGTTTCTTAATGGCTTGCAGATCTAAGTACCGTTTTATTACTGAGTGGGCTGTTTAGATTCATGCATAGGGTTTACTGCAGGACAGTCCTAGCTCTAATCTTCAACAGCTTTGAGTTGTACAAATTACAAAACATGACTAGTAAATCAACAAGGTTTTGTGTTGAGCAGTTGAGCAAAGTAGATAAACTTTACACTCATTTCGTATTATTCATCGATAAAGTGATATAAAACCTTAGCTATGCCAAATAGTATGAATAGCACCAAATCAATATGACACCACTGTAAATGACCTCTTTTTTTTATGACAGTTACTTAATTCAGAAAGAATGCACAAGCCGATATATATTCGACAAAAAACAAATTATAAAATGTACCACCATGTGCACCAAGCAAAAGCACATAAAAGCCAATGACCAAACCATGTACAAAGTTATTATACGCAAACTGTTAGTAACAAAGCAATTTAACAGATAGTAAAGGTCTGATATTCTGTAACACCAACAAATTGTGTGGCTTAATGAAGCTCAACGCTTATATTATTGGAAAAAGAAACTCCGGGCTTAAACATCTTGCAGTTCATTGAAAACGAAGGGTGGTAATCTTCACACTCCCTATTGTTTTCAATTCACACACACACACACAGAGGTTACCTCTTTTACAAAACTATCCCCGACTAATGACACTTTCAAAAACCCACCTTGATGAACTTGCAGATGTTAGTCAGCTGCTCAACCCACATTGCACACACACACACACAGGTTACCTCTTTTACAAAACTATCCCCGACTCATGACACTTTCAAAAACCTTGATGAACTTGCAGATGTTAGTCAGCTGCTCAACCCACATTACACACACACAGGTTACCTCTTTTACAAAACTATCCCCGACTCATGACACTTTCAAAAACCCACCTTGATGAACTTGCAGATGTTAGTCAGCTGCTCAACCCTCTTTAATGTGCTATGTTTGACAAGTCATAAGACATGCTGACTGGAAAGTTCAAACTGAATGCTGAAATCTAAATTCATCTCCACTCTAGTCCCATTACCACCTCACCTTTTCAATTCCAATGCCTCATATTGAATCCTCAAAATATCTCTTCACACCTTAACCCTTGATGAGTTTTGATCTGAAATTCAATTACCACTTCACAGAAATTCACTTGTAGCACAACCTATATCTTTGATTTGCACATACTCAGTTTTAGCTCCAAAGTGTTTCATCTTTTGACATCCAAAATTCTCAATCTGATCAGTCACACAGCATTAGCAGCCCAAAACAGTCCCACTCCAATCCTTAAAAATCACTCACCCTACACCAAACTCACAAGACCAAAAGCAACTTTTTGAGTTGCCTTTCTGGTAATAACGGACACAGACTAGTTGCCTAATCGATATTTCAAATGTTGATAATGTTTTTCAAAGTTGCCCATTCATCCATGGCATTCCATCACAATGCCTGGCATGGTTCCTTCTATGCACTTGCGGCCGCTGAATGGGGTTATGCGTGAGCCACCCGATTCAGGTCGGACAGATGGCCATTAAGGAGCTGCAAGAGCACCGTAACTGTCAACATTAGTCGTTATGGGTGCTGGGGTCTGTGATCGGGGTAGGTAGGAGAAGACTCTGGTGCTTTGAGGGTTTGGGTAATAGGGTGTTGTGGAGTACACCAGCTTAGGTGGAGAGTTTAGATGGTTCTGGACTTCAAACTTGGGAAAGCAGTGGTGATGATGGTACGGGGTCCGGGGAAGTTTTGAAATGAAAAGAAAGAAAAAGATACATACATTGAAAAGTAGTAAAAATGAAAGGGAGTGTGAGGAGTAATAGAGAATGAGAAAAGCACTACCCAAAAGTAAAACCATTTCTAATCTTAAGGTTTCCGACACTAGTAGCGTGTCGTAGATATTCAAAGCGTTCGAGAAAGCAAAAGATTTAATCTTCAAACGCAAAGTAAGTTCAGAAAGCATGTCAACTGAGCTACTAAAGTGAAGATAACTAGGGAGCTCATTACAACACCAAGTTCATCCTCTGGATGATCTTAAATGGTGGGTTTAATGGATACTTCCTTCAGCTTAGAGCATCATCACTTTGTGAAAATTCTCCATACCAGCATCTTCTAAATTGTTGAGGTTTCTCTTTCAAAAATACAATTTTTGATTGTCTGTTACCACTACATTTTAGTTATTCATCTAACCCGAGATTTTCAGTCACCAGATTATCCTAAATTCATCCGTTTGCACAACGTTCCCCTCTACATTTTAGGGCAGGACATCGTCAGTCACAAGTCAACAAGTCTAAAATCCCAAGAACATGATCTTTGACTCTGATCACCCAATGATCAGCACCCCATTCCCCACAAATCACAACGGAACCTGACTATCACACCAAGTACTATTCAGAAACCATGAAACAATTCCCCATACATATACTTAATTAGTTATGTACTCATTTCCACAAATCAAAAACCTAAACCCCAACTAAAGCAAAACAATATCTAACAGCCTCAGTTTCAGTCAAGCTTAGAGCTCATCTGGGTCCTAACTTCACAATCCAAAACCCAATCTTCACCTCCCGGGTCCTAACCCTACAACCCAAGATCCACACTTGACCATCTCTTAGCTTCTTCCTACATTTGTAAAACAGAAATCCAAAGTGGAAACAAAAGAAAGGAGTTGAGATGAGGTGAGGTGAACGAACCTCGAGCTCGGCAGATTTCATGGCGATGGGAATGCAGATGAGGAAGACTCCGAACATGGCGAAAGCCGTGTTGCGCTTCCAGTGCTTGGGCCTGCAGTATGGCCCACCGCTCATGCTCCACACCTTCGCCCTGAAGTCTCCGCCGTGGGCCCCCTCGCCGTGAGCATGCTCGCCTCCTCCCATTTGCTCCGATCACCAACTCTCTTTCTCTGTCACACCAGAAAATCAAAAATTAAAAACAGTGAAACCCTAATTGGGTCGTGAATGGAAGTAGTGGAATCGAAAATTGGGAGTGGGAATTGAAGGAGAGGAGGTGAGCCCAACCTGACTGAGGGGATTGTAGAGCTGAAGACGACACTGAACTCCGCTTTGGATTTAGTTCCCCTTACAGTTACTGTTTGTCTTTTCGGGTCGGGTAATGAGTTTGGGGCTGGCCGGTGGAGTTTTAATGCCCAAGTGTTTATATGTTACTACCACTTTAAAAACTCATGTTACTATTTTAAAGTAACTTGTCCTAAAGAATCTTTAGAATTTGAAGTATGTTTAAGCCCAAAAGTAGTATGTTTGAGCCCAAAAGTACTTTTGGGCTTATCCTGTAAATGAATAAGCATAGCAGGCCAATAACAGCGGCCCAAGTCACATATCTTCAAAATATCTGTAAGAGGCCCACTTAAGGCCTAAGAGAGCCTGGTACAATGCGGACCACCCCTAGTAATCATTAAGATTTCGTGCCCACGTGGGGTTCAGAGAATACAACGAAAGTTTCTCCCGCAATAGAGGGGAGGTCCTAGGCGTGCCAAGGAGAACAGTTGCCTTTAATGGCAGAGAAACAGGAATATATCATCATGACTATATGAGTGCGCCACCATTGCGTAACGCTCGCGAAGATATGTTTAAGTAACATATCCCGACTGCTCGCATCTAATAAGCAGTCGACTTTACCTATATTTTAGCCATAGTCAGATCGACAGATAATTAACAATTACCTGTCTACAGCGGCTGCTAAGATTCCCATAGTTGTTTATTCCAGGGCCAATACCTATGGCCCAAATTATAATATTCTGACATTTTAGGAGGAGCAGGAATTCAAAGAATGGCCAATATACGAGGCTACAACAAAGTTACAAGGACGACCAATCAATCAATTAATCTCTACAGATTATCAAAGTCCCTCCGGAGCAACTTATCCCCCAACTTCGGTTGGGCAGTCAAGCTTGGGTCGCGCCCTTGCAACCACGCGAAGCTAAAGACACGCTTTAGCATCAGTGACCACACTCCAGTCCAAGCCTCCCCAAAGCCAACTGCCACCAACGTCAGTTGAACCAGCGAAGCAAGGGTAAGGCCCTCACAAACCAGCGAAGCTAGAGTCACGCTTTAGCAAGACCCCAGCTTCTCTCCTACTTCCCTGTGATTGTGATGCTCAATCTACAACATTAAGTGTCGATTTGGTGTTGCGAAGAGACAAAGCAAAAGTCCTCACTCACGAGCAAGGTTCTAAAAAACGGGCTAGGCAGCCGCCTAGGCGCTGGGCGCCTCTAAGCCATTCCGATTTTGGCCTAATCGATCAAGCTAGGCGTTGGGCTGAAAATCGGCCGCCTAGTTGGTCTAGGAGGTTCCTGGGAAGCGCTAGGCGGGTATGCTGGGACCTGGGCAGTCGCGATTAAGCGCTCTATTCTAATTTTTTTTTTTTCCCTAAACTCCTCGTCACTATAAGCACTCGAATTCTGGACTCAAATCAACCTAAACTCCTCAAAACATAAAGGGTGACTGCAGTCGCCGTCTTCTCTCTCTCTCTTAGGCATGGTCGCATTGGTAAGTCTTCAATCTTCAAGTATGGGTTTCTCGGTTTCTTTTTTTCACTCTTCAAGCCTTTATTCTTCAATCAATCAGTCTCTTGCTTTCTGGGTTTTCAATTTCAGCGTTCAATTTGCAACAAAGCATAGACGTCCTCAAGTTTGGTTCGATTTCTGGTTCGATTTCGAATTCTTCAAGCTTGGTAAGTTGCTGCCTTTCTGGGTATTCAGTTCTTGTGTATGATACTATGAATAATGAATGATTGGTAACTTATTTGAGTTGTATGAATATTTGCTTATTGTCTTCCTGTTATTGTCTTACTGATTTGAGTGATTTCAAATTTGAGAATTTTCAATTGAGTTGTATCTATTGTATTGGTCCTATCTGGGTTCGATTTCTTTTTGCCAGAAACTATTGAACTTTTGAATTTTTGATATTTGGCATCTGTTTTGCCAGTTTTGAAATTGTATCCAATAATGATAGATATATTGATAGCTACGTGATATGGACTAATGGACAACTGGACAAGTGCATTTAGTTAAGATTTCTGTTCATTTTATATGCTTGTTCGATTCTATCAGGAATTTGCCTCATGAATGATAGATTGACAGAATCACCAGAATGAGTAGAAGGGGGCTGGCCCCTGCGTGGCTTGTTGGCTTTGAATAAATATCAAGGTCTATAATTAGGCTACAGTATATAAATAGTTTTTTGGTATGCTTTTTGGATTTAACCTGTAAAACTATGCTAAACTGTAGGCCTTTGTCTTGGTAATGCGAATAAGGAAGTGAAGGCATTGGGCCAAGGGTCTATGGGTTTTATCTATTTTATATTGTATTTCAAACATTATAATATCTTTTATAGTTTTATTCATATAATTATATGTTATAAAAATAAAAATAAAATTTAAAAAAAACCGCCTAGTCCCCGAGCTTCCGCCCGACTAGCGCCTAGCGTTTTTTAGAACCTTGCTCACGAGGCATAGAGAAGAACTTGGTGAAGAGGTTGGTACTCTCCTCGTCGACAACCACTAGAAAAAAAAAAGTCAGGTCAAGGGACACCCTCAACAACTACACCCCACGGTGTTAGTACGCTCACGCAATCACATTCACTCAAAATAGACTGTTGACCAGCCCAAAAAAACTGGAGCCAAACATTTTGGCACACCCAATGGGACCTACAATACAGTCTCTTCAACGATTATCACAATTGGGAAGTCAAGCGATAATCCTTACCAGAAGGTTTACATCAACTATCCACCGTCATCAGAAATGACGGATTCTGAATGAAATGAGAATCCACAACCCGTCGTTAAGGATGAAAGTCTTCCTTTCGGACTTGTTGGACTCTTCCAATGCCATTGCGAGCTACGAATATGCACCTTACCCATCCCAGAGAATGCTAGCCTGGAGGATCAGCTAACGATTATGCTGTTAAATATCGATCTGTGTTGGAAGAAAGTGAATAAAACACTGGAAGATTCGCAGAGAGAGCTTCATGAGTTTAATCACCGCATGGAGCAAAACTCTCAAGAGGCTGAACGAAACACTCAAGAAGTTAAAAGATATAATGAGTGAAATGCGAAGGAAACTCTAGAGCAAAAACCCGATCAAGTCACAACACTCGCGACCTGCAGGAAAAGTAACAACAGATTCTGAATGCTATGGCGCGATGCAAAGCAAGAAGATCAATTCAGAATTCACAGCCCTATGCGAGGATAAGGCGACCCTGGCCATACAAGTTAGCATGCACAAGGGTGAGCTCGATGAGGTCAAAGAAGTACTGAAAAAGTCGACAATCAAGCTTGGCACAATCCTTAGTACTAGTACGCAGTAGGTGGGGTCAGTTAAGTGCCTTCCTCCTAATGTGAGAGAGAAGGGGAACACGAACAGTACCACTATGTCAGTAGTAGAGGTAGCCTTGTTATCTGCTACGGGCAAAGATAGAACCCTCTCCAGCGAAAAATCCAAGGTGGCGCCAGTTTACGAACAGAGGTGCAAAGCGCCAAGGATCGGAGAAGGCACTTCCATTAGCCGTATTATATTCGCCCAATATGACAGTGACGGAGCCGAGAATGTTTTTCAGGAGTTGGCAGACGAATACCAGGGGATTGACCAAGCGGGGAACCCAGTCAAAATAGTAGTGGTCGCAAAGGATCAGCAGGCGCCGGCTACTACTCTGATAGTATCACCTAGACCCCACTTGGTTCAGCTCATGGAAGAGCCAGCCACCAGCAGGATGTTGCCTGAACGCCAAACGGCCCCTCCACCCAATCCTCCTAGCTCATAATATATGAGAAGGGAGGAGATTGAGGAGATGATCAGGGCAGCGAACCAAAAGCCTAACCTCGATGAGGTATATCAGGGGCCTTTCCCTCCACATATTATGCTCACGCTCTACCCCAGGGTATATAAGAATATTATATTCACAACCTTCTCGGGGGAATATGTCAAGACTACCGCAACTCATTTGGCGAGGTTCAAGGTGCAATACGGCCAATATCATAACGATGATAGCCTGAAATGCAAGATCTTCGCCACTTCTTTATCAGGAGCCACGTTCACTTGGTTTGCGAAGCTAAGGCCTGGGTTAGTCAAGGATTGGCCTGCAATGGAGAAGTTTTTTAGAGAAACTTACAGTACTGTGGAACTCGAAGTTGACCTAGCTTCACTCACTCAGATGGCTCAAAAACCCACTGAATTTACCGTTGCATATCTCCAGCGATTCTAGATCCAGAAAGGAAAGCTGAACGTGGTCTTGTCGGAGAAAGAGCTAGTCAAGTTGGCAATCAAAGGTCTCGAGCCTAGCCGACGTAAAAAGCAGCATGGGAGCTGATAATGGAAGTTGGCAGTTTCGAGCACTTGCTTAGGGAGACCAATGCCAAAAAGAACTCTTCAAAAGGGAAGTACATCCCAAGAAAACGTAGGATAGCGGCCACGTTAAACTATCACCCAAGCTCCTATGATCCTTACTACCGGAGTGAAGAAATAGGCACAGCAGAGGAAGAAGACTCTAAGGAAGATGAGGTAGCCGCATTAGAGCTCACGGGGAAGAAGGGATCCACGCTTAAGCAGCTAAGACTGTGCAAAGAGCCAGTTAAGCTTAAGTCGGTAGTATTCGCCAAACCAGAATCCGCGAGTTACACCTACGACGCGGACAAAGTGCACGAAATACTAGATGAAATGATTGCAGCGAATATGGTGAAGACTGACTTCAGCCCATTCCCTAGACCAGAGTAGTTGAAAAGGAAGAAGTACTGTTAGCTCCACAATTTGTGGAACCACAATACAGCTAACTGTGTCAAGTTGAAAAACCAGATCCAGATCTGGTTAAATAATGGTAGCCTAAAGGTAGAGGCGTCGGCAACAGTAGCAGCGCTTGTGGATTTAGATCCCTTTCCAGACACCGGGGTCAACATGGTTGATGTGGCTTAGAACACGAAGGACCAGCAGAATCGGATTCCAGACTGTACTACTAAGGGTTTGAGAGAGGCAGTACAAGAACAACTTGCGGAGCGGAGACCCAAAACAGTTTCACTCGTGTTCTTGTGCTCGCGATGCAAGGAGGAATGATATACCCAGGAACTACAAAAGGAGGTTGGCCAGACTTTTCGCTTCGGTTCTTTTCCACCAATGAGGTTAGTATCACCTTCTAGAAACTTCCAGCCCTGTAGCCCAAAAGTACACAGTAGACCATAAGTTTACTCTCTAAAGGATTCTAACCTATTCAAGAAGTTAAAAGCTGTAAAAGAATAAGGGAGGAAGAGCTCCATAGAGGCAAACAAGCAGCAGAATATCCTGATCAAGCCTTATATCCCTCCGGTGCCAACATCCATCATCCAGAAGGAAAATGGTATATAAAGGAAAAGGGCAAGGTTGTAGAGATTAACTCTTGAAGAAAATGAAAGCTCCAGCTGAGATTCGAAGAAGAGAAGCGGACTCTAGAAGCCTTGGACCAAGCACTAATCAAACCATCGCAGTTGGTGAAATCTCTAGGGCAGTACCAGAGACAGATGGAGGCACTAGCCGCCAAACCTTTAGTTATCCTGCAAGCTTTCCAAAGACGCCCTAAGGCAACACCTAGGGTACCAAAGCCCAGCATTGATAGTAGAATCATTAAGGAAAGCTATCAGCCATTCGCGAAGCAGGAATCTTCACCACTACAGAAAACCCAGTGTTTGGTACAGGATTTCCCTCAACGAACGAGATGATAAACCTTCAATTTTGGAGAGACTAGGAGCAAAGAGAATCCGTCCGCGATAGAACATTGAAGGCCTAAGAAGATTTAGAGTATAGTGGTTGCGACCTCAGAAGACGCTTCAGCAGTGGGGCAGAGGCAGGACCTACTAAAGAAGGGATCTCCTCTCATAGCGGACGAGCAAGTTCAGATTATGACTCTGGAAGAAGGGTCGTTGGTCGCCTATGTCGTAGGAAAGTTTGATGAATAAGTCAACCTAAATTTCCTAGCAAAAGAAGCAGAGGAACTAGAAATGGTAGATACTACATGCAACATGGTGTACGTTCTGCCAGCAAATTACGCATTACCGATGGCAGCTCAAGAATTCCAGGCGATAGACCCAAAAGAATCAGGTGAACAAGAGGTAGAGATCACATCAACAGTCATGAAGCCAGAAAAGAAGACTGTCATCTGAGAGACGGAGGACGTCAGAAGAAGAAGCTTCTCCATGAGTTTCGACAAGCCAACATTGGCGATGGTGCAACACATAAGGCCCTTGTATGTCACAGCTGACATCAATGGCATTAAGGTCAACAAGATTATGGTAGATACAGGTGCAGTTGTTAACGTAATCACTACCAGAACCATGCACTTGCTGCGAATCAAGAAGGAAAAGATCCAGTCCACATCCCTTACACTTAAGAGCTTCGCGGGGATAGTGACCAAGATTCTAGGCTTACTCTTCTTGCAAATCAAAGTGTGTCCAGCAGAAGGTGTCTACTCTTTCTTCATTAAGGATAGCTATGCTACCTACAGCGCGATTCTAGGTCATGATTGGATTCATAGGAGCTATTGTGTTCCTTCCACCCATCATCAAGAGTTGATTATGTGGGACAAAATCACAGACAAGGCGGAAGTGATCAAAGCAGATCCGCGACCTTTCCCCGTCTCCACGAACTACGTAGATGCAAGGTATTACCTAGAGTTAATTACTCCGTTACAGGTCTGCAGTATCAACAATAAAGGCCGCTCCATAGGGGTGACAGCCTCTGAACTAGCACAGTGGGGGCTGGTGCTCAAGACAAGCCTGGAGAAAGGTGACTCTCCAGATGATAACTGATGGATCACAACCTTCCAGAAGAAGAGGTAGAGGCCTTTCATTCTTTATATGATAGATTGTCTTCATATTTAATTGAAAAGAAGGCCTATAAGTAAGTTGCCACCCGGGAATACATAGATAAAGAATTCTCTGATCATGAGGAATAGGAGGAACCAATTCAATTAGCCCCGGCAGCACTGGATGATACTCCGCCAAAAGTCAGAGATCCTACAGAAAAGGAAAACTTGGGAACTGAAGCTAGCCAATGGAGGTGGCAATCAGGGCAAATCTGGAGCCCGATGAAAGACAGTGGCTTACCGACTTGTTGCAGGAGTACAAGGATTGTTTCTCTGAGAAAGTATGAAGACATGCCAGGCCTAGCTCCTGACTTGGTCTGCCACAAGCTGCCGACCCTCTCGGACCAAAGACCGGTGAAGTAGGAACCCAGGAGAATGAATGCAGAGACCCAGGTCTTGGTTAAGGAAGAAGTCGAGAAAATGCACAAGTCAGGAACCATTAGGGTCGCCAAGTATAATTAGTTGTTGTCCAACATCGTACCTGTTCGAAAGAAGAACGACAAAATGAGAGTGTGTGTTGATTACCGGGATCTCAACAGTGCTACTCCAAAAGATATGTAACCCATACCGGTCGCAGATATGTTGGTAGACGCAATAGCTGGTCACAAACTCTTGTCCTTTATGGATGAGACTGCCGGCTATCATCATATCCCAGTGGCATAAGAAGACAGGCACAAGACTGCTTTTAGATGCCCAGGTTTCGCTGGAGTTTTTGAGTATCTGGTCATGCCCTTTGGCTTGAAGGACGCAGGAGCCAAGTATCAGCAAGCAATGAACCTAATCTTCCATAAAATCTTGGGGAATATTTTAGAGGTTTATATTGATGATGTGGTCGTCAAATCCAAACAGCGGGAAGACAACATCGCGGACATAAAAAAGGTCTTTGAGCACATGTGAGTACACAAGTTGAAAATGAACCCAGCGAAGTGCATGTTTGGAGTTCAAATAGGTGACTTTTTGGGATTTATCGTACATCAAAGTGGCATTGAAGTGTCTGAGGATAAAGCTAAAGCAATTATTAATGCCCCCCCCCCCCCCCCCCGAACAATGAAGGAGCTACAAAGGCTGTTGGAAAAGATCAATTTCTTACGGCGGTTTATCTCCAATTCAGTTGGCAAGATCCAACCTTTCTCTGCCTTATTGAAGCTGTAGGGGCAGACAGAATTTGTGTGGGAAACAAAGCATCAGGAGGCCTCAAACTCTACATCTCAGTTGCGGAAGCCTCGATTGGCAGTTTATTAGAGCAAAATAATGAAGAAGGAGTGGAGCACGCAATTTTCTATCTCAGTAGAACGCTAACAGATTGTGAAACAAGGTACACACCAATGGAAAAGCTTTGTCTAACGTTATACTTCTCTGCATGTAAGCTTCGCCACTACATGCTATCTTTCACTACATGTATAATTGCTCAGACCAACCTGGTCAAATATATGTTATTGCGTCCCATACTTAGGGGCCAAATTGCAAAATAGGTCTTGGCCCTTTCAGAGTTCTCTTTACAGTATGTTCCTCAAAAAGCTGTTAAGGGGCAAGCCATCACAGACTTCCTAGCCCATCATCCAATTTTGGATACCCTAGAGGTTTGCAAATTGGTGGTTGCAGCACGCTCACTGGAAAGACTTCACCACACATCTATTCCTGAGTTCGCGATAGTCCATCAGGCAACTATTATCTATAGTTTTGGGTGTTGTACTTTGATGGCTCCAGAATGGAGATGATGGTTAACGCCTACATTGCTTTGGAGAATCCAGCCAGAGATCACTTTTCATACTCTTTCCAGTTGGAATTTCGGTGCACCAATAACCAAGTAGAATATGAGGCCCTAATCATAGGCATGGGGGTGCTGTTGGAACTAGGAGTCAGAGATGTACATATAATTGGAGATTCTCTCCTTGTCATCAATCAGTTGCTCGAGAAGTTCAAATGCACTAGTTTCTTATTGGCCCCATATTTGGATAGAGCACTGGAGTTACTGAACCAGTTCGATGATGTGGACCTTGAACACATCCCTCGTGAGCGAAATTTTTCAGCAAAGAAGCTAGCTAGCCTAGTTGGCAACAGGGATAACTATAAAGTATGGTGTTTGCGAGCGAATCCTGAAGGTAGAGTGGCGAACGCTTCCTTCCTGGTTAGCAAGGAAGGATCCTCCAGAAGACACCATGGTGGCGATCATGGAATCCATTAACGTGGACTGACGTGTCCAGTTGATCAAGTACCTCAAACACCCATATCAAATGGCTGACAAGAGGATTCACTATCTTGCTCTTAAATACTTCCTCAGAAATGAAGAGCTTCATAGACGAGGAAAAGACGATACAGATTTCATATGCGTTTACGGTGGTGAGGCGAAATGTCTCATGCGAGAAGCTCATTTTTGCATTTACGGCACCCACCAAGCAGGTCCAAAGATGCGATGGCTACTCAGACGACATGGATATTACTGGCCAAGTATTCTGAAGGATTGCATCACGTTCGCGAAAGGTTGCTTGGACTGTCAAGCTCATAGAACGGTCCAGCACATGCCCAACATACCCCTGCCGCCTGTTATAAAGCCTTGGCCTGCAAGAGAGTGGGCACTAGACTTGATCGGAATGATTCATCCACATTTGTCACTTCAACATAAGTTCATCATTGTCGCTATTGATTTCTTTATGAAATGGGTTGAGGCAAAGCCTCTAAAAGAAGCATCTGGTACCACACGACAATTCCTATTCTGAAATATCATATGCAGGTTTGACATCCCAGAAGTCTTCTTTTCGAACAAGGGGACGACTTTCATGGGAGGCGAAGTCAAAAAGTTGGCAAACGAATGGGGAATACAGTTCATTCATTCCACCCCTTATTACGCTCAATCTAATGGTCTGGCAAAGGCTAGCAACAAGATTATCATGACCCTTCTGAAAAAGATGTTAGAAGCGAATCCTCGACAATGGTACGAGATGCTCTATGAGACTTTCTGGGCTTACCGCATATCTAAGCGTAATCTAACAGCTACAACACCTTAAACTTTGATGTTTGGTCACGATGCAGTCCTGCATATGGAAATCAATGTTCACTCGTTGCGAGTGCAAGGGCAACATCACCTAATCAGAGAAGACTATGTTCAAGCTATGTGGCAAGAACACAGAGCCCTCAATAGAAAGTGATTGGAATTTGGAAGCACTAGATAGCTTAGTCATGGAAAAACAGTGAGTGGCTCGCGCCTACAACAAGCGGACATGGGGTCGCAGTTATAAAGAAGGAGAGTTGGTCTGGAAAGTGGTCCTCCCGCTTGGCGAGAAATTAGACAGTCGCGGCAAATAGACTCCTAGATAGGAAGGCTCATACATCATTTACAAGATCTTGGAGAAAATGAGCTTTTCATCTCAAAGATCTCGACGGGGATATCCATCACAATCTCATCAATGGTAGATACTTGAAAAAGTATTATTCTAGCATTTGGGAATCTGGGGATCCACCAACAACATCTCTTCCAGAATTTGGGGGGCAACCTTAGTCTTCTTACACTCACGAAGCCCCATCCATAAAGGCCTGTTTCTGAGGCCCAACATCATTATCCTTACCTCGTTTAGCAAGACTAGGGGGCAACACTATACACTAAGGTGGCCTTCAACAGTTGGCTCGCGAATGTACCAAGCAAGTGGCTAGCGAATGGGCCAAAAGTTGGTAAATTTTAAGGATTTATTTATTCGAGAGATATTTAAGTCCGGTTATTTGAAAATTTTTGAATAACAACTTGAGGCCTATATCTGAGGCTTCGTGAACATTCAAGTAATAGTCTAAAAGAAAATGTTATTATATTCATAAAGTGGCTTTGCGCCAAAAACAGTACATTCAATACATTCGCGAAATTACAAAGCCAAAAGTGGCTAAAATACAAACTTTGAAGTCTTCTGAATCTTCTTCAAGGGGCATGTAGCGAAAGAACTGAATATGGAGCTTCAGCCTCTGCCCCCTCTTGCACCTTAGCAGCCGCCATCTTCCAGGCGTGAAGTGTGGGAATGGCCATGCTTTAACCACTCCCATTCCTTCTGCGAGTCCATCCTCGATCATCCCTCTAAGATTCTGTCAGAAGCACTTCTGCAGGGGAAGACTCCAGAAGTGAGCGACTGCCAAGTTACCCATTCCTTTCAGGGATAAAACAAAAGTTTGATAATTTGATCCCTAAAGGAAAGGCCCCGAAGAAGAGCGGTTGACCTTGGGTGTCCTCCGACCCTTCTCCTATTTTCTCCGCGTGAGGAATCCTTAAGAAAAAGAGCCCTCAGGGGTAGATTTCCCAAGCAGGAGAGCCTCATGTTCTTCAGCACTTACCAAAGCCTAATACATTCCATCCAGACTTTCGTAAGCCAAAGAAAAGAGGTTACCTGAGATTAAGCCATAAGGCCTAGCTCAGGCTTGAGATTTCGCCATAAAGCCTAAGTTCTAGAGGCAAAGAGTGAGATCATGAGGGGGGGGGGGGGGGGGGGGGGATTTGTGAAGAAGGAGAAAGAGAAGCAAAGCTTGGAATGCCATTTTTTGAGCTTGGTTTGATTTGATCATCTCTCCCCCAAAACACACTTATTTATAAGAACAGCTCGTGTGAATTTCAACCCTTGGATGGGCGGTTGAAGAATTGAGATCAGCATCATTAACCCTATTAAATGCCTTAATCTTGGAAATGAAGGCGGATTAATGGCGCGTGGAGAAACCGAACAGTTTTTGATGAGGTAACTGTTCTATATTCAAGATTATCTTTCCACAACCATTTTTAATGAGTAGTTAATGCAAGGTTACAACTCATCATGAATCTGGAAACAAAGAGTCACCCTTGGGCCAACAAGTGGACCAAAATAGGATAGAAATAGATAGGTATTTTATTACTATTGGACTAAAATAAAGGCAAATTACAAAAGAGTCCCATGGGCGTAAATATTAAGAAGCCTAGAGTTTCTTTCCTGCGTAGAATAGTTTCAGGCAGAGTTCATCCATGCAGAAACTAGCCACCAGGGCACCATTCTCAGTCCAATCGACCTGCTCTTGGGCTTGGGCCAAATTGTGGCTCAGCGCTTCTGAAACAGCCAGAGGATCATCCAATTGGGCTTCTTTTGCCTCGATCTTGTTGTTCACAAGTGACAGGAACTGCCCCGGATTTCACCTTAGAAATCTGAAGTGGCCCTACGAGGCCCACCTTAGTAGAAATTCTACCAAATATTTGGCGGAACTTCCTCTAAAAGTGGACTACCCAAAACCTGTAGAAAAACATTTACATTTCTAAAATAATCCACCCTTAATCTTCTAGAGCCACCCTGCTCCCCAAATCACCACATCTCCCATTTCACAAAACAATTATGAACTTAAGGATATTAATTTCATGAGTTATTAGAGCAATCTAATGCACAGGGCGTACAAGAGGATATAATACAAGATAAAAGATCGATACTTTTTATAATGCGGAAGCTATCACAGCTATGCCTCAAACTCATGTATGCTCGACCTCAAGATAATCTAGCCTGCAAACTGGACATTTGAAACCGAATGGCTTAGGGGAAAAACATTTAAAAACCGTTAAAGTGAGCGGACGAAAAACTAATCTCGAAGGAAAACAATTATAAAATTAGTGCTTTCCCAAATTATTCTCTTAAAAACCAAGCATACAGTAAAAATCTTGAAAATACTCTTAATCATCATATTTACAAAAATCTCAATCACTCAAAATAGAACATCTCGAATCTCTTTAAAATCTCTAATCTCTCACATATATAATGATATTTCAAACATCTCGTTAAATTACTTATATCTCAAAATAGACGATGACTAAATGGGACTGCCGACCAGTGACGCATCGGAGGGGACTGCGGGTCGGACGAGGAGGTGATGGTTAGAAGAGACTGCCGACTATCTACCTCATGTCATCTGGAGGGGAATGTCAACCAGATGAAGCATCGGAGGGGACTGCCAACCAAAATATTTTGGAGGGAATTGCCGACCAGACTATTACTTGGAGGGGACTGCCAACCAGGTAATGCATGCATGCGCTGACTTATTTACCTCCTCAATGAACTGGAATCAATCTCTTTAAAATAATTGCTTTCGGAAAGAAACCCGATATTAAGTCAATAAATCATCAATAATTCACCGAAAGCATAACTTAAGAATATCTCGATAAATCATGGCTCAATTTCTCAATAAATCATCGAAAGCATAAATCAAATACTCGGTAAATCAATAAATGCTTTTAGAAAGAAATCTCAATATAACTTCAAAGCTGATAAGTAGGGAGCTCAAAACTCAAGAAACCTCGATAATTCAATCATGCTCAAATGTTTGCCAAATCATTCGTACTCATATATCATCATATAAATCGATATTCAAAAACAATAATTCTCATAATATTTTCTTAATCAATCACTTCCCGAAAATCACTTCTCAACTCAATAATCCATTAATAAATAGCTCAAAAATCTACTAAAAGCCCTCGGGAAGGAAATTCACTAATAATCTCGTAATTCATAGAGCTTTTAGTAGTGAATTTCCTTCCCGAGGGCTTTTAGTACGAGATTACGAGATTATTAGTGAATTTCCTTCACTAATAATCTCGTAATTCACTAAGTAAATCTCAAGAAACCCAAACTCATAAAATCATAAAACTTAATAATTCAAATCATAAATTAAATCTCAATCGGAAAATAATAATATACTGCATGCATAATTAATTTAAAATAAATGTCCACTCACAGTTTGCGGCTACGACGGCCGTCCAACTATCCCTTCCTCAAATAGGCATATCCGTCGTCTTGAACAAACAATATAATAAATAATTGTTTCTCAAGAACAAAGACTTAATTTACGATAATAAATTCAATACCGTAAAACCAATAAATCATTGGATGCTCGAAACCAATACGGAATGAGCCCAAACTTCATACGTTATCTCCAATCAATAATTATAACAACATATCGAAAATAGGATCAATCCAACAGTCGGATCTTCCCAAATCAAAATTCGAACTTTCCAAAATTGCGAAAATTCCGATTAATATCCAAACCTCCTCCAATTTCCACCAAACACCTATCTTTATATTCATAACAACATATACTACCCAACAGACCAACACCAGCCACCAGGCACGACCGGACGCACCTCCACAGGCGGTTGCGCCTGAGCCCCACGTGCTGCCGGTCAACCACCATATCTGGCTACCAAATTTTACCAGCATCATCAACTCAACATTCTAAGCATCTTTCATAACTGTGGCTAAACTCAATTTCAAGTCTAGATACTCGAATTTACCTCAAATCTATGTGGAGGTTCTCGTCGTCGATTCGTCGTAATCTGGCAAAATTGCCGTAACCCACTGTCATGATTCATCCCAGGATGAAGAGAACTTCAAGAAATGGGTGGTGGTGCGGCTAGAAGTGGCCAAAAAATAAGAAATCTCTGGAGACCCGAAATGGCCACCGCGTTCACCGCCTTGCTACACCTCCTACGGCCCAAATCGTGCCACCAAAGTCCTACAGACGTGAAGAGGAGAGAGGGTTCCATGCCGCCCACCTTGTCCAAATCCGTTGCTAGACGAGGGAGAAACCGCTGGCCAAAGCCGACTGGGTCGGGGAGAGAGAAACGAAGAGGAGAGTGAGAGTGGTAGGTTCTGATCTATCACAGTAACTTTTTTAATATATACTAATTTACTATGAACAATAACTTTACTTTTTCGCTTATAACTTTTGCATACATATTCCGATTTTTACGTACAACATCGCACAAGTTCGGTTTAATGTCCTCTACGACTTTCATGAAGAAAATTTTCTTATCAAATTTTTGACCCGAAAGAAAAAGTCAACTTTTAGGGCTCCCTAAAAGGTCGAAACGAAGCCGAAAACAAAAATAACTCTCGTTTATCGTCCGAAAGACTTGTAAAACAGTAACTTGAGATCCAGGACGTAACAACAAGTGCTAGCTGGGCCTGGAGATCCTGGATTTGGGCTTCCAGGTTTCGTTTTTCGAGCTCCATATCCCTCAGGCAAGCAGCCCGCTTATCCAAAGAACCATGCAACGTATCCATCTGTTGGGTCTGCTCTTTGCGAGCAGTGTGGGCACGAGCTTGTGCAGCAGATTTGCTCTCGCAAAAAGTAGCGAGGTCATATTCAGCATTTTTTCTATGGCACCAAGCTGGGTGGCAGTCAGCGCTTTATCCCGACGAAGTAAAATCATGGCCTCCCAGACTAGCAATAGTGCACTAGGCTCT
Organism: Rosa chinensis; assembly: GCF_002994745.2. Classification (NCBI taxonomy): domain Eukaryota; kingdom Viridiplantae; phylum Streptophyta; class Magnoliopsida; order Rosales; family Rosaceae; genus Rosa; species Rosa chinensis. The sequence continues at coordinate 46,611,825 of NC_037088.1, read as the reverse complement.
AGCAACTTGGGTCCCAGAAGCTCGCGAAGCACCGTCCTAACCTCGTCACTAGGCAACACTTCAAGAACACGAGCTAACTTCTCAAGTCTGGTAGGTTTTGCAAGAGGGGGCAGCGAATGAGTAGCCAGGTCAAATATTACGACCGCAAGGGGATTGAATGGTTCTACATCCTCTTCCCCAACGACCATTTGAGGTTGATTCATTGCCTCGGCCTCGGTGGTCCCTGAAGGCTCATCTCTCAGCTCCTCAATGGCAGGTTGAGGAGGAACAGTTCCAAGAACATCATCTTCAGCCTTAACTTCATTCACCTGCAAAGGTTGGGGGCATCACCGCTGTTCGCTTCATCCTCCAAATTCTGGTAGGCAATGTTCCCGGCAAGGTCCTCAGCGTCTATAACTACCTCCTCAGTGCGAATAGAGCCCTAAGCATGTAAAAAGGAGTCAAGGGGGAGAACAAAATTAAAGAGAGAAAAATGAAAATGTGTAGCGACAATGACTTACTTCATTGGCTTGTTGTTTGCTAGTCGCAACTACCACATCTTGGACATCGGGAGGATTTTCCGCTTCAACTGTCGCGGGAATCTCTGCATCCGCCAGGTTCTCAATTGGATTAGTAGAAATCTTGGGCACGTGGACCACATTCTCATGCTCAGGAGAAGTACGGTCCGAGATCGACACCATTACTACAGCCTCAGGGGGATGCTCAGCCAAGCGGGGCTGAGGAAGAGACACCACAAAACTCGAAGGTGCCTGAACTTGAGAAGAAACCATTTCCCCCGCGACATCGGAAGAGCCTACCCCACTTTACCTAGACAGGCCGGTGGTCATTTGGCAAACCTGTCAAGAGAAAATACTTGTTCAAGGAACATCCACCTAAAATCAAGAGTTTCAAACAAGCAAGTCGAGTTGAGAAGTTACTAGTCGCGATGCCAACAATTCGTTATCTTCGAAGCTCTCCTCGATAAGGCTGGAGCGATCCCATTTACGAGCAAGGGCAGCAGCAACCTAAGAAAAGGGAAAAGCAAAGTTTAGAAGAGGAAGATATCTAGTTCTTAAAAGTGAGCAAATCAATGACAAAGGAATACCTCTGCGAGGTCTTCGTCGTCAAAAGAATCAATAGTGATGGGTTCCTCCACCACCACGGCCTTTTGCTTCTCGGCTTGACCAGTGGCCGCCAGTTCCTTCTAGTACTCCTCCTTATCCGGTATTGATTAGCTGCAAAAATATCAATTAAAATCAGAACATTGAGTGTCGAAGAGTGAAGAAATAACTAAGGAAGGTCTGGAAACTTACTGATTGGTGCGGGTCGTGAATCACTACCCTAGTTTCAGGCCTTGGAGGCCGATCCTCCCGAGTAGGGAAGCGATCAAGCACAGGGTCCACGGCGCTGAGATTACTCAACTATGAAAAATCAGCGCAAAGACCTCGTCGTCCGACAGGTCCCAGCAATTGACAGAGACTTTCTTCCACCAATCGTCATAATCCTCGTCAATTCCATTGACAGGATACAACACATTGACCCAAGGAGGAAGGTCTATCAAAGTAAACTAACTTTGGAAAGAGCAGCCCCAACCGGGGCCGCTCTTCGCCAGGAAGTGTAGTAATTGACAGAGTCATAGAAAGAAAAAGGTACTAGTTGGGCTAACCCAAGTTGGCGAGCAAAATGGTTGGGAGCATAGAGTTCATAACTCAGATCATCGGCCGAGAGAGGTATCTCTGAGCAGGAAATAGCTTGACGGAAGTCCAGGAGAGCTTTGTCCCTATGGTTCTGCCCGCTAGGCAAAAAGCCACGCTGAATGGGAACGAGATACCACCTAGAAAGGACTAGGTCTAGGTCTAGCATCTCGTCTAGTACGTACATGTAAGTGAAGCACTCAGAACATGGTGGAGAATTGTACCTATCTTCGCGACAGAGCTATCTTCCCAAGAGGGAATCATCTGGAGGATTTTTTTGGAATGTTTTCTCAAAGGAAGTGATGGAAGTAAATTTGTAGCCAAAAGTCCAAAATTCAGAGAGGGCCGGAGATGTTGGTCTCAAAGGGGTGCATGACAACTTGGTAAAGGGCTTGATATAGCGAACCCAATACAGGCTGCCTAAGGTCGACACGGCGACCATTATAGAGGGCGGACGCCAGAGAGGCCCAAGTACCAGTGGGCTTATTGGCAAAAGTCAATACAGAGTCAATACTCCATGAAGGTGATGCCCCCGTTGTTTGCGATAATGATTTCGCTAAATTGGATAGGACTTGCTGAAGTTAGTGCAACCGGTTTAAACCATTAGCGAAGGGAATTGCATGGTATCAAATGCCATAAGGCTCGTAATTAATGGGCAGCCCTGTGATGGCAAGGATGTCCAGCAGTGTTATTCTCATCTGCCTAAATCTAAAATCGAAAGTGTTGCTGGGGTGGTAAGCCATTAATAATATTTTTGGGTGTGTGTGTTTGGTGGGGTGGTAAGGCTTTGGTCTCATATATAAGAGGTCAGGAGTTCGAGCCCCATCAAGGGTGGGAATGGGGTGGGTTTAAAAAAAAAAAAAAAAACTTCTAATTTAAAAAAAAAAAAAAAATCGAAAGTGTTGCTGGAAGTGTTCCAAAGGTAGAAGGCAACGGCAAGCGGTGCCGTCGGGAAGATGGAAGTACAAATCAATAGTCTCAGTGATGCCCACTGCATTCTAGCGAGCCAAGTCCCTCTCTCTGACATTGTGGTATCACTCGACTTCGTCGGCGTTCGGAGGGCCAGAACCCTACTTTCTTTCTTAGACCCCAACTGCTGAAATCACCAGGAGTCCATCAGAGAGCTGAAATAAGACGGCGAATTGGAAGATCGTAAAGGGCCATGGCCTCTTTTGGCAAGTTATCTAGAGGGGTGGGACCCAATCCAGCCTGATTTTGGTCAAAACCAGACAGAAAAGGCCTCTGGATCGAGGTGTGGGCCATTCATCGAGCACCCATATTGACACGCTAGGTAAAGGCAGCATTCTCATTGATTTCCTCGTCCTGATTGATGACGATTTTCTTTTGAGGAGCCATTTCTGGGTTTCTGAAATGAGAAGGGTGAAATTCGGAGAAGGATGGTTTTCTGGGTTTAGAGAAAGAAACTGACAAGGGCTGTTGATATGATGGATTCGGACTTTTGAGTCAAAATTTAAATAAAGGATTTTGTGAGGGAAAAGACGCGACCAAAAGGCGTTTCTCGCCGAGTGGTCGCCACCCTTCATTAATGGTCTTATTTCTATCAAACGGACGTGTTGCTTCAAGCCCCCTTCTATCAGTTACAATATTCAAGAGCCTGATCTCGAGTCCTGGGGGGCAATGTTTGAGCCCACAAGTACTTTTGGACTTATCCTGTAAAGGATTAAGCATAGTGGGCCAATAGTAGCGGCCCAAGTTACATATCTTTGAAGTGTCAGCAAGAGGCCCACTTAAGGCCTAAGAGAGCCTGGGACAATGCGGACCACCCGAGTAATCATTAAGATTTCGTTCCCACATGGGGTTCAGAGAATACAGCGAAGGTTTCTCCCGCAATGGAGGGGAGGTGCCAGGAGTGCCAAGGAGAACAGTTGCCTTTAATGGCAGAGAAACAGGAATATATCATCATGACTATATGAGTGCGCCACCATTACGGAACGCTCGAGAAGATATGTTTAAGTATCATATCCCGACTACTTGCGTCCAATAAGCAGTCGACTTTACCTTTAATTTAGCCATAGCTAGATCAACAGATAATTAACAATTATCTATCTATAATGGCTGCTAAGATTCCCACAGTTGTTTATTGCAAGGCCAATACCTATGGCCTAGATTATAACATTCTGACCTTTTAGGAGGAGGGAATTCAAAGAATGGCCTATATACGAGGCTACAACGAAGTTACAAGGACGATCAATCAATCGATTAATCTCTACAGATTATCAAAGTCTCTCTAGAGCAACTTATCCCTCAACTTCGTGAAGCTAAAGACGCCGCGCCCTTGCAACCTCGCCAAGCTAAAGACACGCTTTAGCACCGATGACCACACTACAGTCCAAGCCTCCCCAGAGCGAACTGCCACCAACGTCAGTTGAACCAGTGAAGTAAGGATAATGCCCTCGCAAACTAGCGAAGCTAGATTCACTCTTTAGCAAGACCCCTGCTTCTCTCCTACTTCCTAGTGATTGCTCTGCTCAATCTAAAACATTGAGTATCGATTTGGTGTCGCGAAGAGACAAAGCAAAAGTCCTCACTCACGAGGCATAGATAAGAACCTGGTGACGAGGTTGGTACTCTCCTCGTCCACAGCCACTCGAAAAGAAGTCAGGTCAAGGGACACCCCCGACGACTACACCACACGGTGTTGGCACGCCCGCACAATCACATTCACTCAGAAGAGACTGTTAACTAGCCCAACAAAACTGGAGCCAAACAAAGTATATGAATTCTTCACAGCTTCTAGGCTAAGTTAAGTTTTAAAAATTGATTGGAATAGCCATTTATAGATCATACTCCAAACTATTCCACCATCTTACTCATGAAAATTTGAAGTTCAAGCTTCTCTCTAATTTTGGGTATGATTTTCAAGGTTTGAACTCATTGGAGTCAAAAGTGCAGTGGTCCATTCTTTTGTTAGACCTTTCTTCATAGAGGAAAACAGATAACCTGCCTAACCAATCCATATCTTCATTTCTTAGACCTTTCTTTCTGTTATTATTTATTCGTTTTGAATTAATTTGCTTCTTAATTGTTTTACCACTGCTTCCTGGGGACGGCCCTTCTGGCCAATTTTTGTTTGGTCCGGGAGTTTTTTGGTACCAATTTGAACTTCTCCTATGTTGACATCTCCGATATTCTGGAATAAACCTTTCAGTTTTCATGTCTCACATATGTGGAACAACATCAACATTTGCAGTAATTTCAGCTTTAGCAACAGCAGTAGTAACTGATTCCTCGCATGGCAAAATGAAATATCAGAATTTGAATGATGTATTATGGAGCTCTTAAACTATTTTTCTTATAGATTCCTTTGCAGGCTTCTTCTCATGCTGGAATTTATTTTTTAATTGTGTGAGATAATTTTTTTTAGCAAATTACCACTAACTACACTTTTAGTCTAGTATTTATCATTAACAGACCTGTTTTTTATATTTCCCTTGCGGTACTGTTTCTGACCCATGCGCAAGGCCTAAACCCCGTGCGGCCTATTTCCTGACCAAAATGTCCCTAAACATATTAATAGAGGAATATAATCAATAACGAGACAGATAAAGATAGAGATGGAGATGGAGAGAGAAAGAGAGAGAGAGAGAGAGAGAGAGAGAGAGAGAGAGAGATAACAGATCTAGATTGAGATCGAGGTCAAGATCAAAATCAATCAAGACGATGAATTTGAAATTCTCATTCAAACTAGAATTTTGAATAGTAAATGAGAGAGAGGGGGAGAAGAGATCTAGATCAATATCTAGATTCGCATTGAGATCGGAGAAGCGACGCGGTGAAGCTGGGCAAAGAAGCGAGGCATCGATGAGATCGGAGAAGCAAGGCGGTGAAGCTAGGCGGCGAAGCTAGACGGAGAACCTATTTTTTGGTCTTGGCCTGCAAATCTACCGGCAAGGAACGCGATGAAGCTAGGGTTTGTTCTCAGCCTGCAAATCCACCGAAGAGCGAGGTCAGTATCAATTGAGATGAGTTGCTAAGCAGGGAAACTTGATGTTATGTGACTGATGATGAATTGTATGAGCTTATTGAGACTCAGTACCATTAAAATGCTTGCAATATGTGCAATCTATGATTATTGAGAGTCAATAGCACTAAAATGCTGCAGTATGTGCAAGCTATGATTTTATGGACCTTCTAAAGATCATTAACTTTAGTTTCTGAGGGTCAGTAGCTTTCTGAGATTTGCTTGTTCTGATGGAAAATGATGAGTTTTGTGACTCAATAGTACAAAAGAAATTGTATGAGCTTTAGTTTCTGAGGGTTAGTAGCCTTAGCTTCATGATTTCACTAACACTCTGTTTATTGTCCTCAAACTTGTGTTAGGAGAATAACTATGAGTGTTTCGAATTGGTATGATGATATTGCTGGAGCTTTGTAGAATAGAGAGGCTGATTCAATCTATTTTTTTGTGATCTTCATAATTGACATGCTCTGTTGGAGAATGTTGTTGTAAGTCAGTTGGTGTTACTTAGACAGGGGGTCTTAAAATGTTTGGATACAAAATGGTGCCGAATTGTATCGAGTTTATGTTCCATAATGATTACTTCATTAACATGTCAAGATCATTCTTTGAGTGACATCTTTAAGTTTCTAATATGCAATGATGACATATCTGCCTTTCTGTATGTGATGGTTGATTTAAGAGGTTTGAGATTGTGAATGGTATAACTGAACTTAGAAAACCATGTGTATTGAGGGTCAGTATGCTATTGAGGGTCAGGAACCCTATGTGTATTGCAACCTCATTTGATGTTTATATATGAGGATCAATAGCTTTAGCTTCATCAGTACATTCGCTTGATTGCATGAGGTATTCAACTCAAATCTATTATTGGTTCAGTTGAGCTTGCAATTTTGGACAGATTTGTTAGCTTTACTTTATGGAAGGGTCATTGAAATTATGTCTACTTATAGACTCTATGGATGTTTGATCTTATTACTATTGTTAGTCTTCTTTTTTTTTTGCTTGAAATTCTGGTCATTGATCTGCTGCAACTGTGAGGATCTTTTAATTAGATCTTTTGTATTCTTATAAACTACAATGGTTTTTTAATCAAATTGAGGGTTAGTACACTATTGAGGGTCAGAACTCATATATTTGCATTTATCATATACACAGATTAATCGCAAATGGCAAAGAGGAAAGCTACTACAAAAGACAAAAAGGATGTACCGATTGAAGAACATGAGAAGAACCATGGTGGAGAGATTCTTCACCTTGACAAGAGCTGGTATTCGAAAGTATGTGATAATTGAAGGCAATCAAAGACCATGGGTTGGATTGGATTAGGATTAGGATTTACATTTGATCATTTTGAATCGTTTTGAATCGTTTTGTTTTGTTAAGTGAGATTAATAGCAAAATGTTGATCTTTTGCGGATATGGATTTGTGTTTATGAGTTGATAGGATTTTGATGAAAGTAAATCGACAGAGATGCAGGCTTTTTGAAGTCTTCTTTATTGGTTAATGTTAATGGATCGATTTTATTACTGAGTTTCAAACAAAAAAAAATGGTGCAAGGTCACATAACGTTTGCTCTTTTATGTGTATACAAACAATTCAATCAGTTAATCATTTAGAATTGCCTCTAGAAACTGGAAAGAACTGCAAGTTGTGTATGTCAGAATGATACTAAAGCTCAGTACATTAAATCTGCAATTCCTCCGAATGATACTGAAGCCTAGTACATTAAGTCTATAGAGGTTATTTTGGTAATTTGGATTTAGCTACAGTACCGCAAGGGAATTAGAAAAAAACAGGCCTGCTATTGGTAATAAATGGGCTAAGATTGTAGTTATTGGTAATTTGCTTATTTTTTTTTACTTCAATTAGATATTGCAGGGACCTCAACTTCTCATAGCATGCCTCGGTGAGTTTCACTCTCAGGGTCATTGTCAGTCCAAGTCTTCGTCCACTTAGGCTGCGAGTTTCACTCTGTGTCAGCCCAAGTCTTCGTCGACTTCGGCCACAGTACAGAAGACTTAAAAAGTGACCCCAAATCTCACGGAGGAGTTTGCTAATTCCAAATTATTAAAGCCACCACGAACCATTAAGAGTCATTCACTTAACCTCAGTGTCTCTAAAGAGTTTATCCAAAATGAAAACTTTGCTATGTTTCTTCCTTTTCTTGATCACACTCTGGGTCAGTATCATCATCCCAGCAGTTCATAGCCGGTGTATTAAAAACCAGCAACGATCACTACTCCAATTCAAGAAAAGCCTCGTGTTCAATCATTCCACCAAGCTTAGTTCTTGGAATGCAAGTACTGATTGTTGTTCTTGGGTCGGCGTCACTTGCAGCAGTAATGGGCATGTTCTGGGTCTTGACATAAGCAGCGAACATATCTCAGCTGGAATTAACAACTCCAGCAGTCTCTTCCATCTTCATTATCTTCAATCTTTATCCGTAATTAAGTTGGACGGGAACAATATCTCTGCGCCAGTTCCAGGATTCTTTGCCAACTTTTCAAACTTGACTATCTTGAGTCTCCAGGGATGCAACTTGCATGGAACATTTCCCAAAGAGATCTTTCAGTTACCTTCTCTACAAAGTATTGACCTTTCATATAATCAGCAACTTGATGGTTCCTTGCCAGAATTCCCAATGAATGGATCTCTTCGGAACCTGCATCTAAGATGGACAAAATTTTCAGGGTTATTGCCAAATTCTATTGGCAATCTCAAAATGTTGTCCACCCTAAATGTTGTATATTGCAATTTCACCGGACCGATCCCCAAGTCAATAACAAACCTAACGCAATTGGTTTCTTTGTCGATGTCTCATAATAAGTTGGAAGGTTCAATTCCGTCATTCAGTGGGGTCAAGAATGTTGTCGATATAGACCTTTCCGACAATGGTCTAACAGGTACTATTAATTCCACCCACTGGAGAAACCTTACTAAGCTATCTTATCTCAGTTTGGGATCCAACAAGCTCGATGGGAATATCCCAGCATCTCTGTTTTCTCTTCCCCTGTTGGGTCGTCTAGTTCTTTCCAGCAATCAATTCTCTGGTCCATTCGCTGAAATTTCAAATGTGTCCTCCAACTTGCTTTATGGTCTTGATTTGAGTAGCAACAATCTAGAAGGGCCAATACCTATGTCTATCTTTAGCTTGCAAGGTCTTATCAATCTAGATCTTTCTTCAAATAATTTTGGTGGTTCGTTTCCTCCTGACTGTCTACACCAACTGAGACATCTTTCTGTACTTGATCTTTCATATAATAACTTGTTTCTTACCCATGATTATACCAATTTCTCATATTCCTCAACTTCTCAACTATCTGATTTGAGGTTGGTGTCATTGCAGTTGAGAACAATTCCTAATTTCTTGAGAAATCAATCAGTGATTAATTTGGACCTTTCAGAGAACCAGATAAGTAGCATACCCAACTGGATTTGGAGTTTAAATAATCTCGAATCCCTACATCTTTCTTGGAACTCTCTAGATAATCTAGAAGTTCAGTCGGTCAATCCCACTACTCTGGTGATCATCTTGATAGACTTCTCGTGCAACAAGTTCAAAGGATCAATACCAAAGGAAATTGGAGAACTCATATCATTAGAGACCCTCAACTTGTCCAACAATGCTTTCACAGGTGAAGTTCCATCATCACTAAGTTACTTGAGTCAGCTACATTCTTTGGACCTCTCGAGAAACAAACTGAGCGGTCAAATCCCACCGGAGCTTACAAATCTCACTTACCTTGCATTCCTGAATCTCTCATATAATCGATTGGTCGGGAGGATACCAAACGGTGCTCGATTTTCAACATTTGATGCAGCTTCTTTCGAAGGTAACAAAGGATTATGGGGACCTCCTTTACCAGCAGATAAGACATGGTCAAATCATGGACATGAGATTGATTGGGATATTATCTGTCCTGAAATTGGATTTACATGTGGGTTTGGCATTGTCATCGGGTCACTTTTGTTTTGCAAGAGATGGAGGAAATGGTATTACAGAGCAATGTATAACATGCTTCTAAAGATATTCCCTCAGCTGGAACAAAGATTTGGTCATCACAGGAGACATGTTTATGTACATCAAAGATTCTGGAGACGTTGAAATGGTTGTGAAGATCAATGCACCTGACTTGTTGTCGGCCTCATTTTGTTAATAAGGACTAAGATCTGTGCTTTGTTTCTGTGTATTTTCCTGTAAGTTGGACTCACTCTTTAAATTCGTAATACATAATAAATAAATTTGTGGCAAACTTGCTCAATATTTGCCCGTGATGTGTGAAAAGAATGTGCTCGAATTGTCATATTTGTAACTTGTTTTCCTATGTGTGTTTTGAAGTTGTACTGAATTACAGCGTACTCCAGACTTAATAGATATTCTAATTCTAAAAAAGCAGGTGAAGAAGAACTGGCGGAATGACATTGAGATCTGGGGCTAAGAGAGCTGCTGCAGATGTCAAAATTGTATGAACTGATATTCAATCATTCATTTAACAATATACATAGCTCTCTGAAAAATTGTATCTAGCATAAACAGATTTAGAAAGCAAGCTTTAATGTCGAACTATATAATATTGAATGTCTTTCTCGTTCCCATCACATAATCCAATTAATTACTTTTCAAAAATTACTAAAGAATTTTAGTAATACGCCCCTCTCAATTACAAAACAAGCAAATATCGTTTTGCTTCAAATTATTGTTTAAAATTGTTTATCCTTATAATTGGCCTGGAGTAGTAGAGACAGACATGAGGCTAATGAGCCGATCAGTAATTGTCTCGGGTCAAGAGCATTTTCATTCTCAAACAAGTAGAAATGAAATCCAAAGTAATACAATAGAAGCTTCTTGGGATAAAAGATGGTTTCTCTAGAACACTTTTACCCCAATCAAGTATGGGTGAAATTGATGAGTACTCCTCAGTATTACAATAAGGAAGCAATTTACAAGACCTTCATGGCATCAAGACTTGGTGTCTTGGTCACTGGTCACAGTTCAAGCGTCAATCTGACACCATCTCGAAATGAAATAGGAGATATACCAAGCGTCTGAACTAGCTTAGTTATATCCATGGATATGTCAGCAGGAGTCATAACTCCACGATCAACCTGAAGATGAACATGACAGTGAAATATTGTCAGGTAAAGAAATACAGTATAAATAAATAAATAAATTGGCTACTAAGCCAACATAAAGAAAAAGGTTTTTTAGTCGACAAAAGCCAAAACCTTATTTATTTATTTACATTTCTGGAACATTCAAGCATATTGAGCCATGACTATACTAATCCTAACCCTTGCTTATTCCAACTCCCCACCAAGGAGCTTAAAAAAGGATAGGCTTTCATTGGCGAGGATACACATCAGATCATTATCCTATTAATTGGTAGGAAGAGGAGAAAGCATATGGCTGGACAATGTAGTTGCATGTGTCGATCATATAGGAGATGTCCAGACAATGGCAAAGTGAAAACCATGTCAGAATGCAACTTGAAACTGATGGGTCATGTATTAATAATTCTGATATAAAGGTGTTGTAGTTGAACGCCAGTATCTCAAACATAATAGAACACTAGAAAATGAAGCAAAGTATGCATACCGATGATGCGGATACAGATTTAATTAATGAGAGGTTGTATGCCCTTATATCAGCAACCGTCTCAGCCATTTGAACACGGGATACCTGTCAGATCCACCAACATTCAGTAGCAATTTTCTTTGCTTAGCCTCTGCAAAAATTCCCATGAATATCAGTACTATGAACTTCATGTAGCAAAGTACTTTCACTGTATTATGTATAAAATATCTAAACATTATTACGTTGCATATATCTAAAATACGACATTCTTATATTTTGTTAATTAAAAGCTAAGTAGTTCAGTTTTTACTTCCTTTTTCATAAAACATGTTTGTTGAAATGTCTTAAAAAAATATTTTGACAAATATAATTTATTGTTAAGAACTTCATGTCAGAATAACAAAAGAAGGATTTATAGATCCACCATCACATGCGTTTATGATCGACGATCATTGTATCCATGAACCTATTTGCGATGCACCACTAGCTAGTGAGGCATAAAAACCAACCCATTTTTAGAAACAAAATTTTCCAACGGAGAATGCTTTATTCTTTCATCATGGGTAGTGTAATTATCATCATAGAGAAAGTGGTGACAGGCCATGTTGGTATGTCCTCCATTCCTTCATAATTTTAACCTTTACGTTTGCCACGGGGTTAGTGTTCAAAACTTCAAACAACTTTAACCTTTAACTTTTACAGCTAGCTAAAAAGAGCCCAAGAGGGAGCTGCTTTGCACCTTCCTAACAAACCCTACCACCACCACTAACTTAATTTGACAAATTTTCACACTTTTTCGGGCCACAATATATAAGAGACAAAGCCAGACGTACGTACGTGATCGTATACTGGAAAGTTTGTCACTTATCACATCATTGAAAAAATGACACCATGTTTTGTCTCCCTAGTACTTCTCAATAGGAAGTAGAAAATAACAGTAGTTTCGTGATAGCCCACGAAAAACACATTCAACCAAAAAGAAACATAGTGCAGGTATGGGTAAAGAAACTTCATACCAGATAGACAAAGCAAGTATGAATGCTACGATATCCTTTATATACACAGGCATCAAAACGCATCATGAATTGATAAATGGTTTCTAATTCGATCATATGGGTTTCTAAAACTCATCCTTAAACTATCTCTTCACACCTCACACCCCCCCCCCCCCCCCCCATGGGTTTCGATCTGAAATTCAATTGCAGAGCAACCTATAATTTTGATTTGCACACGCTAAGTTTTAGCTCCAAAGTGTTTCATCTTTTGACATCCAAAATTCTCAATCGGATCAGTCATACAGCATTAGCAGCCCAAAACAGTCTCACTCTAATCCTTAAAAATCACTCATCCTACACCAAACTCACAAACCAAAAGCAACTTTTCAAAAGATAAGCTAACAACAAAACCCAATTCAAAGCCTTTCTGGTAATTATAGACACAGACTAGTTGCCTAATCGATATTTCAATTGTTGATAATGTTTTTTAAAGTTGCCCATTCATCCATGGCATTCCATCACAATGCCTGGCATGGTTCCTTCTATAAACCTGCGGCTGCTGAATGGGGTTATGCGTGAGCCACCCGATTCAGGTCGGACAGATGGCCGCTAAGGAGCTGCAAGAGTACTGTAACTGTCAACATTAGTCGTTATGGGTGCAGGGGTCTGTGATCGGGGTTGGTAGGAGAAGACTCTGGTGCTTTGACGGTTTGGGTAATAGGGTGTTCTGGAGTACACCAGCTTAGGTGGAGAGGTTAGATGGTTCTGGACTTCAAACCTTGGGAAAGCAGTAGTGATGATAGTAAGGGGTCCGTGTAGTTTTGAAATGAAAAGAAAGAAAAACATACACAACAGTGAAAATTAGTAAAAATGAAAGGGAGTGTGAGGAGTAATAGAGAATGCGAAAAGCACCAACCAAAAGTAAAACCATTTCTTGTGTTAAGGTTTCTGACACTAGTAGCTTTTCGTAGATATTCAAAGCATTCAAGACAGCAAAAGATTTAATCTTCAAATGCAAAGTAAGTTCAAAAAGCGTGTCAACTGAAGCCTACTAAAGTGAAGACAAGAACTAGGGAGTGACATCTGGAGGATTGATCTTAACCGCAGGGTATAATGGGTACGTCCTCCAGGTTAGAGCATCATCGCTTTCTGAGAATTCTATATACCAGCATCTTCTAAATTCTCTTTCAAAACATTATTCAAATTCCAATTTTTGATTGGCTGCTACCACCAAATTTTAGTTGTTCATCTACTTCAAGATTTCAGTCACTACATTAACCTAAACTCATCTGTTTGCTCAATGCTACACTATATTGTAGAGCAAGACCCTGTCAGTAACAAGTTGACAAGCCTAAAGCCCCAGAACAAGATGACAATGATAAAATACTGACAACTCCAGATCAGCACTCCATTCCCCACAAATCACAACGGAACCTGACTATCACACCAAGTACTATTCAGAAACCACGTTAACAATTCTACATTTACTTAACTAGTTATGCACTCATTTCCACAAATCAAAGACCTACACCTCAACTAAAGCAAAACAATATCTAACAGCCCAGTTTCAGTCAAGCTTAGAGCTCATCTGGGTCCTAATTTCACAATCCAAAACCCAATCTTCACCTACAACACAAGATCCAAACTTTACCATCTCTTAGGTTCCTACATTTCTAAAACAGAAATCCAAAGTCGAAACCAAAAGAGAAAGGAGATGAATTAAGGTGAAGTGAACGAACCTCGAGGTCGGCAGATTTCATGGCGATGGGAATGCAGATGAGGAAGACTCCGAACATGGCGAAGGCCGTGTTGCGCTTCCAGTGCTTGGGCCTGCAGTAGGGCCCACCGCTCATGCTCCACACCTTCGCCCTGAAGTCTCCGCCGTGGGCCCCTTCGCCGTGCGCATGCTCGCCTCCTCCCATTTGCTCCGATCACCAACTCTCTTTCTCTGTCACATCAGAAAACCAAAAATTAAAAACAGTGAAACCCTAATTGGGTCGTGAATAGAAGCAGTGGAATCGTAAATTGGGATTGGGGAACTGAAGGAGTGGAGGTGAGCTCAACCTGAACGAAGAAGCAAAGGATCAAACCAAGTCATCATACACAGGATCAAACCAAGGTAATGGATTAGAAACTATAAGGCAGTTGGCCTCGAATTTCAATCACATATATAATGTTTAATCATAACAGAAATTTCAATAATTAGGTTCAATGCTAATATATGAGTGCAGTTTGTAGACAAATGAACGTCACGACAAGAATTGCAAGTAAGAGTGTAATCTTGAAAAAATAAAAGCAATATAAGAGAAGGAGATTACTGGCTTGATTTTCCAATTGAGACTTGCAAATGCAATGGACTAAAGACAGATTTCATCATGCCCTTGTGCTTGCAGTTCAGTGGGTATCCATCTTCTAGAATACAACAATCCATGATCCAAAATTAAAGCTCTATAATTTTAGATTCAGGCGAATCATAAATTATATTTTGCACTCTCTTAACACGAAGAAGACTTGTAGAAGAAATGAGAAAGAAATCATAAATTTGATACTCTTGATCTTTCTTGTTCTCTTGGATCTATGATCTTGATGTGTTTTTAAGGAGATATAATTATGAGTAGATAGAAACCCAAGTGAACCAATATGTCTGTTCACTTATCTCATTGAGAGACAAACTAATTCCTAAAATCACCTATTGGAAATAAAGACATGTACCCTTTCAATTTGAAAGGTCATGATTAATTATATTTTCATTCATATTTAATTGGGTATTTGATATAATTTCCAATAGTCCCCCACATGAATGAAGATGACAAGGGATTGGAGAGTACAATCGAATAAAAGATGCATTTGAAGAGGTGTCTTTTAGACTTGAATCTTTCATAATGAAGACCTATCAGATTTACTTGGTGACGCAGTAGATATGCAATCTTTGAACTGTTCACCGTTGGTGTAAACCAAGACAATAGGCCTCACATATCTATTATTCTAATACACTGTGGTTCATACAGTTATGTTCATTTTGGTCATGAACAATTCTACATTCATGAGAGCTTTGAGAATTAAGTCATATCATTTTCATAGAAGCGACCCCCCTTCTACTCTCATATAGGTGATCACTAATTAAGAATATTCTGTCTTATTCCTCTTGATAACAAGATTTAATGACATACCCTTATCACGGCTGCAGACAACACACACTGATTCCTCGACATTTCCATAAATATATGGCAGAATGAAATATCTTAATTTGAATTATGTATTATGGAGCTCTTCAATGATTGACAAGGTGTGAAATTCAAAGAAATACATCCCCTAGATGATATATATCCTTCTACATTAGTCAAAAGAAAATGATCGATCGAAACTACTAAAGAAGAGGATGAGTAGGAAAGTGGACAGCAAGTGTATGAATGCATGACAATGGGACAGTTTTAATATAAGTCAAGGGTAAGAGAATTCGAAATTACCCTAGCTATTTCCAAGGATTCAAATTTCAGTTTCGGTTTTGATTTCGGTACTTCAAATTTAAGGAAATTTTGAATGAAACTTTTACATAGACTAAACTAATCTATAATTAATCTATTTACAATGTAACCTCTCTAAAATTATACTTTATAATAGAATTGTGATATTTAATATGGACGCATAATTAACTAGTATTGTAGTATGTTGCAAAACTAGTGTTTTTATCTATGTGTAATTATAAATGTGTTGTATATTGATAATGTGAATGTGATTTACTTTTTCTTTTCTTTTCTGTTTTTATGGTTGGAATCCAGTGGGAGGCTTGGTCATCTCCCCTTTTTCACTAACAATTAGAAATTGGGACGAAGCTCCTGGGGGGGGGGGGGGGGGGGGTGGTTGGGTAATACCAAAACTTCATAAATGAAAAAGAACAAGTACAACAAAAAAAAATATCAAAACTACTACAATGTGGTTCTATCTAGCTGGTTGAACTGCTTCCATTTAGAATCATTCAATACTGCTCCCAAATTTCGACTTGATTTTTCTTTAAGTCTCAAGATCTAACTAAAGGGAGTTTCTATTCATACCTCCAAAATTGGTATTTGGACCTCTCACTTTTTCCAAATAATAGTTGATTTTGTCAACTCATGTCAAATTACCAATAAAGACACAAATAAGGGAAAAAAAAAATCTCTTCTTATCTCTACGAACTGTAATAGTCTTCAACTTGAGAAAAATTTTCTCTTCTAATGTAAACCCTAAATTGGCGATATGTTATTTAACGTTAAAGTCAAAATTTTCTGAATTTGATTTTGCCTTCGTAAAGTGATAGACTTCCTTGCTCACATAGCTGACAATTTACAAGATCTATCACTGCGCTATAAAAAAATTAAAAAATAAAAGGAGAGAAAATGGGAAATACAAAGACACCTTAGTTGATGAAGCCTTACTCATTCTAAATGCAATCAAACATTTGAACGAGCAGCGACAAAAAGCAGTACTTTAGCACGTTTATATGACAAACGCAGCAATGAGTAGTTGTCCACAAGATCTTCCCACACATCATTAGTGCAGAGCAATTTTATGTGGAACTATTCTATAGATATGATGAAAAATTCGTGCAACGTCCCGACCCAAATTTACCAGTTTGCTAGTCTTTCAGACGGTAAACGAGAGTTATTTTTATTTTCGGCTCCGTTTCGACCTTTTAAGGGGCCCTAAAAGTTGACTTTTTTTTTGGGTCAAAATTTGAGGAAATTTTCTTCATGAAAGTTGTAGATGACGTTAAACCGAGCGTGTGCATATGTGGTACGTAAAAATAGGAGTTCGTATGCAAAAGTTATAAGCGAAAAGGTAAAGTTACTATTTATGATAATTTTCTATAAATAGCCAAGTTACTGTGGTAAGGTTCCATTTTCGGAAACTTACTGAGCTCTCTCTCTTCTCTCTCCCCGATTCTCTCTTCCTCTCCGACCTCTTCACCTTCTTCCGGCCATAACTCCTTCATTTGACTACGGATTTTGACGTATAAGATGTCGTTGGAAAGCTCCCTTCCTTCTCTTCATTTCTGGGTTCGTTTGGCAACTTATTATGAACTGTGGAAGGTGCAGCAACGAGAAGAAGAGGACGGTTACTGTAGCAAATTGAGGTCATTGCCGGTTTCTTCCGATTCCGGCCACCCCAGACGATCAAGTTAGGTTCTTTGGAAGCGCCTTGGGACGTAGATGATGCTCCCCAGGTATTTTACAGCGATTTGACGCAAGAAGGAAGAATCGAAGATTTGAAATTCTGGGTTACTATTCACAATTCGGGTTCAAACTTCTCCTTAATTGTTGAGGTATTTCTAGTCGTTTTCTAGATTTGCTGTAGTTGTGAAAGATGCTTAGAATGTTGAGATGATGTTGTGGATGAAATTTGGTGGCCGACGGCTCGTGGGGCCCACGCACTGCCACTGTAGATGGCGCGTGGAGGCGAGTAGTGCAGGTTTTTAATTCTTGTTTTTAGCCAATTAAATCCTATAAATATTGTAGAGCTTGTTTATGTGATTTTGGTGGACATTGGAGAAGTTTTGTATCGATTGTGAATTTTTCCTAATTTTAGAATTTCGGTTAACGATTTACGAGAATCCGACAGCCGGATTTCTCTTGGTTCTGCCCTAGAACCTTTAAATTAAAGAATTGGTGCAAATGATGAAGTTTTGGTTAAATTGGAGAAGAAATAGAAATGTTGATTTATGAGAATAGGACATTGGAATCACATTTAAATTCCGGATTGTTATTCACGAATTATAATTGTATACAGGGCGACGTGCCGAGCTACTGCTCGACGTAGGAAACCGGTAGTGTGGTCGCCTAAATAGTACTGTGAGTGGACATTTATTTTAAATTAATTGTGCATGCAGTATATTATTATTTTCCGATTGAGGCTTAATTTATTATTTGAATTATTGAGTTTTATGATTTTATGTGCTTGATTTCTTGAGATTTATTATGCTCTATGAGTTACGAGATTATTAGTGGATTTCCTTCCCGAGGGCTTTTAGTAGATTTTTGAAATAGTTATTTATGAGTTATTGAGTTGGAAATGATTTTCGGGAAGTGATTAATTTAGAAAATACTATGAGAATTATTGATTTTGATTATCAATTTATATGATGATATACGAATACGAATGATTTATCAAATATTAGAGCACGATGGAATTATCGAGATTTCTTAAGTTTTGAGCTCCGCATTTATCAGCTTTGAAGTTATATTGAGATTCTTTCCGAAAGCATTTATTGATTTACCGAGGATTTATGCTTTCGGTGAATTATTGATGATTTATTGAAGTAATATCGGGGTTCTTTCTGGAAGCAATGATTTGAAAGATTTTGATTCCAGTTTATTGAGGAGGTAAATAAGTTAGCGCATGCATGCATTACCTGGTCAGCAGTCCCCTCCAGGTAAGTCTGGTCGGCAGTCCCCTCCAGACAATATTCTGGTCGGCAGTCCCCTCCAGAATATTCCGGTCGGCAGTCCCCTCTAACTACCTATGGTTAGTCGGCAGTCCCCTCTAACCATTACGTCCTCGTCCGGTCGACAGTCCCCTCTGATGCGTCACTGGTCAGCAGTCCCCTCCAGGTGGCATGAGATGACTAATCGGCAGTCCCCTTTAGTCATTGTCCATTTTGAGATATGATTTGAGATATGAGTAATTTAACGAGAGGTTCGAAATTTCATTATGTATTTGTGGGATTTGAGATTTTAAAGAGATTTCGAGATGATCAAGATTACATAATTGAGATTTCAATAAAGATGATGTGTTAAGAGTGTTTTTAAGGTTTTTACTACATGCGAGGTTTTAGCGAATAACTTGGGAAAGCATTAAGTTTCACTTGTTCATTCGAAATTACTTATTTTTCGTCCACTCACTCTAACGGTTTTCAAATGTTTTTCCCCTGGGCCCTTCGGTTTCAAATGCCAAGTTTGCAGGTCAGTTTAGCTTGAGGTCGAGCGTACTTGAGGTTGAGGCATAGCTGTCATAGCTTCCGCATTATAGAAGTACCGGTTCTTTATCTTGTATTCTATCTTCTTGTACGCCTATGCATTAGATTGCTCTGATAACCTATGTGATTAATATTCTTAAGTTCAAAATTGTTTGTAAATTGGGAGATGTTGTGATTTAGGGAGCAGGGTGGCTCCAGAAGATTAATGGTGGATTATTTTAGAAGTATAAATGTCTTTCTACAGGTTTTGGGTAGTCCACTTTTAGAGGAAGTTTCGCCAAATTTTTAGTATAATTTCTTCTAAGGTAGACCCCGCAGGGCCACTTTGGATTTCAAGGTGAAATCCAGGGCGGGTCCTGTCAATTTGACCCTCTAATATAAATCTATGGAGAATGCACTAGACTCATGGTTGATTATTGTAATTTTCTCCACTATCCCATACATATCTAAAACAAAACGACCATGCATGTTCATTTCAAGCTTCTATGGAAACAAGTAGGAGAGAATCAGTTTAGGGACAACGACACCTAAATGCAATGAAAATAATACTTGGAAAACATATTTATACGAGATGATGAACAAACATGGTATTGTTGCCTACGCTAACCAAGAGTCGACAATTCATTGAAAAAGTGCTAGCACCTCTGTTACTCATATATGGAGGATGAACTTCCAAAAAAAAAAAAAAATCGCTGCAATTCCAAATCTTCAAAAACTGAAGGAGATCCAACTATTGATTTTTGAAAGTATGAATAGAATCTAAAAAAACTTCATAAATGAAAATGAACAAGTACAACAAAAAAAATATCAAAACTACTACATTGTGGTTCGATCTAGCTGGTTGAACTGCTTCCATTTAGTATCATTCAATACTGCTCCCAAATTTTGACTTGATTTTTCTTTAAGTCTCAGGATCTAACTAAAGGGAGTTTCTATTCATACCTCCAAAATTGGTATTTGGACCTCTCACTTTTTCCAAGTAATAGTTGACTTTGTCAACTAATGTCAAATTACCAATAAAGACACAAATAAGGGGAAAAAAAAAAAAAACCTCTTCTTATCTCTACGAACTGTAATAGTCTTCAATTTGGGAAAAATTTTCTCTTCCAATGTAAACCCTAAATTGGCGATATGTTATTTAACGTTGAAGTCAAAATTTTCTGAATTTGATTTTGCCTTCGTAAAGTGATAGACTTCCTTGCTCACATAGCTGACAATTTACAAGATCTATCATTGCACTATAAAAAAAATAATAATAATAAAAGGAGAGAAAATGGGAAATACAAAGACACCTTAGTTGATGAAGCCTTACTCATTCTAAATGCAATCAAACATGTGAACGAGCAGCGACAAAAAGCAGTACTTCAGCACGTTTATATGACAAACCCAGCAATGGGTAGTTGTCCACAAGATCTTCCCGCACATCATCAGTGCAGAGCAATTTTATGTGGAACTATTCTATAGATATGATGAAAAATTCGACCCTCTGATATAAATCTATGGAGAATGCACTAGACTCATGGTTGATTATTGTAATTTTCTACACTATCCCATACATATCTAAAACAAAAGGACCATGCATGTTCATTTCAAGCTGCCATGGAAACAAGTAGGAGCGAGAATCAGTTTAGGGACAACGACACCTAAATGCAATGAAAATAATATTTGGAAAACATATTTGTACGAGATGATGAACAAACATGGTATTGTTACCTACGCTATCCAAGAGTTGACAATTCATTGAAAAAGTGCTAGCACCTCTGTTACTCGTATACGGAGGATGAACTTCCAAAAAAAAAAAAAAATCGCTGCAATTCCAAATCTTCAAAAACTGAAGGAGATCCAACTATTGATTTTTGAAAGTATGAATAGAATCTAAAAAAACTTCATAAATGAAAATGAACAAGTACAACAAAAAAAATATCAAAACTACTACAATGTGGTTCGATCTAGCTGGTTGAACTGCTTCCCTTTAGTATCATTCAATACTGCTCCCAAATTTTGACTTGATTTTTCTTTATGTCTCAGGATCTAACTATTTGATAAAATATCCGAATAATACAAGTATATATTTTTCGCATACTATAAACGTCATGTTTATTACTAACTATGGTTTTAATCAACTATATCATGTATCTAATTGAAAAACTATATCATGTATATAATCGAAAAAATCATATCAGTAATGTATTAAAATATTTTAATCTGTAGATTATTCAAAGAAAATGATTGTAGCCTATTATTTTTAAGGAAGTCCATCGAAAGAAAATTTGCACACAATAGTCCACCATCTTAATTTGGACGTAAATAACTGGGCAATTGTAGAACAAATCCTCCCCAAGATATTGATTAATTCTTGGTCAGAAAATGCTGATCGAGACATTTGGCAATAATACAATTTTTATTTTTACAATTAAGCTTCTTAACACACTCTCGTTCCACCATTTTTTTTGTATACATTCCTCAGCAAGTGGGGGACCGTTTTGGCTCTTATAAATGCAGCCGAGAGGCTTTATAGTCTTCACAAGCATTTAAAGTTTTTTCTTTATTCTCAACTGTGCTGAAAGGTGAGTACTTCAATTTTCTCCAAATTTGGTTGGAGATAAATGATATAGGTAAGTGTTGGTTGGTTGCTATTACGTCCACATTAAACAAGAGTATGACGTAATACCAAAACCCCATAAATTAATGAAAATGAACAAGTACAACAAAAAGAATATAAAAGCTACTACAATGTGGTTCGATCTAGTTGGTTGAACTGTTTCTGTTTAATATCATACAATACTGCTCCCAAATACATGAATTTTGGAAATGATTTTGGTACTTCATCACATGGGTTGTATGTATGTTGATCTCTTTCCACATGCAATCCATATATCGAATATTGTGAAATTACTCAATATGGTGTTTCATTTTATGAAGCATACGACATTTGAGATGAAGCAAAGAAAAGGAATTATGTTGTTGTTGGAGCGTTCAACTTTGTAGCAGATAAAAGCAAAAATGTTTTTTGTTGTATTCAATTTTTTTTTGGACGTTTTGTATTCAACTTGACTGCAAAAAAAAAAAAATCAAAATTTCATATTTCTTCATGAAAGTGTGAAGTAAAAAAATCATTGTTGGTGATATACAAATTTCACAGAAATTTAAGAGAAATTTTGGACAAAATTTCGGTGTAAATTTTTAAATATATTTTTTATCTGTAGATATTTCGGAAATTAAGACTTTCACGGAAATGTAAGGAAAATTTCAAAAAATTTCGGGAAACTCCTCACGAAAATGATATAACATATAGATTTTGTTTCGGTACTTCAAAATTACGGAAATTTCGATGGAAATTTCGGCAGTTTTCGGAGAAATTTGAAACCTTAGATATTTCTATGTGTTCTGCAAAGATCACAGTATCATCACCGGTATCACAAACAATTTGAGCCATTATCTTCGATCAGTAAGAATTATTAAAGTAGCCGACAATTTGTAGCGTGTATGTTGCAAGCAGTGGAACACATATACTATAAGATAAAATAGTCGTGACAAACTGGATCCGGTAATAGAAGGTAAAGAGGTCGTATTGAAATGGCTATGTTTCTAATTCTATGAATTTCAACAACTGGGTCATATGCCATCATCAGTGAAAAATGAGATGATAACGCGAAAAACCTTCACATCATAAAATCAAGCACAAATTCCATTCAAAATTTTACATGATAACATGAAGCAAGCAATATTAATTGCAGAATCACCTAACGAATCAAATTCAAGGAGCATACACTACAATCATAAAGGCATTAGCTTTTCCACAAATAGTAACACTTTTGGAAGTAATCAACCATTTATTTGTCGACTTTGGCCACAGTACAGAACACTTCATAACGACCACAAATCTCATGGAGTCGTCTGCCAATTCCACCTTGTATAAGCCACCATAAACATTAAGATTTGTTCACTTAACCTCAGCCAAAATGAAAACTTTGCTACATTTCTTCCTTTCCTTGATCACACTCTGGGTCAGTATCATCATCCCAGCAGTTCACAGCCAGTGTATTAAAGACCAGCAACTATCATTGCTCCAATTCAAGAAAAGCCTCGTGTTCGCTGCTGATTTCGGTCCTTCCACCAAGATTGTTTCTTGGAATGCAAGTACTGATTGTTGTTCCTGGGTCGGCGTCACTTGCAGCCGTAATGGGCGTGTTCTGGGTCTTGACATAAGCAGCCAAGGTATCTCAGCTGGAATTGACAATGCCAGCAGTCTCTTCCATCTTCATTATCTTCAAAGCCTCAATCTGGCGGACAACCAACTTGGCAATTACTCTCAATCAATTCCATCCGCCATAGGAGATCTCCTGAACTTGAGGTATCTGAATTTATCTCTTAATGATTATTCAGGGCAAATTCCCATCCAGATTTCTCGCTTGAGGAGGTTAGTAGTTCTTGATTTTTCTAACAATTATGGTGGGTTAAACCTTGGTAGTCCAAATTTACCCATGTTGGTTCACGACTTCACAGAGCTTAGAGAGTTATATCTTGATGGTGTCCTAATATCAGAACAGGGGATCAGTGAGTGGGGCCGAGCCATATCATCTTCCATTCCCAACCTCAGGGTCCTGAGCATGTTCAATTGTCATCTCTCAGGCCCTTTTCTCGAGTCTCTTGCCAAGCTTCAGTATCTATCTGTAATTAGTTTGCCATTGAACAATATCTCTGCGCCAGTTCCAGGATTCTTTGCCAACTTTTCATACTTGACTGTCCTGAGTCTCCAGAGATGCTCATTGCATGGAACATTTCCCAAAGAGATCTTTCAGTTACCTTGTCTACAAAGTATTGACCTTTCCTTGAATGACCAACTTGATGGTTCCTTGCCAGAATTCCCAAGGAATGCATCTCTTCAGTACCTGGATCTAACCGGGACAAATTTTTCAGGGTTATTACCAAATTCTATTGGCAACCTCAAAATGCTGTCCACCATACATATTCAAGGCTGCAATTTCACCGGACCGATCCCCAAGTCAATGACAAACCTTACACAATTGATTTATTTGTTGATGTCTTATAACAATTTGGAAGGTTCAATTCCGTCATTCAGTTGGGCCAAGAATGTTGTCAGCATAGACCTTTCCCACAATGGTCTAACAGGTACTATTAGTTCCACCCACTGGAGAAACCTTACTAAGCTATCTTATCTCAGTTTGGGATCCAATAAGCTCAATGGGAATATCCAAGCATCTCTGTTTTCTATTCCCCTATTGTCTAGTCTAGATCTTTCCAGCAACCAATTCTCTGGTCCATTCCCTGAAATTTCAAATGTGTCTTCCCACTTGCTGAATGGTCCTTATCTTGATCTTTATTTGAGTAGCAACAATCTCCAAGGGCCACTACCTATGTCTCTCTTTTGTTTGCTACGTCTCACCACTCTAGATCTTTCTTCAAATAATTTAAGTGGCTCGTTTCCTCTTGATCGTCTACACCAACTGAGAAATCTTTCTATGCTTGATCTTTCACACAATAACTTGTTTCTTACCCATGATTATACCAATTTCTCATATTCCTCATCTTCTCAACTCGGTGACTTGAGGTTGGTGTCATTGAAATTGAGAACATTTCCTAATTTCTTGAGAAATCAATCTTACTTGTACAGTTTGGACCTTTCAGATAACCAGATAAATGGCAAGATACCCATCTGGATTTGGAGTCTTAGTGATCTTAGTTACCTAAATCTTTCTTGCAACTCCCTAGATTCTCTAGAAGTTCCTTCAAACAATCTCGGTAACTTAAGGTACCTTGACCTCCATTCCAACCAGTTTCATGGGCAAATCCCAATTTTTCCAACACCTTTCAGTGCCTATTATCTAGATTTCTCAAGGAATTATTTCAGCTCTATCATATCGAGTACCATTGGAGATATGTTTCTTGAAGCTGGATTCTTGTCGCTTTCGAGCAATAACCTCAGTGGAATCATTCCAGAATCATTATGCAATTCAGAATCTCTTGAGGTTCTTGATCTGTCCAATAATTCTCTGAGTGGCACGATTCCCCAGTGTTTAGCTACAATGAAGACGCTTGCAGTACTCAATGTAAGGAGAAACAATCTTACATATGTTAATGAATTCTCTCAGAATTGCAGTTTAAAAACTCTGGACATCAGTGGAAATCAGATTCAAGGCCAGTTTCTAAAATCTCTTGTCAACTGCACCCAGTTAGAGGTTTTAAACCTCGGAAACAATCTGATAACTGAACCATTTCCATGCTTTTTGAGGAACACATCCACCTTGCGTATCCTTGTCTTGAGATCCAATAAATTCTATGGGCATATTGGATGTCACAAGACTGATGGCACTTGGCCAGTACTTCAAATCATAGACCTAGCTCACAACAATTTTAGTGGTGAAGTACCTGGAACAACTTTGACAACTTGGCAGGCGATGAGGACTAGCAAAGATAATACCCCATGGAAGATCGATTGCCTTTCCTGTGCCAATGAATATTATCATCAAGAAATCACGGTTACCGCCAGAGGTTTAGAGATGCACCTAGTGAATGTTTTAAATATCTTCACCTCCATTGACTTCTCGTGCAACAAGTTCAAAGGATCAATACCGAAGGAAATTGGAGAACTCAAATCATTATATGCCCTCAACTTGTCCAACAATGCTTTCACAGGTGCAGTTCCATCATCATTAAGTAACTTGAGTGAGCTAGAGTCTTTGGACCTCTCGAAAAACAAACTGAACGGTCAAATCCCACCGGAGCTTACAAAACTCACTTTCCTTGCATTCTTGAATCTCTCATATAATCAATTGGACGGGAGGATACCAAGCGGTGCTCAATTTTCAACATTTGATGCAGCTTCCTTCGAAGGCAACAAAGGATTATGGGGGCCTCCTTTAACAGCAGATAATAACACAGGGTTCTCACCACCAAAGCAGGAAGGCAACCATTCAAATCCAGGACATGAGATTGATTGGGATATTATCTGTCCTGAAATTGGATTTACTTGTGGGTTTGGCATTGTCATCGGGTCACTTTTGTTTTGCAAGAGATGGAGGAAATGGTATTACAGAGCTATGTATAACATGCTTCTAAAGATATTCCCTCAGCTGGAACAAAGATTTGGTCATCACAGGAGACATGTTTATGTACATCAGAGATACTGGAGACGTTGAAATGGTTGTGAAGAGCAATGCACCTGACTTCTTGTTGGCCTCGGTTTTCTAATAAGCACTGAGATCTGTGCTCTGTTTCTGTGTATTTTCCTGTAAGTTGGACTCACTCTTTCAATTTGTAACACATAATAAATAAACTTGTGGCAAACTTGCTCAATATTTGCCTGTGATGTGTGAAAAGAATGTGCTCGAACTGTCATATTTGTAACTTGTTTTCCTATGTGTGTTTTGAAGTTGTATTGAATTACAGTGAACTCCAGACTTAATAGATATTCTAATTCTAAAAAAGCTGGTGAAGAAGAACTGGCGGAATGACATTGAGGTCTGGGGCTAAGAGAGCCGTTGCAGATGTCAAAATTGTATGAACTGATATTCAATCATCCATTTAACAATATACATAGCTCTCTTATTATAGTCTCTGAAAAATTGCGTCTAGCATAAACAGATTTAGAAAGCAGGCTTTAATGTCGAACTATATAAGTATTGAAATTACTAAAGAATGTCCAGTTAATTACTTTCGAAAAATTACTAAAAGTGCCCCTCTCGATCAGAAACAAGCAAATATCGTTTTGCTTCAAATTATTGTTTAAAATTGTTTATCCTTATAATTGGCCTGGAGTCGTAGAGACGGACATGAGACTAATGAGAGGGGTCATGAGCATTTTCATTCTCAAACAAGTAGAAATGAAATTCATAGTAATACAATTGAAGCTTCTTGGGATAAAAGAAAGTCTCTATAGAATTTAACAACACTTTTACCCCAATTAAGTATGGGTGAAATTGATGAGTACTCTCAGTATTACAATAATGAAGCAATTTACAAGACCTTCATGGCATCAAGACTTGGTCACTGGTCACAGTTCAAGCAAGCGTCAATATGACACCATCTCAAAATGAAATAGGAGAAATACCGAGCGTCTGAACTAGCTTAGTTATATCCATGGATATGTCAGCTGGAGACATAACTCCACGATCAACCTGAAGATGAACATGACAGTAAAATATTGTCAGGTACAGAGATACTGTATTAAATTGGCTACTAAGGCAACATAAAGAACAAGGTTCTTTAATCAACAAAAGCTTTATTTATTCCTAACCCTTATTCGAACACCCCACCCCCCCCCAAAAAAAAAAAAAAAAAAAAAAAAACACAAAAACCACAAAAAATGATAGGCTTTCGTTGGTGAGCATACACAACAGATCATTATCCTATTAATTGGTAGAAAAAGGAGAAAGCATATGGCTGGACATTGTAGTTGCAAGTTTTGATCATATAGGAGATGGATGTCCAGACAAGGGCAAAGTGAAAACAAGTCAGAATGCAACATGAAACTGATGGGTCATGTATTAGTAATTCTGATATAAAGGTGTTGAAGTTGAATGCCAGTATCTCAAACATAATTGAACACTAGAAAATGTAGCAAAGTATCATACCGATGATGCAGATACAGATTTAATTAATGAGAGGTTGTATCCCCTTATATCAGCAACCGTCTCAGCCATTTGTACACGGGATACCCTGTCAGGTCCACCAACATTCAGTAGCAATTTTCTTTGCTTAGCCTCTGCAAAAATTTCCATGAATATCAGTACAATGAAGACACAAGTGAAAGTACTTCTCAATAGGAAGTAGAAAATAACAGTAGTCTAGTGATAGCCCATGAAAAACACATTTAACCAAAAAGAAACATATTGCAGGCATGAGTTTACAAGCTTCATACCTGATATCCATGTCTTGGACAAAGCAAGTATGATTGCTACGACATCCTTTACATACACAGGGCATCGAAACTCATCATGAAAGAATTCCGTTGTATTCCCTTTGGAGAGGACTCCATCAACCCACTACATCAATTGCAGGTATCACTAATTTGAACAAAGTAAAGTAGCCTAGATCCAAGTTCAATCTTTCATAAGGCCTCCAAACTAATCTGCCAACAAAGTGGCAATAGTACAATTTTAATGTCTGTTTTCTCTTTTGCAAACCTGAATCGGAAGAGATTTTGAAACCGGTGAGATTGTCTGTGGCCCAAAGATGATACTGCTTCTCAAAATTGCAAAGTTTGAGCATTTCTCAGTAATGAACTGCTCAGCTGCCACTTTGGATTTCCCATAAACATTTACTGGAACAACTTCATCATCTTCCTTGTAAAAAGACTTCACCCCTTCATAAACTGATGGGAATTCACATCAGTCCCCATCTACAAATAGCTATTTAGCAATTTGTATCCAAAAATTTGTACGCTCAAGTTAATTCATACAACAATTTGTATTGTCCTTTCCTTTATCTTATTTACCTCAACTGTAGACCAACAGGGGTCGTTAACAATAAAAAGTAAATATTAAATAATGTAATTAAAAGTCTAAATATCTATCTCAAGTACTTGAGAAAGTTTATTTGATGGCAAAAGCTAAGTAATAACTATGTGCCATTGTAGTTCTTACCACTTTCTCTTGTTTGCTTTTATTGATCCATCTTTACCGAGTTACTGAACTAGGAATATGAACAAATTACAGTATATGAAACAATTAAGAGTCACTTACCTTGATCAGTTGACAAATGGATCAGAAGATAATTACTCTCTTCTAAGCTCGATAACCAATTAACAAGAGAAGATGGCACATTAACTGACATAGCTGCAGCAGGATCCATTTCACAGGCACGAGGAACCGAAAGTGCAGCACAGTTTACTACCACATCAGGCTGGGAATTCAAATCAATACACCTCTCAGCGCTTAAAAGTTATTTACTTGAACAACAATATCAAATCGCATACCAGAAGAAAAATACCTTTAGCACTTGAGATATTGTAGGTTTCCCTAAACAACTAATGGAGTATTGTGCACATCTCAACTCAAAATTGAACAGAAGGATAGCAATCATCCATATAAAAAGAAAACAAACCCCATGCAAGCTAGATCATTGCAGTTAAGGTACATACATCAGGTTGTGAATTCACCTGAATACACCTCTCAGCACTTAAGAGTTGCTTACTTGATTGTTTTAGCATGTTCAGAGATTTTAAGTTCCCTTGAGCACATTACAGAACCATACTAATGCACACGGCTCAACTCTGAAAAATGGAACCAAAGAGTAGCAATTATGTAATACAACAACAAAACAAAACCCATTAAAGCTAGTACATTGCAGTTAAGGAACAAACCCAACAGCTGAACAGGGCAGTATGGCATTCAAAAAATTCAAACCCAGTAAACAAAATTGATCTTTCCACAAAACCCATTACTTCAAATCATAGCACCAACATTATAAAATCACTAATCACAATCAACATATACAAGAAATTGCTTAATGGGGTGAGAACTGACCGGACCAAACTGATGAGAAATGGCTTCAAATCCATTGCCAGACTTCAAATCCACAGAGAAAGGCATCACGCTAGGAAATGCATTGAGCAAAGCTTGGGGTGGAGGACTTGAGTGGTGGGTAAATGCCAGATCACAAGGAGTGGTTTCTTGAATCTCTGAAAAGCCTTGCAATACATGCTGTCCCAAGTAACCTGTTCCTCCAAGTATCAAAACTCTCTTCCTACTCATCCTATTTGCTCTGTGTGTGGAAATGTGGGAGATTTGGGAGTGAATCTGATTTGGGTTTTGTTTGGTGCGGTTGGAAGAGGTTCAGATCGAATGGGTTTAGGGGTTATGAGGAAATTTCTGTTGTCAGTGTCGCTTGTTTGAGAGATCCATTAGTTTCCGGTGTGTTCCACGCATTTGATTTTAGAGCCAAAGATAACAAAAAATCATGTGTGCCAAAGAGCTCCGTTTTGGAAGTTTTTTGAGTGTTTGGAATATACACACTTTATTTAGAATTGGTACACTTACTCTCATTCAATTTAATTGATCCGGTATGCCCAATTTTTTGATGTATTGATTTTCACTGTGGTTTGAAAATTACTAGTCTCTTGACATAAGATAGTAAGGTTGGATTTGATTCTATCCATTCAATTTTTAAGTACTAACCACAAACTGAACCAATGCTTTTGATTTTTCATTCAAAAAAGTGCAACGAAAATTTAATTAAACCGACATACTAGTTTGGTTTGGAAACCATACCCTAAAACTTACAATTTGGTTTGTGTTGTAAATATTATTATCTATGTAGATGTCCATGTAAATACTCATTAGTTATGTACTTTGATGTAAACCCTACCTCTATATAAAGGAGACTAATAAGACTGAATGATAATATTTCTACCTCCCCTCTAACTATTCTCTCTACTTTATAACACGTTATCAACACGCTCCGCTCTATTGGTTTTCTTGCTTTCTTATACACTCCATGATGATCAAACAATTCTATGGTGCAGCGTTATTGCCTGTGACCAATAACTTGATCTATGAGTATTTTATTACTCCCTTTCAATTCACCGACGAAAGTGTTTGTAACAACTCCTATGATCTGTCATTGATCGTCATGATCCATTCGCTGGTTATATGTTTTAATAAACTTTCATGTATATATGTGCTTCTTTTCTTTATAATCCGAAATCATAAGGGAATTTTGTTTGTGTATGACTGTATGAATACATCTTAATTAAGGTCAAAAGGGTGTAAGAATTCTATATATGTTTGTCTCAATACTGTGCCCCATAACTTTTGATTTCTGATTATGGTATTTTTTTTTTCATTCGACAATTATACCTCCTATTCTTTTCCCTGCTTTGTGCGGCACGACTTCATAATTATTCTCATATGTTGGTATGCCTATGTGTTTACAACAAAAGGCTACTGGGTGATAGTTTCTTCAATTTGATTTACAGCAAAGTGGATCTGTATCATTCAATATATAATTCTTGGCCTTATAGCACTGTTAGTAGTCTCCAGATATCATTATTATGATTACACATTATCTTGTAGGGTATAGGCAATTTTAATGATATTTACATATGGTCAAAATTTGTCTTGCTTCCATTTTGCATTATCTTTGAAAGTTCATATTTCTATCTTTTAATTGAAAGATATCATTTGATACACCTTCTTCATCCATTCGATTGGCAAAGTGTGAACTCACACCCATATCTAGTTGGGAATTTTGTAGTAATTATAATCAATCGAGACTTGAAGTCTCTTGATTCGATTACAGAGGGTCTGAAGTCCCTCAAGACTTGCAAAATGATAAAATTGCAACATGATGTTCGTCAAAGTTTATGCAATTAACGAGGGCCAGAAGATCCTCGTACCTATAAAATTGAGTATATGAACTCCCATATTTTTGATCCCCAATATAAGAGGGCTGGAAGTTCCTCAAATAATTTTAGAATTGGGGTTCCCTCCTCCACACAACAATGTGAATTTGAAGTTCTTCACCTTATTTTGATATTATGTTCTTGTGCAATTAGAGGAGAGAAACAATATTATCATATTTGTAAAGTTCAGCAGACCAGAAGTTCTGTGTACTTTATTCATTTACGGAACCAGAAGTTTCCACTATTTATTTGTTTATTTCTCACTATGCCAAAAAGGCCTTCAGACGACAGAACTGTTCTGTCGTCTGAACGAACAAAAATATGTCGTCTAGTACGGTGTCGTCTCTTGGGGGCATCAGACGACAGAAGTGTTCTGTCGTCTGATTTTTCAGACGACATAAAAAAATAAAAGTCTTGTGTTGTCTGATGAGTTTTGCATTTTGGGAACATTGTGATCTGTATCTTTAAAAGCATTCAAACAACATTTTTGTATTGTCTGATAAACAAAACAACCACAGACTTTTGTAAATACTATTGTGTCTTCTAGCATACAACAACAATTAAATGTTGTGCAAATTGACTTTAAACAACAATTATCTGTGGTCGTAAAGTGCATCAGAGGACAATTAAGTGTCGTTCAAGGGTAGGTTTATATGACATTTAAGTGTTATGTGAAAGGTTTTGAAATTGTACTTATGTGATGTTGGGAAATGGTTTAGACAATAGATATCATATTATTTCTGTTATGTCAGTCTCATTACAATGACAATTTACTGTCGTTTGAGGTTATTAAGACGACAAATATTTGTGGTCTGAATATAAAAAGGACCACTAATAGTACGTGTTTTATATTATCTGTGATCAAGTCCAACCACACTTATTTGTTGTTGTTATACTCTTTAGCCAACAATTCCATCTAACTTATGTTGTTGTTTTGCCATTTAGACTACAATTTTCTGTCGTCCCACTGCCAAAAAGACAATAGACTTCTAATTGGTTTTTGTGTTGCTTTTGTGCAGCTGCAACCACACATTAGTGTGCTTTTGTTGTATCTTGCAATTTGAGATAACATATATTAGTAGTCCTCTGTTACAATTGGTATGCATGCATTTTGGAAATTAAAATTGTCCATTCATGAAACCATAAAATCCACATCCAAAATCATTCATTGCAATTTCCATTAATCCACCATTGTCTCATGTACACAAACCTAATCATGAACATCAGTTCAAAATAACTCATATCTACTAATCTGCAGACAAGTTCAAATGCTTAATGAATGAAAAATTTCTACAAGACACAAGTTAATAAAGGAACTAGCTAGGTGTACTGCTGTACCAGTTTCACAATCTGATCATGAATGGAATCACCCGAATCATAGAAGTGGTCATAGAAAACGGAATGGCCAGTAAGCCTGCAGAGACACAAACTTGCTGACCCATTGGCGTTCCACCATAAACAACAGCCACCTTTGCTCCATTCTAATAAGCAAACTTCTTAGCTTCCTTATATATCTGCCACAGAAAACATTTTATAGCATCAAGCCCCGAAAAAAATCAACAACAAAACTACAACACATCAACACCTCAAAGTCATCGAAATATGAGAACCTCATTAGCCAACTCTCTCGTCAATTAAGATGCCAATCTTGCAAAAATGAACTAATATAACATGACCAAGCATACTTGGGGTACTCATGTATTTATATTTAGCAAGTGTGAGAAGTAGTTCAGTAGCTGGTCTTATTGCCATGGCTTCAGAAATTTAAAGCAAAAAAAGAAAAGAAAAAAAAGTGAAGTTACTGATAACAAAATAAAAGAAAATGATAATTAGGGGCAAAACCACTACCTCCCCACAAGAGCACCAAGATGTTGATCTAACTCTGTGCGATACTTGTGTAGATAAGTATTTAATTCATCAGTTCCATCCTAAATTCCTATGAGATAAATCCACAAGATAAGAAAATATTTAGCATTCTAGTACCATGAATTTTCAAGGTAATAATTAAAGGAAGGAAGACAAAATTTCTGCAAAGAAGACCAAGTTAGGCGTAGTACTATCTTGTTTTCTGGTTTTATAGGAAAAGGTCACAAAGCTACTGACTTGTGTAGATACAGTAGCAGTCTTAGATCTCTGAAAGTGATGAGTAATTTGGCTCTTAATGGGATCTGACCGATGTCTAGAAATGGAACTAGGGAAATGATCAAAGACCTCCATACTTATGGGGTCCAATTTTCTTTCAACAATTGCAATGCCTATTGATGAAGGGATTTCTCTAGTTCAATTTATGGTCAAGGAAAATAAATGTGATATGAAATAGGCAAACCTTATAGGTAAGTATAAATTTAACCTGTCAACAACAAGAAATAAATAACAAAAAAATACGATCCAAGGAAATCAAGTTCTCCATCAAGGGACTCCACAAGCTCTTGTGGTATGGGTCTCATATGCTTGACAATTTTCTTGTCAGAGTCATATCTGTATGAATGCAAATAAGGTGCTAGGAATCAGTAATGAAAAAAAAACACCAAAAGTTCGAAGCCTTATCACTAAAGTAAGCTATTCTCATATTACTCACACTTGAGCATGCTGGAAAACTGCAGCTGCTTATCTGAAAGATCTGGGGTAATCTTCAAGCATTTGATTGCCCTTCTGCAATTTCAAAACTGATAAAGCCTGCAACCAAAAGTAGAAACATGAGACTTGATCTCAGTTCTAAAAGAACAAGAAAGCAAAACAAAATAAAAAATAAAGTTTCTAAATAAGCAAAATTTTATAAGAAAACAAAAATGACCCTATATGTCATTGCCCCCAAAAATTTAAGCTTGTCACCTGTCCACCTTCAGCATTATATCATGCAACTCACCACAGTATAATGTCTAGAAAATATAGATCAAGTGAAGTCCTTTACAATGTGTAAGGTTACATCAACACCCCTAAGTCACCAAAATCCGAGAACCTGACTAGCAGTCTATCTTGTCAATCAAGATGTTAGTCTTGCAGAAATGAACCAATATAACATGACAAGCATATTTGGGGTACTCATGTGCTTATATTCAGCAAGTGTCAGAAGTAGTTCACTAGCTGGTCTTACTCATAGCAAAGAACTAAATATCATAAAAGAAAGTTAAAAGTTTCTTTCGTATATGCGCAATCTTTCAATCTCATAGTAGATGATATTCATTCACAAAGAACACACTACGTAGTCCCTATATCTTTCACTTCATATCCATAAATTTAGCTGACCCTGCTATCATGAGGTGATTTAACAGCTTTAAAAATGTTTAGTTGAAATCAAACCGCTCATATCTCATGATCTGATGCTATCGACTCATGCTAAACAAGGGCTATCATGCTATCATGAGGAAATCCCACCCGAGTATATAATCACAGTAGATTATGGAGAAAATCTAGCACCTCCTTTCATCCAAAAGATAAATAAATAAATAAATAAATATACACAAAATGTCATCTTCCAGAAAATTACTTAATGATATTGATAAAAATAAAATATGAATGGGAAAATATTCTCCTTCTTCAACAAAGCTAGCTATCATACAAATGCATTAATGTATTACAGGAGGATCTTTCCCTAATAGTAGCAATTGTTCCCTCCAAACAGGCATATTGGATCAAAAATGAAGATAAAGTTGCAACCTTGACCAACCTGATTGAATATATAAGCTAGGTACGTTGCAGTGTACGTAGATAGCTAGATTACGTATGCGTCCGCATTGGGAGGCGTGCAGAGAAGAAACCCTAGAAATTTGGGAGCTGAGAGATGTCTCTCTGAAGAGGAAGATTAATGTTGGTGAGGATTTAGAGTGGCCGGGGACATTTGTGCTGCAAATTCGGTTAGAGAAAGAGAGGGAGGGAACGCTGCCGGGTATACCGCAAACCCCACGCTTTTATAGCCGTTGAATCTATGCTCATTCTTTTCTTTACCAAACCCAAAAAAAACAACCTTCATCATTGACAATAATTCTAACTTTCTAAGGGGCGAGAATTATATACTCACAATTATCAAGAATTAAGTAGGTCATCAATTGGACTCATTTCGACCCCGATTTGCACCTCTTCAAATCGGTTATGTTACAATGTCCTAAGGATACGTGAGGCATATTTTAGTAACCATAAGTAAAGTACATTTAGGTAAAGACAGACAGAAAAACATGAAATATATATATATGTGTGTGTGTGTGTGTGTGTGTGTGTGAGGTTAAATAGTCAAAACACTAATCTTTATAATAGAGAAACAAACCAACAAAGTCTTGTAAATGTTTTCAGCAGGTTTTCTTTAACTTTTCTTATTGGTTAAAATATGACATGCCATTGTCAAATGTCAAGTAAGAATCCGGACCTATAAAGAACATTACATTTCAAGGGAGATCATTCGAGGGGGTATGTTTAGCCTTGCGAGTGCTTTGGGATCGTTCAACTCATTTTGTAGTATCACCAACCCAAATTCAATCAGAGATAGCAGATACCTACGTTCATCTCTATTTATAGATAAGCTCTATATAATAATTTTCTATGCATTGTGCGACATTACTAACCTACCAAGATCCGAGCCACTTTTAAGAGAAGTCAAACCCCTGCTAGTATCTGAGATTCCCCTTGGAGCAACCATCTGCAACCCAATCCACAAATCAAATGAAAAGAAAACAAGTAAACCACATGCATGCACAAGGGTATTATTAGTACCATACCTGTGATGCCCATGGCCTTGGTGAAGAAGGATGATCTAAATTATGGGAAAGTCCAAGATGATCCATACTTTGAGTTAGAGTAGTATGTCGACCGAGACCATGAGTAACACCAACTGATGAAGAAGGCTGAAATCCAGTGGGACCAGGATCCCTGAGTCTTCCATAAGGATTGGTATCTGTTAGCACGGCTGAACTATTCCTCCTTCCAGAATTATTTACTGTGTTGGAGAAAAGGTTATCTCGTAACCTACCAGTAATATTGTACAAAGCATCTTGCACACTTGAAAAATTTCTTGACACCTGTAAAACAGATTATAACTAAACGTATATAACTAAACGTATGAAAAGCTTGCAGGTTCATTTTAACAACTTCAGGCCACCAAATATTACAAAATGCACTCAATGGAACTAAATAAAAGCTAATGCAAATTCACCTGTACAACTTCGTCATTCTCTACGGCACACTTCGGGACCTGGACACCACCTATTATCCGTATACCGGTACCAGTTACCTTCCGAATCTATGAAACTATTACACCCCCTTTTCCGAGCAAACAACCAACTTGGCTTGTCGGGACAACAAGGCGTGCAATAAGAGGTGACCCTTTGGAGCTCGAGTCTTGCCTCTTTTCAATGCCTGCCTCTACAGACCTTGAGAAGACAAGAACAAGACCTTTTTGTGCTGGAGAGTAGCGGGACTCAGGATTCTAGGTAAGATGAAACCAATATAAAACATATTACTAACAGATATGACAGTCCATGAGCAGTTTAGCACATACAGAAATGAGAACAGAAAATGATGACAAGTTGCAAAATGACAAACCTCTTATGCAGTAACAGTAATTAATCTTTCATCACACTCGGCCACAGATCCTCCAACACTTATAGTAGCACCAGTCTCATTCTGAAGAGCCTTGACAATGGCACCCCCTTTTCCAATGACACCCCCAACCCTATCATTGGCGCAAAGAATCTTAAAAGTAACTTCCTGCTGGAGTGTTCTTGTATCCAGTGTTGAGATCCTTTCAGCCTCTATTGATGGCAGACAAACTCCTGAAGCATAACTCATGGAGCTACTCGGCAAATTGGAAATCACTGAGTTCCTCTGTGAAAGGTGATCTACACGAATATCAGGTAAAGTTTCACGAGGAACTGTCTCAATAGGCCTACTTCTAGTCATCCTTGTCTTGTCAACTGGTGGACAATCTTGAAGATGGCCGGAGACAGCAACAAGTGCTTTCTTTACAGCCAAAATATCCCCTTCTATCTGCCACATCATTGAATCATTTTCAAGGGAAGAAAAAAAAACAGAATAACTGAACTATACCCCAATGGAAGCAAAGAATCATATTGCATGCAAACAGTCACCAAAGAGGCTAAACTATAACACATTACAAGGACTATTCTATTTTTATCTTCCATTACAAGTTACAACAATCCTGAAAGCAAGAGAAGTTACAAGGTCTAAATCCTTCCAAAAAAAAAAAAAAAAGCAGAGAGAGGAATAAAAGAAT
The DNA here is from genome assembly GCF_002994745.2 of Rosa chinensis. NCBI lineage: Eukaryota > Viridiplantae > Streptophyta > Magnoliopsida > Rosales > Rosaceae > Rosa > Rosa chinensis. Next base: position 46,574,060 of record NC_037088.1, on the reverse strand, counting down.
GACCGCATATCAGCTACCAGGTTTGTTCCACGTATTTAGTACCATGGTTGATATGCATAAATGATCTTAAAATCGAATTAATCATCAGATCATAGTGCAAGTGAAGAAGTATGCAAATGGCACACACTTAAGTTAGCAGAGTGCTTGGCAGGAGACAAAAGTGGTCCAAACTACCAAACTTTCTACCGGTCACTCACAGGTATCTTACTTCTCTTTTACCCCCAAACCGCTCTTCATTAATCAGAGCTGAAAAGGAGGGCTGCCTGGTGAACCCTACAATCTATAGGAGAGAGGAAAGTTAGGGGTATTATGATTTATGAACATAAGAATAAGCCTAAAACTACAATGTAAGAACTCGTCTCTACCTAGTTAAGGTAATTAGCTTAGTGAGAGCCTAGTATACACAGTGTCCTTAAATGAGTGAATAGGAGCACTGAAGTAAGTCTTTAAACAAAAAGCTCCCTTACTAAAGCTTATCTTAGGCTGTATGTAGTAAACAGGTATGTGTCATCTAAACAGTTCAGAACACATCATACAGAATCAAAAAGTCCTCTTTTAGTGTTTGGGGTTAAAAAGTAAAACACAACACAACCCAAAAGAGATCAAAATGTTACTAGACTTTTCTTCTGAGAGTCCTTGTGAAGTTGACACGTTAGTTTCCTCTAAGCTATCCAGATTCTCTACCTTACACCTTTTTATCCTGCAATGCAAGTCATAAAATCATATCTGAATGGCTCCAAATAGAACTTCGACTTATAGATTTACAGAGATTACAATATCTAATAGAAACTCATACTGCATCAAACACGACACAGAACAGAACATAACCTGATTGATTTTAGACCAACAATATAATTTTGACAAGAGCAACATAGCAATATTAGAGCTTAATCTGTTTAGAAACAATAACATGGCCCCAAATTACCTAGATTGATGTTGAGCTCTTCAAACTCGTCACCGTCCTCGAACATATCCACCTTGGTGTCTTCAGATGCTATCTTCTGATCCTTCTCCATTGGAACAAAACCTGTGAATTTGCAATCAATGAATCAATTAGCTCACTTAAATTTAGACCCAATTACCAAAAATCATTCAAAAGGCGATTGGCATTATCAAAATCAAATCTTGAATCTTTGCACCTAGAAACAAGAAGATTCCCAAATGAATTGCAGAACCTGGAACTACAGATAAAACCCTAAAATCGATCGAAGATAGAACCATAAAATCAAAGTTTTGGATAATAACTAACCCAAAATTTGTAGATAAAACCTTAAAATTGATTGAAGATTGAACCCAGTCGAGACCCTAAACTACAAAATGATTGAAACCCTAAATTGCTTACCAATATCCGAATTGAAAACAGCTCTTGCTGGAGAGCTCCATTAATCCGGACATGAAAGATGAAGTAGAGACTAAGAAGAAGAATCGAGAGGGTGAGAGGATGAAGGAGAGAGTGAGAATCGAGATATGAGAGAGCTCGGTGAGAAGGAGAGAGGCTGGTGTTTTGAGTCTTCCATGGTTTCGCGGGTTCTAGATCGAGCAGAGAGAGCTGAGTGAGGAGGACAGAGCGCGCGGGGTGGTGTTTGAGTATGTAGTCGTGGTCGAGCTGAATGAGAAGGAGAGAATGGCTTTGAGGTCTCTATGTCCAAAAGCACAGGTCAAAATACCTTGAAAAATTTTAAAACAAGCTCCACACTTAGACAACATTTAAATGTTGTCTGAATGTCACCATATTTTTTAGTCAACTAGGGCTAGGCTATTTGAGAGGGAAAAGGCTCAATCAATTTTTGGATATCCCTCCAAATTTGAGATAGGAAATCACCACCCTCTACAACTACACAAATGTGTTGTCTGAATGCTTACCATTTATCCAAATTTGAGATAGGAAATCACCACCTTCTACAACTACACAAATGTGTCGTCTGAATGTTCACCATTTTTCCAAATTAAACCAGTATGGTTTTAGTGTATATTCAGACAACAGAAAAAAAAATTATGTCGTCTGAAAAACTCAGACGACATAAAACAAAACTTATGTCGTCTGAAGTGTGTCGTCTGAAGGCCTTTTTGGCATAGTGTCTCTTCCCTACAATTTTCCTATTCTGCTATGTACTTTCATTACAATACTTATCCTTTAATTTTTTTTGTTATTCATATGGGCCAGCAACACTATATCTCGAACATATGAATTTCAAATGTAATATTTTTGAACCAGAAGTTCAAAATTTCATAGTAGAACATGAAGTTCTAACAATAAAACTCAAACCCGAAGCTTTGGGTATAAAAGTGAACTTGAAGCTTCACTTTAGTCACCTCGAGCCTGAAGTTTCGAAGACCAAATTTATTTGAACCCGAAGTTCAAATTACGAAATCTTAGAACTTGCAGTTTGTAGAAAAAAAAATTCGAACCTGAAGCTTCAATTACACATATGATTTATTCATAGTTTATTTGACTTTATGTCAACTCGAACTGGAAGTTGAATTTTCGTATGTCGATTGATACATTCTTTCTTTTATGCTTACTTAAAGCATTATTCTTATTGTTTTCTTACATTAATTACTATACCATAAGTTCACTCCACCTTAGAACCTGAAGTTCTAATTGTGCAGACTAGAGCCTAAAGTTTCAATCATATGGACAACTTATCGAACAACTTTAATCTGGGTCAACCTCAAACTTGAAGTTTTGAGAGAATTATATTGACACCAATTTAAAAGTAAGCAAATATTTAACCGTTGGTTTATGACGAATGGGTATGAGTATACCCTAAAATTTGTGATCGTGACTTTTGTAATTAAAAGAGATCAGAACCTGTAGCTCCTTGATCCTTAATTACATGAGGACCTGATGAAGTTCCTCAATGATCATACTAACTAGATGACCATCTAAAGTCCTTCACTCATAAGCTATGGTCATGAAGTTTAAACTCGACATTTCGAATATATCATTTTGGCCAGAAGTTCAAAATGCATTTGATGTTAATTTACATCAAACAACAATACAATAATTAAACGTCATGTTTTACCTATATAACACGAACCACAAGTTTCGTGTATATCCTATAAGATCCACTGTTCAATTCTTGCAAATTTGATTTGTGTCATCTTCAAACTTTATGTTTTGAGTGACTTTCAGGAAATGCAATTTTATCCATGGTGTCCAGAAAACATTACTAAGGCTTATGCTTATGAGGCTAATATAACAATCATCTAAGATCTTACATATATCTGATTGATGGCTCCAGAAGAGCACATATTATTGTCTCTTTGCATCCTGTGCCTCCAATATTATCAGAGATGTATAACCTCTCCCTCTCATGGATCTCATTGTATAATAAGAAAGCCGATTGACATGGTTATACCATGAAATGCCACCAAAAGTGGATCATGGCAAGAGAGAAATTAAGAGTCAATGTAAATATTGCCCCAACATCCACACATGTGAGGAAATTAAAAATTGGGTGTGTGTCGCCTATGGTACACTATATGGTGGATGTTTATCAAGTCATTTTCAAAATGGCACTAGTCAAATTAAATTGCATTGACTTGTAAGAACATTGAGATTATCACACATCGCTGACGTCTTTTGCTTACAATAAGCAAAGTTGAAAGCACTATTGTGTTATTCCTCAGATTTATTATAACCTCTTGAGTTCCCATTGAAACTAAATGTTTCTTAATCCGATTATCTAGGAACCTGATGCTCCTTAAGAGGTTGTTATAAATTGAAAAATTGAAACCTCAAGTTTCTTGGATCTCCAATTATATGTGGGCCTGAAGTCCCTCCTCTTTATGACTACACATTTATATGTGTGAGGTTCTCCATGTGATAAAGTTTTATGGATTGTAGTCTTCAACTCGAAATTTCGAGTATATCATTTTGGCCAGCAGTTCAAAATAAACTTGGTCCATTGCAATTGTTGATATTTCACAATTGATGTTTACTAAAGTTAAGATAACACTCATATCAGGAGTTGTAGATCTTGTTTTGTGGCTCCGAATGAACTACTATCATGTTACCTAATTTGAAGTATTGTCGCACTAAGTGCCTCAAATGTGGTTAGAGAATACTATTTGCTCTCAAATACACTATTTTGGCATGTGAAGTTGCGTGATCTTTTGTCTACCATGTTGCGTGGAATCACTTATAAGTTTTGATGACTGCTAACCTTACACACAAGGAAATTGTTTATTTACTGCATATTTGCGAGTTGTCACTTTAATGAGACAATCCTCCTGCCATGAGGGGGAGAAAGATTGTTCCTGAAGAACGACATGAATTGGTGTGAGATATTTATCCACCGTCTCATTTTGATTTTGGAAAATATCTAAGATAGTGATTTGATAAAAGATAGTGACAAAATTATATGCTAAATGCAAAGGCATCTGCCTGGGTTAAAGTCCCAGAGACCAACCATATTAATACAAACAATGTAGACTCCATTTGATTTGTGGGATGCAAGTGTATCCAATTGACATGATTCTCCTAAAGAGAATGTCATTAAACAATATCACAGCTCCTAATATGGCTACACAGACAAAGGGTGTAGGTACGCCATTAGGAAATGATGTCTTAGTGATACAATAATAAATCAATATGGTTGATGCTAATGGACCAAACATTTTTGACCTAAAACTTGGTTTGAGTTCACCACCAGCCAATGAACATCTTCACTCCAAAAAAAGTGATAGATTTTTGAATGCATCTTTTGAGCATGGTCAAAATAAGACAGTCTTCCCGCCGTTAGGGGTGGGAAAGACTACTGTCATTTGAATAACGGCGTGAATTTGTGTGGATTATATCCATCAAGTCTAAAGTTTTAAGCTCCCAAAACAGGGAAGATTATACAAGCCCTATAAATGCTCATACACGAGATTATAAGTAAAAAGATCCACATTCGCTACATGACTCATCTATGAGAGATGATTGTCCTAGAAGCGACAATGTATGCCCCAGAAGTGGCATGGGTACCCAATATCAATAAGTTTATTATAGCTAATGCATACATATAAGAATGTGTGGGATCTATGATTGTTGATCATCGATGATAATTTACATTTGGTAGCTACCAAAAATCATTAAGGGCTGTATTGATGCTATACCACGTTTCATTATGAATGTCGACAAAGTATATTATTGGCCAAATTGGAAAGAGGCAATTCCAATGAAATTGAATATTTGAAACGTGATGGAATTCTTGCATGGACCTTTAACCCTACAAGTTACAAAAGGGTATTTATCAAAAGTGAAGATAAATCACTATGACACAATGTCTATTTATAGAGACATGAGATTATGAATACCTTCCCTTATACGAATGAAAATTTTCTATAAATACAGTGTTACATATAGCTGTTATATTGACGAGAGATTCATGGCACATTGTCATCGTATATTATGAAGATCTTAAAGACACATTGCTAAAAGCAAAATCTCAAAAGTAAAGCGTCATTGTAAGCGTATTGCTTATCAAATCCTCAAGGGATTCAAATACATGAATAATTCAAATTCAAGTCCATGAAAGGTCGAAAGAGCCTGAAGCTCACTCATGGAATCAAAGAGTCTTAAGCTAGCTCATATGTACTCATTCCGTTATAGTTAACGTGACCTAAATTGCCTCAATGAGTAATATGACAAGACTACGAAATCGAATTCGAATTATGAATATAATGTTGCAACATATTCTAACTTTCTCAAAGTTATGAATTACTTAGAGCTCTTGAAGAGCTTATATGAGACATGTCAATACACAAAGATATTGATGTGTATGGCTAGGTATGCCATGATGATTTTTCAATGTTTTAAATTATACAAAGTTAAATGTGTCAATTTCTTTATATTGTTTAACTATTACTTTGTGTATGAAATTAAGCATATAAGATTGTTTCTAATCTTATCATATAAGATAAGGCTTATTGAAAATCGCCTAGCTTTGTTGGTATTTATTAAACTTTACAAGTATGAAAATTTGTGATGAGCCCCTACATGCAAAGCACACATGGTCTCACTTCAGTGATAGACACATCAAACTACTATATATGGTACATGTAGCTTATCACATACATGAATGAGGCTTCCAACAATCAGGGGGAGCATCCAGAAGAATGCTACCAAGGATATATGCGTGTTGTGCTCTTTTTGTCCTTCGACCAGAGATATTTTTGTCCCACTGTGTTTTTGTTACCTGGCAAGGTTTTTTAATGAGGCAACAATAAGCGCGTCCAATACCATCATTCATTGGTGGACATCCAAGGGAGAGTGTTGTTAATATTATTATCTATGTGGATGTCCATGTAAATACTCATTAATTATGTACTTTGATGTAAACTCTACCTCTATATAAAGGAGGCTAATGAGACTGAATGATAACACTTCTACTTCCCCTCCAACTATTCTCTCTATCTTTTCTCTACTTTATAACAGTTTGTCGTTATTCAAAATTGTCTACCATTAATTTATTTCCTTGTCAAAATAGAAATTCATGCAAGAGGAAGGAGATTGAATAAAAAGAGGCCCCGATTATAAAGAAAAGAGCAAGGATGCAACCACCGATTGATCATGAGACAAAACAGAACGACCCACCACGGCAACAGTGCAACTATCGGTTGACCACATGTTTGTTGATACTCGAAAAATTATAAGACAACCTAATACGTCGTCACAACCAAAACTTGCATGAATACACAATTTAAATAAAATTTCATAATTTTCACTATGCCAAAAAACGCTTCGGACGGCAGATTTCAGACAACAAAATTCTTATTTTTTTGTTGTCTAAACTTCTTCAACGTCTTCAGAGTTCAGACAACATATAAGTGATATTGTCTTAATAGTATTAAAATCCATACTGGTTCAATTTTTTCAACTTTCTTGGAACTTAAAAAATTCAAGATTGATGGGTTCGGGTTCGAAATTGTAAAGGCACATCAGCTCTGCCGATCCGGCAAGACCCGTACGAAGTCTTGTGTGTTTCTAGGGATTCAAGTCATTCAACTGATTAGGAAATTAAAACGGCGAACTGGAAACTCGCTCTCAAGTGAGTTCAATTTCGGCTCTTATTTTCGTCTTCGAAATTCACCCATTTCATTGTTCTAGGTAATTATCTTGTTTGCTTTGTGTGATTTCTTGTTGGGTTTTGCTGCTAGTTAGTATATGAGGATAGTATTACGCTTTGGGAAGCTTAAGGAGTTGCGTTTTCGTATAGCATCTTATCTGACCCAGAGAAGAGGAACCATTTTTCTAGGAAAACTCGAAGCAATTTCACTTCCATCAGTTTTGGGCTACTCTTCCTCTTGTAATACATCTCTGTTTCTCACGTTTTCTATTTTAGTATTGTTAAGGATTTTTGAAATGTTCAATTTCTTCTGAAATTCGCAAGTTTTGTATACTAATTGCACTTCTGCACTCTCTCAAGTACTACGTATTCTCCCTCTTTCTGCATTTTGGGTTTCATATTGTTCTTTCTTTTAGCTGAATCTGGGGTTAATTTCTTTTTTGTTCTACATCTGGGTTTCACCTAGAAATCTGTAATTGTTAGCTGTACCAACAAAGTTTGTAACTAGAAGCATCCTTTTTTCTCTTGTTCAGTGAAGTATGATCCTACAAAATAAGATCACCGTTCATATAATCATACCTCATGTTGAGATACCTCCTTTAAACTGTCATATAATTAGCAATGGGAATGTTGCATTTTTAATAGCTCAGTATACTTGATACCTGATGTAGAACAAAAACAGTATTAATGTAATAGGGATAGAGACTACCTTTCTTCACACCTAGAGAGTCATTCGTAGATAGAACTTAGAATAATTCTGGCTTCAGATCGGCCTTGGGCATCACACCAAAGGTGCCTTGGAATCGCTTCAAGTCAACCCAGGCTTCACATTTCGCTAGTAACTTATCAATGGCAAAGAGAACTCAAATGACATCAAACTGAATATGCATTTGGGAATTACATTGATTACATAGTGCAGGACAACCTCTTAATTGCATGGTGGTTAGCATATGGATGGACTTATTTGTTACAATCTGAACTTGGCTCCTGGATTACTTCTCTTAATCCTGGAAAGGGTTTCTGAAAGAATAAATGTATCTTGTGTTTCTCCTGGATGCTTAATTTCCTGTATTCTTGGATTTAGGTGGTCGACAATGTTGTTTCTTCAAGAAACATTACTGAATGGTTGCAGAACAATGCCCTCGAGCAGCTCATGGAGTTCACATCTCATCTCTACAAATTTCTTGCGCCTGATGTGACTTTGATAACAGATTTTTGCTACTGTAGAGTTTGGCCTTAAAGCCATTCTTATGAGTGCCCCTCCAGCTCTCATCTCTTATGTGGTATATCTCTCTCTCTCTCTCTCTCTCTCTCTCCCCTAAATATGTAGCTGTTATCTTTGGTTTTCTGGCATAGTTATGTCAAACTATTTACAAATGTTTGATCTAGTTCTATTGGACGCTATAGAAATACGGACATTGCTCCATGTTGCCAGACTACTGAGTAAACTTGAGAAACTCTTCCCATTAATCTTCTCCTTTTTCCTTTGTTCAATTTTTCTCATAATTCCTTCTGATGCTGCATCACTATGAATTTTCAGTTTTCACATATGCCTGTTGTGCATTGGTATGCTGATTATAGGTGCGTGTAGATGCATGATGTCTTGCATGATGGCAAATCCTAAGGCGCGCCTTTCGTTACTTTAAACTTGGCATGACCCTAATTTGGTTTGAATCTTTACTTATCCCTATACTCCTGTAAGTTCAGAACTTCAGATTATAACATCTGATATTATAATATTCTCAATGGAACAAATACATTATCCTTCATGATGCCTAATGACTACTTGTCATGTGTATTGGATAGTTGCGCTGCTGTATCATATTCATAAGGTTGAATATGTCCTCAACATCCCTCATACTTTGTATGGAAATTTTTTAGTGACAACAGTATCCCCTATTTACTCATATTTGTTCATAGACTGCAAGATTAGTCTTCACTGGTTCTTTTGATCATACTAAGAAAAGTGAAAATTTTCTCTGAAAATGTTCCAGAGTGGTGAAAAGCTGTCAAGTTTTATCATGTGGGCAATTTCCAGTGCTGTCGAACTTCATTCCAATGAATCTCATCAATGTTTCACTACTATTCCACGATTAGTCTTCATTGAATGTTTTACACGCACACACTGAACGTGCATGACAACTAGATTTACACTTGACACTCCACATGATTTTCTGGTTCAGGTTTCTTGCATGATAATGAAACTGTCCAATAGTCTGTCCTTTTGATGCTCTTTGTGCTCAAATGGTTGCTAGCCATCTGTTTCCTATTGCTATCTGTTGCAATTCGAGCCACCTATGATGCATAACAACCTAATCCTGCTGTTTTTTTTGTCATGACTGTAGATGAAGTAGTTGCACTGCAAAATCAAGAATGTCGAAGAACTAGAGCTGCTGATGGAGATGGAATATGCTTGGTGGGTGTGATTGTTCGAATGCAAGATTGGTGAAACCATTGTTCATGCTCATGCCAAAAGTTTTTTCATACCAATTTGAACTTCTCTTATGTTGACATCTCCGATTCTGGAATACCTTTGAAACCTTTCCGTTTTCATGTCTCACATATGTACACAACTGGATCAGTCATTCGCACATGTGGAACAACATTAACATTTGCAGCAATTTCAGTTTCAGCAACAGCAGTAGTAGCTTATTCCTTGGCATTTCTATAAATATATGGCAGAATGAAATATCAGAATTTGAATGATGTATTGTGGAGCTCTTAAATTATTGGCCAGGTGTGTAATTCAAGGAAATACAGCCCCTAGATAATGTCCTCCTACTGTCCTACATATGTCAAAAGAAAATGATCGATAGAAACTACTAGAAGCATAGCTAATTAAAGAAGACGATGAGAAGGAAAGTGGACAGCATGACAATGGGACCGTTTTAATATAAGTCAAGGGTAAGAGAATTCGAAATTACCCTGGATATTTCTGTGTGTTCTGCAAAGATCACGATATCATCACAAGCATCGCAAACAATTTAAGCCATATCTTCAGTAGGAATTATTAAAGTAGCTGACAATTGTAGCCTGTAACAAGCAGTAGAACACATATGCTAGAAGATCAAATGGTGGTAATAAACTGGATCCAGTAATAGAAGGTAAATAGGTCGTATTGAACTGACTATGTTTCTAAAAAATTAAACAACTGGATCATATGCTATCATCAGTGAAAAATGAGATGATAATGTGGAAAAACTTCACATCAAAAAATCAAGCACAAATTTCATGCAAAACTTTACATGATAAAATGAAGCAAGCAATATTAATTGCAGAATCACCTAACGAATCAATTTCAAGGAGCATACACTACAATCATAAAGGCATTAGCTTTTCCACAATTAGCAAGGCTTTTGGCATCCCCTAAAACTTTCAACATAATATTCACTTCAAACAAAGTCCGGGCAATTGACGTAACATATATAGCAGTTTACCGAAAACAACCTCTGAACCAATTTCAAGATGTTACACAATTTAATGCTCAAGCTTTCCCACAGTAGAGTACAATTTTTTTTTTTTTTTTGGGCAAAGCAGTAGAGTACAATTGGTTATACCTTTTTACGTTTCTTTGCATAAGATCGAATGATTAAAAACTATTTTTCTTATAGATTCTTCTGTAGGTTCCTCTGACAGTGGAATTTTATCTTTTAATTGTGTGATTTAAAATTTTTCGACTTCAATTAGACTTTGCAGTTCAAGTTGGCGCCCAGAGAAGCAAGTGTCAGGGTCTTCGTCCACTTTGCCCGAAGCATGCTTCACTGCAAGATTGACTCTCAGGGTCATTGTCGGCCCAAGTCTTCGTCGACTTAGGCCACAGTACAGAACACTTCAAAACGACCACAAATCTCATGGAGGATTTTGCCAATTCCACTTTATAAAAGCCACCATAACCATTAAGTGTTTTTCACTTAACCACAGCCAAAATGAAAACTTTGCTACATTTCTTCCTTCTCTTGATCACACTTTGGGTCAGTATCATCATTCCAGCAGTTCACAGCCAGTGTATTAAAGACCAGCAACTATCATTGCTCCAATTCAAGAGCAGCCTTGTGTTCCTTAATTCCGCCAAGCTTATTTCTTGGAATGCAAGTACTGATTGTTGTTCTTGGGTCGGCGTCACTTGCAGCCGTAATGGGCGTGTTCTGGGTCTTGACATAAGCAGCCAAGGAATCGCAGCTGGAATTGACAATTCCAGCTGTCTCTTCCATCTTCATTATCTTCAAAGCCTCAATCTGGCCGACAACCGACTTGGCAGTAACTCTCAATCAATTCCATCCGCAATCGGAAATCTCCTGAACTTGAGGTATCTGAATTTATCTCTTAATGATTATTCAGGGAAAATTCCCATTGAAATTTCACGATTGACGAGGTTGGTAGTTGTTGATTTTTCTTACAATACTGCCACCTTAAAACTTGGAAGTCCAAATTTACACACGTTTGTTCAGACAGAACTTAGAGAGTTATATCTTGATCGTGTCCAAATATCAGAACAGGGGAGGAAGTGGTGCCGAGCCATATCAGATTCCCTTCCTAACCTCAGGGTCCTGAGCATGTCCTCGTGTGATCTCTCAGGCCCTTTTCTCCAGTCCCTTGCTAAGCTTCGGTCTCTATCCGTGATTAGGTTGGACAGGACCAATATCTCTGCGCCAGTTCCAGGATTCTTTGCCAACTTTTCAAACTTGACTGTCTTGAGTCTCCCGGGATGCAACTTGCATGGAACATTTCCCAAAGAGATCTTTCAGTTACCTTCTCTACAAAGTATTGACCTTTCAGATAATGACCAACTCGATGGTTCCTTGCCAGAATTCCCGAGGAATGGATCTCTTCAGCACCTGCATCTAAGCTGGACAAAATTTTCAGGGTTATTACCAAATTCTATTGGCAATCTCAAAATGCTGTCCACCATATATATTCAAGGTTGCAATTTCACCGGACCGATGCCAAAGTCAATGACAAACCTTACACAGTTGGTTTCTATGTGGATGTCTGGTAACAAGTTGGAAGGTTCAATTCCGTCATTCAGTGGGGCCAAGAATGTGGTCGGCATAGACCTTTCCCACAATGGTCTAACAGGTACTATTAATTCCACCCACTGGAGAAACCTTGCTAAGCTATCCTCTCTCGATTTGAAATCCAATAAGCTCGATGGGAATATCCCATCATCTCTGTTTTCTCTTCCCCTTTTGGATGATCTAGATCTTTCCAGCAATCAATTCTCTGGTCCATTCCCTGAAATTTCTAATGTGTCTTCCTACTGGAGAAACCTTACTAAGCTATCTTATATCAGTTTGGGATCCAATAAGCTCGATGGGAATATCCCAGCATCTCTGTTTTCTCTTCCCCTGTTGTATCGTCTAGATCTTTCCAGCAATCAATTCTCTGGTCCATTCCCTGAAATTTCTAATGTGTCCTCCTTCTTGCTGAATGGTCCTGATCTTGAACTTGATTTGAGTAGCAACAATCTCGAAGGGCCACTGCCTATGTCTATCTTTAGCTTGCGACGTCTTACCGCTCTAGATGTTTCTTCAAATAATTTAAGTGGCTCGTTTCCTCTTGATGGTCTACACCAGCTGAGAAATATTTCTGTACTTGATCTTTCACACAATAACTTGTTTCTTAGCCATGATTTTACTAATTTCTCATATTCCTCATTTTCTCGGCTCTTTGAGTTGAGGTTGGTGTCAATGAAATTGAGAACATTTCCTAATTTCTTGAGAAATCAATCTAACTTGAGAAGTTTGGACCTTTCAGATAACCAGATAAATGGCAAGATACCCAACTGGATTTGGAGTCTTAGTGATCTTACGTACCTAAATCTTTCTTGCAACTCCCTAGATTCTCTAGAAGTTCCTTCAAACAATCTCAGTTACTTAGAGTACCTTGACCTCCATTCCAACCAGTTTCATGGGCAAATCCCAATTTTCCCATCACTTTACCGTGTCTATTATCTAGATTTCTCGAGAAATTATTTCAGCTCTCCCATACCGAGTACCATTGGAGATATGCTTGTAAACACTGGATTCTTGTCGCTTTCAAGCAATAACCTCAATGCGATCATTCCGGAATCATTATGCAATTCACAATTTCTTCAGATTCTTGATCTGTCCAATAATTCTTTGAGTGGCACGGTTCCCCGGTGCTTGACTACAATGAGCACGCTTGAAGTACTCAATTTAAGGAGAAACAATCTTACAAATGTTAATGAATTCTCCCATAATTGCAGTTTAGCAACGGTAGACATCAGTGGAAATCAAATTCAAGGCCAGTTTTTAAAATCTCTTGTCCACTGCACCCAGTTAGAGGTTTTAAATCTTGGAAACAATCTTATAGCAGAACCATTTCCATGCTTTTTGAGGAACACATCCACCTTGCGTGTCCTTGTCTTGCGATCCAATAAATTTTATGGGCGCATTAGATGTCGCAAGACTAATGGCACTTGGCCAGTACTTCAAATCATAGACTTGGCTCACAACAATTTGAGTGGTGAAGTACCTGGAACAGCTTTGACAACTTGGCAGGCGATGAGGACTAGCAAAGATAATGCCCCAAGGAATATCCATAGCATTGAATTGGGTAGCATTGAATTGGGAGGGGGAACTTATTATCAAGAAGATACAATCCCAGTTACCAACAAAGGTTTAGAGTTCGAGTTGGTGAATGTTTTAACTATCTTCATCTCAATTGACTTCTCATGCAACAAGTTCAACGGATCAATACCAGAGGAAATTGGAGAACTCAAATCATTGTATGCCCTCAACTTGTCCAACAATGCTTTCACAGGTGCAGTTCCATCATCATTAAGTAACTTGAGTGAGCTAGAGTCTTTGGACCTCTCGAAAAACAAACTGAGCGGTCAAATCCCACTGGAGCTAACAAAACTCACTTTCCTTGAATTCTTGAATCTCTCATATAATCAATTGGTCGGGAGGATACCAAGCGGTGCTCAATTTTCAACATTTGATGCAGCTTCCTTCCAAGGTAACAAAGGATTATGGGGGCCTCCTTTAACAGTAGATAATGGAACAGGGTTCTCTTCACCAAAGCTGGAAGGAAATCATTCAAATCCTGGGCATGAGATTAATTGGGACATTATCTGTCCTGAAATTGGATTTACATGTGGGTTTGGCATTGTCATCGGGTCACTTTTGTTTTGCAAGAGATGGAGGAAATGGTATTACAGAGCTATGTATAACATGCTTCTAAAGATATTCCCTCAGCTAGAACAAAGATTTGGTCATCACAGGAGACATGTTTATGCACATCAAAGATACTGGAAACGTTGAAGTGGTTGTGAGGAGCAATGCACCTGACTACTTGTTGGCCTCGGTTTTCTAATAAGGACAAAGATTTGTGCTTTGTTTCTGCGTATTTTCCTGTATGTTGGACTCACTCTTTCAATTTGTAACATGTGTGAAAAGAATGTGATGTGTGAAAAGAATGTGGCAAACTTGTGGCAAACTTGCTCAATATTTGCCTGTGATGTGTGAAAAGAATGTGCTCGAACTGTCATGTTCGTAACTTGTTTTCCTATGTGTGTTTTGAAGTTATACTGAATTACAGTGAACTCCTGACTTGGTAGATATTCTAATTCTAAAAAGCTGGTGAAGAAGAACTGGCGGAATGACATTGAGATCTGGGGCTACCAGAGCTGTTGCAGATGTCAAAATTGTATGGACTGATATTCATTCATCCATTTAACACTATACATAGCTCTCTTATAGTCTGCGAGAATTTGTATCTAGCATAAACAGATTTAGAAAGCAAGCTTTAATGTCCAACTATATAAGTATTGAATGTCTATTTCTCGTTCCCACCACATTATCCAGTTAATTTCATTTGAAAAATTACTAAAGAATTTTAGTAATACGCCCCTCTTGATTAGAAACAAGCAAATGTCGTTTTGCTTCATATTATCGTTTAAAATTGTTTATCCTTATAATTGGCCTGGAGTCGTAGACAGACATGAGGCTAAAGAGACAATCACATGAGGCTAAGGAGACAATCAGTAACCACTGCAAGTGGCCTAGTGATTCTTGCCTAATTGGGTGTGCTCCCCAACCTAGGTTTGAACTCCGAAGCTGTCAAAGTGGCCAGGTACTGTGCTGCAATGCACAATTGGAGCGTTTCACATGCGCCGAAGGGGTTTATCTTGGGCCTAGGAAGCCTTTGGGTTCCCCTTGACAAAGTCAAAAAAAAAAAAAAAAAAATCAGTAATTGTCTAAGATTTGGGTCATGATCATTTTCATTCTCAAACAAGTAGAAATGAAATTCATGGTAATACAATTGAAGCTTCTTGGGATAGAAGATAGTTTCTCTAGAACACTTCAACAACACTTTTACCCCAGTCAAGTATGGGTGAAATTGATGAGTACTCCTCAGTATTACCATAAGGAAGCACTTTACAAGACCTTCGTGGCATCAAGACTTGGTCACTGGTCACAGTTCAAGCGTCAATCTGACACCATCTCGAAATGAAATAGGAGAAATACCAAGCGTCTGAACTAGCATAGTTATATCCATGGATATGTCAGCAGGAGACATAACTCCACGATCAACCTGAAGATGAACATGACAGTGAAATATTGTCAGGTACAGAAAAACTGTATAAACAAATAAATTGACTACTAAAGCAACATAAAGAACATTCAACTGTCCTAATCCTAACCCTTATTCCAACTCCCCTCCAAGGAGCTTAAAAAATGATGGGCTTTCATTGGCGAGCATACACAATTTATCATTATCCTATTAATTGGTGGAAAGAGGAGTGAGCATATGGCTGGACATTGTAGTTGCATGTTTCGATCATATAGGAGATCTCCAGACAATGGCAAAGTGAAAACCAAGTCAGAATGCAACTTGAAAATGATGGGTCATGTACTAGTAATTCTGATATAAAGGTGTTGAAGTTGAACGCCAGTATCTCAAACATAATAGAACACTAGAAAATGTAGCAAAGTATCATACCGATGATGCAGATACAGATTTAATTAATGAGAGGTTGTGTCCCCTTATATCAGCAACCGTCTCAGCCATTTGTACACGGGATACCCTGTCTGGTCCACCAACATTCAGTAGCAATTTTCTTTGCTTAGCCTCTGCAAAAAATCTCCATGACTATCAGTACAATGAAGACACAAGTGAAAGTACTTCTCAATAGGAAGTAGAAAATAACAGTAGTGTAGTGATAGCCCACGAAAAACACATTTAACCAAAAAGAAACATATTGCAGGCATGAGTTTACAAACTTCATACCTGATATCCATGTCTTGGACAAAGCAAGTATGATTGCTACGACATTCTTTACATACACAGGGCATCGAAACTCATCATGAAAGAATTCGGTTGTATTTCCTTTGGAGAGGACACCATCAACCCACTACATCAATCGCAGGTATCACTAATTTGAACAAAGTAAACTAGCCTAGATCCAATTTCAATTTTTCATATGGTCTCCAAGCTAATCTGCCAACAAAGTGGCAATAGTACAATTTTAATGTCTGTTTTATCTTTTGCAAACCTGAATCGGTAGAGATTTTGAAACTGGTGAGATCGTCTGTGGCCCAAAGATGATACTGCTTCTCAAAATTGCAAAGTTTGAGCATTTCTCAGTAATGAACTGCTCAGCTGCCACTTTTGATTTCCCATAAACATTTACCGGAACAACTTCATCTTCTTCCTTGTAAAAGGACTTCACCCCTTCATAAACTGATGGGAATTCACATCAGTCCCATCTACAAATAGCTATTTATGTATCCAACAATTTGTATGATCAAGTTAATTAATCCAACAATATGTATCGTCCTTTCCTTTATCTTATTTACCTCAACTGTAGACCAACAGGGGTCGTTCACAATAAAAAGTAAATAATGTAATTAAAAATCTAAATCTCTATCTCAGATTCTCAAGTACTTGAGAAAGTTTATTTGATGGCAAAAGCTAAGTAAAAACTATGTGCCATTGTAGTTCTTACCAGTTTCTCTTGTTTGCTTTTATTGATCCATCTTTACCGGGTAACTGAACTAGGAATATGAACAATTACATTATACGAAACAATTAAGAGTCACTTACCTTGATCAGTTGACAAATGGATCAGAAGATAATTACTCTCTTCTAAGCTCGATAACCAATTAACAAGAGTAGATGGCACATTAACTGACATAGCTGCAGCAGGATCCATTTCACAGGCACGAGGAACCGAAAGTGCAGCACAGTTTACTACCACATCAGGCTGGGAATTCAAAGCACACCACTCAGCACTTAAAGTTGTTGACTTGAACAACAACATCAAATCGTATACCAGAAGGCAAGCTCTTTTAGCACTTAAGATAGCGTAGGTTTCCCCTAAACAACTAATGGCATTTGTACACATGTCAACTCAAAATTGAACAGAAGGATAGCAATCATCCATATAAAAAGAAAACAAACCCATGCAAGCTAGATCATTGCATTTAGGCACATACATCAGGTTGGGAATTCAACTGAATACACCTCTCAGCACTTAAGAGTTGCTTACTTGATTGTTTTAGCATGTTCAGAGATTTTAAGTTCCCTTGAGCACATTACAGAACCATACTAATGCACACGGCTCAACTCTGAAAAATGGAACCAAAGAGTAGCAATTATGTAATACAACAACAAAACAAAACCCATTAAAGCTAGTACATTGCAGCTAAGGAACAAACCCAACAGCTGAACAGGGCAGTATGGCATTTAAAAAATTCAAACCCAGTAAACAAAATTGATCTTTCCACAAAACCCATTACTTCAAATCATAGCACCAACATTATAAAATCACTACTCAAAATCAACATATACAAGAAATTGCTTAATGGGGTGAGAACTGACCGGACCAAACAGATGAGAAATGGCTTCAAATCCATTGCCAGACTTCAAATCCACAGAGAAAGGCATCACGCTAGGAAATGCATTGAGCAAAGCTTGGTGAGGAGGACTTGAGTGGTGGGTAAATGCCAGATCACAAGGAGTGGTTTCTTGAATCTCTGCAAAGCCTTGCAATACATGCTGTCCCAAGTAACCTGTTCCTCCAACTATCAAAACTCTCTTCCTACTTATCCTATTTGCTCTGTGTGTGGAAATGTGGGAGATTTGGGAGTGAATCTGATTTGGGTTTTGTTTGGGGCGGTTGGAAGAGGTTCAGATCGAATGGGTTTAGGGGTTATGAGGAAATTTCTGTTGTCTGTGTCGCTTGTTTGAGAGATCCATTAGTTTCCGGTGTGTTTCACGCATTTGGTTTTAGAGCCAAAGATAACAAAAAAATCATGTGTATGCTAAAGAGCTCCCTTTTTTTTTTTTTTTTTTTTCGAGAATAAAAGAGCGAGTTTAAATACACACTCCTTACTCAATACGCCTATTATTTAATTACTCATTTTAATATTTTACTAAATACACAACCCAAATTACCTAAAATATCCATAATCTAAAAAACCATGAAATACACTATTATTTAACTACATTAAGGCTACTATTTAATTTGATTAGTATATATTAACATATTAGTATTTTATAATTGACCATATTAATTACTTGTGTTAGTTATTGAGAAATCCATAAAGAATTATTTTTGTTCCCTCCAAATAGATGCTTAGAAATAGGTTTTGTATTATTTAAGTTCTCATCCACCAAACACCATATTGATCAAGTATAAAATTTTGAGTCGAACATTCAACCAAGACTGTATCAATAGTTTCTCCACAATGGCTGAACTATGAAATTGTTATTGGATGGTCAAACAAATTAACAATTACAAAGTTTTATATCTGTGATTTTTTATATTAGATAATAAATTGACTAATCATAACTTAAAAAAAAAAAACTAAAAATGGGAGTCAAGTGTTAAAGGAAAAACATATTGTGTGCCTTCGTCAAAGCAACTGACGGAGAGGGAATCAAGGAATCAGTGATTACCATCAATCAGCACAATTATAGATCAATCAGCATTCAATGTATTTAATGTAATTAATGTTTCCGTTGTAACTCTATCCCTATATAAAGGAACTACGAAATGAAATGAGTAGACCATTCCAATCTCCATTTACTTTTACACGTTATCGGCACGCTCAGAGCAAATAGCCAAGAAAGAAAAAAAATCCAAACCCTAAAGAAGAAAAAGTTTTTCTTTTCTGCCGCTTTCAAAAAAAAAAAAAAAAAACTCTGCAGAAGCAGATCGAAAACCCCATCCTCCATCCTCCAAAATCCCGATTTCTCCTCCCCACCTCCTGCTCGCCCATCACTGCACGGATCCAAACCGGCCAGCAGCACCGACTCGACCACCGGATAGGCCCCAACTCATCCCAGTCGCTCCGGCCTCCCCAGACCGGCCTCACCTCCGCCTCTCCGGCCGAGCACCACAAGCCACCACCGGCCTCCACCGAATTACTAAGGGCACCCAGACGAAACCGATCACTGGTCTCCTGCTGCTGCGTCGTCCACACTTGTGACCTCTAGATCAGAAGCAGAAGCAGGCTGCAGTCGCTCCACCCAGACCTTGAGACCCTCCGGCAGAGTTTGCCGGACTTTCCAACCCCTGCCTCCGCCTCCAGACTTGAGCGCAAGACTCCGGTCTCCCACCTGCAGCGCACGACTTCGGCCTCCCACCTGCAGCCATCTCGCTCTTTCGCGCCGCCTTCGACTAGCCTCCTCATCCTGCTCGTCGGCGCTGCCTCCACACCCAAGTAGACGAAGACGCGAAGAAGACGTCGAAGAAAAAAAAAAAGGGTGACCGGGCCAAAGTAAAGACCCGGCCCAAAGAATACCCGGCTCATCCAATCCAAAAAAAAAAAAAAAGGCATGTGGCCAAAGAAAAAAAAGGTAACGAAAAAAAAGGAGGCCCTGAGGCCCACAAAAAAAAAAAAAAAAAAAAGTGAAAAAAAGGCCCAGAGAAGAAAAACAGAAAAAGAAAAAAGAAAAAAGAAGAAAGCTCATTGCTGAAAAGAAAGACGAAGCAGTCCAGTTTTCTCAAGTCCAAAAACATCGCTACGCACGCCTGCATCCACACGCGCGTGTGCTAGGATCGTTTTATTTTCTCGAAATCAAGTATGTTTTCTTTATTTTATTTTATTTTTAACTAAGCATGCTCTATACCATATTGTTTATGCCTTTATTTTATTTTGTTATTAAGCATGTTTAATTAGATAATTTTGATTGTTTTAAGCATGCCTTATTATTTATGTTTTATATCATTATATTTAAGCATGATTTATAATTATGTTGAAGCATATTTTATATTTTATTGCTTATGTTTTTAGGGGTAATTCCCTTTTGCCCAAAAATCCTATGTATTGTTCCCAAATGCACCAACCTTTTCGTATTTTACTATTTGCTTGGAAAAAGACCAAAAGGGGTTGTTCCTATGTGTTATCCTGAGTTTTAGAGATTTTGTTCATCTTCGAAACTTTTATTTTAAAGCAAGTTTGAAAACAAGACTAGCCTTCAACATACCCAAGTTTTTCTCCTAACGGCCTCCTGCCTAACGGATACTTTAACAGGTGGAATCACTGCTGCTTGTCTTAATCTTGGTTTTAAAACTGAGTTTTTCTGGTGAAAAAGACCTTTCAAACTTTAGATGCACATAGGAAGTAGATGGTGATGGACAGAAAACACGGTTAAGGGATAATAACAGATATAATGCAAACTAGATAGTGATAGATAAAGTTAATTAGTTCTGCTACATTTGACAAACATGGGTGGGTATTCCCTTTTATTATTCAACAGAAATACATGCTAGAAATTCAGAGCTTCATTCTAGGATAAACAGCACAAGGCTGTTTAGTTATCCATAGGAATGAAAAACAGGTACTTACTTGTAATGAAAGCACACTACTGCACACTGAATAGGTAGGAAAAGCACACTACTTATTATGGCTTTCTTACTTCTTGAGAGAAGACTCTTCTACTCAATTTTCTGATCTAATTTTCGAATCTAGAATTGATATGGCTATTTTCGAATGCCTTCTAAGAGAAGCTGAAGCTCCTTATATAGGGAGCGGAACTCAAACTAGAATTCAAAATACAAAAATGTACAGGACAACTCCGTGACTTCTGCTTTTCGTAGTGCTCCTGCTGGTGGAGGTCGGTCAGGGAAAAGCAAAAGGAAAAAGTGAAATGTTTTTCACTTAACCTTTTCTTTTTGAAAAGGAAAAAGCAAAAGTAGCTTTAGAAAAGTCTAAAGTTCTACAGTTGCTATTTTGGTGCTGATTCTTCACCTGTAGCTTCACATGTTCTCGTCCGTTTCAGAATGGTGGCCAAAGACAAAGGAGTTGTTGTCTGTCTGGGCCATGCGAGTTGTTGTTGCATTATCCTCAACGTCTGTATCAACATACATCTTGTAGTGGTTGTCATTTTCAAGCTTTTCCACCCAACGCATGCATGCCATTGTCGAGTCTATCTCTTTTCTGGTTAGAGATAGGAATATATCGCTGCTGACTACGTCAGGATGATCGTAAGCAGTGATAATTGTCTTTTCTCCTGCTGCCAGGAATGTGTTGTTGATGTCTTCAGAGATGATCTTTTTGATGTAGTCAAGAGCCATGGCCTTCATCCAGGGAATGCTAGAATTTGGTTGGCCGTTGTATGCTACACAGGCTGGTTGAAGATATCTTCTTTGAATAATTCTCACATAATGATATGGAGGAATATATTCAACTTCACCATCTGTCTTCTGGATCCATTCAGGAGGTGTGGATCTGAACTTCAGACGAAGCATACAGTTGTCTTTTCTGATGTTCTTGACCGTGTTGACAATAATAGGCGGCAAGCCTCTCAGATCATCATTAGTTTTAGTCCATAAATTATGGACAAAACCATTTTCAACAAGCCATAGCTTGTGTTCTTGAGGATGTTCACTCTGAACATTTACCAGGTATCTTCCAACATATGGTCCTGAGACAATAAAGAGGGTTGGAGGAACTAGGTTTTCAGGATTGTGCCTTCCTATCAGATTATGGAATTCATACCAATCTGATTCATTGAGTGCTATGATAGGGACCCTAGCACTTTCTGGACTTTCAAGGAAGGATAGTTTTTCTTTCCTTACAGCACTCTGCTGTGTATGAAGCTCTTCACCTTGTGGTCTACCATTCTCGTAGAGTTCTTCAGCTAATGCAAACAGAGCTGGGAACATTAATCCACTGCTTCTTTCTTGAAAGGCAAATAAGAGATTGTCCAGGATTGCCTTCTGGTGATACGCTAGTCTCCTGCCAGTTCTGAACACAGGAGTATCAAAAGTTCTTAATTCATAATTAAAAACATTTATAACTCCACTAGGAGTTGGTCTGCTTTTTGGCAAAGCAGCAGCCGTCAACGGTCTTGATGTGCCTTTACCGTCTGCCGTTTGAGACGGGCTAGCCAATCCTTTACCCTGGGAATGATCAGTTGAGGCCAAGCCTTTTGAGCTTAGCAGAAACCTTTTAAGGATTTTCTCCTTGGTTTCTTTTGGATCTTCTTCAGATTCCTGTTCTTTCCCAGTCCTTCTGCTTCTGGGATTACGACCTTCGTCGTCTTCTCTTTGGCTGAACATTGCCAGTTCTCTGGTCAATGCGTCTGGAAGATAGTTCTTGTTTCCTGCAATTAATTCAACAGTATAATCATATTGGTTAAGAAACAATTGCCAGTTGGCTAATCTTCCTCTATCAGCAGCTTTGTCAAGTTTAAAATTTTTAAAATTCTTTACTCTAGCACAATCGGTGCGGACAGTAAAGGTTTTTCCCAGATAAGCTGGAGAATTTAAAATTGTTTTCTTGACAGCTAAAATTTCTTTTTCCCCTGTGGGATAATTCAGTTCTGCAGGGCTGAACTTGCCACTACAAAATTTGCAGATTTTTTCAATGTTAGTTCCAGGCGCTCTCGCCAGAACAACACCGGACCAGTAATTATCACTCGCATCTGTCTGGAGGATAATTTCATCATTCTCTTCTGGTTGTTGAAGAGGAGGGAGGTTCTTGCAGAGGTTTTTTATCTGCTTCACGATCTTTTCATCATCTTCTGTGAAGTTCCATTTCCTTTTGGAACTTGTCTTGGGAGATAACATTGCTGTTAACCCTGAGATTCTAGGGATGAAATCTCTCCCATAATTTATGACACCAAGGAATCTCTCTAGACTCTTAGCATCAGGAATTTTGTCTGGGAACTTCCAGATCTTTTCAAGGATGTGAGGTTGGAGCTTTATGACTCCATTCTTGATGTTTATTCCTAGGAAATCAACTTCATCGAGGATAAAGAAGATTTTCTTCTCTCCTAGGATAATTCCATGCTGGACTATCAGCTTTGCTACCTCGTGGAGGTGCTTCATGTGTTCCTCTCTGTTTTTGGAGAAGACTAGGATATCATCTATGTAGACGACGCAGAACTCCGCTACATGTTTGAAGATGTTGTCCATCTTTCTTTGAAAGATTGAGGGAGCTTGCTTAAGACCAAAAGGCATTACTAGCCACTCGTAATGACCTTGTGGTGTTCCAAATGCAGTGAGAGGTACACTCTCAGGATGCATCTTGACCTGCCAGAAACCCGACTTTGCATCGAATTTCGAAAAGACTTTAGCTCCTCTGAGCTGGTTGATCAGGACTCTGACTTGAGCGATCTGATATCCGTCTTTGACAGTCTTCTTATTGACATCTCTATAGTCAATAACCATTCTAGCTTTTCCTCTTAGATTCTCTGCATGATTTCTCACGTAGAAAGCTGGAGCATGATGAGGGCTAGTGGAAGGTTGAATTAATCTCTTTTTCAGGAGATCTTCAATATCACTTCTGAATTCTTTTTGATCTTCCTCTCTGTACTGAGGAATGGCTTTGACATGGCAGATAGCATTCATGTCATGCAATCTCAATTCACAGACCACTGGGTCTTTTTCCCAAAACTTCTGAGGATTTGTATCCACATTCTGCTCGAGTAGTTTCTTGATTTTGTCAAGAGTGGGAGTTTGTTGAGACTCAAGCTTGTTCTGAAAGTGCTTGAGGTTGTGCTCGTGGATGAAACTATTTCTTCATCTTCACTAGCTTCTTCTTCTTCTTCTGAAGATTCTTCAACAAGCAGTTCTTCTTGTTGTTTGATTTGGAGTATGGGTTGAAATTTGGGTTTGTAGGGGGTAAGATCACCACTATTCTGTTGCGATCTCTGATACTGAGTAGTAAAACCGGGACCGGCCACACTGAATGCTTGTGTGAGGCGGTCAGCCCAGAACACCCGTTCTCCTTTTCTGAAGCCTATCGCTTCTTCATCCTGAATGAATCGTTGTTGGAGAATAAAATCATTGCCCAACAAGAAATCAGATCCTTGGCCTTCAGATTGCCAAACATTCTGGATGATAAATGTTCCTCCACCAATGGTGATATGAACATTTTTTGCTACTTTCTTCATGGTGAGATGGCTTCCATCGAATGTAACACCAGTAGCTGACTTTTTCTTGTCTTCGTTCCAGAGTTCTTCTGGAATTGCAAATCTCTTTGCAACAGTAAATCCTGATCCATTATCTACAAAAGCATGTAGATGATATTTCCTGTGATCAGGGAACTTGAGTCCGATCTCTATGTAGTTGCTGTATCTACTTGTAGAGACGACTTTCGATTGGTGAAGCTCATTTTCTTGAGCTTGTTCCGTTGGAATGAATGGTTTACATTCTTTTGGAACATTTTCCTGAGTGGGTGATTTGTCATCATCATCCCAATCTGTAGGAGTTATCTCTTTGCTGTCTGGATTACTGAACCAGGGGGGAGGATCATATCTGACTTTGTAATCAAACTTGCCGGAAGGTTGGCCAAGTAGATCCCATGTATCAGTATCCGCAGCTATCTCTTGTCTTTCTAAGAGATGGACATTTTCTGGTATTTCAACCAGTTCAATATCTTCATCGATTGTTTCTTCACCGATGATTTCTTCCTTTATTTCTGAGGAAGATGGTTGTTCCATAGTCGTTTCTTGGACTACAGTTGTTGCAACATTCTTTGTTTGTTCCATGGTTTCCTGGAACAGAGTTTCAACTTCTTTCGCTTTTTTCTCAGCGAAATACTCTTCATATTCTTGCTCAACCCATTGGCTGACAAGACCATTCTTGGTTTTTCTTCTTGCTTCAGCTATGAAGCATTCTTTGTGATACGTCTTTTTAGACTCTTCACAGAACATAGGGAGACCATTCTTCTCGTGACATAAACAGTAGTCACAGACGAATGAACCAGGGTTCACCTGATAAGAAGACATGAAGGATTCTGTCTTGCTTTCTTCCCAGTTTTTGACTTTCAAAACGTTCATTTGTCTGGATTCGAAGTACTCTACTTCAGAATCTATCTCAGACTCTTCTGATGAACTTTCTTCTTCTTCAGACCAGGCAGAATAGACTGACCTGTCGTCATCTTCATCATCAGAATAGGCTAGTTCGTAGCCTTTCATATTTGCTACCTCTACTATTTGCTCATATTCTTCAAAGAGAGCTTTAGTAGATCTGTTACCCTTTTCCGGGCATTCATTGGCATGGTGCCCTTCAGCTTTACACAACCAACATCTGCAAGCTTTCTTGCTAGGTTGTTTATGCTGCTGAGTATTCTTCTTTTTCTTGAAGAATTTCTTTTTGGATCTTCATCCTGTTGCTTCTTGTAATTGGAGCTTTTCTTGAATCTCCAATTCTTTCTCTGATTACTCTTTTTGAATTTTTTCGAGTAATATTTTTCTTTTTTCTTCTTTCTGTGGAATTTGGATTCATGACATCCCCAGTTTGTGGGTATATCCAGTATTCCGTAACAGAAATTTTCAACTCCTTTGAGTTGCTTCTTGGCCATCTTAGCTCTAAGATTGGCTTTGCATTGCTCCTTCAGTAGTTGCCGGATTCTGTCGGCAATTCCTCCAACTGAAAATCGTTCAATTGGTTTTTCAGCTATGCTTTCTCTCACAGCTGTTCTCCATGGTTCAGGGAGCTTTCTGTGCAACAGATTAACTAGATCAGTATTCTCTAGTTCACCAATTGTACAGTAATATTCCTGAAATTCATTCAGGTATTCTTCGAAATATCTCATGTCACAGATCTTGAGAGCATAGATATTCGACTTTGCCGTTTCTTTGGCTTTCTCACTCAGATTTGAGAGATCTCCACAGAATTGATCGTACAGGGGTACTGCAAAATCATACGGAGACTTTGAATTTTTTATCTCTTCAAGCCAGTCTCTTCCTCTGGTAGTTTCTTTGAAAGATAGGTAGTACTTTTTTGCTACTCCAGTGAGAGTAGTTTCATAGTACACCTGCAAATCTGGTGCTTCAAATTTTCCAAGGGTGAGTGCAGAGGCCATCATCAGGCTATCTACCCATTGGTCAATGGTTTTTCTTTTGTCTAGACTCTTGTCTAGATTCAACCAGATGCCATAGTTCGTGATCGGAACTCTTGGCAGATTGTCCTCGGGGACGAATCTTTGAGAATTTCTTTCTCCTTTTTTACCCGTGGGGGCTTTCTGAACTGGGAGTTTCATTTCCCTTGTTTCTTTTTTATGAAAGTTCTGGAGCTTCCTCCTTCTTCCATTTCAACATCTTGGTAAGGAAAGACTTTTCTTGTCTTTCTGCATTTGAATTCTTTCATTTCCTCGATTAGTTTTTCTAATCGTTCAGGACTTTCACAATTCTCAGCTTCTTTGTAAAGATCATAGAGCTTCTCAGCTCTGAGCATATGGACTGGTCTGCATAGATCAGCTTCCAGATCTTCTTCTGATATTGGTTCTTCAATAGTGGGTTTTGTACCACTGACACTTGCTTCTCTGGTGCTGTAGCTTCTTCTCAGAAGATTGCTGTTCATCCTGAGGTTCTCAGGACAGACATCACTCTTTCTGTGATTGTCGAAGTTGAGGCTGATTTCTCCAGTTCTTCTACTCTCGTAGATTTTTGCTTTTGCTCTTTCCGGTTGCTTTTTTGGACCGGATAATTTCCATTCAAGAGGAAATGTTACTTCATTCCAAGTAACTTTGTGGATCTGCTGTGAATGGTTCTTCTGATTGGTGAGGAATCCAGTAGTAAGACCTGGGATATTTGTAATCCGTGTCTTAGGAGCTACTGTAGTACTCATCAATTTATAGTATATCCTATATACTATTGCTAGTTCTTGCATATCTTCTTTCATGGATATGCCATCTGTCTTGACTCTCAGTCTGAGACAATGAGCTGCATCTTTCAAGCTGGTGGTGAAGTTGGGGAAGCAGTTGAAATATGCCACTTGGTCACATAAAGATGCTTCGAGTGTTCCCAACAGACTATCTTGGAAGTCTGTTAACCTGTTGTCCTGTAGTACACAGAGGACTGAACAGTTTATACCTTCTCGAGCGAGCAGATTTATGCCTACTTGGACTGCTCCAATATGCATAAATTGATATTTTTTTGCTTGTGCTCTGGCAACTTCTGCTAGAGTGATCAGTAGAAGATCAGTCTCTCCACCGGCGGTTGCTGGGGTTGTAATCTCCAGTAGTTTAAAATAATGGCTGTCCATTAGATCAAACTTTCCTCTTTTGTAGATCTGTTTGAAATCTAACTTTGGGATTGAGGAATTTTTTACTTCTTGTTCAATCTCATTGAACTCAAATTCTTCGGCATTTAAAAGTTGAACTCCTTTCTTTTTTCCAAAGATGCTTAACATCTTCAATTCTCTTTTTCTGTATTCTCCGGATTTTCATACCGGATACTAGTATGACTAGTAGATGGTTCCAGAAAAATCATGTTAGGAACACGATTTGAGTCTGGTTTCTCTAATGGTTTGAACCCATTAGTCTTCTTTTTTACTGTAGGCAATTTCTTGTCCTTCAGTATAGATTCCAGCGTTTTTTGCTGTTCTTTGATTTTTCTACTGACACTTGTCAGTCTTTCTTCTTCCGTTTTGGAAGTTCTTTGATATAATCCAGTTTGTTTTCCAATCTTTCCAATTGGTGGATTATAGCAGGTATTGTTTCTAGTGTCGACTGACATCTAGATATTTCTAGTAACATCTTCTGATATTTCTCATCAGAAGCTTTTAGTAGAGAATTTATTTTCTCTAGTAACAATTCGGACATTGTCCCCATTAAGGAGGGGTTCTCCTTTGAGCCTTTTACAAGCTCTGATACCAGTTGGGTGCGGATCTAACCAATGCTCAAGTGATCAAGAGGTTTTTGTTCCTCTTTCAGAACATATAAGAGATTTTCTATCTCTTCTTCTATTTTATAAATTCTATTTTGAAGTCTATAAATGATATCCCAATAGTTGGGGGATTCTCTATTAAGATTATCTCTATAGGCCTTCAATTTTCTCAATTTTTCTTTTTCTGTTTGCAGTTCTTTTTCAGTATGTTTGCAGATAGCTACTAATTCGAGTCTGTCAACGATCGAAATTATGAATAGTAAATCGTACTGTTTATCTTTGAATGGAAGATGAAAACTAACAGACTTCTGTTTAAATAATTTTGAGAATGGGCCCACCACGTTTCATAATCGTAACAGAAATATTAAATATATATAAACATCACAAGGGTACAGCTGGAAGAAAAAGTGAGAGTTTGTGCAAGTGAGAAAGAAAGAGACAGATACTTGTGTGAAAGGGAAAGGAAATAATTAGCTGGGGTTTTGGGGAAGTATTTTGGTAGAATCGGGGTGTATGAGCATTATCCCATGTTTTTATTATGCAATTGTGAGCATGTTTTGTGAATTTTATTTACTCTTATATAATTATTCCTAAGCATGCCTTTATATTATGCTATTATTTATATTTTATTTTACGCATGATATATTATCGCTATTATTATATGTGGCATATATTTTGGTATATATTTGTGACATTTGAGCATGCCATGTAATTTATTATATGCTATGTTTTTTATTATTTATTATTAAATGTGCTATTATTAATTTTAGAATGCAACATATACAATCCGCTTTGCCATGATAATGAAAATTCATGAGCATTATACATACTCACCGTGATAATGCATTTTCACGTAGCATCGAAAAAAAAAAATGTGTGACCATTACGAATCTTGGTCTTGAAATCTAACTCATATTTTTGGAAAATAATTCACGTGGATGTCTTTATGACTGCGTAATTTATATCTTCTCTCTTGTTTTATGTAGATGGCTGATCCAACTCGACCTGAGTTTGACATCTTGGACTCAGAAGGACTTGAGTACCATCGTTGGGTTTCCGATATGGAAACTGCCTTTGTGGCAAAAGACTACACTGCCACCATTACTGATCCCAAAGATGATGAACTATCTAATAAGGTGAAAGCAGATGCCTTAATTTTTCTGAGGCGACATATTGATCCTAGCCTACGCTGGGAGTACCTTCAGTTGAAGACACCCAAAGCACTGTGGGATGCCCTTAAAAGACGTTTTGGGAACATTCACGATACTTTGCTCCCAGGACTGGCTGTTCAGTGGAATGGAATCCGCTTGCTTGACTATAAAAAGGTCAATGACTTCAACAAGGACATGTTGCGCTTAAAGGCACGTCTCAATTTCTGTGGAAGGGAAATCACAGAAGATGATATGATCTACAAGACTCTTACCACCTTTCCTAATTCAGCTTTTATACTAGCGAACCAGTATCAGTTGGATTATGACAACAAAAGAATCACAACCTTCAATAAGTTGATAAGCCTACTGCAAGTGGCTGAGAGACAAAATAAGATTCTCTTGAATAACAATGCCAGGCCCACTGGGACAAAGAAAATTCCCGAGGCTAATTATGAAAAAATGAAAGGTGGAAATAACTCTAATGCAAGGGGGTTTAGACGTGTTGATCCCTACCCACGTGGCAACAATGCACCACGTGGAAAGGGACATGGGGATCATGGAAACAAGATGCCAAAGGAAAGAGTTGACAATGAACCATGCTATAGGTGTGGATTCATTGGGCATTAGTACAAGAACTGCCAAGCAAACAACAGAGTAGTAGCCAATTACAAGAGGTATAGAGAGTCTAAAGAACAAGTGGCTCACTATATGGAAGAAGGAGGTCATGACCTAGACGTGAACCTTACAGTTGCAGACTCCAATGGCAAAGAGGAACTTGCTTAGTCAATGGATGCTCTCAATCTTGACTGATCTGCTTTATTCATTTTATTTTCCAAAGACAGTTGTGAAGGCATAATGCCTCATTTTTAATTAGACTATTGTTTGGTCTTAAAGTTTATTTTCAATCATGGATTGATGAATAAGATTTCTGAACAAGACCTTGATTTGATTATCGTTGGCTTATTAATAAATTTTGAATTTTATTCTGAAGCACTGAATTTATTCAAATTTATTTACTACACATATTTACATGGTTCGACATAGCACTATAAAGATGTAAAGCAATACATCTAGAGAAAAATTATTAGAATGAAAAGAATACCATTCTACGCAAATAGAAATACTCTAAAGAATATGAGTTATATTTTCTAAATACCTCCCATTTATTTGTAGGAATGAATGGAGGAGAACTTGAGTGCTTAGATGATAGTGGGACTACCCACACAATATTAAGTAATAGGCAATTATTCATTGAACTAATAGCCCATAATTCCTCTGTGACTACGATGATTGGATTATCAAAACTAATAAAATGGCGAGGAACTGTCAAATTTTTTGCTGCCTAATGGCGCAACATTTCAAGTCACAGACGCTCTATATGCACCAAGAGCTAATCGAACCTTGTTAATGTTTCAAAGCAATTTGTGCCAACGGTTATCACGTAAAAACACACCGTGAGAATGGAATTGAATACCTTGATATTACATCTAATGATTGTGGAAGGAAACACATCTTAGAGAAACTTATGAGTCAATTTAGTGGACTGTACCTCACTACGATTCGGATCATTGAATCCTATACTGTCATCAACGATGAATTGTGGGACACTGACTCATACAGGCTTTTGCATGACCGCCTATGGCACCGAGGTCGTGACATGATGATCCGTATTTTTCAAGAACTCACACGGACATCCCTTCTTTCGAGTGAAAAATGGGAGAAAAATCCGCCACACTGCAAGGTGTCGGTTCTAGTATTGCTCAAATGCAGTCATTGCCTTCTGAAGTACCAGAAGCACTACCTCCCTCCCATTATGCCTCATTGACTATTTCAAAGGTACATCACTCGTTTTGCAAAGCCTGCTCTTTAGCAAAAACAGGATCGAGACCTTCCTATGCTAAAGATACAAAACAAAACATTCCATTCTTACAAAGGATACAAAGAGATGTCTGTGGACCTATCCATCCAGAATGCGAACCATTCAAGTACTTTATGGTTCTGGTGGATGCTTCGACAAACTGGTCACATGTCGTTTTATTGTCCACAAGAAATGCTGCAATACTCCTAGCAGAGATTATACGTTTGAGGGCTCACCACCCTGATCACCCTATCAAGTCTATAAGGCTTGATAATGTTGGAGAGTTTTACATCAAAAGAATTTGATGATTATTGCATATCTATTTGGATCGATGTAGAGCATCCTGTATCCCATGTGCATACACAAAATGGTCTCGCAGAAGCCACCATCAAAAGGATACAGATGATGGCTAGGGCATTGGTTATGCGCACCAACCTGCCTATATCTGCATGGGGTTATGCAAAATTGCACGCAGCTTTACTTATTCGTTTAAGACCCACAGCTAGCCAACCATTTTCTGCGTACCAGTTGGTAACTGGATATGAGCTTGACACTCCACACTTACGCATATTTGGTTGAGCAGTATATGTGCCTATTGCGCCCCCACAGCGCACCAAAATGGGTCCTCAGAGACGATTAAGTATTTATGTTGGATACGAATCCCCAACAATTATCCACTATTTGGAACCCTTGACAGGCGATCTCTCTACCGCTAGATTTGCGGATTGTCACTTTGATGAGACAGTCTTCCCGTCGTTAGGGGGAGATAGGAAAAAGGATTTTCCAAGGGAACGACAGGAATTGTCGTGGTTTGTCCCCACTCTGTCTCATCTTGATCCCCACACTTCATAAAGTGAAAGTGAAGTGAAAAGAATAATCGATCTTCAGAACGTAGCAGATTCGATGCCTGATGCGTTTACTGATATCGTAAAAGTGACGAGATCATATATACCAGCTGCAAATGTGCCTGCAAGGTTAGAAATCCCCAACAAGGGGCACTGTGCGGTAGATAGAGGCACTGCAACCCCACTTAGTGGAGGTGTGGTTGAGGCCGTGGCTCCCCAAGGAAGAGGGGGAGGCCACTTGGTTCGATTGACACTCACCCAAGGAAGAAGAGGGTGAGTAAGGCACAAACCAATCATCAATGTATAGAATCCCTCTCATGAGATTGTCTCTGATTATAGTTATGTCCATGAATCAATACTGGAGGACGCTCCGATGTTTGAAATGATTCCAGAGAACAAAGAAATCTCAAAGGATTACGAGAGTACATATGAGTTGATAGAAAGATCTTCCATACACATTGATGATATATACTGTTGCTCAAGGAATCATAGAGCACGATGATATCGAACCCCACTCTGTTGAAAAAAAAGTCAACAAAGAGCAGATTGGCCTAAATGGAAAGAATCAATCCAGGTAGAATTAGATTCTCTGACAAAGAGACAGGTATTTGGTCAGGTAGTGCTAACCCCACCAAGTGTAAAGCCTGTAGGACAGAAATGAGTCTTTGTCAAAAAGCGTAATGAGAAGAATGAAGTCCTAAGGTACAAGGCTCGCCTTGTGGCGCAAGGTTTCTCACAACGCCCTGGAATTGACTACGAGGAGACATACTCTCCCGTAATGGACGTTATAACGTTCCGCTACTTAGTTAGCTTAGTAGTTTCCAAAGGACTGGAAATGCAGCTCATAGATGTGGTTACTGCATATCTCTATGGGGATCTAGATTCAGAGATATATAAGAAAGTGCCTGATGGCCTTACATTACCCAAGCCAAGTGACTCTAAACCACGGAGTTCATTTGTAACTAGGTTGAAACGCTCACTTTACGGATTGAAACAATCCAGACGGATGTGGTATACCCGTCTAAGTGACTACTTGATTGGGAAGGGATATAAGAACGATGAATTATGCCCCTGCGTATTCATAAAGAAAACAAGTTCCGGATTTGCAAATTGTAGTAGTATATGTCATAACTGGTACTCTTGATGAAATAAGAGAAACCGCGAGCTACTTGAAATCCGAATTTGAGATGAAGGATCTTGGGAAAACTCGATTCTATCTAGGTCTTGAACTAGAACACCGAGTTTGTGGAATATTAATCCACCAGTCTGCATATGTCCAAAAGTCAGGCGATATAACATGGACAAAGCACATCCTGCTAGCACTCCCATGATCAGTCGAAGTTTGGATGCAAGGAAAGATCCATTTCGTCCAAAGGAAGATGACGAACAAGTGTTGGGAGCTGAAATTCCCTATCTAAGTGCAATAGGCGCATTATTGTATTTAGTCCAATTTACTCGACCAGACATTGCATTCTCAGTGAACTTGTTAGCTAGATTTAGCTCAGCACCAACGCAGCGTCATTGGAATGGTATCAAGAACATTTTCGATACCTAAAAGGAACCATTGACTTGGGACTGTTCTTTCCCTACAGAGAGACAAGAGGGACCGCAGATGGAACTGCAATCCCTAAAGGAAATGTTGATGGCGAAAACGCCACTCACTACACTAAAACGCCAAATGACGTTTTGGTCGGTTTTGCTGATGCTGGATACGTATCTGACCCACATATCGTTCCCAAACTGGTTATGTATTTACCAATGGGAACACAGCGATATCTTGGAGATCAACCAAGCAAACCTTTGTGGCTACCTCCTCGAACCACTCAGAGATCATTGTTCTACATGAGGCGATTCTTGAGTGTGTATGGTTAAGAACTATCATTGCACATATTCAAGGGACTAGTGGTTTGAGTTCTACCACTGAAGAGCCTACTTGCATTTACGAACACAATGCAGCTTGCATCGAACAGATTGTTAATGTCTAAAAGTCTAGCGGTAGCCGGACTTTAGCTAACGCTGATCCGATGGGCAGATCGATACTTATGTTGTTGTAGTTCCCGTTACCTGTCAAGTGAAATACAAAGGGGCGTCAGAGGGAGACCGCGCTGGGCGGTCTTCAGCTCTCCGATGCCTAAGTTAGTCGATGTATTTATGTTGACAAAGTAACAGTAAGCAAGTATTGAATGCGTAATAAATGAGGAGAGAGGAGAGGACCTTTTATAGGTGAGGAAGAGGATGATCTTCTCCTTGTTTTCGATGTGGGACTGATGTGCTTCAGTTCCCAGTTTCAGTAGCTTCTGATGCTAACTTGACACGGCGCGTGGCGGCGCGTTGGCGGTGCTTTGGGGTTGCTCCGGGGCTCAGGCGGTAACCTGGCTAGCTGTCTTTACGCCAGTCACTTATATGGTGGGCGTTGGTACCCCTGGCGGTACGATGAGCGTGGCTCATTATAGCTAATTATGCTTGCAAATGCACATGTATGTACAAGTCCCCCAAATCCCCAGTCAAGGAGGGCAATCTTGGTTGGGGAGTTGATCGGCGGTTTGAATCGTTTCTCCCGCTAGACTTTGCAGAAGCATAATTAGCGTCAGTGCGTCGTCAACCATGGATTTACCGAGCAAACGCTTTGTGCCCTTTCGGGTGGGCCCCTGCTAGGCCCCCCAGGGAGTCCCCCACTCCCCGGCTAAGATGGACCTCCGGATGGTCGTTATTATTGTTTGTTGAGGGGGAGCTGCATGGAGCAGCGCTGCACGGAGCAGAGGGTGTTGGGTTGCGAGCCCAATCTTAGCACCCAAGTGACGGGGGTCAACGTACCTGATCAGGGCTGTCGTAGACTGTTGACTAGTCCCCGTGTCCCGTAGGGACATTCTGACCGTAACTCCGCGTGGCGGCGTTGTCAGAGAGGCGTGGCCTCGGGATCCGCCGCTGGCAGAAGTCCCCCTGCTAGATGTAGCAGGAAGCAGCGTCAAGTAGACGTGCTTGGTGGTATTTTATTGAGCGGTATTGCGCTGAATAAAGTACGCAGCTTGTCAGATGAGAAAGGGGGTCCGCTAGCGGTGTGCTGTGTAGCGGAGGACGCCCCATTTACCGAATGACGAGGGAAGTTCCGGTGGAGACTTCGATGGTGACAAGAAAAGTTCCGCTGGCGGGGTGTCGCTCAGTGGACTGTCACCTGAGATGACAAGTGAGAAAATCCTCTGGCAGGGTTTCGCTCAGCGGAGACTCCGTCACTTGGAGAATGGCAGGTGAAGGTCCGCTGGCGGGGTTTCGCTCAGCGGAGACTCCGTCACTTGGAGAATGGCAAGTGAAGGTCCGCTGGCGGGGTTTCGCTCAGCGGAGACTCCGTCACTTGGAGAATGGCAAGTGAAGGTCCGCTGGCGGGGTTTCACTCAGCGGAGACTCCGTCACTTGGAGAATGGCAAGTGAAGGTCCGCTGGCGGGGTTTCGCTCAGCGGAGACTCCGTCACTTGGAGAATGGTAAGTGAAGGTCCGCTGGCGGGGTTTCGCTCAGCGGAGACTCCGTCACTTGGAGAATGGCAAGTGAAGGTCCGCTGGCGGGGTTTCGCTCAGCGGAGACTCCGTCACTTGGGGTTTCTTCTCAAGTGGTGACTTCCCTTGGAAGCTGAAGAAGACGACGGTTGACACGTGGCCAACTCCTAGAGGGTTAGCGTGTGGAGGTTTGTCTGCTAAGCCTAGCCGTCTTCTCGTCATTAATGTGAGTAATGATGGATTTCGTAACCGAGGCGACGCCTCGGCTAATCCAGGGAGTTAGTGAAGACGTGGGACACGTGTACGGTTGCTACGTGATGTCGTTTTGTAGCGGACGGCTCAGGATTACTTGATGTTGACATAAAAAGGGGGGAACTGAGCGAGTTTCGACACTTCTGGAAAATCTTCAAATCTGAGTTGCCTCCTTCGAGCCTTGTTCGTCTGCGAATTGCGAAGGAGATCCCCGGGTTTGCGTGGAGTAGTCGGACTGGAGAGGACGAAATCTGTCAGTGAAGACGAGCTGCACTCCAAAGTCTTCGACGTGAGGTTGGTATTTCGGATCCTTTTCCTGTTTCATTGAATCTCCCATGGTGGTTTCTGGGTTTTGGTATTTCTGTTAATGGTATGATATTGCTTCTGTGTTATTCTCGGAGGGTGTAGGGAGAGATTTGAGGGAGGTTACGGTGTTTGACAGAAAGTTGGGGTTTTGGGTTTTGCTAGATGGTCCAATCTGGGTTGAGTGTGTGGTTGTTTTTGTTTTGGTATTTTTTGTGGGTAATTGTTCTTGACATCTTTGGCTATATCTGATGTGAGAGTAGGTTAGATCTGTATTTGTGCTGACTGATGTGGGTTTTAGGGTTTGGGATGGCCATCGTCATAGAGATTTCGAGCAGTGAGGATTCCGGGTCTGACGTGTCGTTCAGCGTGGCGGATATGACTTTTATTGACTCGTTGCGTCCGTCTGCCCATGCAGGAACCTCACTGCCAGAACCGCTTGAAGTTGAGCCACTTCAGACCATCCCCTGGGAAGTAGCTATGGATCGTGGTTCGCGTCCAGAGAGCTCTAGGGCGGGTGAGGTTGCTAGGCGCGACGAGAGCTTGGCGAGCAATAGTGCTGCTAGCGGCTCCGCTGGCGAAGGGGAAGTGCCGGGCCAAAATGTCGAGTAGGCGTGGTACCTCTCAGACGGCACCGCCGTCGACGAGGCAGGTGGGCGGATGGATGCCGCCGCCGTTAACCGGATGAAGCAGACGTTCCGGTTGCCGGGCTCGGTGAAGCTGCGCCCGCCGACAGCGGATGAGAAGGCCTCGATGCTCTCAGCGGGATGTGCTGCCGTGCACGAGGCCATATTCCGCCAAGGAGTGACATTCCCGCTGGTGCCCAATCTCCAAATTCTTGTGTGCGAGTTTGGCCTTGCCCTTGGTCAGATCTGTCCCAACATGTGGCGGTTGATGTTGGCGATGAACTCCTTGTGGCGCTTGTCGGGGTGCGAGGGGCCTACCGTGGCGGAAGTGCTTCATTTCTACGAGCTAGTGTATGTGAAGCGCCGAGGTTGCAGAGGGTGTGTGAACCTGAGCCGCCGCCAGGGAGCGCCCAAGTTGATTGAGAATCTAAGGGACTCAATGTCCTACTGGCGGGGGACCTTCTGCGTCGCCACAGATGGCTGGGAATACCACACCAGGTCGAATGTGGAGGGGCCGACGTTTAAGACTAAGTCGGAATTCCAGCCCATCCGAGGTTGGCAACTGGTTTCCGCTAAAAATAACTGGCGGGTTCAAACTTTTGCAAACCTGCGCTTTTTGTTAATGATTATTGTGTTTGTGCAGCGGGACTGAGGTACATTTTGACGCGCGAAGAGGAGTGTCGCGTGGCGAGGATCCGTGGCTGCTGGCGGAACCGCAATTTGCTTGACTTCCGTCTTCTGACCGGTTGGGAATTGCTGGTCGACCTGCGGCTAACTCGTTCTATTGGTGAGAACATTTCCGCCACACCTCTTTTTTTTTTTTGTAAGTGATCCGGACTGACGGGTGTTTGTGTTTTTCTTTGCAGAAACCCGCCCGGTAACAAATCTAGTCGCGACGCCTTCGAAAAAGCAATGGATCGTGCCGAGATAGAAAATTTTCTGGAGGCTATGTATGCCGAGGGGCTGGCGGCCCAGCAGACGGTGGTGAACCCGGAGACGCTGGTGCTGAGCCAGTCCGAGGTTGCGGTGGAGCTGCCGATGCCGCACCACTCCCATCTGGGTGAGGATGGTCTGCCGGTAGTACAGGCGGATAATCAAGCGGGCGGCGGGGATAGGGGGATTGTTGCTACCGGGCCGCGGGAGCGGATGCCTACCACCCGGCGCGGTCCTCAAAAGAAGACGGTGCAGCCGACGGAGACTGCCACCGAGTCCAGGGGCGAGCCGCCGGTGCGGGTGACGAGGACCGCTGCTGGGACACAAAGGGCGCTGGAGAAAAAAAGGCCGGCAGCCTGACTCCCCCGTCGAGGAAGAGGAAGAAGGGGTGGTGATCGGAGTCCGCCAACAAAAGAAGGCCCGGCAAGCTGCGTCGAAGGTTGCCGTGGTGGAGGGAGAGGCGGCAGCCGTCAGTGATCTGGACTCCTTCGCCGAGTATGCGCCATTCATGACAGAAGGGGAGCGGGCGTTCCTTTTCCATTTGTGCGAGCGGCTGGGGTTCGGGGGTCTGGCGGGCCTATCGCGCCCGACGGCAATTGACCAATCGCCCTTCAGCTCGGCATTTGGTCAAATATCTGCGGGATTACATGGTATGTTCGAGGCGGCGTCTAAGCAGCCCCGGATTGAGGAAGAGCTCAGGGGAGAAATCGGAGGTCTCCAGAGGGAGTTGGCGGAGGCCAAGGAGAGACTGGCGGAGGTCGAGCGGGCACTGGTCAAGGCGGAGTGTGATTATGCGGACGCTCGTGGCAAGCTTAATGCGGCCATCCGGCGGGATCTGGAGAGGAATGAGCGCGTCTCCAAGTTGGAGCAGGAGATCGCGCTGCTGCAGGAGTGGATAGCCGCTAAAGATAAGAAGCTCATTATTGTGCAGCGGGAGTTTGCCGCCAGACTGGATGAGGTGCAGCGGCTGGACGGGGAGGTTAACCGCCTGAAAAATGAACAGAGTTCCTCAGCGGCCGCCGCCGTTGAAGCGTTCAAGCTGTCGGCGGAGTATAAAAAGACATTGACCGAAGCGGCGAAGTCTGGGGCCCGGGCCAATATAGACATGTTGAAGCGGAAGGGCGCCATTGACTTTGCAAAGGCGTCACAGCCCGACGTGCCGGTGGTCGAGAGTGTCCCGCCGGAGACAGAAGTCGTGCCTGACCCTGCGGCGGGTACTCATTCGGGCAGCGGGGAAAGTGGCTCCCATCCGCCGGAAAGGTCCCGGCAGACTCCCCAGCAGACCCCGTCGGAGGTGTCACGTGCCGGATTTCTGGAGGCACACACCCGGGCGGATGGTACTATAGAGACTCCCAGTCCGACAGCTCGAGGGTCCGATCAGGCGAGCCGATCGGTCGTGCCGCCGCCTGTTGAAGCCGTAGAAGCTGAAGACAACCGCTGAAGCTAGCTGAGACTTCCATAGTTTTTTTTTTTTTTTTTTTTTTTTTTTTTTTTTTTTACACTTTGTAATAATGAACTACTTTGGGTGGGGAGTCCCAGCCCTGAAATGAAATTTCAGAGATTGACGTTTGTCATGATGTGTTTGTACCGCTAGAGTTTTGACGTAGAGATTTTTCTTTTGCCAAGCAATGAAACATTAAAGGAATTAAAATTGGTCCAAGTGCACCACGTAGCGGACGTGGTCCGCTGACGATTCCTGGCGTTGCCAGTTGCCCTCAGTGCTAGACTTGGTAACAATGGTTTGAATAATTCCTCGTTTCATTGATAGCTGACTGATCAGCGTTTACAAAAGAGGGGTAGTACCCGTTGGGTAGCTTCCCTTAGCTAAATATTGAACAAAAATTTAGCTAAGTCAAGATGCTCTTGGGTAGCGGCATGACTATTTGTAATAATACCGAAGGTGTTCGGTATTCCAAGGGTGGGTCGTTGTGACGCCATCCTTGTCCATTAAGTAGAAGGTGCCTGGGCTAACGACTTCCACAATTTTGTATGGACCTTCCCAAGTTGGGCGAAGCTTTGTTGGCGGTGGAATGACTTCCTTCATTACCCAGTCCCCCAGTTGGAGGTTCCGGGCCTTGACTCTGGCGTTGTAGAAACGCGATACCCGCTGCTTGTTTTGCAGGTTGCATAGATGGGCCTTGTGTCGCTTTTCCTCCAGGAGGTCCTTGTCCAGGTTGATGCCGTCAGTGTTGGTCTCTGGGCGGTAGCCCTCGACTCTGGCGGTAGGTTGAGAGACCTCAATAGGCAGGACAGCCTCCGTTCCGAACATCATGCAAAAAGGAGTTTCACCAGTTGCGGAAGTTGGGGTTGTTCTGATGGCCCATAG
Source organism: Rosa chinensis (assembly GCF_002994745.2). Lineage (NCBI taxonomy): Eukaryota > Viridiplantae > Streptophyta > Magnoliopsida > Rosales > Rosaceae > Rosa > Rosa chinensis. The sequence continues at coordinate 46,534,126 of NC_037088.1, read as the reverse complement.
AACTTCCGGGAGTTTCTCCGCCCATAGACCCTTTGCTTTGTCGAGTTTTTTCTTCAGCAGCTTTTTGATTATCTTGTTTGCTGCTTCGACCTGACCGTTGGTCTGGGGGTGGGCGACAGATGCAAAACTCATCTTAGTACCCAAGTTGGCGGTGAAAGAGATGAGCTCCTTGTTGTTGAATTGTGTGCCATTGTCGGTGATTATCGTGTGTGGGACACCGTAACGGCAGTAGATGTTCTTCCAGAGGAAGTGAATTACCTTGGCGGTAGTTATTGCTGTTAGTGGTTCCGCCTCTATCCACTTGCTGTCGTAGTCGATAGCCACTATGATGTACTTGAACTGGCCCTTGGCGGTTTGAAATTTTCCCATCAGATCCAGGCCCCAAGTTGAGTGGATCCATGGAGCGACGATGACCGATAGTGGTTCCGCCGGTGCATGCGGGATGTCAGCAAATTGTTGGCACTTGTGGCATGATCTTGATACCTGGCGGGCATCGTCGCCGAGAGTAGGCCAAAAATAGCCTTGTCGCATTGTGCGATTGGCTAAGGATCTGGCGCCTGAGTGGTTTCCGCATTCTCCGCTATGAATTGCTGCCAGAACGACCTTTCCCTCCTCTGGGGTTAGGCAGCGGAGGTTGGGATGGGTGAATCCCTGGCGGTACAGCTTGCCGTTCTGGATGTTGTAGCGGGTTGCCCTCCGCTGGAGTTGTCGCGCCTTAACTTTGTCTTCCGGCAATGTGCCGTTGCGCTTGTACTCAATGACTTCGTCCATCCAGCTTTTATTGACCTCAATGTTGAAGATCTCCGCCAGGGTTTTTGTGATACTTGGCTTGTCAAGACACTCCACTCTTGTGTCCGCTGGACTCTGATGTGGTTGGGCGGTTGCCAGTCTTGCCAGTGAATCAGCCTTGGCGTTCTTTTCCCTGGGGATTTGTGTGATGTTATGAAATTTGAATTTCTTGAGGAGTGTCTTAACGTACCCCAAGTATGCCGCTAACTGTTGGTCCTTGGCCTGGAAGCTGTCATTGACCTGGTTAACGACCAACTGGGAATCACTGAAGATGTTGACACTGTCAGCCCCTGAATCGATGGCGAGGAGTAAGCCGGCAATGAGTGCTTCGTACTCCGCCATATTGTTGGAGGCTTTGAAGTTGAATTTTAGCGCGTATTCCACATTCAGCCCCCCAGGTCCTGTGAGGATGACTCCGGCGCCGCTGGCCTTGGCGCTGGCGGAGCCGTCCACATGCAGGTTCCAATCTGATTGTAGGGGAGCTGGCTCCTTAGCGGTGACCATTTCCGTCCCGGGCTCATTCTCCGTGCTGGGATTGGGCTGACGCTCAGTGAGCTCGGCGATGAAGTCCGCTACCGCCTGGCCCTTCATGGCGGTTCTTGGCTTGTAATCTATGTCAAATTCACTGAGCTCGATGGCCCACTTGCTGAGGCGCCCTGAATGTTCAGGGTTCTGCATCACCTGTCTTAGTGGTTGATTGGTCAGCACGTGGATTGTGTGCGCTTGAAAATACTGGCGGAGGCGTCTGGCGGCAACGATGAGTGCAAGAGCTAGCTGTTCTAAGGGTGGATACCTTGTTTCTGCCCCGTTCATGCCTCTGCCGGCGTAGAAAACTGGGAGCTCGTCCTGTCCCTCCCGCCGGACAATGGCGCAACTCACCGCTGATACCGATACCGCTAGGTATATGAACAGTGTCTCTCCTTGCACAGGGATAGAGAGTAGTGGGACTGCCGCTAGGTAATCCTTCAAGCCCTGAAACGCCGTCTGACACTCTGGGTTCCAGTTGATGACTTTCTTGTGAGTCGTTTTGAGGAGCTTGAAAAATGGGGCACACCTGTCAGAGAGCCTGGAGATGAATCGAGAAAGGGCGGTTAACTTGCCTTGGAGGCACTGGACGTGTATCTTATACTCAGGGTCCGCCAGGTCGAGTATGGCCTGTACCTTGTCCGGGTTAGCCTCGATTCCTCGTTCACTGACAATATAACCCAGAAATTTGCTGGCGGTGACGCCAAAGAAGCATTTTTCTGGGTTGAGGCGCATGCCATAGGCCAGGAGGATGGTAACTATGATCTTGAGATTTGCCACATGTCCGCTGGCTTTTATACTTTTGACTAACATGTCGTCCACGTAGACCTCGATTATCTTGCCCAAATGTTCAGCGAACATAGCATTCATCAGCCGCTGATAAGTTGCACCGGCGTTCTTCAGACCGAAAGGCATGACATTGTAGCAGTACAGCCCTTTGTCGGTGGTGAAGGTGGTACACTCCTGATCGCTGGGATGCATCTTGATCTGATTGTAGCCGGAGAAGGCGTCCATCATGCTGAGGAGTTCATGCCCGGCGGTCGCGTCGACCAGCTGGTCAATGCGTGGCAGAGGGAAACTGTCCTTTGGACATGCCTTGTTGAGATTTTTGAAGTCGACACACATCCGCCACCTGCCGCTAGGCTTCTTGACCATGACCAGGTTGGAGATCCACTGGGGATAGACTACCTGGCGGATGAATCCAATGCCCTGGAGTTTGGCGACCTCTTCTCCTATGGCGCGGTATTTCTCCTCGTCGAAGGCCCTTCGCCTCTGCTTGATGGGATGGAAGGATGGCTTGATGGTTAGTTTGTGTGTGATGATTTCGGGAGAGATACCCGGCATGTCCGCATATGACCATGCGAAAACGGCGGCGTTGTCCCGCAGGAATTGAGTGAGTTCTGCGGCCACCTCTGGGTCTAGCTGAGCTCCTATGCGGACTGTCCGCTCTGGGTGCTCGTCAGAGATGCTGATGACCTTCAACGATGTTTCCGGATTGACCGGTTCCTTCCTTACATATTTCTCCTCCTCATCCCTAGGATCCTCGAAGATATCTGGTGGCGGTGCCTGATTTCCTACCGTTAGGATTTCGTGGCGGCGGGTTGACCGCGCAATGGTGGTTGAGTAGCACTCTCGTGCTAATTGCTGACTTCCCTTGACACAGCCCGTGCCGTTGGGTGTGGGGAACTTCATGAGAAGCATGTATCCGGCGATGATGCATTTGAGCTTGTTGAGTGCCGGCCGTCCTATGATGGCATTATACGAACTGAAACAATCCACAACTATAAATTCAGTATGCACCTGTGCCATACATGGACTGGAACCGACGGTTAACCGCATGTAATCAGAACCTAGCGGTTGAGTGATATCGCCGGAGAAGCTAAGCAATGGCTCGTGGTCTTGTAGTAGTTTCTTGTTCCGCCTAAGGTTGTTGTAACAACCGCTGAATATGACATTGACAGCAGATCCGCTGTCCACCAGGATTCTTCCCACTGACCATCTGTCGAGAATGGCATCGATCAGAAATGGGTCGTCATGGGGTAGATGTACTCCGCGCTCCTCCTCCTCTGAGAAGGTGATGGGCTCCCAACCAGACTTTGGGAGTTTGGCAGATCTCTCGTAGTGGATGTTGCAGACTTCCTTTGGGTGACTTGCGCGTGCATACCGCTTTCTTGCCCTGTGAGACATGTTGGTGATTGGAGCCCCGCCATCGATGGTGTTGATGCGGCCCAGTGGCTCAATGTTGGCAATCACAGGTGGCGGTTGGCGCACCTTAAACTGATCCATCTTGCCGTCACGGTACATGGTCTCAATGGCCGTTTTGAGAGCGTTGCAACTGTTGGTATTGTGACCGCTGTCCTCGTGGTATTTGCACCACATGCCGGTGTTTTTTGGCTTACCCTTTTTGGGGAATTTCGGTGAGGGTGGCGGTGGTATCTGATCCTTACATTGATTGTAAATTTCCTCGTACGAGGCTGTGAGGACGGTGAATACTGCATACCGCTGAGAGGATTCCGTCTGCTTGTTGCGATTGTCCCCATGGGATGGGCGGTTGCCCTTGTAGTGGTTGTCTTTCTGCCTCTTGCTTTGATAACTGCCCTGCTGCCATTCCCTCTTCTTGTCAGCTGGCGGTGCAGTGGGGGCTTTGCTGGCGGTCTCCTGATGGCTGGAGGAGGGTTGAGATGACTTTTTTGGTGTTGCTGGTGGCGGTGGGGTTTCTCCATATGTGATAAATTCCGCCTGGGCATGAATGACCGCCTCACTCATAAGGTGATCATACGCCGCATTGGGATGATTGTAGTTGAGGTGATAGAGGAATGGTCCCTTGAGGAGTCCCTGCTTGAAAGCCGCCGAAGCCATCGTTTTGTCGAGATCGCGGCACTGAGATGCCGCCGCTCGCCATCTTGTGACGAATGCCTTCAACGATTCGTCCCCTCCCTGCCTGACGCCAAACAACTGGCTCGTGTTGTGATGACCGGCGGACAATAAGATGAATCGAGAGAGGAAAGCATGAGATAATGCGTGGAATGAGTCGATGGACCCTGGCGGACACTCGAAAAACCAACTCATTGCCTCACTATCCAGCGTTTCGCTGAACAAGTGGCACAGGGTGGCGTCATCGAATCCCTTGTTGTTGGTGACTTTCTTGAACGTGTCCATGTGGACGAAGGGATCGGTCTTACCGCTATAATGTGACATTTTTGGGGTCTTTGCAAACGCTGGTCTGACGGCTTGCAAAATTGTAGCGGTGAATGGGCCTGGCCTAGACGCGAAGAGTGGGTTTGGGGCTGGCGCCGGGGTGCCTGCCTCTGCCAGGATTAGTCTCCGTTCTAATTGCTGCATCCTCTCCAAAATTTGGGTGGTTGCGTCGCCGGCGGGGCCCGCTCGGGAGCTCCGCGGAACTAACCCCCGCCCGGGAATGGGTAGATTGCCCTCAGTCCTTGCTCTAGTCCTCGAGCGGTGGGTGCGCAGCGATGACTCCGCCTCCTGCTCCAACAGTTGTGGGACAGGGGGTGGTCCCATTCCCGCCAGCTCAGGTGGGTTTGGCGGTACCTGCATTTGCACGATGGGTCCTATACCAGCGGTAGGCCGGCTGTGTCTGGTGCTGTGTGAATGCTCACTTCGTGCGGGGTTGGCGTTTGCGTCCAGCGTCCGCCTTAGCTCGTCGAAACGTGTCATCAGTGTGGCCACCTGGTGTTGGGCTTCCGCCTTCTCCTTGCGTTCCTGCTCGCGTTCCCTGTTTGCTTTGTGGAGGTCCGCGAGCGCCAGCTCATACAAGGCGGTGAGGTCCTGACCTGGGGGACGGCTGCTGCTTGGATTTGTTTCACCGCCTGGGTTGACCGGGGTGTTGAATAGTGCGCGGTTGATGCATACCGCTGGGTGGGTGGGTTGGGGAACGGCGGACTGGTCTGCCTGCTCTTCGACATTTCCCCCGCTACCGTTAGTCATGGTAATTGTGATGGGATGACCTTCTGTTCAAGGATTCCCACAGACGGCGCCAATGTTAATGTCTAAAAGTCTAGCGGTAGCCGGACTTTAGCTAACGCTGATCCGATGGGCGGATCGATACTTATGTTGTTGTAGTTCCCGTTACCTGTCAAGTGAAATACAAAGGGGCGTCAGAGGGAGACCGCGCTGGGCGGTCTTCAGCTCTCCGATGCCTAAGTTAGTCGATGTATTTATGTTGACAAAGTAACAGTAAGCAAGTATTGAATGCGTAATAAATGAGGAGAGAGGAGAGGACCTTTTATAGGTGAGGAAGAGGATGATCTTCTCCTTGTTTTCGATGTGGGACTGATGTGCTTCAGTTCCCAGTTTCAGTAGCTTCTGATGCTAACTTGACACGGCGCGTGGCGGCGCGTTGGCGGTGCTTTGGGGTTGCTCCGGGGCTCAGGCGGTAACCTGGCTAGCTGTCTTTACGCCAGTCACTTATATGGTGGGCGTTGGTACCCCTGGCGGTACGATGAGCGTGGCTCATTATAGCTAATTATGCTTGCAAATGCACATGTATGTACACAGATGAAGCTAGGTTATATTAAGGGTGATAACACAAAACACATATCGCCAAAGTTGTCCTACAATCAGCAACAACAGACTCTCCTCAAGATTCAAATGAATCAAGTAAGGTCTGAGGAGAATGTGGCAGATTTGTTCACCAAATCATTGCCTAAGGACACATTTGAGAAACATGTGAAAAGCATAGGAATGCGAAGACTTTCCAAGCTCCCTAGATTAATGTAAGTATCAGGGGGAGGTGTAGACGTCAGGGGGAATCTAACACACACATGTCATACTCAAATGTAAAAGGTGCGTTATGCTCTTTTCCTTCGACCAAGTTTTATTTTTGTCCCACAGGGTTTTTATTGTTACTTGGCAAGGTTTTTAGTGAGGCAACAACTCATGCACCATTTCGTCTTTGACTTGGCACAAGGGGGAGTGTTAAAGGAAAAACATATTGTGTGCCTTCGTCAAAGCAACTGACGGAGAGGGAATCAAGGAATCAGTGATTACCATCAATCAGCACAATTATAGATCAATCAGCATTCAATGTATTTAATGTAATTAATGTTTCCGTTGTAACTCTATCCCTATATAAAGGGACTACGAAATGAAATGAGTAGACCATTCCAATCTCCATTTACTTTTACATCAAGCGATTTGTTTTAAAAATATATGCCATTGATTTTGAAATTTCTAAATGATATGGTTTCTCACCCCATTTAATTACAATTTATTTAAGGAAAATTTAAATTAGATGGTTTCGAACTTTATTCTTGTTTTAAATGAGGATGCATGTATAGAAATTTATTGTGTTTATAATTATATAATCATATAAGGAAGATATGATTATTATTATTATTATTTTTCTCCTAATATATAGATGTCTATTTTGGTCATTTAATGTACCTATAAAATCTTATTTGAAATATAAAATAATAGGGATGTGTATTAAGTAGTTTGGGGTGTGTATTTAAAATTTCTCTAAAAGAGCTCCGTTTTGGAATTTTTGAGTATTTGGAATATAGACACACTTTATTTAGAATTGGTAGACTCACTCTCATTCAATTTAATGCCCAATTTTTGTTTTTTTTTTTGGATAATTCATTTTTATCCAGAAATCACATGTATTGTGCCCACTTGCACCAACAAGTTTGTATTGTGTCAATTGACACAAATCTTAGAGGAAAAGACCTATAAGGGTAGTCTTTTCTAAAGTAATGCCTAAGAGATCCTATGCTGACTTTTGGGTCTAACCTTTGCCTTTTCTTAAGAAAACATGTTCATACTTTTGACATAAACAAAACTAGCCTTGGGCATGTTTTTCACCTAAGGGCCACTTGCCTAGCGGTTACTATAACAGGCGGAATCACTGTTGCTTATTTCTACCTTAAGCTGAGGCAAAATTTCTTTAAAAAAAAAAAAACAGAAAGTTTAAACCTAAAAATAGTACAGGAGTAAGGCCAACAACAGTTATGAACAAACATTTTAAATATTGCAGAAATATTGACAAGCTGGATGAGCAATCCGAAATTATTTATTCAAACATAATTACAGACTAAAACTCAGAGCCTCATTCTCAGGTAAACAGCTAAAAAGCTGTTTAGCTATCCATGAGCCTGAATTACAGGTACTTGGAAAGAAAGTACTTCCACACTAGACAGAAAGGAAAGAGCACACTGCTACTAAGGCTTTCTTAGTCCATGTTGCCAGACTACTGAGTAAACTTGAGAAACTCTTCCCATTAATATTCTCCTTTTTCTGTTTCTCTTAGCTTTGTTCAATTGTTCTCATAATTCCTTCTGGTGCTGCATCACTATGAATTTTCAGTTTTCACATAAGCATGTTGCGCATTGGTATGCTGATTATAGGTGCGTGTAGATGCATGATGTCTTCCATGATGGCAAATCCTATGGCCTTTCGTTACTTTAAACTTGGCATGACCCTAATTTGGTTTGAATCTTTACTTATCCCTATACTCCTGTAAGTTCAGAACTTCAGATTATAACATCTGATATTATAATATTCTCAATGGAACAAATACATTATCCTTCATGATGCCTAATGACTACTTGTCATGTGTATTGGATAGTTGGGCTGCTGTATCATATTCATAAGGTTGAATATGTCCTCAACATGCCTCATACTTTGTATGGAAATTTTTTAGTGACAACAGTATCCCATATTTACTCATATTTGTTCATAGACTGCAAGATTAGTCTTCACTGGTTCTTTTGATCATACTAAGAAAAGTGAAAATTTTCTCTGAAAATGTTCCAGAGTGGTGAAAAGCTGTCAAGTTTTATCATGCGGGCAATTTCCAGTGCTGTAGAAGTAGACTCTCCAACTATGCTTCATTCCAATGTTTCACTACTATTCCAAGATTTGTCTTCACTGAATCCTTTACACGCACACACTGCACGTGCATGACAACTAGATTTACACTTGACACTCTTCATGATTTTCTGGTTCAGATTTCTTGCATGATAATGAAACTGTCCAATAGTCTGTCCTTTTGATGCTCTTTGTGCTCAAATGGTTGCTAGCCATCTGTTTTCTATTGCTATCTGTTGCAATTCGAGCCATCTATGATGCATAACAACCTAATCCTGCTGTTTTCTTTTGTCATGACTGTAGATGCAGTTGCACTGCAAAATCAAGAATGTCGAAGAACTAGAGCTGCTGACGGAGAAGGAATATGCTTGGTGGGTGTGATTGTTCGAATGCTCATGCCAAAAGTTTTTTCATACCAATTTGAACTTCTCTCATGTTGACATCTCCGATTCAGGAATACCTTTGAAACCTTTCCGTTTTCAGGTCTCACATATGTTCACAACTGGATCAGTCATTCAATTCGCACATGTGGAACACCATTAATATTTGCAGCAATTGCACTTTCAGCAACAGCAGTAGTAGCTTATTCCTTGGCATTTCTATAAATATATGGCAGAATGAAATATCAGAATTTGAATGATGAATTGTGGAGCTCCTAAATTATTGGCAAGGTGTGTGATTTAAAAAAATACAGCCCCTAGATTATGTCCTCCTACATAAGTCAAAAGAAAATGATCGATAGAAACTATTAGAAGCTTAGCTAATTAAAGAAGACGATGCGAAGGAAAGTGGACAGCATGACAATGGGACAGTTTTAATATAAGTCAAGGGTAAGAGAATTCGAAATTATCCTGGATATTTCTGTGTGTTCTGCAAAGATCACGATATCATCACAAGCATCGCAAACAATTTAAGCCATATCTTCAGTAGGAATTATTAAAGTAGCTGACAATTGTAGCCTGTAACAAGCAGTGGAACACATATGCTTGAAGATCAAATAGTCGTAGTAAACTGGATCCAGAAATGGAAGGTAAAGAGGTCGTATTGAACCGACTATGTTCTAAAAATTTCAACAACTGGATCATATGCTATCATCAGTGAAAATGAGATGATAATGTGGAAAAACTTCACATCACAAGATCAAGCACAAATTCCATGCAAAACTTTACATGATAACATGAAGCAAGCAATATTAATTGGAGAATCACCTAACGAATCAATTTCAAGGAGCATACACTACAACCAAAAAGGCTAATGCTTTTCCACAATTAGCAAGACTTTTGGCATCAACTATTTTAAGAAATTAATGTACGAGAATCCCCTGAAACTTCCACATAATATTCACATAACATTCGGGTGATTAATTTAAGTGGCTCGTTTCCTCTTGATGGTCTACACCAGCTGAGATATCTTTTTGAACTTGATCTTTCACACAATAACTTGTTTCTTAGCCATGATCATACTAATTTCTCATTTTCTCATCTATCTATTTTGAGCTTGGTGTCACTGAAATTGAGAACATTTCCTAATTTCTTGAGAAATCAATCTAACTTGCAAAGATTGGACATTTCAGATAACCAGATAAATGGCAAGGTACCCAACTGGATTTGGAGTTTTAGTAATCTTAACTACCTAAATCTTTCTTACAACTCCCTAGATTCTCTAGAAGTTCCTTCAATCTCAATGGTTTAGAGTACCTTGACCTGCATTCCAATCAATTTCATGGGCATATCCCAATTTTTCGACCACATTGCTCTGTTTATTATCTAGATTTCTCAAAGAATTATTTCAGCTCTATCATGCCAAGTACCATTGGAGATGTGCTTCTTTACACTGGATTCTTGTCACTTTCGAGTAATAACCTCAAGGGGATCATTTCAGAATCATTATGCAATATACAATATATTGAGTTTCTTGATCTGTCCAATAGTTCTTTGAGTGGCATGGTTCCCCGGTGCTTGACTACAATGAGCACAGGGGCTGATCCAGTATATAAGTGGGGCGGGTTCAAGCCCGTCCGAGAATTTTGGGCTAAAAAAAAAAATTAGATGTATACATTTTTTTTTTTTAGTTGGGTATTGTCCAGCACTCCAGCCCAAGCCCGTCCAATTTTTTTTTTCTCGTTCACTCTACTAGTCGACTTTGATTCTTCAACTACGCTCCATCCCCAATTCGTCTAATCCGACCCTCAGCTGTCGGCTCCTCCTCCTCCTCTAAACTTCTGCAAATCTGCAGCTCTGGCCTCTGGGCTCTGGCATTCTCGGCTTCTCCAAGACATCAACATCAATTTGGGGCAATGATTTAATTATTCAATGTAAGATTTTGTTTAATTGAGTCAATCCAATTTGGGGCAATTTATAGGGTTTAAGGATTGATGTGAAATTCATGTTCGTAGGTTGTATTCAGGTGAAGATTTCGTGGATTGAACTCATTGAAGAATGAAGGTTGCGGACTTCGGGACTTGCGGTCAAATTCTCTTCGTTTCATCGTCTGGAATTCTGGAAATCTGGTATGCAGTGTTGACTGTTGATCATTCTCTCCTTCTCCTTGTCTTGCAAATTTGCAATTTATCATTTTATTGTTTAATTGCTGTGGGTTAAATGTGATGTGGGTAAGTGAGTCTATGGGTTTGAATGTTTGATTAATTGATTAAGTGGGTTTGATTAATTGATTAAGTGGATGATCCGAATGGAGAACTTATAAATGGAGGTATGATTGTATGAAATGGGAACATATCTGTGATCTGTCACAGAATTGTGATTGATTTGTGTAAACTGTCAAGCGGTTTCATTGAACCAACCTATTTGCTGCTTTTTTTAGCTGCAGTTGTTGTCTTGTTTGATAATCCAAATCTGGAAATACAAAGTGGAACACAAAGGGATTAAGTTTTGGTGAATGGCAAAAGCTTGAGTCAATGAGTCTACTGCTTTCCGAGAATCTGAGGTGCTGTTTTCTTTTCCTTTCATAGTTTCATTGTGCATCAGTACATATATATCATTGTGGTTTATATTGTGGTTAGTTTAGGTTCTTGTATTGCATTGCACGTTTATTTTGTTTGTTAGTTTTGTATAGATATGCATTTGAGGGGTAAGGCTCACTACGTTACCCCCCCCCCCCCCCCCCCCCCCCCCCGCGGCGACTAGGTGTACATTTTTCTTAAATTAATAAAATTCTCTCGCACTGTCGAGATTCTCTATAATATATATATATATATATATTTTTTTTTTTGTTGAAGAAATCCCAGCCCGCCCAAAGTTTCAATCCTGGATCCGCCCCTGAATGAGCACACTTGTAGTACTCAATTTGAGGAGAAACAATCTTACAAATGTTGATGAATTCTCTCATAATAACAATTTAAGAACGCTAGACATTAGTGGAAATCAGATTCAAGGCCAATTCCTAAAATCTCTTGTCAACTGCACTAAATTAGAGGTTTTAAACCTTGGAAACAATCTGATAACATGACTATTTCCATGCTTTTTTAAGAACATATCCACCTTGCGTGTCCTTGTCTTACGATCCAATAAATTTTATGGGCGCATTAGATGTCGCAAGGCTAATGACACTTGGCCAGTACTTCAAATCATAGATCTAGCTCACAACAATTTTAGTGGTGAAGTACCCGAAACAACTTTGACATCTTGGCAGGCCATGAGCACTAGCAAAGATAATGCCCCATGGAAGATCGGTAAACTTCAATATGAGGAGGATGGAGTTTATTATCAAGAAGATACTATCACGGTAACAAACAAAGGTTTAGAGATGGAGTTGGTGAGTGTTTAACCTATCTTCACCTCCATTGACTTCTCGTGCAACAAGCTCAATGGATCAATACCCGAGGAAATTGGAGAACTCAAATCATTATATGCCCTCAACTTGTCCAACAATGCTTTCACAGGTGCAGTTCCATCATCATTAAGTAATTCGAGTCAGCTGGAGTCTTTGGACCTCTCAAGTAACAAACTAAGCGGTCAAATCCCATTGGAGCTTACAAAACTCACTTTCCTTTCATTCTTGAATCTCTCATATAATCAATTGGTCGGGAGGATACCAAGTGGTGCTCAATTTTCTACATTTGATGCAGCTTCATTCGGAGGTAATAATGGATTATGGGCGCCTCCTTTAATAGCAGACAATGAGACAGGGTTTTCATCACCAAAGCTGGAAGGAAGCCATTCAAATCCTGGACATGACATTGATTGGGATATTATCTCTCCCAAAATTGGTTTTACATGTGGGTTTGGGATTGTTATCGGGTCGCTTTTGTTTTGCAAGAGATGGAGGAAATGGTATTACAGAGCTATGTATGACATGCTTCGAAACATATTCCCCCTGCTGGAACAAAGATTTGGTCATCGCAGGAGACATGTTTATGTCCATAAAAGATAGTGGAGACGTTGAAAATGGTTGTGAAGATCAATGCACCTAACTTTTTGTTGGCCTCGTTTTGCTAATGAGGACTAGATCTATGCTTTGTTTCTGTGCAATTTTCTGTACGTTGGACTCACACTCTTTCAATTTGTAACACATAATAAATAAATTTGTGGCAAACTTAGTCAGTATTTGTAGTGATGTGTGAAAAGAATGTGCTCGAACTTTCCTATTTGTAACAATGTGCTTGAATGAGTTTTGGGTGGAGGAAACTCCTGATATTATTTAGGACGTCTTTATTGAGGATGATTGTATGTTAAATCGAGGTTCAGTCTATATGTCCCCCTCGGTGTACTATCCTTCTATGAATAATGAAAGCTTAGGGAGGAGCACCACCACTCCAACCTAACGGGTGTTGCTTGCCCGAATTCAAAAAAAAAAAAAAAATTACATACAAGTGTTCTTTTAAAACTTTAATTAGTCACAAGGCCATCTTATATTTGCCCTTCCACCTTATCTAAACGAGCTGAAATGTTCTGCTCCACACATTCTCTCTCTCTCTCTCTCTCTCTCTCTCTCTCTCTCTCTCTCTCTCTCTCTCTCTCTCTCTCTCTCTCTCTCTCTCTCTCTCTCTCTCTCTCTCCCCCCTTCAGTCCTTCACAAACCCACACGACACCGTTGCCTCTCTCTCTCCCCTTCCCAAACCCACACGACGCCGTTGCAAACCTCAGACCTCACAAGCTCCCTAGCAAAACATCTGATCATCAACGGCAAGCAATTTGAGCCTAACCCGAAACATCTGGTTCTCCACAAAGCAGGTAAACCTTCGGATCTTGGATCGCGGCTGCAGTGGATTGAGCTTAGATTGAGGTCAGGAGATCCGTTGTTTCGGTTAACGGCGAGAACGAGGTCTGTTGTACTCGTGGTCGAACGCAGTTGAACGCCAGCGAGTCCAAAGCGTAGCGCAGCCGTAGTCTAGAAGCTTCAGCGATCTGAGGTCGTGGATCCGGACGATGACCTTCGACGACCAGAAGCCTAGAACCTCCGGTCTCCACTCTGTAACTTGATTCGGTGAATTCTGGCACTGTTATCCTTGATTTCGTATTAACAAATCACCAGATTAGTCATGTTGTGATTGAATTTGTTCCATTTTGATTGAAATTGTTCTAGTTTGAAATTGTTTCATAATTGTATGATAGAATGAGAATTGTTGAAGTTTCTGTTAAGAAGGATTGTCATTTTGTTCTGGTATAGATGGATGAAAGTGATGATTACTTTATCAAGTTCTTGAGTTGTGTATGTTTGAAGTTGAAATCAGAGTAATTTGATTCAAGTAGTGGACATTTTCAATTTATATTTAATTGATGTTTCATAGTAGCTTCTGTATTGGTTGAGAACAAATTTCTTAGTCATTGTGAGTAGCGTTATTAGTCTTAATTTAAGGGATTAGCTTTTGTGTTACTTGGTAGTAGATTTTGTTATTGGTGAGAATAGATTTTGTTGTTTGTTTGAGTAGCTTTTGACATTATTGAGAGTAACTTTTGTTGTTGATTAGAGCAGCTTTTGTTGGCGGTGATCGTAGTTTTTGTTGTTGGTAAAAGTAGTTTTTGGAGTTGGTAAGAGTAGTTTTAGTAGTTGTTGAGAGTAGATTTTGTTATTTGTGAGAGCAGCTTTCTGATGTTGGTGATAATAGTTTTTGTTGTTGGTAAGCGTAGCTTTTATTCTTGGTAAGAATATCTTTTGTTGTTGACGAGAGTAGTTTTTAGTGTTGGTGACAATAGCTTTTATGACGCGGGCGGAAGTAACTCTAGGTTTACAAGCAATAAACCTAAAACAAAGATTCTGGAGTCCACCAGAGATAAAAGAGAAAACTCTCAATTTTGATTGATAATATGATAAAAGATCGTTCTGCAGCCATTTAAGGTTGCTTATATATGGGAAAAGAAACCCTAGGGCGACTAACAATGAAACCCTAAAGCCCACGGATTAAAACAAAACAAATCCAAAATAAACTAGAAAACCTAAAATAAAAAGAATGTAAAACTAACATAAAAATATTAAATCACGAATCGGATAATTAAGACGATACATTTTGGCTTAAATCTGATAGGGCTCACTAAAGTGAGTCTTGAAGATCTCGTCGTTCCCATTCTGGAAATGTATCATGCGTTTCAAACGGACATTCTGGCCAAAAGTTAGTCAAATCTGATTCAAAATCAAAACCTGACTTTTCGCACGAGAAACCCGAAAAGTCCAAAACCAAATCTTCTTGAATATTCCAGCGGCTAGTAACCTGATTACGTGTGAGTTACCTATTTTCCAATCACTCTTCTTGATTCTACACCGCTTCTTTACTTTTATGGTTTTTCGGCTAAACTGGGTCCATTCTCGTCCTACATCATTTTATTCTTATCTCGTTGAAACTCTCACTGGAGTAGCTTTTGTTGTTGTTAAGAGTATCTTTTGTGGTTAATGAGAGTAGCTTATACTATTGATGACAGTAGCTTTTCTTACTTCGTCGGAAATCTCCTCGAGTAGTTTTTGTTGCTGGTGAGAGTAACTTTTGGTGTTGGTGACAGTAGATTTTATTATCTCACCGAAGGTTGTCGAAAATCTCAGGAGTAGTTTTTGTTGCTGGTGACAGTAGTTTTTGTGACCTCTCTGGAGGTCACCGGAAATCTCACCAGAGTAACTTTTGTTGCTAGTGATAGTACCTTTTGTTGCTAGTGATAGTAGCTTTTGTGACCTCGCCGGAGGTTACCGGAAATCTCATCAGAGTAGCTTTTGTTGCTAGTCACAGTAGCTTTTGTGGTCGCCGGAGTTCGCTAGAAGTTGGCCGAAGGTCGGCCGGAGACCCGTCGGAGTTTGCTGGAAGTTGGTCGGAGACCCGCAGAGTTGACCTGAGACCTCACCGGAGGAGAGAGAAAATGATTGTTGACTTTTTACTATAGTGGCATTTCTGTAAATATGTTAATTTTTATATCTAAAATATAACATCTTTTTTAATCAAGTGGGCTTATGAGGGAAAAAACTAATTTGTGACCTTATGGCTAAAAAAACATTTAAAGATGCACTTATATGTAATTAACCCTAAAAAAAAACAATGTGCTTGAAAACATTGTATGAACTGATATTCAATCTTCATTTAAGAATATTAAAAGCTCCCTTATTATAGTGTGCAAAAAATTGTATGTAGCATAAATAGAAATTAGAAAGCAAGCTTTAATGTCGAACTATAGAAGTAGTGAATGTCGGAAGAGGATTGACAGAAATTATAAAAAGCTTAACTAGAGAAGAAGAGATTGATAATTTGATATATTGCGCACGAAAGGTTCATTCAGAACATTTGTGGACATGGGAGACCATCTATGAAGCAAGTCTTTTGTCACCACAACATTTCTGGACAAACGTGAGCATTTGCATTACCTTTACCATAGAAATTCCAACACCCCCCCCCCCCCCCCAAAAAAAAAGTCTACACAAAAATGAAAAATCCAACAGAGGGTATATTCCTCGTTCCAATCACATTATCCAGTTAATTACTAAAGAATCCGACCCTCCCAATTAGAAACAAGCAAACAGATTATTGTTTAAAATTGTTTATCTTTATATTGATCGTTTTGACAGACATGAGGCTAATGAGACTAACTGTCTAAGATTTGGGTCATGAGCATTTCATTCTCAAACAAGTAGAAATTTCAAGCTTCTTGGGATAAAAGATAAGTCTCTCTAGAACACACTTTTTAACAACATTTTTACGCCAATCAATAAGTATCGGTGAAAATGATGAGTATTCCTCGCTATTACGATAATGAAGCAATTTACAAGACCTTCATGGCATCAAGACTTGGTCACCGGTCACAATTCAAGCGTCAATCTGACACCATTTCCAAATGAAATTGGAGAAATACCAAGCGTCTGAACTAGCTTAGATATATCCATGGATATGTCAGCAGGAGACACAACTCCATGATCAACCTGAAGATGAACATGACAGTGAAATATTGTAAGGTAGAGAAATACTGTATAAATATATAAATTGGTTACTACAGCAACATAAAGAACGGAGTTTTTTAATCGACAAAACCCAAAACCTTATTTTACTTTTTTACATTTTTGGAACATTCAATGATATTGAGCCATGACTATACTAATCCTAACCCTTACTCCAACTCTCCCCCAAGGAGCTTAAAAAATGATAGGCTTTCATTGGCGAGCATACACAACAGATCATTATCCTATTAATTGGTCGAAAGAGAAGAAAGCATATGGCTGGACATTCTAGTTGCGTGTTTCGATCATATAGGAGATGTCCAGACAAGGGAAATGTGAAAACCAAGTCAGAATGCAACTTGAAACTGATGGGTCATGTATTAGTAATTCTGACATAAAGGTGTTGAAGTTGAACGCCAATATCTCAAACATAATGGAATACTAGAAAATGTAGCAAAGTATACATACCGATGATGCAGATACAGATTTAATTAATGAGAGGTTGTATCCCCTTATATCAGCAACCGTCTCAGCCATTTGAACACGGGATAACCTGTCTGGTCCACCAACATTCAGTAGCGATTTTCTATGCTTAGCCTGTGCAAAAATTTCCATGAATATCAGTAGTTCAGTACTATGAAAATACAAGTGAAAGTACTTCTCAATAGGAAGTAGAAAATAACAGTAGTCTCCTGATAGCCCACAAACAAAAACATTCAACCAAAAAGAAATATATTGCAGTCATGATTATAGAAACTTCATACCTGATATCCATGTCTTGGACAAAGCAAGGATGATTGGTACGACGTCCTTTACATAAACAGGGCATCGAAACTCATCATGAATTGATAAATGGTTTCTTATTTGATCATATGGGTTTCTAAAGCTCATCCTTAAAATATCTCTTCACACCTCACCCCTGAATGAGTTGAGATCTGAAATTCAACCACCCCTTCAGAGAAATTTACTTGCAGCCTAAATTATATTATACTCAGTTTTAGCTCCAAAGTGTTTCATCTTTTGACATCCAAAATTCTCAGTCTGATAAGTCATACAGCATTACCAGCTCAAAACAGTCCCACTCCAATCCTTAAAAATCAATCATCCTACACCAAACTCGCAAAACCAAAAGTAACTTTTCAAACAGATAAGGTCCCAAAAAAACCCAATTCCAAGTCTTTCTGGAAATCATGGATACAGACTAGTTGCCTAATCAATATTTCAATTGTCAATAATGTCTTTCAAAGTTGCCCATTCATCCATGACATTCCACTACAATGCCTGGCATGGTTCCTTTTATGCACCTGCCGGCCGCTGAATGGGGTTATGTGTGAGCCACCCGATTCAGGTCGGACGAATGGCCGCTAAGGAGCTGCAAGAGCACCGTAACTGTTAACATTAGTCGTTATCAGTGCTGGGGTCTGTGAGCAGCGTGGGAAGGAGAAGACTCCGCTGCTTTGAGGGTTTGGGTAACCGGGCATTGTGGAGTACACCAGCTTAGGTGGAGAGGTAGATGGTTCTGGACTTCAAACGTTGGGAAAGCAGTAGTGATGATAGTAAGGGGTCCGTGTAGTTTTGAAATGAAAAGAATGAAAAACATACACAACATTGAAAATTAGTAAAAATGAAAGGGAGTGTGAGGAGTAATAGAGAATGCGAACAGCACTACCCAAAAGTAAAACCATTTCTAGTATTAAAGTTTCTGACACTGGTAGCTTGTTGTAGATATTGAAAGCATTTGTGATGGCAAAAGATTTTATCTTCAAATGAAAAGTACAACAACTAGGGAGCAAAGTCCGTCCTCCAGATGATCTTAACCGCAGGGTATAATGGGTACGACATCCAGGTTAGAGCATCATCGCTTTCTGAGAATTCTATATACCAGCATCTTCTAAATTCTCTTTCAAAACATTATTCAAATTCCAATTTTTGATTGGCTGCTACCACCAAATTTTAGTTGTTCATCTACTTCAAGATTTCAGTCACTACATTAACAAAAACTCATCTGTAGAACAAGATGCTACAGTATATTGTAGAACAAGATGACAATGATAAAACACTGACAACCCCAGATCAGCACCCCATTCCCCACAAATCACAACGGAACCTGACTATCACACTAAGTACTATTTAGAAACCACGAAACAATTCTCGATACATGTACTTAATTAGTTATGTACTCATTTCCAAGAATCAAAAACCTAAACCTCAACTAAAGCAAAACAATATCTAACAGCCTCAGTTTCAGTCGAGCTTAGAGTTCATCTGGGCCCTAATTTCACAATCCAAAACCCAATCTTCACCTACAACCCAAGAATATGAAACTTTACCATCTCTTAGGTTCCTACATTTCTAAAACAGAAATCCAAAGCCGAAACCAAAAGAGAAAGGAGTTTCGGTGAGGTGAACGAACCTCGAGCTCGGCAGATTTCATGGCGATGGGAATGCAGATGAGGAAGACTCCGAACATGGCGAAGGCCGTGTTGCGCTTCCAGTGCTTGGGCCTGCAGTAGGGCCCACCGCTCATGCTCCACACCTTCGCCCTGAAGTCTCCGCCGTGGGCCCCCTCGCCGTGCGCATGTTCGCCTCCTCCCATTTGCTCCGATCACCAACTCTCTTTCTCTGTCACATCAGAACAAAAAAAGATCAGAAACAGTGAAACCCTAATTGGGTCTTGAGTAGAAGTAGTGGAAACGAAAATTGGGAATGGGAATTGAAGGAGAGGTTTAGTTCTAGAGAACATGCTTTGACTTCAACATGTTTTCTAATTAATAAAGTTGAGGTTTAGTTCACCATGTTTCTCATTTATGAAGTCTATGTTTATATGGTTTGGAGGCCTATTTAGTATGCGTTCTAGGGTCTTAATACTTTGATTGTTTGATGCCTGAATCAATAGTTGAATTCCTCAAATTATCTAAACAAGCGATCGGTAGTTTTGACTAGTGAGTAAACAAAACCCTAAGTTTGGCAAGGCACTAAGTTATTTGTGATGCCTAGTGGTTTTCCAAACTCTTTTCAAACGTAATGATCTATGCATGTTAAATCTAATAAATATACCTAGCAATGTCCTTCTGGCCAATTTTTTGTTCGGTTCGAAAGTTTTTTTTGGTACCAATTTGAACTTCACCTATGTTGACATCTCTGATTTTGGAATACCTTTGATTCTTTGAAACCTTTCCGTCTTCATGTCTCACATATGTGGAACAACATTAATATTTGTAGCAATTCGAGCTTCAGCAACAGCAGTAGTAACTGATTCCTCGGCATTTCTATAAATATTTGGCAGAATGAAATATTAGAATTTAAATGATGTATTATGGAGCTTTTTAATTATTGACAAGGTATGAAATTGAAAGAAATATATCCCCTAGATTATATATATCCTTCTACATTAGTCAAAAGAAAATGATCGTTAGAAACTACTAAGAAGAGGATGAGAAGGAAAGTGAACAACAGGTGTAGGGATGGCAAAAATCCCCAGCGGGGCGGAGCTCCATTGGATACCCACCCCTAATGGGGGAGAATTTGGGGACAAATGGGGAATGGGGATGGGGATCCCCAATCCCCGCTATCTAAGATTGGGGATGGGGCGGGGATGGTATTGTGATCTCCATCCCCAAACCCGCCCCAATAATATATACATATATTTAACTTGTATATATTTTAATTTATTTTTTTATAATATAAATCATAAATATATTATTTACTACTTTACTTTAATGATGTTTTGATTTTTACACTCACTAAATTATGATTCATGAATTTAATCATGTTTTAAATTTATTTGTTGTAGATTTTGATTTTTAAAAAGGCAATATGAGAAAAAATTATTTTATTTATTAAATTCTTATTGGGGATTTGGGGCGGGTTTGGAGGCTTAGTCCTCAGTGGGGATGAGGACGGAGAATCCCCAATATATTTTTATTGGGGATTAGGGCAGGGATGGGGGTAGAGAATGACCCTGGGGATGAGGATGGTCCACAACCCGCCCCATTGCCATGCCTAAGCAGGTGTGTGAATGCATGACAATGGGACATGCAGTTTTAATATAAGTAAACTGTAAGAGGATTCGAAATTACCCTGGATATTTCTCTGTGTTCTACAAAGATCACGATATCATCACCGGCATCACAAACAATTTGAGTCATTATCTTCGATCAGTAAGAATTATTAAAGTAGCCGACAATTTGTAGCCTGTATGTTACAAGCAGTGGAACACATATACTATAGTAATAGAAGGTAAAGAGGTCGTATTGAACTGGCTATGTTTCTATGAATTTCAACAACTGGGTCATATGCTATCATCAGTGAAAATGAGAGATGATAATGCGAAAAAACTTCACATCATAAAATCAAGCACAAATTCCATTCAAAATTTTACATGATAACATGAAGCAAGCAATATTAATTGCAAAATCACCTGAAATCAAATTCAAGGAGCATACACTACAATCATAAAGGCATTAGCTTTTCCACAAAGAGTAACACTTTTGGAAGTAATCAACTATTTTAAGAAATTAATGTATGAGAATCCCCTAAAACTGTCACATAAATTATTGGGCGAAAATAAATGGGTTTTTAGCGGGCGGTTAACGGGTCATGGACTGAATTGCCAGGCCTACACATAATATTCACTTCAAACACAAAGTCCGGGCAATTGACTTGACATATATAGCAGTTTTCCGAAAACAACCTCTGAACCAATTTCAAGATGTTACACAATTTAATGCTAAAGCTTTCCCACAGTTGGGTACAATTGCAATTGGCTATACCTTTATACGTTTCTTTGCATTAGATCGAATGATTAAAAACTATGTTTCTTATAGATTCTTCTGTAGGTTCCTCTGATAGTGGAATTTTATCTTTTAATTGTGTGATTTAAAAATTTTCGACTTCAATTAGACAGTGCAGTTCAAGTTGGCGCCCAGAGAAGCGAGTGTCAGCGTCTTCGTCAGTGTGAATTTGGTTCAAAGCATACCTCAGTGTGAATTTGATTCTCGGGGCCGGGTCTTCGTCAGCCCAGGTCTTCGTTCACTTTGCCTGAAGCATGCTTCACTCCAAGATAGACTCTCAGGGTCATTGTCGGCCCAAGTCTTCGTCGACTTAGGCCACAGTACAGAACACTTCAAAACGACCACAAATCTCATGGAGGAGTTTGCCAATTCCACTCTATAAAAGCCACCATAACCATTAAGAGTTGTTCACTTAACCTCAGCCAAAATGAAAACTTTGCTACATTTCTTCCTTTTCTTGATCACACTCTGGGTCAGTATCATCATCCCAGCAGTTCATAGCCAGTGTATTAAAAACCAGCAACTATCACTACTCCAATTCAAGAAAGGCCTCGTGTTCAATCATTCCACCAAGCTTATTTCTTGGAATGCAAGTACTGATTGTTGTTCCTGGGTCGGCATCACCTGCAGCCGTAATGGGCATGTTCTGGGTCTTGACATAAGCTTCGAACATATCTCAGTTAATTCCAGCAGTCTCTTCCATCTTCATTATCTTCAATCTTTATCCGTAATTAAGTTGGATGGGAACAATATCTCTGCACCAGTTCCAGGATTCTTTGCCAACTTTTCAAACTTGACTATCTTGAGTCTCCAGGGATGCAACTTGCATGGAACATTTCCCAAAGAGATCTTTCAGTTACCTTCTCTACAAAGTATTGACCTTTCATATAATCAGCAACTTGATGGTTCCTTGCCAGAATTCCCAAGGAATGGATCTCTTCGGAACCTGCATCTAAGCTGGACAAAATTTTCAGGGTTATTGCCAAATTCTATTGGCAACCTCAAAATGTTGTCCACCATAGATATTGACGCTTGCGAGTTCACCGGACCGATGCCCAAGTCAATGACAAACCTTACACAATTGGTTTCTTTGTCGATGTCTTTTAACAAGTTGGAAGGTTCAATTCCGTCATTCAGTGGGGCCAATAATGTGGGCGACATAGACCTTTCCTACAATGGTCTAACAGGTACTATTAATTCCACTCACTGGAGAAACCTTACTAAGCTATCCTCTCTCATTTTGAGCTCTAATAAGCTCAATGGGAATATCCCAGCATCTCTGTTTTCCCTAAACCTAAGCCCAACGGGTCTTCTAGATCTTTCTGGCAATCAATTCTCTGGTCCATTCCCTGAAACTTCAAATGTGTCTTCCTACTTGCCGAATGGTCTTAATCTTAGAGTTGATTTCAGTAGCAATAATCTAGAAGGGCCGATACCTATGTCTATCTTTAGCTTGCGAGGTCTTAAAACTCTAGATCTTTCTTCAAATAATTTAAGTGGCTCGTTTCCTCTTGATGGTCTACACCAGCTGAGAAATCTTTCTGAACTTGATCTTTCACACAATAACTTGTTTCTTACCCATGATTATACCAATTTCTCATATTCCTCATTTTCTCAACTATCTAAGCTGAGCTTGGCGTCATTGAAATTGAGAACATTTCCTAATTTCTTGAGGAATCGATCTAACTTGATAGGATTGGACCTTTCAGATAACCAGATAAATGGCAAGATACCCAACTGGATTTGGAGTTTAAGTAATCTTGAGTCCCTGAACCTTTCTTGCAATTCCCTAGATTCTCTAAATGTTCATTCAATCAATATCACTAATCTAGATAACCTTGACCTTCATTCCAATCAGTTTCATGGGCAAATCCCAAATTTTCAGCCACCTTGCTATCTCTATTATCTAGATTTCTCAAAGAATTATTTCAGCTCTATCATACCGAGTACCATTGGAGATGTGCTTCTTAGTATTGGAATCTTTTCGCTTTCTAGCAATAACCTCAATGGGATCATTCCAGAATCATTATGCAATTCACCGTATCTTACCATTCTTGATCTGTCCAATAATTCATTGAGTGGCACGATTCCCCAGTGCTTGACTACAATGAGCTCGCTTGCAGTACTCAATTTGAGGAGAAACAATCTTACAAATGTTGATGAATTCTCTCATAATTGCAGTTTAAAGAAACTAGACATCAGTGGAAATCATATTCAAGGCCAGTTTCTAAAATCTCTTGTGAACTGCACCCAGTTAGAGATTTTAAACCTTGGAAACAATCTGATAACAGAACCATTTCCATGCTTTTTGAGGAACATATCCACGTTGAGTGTTCTTGTCTTGCGGTCCAATAAATTTTTTGGGCACATTGGTTGTCGCAAGACTAATGGCACTTGGCCAGTACTTCGAATGATAGACCTAGCTCACAACAATTTTAGTGGAGAAATACCTGGAAGAGATTTGACAACTTGGCAGGCCATGAGGACTAGTAAAGGTGATGCCCCATTGAATATCAGTAACCTTCAATGGTTGTATGCTGGAGCTTCTTTTCAAGAAGATACAATCATGGTTACCAACAAAGGTTCTGAGATGGAGCTGGTGAATGTTTTAACACTCTTCACCTCGATTGATTTCTCATGCAACAAGTTCAACGGATCAATACCGGAGGAAATTGGAGAACTCAAATCATTATATGCCCTCAACTTGTCCAACAATGCTTTCACAGGTGCACTTCCATCATCATTAGGTAACTTGAGTGAGCTAGAGTCTTTGGACCTCTCGAAAAATAAACTGAGCGGTCAAATCCCACTGGAGCTTACAAAACTCACTTTCCTTGCATTCTTGAATCTCTCATATAATCAATTGGTCGGGAGGATACCAAGCGGTGCTCAATTTTCAACATTTGATGCAGCTTCCTTCGAAGGTAACAAAGGATTATGGGGGCCTCCTTTAACAGCAGATAATAACACAGGCTTCTCACCACCAAAGCAGGAAGGCAACCATTCAAATTTGGGACATGAAATTGATTGGGATATTATCTGTCCTGAAATTGGATTTACATGTGGGTTTGGGATTGCCATCGGGTCACTTTTGTTCTGCAAGAGATGGAGGAAATGGTATTACAGAGCTATGTATAACATGCTTCTAAAGATATTCCCTCAGCTGGAACGAAGATTTGGTCATCATAGGAGACATGTTTATGTACATCAGAGATACTGGAGACGTTGAAATGGTTGTGAAGAGCAATGCACCTGACTTGTTGCTGGCCTCTGTTTTCTAATAAGGACTTAGATTTGTGCTCTGTTTCTGTGTATTTTCCTGTAAGTTAGACTCACTCTTTCAATTTGTAACACATAATAAATTTGTGGCAAACTTGCTCAATATTTGCCTGTGATGTGTGGAGAGAATGTGCTCGAACTTTCATATTTGTAACTTGTTTTCCTATGTGTGTTTTGAAGTTGTACTGAATTACAATGAACTCCATATTTAATAGATATTCTAATTCTAAAAAAGCTGGTGAAGAAGAACTGACGGAATGACATTGAGATCTGGGGCCAAGACAGCTTTTGCAGATGTCAAAATTGTATGAACTGATATTCAATCATGCATTTAAAAATATACAAAGCTCTCTTATTATAGTTTATGAAAACTTGTATCTAGCATTGAAAGAAAGCTTTAATGTCGAACTATATAAGTATTGAATGTCTATTTCTCGTTCCCACCACATTATTCAGTTAATTACTTTTGAAAAATTACTAAAGAATTTTAGTAATACGCCCCTCTTGATTAGTAACAAGCAAACATCTTTTTGCTTCAAAATATTGTCGTAGAGACAGACATGAGGCTAATGAGACAATCAGTAATTGTCTAAGATTTGGGTCATGAGCATTTTCATTCTGAAACTAATAGAAATGAAATTCATAATAATACAATTGAAGCTTCTTGGGATAAAAGACAGTTTCTCTAGAACACCTTAACAACACTTTTACAATCAAGTATGGGTGAAATTGATGGGTACTCCTCAGTATTACAATGAGGAAGCAATTTACAAGATCGTCATGGCATCAAGACTTGATCACTGGTCACAGTTCAAGCGTCAATCTGACACCATCTCGAAATGAAATAGGAGAAATACCAAGCGTCTGAACTAGCTTAGTTATATCCATGGATATGTCAGCAGGAGACATTAAGATGAACATGACAGTGAAATATTGTCAGGTACAGGAATACTGTATAAATAAATAAATTGACTACTGAGGCAACATAAAGAACAAGGTTCTTTAATCGACAAAAGCCAAAACCTTATTTTATTTATTTACATTTTTGGAACATAAAGAACAAGGTTTTCTAATCGACAAAAGCCAAAACCTTATTTTATATATTTACCCTAAGAACATTCAACTATCCTAATCCTAACCCTTATTCCAACTCCACTCCAAGGAGCTTAAAAAATGATAGGCATTCGTTGGTGAGCATACACAATTGATCATTATCCTATTAATTGGTAGAAAGAGGAGAAAGTATATGGCTGGACATTGTAGTTGCATGTTTCAATCATATAGGAGATGTCCAGACAACGGCAAAGTGAAAACCAAGTGAGAATGCAACTTGAAAATGATAGGTCATGTATTAGTAATTCTGATATAAAGGTGTTGAAGTTGAACGCCAGTATCTCAAACATAATAGAACACTAGAAATGTAGCAAAGTATCATACCGATGATGCAGATACAGATTTAATTAATGAGAGGTTGTATCCCCTTATATCAGCAACTGTCTCAGCCATTTGAACACGGGATACCCTGTCCAGTCCACCAACATTCAGTAGCAAATTTCTTTGCTTAGCCTCTGCAAAAATTTCCATGAATATTAGTACGATGAAGATACAAGTGAAAGTACTTCTCAATAGGAAGTAGAAAATAACAGTAGTCTCATGATAGCCCACGACAAACACATTTAACCAAAAAGAAACATATTGCAGGCATTAGTTTACAAACTTCATACCTGATATCCATGTCTTGGACAAAGCAAGTATGATTGCTATGACATCCTTTACATACACAGGGCATCGAAACTCATCATGAAAGAATTCGGTTGTATTTCCTTTGGAGAGGACACCATCAACCCACTACATCAATTGCAAGTATCACTAATTTGAACAAAGTAAAGTAGCCTAGATCCAATTTCAATTTTTCATATGGTCTCCAAGCTAATCTGCCAACAAAGTGGCAATAGTACAATTTTAATGTCTGTTATCTCTTTTGCAAACCTGAATCGGAAGAGATTTTGAAACCGGTGAGATTGTCTGTGGCCCAAAGATGATACTGCTTCTCAAAATTGCAAAGTTCGAGCATTTCTCAGTAATGAACTGCTCAGCTGCCACTTTTGATTTCCCATAAACATTTACTGGTACAACTTCATCATCTTCCTTGTAAAAAGACTTCACCCCTTCATAAACTGATGGGAATTCACATCAGTCCCCGTCTACAAATAGCTATTTAGCAATTTGTATCCAACAATTTGTACGCTCAAGTTAATTCATACAACAATTTGTATCGTCCTTTCCTTTATCTTATTTACCTCAACTGTAGACCAACAGGGGTCTTTAACAATTAATAGTAAATAATGTAATTAAAAGTCTAAATCTCTATCTCAAGTACTTGAGAAAGTTTATTGGATGGCAATAGCCAAGTAATAACTATGTGCTGTTGTAGTTCTTATCAGTTTCTCTTGTTTGCTTTTATTGATCCATCTTTACTCAGTAACTGAACTAGGAATATGAACAAATTACAGTATACGAAACAATTAAGAGTCAGTTACCTTGATCAGTTGACAAATGGATCAGTAGATAATTACTCTCTTCTAAGCTTGATAACCAATTAACAAGAGAAGATGGCACATTAACTGACATAGCTGCTGCAGGATCCATTTCACAGGCACGATGAACCGATAGTGCAGCACAGTTTACTACCACATCAGGCTGGGAATTCAAATCACACCTCTCAGCGCTTAAAGTTGTTTACTTGAACAACAATATCAAATCGCATACCAGAAGACAAGTTCTTTTAGCACTTAAGATATTGTAGGTTTCCCTAAACAACTAATGGCATTTGTACACATCTCAACTCAAAATTGAACAAAAGGATAGCAATCATCCATTCATCCATATAAAAAGAAAACAAACCCATGCAAGCTAGATCATTGCAGTTAAGTTACATACATCAGGTTGGGAATTCAACTGAATAAACCTCTCAGCACTTAAAAGTTGCTTACTTGATTGTTTTAGCATGTTCAGAGATTTTAAGTTCCCCTAACCACATTACAGAACCATACTAATGCACACGTCTCAACTCCGAAAAACGGAACTAAAGAATAGCAATTATCTAATACAACAACAAAACAAAACCCATTAAAGCTACTACATTGCAGTTAAGGTACAAACCCAACAGCAGAACAGGGCAGTATGGCATTCAAAAAACTCAAACCCAGTAAACAAAATTGATCTTTCCACAAAACCCATTACTCCAAATCATAGCACCAACATTATAAAATCACTAATCACAATCAACATATACAAGAAATTGCTTAATAGGGTGAGAACTGACCGGACCAAACTGATGAGAAATGGCTTCAAATCCATTGCCAGACTTCAAATCCACAGAGAAAGGCAGCACACTAGGAAATGCATTGAGCAAAGCTTGGGGAGGAGGACTTGAGTGGTGGGTAAATGCCAGATCTCAAGGAGTGGTTTCTTGAATCTCTGAAAAGCCTTGCAATACATGCTGTCCCAAGTAACCTGTGCCTCCAACTATCAAAACTCTCTTCCTACTCATCCTATTTGCTTTGTGTGTGGAACTGTGGGAGATTTAGGAGTGAATCTGATTTGGGTTTTGTTTGGGGTGGTAGGAAGAGGTTCAGATCGATGGGTTTAGGGGTTATGAGGAAATTTCTGTTGGCAGTGTCACTTGTTTGAGAGACCCATTAGTTTCCGGTGTGTTTCACGCATTTGGTTTTAGAGCCAAACATAACAAAAAATCTTTAGCTCCCTTATTTTTTTTTTAGAATAAAAGTGCGAGAAGTTTTAAATACACACCCTTAATTATTTAATACACACTCCTTACTCAATACACATACCATTTAATTACTTATTCTAATATTTTACTAAATACACAACCCAAATTACCTAAAATATCCATAATCTAAAAAACCATGAAATACACTATTATTTAACTACATTAAGGCTACTATTTAATTTGATTAGTATATATTAACACTTTGGTACCCCAATTTAAAGTCATTCTACACTTTGGTACCTCATCTTCTAAATATATCACTTTGATACCTCAACTTATTATTTATGCATAAGATTCATACATGCCGTTAATAACACCGTTAACTCAAGTGTTATGTAGCTTTTTTTTGTACAAAAGTGTTATGTAGCTTTTTTTTGTACAAAAGTGTTATGTAGCTTTTTGCTATGAGTATTTCGTCAATTTATGTTTTTCCACCAAAAATTCCATGGGAGATGATCTAAAATTCCTTTCTTTTTGCTGAAAATAAATCTGTCATCAAGGAAAATATTATATTTGGGTTTATGGAAGATCAATTTAGGTTATTGTACTGGAAATTTTGACTTATTGTTATGATCCCAAGAAACATAATAATTAAAATGAGAAGAGGTGAGGGATTTATCATTTTCAGCCTGCTAACTCACAAATAGAGATTGATTTGGATAAGAGCAAATTGTCTACTAGCTTTATTAATTGTTGATTCTATGTCATCTTATTTTAGCTCTTCAAATGTAATTTGTTGGGTAGATACTAGTTTTCTTTCAAGTTTAGGGTTTGAGTCTTTCCCCTTTTAATTGAAGAACTCTTCAGACAAAGAAGGAAAAATGCTTGTTCAATTCATTATACATAATCAATTTCAATACCAATCATAGCAGATTGTCTCCAATAGAGTTGTAGAAATTGCTTGAAACTTTTAGTATTTATGGTTGTTGTAGTTATTTGCTTACTCTTTAAATATAGATCCATGGTTATTTGGTTTCATTGGCAATGAAGAAAGATGTAGTAATTGTTTTTGTTGTGTTTTTGTTTTTTAATAAAAATAAATATGAATTAATGGAGTGAGTTTTTATTAGATGGCAAATAACATGAGATTTTTGGTGGGAAAATATAAATTGACGAAAATACCCACGATAGAAAGCCACATGTCACTTGAGTTAACGGTGTTATTAACGGCGTGTATGAATCTTATGCATAAATAATAAGTTGAGGTATCAAAGTGATATATTTAGAAGATGAGGTACCAAAGTGTAGAATGACTTTAAGTTGGGGTACTGTTTGTGATGTTTTCCCAATCTGATTTGGGTTTTGTTTGGGGTGGTAGGAAGAGGTTCAGATCGATGGGTTTAGGGGTTATGAGGAAATTTATGTTGGCAGTGTCACTTGTTTGAGAGACCCATTAGTTTCCGGTGTGTTTCACGCATTTGGTTTTAGAGCCAAAGATAACAAAAAATCATGTGTATGCTAAAGAGCTCCCTTTTTTTTTTTTTTTTTTTTTTGAGAATAAAAGAGCGAATTATTTAATACACACTCCTTACTCAATACACCTACCATTTAATTACTCATTCTAATATTTTACTAAATACATAACCCAAATTACCTAAAATATCCATAATCTAAAAAACCATGAAATACACTATTATTTAACTACATTAAGGCTACTATTTAATTTGATTAGTATATATTAACATATTAGTATTTTATAATTGACCATATTAATTACTTGTGTTAGTTATTGAGAAATCCATAAAGAATTATTATTGTTCCCTCCAAATAGATGCTTAGAAATAGGTTTTGTATTATTTAAGTTCTCATCCACCAAATACCATATTGATCAAGTATAAAATTTTGAGTCGAACATTCAACCAAGACTGTATCACTAGTTTCTCCACAATGGCGGAACTATGAAATTGTCATTGGATGGTCAAACAAATTAACAATTACAAACTTTTATACCTGTGATTTTTTATATTAGATAATAAATTGACTAATCATAACTTAAAAAAAAAAAAAACTAAAAATGGGAGTCAAGCGATTTGTTTTAAAAATATTTAATGCCATTGATTTTGAAATTTCTAAATGATATGGTTTCTCACCCCATTTAATTACAATTTATTTAAGGAAAATTTAAATTAGATGGTTTCTAACTTTATTCTTGTTTTAAATGAGGATGCATGTATAGAAATTTATTGTGTTTATAATTATAGAATCATATAAGGAAGATATGATTATTATTATTATTATTTTTCTCCTAATATATAGATGTCTATTTTGGTCATTTAATCTACCTATAAAATCTTATTTGAAATATAAAATAATAGGGATGTGTATTAAGTAGTTTGGGGTGTGTATTTAAAATTTCTCTAAAAGAGCTCTGTTTTGGAATTTTTGAGTATTTGGAATATAGACACACTTTATTTAGAATTGGTAGACTTACTCTCATTCAATTTAATGCCCAATTTTTTTTTTTTTTTTTTTTTGGGATAATTCATTTTTATCCAGAAATCACTTGTATTGTGCCCACTTGCACCAAGAAGTTTGTATTGTGTCAATTGACACAAATCTTAGAGGAAAAGACCTATAAGGGTAGTCTTTTCTAAAATAATGCCTAAGAGATCCTATGCTGACTTTTGAGTCTACCTTTACCTTTTCTTAAGAAAACCTGTTCATACTTTTGACAGAAACAAAACTAGCCTTCAACATGCCCAAGTTTTTCACCTAACGGCCACTTGCCTAGCGGTTACTATAACAGGCGGAATCACTGCTGCTTATTTCTACCTTAAGCTAAGGCAAAATTTCTTAAAAAAAAAAAAAAACAGAAAGTTTAAACCTAAAAATAGTACAAGAGTAAGGCCAACAACAGTTATGAACAAACATTTTAAATATTGCAGAAATATTGACAAGCTGGATGAGCAATCCGAAATTATTTATTCAAACATAATTACAGACTAAAACTCAGAGCCTCATGCTTAGGTAAAAAGCTGTTTAGCTATCCATGAGCCTGATTTACAGGTACTTGGAAAGAAAGTACTTCCACACTAGACAGAAAGGAAAGAGCACACTACTACTAAGGCTTTCTTACTCCATGTTGCCAGACTACTGAGTAAACTTGAGAAACTCTTCCCATTAATATCCTCCTTTTTCTGTTTCTCTTAGCTTTGTTCAATTGTTCTCATAATTCCTTCTGGTGCTGCATCACTATGAATTTTCAGTTTTCACATAAGCATGTTGCGCATTGGTATGCTGATTATAGGTGCGTGTAGATGCACGATGTCTTCCATGTTGGCAAATCCTATGGCCTTTCGTTACTTTAAACTTGGCATGACCCTAATTTGGTTTGAATCTTTACTTATCCCTATACTCCTGTAAGTTCAGAACTTCAGATTATAACATCTGATATAATAATATTCTCAATGGAACAAATACATTATCCTTCATGATGCCGAATGACTACTTGTCATGTGTATTGGATAGTTGGGCTGCTGTATCATATTCATAAGGTTGAATATGTCCTCAACATGCCTCATACTTTGTATGGAAATTTTTTAGTGACAACAGTATCCCATATTTACGCATATTTGTTCATAGACTGCAAGATTAGTCTTCACTGGTTCTTTGATCATACTAAGAAAAGTGAAAATTTTCTCTGAAAATGTTCCAGAGTGGTGAAAAGCTGTCAAGTTTTATCATGCGGGCAATTTCCAGTGCTGTAGAAGTAGACTCTCCAACTATGCTTCATTCCAATGAATCTCATCAATGTTTCACTACTATTCCAAGATTTGTCTTCACTGAATGTTTTACACGCACACACTGCACGTGCATGACAACTAGATTTACACTTGACACTCTTCATGATTTTCTGGTTCAGATTTCTTGCATGATAATGAAATTGTCCAATAGTCTGTCCTTTTGATGCTCTTTGTGCTCAAATGGTCGCTAGCACTACTAGAATAATGTCATTAGACATCGCCACTATTAAATCGGTCAGGATTGCACCTGATGTTAAAAATCGTGCTAACATCAGTTTGTGAAAAAACCGATTTCTATTGTTATTGTAGACATCAGTCACCAACTGAAACGATGAGAAAAGTTTCATTGGAAAAATTTTAAAAAACGTGGAGGGACTAAGTTGAAATTTTCAGATACGCGGGGGACCAAAATATTCATTTCCCCAACACTTAGAATTTTTTCACTTTGTTTAAAACTTACAAACCCTAATTACTAACTCTCACTTTGGACTCCAGCGCGCGCCCTCCTTCTTCGCGTCGACCTCGATCTCCAACCTGACCCGCCCCGAGCTCGTTCTCAGACCTGAGAGGCCTTGAGCTCGTTCTCCGACCACCACCAACGTAGGTCCTCTCTCTCTTCTCCCCACCACCAATACTGATTTTCTATCCGGCGTTTCATCGTCTTTTTTCTTGTGAAGAGAGAGTGAGATGGGAGCGGAGAAAGCAGAGGCGTCGTTGGATTCGTTGATCACCGGGTTCAACAGTCAGATCTCAGAGCTCCAAGAGCTCGTTATTGCTCGAAATAGTAAGACCCGACCTGATTACCCAATCTTAAATTTATGAACTTTTGATACGGCTCTTATCATCTCACATATTCTTCCAATTAGTGCTCAAGCTCAGATATATGGGTTAATTTCATTTCTGGTGGCTGGAGAAAACTGAAAAAGAAATTAGGGATCATGTCTCGATTTGTTTCAAGCTTTTCAGAATGAGTCTACGGATTATATATGGTGGCAGGTAAATGGGTCTAGACTTTGTTTATAGCATGATTTTGATGTTTTGGCAGGGATTTGGGTATTTGTTTCTGGTGGCTGCAGAATATTTGGTTCAGGGCGATGGGCTACGGTAATACCACTCTAGATCTGGTTTTTCTTTTGGTATGGGTGTGGAGTGTTAACTTGTTTAATCTTTATTTTGCTGAAATTGGGATTATTGGGATAATTGACTTGAATGGAAATTCTCATTGACTTATTGAATATCCCCTATGGGTTGTTTCTGGTTTTTCAATTTTGTTTGCTTGAAAAAATCTCTCTTGAATGTCTGGGATAGCTTCTGATCAACAAATCTCTCTTGTTTGGCCTTTTTCTTGCAGGACATCTTTATGTAGAAGTACTTCTTTTTGCAGTCATTGTTTTTCTATTCTCCCAGAAAAGTTACAAGCCCCCTAAGAAGCCTTTAACAGAGAAGGTTTGTGTGAAAGTTTTATGCCAGTACTTTTTTCTTGTGGAACAATACACTCTGCTTGCGCACCTCCTTTAATTCATTGAACTGCTTTTTATATTCGTAACTTAACAAAACAAGGAGTCAGAAGTGTTGAGGCATTGTTGTAAATTGTAATTTGATTATACTTCCTCGTGGGATTTGAAAGAAAAGGTCTGTGTGACCAATTTAGTTGTCAACTTTTGTCTCAATGAATAAAGTTTTTAGGTATGCTACTATTTGCATATCACCACATATGAACTTGCTAAATGTCTAGTTTGATTATATGCTTCTGATTCTTCTGCTTTCTGATATGACATGTATCCTGGATTCTTAACTGAACTTTGCTAGTGTATTGGTACATGTAGGAAATAGATGATCTATGTGAGGAATGGGTTCCTGAACCTCTCATTCCTCCTATCACAGAAGATATGCAGTATGAACCCCCAGTGTTGGAAAGGTGAGTGAGCTTAGTCCCTAGCTCTTCATAGACCAATCCATAGTTCAGCTATGCTTTAATTAGATGTTCCTCTTTTTGAATTTTATCAGGGAGGGAGGGAGAGAGAGAGGGAGGGAGAGAGAGAGAGAGAGAGAGAGAGAGACCATTAGCAGTACGTTATTTTTTTTGGAAGAATAAATAATTGGTTATTGCAATTTTCTTCAGTGTTATATCTTGGAGTTAAAATGATGTTGCCTATGGGTAAATATAGAACAGTATATTCCTTGTTCTAAGGGATTTTGCTAATGAGTAGAATTTATTCAGTGCTGCAGGGCCACATACAATAGTCAATGGCAAAGAAGTAGTGAACTTTGCTTCAGCAAATTATCTTGGATTGATAGGACATGAGAAGTTGCTTGTAAGAGATAACTTTTCATATTATTGATGGCAGTAAATTGTTGATTGCAGTCGACGCCATTACTGACTTCACCCCCAAGTGAGGGTAGCTTGACTGACATTTTAGTGAGGAAACCTTCGTCTTCTTCAGCTCCCAGTAAGCTTCTTGTTGACATTTTGTGGTTATGGGTTTTTTCTTCTTCTTATTAATTTCCTGCAAAAAGAGTAAAATTAAGCTATTAAGGATTAGAGCAGTATAAATGTATGAAATTTTTACTGACTAGCTAAATGCCTGGGGTCTACAGCATATTCTATGCTTCAGTATTTTTAATTCTTGAGCTATAAGCACAGCGGTTGAAATTGAATAGGTCCTATGTATTTGTCTTTGCAACATTGTTTCAAGAATTTCGTTGACTCGAAGTGGAAATTGTTTGGTGATGAGGCTGGTTACTCATGAGTCTGCTCTGAATTGTCTATATAGGTATTGTGGATCCAAAAGTGTTACTGGAACTCTTCTCGATGTACCGTGAGTGGCAGGAGGAGAATGTCAAAAAGCTGAGCCAAAAACAGGTTTGTTGTAATAAGTTGCATCAGTGCCTTTTGAATTTTGAGTTTCAACACATAGAACAGATGTTGCAGCACTTCAATTTATTATTTAAGATTATTGGAAGGGTTTCGCAAATGCAAAACTCAAAGTCCAGGAAGAACATTGATTAATTTTAGAATTTAGGGAAGATTTTAGGAGCGTGATTTATATTGATCTTCAGTGTGATGATTCGTGAGTATAAGCGTTAGGTTGTTCTTCAGTGTGGCTTTATGCTCCTCCATCAGGCCAACTTTTAGGTTGATCTGGGTTCACTTTAGATCGTAAACTATTAACATGCAATTAGTTTGGTGAAGGTCCTAATTTCCCAAAAAGACTCGGGGTTAGCTGAGATCATTGTTTTTGTTTTATCACATCTATAATAGGTGGCATATTATGAACTCGTCTAGTTCTTTAGTTTCGTTGATGAGCTGATATAGCTATCTTTTAGTATTATTCATCCTGAATGCTTGTTTAACTGTCTTAGAGATCCATTTAGATGCTCTAGTTAACAACGGAACTGAAGCAAGGGGATCATGGTTAATACTAAAATCAGTTATAAAAAGTAATTGGAAGTGATTGACCTCGTTGAGGGAAATGTTACAATTTAAACTTAAGCTCGTGCTCCTTTTATCTTTTAATAATATAGCCAGCGGGTTTGCTGAACAGGTTCTGCAATCTGTGCATTCATTTAATAGTTGCTCAAAATTGACAGAATTATACCCTGTTATTCTCATGTCTTGAAAATTAGAAATCTTATGGTTTGGACTTTGGAATGAGTTTTGTCGTTTGCTCTATCTGATAAAGAGCGCCTGTATTTCCTAGAAATTAAGATTTGGGAAAGACTGCATATTGTATTTCCTAGGAATTAAGATTTGGGAAGACTGCATATTGGGAAATTGACTTGCTCTGCCTTCCTTTCTCCCAACGAGAAATATCTAACCATGATTTGATGATAATTGTGGCAGGAAGAGATAGAGAACAAGATAGAAATTGCGGACGCGTTGTCTGTTAAACTTAAGCAACGTTTTAATTATTCAGTGACAGCAATGAAGACATTCTCGCAACATTTATGTGGAGGTAATTATTCTCATCATATATGCAATATAAGTTCTGCGTAGGATCTTTTGCTTTAACAGATGTTGATGGACCTACTGTATGGATAAATGAGTTGTACACCTTTGTAAAATTAACCTATACATTGAAACATGGACACAGTTCATGCACTGCAGGTAGAGATTGGGGAACTTAAAGGAAGGTTGACGGAGGTTATTAGCAACTGTGATGCAGTGTGCAAGAGAATATCCGCAGAAGGACCAGAGTCTCTTCGGTCATCTGTCAAGCCATTAGTTATCTGCACCGCACACCAAGAACACCAATCTTGATTGAGTATTGTGCTGTGATGTGCAGGATTGTCAGGTGTAATGGGGGTTGCTTGTATTCAAGAAGTTGGGAAAGCCAGCCTCTTTTTTGAGTTAGGCTAGCTTTTAATTAACATTTTTGTAGCAATTATGAACAAACATGAATACTAATTGCTAGGCTAGCCTTGTAGTAGGTGAATTGGGGTTTTATTTTGACCATTTTGTAAACTGTTAAGGATGATGATTTCAGATATAATAGCTCAATATTCAAATCACTCTTGTCAACTATCGAAATTGCAATTTATAACAGCAGCTATATATTTTGTGGACATCATCCTCTTTATAGAATGTGATGTCTAGATATAAAGTTGAAATCAGTTTTAACCATTAAAACTGATGTCTAGTAATACAGATACATCAGTTTCAAAATGAAAATCGATGTTACTGAAATATACAGACATCGATTTTTTGTCGAAAACGATATGTTACTGAGTACCAGACATCAGTTCCAAAATGGAAATCGATGTTACTAAAATATACAGACATCGATTTTTTGTCGAAAACGATATGTTACAGAGTACCAGACATCAGTTTCAAAATGGGAACCGATGTCTGTAACAGTACCAGACATCAGTTCCAAAATGGGAACCGATGTCTGTAACAGTATCAGTCATCGGTTCTTAAATCAATAACGATGTTAAAACGCAAACTTGTGTTGTGTAATCTATATGTCTTTAAGCATTAAATACAATAAAATGTGGGTTTAACAATAGTAAAACATGTAAGTTTGTTATCATTTAAACATATTTACATCGATTTATAATTAGGAACCGATGTCTACACGAATACTAGACATCGGCTAAAAACCGATGTCTGCATTTTCCGGATCTTTCTCATCACCCACAAAGACATCGGTTGGGTTTTTGTTTCTCATCGGTTTTTGGCCGATGTCTGGGGCCATAATTCTAGTAGTGTAGCCATCTGTTTTCTATTGCTATCTGTTGCAATTCGAGCCATCTATGATGCATAACAACCTAATCCTGCTTCTTTTTTTTTTGGTCATCACTGTAGATGCAGTTGCACTGCAAAATCAAGAATGTCGAAGAACTAGAGCTGCTGATGGAGAAGGAATATGCTTGGTGGGTGTGATTGTTCGAATGCTCATGCCAAAAGTTTTTTCATACCAATTTGAACTTCTCTCATGTTGACATCTCCGATTCAGGAATACCTTTGAAACCTTTCCGTTTTCAGGTCTCACATATGTTCACAACTGGATCAGTCATTCGCACATGTGGAACACCATTAATATTTGCAGCAATTGCAGTTTCAGCAACAGCAGTAGTAGCTTATTCCTTGGCATTTCTATAAATATATGGCAGAATGAAATATCAGAATTTGAATGATGTATTGTGGAGCTCTTAAATTATTGGCAAGGTGTGTGATTTAAAAAAATACAGCCCCTAGATTATGGCCTCCTACATTAGTCAAAAGAAAATGATCGATAGAAACTATTAGAAGCTTAGCTAATTAAAGAAGACGATGCGAAGGAAAGTGGACAGCATGACAATGGGACAGTTTTAATATAAGTCAAGGGTAAGAGAATTCGAAATTACCCTGGATATTTCTGTGTGTTCTGCAAAGATCACGATATCATCACAAGCATCGCAAACAATTCAAGCCATATCTTCAGTAGGAATTATTAAAGTAGCTGACAATTGTAGCCTGTAACAAGCAGTGGAACACATATGCTTGAAGATCAAATAGTCGTAGTAAACTGGATCCAGAAATGGAAGGTAAAGAGGTCGTATTGAACCGACTATGTTCTAAAAATTTCAACAACTGGATCATATGCTATCATCAGTGAAAATGAGATGATAATGTGGAAAAACTTCACATCACAAGATCAAGCACAAATTCCATGCAAAACTTTACATGATAACATGAAGCAAGCAATATTAATTGGAGAATCACCTAACGAATCAATTTCAAGGAGCATATACACTACAACCAAAAAGGCATTAGCTTTTCCACAATTAGCAAGACTTTTGGCATCAACTATTTTAAGAAATTAATGTACGAGAATCCCCTGAAACTTCCACATAATATTCACTTAACATTCGGGTGATTAATTTAAGTGGCTCGTTTCCTCTTGATGGTCTACACCAGCTGAGATATCTTTTTGAACTTGATCTTTCACACAATAACTTGTTTCTTAGCCATGATCATACTAATTTCTCATTTTCTCATCTATCTATTTTGAGCTTGGTGTCACTGAAATTGAGAACATTTCCTAATTTCTTGAGAAATCAATCTAACTTGCAAAGATTGGACATTTCAGATAACCAGATAAATGGCAAGGTACCCAACTGGATTTGGAGTTTTAGTAATCTTAACTACCTAAATCTTTCTTGCAACTCCTTAGATTCTCTAAAAGTTCCTTCAATCAATCTCAATGGTTTAGAGTACCTTGACCTGCATTCCAATCAATTTCATGGGCAGATCCCAATTTTTCGACCACATTGCTCTGTTTATTATCTAGATTTCCCAAAGAATTATTTCAGTTCTATCATGCCAAGTACCATTGGAGATGTGCTTCTTTACACTGGATTCTTGTCGCTTTCGAGTAATAACCTCAAGGGGATCATTTCAGAATCATTATGCAATATACAATATATTGAGTTTCTTGATCTGTCCAATAATTCTTTGAGTGGCATGGTTCCCCGGTGCTTGACTACAATGAGCACACTTGTAGTACTCAACGGATCCAGCTCCTCTAAATTTAGATAGTGTGAAGTTACACGAATTTCATAAAATCACAATCATTTATCTAATCTAACGGATAGAAGAGTGCCAACCTTAACTAATAAAAATTAGAGTTTTTTTTTTTTTTTGGGTACCAAATTAGCTTTAACCTACGTTGGCATTAGGCTTTACCTCTGTTAACAAACATTAAGATCTAATATGGGTTCTCTACAATCCTATACGATCCAACTATTGTGTAAATTTTAATCTCTCTCAGTTTTTGAACTTTTTCCTCTGTTTCTCAAGATCAAAGGGGTACTTATTATGTTTGATCTGAGTTTTCATTGCTGCCGGATGGATGAATTCAATTTGGCCAATATCCCTTCAATTGCAAAGGGATTTTGCCCATGACCTGTGCCTCTATTAATTCTTTGATTTGTATCACACTTCATTTTGGAGATGATGGGTGCCTAATTAACCTTTTGTAATCATATATGCATTTGGATTAATCATCTATGGGATGTCGGAGTGCTTGATAATTTATCCAGCACTGTATGTGGAATTTCCTCAACTTGATCTATGTTTAATAATTGATATGCTTATGTATGACAACTGCAAATGAACTAAATGTAAAAGTTTTGTTTGATTTATCCTTGCTGGTGCAAGTACCATGAAGAACAAAACCAAAGAGTTATGAGATGCAAAAGTCTGAAACAATAACCGAAGTTAACGTCAGTTATTATTATTTTTTGGCTGTGACTATTAACTTCAGTTTGTAGGAAAAAATAAAATAAAAATCCTTTTTAGATATGTACGTATTGATTTAGGTGGCCACTGTTCTATCTGTTAGATTAAACGAAGGATTGTGATTTTATGAAATTCACGTAACTTCACACTATGTAACTTTAGAGGAGCCGGATCCCTCAATTTGAGGAGAAACAATCTTACAAATGTTGATGAATTCTCTCATAATAACAATTTAAGAACGCTAGACATTAGTGGAAATCAGATTCAAGGCCAATTCCTAAAATCTCTTGTCAACTGCACTAAATTAGAGGTTTTAAACCTTGGAAACAATCTGATAACAGAACTATTTCCATGCTTTTTGAGGAACATATCCACCTTGCGTGTCCTTGTCTTGCGATCCAATAAATTTTATGGGCGCATTAGATGTCGCAAGACTAATGGCACTTGGCCAGTACTTCAAATCATAGATCTAGCTCACAACAATTTTAGTGGTGAAGTACCTGGAACAACTTTGACAACTTGGCAGGCCATGAGCACTAGCAAAGATAATGCCCCATGGAAGATCGGTAAACTTCAATATGAGGAGGATGGAGTTTATTATCAAGAAGATACTATCACGGTAACAAACAAAGGTTTAGAGATGGAGTTGGTGAGTGTTTAACCTATCTTCACCTCCATTGACTTCTCGTGCAACAAGCTCAATGGATCAATACCCGAGGAAATTGGAGAACTCAAATCATTATATGCCCTCAACTTGTCCAACAATGCTTTCACAGGTGCAGTTCCATCATCATTAAGTAATTCGAGTCAGCTAGAGTCTTTGGACCTCTCAAGTAACAAACTAAGCGGTCAAATCCCATTGGAGCTTACAAAACTCACTTTCCTTTCATTCTTGAATCTCTCATATAATCAATTGGTCGGGAGGATACCAAGTGGTGCTCAATTTTCAACATTTGATGCAGTTTCATTCGGAGGTAATAAAGGATTGTGGGGGCCTCCTTTAATAGCAGACAATGAGACAGGGTTTTCATCACCAAAGCTGGAAGGAAGC
Organism: Rosa chinensis; assembly: GCF_002994745.2. Taxonomy (NCBI): domain Eukaryota; kingdom Viridiplantae; phylum Streptophyta; class Magnoliopsida; order Rosales; family Rosaceae; genus Rosa; species Rosa chinensis. Next base: position 46,493,232 of record NC_037088.1, on the reverse strand, counting down.
CATTCAAATCCTAAACATGACATTGATTGGGATATTATCTGTCCCGAAATTGGTTTTACATGTGGGTTTGGGATTGTTATCGGGTCACTTTTGTTTTGCAAGAGATGGAGGAAATGGTATTACAGAGCTATGTATGACATGCTTCGAAACATATTCCCCCTGCTGGAACAAAGATTTGGTCATCGCAGGACTGCAGGAGACATGTTTATGTCCATCAAAGATAGTGGAGACGTTGAAAATGGTTGTGAAGATCAATGCACCTAACTTTTTGTTGGCCTCGTTTTGCTAATGAAGACTAGATCTATGCTTTGTTTCTGTGCAATTTTCTGTACGTTGGACTCACGCTCTTTCAATTTGTAACACATAATAAATAAATTTGTGGCAAACTTAGTCAATTTTGTAGTGATGAGTGAAAAGAATGTGCTCGAACTTTCCTGTTTGTAACAATGTGCTTGAATGAGTTTTGGGTGGAGGAAACTCCTGATATTATTCAGGACGTCTTTATTGAGGATGATTGTATGTTAAATCGAGGTTCAGGCTATATGTCCCCTCGGTGTACTATCCTTCTATGAATAATGAAAGTTGAGGGAGGAGCACCACCACTCCAACCTAACGGGTGTTGCTTGCCCGAATTCAAAAAAAAAAAAAAAAATTACACACAAGTATTCTTTTGAAACTTTAATTAGTCACAAGGCCATCTTATATTTTTTGTCTTCATAAGGCCACCTAATGCTTCAATTTTTCCTCCAGTTGACAAATTTGCCCTTCCACCTTATCTAAGCGAGCTGAAATGTTCTGCTCCACACACACACACACACACACACACACACTCTCTCTCTCTCTCTCTCTCTCTCTCTCTCTCTCTCTCTCTCTCGCTCGCTTGCTCCCCTTCAATCCTTCACAAACCCACACAACACCGTTGTCTCTCTCTCTCCCCTTCCCAAACCCACACGACACCGTTGCAAACCTCCGACCTCACAAGCTCGCCGGCAAAACATCTTATCGTCAACAGCAAGCAATTCGAGCCTAACCTAAAACATCTGGTTCTCCACAAGCAGGTAAACTTTCGGATCTTGGATCGCGGCTGCAGTGGATTGAGCTCAGATTGAGGTCGGGAGATCCGTTGTTTCGGTTAACGGCAAGAACGAGGTCTGTTGTACTCGTGGTCGAACGCGGTTGAACGCCAGCGAGTCTAAAGCGTAGAGTAGCCGTAGTTGAGAAGCTTCAGCGATCTGAGATCGTGGATCCGGACGATGACCTTCGACGACCAGAAGCCTAGAACCTCCAGTCTCCACTCTGTAACTTGATTCGGTGAATTCTGGCACTGTTATCCTTGATTTCATATTAACAAATCACCAGATTAGTCATGTTGTGATTGAAATTGTTCCATTTTGATTGAAATTGTTCCAGTTTGAAATTGTTTCATAATTGTAGGATAGAATGAGAATTGTTGAAGTTTCTGTTAAGAAGGATTGTCATTTTGTTCTGGTATAGATGGATGAATGTGATGATTACTTTATCAAGTTCTTGAGTTGTGTTTGTTTGAAGTTGAAATCAGAGTAATTTGATTCAAGTAGTGGACATTTTCAATTTATATTTGTTTGATGTTTCATAGTAGCTTCTGTATTGGTTGGGAACAGATTTCTTAGTCATTGTGAGTAGCGTTATTAGTCTTAATTTAAGGGATTAGCTTTTGTGTTACTTGGTAGTAGATTTTGTTATCGGTGAGAATAGATTTTGTTGTTTGTTTGAGTAGCTTTTGACATTATTATGAGTAACTTTTGTTGTTGATTAGAATAGCTTTTGTTGGTGGTGATCGTAGTTTTTGTTGTTGGTAAGAGTAGTTTTTGGTGTTGGTAAGAGTAGTTTTAGTAGTTGTTGAGAGTAGATTTTGTTATTTGTGAGAGCAGCTTTCTGATGTTGGTGATAATAGTTTTTGTTGTTGGTAAGCGTAGCTTTTATTCTTGGTAAGAGTATCTTTTGTTGTTGATGAGAGTAGTTTTTAGTGTTGATGACAATAGCTTTTATTCTTATCTCGTTGAAACTCTCATTGGAGTAGCTTTTGTTGTTGTTAAGAGTATCTTTTGTGGTTAGTGAGACTAGCTTATACTATTGATGACAGTAGCTTTTCTTACCTCGTCGGAAATCTCACTGGAGTAGTTTTTGTTGCTGGTGAGAATAACTTTTGGTGTTGGTGACAGTAGATTTTATTATCTCACCGAAGCTGTCGAAAATCTCAAGAGTAGTTTTTGTTGCTGGTGACAGTAGTTTTTGTGACCTCTCTGGAGGTCACCGAAAATCTCACCAGAGTAACTTTTGTTGCTAGTGACAGTACCTTTTGTTGCTAGTGATAGTAACTTTTGTGACCTCGCCGGAGGTTGCTGGAAATCTCATCAGAGTAGCTTTTATTGCTAGCCACAGTAGCTTTTGTGGTCGCCGAAGTTCGCTGGAAGTTGGCCGGAGACCCGCCGAAGTTGACCTAATACCTCGCCGGAGGAGAGAGAAAATGATTGTTGACTTTTTACTATAGTGACATTTCTGTAAATATGTTAATTTTTATATCTAAAATATAACATCTTTTTTAATCAAGTGGGAGGAAAAAAAATTAATTGGTGACCTTATGACTAAAAAAACATTTAAAGATGCACTTATATGTAATTAACCCTTATCCAGTTAATTACTAAAGAATCCGGCCCTCTCAATTAGAAACAAGCAAACAGATTATTGTTTAAAATTGTTTATCTTTATATTGATCGTTTTGACAGACATGAGGCTAATGAGACTAACTGTCTAAGATTTGGGTCATGAGCATTTCATTCTCAAACAAGTAGAAATTTCATGCTTCTTGGGATAAAAGATAAGTCTCTCTAGAACACACTTTTTAACAACATTTTTACGCCAATCAATAAGTATCGGTGAAAATGATGAGTATTCCTCGGTATTACAATAATGAAGCAATTTACAAGACCTTCATGGCATCAAGACTTGGTCACCGGTCACAATTCAAGCGTCAATCTGACACCATTTCCAAATGAAATTGGAGAAATACCAGGCGTCTGAACTAGCTTAGATATATCCATGGATATGTCAGCAGGAGACACAACTCCGTGATCAACCTGAAGATGAACATGACAGTGAAATATTGTAAGGTAGAGAAATACTGTATAAATATATAAATTGGCTACTACAGCAACATAAAGAACGGAGTTTTTTAATCGACAAAACCCAAAACCTTATTTTACTTTTTTACATTTTTGGAACATTCAATGATATTGAGCCATGACTATACTAATCCTAACCCTTATTCCAACTCTCCCCCAAGGAGCTTAAAAATGATAGGCTTTCATTGGCGAGCATACACAACAGATCATTATCCTATTAATTGGTAGAAAGAGAAGAAAGCATATGGCTGGACATTCTAGTTGCGTGTTTCGATCATATAGGAGATGTCCAGACAAGGGAAATGTGAAAACCAAGTCAGAATGCAACTTGAAACTGATGGGTCATGTATTAGTAATTCTGACATAAAGGTGTTGAAGTTGAACGCCACTATCTCAAACATAATAGAATACTAGAAAATGTAGCAAAGTATACATACCGATGATGCAGATACAGATTTAATTAATGAGAGGTTGTATCCCCTTATATCAGCAACCGTCTCAGCCATTTGAACACGGGATAACCTGTCTGGTCCACCAACATTCAGTAGCGATTTTCTATGCTTAGCCTCTGCAAAAATTTCCATGAATATCAGTACTATGAAAATACAAGTGAAAGTACTTCTCAATAGGAAGTAGAAAATAACAGTAGTCTCCTGATAGCCCACAAACAAAAACATTCAACCAAAAAGAAATATATTGCAGTTATGATTATAGAAACTTCATACCTGATATCCATGTCTTGGACAAAGCAAGGATGATTGGTACGACGTCCTTTACATAAACAGGGCATCGAAACTCATCATGAATTGATAAATGGTTTCTTATTTGATCATATGGGTTTCTAAAGCTCATCCTTAAAATATCTCTTCACACCTCACCCCTGAATGAGTTGAGATCTGAAATTCAACCACCCCTTCAGAGAAATTTACTTGCAGCCTAAAAGCCCTAAATTATATTTTTGATTTTGCACATACTCAGTTTTAGCTCCAAAGTGTTTCATCTTTTGACATCCAAAATTCTCAGTCTGATAAGTCATACAGCATTACCAGCTCAAAACAGTCCCACTCCAATCCTTAAAAATCAATCATCCTACACCAAACTCGCAAAACCAAAAGTAACTTTTCAAACAGATAAGGTCCCAAAAAAACCCAATTCCAAGTCTTTCTGGAAATCATGGACACAGACTAGTTGCCTAATCGATATTTCAATTGTCAATAATGTCTTTCAAAGTTGCCCATTCATCCATGACATTCCACCACAATGCCTGGCATGGTTCCTTTTATGCACCTGCGGCCGCTGAATGGGGTTATGTGTGAGCCACCCAATTCAGGTCGGACGGATGGCCGCTAAGGAGCTGCAAGAGCACCGTAACTGTTAACATTAGTCGTTATCAGTGCTGGGGTCTGTGAGCAGGGTGGGAAGGAGAAGACTCCGCTGCTTTGAGGGTTTGGGTAACAGGGCGTTGTGGAGTACACCAGCTTAGGTGGAGAGGTAGATGGTTCTGGACTTCAAACCTTGGGAAAGCAGTAGTGATGATAGTAAGGGGTCCGTGTAGTTTTGAAATGAAAAGAATGAAAAACATACACAACATTGCAAATTAGTAAAAATGAAAGGGAGTGTGAGGAGTAATAGAGAATGCGAAAAGCACTACCCAAAAGTAAAACCATTTCTAGTATTAAAGTTTCTGACACTGGTAGCTTGTTGTAGATATTGAAAGCATTTGAGATGGCAAAAGATTTTATCTTCAAATGAAAAGTACAACAACTAGGGAGCAAAGTCCGTCCTCCAGATGATCTTAACCGCAGGGTATAATGGGTACGACCTCCAGGTTAGAGCATCATCACTTCATGGGAATTCTATATACCAGCATCTTCTAAATTCTATTTCAAAACATTATTCAAATTCCAATTTTTGATTGGCTGCTACCACCAAATTTTAGTTGTTCATCTATTTCAAGATTTCAGTCACTACATTAACAAAAACTCATCTGTTTGCTCGATGCTACAGTATATTGTAGAGCAAGACCCTGTCAGTAACAAGTTGACAAGCCTAAAGCCCCAGAACAAGATGACAATGATAAAATACTGACAACTCCAGATCAGCACTCCATTCCCCACAAATCACAACGGAACCTGACTATCACACCAAGTACTATTCAGAAACCACGTAACAATTCTCGATACATATACTTAACTAGTTATGCACTCATTTCCACAAATCAAAAACCTACACCTCAACTAAAGCAAAACAATATCTAACAGCCTCAGTTTCAGTCAAGCTTAGAGCTCATCTGGGTCCTAATTTCACAATCCAAAACCCAATCTTCACCTACAACCCAAGATCCAAACTTTACCATCTCTTAGGTTCCTACATTTCTAAAACAGAAATCCAAAGTCGAAACCAAAAGAGAAAGGAGATGAATTGAGGTGAGGTGAACGAACCTCGAGCTCGGCAGATTTCATGGCGATAGGAATGCAGATGAGGAAGACTCCGAACATGGCGAAGGCCGTGTTGCGCTTCCAGTGCTTGGGCCTGCAGTAGGGCCCACCGCTCATGCTCCACACCTTCGCCCTGAAGTCTCCGCCGTGCGCATGCTCGCCTCCTCCCATTTGCTCCGATCACCAACTCTCTTTCTCTGTCACATCAGAAAATCAAAAATCAAAAATCAAAAACAGTGAAACCCTAATTGAAGGAGAGGAGGGTTTGGGATGGAGGTGAGCTCAACCTGACTGAGGGGATTATAGAGCTGAATGAAGATGACAATGAGCTTTTTCTTGGGGCTTTTGCTTTGGATTTAGCGTACTCTGGGTACTGTTTGTCTATTCGGGTCGGGAACGGAGTTTCGGGTCGGCCTGTGGAGTCTTAACGGCCTAAGTGTTTGTTTGTCCAAAATTTTTCAATTTTATCGACGTAGTTTTTTATAGTTAGCAAAAACTCTTCTCGCGCAGCAGGAAAGACTATGTTATGTTAAAATTTCTCATGCCTGATTCTATTTGATATATTACTACCACTTTGAAAACTCATGTTACCATTTCAAATCGTAGCTTGTCTTAGAGAACCTTTGAAGTTCGTCCTAACTTTTAGGCTAGTTGAGCTTTAAAAATTGACTGGGATAGCCATTTATAGTTCATACTTCATACCAATCAACCATCTTTACTCATGGAAATTTGAAGCACAAGCTGTTCTCAAATTTGGGTATGATTTTCAAGGTTTGAACTCATAGGAGTCAAAAGCGCGGTGGTCCATTCATTTGTTACACCTTTGGTTAGGCAGGTTAGCTGGCGTTGAGTTTAGATTTGAACTTGTTCATGTATATCTAATCGATCCCTATCTTAGTTCCATTTTTCACTGATCATAACTACAACAATTCTGATGCATGTATCCTCATAAACTGGCCACACCCAAACCTAAAATATGGCATTGATCAGTCGCCTGGTCAGCTGTATGTACCCAACTTATATTCTTATAACATCAATACAGAGTCGTTATTCGGATTCCTTCTACCTTGTTTAGAAGTCTTACCAAACATCCGGGCTCTTTTCGGTTACAGGTACTTAAGCATGTATCAATTTCAATAGCTTGACAAAAGAAGATCTCAACTAAATGTACATCTTACTTTGTTTGATACGGAAATGTATTTGTCATGTTCATTTTCTCTGTGTTTCTCGTTTTACTGCAGGTTTAATTAACTGTGATGGCTTGTCCTAATTTATCATTTATTGAAATTCTGTAGCATTGTAAGTTTGTGAACAGGTGCCAAAGGAAATGAAAATCTAATGGGAAGGCAGGAAAGCATTTTGTGCATTTGGTATCTGATTATACTTTATACCAAAAGATGGTTCAACCGACCTGAATACATCAGCTGCACTGTATATACTATATAGTGTTGTTATGATTGATTTATGTTAGTTGAAATGATCTAGTACCCTAAATATTTTGGGTTTCAAGTTTGAATGCAAGTATAAAACAACGTAGTATAGCACAAATGTTATGGAAGGGACGGATATGACAGTGTAGTACTCGATCAGGCTTTGCTTAGTTAAGATTAAGGAAGCACATCTAAGCAAAGTAATAACAAAACAGGAGTATTTTGAAAGAAACTACCAATAAAAAATGACCAGAGAAACGAAGTCATGTTATATATATCTATACTTTTTTACTTGCAAGTCTATGTTATATATAGTATACAACAATCAGAACAGAAAGCTGAAATCCCATAGGAGCAAAGAGGTAGCAGCACCTACTTCTTCTTTTATGATTTTTAACTTAATTAGTATCTGTAAGAACACTTTCCACAACCACCACCATATATTTCCATTTACTTTTTGTGTTCTTTATTATCAGGTATGCAGTTGTTTCAGGCTCAAATCAGGGGATTGGATTTGGAACAGTTAAGCTATTGGCTTCATAAGGGGTCACCGTTGTGCTAACTGCTGTGGATGAGAAAAGAGGTCTTGAGGCTATTGAAATGCTAAAAGACCCTTTGACCTTATGACTTATCATCAGCTCGATGTACAGACCCTATTAGCCTTGATAATTACTCCTCTGATCTTGTCAAAACCCAATTCGGGAAAGTCGATGTCTTTGCATATGGCAGAATAACCCAATGCAAGGATTGGGGTGGAACCATTGTTCGACCGTGCTCATGCCGGAAGTTTCTTCATACCAATTTGAACTTCCATGTTAACATCTCCGATTCTGGAATACCTTTGAAACTTTTTCGTTTTCATGTCTCACATATGTACACAACTGGATCAGTCATTCGCACATGTGGAACAACATTAACATTTTCAGCACTACGTACAATCATAAAGGCATTAGCTTTTCCACAATTAGCAACACTTTTGGCATAAACCATTTTAAGAAATTAAGTTATGAGAATCCCCTAAAAATTTCACATGATATTCACTTCAAATACAGAGCCCAAGCAATTAACGTAACACATATAGCAGTTTTCCGAAAACGACATCTGAACCAATTTCAAGATGTCACACAATTTAATGCTCAAGCTTTCCCACAGTTGAGTACGATTGGCTATACCTTTATACGTTTCTTTGCATAAGATCAAATGATTAAAAACTATTTTTCTTATAGATTCTTCAGTAGGTTTCATCTCATAATGGAATTTTATCTTTTAATTGTGTGATTTAGAATTTTTCAACTACAATTAGATATTGCATTTAAGTTGGCACCCAGAGAAGCTAAGGCTTAGTTTGGGATTGCTGTGCTGTGAGAGGAAACACTTTCGAACTTGCTGTGAGAGGAAGCACTTCCGAACTTGCTGTGAGAAGAAGCAGCTGAGGTGTTTGGTAAACTGTTTTGAAAAGTGTTGTGAGAATGAAAAGCAATTTTTAAGTGTTTGGTAAGTTGCAAGGCAAAAGTGCTTTGGCAGTGTATAATTACCAAAATGGGCATACATAGTAAGATATGCTACTAAAATACATAATTTTGTTTTTTGATTATGTAACCATACCAAATGAAAAAATTTCTCATGTATTATTCTTCTACTCTTGGTTGGACCGAATAAATTAAACCCTTCAATATGTATATTATGTTTTACTATTACACAAAATAAATATAGAATATTTGGATTAATTTCTCGACCATAGTTCAACGAGAACCATTACACAAAATAAATTAAAGTCACTTGAAATTTGCAACTAAATGGAACTAGTAGATGCTACTAGAATTATGCCCTCAGACATCGGGCAAAAATCGATGAGAAAAAGAATCCCGACCGATGGTTATTACAAAACCATATGGAACCATCAACTTCAATTCCTATATACTTTCAATGTAAGATGGTTATTACAAAACCATGAATTAGAATGTACCTCCAATTTTCTATGCAGCATTGCAACTAAACCATTGAGACCTAAAAGAGCTCAATGAATTGTACTCTGAGGTATCAAAATTCATGGTCTATGTAGTTACAGGATTCCCTCATGGTATCGTAAAACATAACTAAAAAAAGCAAACAGACTGGAAATACATTTTGCTTATTTATTGATATAGATGTTGAAACAAACTGTAAAGGAACAATGTTACACAGTTTGCTTAGGCTATCATATTCCATCTTTCATGATAGTTTTAAAATTGAAGACGCTAATCTAAATTTTGGATTGCGTTTTACATGTAAAGTGGCTGCTGCATTTTATGATCTGGGCAGATTAGTAGTTGACTCTGGCTTTTTCTTCATTTCCTTTGAAGGACGGCTACATAGAACCATGCATCTTCAGGCACAAATCTGGTTATTTTAGCTCTGCAAAATACCAGCTTGTCCTACAACATTTTCTGTTGTGAAGATCAGGTATTAAGAATCATTGCATTGCAGACTACTTTGAGATGCTAGGAGAAGGAATGAAGAAGGATACATATTTGCTGCTCGACTGGGGAACTCCCTTTCAGACCATACCGCTACCAGATGCTGTAAAGTGTCTAAGAAATTGCGGCTATTATGACCTTTAGCAAGTGAATTTGAATCTGGTGCGCATTCAAGAACGGAAAATTGAAGGATCCATCGAATGCAACAAACAGGAAATACTTTCTAGACTAAAAACTTGTCAGTAAACATGGATCTGATAAAGTGGAAGCTGAGTATCAAAAAATTGGAAGAGCAAAAAACTGATCAAGTGAAATCAAACAATAATAAAAACAATGTGTTCTTCCATAAGAATCTCTCACACACATACACAACTTTGCAGAACCTATCATTTGCAAAGTTGTTTGTGTCTGTTTGTTTGTGTGTGTGTGTGTGTGTGAGAGAGAGAGAGAGAGAGAGAGAGAGAGAGAGAGAGAGAGAGCAATTCACTAACCTCGCTGATATTTGGCATTTGAAAAACCCGGAAGAAATAATAGCCAAAGAACCCAGTAAGCTTCAATATCACCCACTTGTTCAGTTGCAAGCTGATGTAAAAGTTGCTCAGACATTCTTTCCACAGCATATGAATCTTTGATTGCTTGAATAAGATTAAACCAAAATATGGAACCCGGGTCTGATTCCAGAACATCTGAACCTAGTGAGTCCATTGTTGGCGATGACAAACACCAGACATGTCTAAGAATCCTTGGGATTATTTCACTTAAAAGCACATCTGTGTTTAAAGAGCATTAAAAACTTTCGTCACATAAAAGCATCCTACACAAGTAATCTATAAATCAGTTTAATGCTGAACTAGTAAGAGAACAGAACTGGTTCCTCTTTTGTTAAATGGAAACACGTACTATTGGAAGGAAGAATGATTTCAAATGATGAAGAAGCCAAGTGCATCATTGTCTATTTCAAATGGTAGGAAACGTTGACAGATGTTCTGACTCAGACTATAAGGCATAGTGCCAAAAATGAGATTCAAATCATGAAATAATGTCTTAGGCTAGCACACTAAGATGATCTCTTTCCTCTTTTTCACCCATTCTACCAAAACTGATATGGAGAAACAGCTAACATCTTTAATTAGTCGATTTGGAATTCCCAAATCAGAATACATGAAACCCCTTTTTGGTCTTACGAAAAAACAGAATAAGAACTTTGTTAGAAAATATATCTGAAATCCTAACATCATTTGCTGTCTATCACCATCGACCACAAAAGCATTGTTAGAACTTAGAACTAGTCCAGAACCCACCTCCCCTGACGTGTCAGTCACTGCACTGACTTTATATACTCAAATAGGTTTCCATGTATTCTAAGTTCCAACTAAGCAAAGCTATCAGAGGATTTGCAAGGAAAACAATATAATTGGTACCTGAACAATATCCTCCCCAGCTAAAAGATGAACCTTTTGCGGGACCATTTTACTGCTCTTATCATTATCGCCGAAACCAAGTCTACCATGTTCCCCTCGGCCCCATCCATACACCTGCAATATAATAATATAGGCAAGGAAATAAGGTTCTGTTAGCCCAGGTACATAGAAAGTTAACAATACAGGATATTTGTTGTAGGAGAATAGAATTGTGTTTATTATTGATAATAGGAGCCCTTTATATAAGGAGTTTACAGAGTACACAAAAGGTAACAGAATCGGAATACAATTAGTATACCTAGGGTACTTTCCTATTACAACTCTAACCCTAGTTTGTAGAGGCACACATTATGTCGATATCCTTCAACACTCCCCCTTGTGCCGCTCAAACTTGGTGATGACGCTTTGATTGTTGCCTCGTTAAAAACCTTGCCAGGTAACAAAAACCCTGTGGGACAAAAATAACCCTGGTCGAAGGACAAAAAGAGCACAACACGTCCTTCACTCTTTGAGATCGAACATGTAGACATCATGCCTCCCCCTGATGTCAATATCTCCCCCTGATTGCTACAATCATGGGAGTTCGGATAACTTTCTCAATCCGATGCTCTTCACATGTTTCTCGAAGGTAGATTTTGCTAACGACTTAGTAAATAAGTCCGCTACATTATCCTCTGATCGGATTTGGTTCATTTCAATATTTAGAAATGCTTGTTGTCATTTTGATGGAGGGGAGGAGGAGCACGGAAGGTGGCATTTTGCCTCGTGGGGTCCGATCCCACACTTCCGTCATCTCTTTTCTCTGTAGAGATAGAACAAGCCCATATCAATCGTACCTCTCAAATATCGAAAGATTGTCTTTATACCAATCTAATGGTGTTGCGTTGGCGCGGGGCTATATCTAGCCAACAAGTTCATAATAATTGAGATGTCCGGTCTTGTGTTGTGCTATAAGTACAATAATGCGCCTATTGTACATAAGTAAGCACTTTCGCTATTAACACGTCTTCGTCATCATCCCTGGGACGAAACGGATCCCTTTTAGGGCCAAGACTACGGACGACCATGGTGCATCTTTGACTTTATCAAAATGTCTCTTAACACGGTATACAAGTTCTGAATTTAGACAAAACCGTGTTCTCCCAAGGTCCTTCCTCTCAAACTCGGATTTCAAGTGTTCAGCGGTTTCCCTTAACTCTCAAGGGTTCCAATTATGTTTATCAACATAAACCGCGACAATTGCAAATCCGGAACTTGTCATGGAAACTTGTGGGCATAGTTCATCATATCTCTTCCCAATCAAGTAGTCATTTTAGTGAGCATTTCAACCTCGTTGTAAATGCGCTCCGTGGTCTAGAGCCACTTGACTTGGGTAAATAAAGTCCACAAGAACCTTCATTATATTATGTATCTAGATCCCCATAGAGATACATAGTGACCACATTCGTAAGCTGCATGTTCAGTTATTTGGAAACTACCAAACTGATAAGGTAGTGGAGTGCAATGACATCCATTACGAGAGAATATGTCTTCTCGTAGTCGATTCCAGGGCGTTGTGAGAAACCTTGCGCAATAAGGCGAGATTACCATCTCCTTTTCTCATCACGCTATCTAACGAAGACCTGTTAACGTCAATAGGTTTTATGTTAGGAGGTGTTGGCATCTCAGGCCCGAAATCCTTCCTCTTCGTTAGTGAATCCAATTCAACCTGGATCGCATCTTTCCATTTAGACCAATTTTCTCTACGTTGGCATTCTTCAACGGAGTAAGGTTCGATGTCATTGGTCTCAATAATTCCACGTCCTCATGTATACTAGTGTAGTTCGTAGAGATCTCTATATTCTTAGGAATTGGTTCTAACATTGAGGCGTCCCCCAACGATGTCTCTTGGACATAACCACAATCCAAAATATTCTCATGAGACGGATTATGAGTATCAATGATCAATGGATCAAGTTGTGCCAAACTCGCTCTCTTCTTAGGGCGAGAATCCATCGAACCTATGGGTCTCCTACTCTCTCTAGCGGAACCCATGGCCTGTGACGCCATAATGCCACCTTTGTGGCGTCACCATTCTACCATCCATGGTAGTGGTGCAATACCCATCTTCTCTGGGTGGCACCATGTCCTCTTGTGGGTACATCAATCCTTGCAGGCATGTTTGCAGCAGGTATATGTGATCTCGTCACTTTTAGGGGATCAAGATGAGACATAGTGGGGACAGACCACGACAATTCCTGTCGTTCCTGTTGAACATTGACGTTCTAATCTCCCCCTAACGACGGGAAGACTGTCTCATCAAAGTGACAATTCGCAAATCCAGCGAAATAGAGATCGCCTGTCAAGGGTTCTACATAGCGGACTTATAGTTGGAGACGCATGTCCAACAAATATATATATGCATTCGTTGCAATGACTCATGTTGATGCGCTATGGCGACGCAATTGGCACATGAACCGCACACTCAAATATGCTTAAATACGAGATATTAAACTCGAACCCAGTCACTAGCTGTAACGCAAATAAAAGTTGAGTGGCTGCTATGAGTCGTAGACGAATTAGCATAGCTGCATGCGTTATTGCATAACCCAAGCGGAAATATTGGTGCGCATTACCAATGTCCGGGCTACCATTGTAGTCGTTTAATGGTGGCTTTTCCGCGAGACCAATTGGGTGTGTACATGGGAATATGATACTTGATATCAATACCCAATGATATGCAATAGTCATCGAAAACTGTCGATGTAAACTCTCTAGCATTATCAAGTCAAATTGACTGAATGGGATGATCTGGGCAGTGAGCCCGTAGCCATATGTTATGTGCTAGGAGTGTAGTATAAGCAGCATTACGAGTGGATAATGGCACAACACGTGACCAGCGTGTTTGCGTATCAACCATAAAACATCTATATGGTCCGTAAGTTGGTTGATCAAATCCATAGAATTCCCTTAGATTCTTTGTGAGAATGGAATTATTTCCTCAATCTCCTTTGCATAGGATGGTCTCAATCCTAAATAACAGGCTTTACAGAACGAAACATGGGCTTTATAATCAACCAATAAAGGTTTTGGTGAAGCCATAGTGTCACAATAGACTTGAAAAGTAGAGAGAGGAGTTTATGGCGTCAATGCCATGTATTTGCCACAGGGGGTAGGCGGCACTGGCCATGTATGGCCTGTCTTTGCACAATCATGGCGCCATGAGGCACATGTGCAGCTCCTCAAACCAATTCTTGGTTCTTACTTTTCTTCATTCTGAAAATGGATGTCCGTGTAAGTCTTTAATACACGGATCATCATGTCAAAGCCTATATGTGTCAAAATCCCATAAGTCGTCTCTCATGACATAGTTGGATTCAATAACTCAAATAGTGGTTGCATACAACCCACTAGAGCGACACATAAGTTTCTCTAATACTCGTTTATGTCCGTAGTCATTAGAGGTGATGCAAAGGAACTCTGTCCATTCTCATAATGTGTTTCCACATGAAAACCATTGGCTCTTATATAATAAAGTTCGAATTAAGGTATGTCCAAGACATTAAGTAAAAGAATTGACATTTTATTAATAGCCAATGATTACATCAAAGTTTCCAAAGTCTAATCCAAAATAAAATCAAAGTAAGACACATTGTAGTCACTCTATCCGTTTAGTAACTCCAATCAAATATGACCAGGAAAGTAGAGAGAGATGTTGGTGGAGCGAGGCTCTCTTAAGTACCAAGAATCTCAATGACTTTCCTAGACATCACATTTTATTGGGTCTGCCACATAAGAAAGAGTTAATACAATTGTCATTTATTGACTAAGGCAAATTGCCATTACAAATGTTCTTGGAAAAATAAAAAGGACTAATCTAATCAAAGTCTGTTGCATCCATGTGCACTTCATCTTCAGCTTTGAAGTCCTCTATGGTGAGATTGACATCTCCACCATCTTCTTCTTCTTCTGCAAGGTACACTTCTTGCTCTCTCAGGTCCCTATATGCCCTGTATCTTTCAGCTAGTTCCTCACTTGCCTTGCATTGCTTGAACCAATGCTCAATTGATCCACATCGATGACACTCATCATTGCGGTTGCCTCCCTTTAATTGAGGTGCACGTTGTGGGCGTTCCCTAGGAAGGTTGGTGTCACCACCACGACCAGGGATACCACGACCACCTCTCCCATGTGTGGCATTACCACCACGTGTATCCGCACCAAACTTGCGGTTTCCTTCCTTGTTAGGGCGGTTATATGGACTCATACGTCCCTCATATCCCTTATTAGGGTTCCGCTCCTTGCGCCCTCCTCTGGGTGCATTATAATTCGCCTCATGAACGCTCTTAGTTCCAATGGGCCTTGAATTATAATTCCTCACGAGTATGTTATCATGTTTCTCAGCTACAGATATAATATTAATAAGCTGATGGAACCTCGTGATCTGTCCAGCATTGACTTCAGTACGGTATTGCTTTGATACCACAATGGCTGAAACGGGGAAGGTGGAGAGAGTTTTCTCAATTAGCTCTTGCTCTGTGACAGGTTGTCCACAGAATCTCAACATGGATTGTAAGCGAAGAGCCTCTGAATTATATTCAGCAATAGACTTGAAGTCAGCAAAGCGCAGATTGTTCCATTGAACCTTCAAGTCAGGGAGGAGGGAATCTTGGACATTGCCAAAGCGCTCTTCTAACGCTACCCATAGCTCTCTTGCATCCTTGATCGACATATACTCCAATCTGAGTGCCTTGTCCATATGGCGTCGCATCAAGATAATTGCTTGAGCATGCTTTGTAGATGTTCGGTTGAACTCAATATCTGGGTTAGGTGCCTGGATTATGGGTAATATTCCCTTGGAAGTGAGATGATTCTCAACATCGGTTACCCAACTGTGGTAATCCGAGCCTGTTGAGTCAAGCATGGGAAAATCGAGTCTAGGTTCATTCGACATCCTGAAAATAAGAAGAGAAGATATATTAGTTTCGGAGCTAAACTTCCACGAAAACTAAAATAATAAGATTTCCGAGCTATGCTACCAAGAAATCAATTTCCAAGAATCTCTTTTGGATTAGACCAACAATGATGTTTTAACATGGTCACAATTTGACGCTTACGGACTCTCTTAGTCCAAGCATTGTGAACGCTCTTAGTTCACACGAACACTCTTAGTTCGTTTAATTATGAACACTCTTAGTTCATACGAACACTCTTAGTTCGTTAAGCGTGAATCCCCACAATTCCGCTTTGTTAAATATCAAACTCATTTGGCAACATATATTCCAATATTTGCATAAAATAAAAGGAATTTAAATACAAGAAAGCAGCCACCTTAATTATAAAAACTTACGTGATTGTTCTTGGCTTGAGGACACTCGCGTGTTGGAGCAGGCGTGTTTTTTTTTTTTTTTCTGGGCTGTTGTTCTTTGGGCTTTCCTCTTTCCCTTGTTTTCTTCTTTCTTTTTTTTTTCTTTTTCTTCTTTTTCTGGCCGGCCGGGTCTTCTTCTTTCTTCTCTTTTTTTTTCTTTTCTTTCTTTTCTTTCTTCTGGGCCCACTTTTCCTTTTCTTATTCTCTTTCTTCTTCTTCCGCGATTTCTTCTCTTTCTTCTTTCTTTTCTTTTATTTTTTTTTCTTTTCTTTCTCTTCTTTCTTCTGGGCCCACTTTTGCTTTTCTTATTCTCTTTCTTCTTCTTCCACGTTTTCTTCTCTCTTCTTCTGGGTTTTTCTGGTTTTTCTTTCTTTCTATCGCAAGACAAGCAGGTGGGCGGGCTTTGCAGGGGCGTAGGCAGGCAGCTTCGGCAGCAGGGCTTTTGGGCTGCTCGGCTGCAGGTCGGCACGGCTGCTGGGATGGCTGCAGGTCTGCGCGGCTGCTGGGATGGCTGCAGGTCGGGCTGCTGGGTTTGGCAAGGCGCGGGGCTGCTGGCAGCCAGTGTTGCGGGGCAGCAGTGGTGCGCGGCAAGTTGCTGGGGCTGCTGGGATGGCTGGAAGGCGTCGACGTGGGCACGGGGGCGCTGCTGTTAGTCGGTCTCTCCTTTTTTTGTTTTTGGGTTGGCGGCAGAGAGAAAAGTTTTGGGTTGGCGGCAGAGAGAAAAGTTTTTTTTCTTGAAGCTAGGGTTAGAACTCGTGCTGATAATGTGTTGTAGGAGAATAGAATTGTGTTTATTATTGATAATAGGAGCCCTTTATATAGGGAGTTTACAGAGTACACAAAAGGTAACAGAATCGGAATACAATTAGTATACCTAGGGTACTTTCCTATTACAACTCTAACCCTAGTTTGTAGAGGCACACATTATGTCGATATCCTTCAACAATATTTAAATTATAGAAAAATTAAAAAATAAAAATAAAAAAAAAGAAGAAGAAGAAGACCATATAGGGACAATATAGACTACCAAGACTTCAAAACTGCTTCATAAGATGACACAGTTATGATGAAATCTAGGTCAGGAGAACACCACACATCTGTGAATAGCATATTCCAGAAGGTGCACAATAAAAGAAATTTTGCTAATCAAACAGTTGTGTTACCTGCTAAGCATAAACGACTAAAAGAGAAGAAAGAAAACCAATAGGAGACTGCAATACAAACCAAAGTAAGACCAGAAAGTCCGTGGACAGTTTCTAAACTCCTTGCCTCCCTTGTAATAATAGAAAAAGAGAAACTCTAGACTCAAAGAGAGTTCTTGGTTACTATAAGCATGACAAAATTTTGATTAGAAAATACATTTGCATTTGACAAAAAATAAAAAACATTAGTTGTACCCCAAATTCGAAGCTTCATATGCTAAAGGATAAGTTAGTTATCCTATTTAAGCAGCTTGCATTCATGGCACAATGAATCCGATTGAGCATTTGAACTTGTCCTATTAATTAAGTGTCAAATGCATTTGTATATAATGTACTAAGTGTTCTCTTAGTCAACAAGTGATTTCAGTAACAGATATCCAGAGCAAAATAATTGACTAAATACCAGATCAAACAGAAGAAAAAAAAAATCGAATTTATTAATCAAAAGGCCTTGGCTACTTACTTGAATCATCAGTGTTAGAGATGTTGCTTTGTGGTAGCTCTCAAGCCGACTGCCAACCTTTTGGCTATTATCCAAAGATCACTGGTATCATCAACAGTGAGATCAACAAAGCGCTTTACTTCATGCTTTGGGCAGACAAGCACATGTACATGATGTCAAATCAAACAAATTGAACAACTTACCAAATTAAGTATATGATTCCACAGAAAATTGCTACTCATATAGTTGCATGCAAAAGAGGCTTCATCCAAATACTCTGGAATGGATAGGCATGCTAGTGCAAGCATACAAACACATACACTGCACGATCATGTTTCTAATACGCAGATGTACACACATGTAGAATGTTCAACAGGGTCCACCCAGTATGTGCTTAATTAGTATTGTAACTACTAGGCCATTATTTGCTTTCATTCCAGTGTCAAAAGAAACCCAAATTCAAGCATATTGAGGAACACTTTTCTTCTATAATGGATATGCATACTCAAAAATGAAATCCAGTCAATCAAGTAGTTCAACACATATATACCATTCTTTACAAGCAACAAAAAGTCACTAGAAGAAAGAAATTTTCCAACTTTCATAAGCAAAACAATGTCTTGACTTAACCCAAAACACCATTTCAATTCAAACCAAAAACAAAAGGATTTGACATGCAGAGAAAAGAGGGAAATTGGTCATCAAGTTTGCAACTTTTATACTTATTTCTACATTCTAAATTTCTAATAAGTATAAGAGAGTAAGAACGGTACCAGAAACAACAGAGCGCAAATTAACCAAGGCATACGATAGATTAGTGTCGTAAAACACTTCCCTGCTGTCGATTTTGTATGATCCAAATGTATGGGATTCCAAAGCCATCTGGGTCCATTTTGCACCAAAAAACCCAAATCAAAATAGATCAAATTCAGAAACAACATCAATGAGAACAAGGAAAAGTTGGAATAAAGACTACCTTGGTGGAGGCCTGGAGATAAGGCATAGATTCGACAGGGACTAGACTGGCAGAAAACTTGGCATCTGGGAATGAAATTTTAGGGTTTGACGAAGAGAGAGATCGAAGGGCTCAAGCTTGGGTTTTCAATTTGACCAAAATCCGAGCAACTTCTAACCTCAATTAACGATTGGTCGAGGCCTGGAGATTAATCGGCTACGAGTCAGATCCAGAGAGAATAGAAACAAAGCTGAAGGCTTCAAATGGAGGAAGAGAGAGAGAAACAAAGACTCTGTTTTTCTACTCGAATAAGTGGGCTTCTCAAAATAAGTATTAACGCGACGGCACCTCCATGCAGCTCAATTTACAAAATGCTTTGCGTCGACAAAGTTTTACAGAAGCATAGATCATTGTTTTGCGACAGCTATTACCACGGCACATTAACGCAGTGGCAGACCTCCCATATTTTCGAGACGGCCCAATTTTGCCGATGCAAATAGGCAACTATTGGCGACGGCAACTGCTTGCTGACTCAAAGTAGTGAAGCCAATGCAATTCTTTTTTGTAGTGACTTCTCCGACCTTGTCAAGAACTCCGATTTCTCCTTCGCTTCGTCTTTTGGAGCCATTCTCCATAGCTTCGTTGCTCTGCAACAATCTCAGAAGGACTACTCTCTGTTCGGTTTTCGCCGGAGAAGAACTAGTTACGGAGAAGCAAACATCCTAGACTTCTGGGGACTTAAGAAGAAGGCGATCTGAGAGAAGAGGATGGAGAACCAAGCACCGAAGAAGAGGAAGGAGGAGACGTGGAATGATAATGATAATGACGGCAAAGAGAGATGAGGAGGACATAATTGGCAGGAAGTCCAATTTCATTAAACAACAGTAGAGGGTTCCTCCGTGTTTTCCCAAAGCAACTTTTAAAAGCTACAAATTGTAGCTTCCCAACTTTGGCTTTACGGAGAAGCAATTCCACTTTCAAAGATTTTACCAAACACCATGCTCTTGGCCCAAAAGCAGAAGCAGTCCCAAAAGCACTCCAGGAATCAATCCCAAACTAAGCCTAAGTGTCAGGGTCTCCGTCAGTGTGAATTTGGTTCAAAGCATACCTCAGTGTGAATTTGATTTTCAGGGTCTTCGTCAGCCCAGTTCTTTGTCCCCTTTGGCCGAAGCGGGAGTCACTGCGAGATTGACTCTCAGGGTCATTGTCGGCTCAAGTCGCCGTCGACTTTGGCACAGTGCAGAACACTTTAAAAGCGACCACAAATCTCATGGAGGAGTTTGCCAATTCCACCTTACAAAAGCCACCATGAACCATTAAGAGTTATTCAATTGACCTCAGTATCTAAAAAGAGTTAATCCAAAATGCAAACTTCGCTACATTTCTTCCTTTTCTTCATCACACTCTGGGTCAGTATCATCATCCCAGCAGTTCAGAGTCAGTGTATTAAAGACGAGCAATTATCATTGCTCCAATTCAAGAAAAGCCTCGTGTTCAATCATTCCACCAAGCTTGTTTCTTGGAATGCAAGTACTGATTGTTGTTCGTGGGTCGGCGTCACTTGCAGCCGTAATGGGCGTGTTCTGGTTCTTGATATAAGCAGCGAACAGATCTCAGCTGGAATTGACAGTTCCAGCAGTCTCTTCCAGCTCCATTTCCTTCAGAGCCTCAATCTGGCGGACAACCAACTTGGTGCATCCATTCCAACTGCGATCGGAAAGCTCTTGAACTTGAGGTATCTGAATTTATCTCTTAATTTTTATTCAGGGCAAATTCCCATGGAGATTTCTCGCTTAAGGAGGTTGGTAGTTCTTGATCTTTCCAGTGATTATGAGTACTTAAAACTTGGAAGTCCAAATTTACACAGGTTGGTTCACAACTTCACAGAGCTTAGAGAGTTATATCTTGATGCTGTCCAAATATCAGAACAGGGGAATGAGTGGTGCCGAGCCATATCGTCTTCCCTTCCCAACCTCAGGGTCTTGAGCATGTCCGCTTGTGATCTTTCAGGCCCTTTTCACGAGTCCCTTGCTAAGCTTCAGTCTCTATCTGTAATTAGGTTGAAATGGAACTATATCTCTGCGCCAGTTCCAGGATTCTTTGCCGACTTTTCAAATTTAACTGTCTTGGATCTCTTTGGTTGCTCGTTGCATGGAACATTTCCCAAAGATATCTTTCAATTACCTTCTCTACTACGTATTGACCTTTCAACTAATGGCCAACTTAAGGGCTCCTTGCCACAATTCCCAAACAATGGATCTCTTCAGTACTTGGACCTGAGCGGGACAAAATTTTCAGGGTTATTACCAAATTCTATCGGCAACCTCAAAATGTTGTCCACCATCTCTATTCAAGATTGCAATTTCAACGGACCGGTCCCCAAGTCAATGACAAACCTTACACAATTGGTTTATTTGAGAATGGCTAACAACAAGTTGGAAGGTTCGGTTCCGTCATTCAGTATGGCCAAGAATGCTATCAACATAGACATTTCCTACAATGGTTTAACAGGTACTATAGATTCCACCCACTGGAGAAACCTTACTAAGCTATCTCGTCTCAGTTTGAGCTCTAATAAGCTCGATGGGGATGTCCCAGCATCTTTGTTTTCTCTTCCCCTATTGTGTGATCTAGATCTTTCTAGCAATCAATTTTCTGGTCCAGTCCCTGAAATTTTAAATGTGTCTTCCTACTTGCTGAATGGTCCTGATCTTGAACTTGATTTGAGTAGCAACAATCTCGAAGGGCCACTGCCTATGTCTATCTTTAGCTTGCGAGGTCTTAAGACTCTAAATCTTTCTTCAAATAATTTAAGTGGCTCGTTTCCTCTTGATGATCTACACCAGCTGAGAAATCAATCTAACTTGCAAACATTGGACCTTTCAGATACCCAGATAAATGGCAAGGTACCCAACTGGATTTGGAGTTTTAGTAATCTTAGGTACCTAGATCTTTCTTGCAACTCCCTAGATTCTCTAGAATTTCATTCAATCAATCTCACTAATCTATATTACCTTGACCTTCATTCCAATCGGTTTCATGGCCAAATCCCAATTTTTGAACCACCTTGCAATGTCCATTATCTAGATTTCTCAAAGAATTATTACAGCTCTATCATACCGAGTACCATTGGAGATGTGTTTCTTAACGTTGAATTCTTGTTGCTTTCGAGCAATAACCTCAATGGGATCATTCCAGAATCATTATGCAATCCACAAAGTCTTAAGATTCTTGATCTGTCCAATAATTCTTTGAGTGGCACGGTTCCCCGGTGCTTGAGCATGCTTGTAGTACTCAATGTAAGGAGAAACAATCTTACATATGTTGATGAATTCTCTGAAAATTGCGGTTTAGAAACGCTAGACATCAGCGGAAATCAGATTCAAGGCCAGTTTTTAAAATCTCTTGTCAACTGCACCCAGTTAGAGATTTTAAACCTTGGAAACAATCTGATAACAGAACAATTTCCATGCTTTTTGAGGAAGACATCCACCTTGAGAGTCCTTATCTTGCGATCCAATAAATTTTATGGGCGCATTGCATGTCAGAAAACTAATGGCACTTGGCCTGTACTTCAGATCATAGATCTAGCTCACAACAATTTTAGTGGTGAAGTACCAGCTGGAACAACTTTGACAACTTGGCAAGCCATGAGGACTAGAAGATAATTCCACAAGGAAGATCAATAACCTTCAATTTGAGGTTGGGCAAGCTTATTATCAAGAAGCAATCACGGTTACCAACAAAGGTTTAGAGATGGAGCTGGTGACTGTTTTAAATATCTTCACCTCTATTGACTTCTCGTGCAACAGGTTCAACGGATCAATACCTGAGAAAATTGGAGAACTCAAATCATTGCATGCCCTCAACTTGTCCAACAATGCTCTCACTGGTGTTGTTCCGTCATCACTATGTAACTTGAGTCAGCTAGAGTCCTTGGACCTCTCGAAAAACAAACTGAGCGGTCAAATCCCACCGGCGCTTACAAAACTCACTTTCCTTGCATTCTTGAATCTCTCATATAATCAATTGGTCGGGAGGATACCAAGCGGTGCTCAATTTTCAACATTTGATGCAGCTTCCTTTAAAGGGAATAAAGGATTATGGGGGCCTCCATTAACAAATGATAGAACAGGGTTTTCGCCCCCAAAGCTGGAAGGAAACCATTCAAATCCTGGACATGAGATTGATTGGGATATTATCTGTCCTGAAATTGGATTTACATGTGGGTTTGGAATTGTCATTGGGTCACTTTTGTTTTGCAAGAGATGGAGGAAATGGTATTACAGAGCTATGTATAACATGCTTCTGAAGATATTCCCTCAGCTGGATCAAAGATTTGGTCATCACAGGAGACATGTTTATGTACATCAGAGATACTGGAGACGTTGAAATGGTTGTGAAGAGCAATGCACCTGACTTCTTGTTGGCCTCGGTTTTCTAATAAGCACTGAGGTCTGTGCTCTGTTTCTGTGTATTTTCCTGTAAGTTGGACTCACTCTTTCAATTTGTAACACATAATAAATAAATTTGTGGCAAACTTGCTCAATATTTGCCTATGATGTGTGAAAAGAATGTGCTCGAACTGTCATATTTGTAACTTGTTTTCCCATGTGTGTTTTGAAGTTGTATTGAATTACGGTGAATTCCAGACTTAATAGATATTCTAATTCTGAAAAAGCTGGTGAAGAAGAACTGGCGGAATGACATTGAGATCTGGGGCTAAGAGAGCTGTTGCAGATGTCAAAATTGTATGAACTGATATTCAATCATCCATTTAACAATATACATAGCTCTCTTGTTATAGTCTCTGAAAAATTGCGTCTAGCATAAACAGATTTAGAAAGCAGGCTTTAATGTCGAACTATACAAGTATTGAATGTCTATTTCTCGTTCCCACCACATTATCCAGTTAATTACTTTTGAAAAATTACTAAAAACTTTTAGTAATACGCCCCTCTCGATTAGAAACAAGCAAATATCATTTTGCTTCAAATTATTGTTTAAAATTGTTTATCCTTATAATTGGCCTGGAGTCGTAGAGACAGACTTGAGGCTAATGCGAGGGGTCATGAGCATTTTCATTCTCAATCAAGTAGAAATGAAATTCATAGTAATACAATTGAAGCTTCTTGGGATAAAAGATAGTCTCTATAGAACACTTTAACAACACTTTTACCCCAATCAAGTATGGGTGAAATTGATGAGTACTCTCAGTATTACAATAATGAAGCAATTTACAAGACCTTCATGGCATCAAGACTCGGTCACTGGTCACAGTTCAAGCGTCAATCTGACACCATCTCGAAATGAAATAGGAGAAATACCAAGCGTCTGAACTAGCTTAGTTATATCCATGGATATGTCAGCAGGAGACATAACTCCACGATCAACCTGAAGATGAACATGACAGTGAAATATTGTCAGGTACAGAGATACTGTATTAAACTGGCTACTAAGGCAACATAAAGAACAAGGTTCTTTAATCGACAAAAGCTTTATTTATAACATTCAATGATATTGAGCCAAACCTATCGTAATCCTAACCCTTATTCGAACACTTACCCCCCCCCCCCAAAAAAAAAAAAAACCACAACAAAGGAGCTTAAAAAATGACAGGCTTTTGTTGGTGAGCATACACAACAGATCATTATCCTATTAATTGGTAGAAAGAGGAGAAAGCATATGGCTGGACATTGTAGTTGCATGTTTTGATCATATAGGAGATGGAAGTCCAGACAAGGGCAAAGTGAAAACAAGTCAGAATGCAACTTGAAACTGATGGGTCATGTATTAGTAATTCTGATATAAAGGTGTTGAAGTTGAATGCCAGTATCTCAAACATAATTGAACACTAGAAAATGTAGCAAAGTATCATACCGATGATGCAGATACAGATTTAATTAATGAGAGGTTGTGTCCCCTTATATCAGCAACCGTCTCAGCCATTTGTACACGGGATACCCTGTCTGGTCCACCAACATTCAGTAGCAATTTTCTTTGCTTAGCCTCTGCAAAAAATCTCCATGACTATCAGTACAATGAAGACACAAGTGAAAGTACTTCTCAATAGGAAGTAGAAAATAACAGTAGTGTAGTGATAGCCCACGAAAAACACATTTAACCAAAAAGAAACATATTGCAGGCATGAGTTTACAAACTTCATACCTGATATCCATGTCTTGGACAAAGCAAGTATGATTGCTACGACATCCTTTACATACACAGGGCATCGAAACTCATCATGAAAGAATTCCGTTGTATTTCCTTTGGAGAGGACACCATCAACCCACTACATCAATTGCAGGTATCACTAATTTGAACAAAGTAAAGTAGCCTAGATCCAAGTTCAATCTTTCATATGGCCTCCAAACTAATCTGCCAACAAAGTGGTAATAGTACAATTTTAATGTCTGTTTTCTCTTTTGCAAACCTGAATCGGAAGAGATTTTGAAACCGGTGAGATTGTTTGTGGCCCAAAGATGATACTGCTTCTCAAAATTGCAAAGTTTGAGCATTTCTCGGAAATGAACTGCTCAGCTGCCACTTTTGATTTCCCATAAACATTTACTGGAACAACTTCACCATCTTCCTTGTAAAAGGACTTCACCCCTTCATAAACTGATGGAAAATCACATCAGTCCCCATCTACAAATAGCTATTTAGCAATTTGTATCCAACAATATGTACACTTAAGTTAATTTATCCAACAATTTGTATCGTCCTTTCCTTTTTTCTTATTTACCTGAACTGTAGAGCAACAGGGGTCTTTAACAATATAAAGTAAATAATGTAATTAAAAATCTAAATATCTATCTCAAGTACTTGAGAAAGTTTATTTGATGGCAAAAGCTAAGTAATAACTATGTGCCATTGTAGTTCTTACCACTTTCTCATGTTTTCTTTTATTGATCCATCTTCACCGAGTTACTGAACTAGGAATATGAACAAATTACAGTATATGAAACAATTAAGAGTCACTTACCTTGATCAGTTGACAAATGGATCAGAAGGTAATTACTCTCTTGAGTCTCTTCTAAGCTCGATAACCAATTAACAAGAGAAGATGGCACATTAACTGACATAGCTGCAGCAGGATCCATTTCACAGGCACGAGGAACCGAAAGTGCAGCACAGTTTACTACCACATCAGGCTGGGAATTCAAATCAATACAACTCTCAGTGCTTAAAGTTGTTTACTTGAACAACAATATCAAATCGCATACCAGAAGGGAAGTTCTTTTAGCACTTAAGATAGTGTAGGTTTCCCCTAAACAACTAATGGCATTTGTACACATGTCAACTCAAAATTGAACAAAAGGATAGCAATCGTCCATATAAAAAGAAAACAAACCCATTCAAGCTAGATCATTGCAGTTAGGTACATAAACCAGGTAGGGAATTCAACTGAATACACCTCTCAGCACTTAAAAGTTGCTTGCTTGATTGTTTTAGCATGTTCAGAGATTTTAAGTTCCCCTAAGCACATTACAGAACCATACTAATGCCGAGGTCTCAACTCCGAAAAAGACCAAATAATAGCAATTATCTAATACAACAACAAAACAAAACCCATAAAGCTAGTACATAGCAGTTAAGGTACAAACCCAACAGCAGAACAGGGCAGTATGGCATTCAAAAAAAATTCAAACCCAGTAAACAAAATTGATCTTTCCACAAAACCCATTACTCCAAATCATAGCACCAACATTACAAAATCACTAATCACAATCAACATATACAAGAAATTGCTTAATGGGGTGAGAACTGACCGGACCAAACAGATGAGAAATGACTTCAATTCCATTGCCAGACTTCAATCCACAGAGAAAGGCAGCACACTAGGAAATGCATTGAGCAAAGCCTGGGGAGGAGGAATTGAGTGGTGGGTAAATGCCAGATCACAAGGAGTGGTTTCTTGAATCTCTGCAAAGCCTTGCAATACATGCTGTCCCAAGTAACCTGTGCCTCCAACTATCAAAACTCTCTTCCTACTCATCCTATTTGCTCTGCTTGTGGAAGTGTAGGAGATTCGGGAGTGAATCTGATCTGGGTTTTGTTTGGTGTGGTTGGGAGAGAGGTTCAGATCGAATGGGTTTAGGGGTTATGAGGAAATGAGGAAATTTCTGTTGTCAGTGTCACTTGGTTTCCGACTTTCCGGTGTGTTCCACGCGTTTGATTTTAGAGCCAAAGATAACAAAAAATCATGTGAATGCTAAAGAGCTCCGTTTTAGAATTTTTGAGTGTTTGGAATATAAACACTTTATTTAGAATTTGGTATACTTACTCTGATTCAATTTAATTGATCCGGTATGCCCAATCTTTTGATGCATTGATTTTCACTGTGGTTTAAAAATTACTAGTCTGATAGTAGTCTCTCTACATAAGATAGTAAGGTTGAATTTGATTATATCCATTCAATTTTTAATTACTAACCACAAACTGAATCAATGATTTTGATTTTCCATTCAAAAAAGTGCAATGAAAATTCAATTAAACCGACATACTAGTTTGGTTTAGAAACCATACCCTAAAATTTACAATTTAGTTTGTCGTTATTCAAAATTGTCTACCATTAATTTATTTTCTTGTCAAAATAGGAATTCATGCAAGAAGAAGGAGATTGAATAAAAAGAGGCCCCGATTATAAGGGATAAAGCAAGGATGCAACCACCGGCTGATCATGAGACAAAACTGAACGACCCACCACAGCAACAGTGCAACCACTGGCTAACCACATGTTTGTTGATACTTGAAAAATCATATGACAAACTAATACGTCGTCACAACCAAAACTTACATGAATATGCAATTTAGATAAAATTCTATAATTTTCACTTCACCAAAAAACGCTTCAGACTACAGGTTTCAGACAACAAAATTCTTATTCTCTGTTGTCTTAACTTTTTCAACGTCTTCACAGTTCAGACAACATATAACTTTATTTATGTTGCCTTAATAGTATTAAAATCCATACTGGTTCAATTTTTTCGATTTTCTTGTAACTTCAAAAATTCAAGATAGATGGGTTCGGGTTCGAAATTGGAAGGCACGTCAGCTCCGCCGATACGGCAACCCGTACACTAAGTCATTCAACTGATTAGGAAATTAAAACGGCGAACTGGAAACTCGCTCTCAAGTGAGTTCAATTTCGGCTCTTATTTTCGTCTTCGAAATTCACCCATTTCATTGTTCTAGGTAATTATCTTGTTTGCTTTGTGTGATTTCTTGTCGGGTTTTGCTGCTAGTTAGTATATGAGGATAGTATTACGCTTTGGGAAGCTTAAGGAGTTGCGTTTTCGTATAGCATCTTATCTGACCCAGAGAAGAGGAACCATTTTTCTAGGAAAACTCGAAGCAATTTCACTTCTATCAGTTTTGGGCTACTCTTTCTCTTGTAATACATCTCTGTTTCTCACGTTTTCTATTTTAGTATTGTTAAGGATTTTTGAAATGTTCAATTTCTTCTGAAATTCGCAAGTTTTGTGTACTGATTGCACTTCTGCGCTCTCTCAGGTACTACGTGTTCTTCCTCTTTCTGCATTTTGGGTTTCATATTATTGTTCTTTCTTTTAGCTGAATCTGGGGTTAATTTCTTTTTGTTCTACATCTGGGTTTCACCTAGAAATCTGTAATTGTTAGCTGTACCAACAAAGTTTGTAACTAGAAGCATCCTTTTTTCTCTTGGAATCGCTTGAAGTCAACCCAAGCTTCACATTTCACTAGTAGCTTATCAATGGCAAAGAGAACTCAAATGACATCAAACTGAATATGTATTTGGGAATTACATTGCTTACATAGTGCAGGACAATCTCTTAATTGCATGGTGATTAGGATATGGATGGACTTATTTGTTACAATCTGAACTTGGCTCCTGGATTACTTCTCTTAATCCCGGAGAGGGTTTCTGAAAGAATAAATGTATCTTGTGTTTCTCCTGGATGCTTAATTTCCTGTATTCTTGGATTTAGGTGGTCAATGATGTTATTTCTTAAAGAAACATTAGTGAATGGTTGCAGAACAATGCCCTCGAGCAGCTCATGGAGTTCACATCTCATCTCTTCAAATTTCTTGCGACTGATGTGACTTTAATAACAGATTTTTGCTACTGTAGAGTTTGGCCTTAAAGCCATTCTTATGAGTGCCCCTCCAGCTCTCATCTCTTATGTGGTATCTCTCTCTCTCTCCCCCCTAAATATGTAGCTGTTATCTTTTGTTTTCTGGCGTAGTTATGTCAAACTATTTACAAAAGTTTGATCTAGTTCTATTGGACGCTATAGAGATACGGACATTGGTCCATGTTGCCAGACTACTGAGTAAACTTGAGAAACTCTTCCCATTAATCTTCTCCTTTTTCCTTTGTTCATTTTTTCTCATAATTCCTTCTGATGCTGCATCGTTATGAATTTTCAGTTTTCACATAAGCATGTTGCGCATTGGTATGCTGATTATAGGTGCGTGTAGATGCATGATGTCTTGCATGATGGCAAATCCTAAGGCCTTTCGTTACTTTAAACTTGGCATGACCCTAATTTGGTTTGAATCTTTACTTATCCCTATACTCCTGTAAGTTCAGAACTTCAGATTATAACATCTGATATTATAATATTCTCAATGGAACAAATACATTATCCTTCATGATGCCTAATGACTACTTGTCATGTGTATTGGATAGTTGGGCTGCTGTATCATATTCATAAGGTTGAATATGTCCTCAACATCCCTCATACTTTGTATGGAAATTTTTTAGTGACAACAGTATCCCCTATATACTCATATTTGTTCATAGACTGCAAGATTAGTCTTATATCAGCATGGACTACATTAGCTTAGGCAACCATGGGCTAACTTTTTAGAGTGGATAGCTGACCGATGGAGGGCAAACACATCTCAAAAATTACAAAGAAGTTATATTTGGCTGTGGCTCATTGAAGGGAAGGAACCATATGGCTTTTAGAAATTTGATTAGTCGTCCAAAAATCATACTTGTGTCTATTATTACCCTCAGTGGAGCGGATTTTGGTCCTTCAAGCTTAAACCATAATCTTTCACTTACCCATAAGTGGCATCCTCCTTATGAAAGTTAGCTTTTTGTCGATTGTTTTGTGTGCTCCGACATGACAGACTTGTACTGAATCCAACTGTCATTAATCCAATTTGGCAGACTTCTAGTGATGAATCAATTACATGAGGTAGCATTTGGAGAAACAAGCCCTCATATTTTTGCTCCAAACGCAGTCCGATTCTCTTTTCTTTTACACTAATTGCAATATATTTCTTTGGAATAGTTCTTTGCAATTTCTTCGTCTCATTCGAGTTTTGTCAGATTTTACTTAATGAAAATCTTCTTAATATAAGACTAATAAATATAAGTCAAGGGTAAGAGAATTCGAAATTACCCTGGATATTTCTCTGTGTTCTGCAAAGATCACGATATCATCACAAGCATCGCAAACAATTTAAGCCATATCTTCAGTAGGAATTATTAAAGTAGCTGACAATTGTAGCCTGTAACAAGCAGTAGAACACATATGCTAGAAGATCAAATGGTGGTAATAAACTGGATCCAGTAATAGAAGGTAAAGAGGTCGTATTGAACTGACTATGTTTCTAAAAAATTAAACAACTGGATCATAAGCTATCATCAGTGAAAAATGAGATGATAATGTGGAAAAACTTCACATCAAAAAATCAAGCACAAATTTCATGCAAAACTTTACATGATAAAATGAAGCAAGCAATATTAATTGCAGAATCACCTAACGAATCAATTTCAAGGAGCATACACTACAATCATAAAGGCATTAGCTTTTCCACAATTAGCAAGGCTTTTGGCATCCCCTAAAACTTTCAACATAATATTCACTTCAAACAAAGTCCGGGCAATTGACGTAACATATATAGCAGTTTACCGAAAACAACCTCTGAACCAATTTCAAGATGTTACACAATTTAATGCTCAAGCTTTCCCACAGTAGAGTACAATTTTTTTTTTTTTTTTTGGCAAAGCAGTAGAGTACAATTGGCTATACCTTTTTACGTTTCTTTGCATAAGATCGAATGATTAAAAACTATTTTTCTTATAGATTCTTCTGTAGGTTCCTCTGATAGTGGAATTTTATCTTTTAATTGTGTGATTTAAAATTTTTCGACTTCAATTAGACTTTGCAGTTCAAGTTGGCGCCCAGAGAAGCAAGTGTCAGGGTCTTCGTCAGTGTGAATTTGATTCTCAGGGCCGGGTCTTCGTCAGCCCAGGTCTTCGTCCACTTTGCCCGAAGCATGCTTCACTGCAAGATTGACTCTCAGGGTCATTGTCGGCCCAAGTCTTCGTCGACTTAGGCCACAGTACAGAACACTTCAAAACGACCACAAATCTCATGGAGGATTTTGCCAATTCCACTTTATAAAAGCCACCATAACCATTAAGTGTTTTTCACTTAACATCAGCCAAAATGAAAACTTTGCTACATTTCTTCCTTCTCTTGATCACACTTTGGGTCAGTATCATCATTCCAGCAGTTCACAGCCAGTGTATTAAAGACCAGCAACTATCATTGCTCCAATTCAAGAAAAGCCTCGTGTTCTATGATGATATTTTCATCCGTCCACGTACCAGGCTTATTTCTTGGAATGCAAGTACTGATTGTTGTTCTTGGGTGGGCATCACTTGCAGCCGTAATGGGCGTGTTCGGGGTCTTGATATAAGCAGCGAACAGATCTCAGCTGGAATTGACAATTCCAGCAGTCTCTTCCATCTTCATTATCTTCAAAGCCTCAATCTGGCCGACAACCGACTTGGCAGTAACTCTCAATCAATTCCATCCGCAATCGGAAATCTCCTGAACTTGAGGTATCTGAATTTATCTCTTAATGATTATTCAGGGCAAATTCCCATGGAAATTTCACGATTGACGAGGTTGGCAGTTGTTGATTTTTCTAAGAATGGAGCATTCCACATAAAACTTGGAAGTCCAAATTTACACACGTTTGTTCAAAACCTCACAGAGCTTAGAGAGTTGTATCTTGATTGGGTCCAAATATCAGAACAGGGGAGGGAGTGGTGCCGAGCCATATCAGATTCCCTTCCTAACCTCAGGGTCTTGAGCATGTCCGCGTGTGATCTCTCAGGCCCTGTTCTCCAGTCCCTTGCTAAGCTTCGGTCTCTATCCGTGATTAGGTTGGACGGGAACCATATCTCTGCGCCAGTTCCAGGATTCTTTGCCAACTTTTCAAACTTGACTGTCTTGAGTCTCGGAGACTGCGGGTTGCATGGAACATTTCCCAAAGAGATCTTTCAGTTACCTTCTCTACAAAGTATTGGCCTTTTAGGTAATTACCAACTTGATGGTTCCTTGCCAGAATTCTCAAGGAACGGATCTCTTCAGCACTTGGATCTAGGCTGGACAAATTTTTCAGGGTTATTGCCAAATTCTATTGGCAATCTCAAGATGCTGTCCACCATAGATATTGATTATTGCAATTTCACCGGACCGATCCCCAAGTCAATGACAAACCTTACACAATTGGTTTCTTTGTCGATGCCTGATAACAAGTTGGAAGGTTCAATTCCGTCATTCAGTGGGGCCAAGAATGTTCACACCATAGAACTTTCCAACAATCGTCTAACAGGTACTATTAATTCCACCCACTGGAGAAACCTTACTAAGCTATCCTCTCTCTGTTTGAATTCCAATAAGCTCGATGGAAATATCCCAGCATCTCTGTTTTCTCTTCCCAGAATTGATCTTTCCAACAATCAATTCTCTGGTCCATTCCCTGAAATTTCTAATGTGTCCTCCTCCTTGCTGAATGCTCCTGGTCTTGCAATTTATTTGGGTAGCAACAATCTCGAAGGGCCAATACCTATGTCTATCTTTAGCTTGCGAGGTCTTAGGGCTCTAGATCTTTCTTCAAATAATTTCAGTGGCTCGTTTCCTCTTGATGGTCTACACCAGCTGAGAAATCTTTCTGCACTTGATCTTTCACACAATAACTTGTTTCTTAGCCCTGATCATACCAATTTCTCATATTCCTCATTTTCTCAACTATCTACTTTGAGGTTGGTGTCATTGAAATTGATAACATTTCCTAATTTCTTGAGAAATCAATCTAACTTGAGAATATTGGACCTTTCGGATAACCAGATAAATGGCAAGGTACCCAACTGGATTTGGGGTTTTAGTGATCTTGAGAACCTAAATCTTTCTTGCAACTCCCTAGATTCCGTAGAAGTTCCTTCAATCAATCACAGTAATTTACTAAGTCTAGATTTCTCGAGGAATTATTTCAGCTCTTCCATACCGAGTACCATTGGAGATGTGCTTGGTAGCACTGTGTTCTTGTCGCTTTCGAGCAATAACCTCAGTGGGATCATACCAGAATCATTATGCAATTCAAGAAATCTTCGTATTCTTGATCTGTCCAATAATTCTTTGAGTGGCACAGTTCCCCGGTGCTTGACTACAATGAGCACGCTTCTAGTACTCAATTTAAGGAGAAACAATCTTACAAATGTTAATGAATTCTCTCATAATTGCAGTTTAGAAATGCTGGACATCAGTGGAAATCAAATTCAAGGCCAGTTTTTAAGATCTCTTGTCAACTGCACCCAGTTAAAGGTTTTAAATCTTGGAAACAATCTTATAACAGAACCATTTCCATGCTTTTTGAGTAACACATCCACCTTGCGTGTCCTTGTCTTGCGATCCAATAAATTCTATGGGCGCATTGGATGTCGCAAGACTAATGGCACTTGGCCAGTACTTCAAATCATAGACTTAGCTCACAACAATTTTAGTGGTGAAGTACCTGGAACAGCTTTGACAACTTGGCAGGCCATGAGGAATACCAAAGATAATGGCCCATGGAAGATCAGTAACATTGGACTTAATTACGATGACGACCTTTATTATCAAGAAGATACAGTCAATGTTAGCAACAAAGGTTTAGAGATGGAGCTGGACAATATTTTAACAATCTTCACCTCCATTGACTTCTCATGCAACAAGTTCAACGGATCAATACCGGAGGAAATTGGAGAACTCAAATCATTATATGCCCTCAACTTGTCCAACAATGCTTTCACAGGTGCAGTTCCATCATCATTAAGTAACTTGAGTGAGCTAGAGTCTTTGGACCTCTCGAAAAACAAACTGAGCGGTCAAATCCCACTGGAGCTTACAAAACTCACTTTCCTTGAATTCTTGAATCTCTCATATAATCAATTGGTCGGGAGGATACCAAGCGGTGCTCAATTTTCAACATTTGATGCAGCTTCCTTCGAAGGTAACAAAGGATTGTGGGGGCCTCCTTTAACAACATATAATAGAACAGGGTTCTCACCAAAGTTGGAAGCAAACCATTCAAATCCTGGACATGAGATTGATTGGGATATTATCTGTCCTGAAATTGGATTTACATGTGGGTTTGGGATTTCCATCGGGTCACTTTTGTTCTGCAAGAGATGGAGGAAATGGTATTACAGAGCTATGTATAACATGCTTCTAAAGATATTCCCTCAGCTGGAAGAAAGATTTGGTCATCACTGGAGACATGTTTATGTACATCAGAGATACTGGAGACGTTGAAATGGTTGTGAAGATCAATGCACCTGACTTGTTGTCGGCCTCATTTTGCTAATAAGGACTAAGATCTGTGCTTTGTTTCTGTGTATTTTCCTGTAAGTTGGACTCACTCTTTAAATTCGTAATACATAATAAATAAATTTGTGGCAAACTTGCTCAATATTTGCCTGTGATGTGTGAAGAGAATGTGCTCGAACTGTCATATTTGTAACTTGTTTTCCTATGTGTGTTTTGAAGTTGTACTGAATTACAATGAACTCCATATTTAATAGATATTCTAATTCTAAAAAAGCTGGCATGGTGAAGAAGAACTGACGGAATGACATTGAGATCTGGGGCCAAGAGAGCTTTTGCAGACGTCAAAATTGTATGAACTGATATTCAATCATGCATTTAACAATATACAAAGCTCTCTTATTATAGTTTGTGAAAACTTGTATCTAGCATTGAAAGCAAGCTTTAATGTCGAACTATATAAGTATTGAATGTCTATTTCTCGTTCCCACCACATTATTCAGTTAATTACTTTTGAAAAATTACTAAAGAATTTTAGTAATACGCCCCTCTTGATTAGTAACAAGCAAATATCTTTTTGCTTCAAAATATTGTTTAAAATTGTTTATCCTTATAATTGGCCTGGAGTCGTAGAGACAGACTATGAGGCTAATGAGACAATCAGTAATTGTCTAAGATTTGGGTCATGAGCATTTTCATTCTGAAACTAGTGGAAATGAAATTCATAATAATACAATTGTGTTGTAGGAGAATTGTAATTGTGTTTATTATTGATAATAGGAGCCCTTTATATAGGGAGTTACAAGGTACACAATAGGTAATAGAATCTGAATACAATTGAATATCTAGAACACTTTCCTATTACAACTCTAAACCCTAGTTTGTAGAGGCACACATTATGTCGACATCCTTCAACACTCCCCCTTGTGCCGCTCAAACTTGGTGATGATGCTTTGATTGTTACCTCGTTAAAAACCTTGCCAAGTAACAAAAACCCTGTGGGACAAAAAAAAAACCCTGGTCGAAGGACAAAAAGAGCACAACACGTCATTCACTCTTCGAGATCGAACATGTAGACATCATGCCTCCCTCTAATGTCAATATCTCCCCCTAGTTGCCACAATCATGAAAGTTCGGATAACTTTCTCAATCTGATGCTCTTCATGTGTTTCTCGAAGGTGGATTTTGGTAACGACTTAGTAAATAAGTCCGCTACATTATCCTTTGATCGGATTTGGTTCACTTCAATATTTAGAAGTGCTTGTTGTAATTTTGATGGAGGGGAGGAGGAGCACGGAAGGTGGCATTTTGCCTTGTGGGGTCCGATCCCACACTTCCGTCATTTCTTTTCTCTCTGTAGGGATAGAACAAGCTCATATCAATCGTACCTCTCAAATATCGAAATGTTGTCTTTATACCAATCTAATGGCATTGCATTGGCGCGGGGCTATATCTAGCCAACAAGTTCATAATAATTGAGGTGTCCGGTCTTGTATTGTGCTAAGTACAATAATGCGCCTATTGTATATAAGTAAGCACTTCTGCTATTAACACGTTTTCGTCATCATTCCTGGGACGAAACGGATCCCTTTTAAGGCCAAGACTACGGACGACCATGGTGCTTCTTTGACTTTATCAAAAATTCCTAAGCATCTATTGACACGGTATACAAGTTCTGAATCTAGACAAAACCGTGTTCTCCCAAGGTCTTTCCTCTCAAACTCGGATTTCAGGTGTTCAGCGGTTTCCCTTAACTCTCAAGGGTTCCAATTATGTTTATCAACATAAACCGCGACAATTGCAAATCCGGAACTTGTCATGGAAACGCGTGGACATAGTTCATCATATCCCTTCCCAATCAAGTAGTCATTTTAGTGACCATTTCAACCTCATTGCAAATATGCTTCGTGGTCTAGAGCTACTTGACTTGGGTAAATGAAGTCCACAAGAACCGTCATTATATTCCGTATCTAGATCCCCATAGAGATACGTAGTGACCACATTCGTAAGCTGCATGTTCAGTTATTTGAAAACTACCAAACTGACAAGGTAGTGGAGTGCAATGACATCCATTACGAGA
Source organism: Rosa chinensis (assembly GCF_002994745.2). Classification (NCBI taxonomy): domain Eukaryota; kingdom Viridiplantae; phylum Streptophyta; class Magnoliopsida; order Rosales; family Rosaceae; genus Rosa; species Rosa chinensis. Next base: position 46,456,701 of record NC_037088.1, on the reverse strand, counting down.
GAATATGTCTTCTCGTAGTCGATTCCAGGGCGTTGTGAGAAATCTTGAGTCATAAGGCGAGATTACCATCTCTTTTTCTCATCACGCTATCTAACGAAGACCTATTAGGAGGTGTTGGCATCTCAGGCCTGAAATCCTTCCTCTTCGTTAGTGAATCCAATTCAACCTGGATCGCATCTTTCCATTTAGGCCAATTTTCTCTATGTTGGCATTCTTCAACGGAGTAAGGTTCGATGTCATTGGTCTCAACAATTCCACGTCCTCATGTACACTAGTGTAGTTCGTAGAGATCTCTATATTCTCAGGAATTGGTTCTAACATTGAGGCGTCCCCCAACGATGTCTCTTGGATATAACCACAATCCAAAATATTCTCATGAGATGAATTTTGAGTATCAATGATCAATGGATCAAGTTGTGCCATACTCACTCTCTTCTTAAGGCGAGAATCCATCGAACCTATGAGTCTCCTATTCTCTCTAGCGGAACCCATGGCCTGTGACGCCATTATGCCACCTCTGTGGCGTCACCATACCACCATCCATAGTGGTGTTGCCGTACCCATCTTCTCTGGGTGGCACCATGTCCTCTTGTGGGGACATCAATCCTTGCAGGCATGTTTGCAGCAGGTATATGTGATCTCGTCACTTTTAGGGGATCAAGATGAGACATAGTGGGGACAGACCACAAAAATTCTTGTCGTTCTTGTTGAACATTGATGTTCTAATCTCCCCCTAACGACGGGAAAACCGTCTCATCAAAGTGACAATTCACAAATCCAGCTAAATAAAGATCGCCTATCAAGGGTTTTACATAGCAGACTTATGGTTGGAGGCCTATGGCCAACACAAATATATATATATATATATATATATATATATGCATTCATTGCAATTTGCAATGACTCATGTTGATGCGCTATGGCGGCGCAATTGGCACATAAACCGCGCACTCAAATATGCATAAGTACGAGATATTTAGACTCGAACCCAGTCACTAGGTATAACGCAAATAAAAGTTGAGTGGATGCTATGAGTCGTAGACGAATGAGCATAGCTGCAGGCGATATTGTGCGCATTACCAAATTCCGTGCTACCATCGTAGTCTTTTAATGGTGGCTTTTCCGTCAGACCAATTGGGTATGTACATGGGAATATGATACTTGATATCAATACCCAATGATATGCGATAGTCATCAAAAATTTTCGATGTAAACTCTCTAGCATTATCAAGTCAAATGGACTGAATGAGATTATCTGGGTAGTGAGCCCGTAGCCATATGTTATGTGCTAGGAGTGTAGTATAAGCAGCATTATGAGTGGATAATGGCACAACAAGTGACTGGCGTGTTTGCGTATCAACCAACACCATAAAACATCTATACGGTTCGCAAGTTGGTTGATCAAATCCACATAATTCTCTTAGATTCTTTGTGAGAATGGAATTATTTCCTCAAACTCCTTTGCATAGGATGGTCTCAATCCTAAATAACAGGCTTTACCGAACGAAACATAGGCATTATAATCAACTAATGAAGGTTTTGGTTAAGCCACAATGTCACAATGGACTTGAGAAGTAGGGAGAGGAGTTGAATAAGGGTTTATGGCGTCAATGCCATGCATTTGCCGCAGGGGGTAGGCGGCGCTGACCATGTGTGGCCGGTCTTTGCACAATCATGGCGCCATGAGGCGCATGTGCAGCTCCTCTAACCAATTCTTGGTTCTTACTTTTCTTCGTTCTAAAAATGGATGTCCGTGTAAAGTCTTTAATACACGGATCATCATGCCAAAGCCTATATGTGTCAGAATCCCATAAGTCGTCTCTCATGACATTGTTGGATTCAATATCTCAAATAGTGGCTGCATACAACCCACTAGAGCAACACATAAGTTTCTCTAATACTCGTTTATGTCCGTAGTCATTAGAGGTGATGCAAAGGAACTCTGTCCATTCTCATAATGTGTTTCTACATGAAAACCATTGGCTCTTATATAATAAAGTTCAAATTAAGGTATGTCCAAGACATTAAGTAAAAGAATTGACACTTTATTAATAGCCGATGATTACATCAAAGTTTCCAAAAATCTAATCCAAAATAAAATCAAACTAAGACACATTGTAGTCACTCTATCCGTTTGGTAACTCTAATCAAATATGACCAGAAAAGTAGAAAGAGATGTTGGTGGAGCGAGGCTCTCTTAAATACCAATTATCTCAATGACTTTCCTAGACATCACATTTTAGTGGTTCCGCCACATAAGAAAGAGTTAATACAATTGTCATTTATTGACTAAGGCATATTGCCATTACAAAAGTTCTTGGAAAAATAAAAGGACTAATCTAATCAAAGTCTGCTGCATCCTTGTGCACTTCATCTTCAGCTTTGAAGTCCTCTATGGTGAGATTGACATCTCCACTATCTTCTTCTTCTTCTGCAAGGTACACTTCTTGCTCCCTCAGGTCCCTGTATGCCATGTATCTTGCTACTAGTTGCTCGCTTGCTTTGCATTGCTTGAACCAATGCTCAATTGATCCACATCGATGACATACATCATTGTGGTTGCCTCCCTTTAATTGAGGTGCACGTTGCCGGCGTTCCCTAGGAGGGTTGGTGCCACCACCACGACCCATGGCGCCCCCACCACGGCTAGGGATACCACGACCCTCTCTCCCACGTGTGGCATTACCATCACGTGTATCCACACCAAACTTGTAGTTTCCTTCCTGGTTAGGGCGGTTATATGGGCCCATACGTCCCTCATGTCCCTCATTCTTAGGGTACCGCTCCTTGCGCCCTCCTTTGGGTGCATTATAATTCGCCTCATGAACACTCTTAGTTCCAATGAGCCTTGAATTATAATTCCTCACGAGTATGTTATCATGTTTCTCAGCTACAGATATAACATTGATAAGCTAATGAAACCTCGTGATCCGTCCAGCATTGACTTCAATATGGTTTTTCTTTGATACCACAATGGCTGAAACGGGGAAGGTGGAGAGAGTTTTCTCAATTACAATTAGCTCTTGCTCTGTGACAAGTTGTCCACAAAACCTCAACATGGACTGTATGCGAAGAGCTTCTGAATTATATTCAGCAACAAACTTTAAATCAACAAAGCGCAGATTGTTCCATTGAACCTTCAAGTCAGGGAGGAGGGAATCTTAGACATTGCCAAAGCGCTCTTCTGGCGCTACCCATAGCTCTCTTGCATTCTTGATCGACATATACTCCAATCTGAATGCCTTGTCCATATGGCGTCGCATCAAGATAACTGCTTGAGAATGCTTTGTAGGTGTTCACACGAACACAAGATCCGGGTTAGGTGCCTGGATTATGGGTAATATTCCCTTTGAAGTGAGATGGTTCTCAACATCGGTTACCCAATTGTGGTAATCTGAGCCTGTTGAGTCAAGCATGGGAAAGTCGAGTCTAGGTTCATTCGACATCCTGAAAATAAGAAGGGAAGGTATATTAGTTTCGGAGTTAAACTTCCACGAAAGCTAAAATAATAAGATTTCCGAGCTATGCTACCAAGAAATCAATTTCCAAGAATCTCTCTTTTGGATTAGACCAAACAATGATGTTTTAATATGGTCACAATTTAATGCTTGCGGACGCTCTTAGTCCAAACATTATGAACACTCTTAGTTCATACGAACACTCTTAATTCGTTTAATTATGAACACTCTTAGTTCATACGAACACTCTTAGTTCGTTAAGCATGAATCCCCACAATTCCGCTTTGTTAAATACTCAAAACCATTTGGCAACATATATTCTAATATTCTGCAGAAACTAAAAGAATTTAAAATACTTGAAAGCAACAACTTTAATTCACAAAAACTTACGTGATTGTTCTTGGCTTGAGGACACGCGTGTGTTGGAGCAGGCGTGTTTTGGGGCAACAGCAATAAATGGCAGCAACAGTAGGTGCGCAGGGCAGCAGCAACAACAATTTTCAGCAACAACAGCAGTTTCGAGCAACAGTTTTTAGCAACAGCAGTTTCCAGCAGCAGCGGCAGGTTGCAGGAGGAGAGGTAGCAGGCAAGGACTGCAGGTCGTGCAGTAGGAAGCTTGCAGCAGGAGGCTGGGCTGCAGGTAGGGTTTTTGTGGGTAAGGAGGGATGCGGCAGATTTTTGTGAGAGAGAGTTTTTAGGTTTTTTTCTTTTGGGCTAGGGTTAGAACTCGTGCTGATAACGTGTTATAGGAGAATTATAATTGTGTTTATTATTGATAATATGAGCTCTTTATATAGGGAGTTACAAGGTACACAATAGGTAATAGAATCCAAATACAATTGAATACCTAGAACACTTTTCTATTACAACTCTAAACCCTAGTTTGTAGAGACACACATTATGTCGACATCCTTCAACAAATTGAAGCTTCTAGGGATAAAAGACAGTTTCTCTAGAACACCTTAACAACACTTTTACCCCAATCAAGTATGGGTGAAATTGATGAGTACTCCTCAGTATTACAATGAGGAAGCAATTTACAAGACCGTCATGGCATCAAGACTTGGTCACTGGTCACAGTTCAAGCGTCAATCTGACACCATCTCGAAATGAAATAGGAGAAATACCAAGCGTCTGAACTAACTTAGTTATATCCATGGATATGTCAGCAGGAGACATAACTCCACGATCAAGCTGAAGATGAACATGACAGTGAAATATTGTCAGGTACACGAATACTGTATAAATAAATAAATTGACTACTGAGGCAACATAAAGAACAAGGTTCTTTAATCGACAAAAGCCAAAACCTTATTTTATATATTTACCCTAAGAACATTCAACTATCCTAATCCTAACCCTTATTCCAACTCCACTCCAAGGAGCTTAAAAAATGATAGGCTTTCGTTGGTGAGCATACACAATTGATCATTATCCTATTAATTGGTAGAAAGAGGAGAAAACATATGGCTGGACATTTTTGTTGCATGTTTCGATCATATAGGAGATGTCCAGATAATGGCAAAGTGAAAACCAAGTCAGAATGCAACTTGAAAATATAGGTCATGTAAAGGTGATGAAGTTGAACGCCAGTATCTCAAACATAATAGAACACTAGAAATGTAGCAAAGTATCATACCGATGATGAAGATACAGATTTAATTAATGAGAGGTTGTATCCCCTTATATCAGCAACTGTCTCAGCCATTTGAACACGGGATACCCGGTCCGGTCCACCAACATTCAATACCAATTTTCTTTGCTTAGCCTCTGCAAAAATTTCCTTGAATATTAGTACGATGAAAACACAAGTGAAAGTACTTCTCAATAGGAAGTAGAAAATAACAGTAGTCTCGTGATAGCCCACGACAAACACATTTAACCAAAAAGAAACATATTGCAGGCATTAGTTTACAAACTTCATACCTGATATCCATGTCTTGGACAAAGCAAGTATGATTGCTACGACATCCTTTACATACACAGGGCACCGAAACTCATCATGAAAGAATTCAGTTGTATTTCCTTTGGAGAGGACACCATCAACCCACTACATCAATTGCAAGTATCACTAATTTGAACAAAGTAAAGTAGCCTAGATCCAATTTCAATTTTTCATATGGTCTCCAAGCTAATCTGCCAACAAAGTGGCAATAGTACAATTTTAATGTCTGTTATCTCTTTTGCAAACCTGAATCGGAAGAGATTTTGAAACCGGTGAGATTGTCTGTGGCCCAAAGATGATACTGCTTCTCAAAATTGCAAAGTTTGAGCATTTCTCAGTAATGAACTGCTCAGCTGCCACTTTTGATTTCCCATAAACATTTACTGGAACAACTTCATCATCTTCCTTGTAAAAGGACTTCACCCCTTCATAAACTGATGGAAAATCACATCAGTCCCCATCTACAAATAGCTATTTAGCAATTTGTATCCAACAATATGTACACTTAAGTTAATTAATCCAACAATTTGTATCGTCCTTTCCTTTATCTTATTTACCTGAACTGTAGACCAACAGGGGTCTTTAACAATATAAAGTAAATAATGTAATTAAAAATCTAAATATCAATCTCAAGTACTTGAGAAAGTTTATTTGATGGCAAAAGCTAAGTAATAACTATGTGCCATTGTAGTTCTTACCACTTTCTCTTGTTTGCTTTTATTGATCCATCTTTACCGAGTTACTGAACTAGGAATATGAACAAATTACAGTATATGAAACAATTAAGAGTCACTTACCTTGATCAGTTGACAAATGGATCAGAAGATAATTACTCTCTTCTAAGCTCGATAACCAATTAACAAGAGAAGATGGCACATTAACTGACATAGCTGCAGCAGGATCCATTTCACAGGCACGAGGAACCGAAAGTGCAGCACAGTTTACTACCACATCAGGCTGGGAATTCAAATCAATACACCTCTCAGCGCTTAAAAGTTATTTACTTGAACAACAATATCAAATCGCATACCATAAGAAAAATACCTTTAGCACTTGAGATATTGTAGGTTTCCCTAAACAACTAATGGCGTATTGTGCACATCTCAACTCAAAATTGAACAGAAGGATAGCAATCATCCATATAAGAAGAAAACAAACCCCATGCAAGCTAGATCATTGCAGTTAAGGTACATACATCAGGTTGTGAATTCACCTGAATAAACCTCTCAGCACTTAAAAGTTGCTTACTTGATTGTTTTAGAATGTTCAGAGATTTTAAGTTCCCCTAAGCACATTACAGAACCATACTAATGCACACGTCTCAGCTCAGAAAATTGGAACCAAAGAAAAGTAATTATCTAATACAACGACAAAACAAAACCCATAAAGCTAGTACATAGCAGTTAAGGTACAAACGCAACAGCAGAACAGGGCAGTATGGCATTCAAAAAATTCAAACCCAGTAAACAAAATTGACCTTTCCACAAATCCCATTACTCCAAATCATAGCACCAACATTATAAAATCACTAATCACAATCAACATATACAAGAAATTGCTTAATGGGGTGAGAACTGACCGGACCAAACTGATGAGAAATGGCTTCAAATCCATTGCCAGACTTCAAATCCACAGAGAAAGGCAGCACACTAGGAAATGCATTGAGCAAAGCTTGGGGAGGAGGACTTGAGTGGTGGGTAAATGCCAGATCACAAGGAGTGGTTTCTTGAATCTCTGAAAAGCCTTGCAATACATGCTGTCCCAAGTAACCTGTTCCTCCAACTATCAAAACTCTCTTCCTACTCATCCTACTTGCTCTGCATGTGGAAATGTAGGAGATTTGGGAGTGAATCTGATCTGGGTTTTGTTTGGTGAGGTAGGATTAGGAAGAGGTTCAGATCGAGTGGGTTTAGGGGTTATGAGGAAATTTCTGCTGTCAGTGTCACTTGTTTGAGAGATCCATTAGTTTCCGGTGTGTTCCACGCATTTGGTTTTAGAGCCAAAGATAACAACGTTGAGGATTTTTTTAATTTTATTATTATTATTCTAGAAGATTTTTTATGATGCGGTTAATTCATTTCACCCAAAAAAAGAAAAGAAAAGAAAAGCCCTACAGTTAAGCATTTACTTTTTATTTGAACTTTTGAAATTTCACAAAATCATGTGTATGCTAAAGGTCTCCGCTTTAGAATTTTTGAACGGTTCGAAAATGAAACCTTTATTTAACTCGATATGTCCAATATTGTGATCCAAAAATTACTACCATTATTTTATTTGCTTGTCAAACTAGGAATTCATGCAAGAGGAAGAAAAATGCATAAAAGAGGCCCATATTGTAAGAAAATGAGCAAAGGTGCAACCACCGGCTGACTACGAGAATCCGAACGGTCATTACATCTAGGCCACGATTTGTTCAGATATTTCAAATAGACGATCAAAATATAATTGAGAAACTAATGATCCTAACAATAAGAAATTAATTTAAAAACTTTTTTTTTTTTTAATAGGGGTTTGGAACCCAATTCAGCTGGGAGGCTCATCCCCACGCTTGGTTAAAAACTTAAAAATTGGTAAATTCTTACAAATTTTTATCATATGTTTTACATTCTAAACAGGAAAAAAAAAAGATTCGGTGCCATTTTTTTTTACAACCTAAAATATTTAATTACTTTGATAGTAGTTTTTTTTTTAAAATCTTCATCATTACTAATTATTTACATCATATTTTTCTCATTTACAATAAATAAATTAATAAAATATTGAATTAACAGTATCCTTCCCTATAGACCTGACCCAATAGGTAGAAATAAAAACAAAACAGCAGTAAACAATGTCCTGACTCAGAGACCCAGACCCACATGTGGACTTACTCTAGAGAGACCGATGAGTCAAATAGAAATGAGATTCCACTACATTTGGACATTAGAATTTCACTTTTTTCATTTTATGGGGTTGGAAGAAATGTATGTTTTATTTCCATTTTTCCTTCTTTTTTTGTATTATAATTCAACTTATTAAACCTCGTGTTCTTATATTTAACACAATTTCCCCTTTCAAAAAAAATATATATATATATTTAACACAATTTTCAATTGCTCGGTTGTAAAAACCCATAAGCGACGTCGTTTACTAGTGGATTAATCGATCGGAGCCCAGACTCCTCTTTATATTTCCTCTTCTCTTGCCCCTGTGGGTTACCGTTGCCAGAGCAGGTAAGCCCAAGTTTCCTTTCCTTACCTGAGTTGGATTAGGAATACTCGTTATGTTGTAATCAATTCTATAATAACCTTACTTTCCCCAATTTCTTAGGTCAGTTCCTCAATTCCTTGGGTACTTCCTCAATTCTTGATCATCATCTTGGCCCTTTCGCTCTCTGAAAACCCCTTATTTGTTTCTCTGTTAAACCCAGACTCTCAACTTCTGCAACTTTGTTAGGTTGATGGGTACACTGGTCAGTTCTTCAAATCTCTCATATCTTCGAGAACAAGAAGAAAAGATGGGATCTTTGAGTGCAGAAATTCACGAGGACAAGAAATTATGCGAGGACTGGTCTGCGCTTCATATGTTGGTAGAGGTTTCCTGCCATGTTAGCGAAGAAGAAAGGAAGGGTATGTGTGTGTTATCTTTGGTGAGTCAACAGGTATGCCCTAAGAAACAAAGGTCGCCACCCCGTGGTGAAAGTTCGAAAATGACGAGCCCTATCCCTAATATTGCTTCTGGTTCTTCTGATCAAGAAAATAGAAGAATTGATGATAAGTGTTTGAAAAGAAAAAGGAAGCCATGTGTTGATTGTCATAATGATAAAGACTTGGATGCCGCGGCGAAGAAGAAGAAGAAGAAGAGAACATATATGATGAAGGTGGACATGGGTGTTTATCAACCACCTCCTGATTTGCCCGAAAAGTACAAGCAAATGGTGAATGGGCCAAATGCGGCATTGGTGATACAAAAGCAGTTGTTTACGAGTGATGTGAACCCTGACCTGAACCGGCTGACATTGCCACCAAAACAAATTTTGTGCAAGGAGTTGCTGAGACCTAATGAGATAGAAATCCTTAAGCCCAAAGATGCTTTGCTTAAAGTTCCATTTATAGACCCAGAGCTCAGAAAGGAAGAGATTTCACTGAGTTTATGGAAGCTGTCGAGCTCAAATGAAAGGTCCCTTGTGTTCAAATCTGAATGGAATCACATTGTTAAGAAGAACGATCTGGGTGAAGGTGATCTGATCCAAATCTGGTCATTTCGGGATAGCAACGATCAACTTCAGTTGGCACTTGTTGTGGTGAAGAGAGCCGAGAAACGCAAAAGTGGTGAGGAAGTGAGAAGCACCGCAAGAAGTAGTAGTGTGAGCAATGTCAGTGAGGACAGTGCAAGTGCAAGCCACAGTGGAAGAAAATGTCTCAAAATCCGATTTAAATGTAATGCTAGCAGGAGTGAGAGTACTAGTACATGTGAATTATTGAGTCAATGAGGAAAGAAACCCATTTTTGTAATTTGTGAATACTCTCCGATCCTGGTGGGCTTGCCACAATGCCTTTGCTAAATGTAAATGAGAAAACAAAGTCATTTGGTATGCTGGATTTGGTAAATGCAGCTTGCTTTTGGAGTTTGTGGTGGCTCTTTGGTTTTGATTCTGTAGATGATGTTTGTTTCAATTCTCTTGCAGTTCCATGCAGGCTGTTATTACATTTTCAGTTGGTAGTTGATTGACTGCTTTAATAATGATGTCCACTTATCTAGTTGTTTGATTTTGCTTCAATGACTTGCTTTGTTATTGGTTCTTAATTGACTTTATTTACCCAATTTTTCTTTTTACTTCGGTTGTTGATATGAACATTTTACTTACCCAGTTTGAAATACGAGATATCTTTTTCGCTGAGGCTATTTCCTTGAATTATCTTTCACACATTCACCGGAAGTCAAGAAGTTTCAAATTGCCCAAGCAAATTGTGATGTCATGGTAACAAGGCCATGTCAATATGACAATTCAAAATCTTGAGGTTTTCCTTTTTCCATTTCCCAATTCAAATTCTCTCAGTTTCGTCCCTCAACAATATCACGCTCAATAGCAAACTTCATTGGAAATTTGACATTTCGACCTCTAGGAAAACAAAAGGGAATTATGTAGTTTTTAACATTTCAACATCCTAGACAGCTACTAAAGCGAAACCAAGGTATATTAGTATCCTACTTCATCACTAGTTACAGACTTACAGACAAATGCAGAATTATCTACTTTTTTCTTCTTTTTTTTGGTTCTTTCCACCATTTGGTTGTGGTTCGTCAAAGTAATCCACTGCAAACTTATATCCAACTTCAATTCAGCCGCTCTTACTCAGGTTGAGTATGTGACTTCTCTATTAAAAACTCGATTTTCTGTGAAAAAGATAAGAAAATGAGGCAGAGTGAATATCTAGAATTAGGGAAGTTGAACAAGAAGAAGCAGAAGCAGAAGATGAAATATACCTTTACAGATTTATTGACTTCTTCAAGTCTATTAAGCAGCAATTCACTGGGTAGTATGCTTCTGCGTTCTATTGAAGCATAGCGTGGTGAAGCTGCCATCTGCATGATATTGTCAAGCAGATGTTCAATTCACCAAAATGGACCTTACAAAGCTGGCCAGAGATGGCCAGTGACAAGAACACATTGTAGGGAAGAAAAAAAAAATTGAAACCAGTGTGCTAAATAATGAATATCTTTTATACCTTTACGCTTTTAGCTGGTGATCTCAGAATTGGTGCTTCAGTCACGGATGGAGTACCAGCTATGCTTTCCCCTTCTGCAGTGACAGTAGTAGGCTTCCAACTTATACTGCTATCTTGTATAACTTTTGAAGCTTCTGAGATGATGACCTACTCTCCAATTAAAAAATGAACAACCAATATGCATCTAACGTTAGAAATTTTCTTTAATGAGCATGCTTTCTGATTCAAACGAAAAAAAAAATAAATAAATAAGAGACAGTTTTATTCACCTTCCTCAAATCACTAGGGTTAGAAACCCCTTGAACCTGTAGTTCATCAACAGCTGCAGCTTTTCCACGTGCTATACTTTCAATTCGAAAGGTATGAAGTCCATATTTTGACTGCAAACAACCTATACTCGACACAATGTAAATGGAATCACTGTTTTTTTCGAAAGATAAAATTATGGAAAACCTAAATACATTTAGTCTTCAAAATAAACAGTTGTTCTGCATGATGAAATTTTGCATTAGAAATAGAATTTTTAGATCAGATCTATAGCCAACACATTCATGTTGTTATGGACTATTGCAAATGGATTACAGATTTCCATCCATTATAGTTCAAGACTTTATGGTGCTTGACATGGCCCTTCTGCATGGCTGTATAACTTCAGTAGGATGCTTTTTTTTTTTTTCCTTGCACTATTTCCTTATCTCATAAAAACAATAAAAAATTATAAGCAAAGTTGTATTTGCAATTTGGCTTTGCATGCAAAAGCTTTACAGTGACCTGATTCTTGACCATTTACTCCCCCATTTAACTGCTTGAAGCTGCAGAATTGAACAGATAATATAGTTCGTGTGCTTCAGCCATATTGACTTGGGGAAAAATAAAAGCATGAATTCAATATATGAAGGAAGACTAGGACTGATAATGTAGTTGTAAGAGAGTACTACTTGTAGATATATTAGTCAATCAGAAAAGGTTAACAGGCTGGAGTACCTTGTTCAATAATGATGTCAATCACCAGGGAAAGGGGCACATGCCTCTCAATTGTAGTGATGCCCAAAAAGGGTACATAAGAAGGCCTTGACACCTTTGCGGAGAGGGGAAAAAGAAGAATAAAAAGAAGAGTTACATTTATGTAAGATGAAAAAAAAAAGGAAAAAAAAAAGAGAAGAAAAAAAAGAAAAAAAGAAGAAGAAAGAAGTATCAGATAGTGTATGCACCTTGTAGACTATTTCACTAGGTGTAACATATAGCTTGCGGGAGGAGATGTCCTTCTGGAGAATATATCTCTTAAAGGGTAGATATAACAGCATGATGATGCCAACTCCCCAAGCTAAAACCAGCATCAATGATATTGAGAACCATATAACGGTGTCATACTTAACGATATTTTTGGCAAGCTCTTCAAAGGAGGCTGAGTACAGTATTGGCTCAGAACAGTCTGCAGTGTCATCATCCCCTAAGTCAGATTCAGCATAAGGAAGTAGCTGATCCCTCGATGACCGAGATTCAGAAAGACCATCTGTATGACCCATCAACATCTCTCCAAGCTCAAAACTAGCAATAGGAAATATAAAGAATAGTCATTAGATTCAAGTCCAAGATGCTAACTTTTTTATTTTGATGCATTGTTTCTTTACACCCATTGCATTGGCCCAACAAATTTCACGTGAATCTGAGTAGAGACATGATTATGAATTTAGATGCAAATGATGTGCAATGCAATAGTGCACACTTAATATATAGCATACACACCCTCAAAAATATATAACCCCTCAAAGCACAAAGAGTGACAGAACAATTATCCACCCTGAAGCACCCTCAAATGGTCATTTCAATAACTTAACTGCTATTTTTTCCTTCAAATAATGCTTCCTAGTTGACTTGCATAGTATAGTATGTTCATTTCATCCAAAAGAAACAGCATTTCGTGCAAACTTTGCTCTTTTCTTGTTATAAATACCAAGTGCCCAAGAGCCATGCAGTGCTAGTGAAATCTACAAGCCTTACAAAGTGCCAACATTTCATCATATCTGGGCAAATGCACAAGCAGTAGAGTAGAAATTTTTGATGCCAAAACTTGATTTTCCACCCAATATTGAACATAAGTCTCCACAACATATGTCTATCCAACCATTTCACCCTTAACACAGTTAAACTATGGCCCCGAAATAAATTCTGATCACAAATTTCAAAACTTTCTTCTAATTAAAGAAGTAGAGATGGACCCAAGTAGAACAGTTTAAAGATCAATTACATTTTCAGCAGCTCACTAATGACTTCAAATTCCAGAAACAACTTTCCTAAAAAGAAATTCAGAACTCTACTATTGCATAAACATTCTCTCATTTCTTCAACATTAGAAAACCAAGCAATCTCTAGCTACTAAAATTTTCAAAAAAAAAAAAAAAACCCAGATCAAACATGCACTTCTTCTAACAAAGTTTCTAGCTTTAACTACAAAGTAATCAGCTTTAATTGAAACTGTGAACTTATTAACCATCAAGCTTACTCAATAACAATTGCAAACAGGGATTTGAACATACAAGCATGACCCAGATGAACATTAAGCGAATCAAAGAAGAACCCAGATTGGAAATCATAGAGTGAGAAATGAAAGATGAGATTGGAATTGAAATGGAAAAGGGAGTTGGTTAATACCTGGAAAAGCTTTCGGTTTTCAGAGCCTGGTACGAAAATCTGGGGATTTATTAGCGAATGTTGTGCTGGATTCTGTGTGGGGTGTTTTGGTAATTTGAGACGGAGTTCCGAGTGTGTTCAGTGAAATTGGATCAAAACAACCTGAAACAACCAGTCCTTGCGCTCTGTTTGTTTCCTGCCTTTTGAGCTCGAAATGTGTTTTGGAGTGGTAACTAGACTTATTATTTTTTTAACCTTTTTTTATTCTTTTTTTTTTTAATAGACAGGAAAAAAAACATCACAAAGAAAAGCTCCAATAACAACTTAAAGACAGATCATTAAACTGAATAGCCTTAGAAACTGTACGTGGGAAAGTGGAGCTCCAGTTACCAACATCTATTTGTTGTCCTTGAAGAGCCAAGACGTCAGCAACAATTTTTTTTTTCTTTAAAAAAGACATGATAAACAAGATTTGTTAAATTCAGTTTGTTGAATGCTGATGTCGGTTTTCAATGGAAAAAATTGGGGATATAAGTGTATTCAATACTCAGAAGGCGAAGTGGGTCCAATTGAGCACATGTAATTCATTTAAGGGTTTCTAGGCCGTTTACCCAATTAGTATGCCAACGTCCTCTTCCGCAATTAATCTGACCTTTTGTTGAATTTAGAGTTTCCAATGTCACATAACCATCTTTCCAGCCTCATAATTTATTAGACATTGTCTAGCTCTTATAGAAAGATGTGTTTAAACATGTTGGTCGGATTTGTGTTATGAGTAGCTGACAATAGCTCCAAACTATATTGTTCAAACTGTTATAATAATTTCTTCTATTTAATGAAATTCATTTTAAGATGAAAGAAAAAAAAAAATCAACTCATTCAAGAAGAAATCACATTTGGGCAAACAAACACGGCCTTCATGCTCGTAGCGATTTAAATATAATAATGGCACCAAACGTTCTACGAGGTCAGTAAATAGAGTTACAGTAAAACAACCCCCGACGACGTCGTATCACACCAGTCCGCCCAAACAAATTACCGTGTCAAAACAGACGACTGTATCGTTTATTCCTTCTGTAAGTCTGTATTCCATTCACGCAAGCCAAACCCAAGTACCCAACCATCTTCAACTTCTTCTTCTCTCTCTCTCTCTCTCTCTCTCTCTCTTCGCCGGAATTTCCTTCCGATTCCGAGCTTCACTTCCGACGGACCTCACAAATTTACAAGGTACACTCTTCTCAAACTCTTTGATTTTCGCGTAGTAATATAGCCTTTGATTATACCAGTTTCTGTGTTATCGATCAATTTAAGTCGCTTCGATTACATTTCTTCAATGAATTCATATATGAAGCAACCGGATTCCGAGTATTGATGTCGCTTATTGGATCTCATTATATTGCGATCATGCTTTTTTTTTTTTTTGGGAAATTTGTTAAGTTAGAGAAGAATAATAGTAGAAAATGATTTAGTAATCCAATTAGGAACCATGAACTATTATTCCATAGTTAATTTTCCTCTTTTTGATACTATTGATGTGTTAATTTACTACAATTATCATGCTTGATTACTTTGACTGCTTCTCAATAGGTTGCAAACATGGATAGTTCATTGATGCATAGGTTGAGTGATGGTTCATTTTTATCTCTTAATGCAGTTTAGATTACGATTCTTTGTGGTCCTGAGCTGTGTGATCGGGGTTTAAGACTGTAGTAGGATATAAAGGTGATTAGTTGTGGCGTTCGTAACTGATGATTGGATGGATAAAAAGAGGCATATTGCGATTTTTACCACTGCAAGCCTTCCATGGATGACCGGAACTGCTGTCAACCCTTTGTTCCGTGCAGCGTATCTTGCAAAAGATGGGGAGAGGATTGTTAGTTTGGTCATTCCTTGGTTATCTTTGAAAGATCAAAAACTGGTGTATCCTAACAACATCACATTTAGCTCACCGGCAGGGCAAGAGGCTTATATCCGTCACTGGCTTCATGAGAGGACTGGATTTCAATCTGATTTCAGTATACTTTTTTATCCTGGAAAGGTAAATATATGTTAGAACTACCATGGTAGATGCACAAATGAACTTCACTGCTAGATGATCAATGCACTGGAGTCATGGACATCCAGGTTGTCCCATATTTCCCTGTACCCAAAGCAATATTCACGTTTTCCTTGCTTTGGTACCATGAAGTATGGCTTCTGTTTTCCTCACATTCCTTTTATATGCAGTAGGACTAACTTTGACTTCACTTCTGTTGCAGTTTTCCTTAGACAAAAGGAGCATTCTTGCTGTCGGAGATATTTCTGAGATAATTCCTGATGAAAAGGCAGATATTGCTATCCTTGAGGAGCCTGAGCACCTCACGTGGTATCATCATGGGAAGAGATGGAAAATTAAATTCGGGCTGGTTATAGGAATTATCCACACCAATTATTTGGAATATGTGAGGAGGGAGAAGAATGGAAGAATGCAAGCATTTCTTCTAAAATATGTTAATAATTGGGTTGTCAGTATATACTGTCACAAGGTAAAACTTGATTAATGTTATGTTTTCCTGATATATACTATTTCGGACAGTGATTTACTTTTTGCTTTGCTTCAATTGCTAGGTCACCTACCCTTTTCTTTATTTTGCTATAGGATTTGATGTACTTACTGTATGAGTTGTTACTATATAACAGCAGTACTATTGTGGGGTACTGCTTTTCCATTTGATGTGCTACAATTATTTATTACAATGGCTTTTCTAAATTTGGATAGATAGGTAGTGGTTTCTATTGTTTTCATTATCCTGATATATTTGCTAATAGATTCTGCCTATGGTTTTCTGTAGGTAATCAGATTATCTGCTGCCACCCAGGAGTATCCTCAATCGATCATTTGCAATGTTCATGGTGTCAACCCCAAGTTTCTGGAAATAGGCAAGAAAAAGCTAGAGCAGCAACAAAATGGAAGCCAAGCCTTCAGCAAAGGTGCCTACTACATTGGGAAAATGGTGTGGAGTAAAGGCTACAAGGAGCTGCTCAAACTTCTTCAAGACCATCAAAAGGAATTAGCTGGACTTGAGGTTGATTTATATGGAGCTGGGGAAGACTCTGATCAAGTTCGGGAAGCTGCTGAAAAATTGGAACTGGCTGTTAGAGTCCATCCTGGGCGTGATCATGCTGATCTTGAATTTCATGAGTAAGCGTTCTGCCTATCTCTTCTGCTTCCTCATGGTATCACTTTAATATTGTATTATTTAACAACATTCAGATAACAAAAATGTAGTTCCCAAGAATTGCCTTAGCACCAGCAATGATTCTTCTAGAAGCAGGCTAGTCTTGAGACTCTTGACTATCATTTTTGTTGGGCATAGAAGTTTTATAGGATGGGCCACGTATGGGAATTGACTGTTTGATTTGGAATCATATTAGATCACTAAGTTCAAAGATTTTGATAGAAGACCTTTATACCTTAAAGGTTTCTAGGTGTCTAAAAGCTTACATGACTTACATCAATGTAACTCTGTAAAGTGGCAGCTTATGCATTTCTCTAGGTTCTTATGATGCAACTTAACCCTAGGTGTGATGTCTAGAAACCTACTGGTTTGATGCTAGTAGGTTTCTGTTAATTCCCTACTGCTCTCATCCACCAACAATTTACAGCATACAAAAAAAACCCTCAATTAAACCAGATGCTAACCTTTGTACTTATTGTTCCTTTTTATCCTCCCTCATGTTTGTTACCATATAAGTGAATATAGGTATGGAAATCTAATTTATCTCACGGTTACAAGTTAGTTCAAGGGCAGTTTAGTTATCATTGTAAAACCTGTCTTCTTCCAAGTACACCTCAATTAAATCGAGATTTCTTTATAGATGTTCAGCTTTGTTGGAATTTATCATTTTTCGTACTAAGCTTTGTTGGAATGTTTACATATATTACTTGTATTTTTTTCAGTTATAAAGTGTTCCTGAATCCAAGCACCACAGATGTGGTTTGCACGACCACAGCAGAAGCATTGGCAATGGGTAAAATTGTTGTGTGCGCCAATCACCCCTCGAATGACTTCTTCAAGCAGTTCCCAAATTGCCGAACATATGACAATGGAGATGGGTTTGTCAAGCTCACACAGCAAGCACTGGCTGAACAGCCTGCCCAGCTTACTGAGGCACAAAGGTATGAGCTTTCATGGGCGGCTGCCACCGAACGGTTTTTAAGGTGTGCTGAGCTAGAAAAGGCATCGACAGCAAAACTGTCAGAATCTCCCTCAAAAAACTTTATGTCTACGTCATTGAACTTGGGGGGTAAGATGGAAACTGCATCTGCATATGTGCACCATGTGGCATCTGGTTTTGAAGCAACGCGGAGGATTTTTGGTGCGATCCCAAGGAGTTTGCAACCAGATGAAGAGCAATGCAAGGAGCTTGGGCTGGCTGTTCCTGCTGGCAAGCAAGGCTTCGGAAAATGAAGTTGTCAGCTTCTCTTGTGAAAATGTGAAATATTTGGGTGGTCCTTTACCATCAATTGCAGGACATCGTTATTTGGCTACTGGAGTATTCCAATTAAATGTTGTAAAGGATATATATTTCCTGATATTGACAATTGGATAGGAAAAATATAATGAATGATTTGTTAATGCCATCGAGACGAGTCAAATATTTAATATTGTCTCACAGATGTAGAACAGAATTAAACGACGGACGTCATTGGAATTTGTAATTATCATTGCAATGTACATATTGTCATATACACTGTTGTTATGGATTAACACCTAATGTATATATTATCGTGTCTTTGTTCTGATATGTTGTAAATTTCTGACTCGGAACTGACTCGGAACTGGAAAGCTTTTCTTCAGCTCTCTGCCTCTCTTTTTCTGCCATGCTCTAAGCTTTGAGGATAAAACTCAACTCAACGATGGTGCGAACGATAGAGGAAAAAAAAGCTAGTAGCTTCTTGCTCGGCACTTACTTGATGCCAAATGTGGTTTAATAAATTAGAGACTCATTTTAGATTTTTAGGTACTGAAATGCAAAGATATATATTTTCTCAAAAAAAAAAAAAATTTAATTAATTAAAGGCACCACCAAACGACGTCGTTGGAGTCACCGACCTCATTCAAATGAGTGACGGCTGGGTTAACTATACCCATTCTTGCCTTACCGAGTGACTTGGACTTTGTTTGGGCAATGAAATTCCGATGCCGAGTATCAGGAGTTGTTGGACTCGCATGCAGGTCTACTAGAATGCCTTCTGAACAAGTATTTCAACGAACGAACATGAGAGAAATATCAACATCTTTGAACAATTGGCAATTGTTCAAAGATGTTAAGAGTCATGCTAAACCAGCTTTGAACAATTGGCAATTGTTCAAAGATGTTGAGAGTCATGAAACATATAACTCAATTCAGCTTTGCAATTGTCAATTGCAAAGCTGAGTTGAGTTATATGTGACAATTGCAAAGCTGAGTTGAGTTATATGTTTCATGAATATTGTTTGAGAGTCATGCTAAACCATTCTTACAATCCTACTTTGCACGCCTTAACGACTACCCACATAGCTAAGCACACTCACTCATAGAGATTTTTTAGAGATCTAAAAGACCAAAAGAACTTTTGAATTTTTAAAAAATAATGATTACGATATAAAAAATTTCAAAAAAAAAAAAAGAAAAGGAATAATTGTATTGGGTGTTCTAAAAGCACTTGAAAATGATTTGAGAAGCATTTGACAAACGTTTCCTGTGTAACAATCTTTTTGCAAGATTTAAAAAGTTTTCGTAAGCAATTCATAAGCAATCTCAAACAATCAAACGTTCTCCATATATCTTATGCATATCTCGTGGTGCCACATACCCACTCGACCAAAGTGGAGGACATCTACAACTTAATATTAAGGGTCATCTAGGAGCTAAAGTAAAATTAAAATTACCTCACCCTTCCTACATACTTACAGGCTCCCTAGTATGAACCTTAGTCATTATCACTTTATCTACATTGGTCCTACGTACAAATGTAACATGTTTTTCATTACTAAGCTTGTGAAATGTGAAGTACTAGCTCCCAAACTTCATTCTCACTTGCCAAGACTCATAAAATTTTAGGGGAAATGATCATTTACCCAATTTTAGCTTAAAAATTGCCCACTTACCCAAACACTTTAAGAGTTTGCTCACTTACTCAAACACTCTTAAGAGATTATTTCCCTAATACCCAATTAAGTATTTTTTTAATTCATTTTTATTTATTTTTGGGACAATTTTGCCCTCTCCTTCTTTGTCACTTAAAGAAAGAAGTCATTAGAGACCTTGCTTGACTCTGGTGGCGGTCCGGTGACCGGACTCCGGCTACCGGTGACCGGAATCCGGCTACCGGACTGGTGACCGGATTCTAGCGTCTGAATTTATTAGCCCCTAATAATATTGAGTAACCATATTATTGTCCCCCAGTAATCATATTATTGCCCCCCAATACTCATATTATTGCTTCCAATAATCATATTATTGCCCTCCAGTGAATTGTATAAACTCCCAAAACTAAAATGAATACACTACAGGCACAATTGATCAATTTATATGCATATTATTGCCCCTCAATACTCATATTATTGCCTCCCAATAATCATATTATTGCCCCACAATAGACATGTATACTTAATAAAACTTTTTTTTTCATTCTTCTTTCTTCTTTCCGTGTAAGCCTTCTCCCAAATTTACCAAAAAAAAAAAAAAAATCTGAACCACGCCGTCCAACAAAGTGACGTCGTCCAAGCCCTGCCAGCGAAATCCAGACCCGATTTCGGCGTGGAGCTTTGAGCTTCCCGGACCTCTGATGAACAAAAAAAAAAAAAGTGCTCTGGGCACCCAGAAATTGCTCCACAATAGCGTCCAAATGGAGGAGCGTGGAGTTGACGCGCGACTGGGCGAGTTTGAGCTCGCAGACCTTGGCGCTGACGTGGTGGGCTAGGTCGCAGGTGGAGGAAACGTTGGAGAGGACGTGGTCGGCGTCGGACTTGACGATGTCGAGGATCTAGGAGGATTTATGGAGATTGGAGAGGTGCTTGTCGAGGTTAGAGCGCTAGGAGAGGAGGTGGTCGAGGTTGAGATCTAGGGCGCGTTGGTAGGCTATGCACTCATGGAGGAGGCGCGTCATGGATAAATGGGCCGCCGGAGCTGCCATGGCTGAGAGAGAGAGAGAGAGAGAGAGAGAGAGAGAGAGAGAGAGAGAGAGAGAGAGAGAGAGAGAGAGAGAGAGAGATATGAGTGTAATTTATAAATTAAAATGAGGGCAATACTGTTAAACACTGTTTGATTGGGTAAATGGGGTTAAAAAACTCTTAGTGGAGTAAGTGGATAATTTTTAGGCTAAAAATGGGTAAGTAGTCACGGCCCCAAAATTTTAAGCACCATTATCGTCAGGCATCCATTAAAAGTTGTGCAATCACAATGCCTTAAAAACATAGAGTGCTTCCCTAGAAAGATATTGGGCCTAGACCTGCTACGTAGAAAGGACGATCATGCTCAACCATCAAAGGCATACCTATTAGTCAACAAGAATTCCACCTCAATAGATATGTACGTTTAGAAACATAGGGAAAGATAAACACATTTTACAACCTTTTTATTTTTATTTTTTTTGAGTAAATCATCTCATATAATCATTCAAAACATCTCATGCCAAAATGACACATTACATACAATTCCACTGCTAGAGACAAAATAAAGCATATAAGAATCATCATTGTACGTAGGACAAAATTGGCAAGCATGTCGATGTTTAGTGAAAACTTGAAAAAAAAATTGATAAAAATAGTGGGAAAATGAGCTAAGGTTACACATAAAATAGAATTGACAAAAACTTGGACAATAATTTGGTATTATTTGTTTGGCTCCAAAACCAGTTGGCGTGCAAACTGTCTCTTTTGAGCGTGTGCGCAGGCGTGCCAGCACCGTGGGGTGCAATCGTCGGGGGAGTCCCTTTACTTGACTTCTTCTTCAAGCGTTGTGGGCAAGGAGAGCACCAACCTCGCCACAAGGTTCTTCTCTAGCCTTCCGAGAAAGGACTTCTTGCCTTACGAATAAGGACTTTGGACGTGATCTCTTCGCGTCACCGAATCGATACTCAACGTTGTAGGCTGAGCAGAGCAATCACTGGGAAGTTTGGAGAAAGCACGGGTTGTGCTAAAGCGTGACTTTAGCTTCGCTGGGTTGCGAGGGCGTTACCCTTGCTTCGCTGGTAGTATTGGTGGCAGTCGGCTCTTGGAGAGATTAGGACTGGAAGCACGGTCGCCGGGTTTCAACAAGGTTGAAGGTTTGCTCCGAGGAGGCTTTATAATCGCTGGGATTGATTGATTTGAGAGAGGTCTCTCCTTTGTCCTTTAACCCTGGTATTTATACACCTAGGGTTTCGACTGTTCCTTGCTATAGAAGGATTATTGATTGAAGTTTCCTATTCAATTTCTGCTACTAGCTTGATTCCAATAAGGTTTCGTTTTCCTTATGGATCACGGAATGGGCGAAGCTATACCCCAAACCCAAGTAGGCTTATTTTTGGGCCGCAGGTATCGGCCCATTGAGTTAAATCCACTCAAGGATCTTGCCAAAAATACTTTTGGGCTCAAACATTATTGATGTCTCATGTCCAATACGTTATGATCATTTGAAATTTTTAACGTGGCAGATACAATCAACATTTCACAAGTGTTTAAAAGTGATAGATGGATAAATTCAAGTGGGTATACATGAATAGGCTAAGGTTACACACAAGATAAAATTGACAAAAATGTGGACCAATAAACTAGTTTTATTGACGTGTCATGTTTAACGCATCAATATAATTCACTTTTCAAAAAATTTAATGTAGCAGACACAATCAACATATGAAAAGTGTCTAAAAGTGACAGATTGATAAATATATGTTGGTATAGATATGTGAATAGGCTCAGGTTACAGACAAGATGAAATTGACAAAAACATGGACCAATAAAACTGGTTTTATTGATGTGTCATGTCTAATGCATCAATATAATTTACCATTTGAAATTTTTAACAGATTAGACACAATCAACATTTAACAAGTCTCTAAAATTGTGTATTGATACGTGTATTAATAATACATAATAACAAAAAATTATGTTATATTTCTGTAATAAGCTTCTATTAGGTCTCATGTGCATTCATCTTTTTCATAGAGTTCGTATGCATAAGAATATTTGTTGTTGCAACTAATCCTGAGCTTTGTTTTATTTTATATCCGAAGCATGTCTCTCTTTGAATCACTAAGTTTTACAAAAAAAAAAAAAAAAAATTTCTTTTATTTTTCTTCACTTTTTCGCTCTCTTTTTTCTTATAAAAAAAACCCTAGGAAAGGAAAACGCAAACAGGGAGTCGCTCATGTCCAGCGGCGCGCCCTCACGGTGTCATCGTCGGACGGAATAGAAGGGACCTAGTGTCCTGGTGTAAGCGGTCTGGTGGGAGAAGCATTTGTGGGGAGTTGACGGTGCTCTCCAAAGGCGTGCAGGTGGGGTCGTTCTATCCTTCAGTGGCGCGCGGATGGCGTTGTGGTTGGAGGGATCAAAGGCTTCCAAGCGGTGGTGACTGGGTGGCGTCACTGGATTCCTCTGGTGTCCGACCCGATCAAGTTTCTTCGATCGGGTTTGGGTCATTGTGCTTGGATATGGGGAGGGGTGGCCCAGCTTGCTGGAATGGTTTGGGGGGGGGGGGGGGGGGGGGGGGGGGCTGGAGGGTCAGATAGCGCCTGCACGTCGTCAAGTTGGCAGCGAATGTTGAAGTGCGACAATGATGATGGGGATGCCTAGGTTCAAGGTGGCGGAGACTATATGTGTAGCAGGGATTAGCTAGCTTTTTCTCGGTGCAGACTAGTTGGTGGATCTGTGTTTTGATCCAATAGGATCGCAGCGCAAATCCATTGGAGATTGGGGTTTCAATTTCTGCAGCAACGATGGTTAGAGGAGGGTGGATGGCAATAGGTTGTTGGGCGGTGGGTATGGCGGCCCGCAGCATGGATGGGGGTTGGGCCAGGTTTATTGTTTGTTAAGCTCTTGGTGGTGGACAGTTTTTACTAGTTTTTAGGGTTTGGTTTCTTTTGTTTTGTTTTTGAGCAATAAGTCACTTTCAAGGTTTTGTTTTAAGTATTAGCTGTTGAGTCAAGGGCACTACAATTTTGGCATAGACAATCTTCTATTCGACTGTCTAGAGGTCGGTCCTGTTCTGGAGTTGGGTAAGCAACGGTGGCTAAAATGTCTGGCGGTGGCATACTGGCATAGACAATCATCTTTGACCTTCTAGTGGGATTGTTCCTGTTGATTTCGGGTGGAGGTGATGGCGATTTGGAGCATGTGTGGATTGACGTTGTTGACATTTAAGTGGCAATGGTTTTGGGTTTAATTTAGTCTCAGGTCTGACAGTCCAGCTTTTCACTTTGGTTGGGTTCGAAGTCACAACAAGTGTAGACTTGGTCGATCAAAGGCAGGTCATGAGGACTCTGGGTGAAGAGTTAGTGTTGACAAAGTTATATGTCAAGGATTCACTGCTCCTGCGCATATTGTCTTTGCCTTTTAATTGTAGTGCAAGTTCTAAGTCTGTAGTTGAGTCAGGGCCTTTTTTGGCTCCATCAGTCAGTCATTTTGGAGTTCCAGTGTGAAGTCCAGTGGCCATTTTTGTGTATGAGATGTTGCCAAAACCCATTGTATCTAGTTCATTATTAATGAAGTTTATTCTTGATCAAAAAAAAGTTTTACAAAAAAAATTTGCTTCAAATTAGTCCTATGAGGATCGATTTAGTTAGTGAGATCAATCAGATCAACGATCTACCAAATGTAAAAATGGTATTCCCATGAGGTGAACCTCCTCAAATGCCTCTGTAAGTATATGATTCATTTTAAAATAAATGATATACTTACAGAGGCATTCATCGTATTCTCCTTCAGTTTCTTTCCCCATCCTCTTCTTTTTTTCCAAGTCCATCATCAATTCATCATCTTCTTCTTTCATACTACAATTCCATCATCGTTTTCTAGTCATCCAGCATAAACCCTCGATTCAATTCAAACCTAAAACCCCCAATTTCCTGATTCAACTTCTTCTTCAATTTGATCAATTACCCTAATTTTCAATCTACCCCCAAGACCCAACTCAATTTCCTCCAAAAATTTGCAATCCTGCTCTTCCAATCAGACCCAGAATGTGAAAATCGAATCTTTTCTCTAATAATGGGCACAAAATGATGACGATAGAGATTGAGATGTCCTAAAGGAAGAGCTCCATGTTTCTAATTTCAATTAAGGACTGCAGATGGGGGAAAGTGTGATCGATATTGTGCTCGGAGGCGGAGATTAATTTCTAGATCTGGTTATTCCCCGAAATTGAGTTGAAATTCGAGCCAAAATTTCAATATACCAATCTGTCAATAACTGCCGGCAGCGGCTCAGTTTCAGTTGCATATTTGGGAAACTGACCAACATCAGTCGTTACCCGGTTGACAAAATTTTTCATCAGTTTTCAACCAGATCCTCCCTTATCATCGTTAGTTAATGCAATCCTCACCAACCCCACAAATTAAAGACAAAATCAATCACAAACAAAAAAGTACACCACTTAATAATTCACTTTCAGTGACTTCTTTTTTGAGTTAATTAGATCTAAGTCCAAAATTCATACAGATTATTAGATTTAGTCCGGTTGATTTTTTTTGTTATTCGCGGTCCTATGACTCAGCTGCCATGTTGGATTCTTTTCCATTTCTATTTTGCTGACTCAACACCGCCAATTTTCATTTTCGTGGATTCCAAATATACCCTTATTTAATACCGTAATAGCTGAAAATAGTATTTTTATATAGAGGTAACACATTCATGTCTAATCCAATTGAAATTATGACTGCCACAGTTAATTCCATAATTTGAGCGTCTACAATTATGATATAATTTATATATATATATATACACACACACACACGTACACACACATATATATGCTACATATGTAAAGATTTCAATCACTCCTTGAATTGAGGTAATCGTTTTATTATTCAGAATTAATTTTTGTCTACCATATAGAAAATTATAATGAAATAGCTTAATCCAAAGTATAATTGAGAGTGGACCGTCTGGAAAAATAGAACATTAGACACAAGTTTCAAACTCAGCAGAACAAAAAAACAAACACATCATCCGATTATGCCCAATTTCAAACTCAATAGATACCCAAACACCTAGACCAGAGGCATAACTGTACACCCGATGAATTCAGACAAGAAAGAACCCAGACCTTACCTCTGACAGTGGTACTTTCATCTTCAGAGTCAACTATAGCAAAAGCCAGGGGATATATACCTGTACATTAGACACAAGTTAAAAAAAAATTACGAAAAGTTGTCGATTTCAGCAGGGTCCATATATAAATTTGTCAAGAAGGAAGATTGGTTCTTTCATCTGTGTACGTAAATTTGGACTACATACAGTTTAGATAGAGGTAACACTGGCCAAAAAAATATAGGCAACAATGAGTGCACTACCTTAACAATAGATATGGAAAGTGTTTATACCTTGGTTACCATTATTCCCAGTTGCGCCCAGCAAATGTCCTTTGTATTTATTTTTTATATGGGATCCATCAAGACAAAGGAATGGTCTGCAAAATTTGTAACCTTCTATGGAGGCATGGTATGATATGAAGAGTCTGGTTTGTCTTCATCAATGCATCAACATACCATAGCAACTGAGTATACGACGATTCCTCATCGCCGTGAACTTGAATTTTTGCCAACTCTTTACCGTTCCATGCATTATAATAAGATATATCCAATCCATAGTTGTGCTTGAAATCTTTTACGATTTCAATAGGCTTCATCAATGGTTTGCTTCGAATTTGGTCTGCTACAACTGACGACACAATCTTTGAACCCATCAAAACACTTTTCCGGAGTCGAATTGTTAAGGTAGTGCACTCCTTGTTGCCTATATTTTTTTGTTACCTCTATCCTCTTTCTTCTTCTTCTGATCTAGGTTAATTTCTTCCCCCATGAGTGTTAAGCCAAACAACTCAGAGATGTCTTTGCTGGTTATAGTACCGGTGAACTCCCCAAAATTAAAACTTTTGTTTTGCTGGTTAAAACACTTCAAGAGAGCCACTATTTCCAAATCAGATTTTTTGCAAGCAGATTCTATTAATGTACCATTGTAATACGCCATAAACAAGCTCCCAAATGGTGTTCTCTGGATCAAAACTAGTTTCTCTTGTGTTATGTCTGCTCTAAGCTCATCCGTCATCACACGTCCAAACTTCAATAAATCACACCTGTACTCTAGATAGGGATACTCCTTCTTTGCCATAAATCACCTGCAAAACTTGAAAGTTAAATTGATCCATAATCGGATAAACATTTGATAAAGACCATATTGAAGAAAAGAAAACCTTTGATTACCAAAGCAACCTCTGTACCATGCAACAACATTAACAAAATACAAAATAGGTCATTGATTTCCACAAGACCCAATACACCCAAACTACTACCTTTGTTAGTGAAGCTACCTCTGCACCAGGCAAGAAGCAGAACAAAAAAACAAACACATCATCCGATTATGCCCAATTTCAAACTCAATAGATACCCAAACACCTAGACCAGAGGCATAACTGTACACCCGCTGAATTCAGACAAGAAAGAACCCAGACCTTACCTCTGACAGCGGTACCCAGATGAATTCCAAAAAGCCCTCCAGGGGAGGAACTAGGTGGGCGAGTAGGATTTGTTCTGCGGCCATCGTCAAATTAATTTCGAAACGTAAACCGACTAAGTAATTATTGTCCCGTAATCTCTTCTCCGAAATTGAAATCATAACGGTGGCTTGCAATTACGACGGAGATAGTTTACATTGATGATCAATGGGGTGGCCGGACGTTAGGAAGAAGGGAGATGGCGTGAAATCCTCTTTCCCAGTTTTTGGATATGTTATAAATCCCTAAATTAAAATGGCATGCTCTGTAAATTTCTGGATAAACATAGGTAGAGAATTTGCTTACCTGGCTAGTAGGCTGACTGGGTGGACCGCAAATAGTAAAAATTTTGTTAGTGGACTGCATCCAATATTGTAGGGTGGAAATGGACCTATAATCAATTAACTCTTTTTTTTTATAACTTACTATTCAGCGAGTGACATATTAAACAGTTATATTTCTCTCCCAGAAGAAGAAGAAGAAAAAACAACAATAACAATTTTAGCTACGGTAGAAGACCAAGTTTAAGGAAAACAATCTTCCTTATTTTAAAATATGGTGGTATTAGTTGGACTTCTAAATTTGATATTTAGACATTTTCTACTTATTAAACCTCCAATTCACTTTTTTTAATACTTTTTTTTTTTAAGGAAAGACGACAGACTATATTAAGTGATAACAAAAGGTTACATGGAGTAATGCAAAAGCATCGAAATAAAACAATAAGAAAAATGAGATGCACAGACGCATCTATAATAAAGGAAAAATAATAAAGGATAATCAGACGCACAGACGCATCTAGAATGAAAGGTGACCAGGATGTGACTTGATGTAGAACGACATCGCTGCACTGCACATGTCACAAAAGCAGTGTAAATGTAATAGTAACCGTAACAGTAACCGGTGATATGATCACCTAGGAGAGGTGATTCGCCTACCAAGAGTTTGAAAGTAACCGAGGGTGTCAGAAACTTGAAAATTAGCAAACGAACTCCTAAGAACCAGAACCAATACCATATCAATATGAGCAGGTGTCTCGGATCCAAGATCCGGATTTGTAAGCCACCAGGATCCCAAATACGGATCCAAATCTGGCCCGAGACCAAAGTCAAGTTTGCCAAAGCAACCTTGACAAAAGCCCAAGCCCATTTGAATCTGATTAAGGCACCCAAGCTCATGGACACCCTAGCATCAGCTCCTCTCCGGGCACAAGAGAGCCTCCGTACCCAAACACCACTGATCTGAGGAGCCTTACAGAAATCCTCATCCGAATTCCACCAGAGAAGGCTGATCCCACCCTCGTCACCACGACGCCAAACACTTTTACCAGCGCCCTCTTTGGCCTGGATCCTGTTACGAAACAGGATTGTGAAAATGCTCTGCCATAACCAATTCCCTCTCAGATTGGAGGGGCTCTGACTAGCCGAGCCTGAACCCGACAAGCCCATGGCAGCAGCTCTACGCCACCGCGATGGGCAAACTCGAGTTCCTCACCCAACCTCCTCGCCGCATCCCAAAACTTGATATCAATCGAGCCTGGCTTGGCCAGAATCTCGGCTCCGTCCCAACATCCTGGCCCATTTGAAAGCGCCCTCGCCTCCATCCGTGGGGGCGAACTCTAACAGAACCCGATCCAATCCTAGCTCAGACGAATCCGTGAACCGCCCAGGATCCCAAATCTTCCAATCACTAGCAAACACCAGTTCAGTTGGCAGCCGAACGGAGTTCAACCTCAAACCTCGAAGCAAACCAAATTGAGAAGGAGAAAGAGCTCCTGATCTCGACGTCAATGAGAGAAACAAAGAGACAGGAGGGACGGACTGAACTGTACTCGATAACTGCGACCCCATAGGAAGGGCCAGAATTTTTCTCCATCGAAGATGAAGGCAAGTGCAGAGAAGCTTGGCCATCACCGGCGCTCTCAAAAACTCTAGCAGAGAGGGTATTTTTACTTTTTTGAATACTTGAAAAGCTAAGTACATCTCCATAATTTTATCAAAACACCATTGAACAATTAAATATGGATCTTCAATAATTTTTTTTTTTAAATAAGGGCCGATACAGCTGCTCTCAAGTCTTGATTAATGAAACTGAAGAATACATGGGGAAAGAGACATGGTGCCTAAATCCCGGATTACAATATGCATCAAGAGAACTTCTTGAGATAATAGCAAGAGTAATCTCAACTAAAACAATGTATTCAAGCAAGCACCAATTAGCAAAGGGTGCTCTACTGACTGCTCCATTTATTTATTTATATCTATAATTCAACCACGGAGAATTTTGTAAGGGAGTTCCCTACATTTTTGGTGTACTTTCATCCAATGGCAGAACCAAAATTGATTCTTGGAGAGGCCAAAGAAGTAGACAATTATAAAGTAACAAAAATCCAATTAAATTATATATTTGTTTCTTTTTTGTTGCAATATGAATGGTTGTAAAAAAGATCTTTGTTTTCAGATAAATAATATATATTGATTAAATCTAATTAAAAAGAGTTGACCTTGGATCTTAATTAGTAATATCTACACCAAAATATTCAATGTCTTTTTTTTTTTTTTTTTGAAAAATGACTGGTGCGGCTGCCTTCAAGCCTTGATTAATGAATTTGTGAATTTGCATAATACAAGGGAGGACGCAGAGCCTAAACCCCATATTATAATAGCATAAAGAGAACATCCTGAATATTCAATGTATTTAGTTTAAGGAAATTTTAAATCAGATTGTTTTTATTTTACTTCTGTATCAAATTAGGAGATCATGTGTAGAAATTAATTAATTTTACTAAATTGTTTTGGGTAACTTATATTAATAGGGAAGTAAGAAGAGGGATTGTTTAATTTTTTTTTTTCTCTTTCTTTGTTTTTGTTTGTCTTTTCATATAAGTTGACAAAATCTAATAACAATTAAAAAAAATGGAGATCCAAATATCAAATTTATAGGTCCAACTAAAACCACCCTAATTAAAGTAGAGGTATATTATACAAATTTGAGAGGCTGTAATTGTGAGCTAGTGGCCAATGCTACTAGCCAAATACCTAATTTTGTTGAAGGAAATCACAATTTAGTGTGCATAGTCCAAACAAGTTTATGTATCCTAGTTGGAATAGTGGTAGAATCTTCTAGACATTCCTAGGAGAAATAAATTTCTCACATTTTTTGAGAAATTTTTCTATCCTACAGTAGAACCATGTCAGCATGCTAATATGATTTAACTTACCGGCCAGTAAAAAATTGACACCTAGATTCGTATTTAATATAATTAAAATACAATTGTTTTGTTATATTAGGAAAAGGCCTTTTTGCGTCTTTTGGTATTGGCTCCTACCTCTCAGATTTGCACCTCTTCACGATCCCCACCGTCTCAATATCGACCACTTCTGCAACTCTTTATACTAAGATTATGCAGGGAGTTGTTAACATGTAAAGCATTCCCAAATCTAAAACCATTAATTGATATTTTTATGCAGTTCTTTTGATCAAGTAGTCTGTCCAATTTCAAGGATGTAGTTTCAAGTTTTGGCTTTAAATTGTTTCATAAATTCATAGACTGTATTATTGAGATAGTGACATTTTTGGGTTAGTAGCAAGAGGTAAATCTATGGAATTCGAATCTTATTGATTGAATCAAGTTTGATTATTTTGTTTATCTCACCGATGAACACAAATCTTTGCCATCGAACTTCTCATCATTCTCCCATTCCCAGCCCTAGGCACTCCAACCCACTCTTTCATCTTCACTCTCCCTTTCCTCTTCACCTCTTCCCACCGCCTTTGGACCCACTGGCGAACGCACGTGAGGACGAATGGGGGTTGGTGCCCCCAGTGAACTTTTTTGGTTTACTAAGCAGCTTCATATATATGCTATGTTCATTGGCGTTTGCCCCCAGAGGAAAAGGAATATGCTGCCCCATGAATATTGTGTAATTTGCTGCCTCACAACAACTAAACAAAGAAAACTTACACATGCAAATATATGCAAAGTATTTGGCTTGTCTACGAGTCTGCAGGTCTTTCTCTTCTTAATTTTATATTTCTAATTTATGAGAGTTTCACATACTATTTACTAGGACACTAGGTGCATGATTTCATAATTAATCAATTTTGACTTTTTTTTTAAGAAGCACATGATGATTACTAACATTAAATTGTAACAAGGTTTTAAACATCTTCTATGCTAGCAATATCGAAAGATTCAAAAATTATGTTTCATTCATTGTAAATGTACCCGATTGAAAAATCAGAACTTTCATTTGCATCTTCCTCTCCCTAATCTACCCCTCTATGTACTTTTTGCGATCGTTTCAATACCACTTCTACAGCAAGCAAGATGCAAATTTTTCCAATAATTATCGCCCAAGACTCCAAATTGAAGGCGAGAACTGAAAAGATTCAGTTTTTACTAAGTGTTGGAAAACAGCAGCAATGAAAGATGTAGACTATCATTCTAGCATTTCTACAAATAAGCTTTTGTTCTCTTTTAATTGAAGCAGATGGTGTCTTGCAGCCATATTGTTAATATATGGCTTCATCATTATGATCAGACTAATGAGTTTCGGAGAAGAGAGAGAGATGATACCATCATTTTAGAAACTTTATTTTTGCTCTGGTAATAAGATCTAATACTCAGCTCCAGCACCCTACTTTTATTATTGTATTTGGACTAGATGGTTTCGGTTTGCTTGTCAGCTTGATTCCTCAAATAATCTACTTCCAGTTGTTTATGATATTAATTATTTGGGTGCTTTATTCGCAATTCATGTACTAAATGAAAATTGATCAATCTATTTGATATAAAATGTACTTATTGAAGTTTTGTTTTATTAATCGAAGTTTTATTTTATAGTCGTTTATTTTTTTTTACTGCCCCCATTGACATATTTTTATGCGTCCGCCACTGTTTGGACCTGCGACTTCATTTTCAGCTGCATCGCAGGCTTCATCGTGATCTTCCTCAACATCTTGCAGGACCAATTGGTCTTCTACATCAACCCCACTGATGCTATCTAGAAATACGTCCCTCGCAAGAGCAAGTTCCACCTTAAGAGAGACCATTCAAAGTGTTGTGTTGTCGAGAGAGCAGGTTCCAACATAATGATCTCGACGGAGATGGCGTTGTGTCGCCGTCTCCTCTAGACGTGGTAACTGTAAGAAGATGAAGGGAACCTAACAAGGTCTTTACCCAAAATAACTAAACAAAGAAATTTCAATTAACCTAAATACAAGGCTATGTGTCAAAATATCATTGGTAAGGCAAACCATGTCAGCAACTGACATGGTTTGACTGTAGGATAGAAAAATTTCTCATATTTTCTAGTCTGTATTAGAATATGATTGTAATACACAATAACAACTTGATGGGACAAGTTTTAATTTCCAGAGACTAAAGCAGTTCTTCATCTTGGCTTTAAGAGATTCTGCTGCTCCTTGTTTTAAGCCTGGGATTGCATCCCAGTCTACTCTTCCCATTTTTACAGTGCTTGAGTTGTCTCCTTTAAGTGCCCGGGCTCCCATTTACATTCCAGTACATTGGAAACGTCCCTGAGCTCCTTGGTTAAAGGTTAACACTGATGGGTCTTTTCAAGATGAAGATCACGGAGGCTTTGGTGGTGTTTTTAGGGATTGCAATGGTTATTTTAAGGATGCTTATGCTTCAAAGTCGCTAGGCAAGAGTGCTATTGAGGTAGAGTTGCTGGCTGTCATTAAAGCCATACAGATTGCCAAAGCTCGCCAGTGGGATAATATATGGCTGGAGACGGACTCTGCACTTGTCATCCATTATTTTAATTCACCTCATTTGATCCCTTGGAAGCTATGTGTGCCTTGGTTAAATTGCTTGCACACTGCAAAGCAATTCAACTTTAGGATTTCGCATGTCACATAGGTAATAGTTGGTGGGAGGCTCTTCCAGATTTTATTGCTGATATTTATGGTGGGGATCTTATTTCTTCAGTTTTCTATCGTGTTTCTTAGTTTCATTGTACATTTGTATTGTGTTCTGTGGCTGTATTGTTGGTTCTTTATTTTCTTTGTTGTTGGATTTTCAGGGTGTGGATTTAGCCTAGTCCTCCCTCCCTTCCTTTGTACTTTCTTTTCCATATTAATAAAATCTCGGCTAAGGGCAAGGAGTTAGCTCTTATGTCGCTTCTATAAAAAAAAAAAATAAATAAAAATAAAAAACTTCTCTTAAATCTCTCCTCTCTTCTTCTTCTTCTTCTTCTATTGTTCTAAAAAAAGAAGGCATTACCCACTATTTGTTTTGCCACGTTTTGAGTTATGTGCTCACAAGACATAAAACAGTGCACTGCGATTGTATCACGAATGGCCTGGTTTCATGGGTAATAAATAAAGAGTATTTCTAAATATATCTAACAAATATCCAAGTACACCTAGCAGATTTTTTACACCAAGTAAACGAAGGCATTACCCACGATTTGTTTTGCCACGTTTTGAGTTATGTGCTCACAAGACATAAAAAAGTGCACTGCGATTGTCTCACGAATGGCCTGGTTTCATGGGTAATAAATAAAGAGTATTTCTAAATATATCTAACAAATATCCAAGTACACCTAGCAGATTTTTTACACCAAGCAAAATCATAGATTTCTGACTGCGCCGAGCAAGTTTTCTCTAACATATCGATCTGGGATCTCGTAGCCGATGGATTTCTTGTTGGAGTTTCTCTGTTTCTACCCGTCTATTGGCTCTTCTTTCGTCATATATTTCTGCATATTCTTCTTTGGTTTTGAGTAAACAGTGTGAGCCCAGGCAATGGCGGATCCAGGATTGAAACCTTGGGCGGGCGTGGATTTCTTAAACACAAAAAAAAATATATATATATATATATATATTATGGAGAATCTCGACGGTGCAAGATAATTTTATTAATTTAAAAAAGCCACAATTTTATATGCCCAATGAAAATAAAAGAAAAAAGTACCTTGGAAAGCAGTAGATTTTAGCTACTCTAATAATGGACTCAAGCTTTTGCCATTCACTTTGTGTTCCAGTTCGTAGTTCCAATTCATAGTGCCATTCACAATTAAATAAACAAACAAAAAGAAGCCTCCTATTTGAAGCACAAAGTTGATTAGCACAACACTTTAATTAAGCCCAAACTTGACAGAGCATCGTTATACAACTTGATTAAACCCAAACTTGATTACTCATTAGCACAACAAAATTGCTGCGTTATACTTTAATTAAACCCACTGAAGAAGTGCAAATGAGCCTTAAAATTACACAAAAAACTAAAACCTCAAAAAGGTCTAAACTCTAAACTAAGAAACTAGCTTCATCCCACAATATAACTGCAAAGGGTATAAGGAATCGGTAACAATTTCACCATAATCAGACTAACAAGGTCAACCATATAAATTCCCTGCTAACCAATTACTCAAGTCTCAAATCATCTTTACCAATTACCTTTTTACCACACAGTACAAAACACCAAGTAGCAAAAAATGTCCAAAGCAACCAACTTTATCCACAAAAACTAAATCTTTACAAGACCCAATAACGCATATGCAACAGAAATGAATTAGGAGTTTAGGGTTGAGAACAACCTTGGGAGCGACGGTGGTGGACTGGTGACGGGCTAGCGGCCTTGACGATTAGGCAGCGAAAGGAGTGGTTCAATGACACTACAGTCTGCAGCTGGAGAACCAAACTTGCTGTTTGAGGGTCTAAGCCCTTCGAATGAGGCCAAGCTCCTGGTCGAGATAGCACAACAATTGTCAATTGATAAGTATTGAAATCAATTGCAGATTTGCAGAACAAGGAGACGGAGAGAATGCTGCATATCAGATTTTCAGAGCAAGAGAATTTGATGTCTTGATGTCTTCATCTCTGAGAGAAGTGGAGAAGGGCAGAGAAGGCGAGAGGAGGAGGACGACTGGAGGAGAGTGCCGAACTGGGCAGATTGAATAGCCCGAAGTCGTTTTTTGCTCTGGAGTCGGGAGAGTAGGGTACTTTGGGTGGCTTAAAAAATGTATACATCTAATTTGTTTTTTTTAGACCCAAAAATCTCGAACGGGCTGGAGCCCGCCCAAGCTTCTACTTGGATCCGCCAGTGAGCCCAGGCTTTATATATTTCTTCCAACTTGTTATGTCGATGTGGATGCGCCTTTGTTGATTTGTTGCTTGGATGACTCAAGTTCTTGGTCTATCCGTAGATCTAGAAGCATCGATGCCGATCTCATTGAAGGTTACTGTTTCTGCACTAACTGCACAAGACATCGTTTCTTCCTTCTTAACAGACTCCCAACAGAGATTTGTGGCTTGCCAAGACCCCAATAAAATCAATCTTTAGGTGCCAGTAAGCACCACTTCACATCGATCTCTTGGATGATAGAATCTGCATATATCGATCTTTTACCACTTTATTTGCTATTTTAGTTGACAATTTAATCATTGCCATATTTCCTTTTAGGATTTCAGCAGAAGAAAACTAATCGAATGGGATTGGTTCAAGGGATCAAACTAACATCATCAAATTTGGTCATTCAAGGGATCAAGATCTTCAGATCGAACTAATAAATGACAAAGGAACATAAATGTAAATGAAAATTAAAGACAGAAATAAATGGATGAATTAATATGGGAATATGAACAGCTTTCAGGTGGCAGAGTGGGTGGCCATGCTTGATAAATGTCGCTGTATTGTGGCGGAGCTCTATGCACACAAAATTTTGCAGCCAATAAAGGAAGTTCAAGCCGACATACTCGAATGAATGTTACATATATTTTGATGGACGATGCACGATTGAATGTCATTCATCCACTTTGTGCTTGTTAGTAAGGCAACGTCTTTGTCAAATTAATATAACATGACGAAATTCTTGTGTATAGAGAGAGCTGTAGAGCTGTTTTTTTTTTTTTCCTTCCCTCCTTTTCGTGAAGTTCAGTGCGTAGTTACCTAGAGCGTGCTGCTACCTTATTGACTATATATCCATGTGGGTGTCTCTGTGAGCTGATTTACAGGCCAGGTCTAGTTTCTAACTAGCTACCACTACCAGTTCAATATATTACTATGACTGAAAATCAGCCGCCTGACCATGAAGAAAAAAACCTCAGCAGTGAGTGTAAGGAACTCCTTTCTGTCCCCAAAGAAAGAGGCTGGATAACCCATCTGCGCCAATATCAATTCCAAGGTTTTTGGTGCCCATCAGCAGAAGTATTCCAAGCCGTAATCTCTTTCCAAAAGCACTTCCATGCTAAAGACTCCGACGTGGTTGTGGCCAGCCTACCCAAATCCGGCACAACATGGTTAAAAGCCTTGACTTTTGCTATTTTGAATCGACACCGTTTCGAAATACAGACCCATCCCTTGCTCACTTCCAACTCCCACAATCTTGTGCTATTTTTTGAGTTGGATCTCTATACAAGCAACCTAGTTCCTGATTTCTCATCCAAGTTTCCTGAGCCAAGACTCTTTGCGACCCATATTCCCTTTCCTTCTTTGGGTACAATTAAAGAGTCCAATTCAAAGATCATTTATGTTTGCAGAAATCCATTCGACTCATTTGTTTCTGCCTGGCATTTCGTTAACGAAGTCCGTCCGCAATCTTCATCTCCATTGTCGCTTGATGAGGCCTTTGATATGTATTGCCAAGGCATGAGTGCGTTTGGTCCATTTTGGGATCACATTTTGGGGTACTGGAAAGAGAGCTTGAAGAGACCTAACAATGTGTTATTCTTGAAGTACGAGGACATGAAGGAAGATGGTGTAGTTCACTTGAAGGCATTGGCTAAGTTTTTAGACTGCCCTTTCACTGAGGAGGAGGAGAGAAACGGTGTGATTGAAGCAATAGCAAAGCTCTGTTCTTTTGAGGCCATGAAAAAGTTGGAGATCAACAAAACTGGAACGTTTGTCATGAACTGGGAGAACAAGACCCTGTTCAGAAAAGCTGAGGTGGGAGATTGGGTTAACTATTTGACCCCTAAGATGGAGGAGAGAATGTCTAAAGTCATAGAAGAAAAGTTGGGTGGTTCAGGCTTGACTTTCAAAGTGATTCCCGAGCTAGCAGATCCTGTCCAGTAGAGCTAGTTCGGGGTCCCTTTTAACGTAGCTCTCTGGTTAATTTCACCATTGATATACCATCGCTTTTGTGTTTACTTTCCTGCAATGGGCTTTAGCATTTCAATTAATAAATGTATGGTTTCCTGCTTATAATGCTCTTGTTGTAAGTGTACGGTTTACCTTTCTGTTAAATAAATGTAATATTTCTTTCCAAATCGTGTGTAATGCCATTATAATGTAATATTTCCTGATTGCAATTGCGTAATGCCATTGAGCTAGGTTTCCAGGAATGGCACTTTTTTTTTTTTTTTGAGGGGAATGGAATCTGGTTCCAATATATTACGACGTCACAGCGTCAAGCTAGAAGGTTCCGAGAAACCACTCATAGTACAAATACAAGCACAATACAGACTGCGCAAAGCAGCCAAACTCCTACCAAACTGCACAAAGCAACCAAATTATTACTAGCCAAAACGAGAAAAAGAAAATGCAACAAGTAAAAAACTCATCACCTAACCAACCCTAAATCGAAGCAACTGACAGAACAAGCACTGACGGCTAAGACCTGTATGGTGTACATCACCACTTGTGAAATCAACACACAGCAACGATCAAGGCCAAAATAGGAGATGAGCCGAGCCAAGCTCAATTATTCGAAACAAGAAAATGGAAAAAACTACTACTCTCCCAAAAACCTAAACCAGGCCCGATCCAAGAAAAGAAAGGGAATAAGAGAATGGGCTGCCCAGCCAAACCACTAAGAGCGGCCCAGGCAGGCGGAGGCCCACTGGCCAAGGCCCATCTCTGACCCCTCTCCTTCCCAGACCCAACTGCTTCAGACTCCAAGAGAGCAGCCTCCATTCACCAGTCCGGCGGCCAGCCGTGGACCTCCACCATGGCCATGGTCAAGACTGGACTTCGATCAAACGGCCTGTGCAACCCCGCCGCCTCCTCGCTGCCGAGCTCGGCTGGATGGATCAGAAACAGGATCCAAACACCGTCTCAACCCGAAACCACGAACGGAGCCGAACACACCTGGAGCAAACAACGTCGTCGACCGCCCCTGCCCACGCCGCGATCAAAGACTGTCACCGCTTGGATCAAAGCCTGCCAACACGATCTGAGAAGCCACCAAACCAGGAGCCCCGCCGCACCCACGATCAGAGAAGCCTCCGATCGAAAACTTCTGCCGCACCCCACGATCGTCGCCAAGAACCCACCTCGCGCCGTCGCCGTACCTCGTCACGGTCGTCCACTTACCTGAGGGGAAAGCGCCGCCGCCACTCCACAAAACCTAGGTTTCCCCCGTCGAGGTCACTCCGCAAAACTCGGAGGCCTCCTTCTAGGAATGGCACTTTGATGACACACCTACAATAAAATTAAAAAAAAAAAAAAAGGTTCATTATCTTAAAATTTTTGCAACAAGATCGAAATCCCAATTGAAGACAAAAGAGTGAAGGATCTCAAATTGAAGATGAAAATGTTTGCTCAAAAGTTGGTCAGCCACTGGATTTGAGATTCTCCAGGCTAGTAAGCTAGTAATGTACAAGGATCTTTATTTTTCCCTTGTGTTAAACATTTTCCCATAATCCATTTTTTTACACATCTCGAAATCATTTAAATTTCTAGATCTAGAAAACTACTTTGAACGAGAATTTCAATCATTCTTTTGAAATGTATCGTACTTTTCTATGTAAAAGCTGTGACCCAGTCTATTTATTCATTACTTTGACATGAAATTTTATAAATTAACGTATGACTTGGTCAGCATATGGGTTGTGCGTATGTCTTTTGAATTTCATATATCTATATCCTATAAAATTATTGAATACGCTCACTTCTCATTCCGAATATATCATGTCATTTGTCTTCTTTGCACGGTAGAAAATACCCCAGATAAATTTTTATGGTGTTGATTCTCATAAAAACCTTGTATTATATATCATAAAAGAATCGTTGCTAATTAATTCTCAAAATCAATTTTAGTTCCCTTTGTTTACACCCAATGCACAACTATTGTTCTCACCCTTCTTTAAGGACCATGACAGAATAGCGCAATGCTCCATTCTTTGTTTGGTTGCTTTTGATATTGAAAGGCATATAGAAGCGAAATCACCCAAATCTTTTCTCTTTCTGGTTCATGTGGCTTGTTACCTTATCTGGCTACTGTCTATCAGGGAAGGATTCAAGACTCGGGGTGGGCTGGAAAATTTCATTTCCTTAACTAAAGTGATATCTATCGCAATGCCAATATTTAGTAGCATATTAGACCTATGTTATTGAGATGTTAAATAGATTACCAGAAAAGAAAATCATTTGAAATCATTTTTTATTGAATAGAAATAAATTTGAGAGAATATCATACCGAGAGAAGTATTATTTTCCAAAAAGAAAAAAAAAACACACACACATTAAACCTATTTAATAGAGGTATGAGTGGAAGAAAATAGGAAAAACTAATTAAACATATCGTATGGTATGAGGCTATGAGTGGAAGGAAATAGGAATAAGTAAAAGAAATAAAGAAGAAGAAGAAGAAGGAGAAGGAGGAGAAGGAATAAGTAAAAGAAATATGAGTGAGTGGAAGGCAATAGGAATAAGTAGAAGAAGAAGAACAACAACAACAAAGAGTAGGCGGAGAATGAATAAGTAAAAAGAATATGAGTGAGTGGAAGGCAATAGGAATAAGTTGAAGAAATATGAGTGGAAGGCAAAAGGAATGAGTAAAAGAAATAAAGAAGAAGAAGGAGAAGGAGGAGAAGGAATAAGTAAAAGAAACATGTGTGAGTGGAAGGCAATAGGAATAGGAATAGGAATAGGTATAAGTTGAAGAAGAAGAAGGAGGAATAAGTAAAAGAAATATGAGTGAGTGGAAGGCAATAGGAATAAGAATAGGAATAGGAATAAGTTGAAGAAGTCGAAGGAGGAATAAGTAAAAAAAAAAAATGTGTGAGTGAAAGGCAATAAGAATAAAAGAAATAAAGAAGGAGGAGGAGGAGGATGAATAAGTAAAGGGTCTTTTTAAATGTACTTAGCAAATATCTAAGTATACCCAGCAAATTTATAAATTTCTAACTACACCCAGCAAGTTTTCCTGTAATACTCTTTTCTTTCAAAACCCACTTAGAAATAGAAAAATGAAGTCTAATATCAATACCATTACTTCAGCCTGAATGGCATCTCACACAATTTGTTCAACAGTATCTTAATTTCATCTAGTTTAGTTGACAAAATAATGTTATAAGCTCCCAAGTAATATTTACTTCATTCTCACCATGATCTGAAGCTTTGATAAAACAAAAGAGAACTAAGATTGTATACATAAAAACTTGAATGGAGCACCTACATAAGTAAGCCACATTAGCCACATCACTATGAAGCTATCTTGTTTTGAAAGCTATAATCAACACTTGGTTGACACCGAAACCTCAGCAGGTTCATTGGAGGCTTTTCCAACTTGGCAGTATCATATTGCATGATAGCATCAGTACTATTCAAACGGGCGGATACAGAATCTTCAATTTCTTTAAGCCTCATCAGGATTGGTTCTGAATATGAGAGGTATATCAATTTTTTCCTACTAACAAAGTTGCAAAGGTAAGCAACACCCATATTTGTGAAATTTCGTTTTCTTCAAGAGAACATATCTTCCAATCCAAACTAGAAACCAAGCTATGCAGTTGAGTTAGGTTAAAGTCGAGATCAGTGAGAGAATTTTAAACCCCAGAAACATCATTCTTAATTGAATTTGAGAGACCATTTTGTTCCAACACTTTATCATCCAAATTCTAAATTCTTAACTGATGGGTGTACGTGTTTGGTTTACTTCCTCAGGATGTATGAGTTTTGCAGGGTGTGTGAATTTGCTGGGCTTAATTAAAGAAAAGGGTATGATAGGAAAAGTAGTCGGGTGCAGTTAGAGATTTACAAGTTTACTGGGTGTAAAAAATTTGCTAGATATACTTAGATATTTGCTGGGTACATTTAGAAAGAAGTAAAATAAATATGAGTGAGTGAAATGGTGTGTGATGGGTCCAAATCTATCATCTCTCTGTAGGGATAAAACAAACTCATATCAATCGTACATCTGAATTACCAAAATATATCTTTTACACTAATCCAATGGCGTTGCGTTGGCACAAAGCAATATTTAACTAACAAGTTCACGGCAAATGAGATGTCCGGTCTTGTGCGTTGAGCTAAGTACAATAATGCGTCTATTGTACTTAAGCATAGCACTTTTGCCTTTAGCACGTCTTTGTCATCATCCTTTGGACGAAGAGAATCCTTTTCAGGATCAAGACTACGGACGATCATGGGGTGCTTGAAGGCTTGACCTTGTCAAAATGCCTAAGCATCTATCAACACGATGCTCAAGTTCCAAACTGAGACATAATCGTGTTCTCCCAAAATCCTTCATCTCAAACTTAGATTTCAAGTGTTTAGCGGTTTCCCTTAACTCTTTAAGGGCTTCTAATGAAGATCATGTCCAACATGAAATGCGATAGAATCCAAAACTTGTTATGGAAACGCATGGGCATATCTATTCCCAATCAAGTAGTCACTTTAGTGAGCATTTCAACCTTATTGTAAACGTGCTCCGTGGTCTAGAGCCACTTGACTTGGGTAAATGAAGTTCACCATCAACCTTCATGTACATTCCATATCTAGATCCCCATAGAGATACGTAGTGACCACATTTATAAGCTGCATGTTCAGTTATTCAGAAACTACCAAACTGACAGGGTAGTGGAGTGCAATGACATCCATTACAAGAAAATATGTCTCATCGTAGTGGATTCCAGGAAGTTTTGTGAGAAGCCTTGTGCCATAAGGCGAGATTACCATATCTTTTTCTCATCACGCTTTCTAATGAAGACCCATTAGTCAACAGGATTTATGTCAGGTGGTGTTGGCATCACTAGCTCGAAAACCTTCCTCTTCATTAGAGAATCCAACTTAACCTGGATCACATCTTTTCATTTAGGCCAAATCTCTCTACATTGGCATTCATTCATCAACTGAGTGTGGTTCAATATCATCAGACTCAACAAACTCATGCGCAACAAAATACGCGATTACATAATCAATTATGATGGAGTTTCTATTTCACGTCTCATGTACACTAGTGTAATTTTCAAAGAGCTCTATATTCTCAAGAATAGGTTCTAACATTGAGGCGTCCCTCAACAATAACCATACTCCAAAAGATTCTCATGAGACGGATTTTGAGTGTTGATGATTAAAGGATTAGAATGTGCCAAAGTATTCTTCAAACCCATGGGCCTTCTACGCATCTTAGCTGGGGCTATGGCCTATAACGCCAGAGTGCCACTCTCTATGGCGTTGGCGCTATGCCTACCTCAGTGTAGGGTGGCGCTACGTCCTCTCGTAGGGACATCCTTCCTTACAAGCATGTTTGCAGCAAATATGTGTGATCTCGTCACTTTAATGGGGATCGAGATAAGACATAGTGGGGACAGACCATGACAATTCTTGTCCTTCCTGTTGAACATCCGTGTTCTGATCTCCCCTTAACGACGGGAAGACTATCTCATCAAAGTGACAATCCTCAAATCTAGAGGTAAGGAGATCGCCTTGCAAGGGCATTAAGTGGCGGACGATTGTTGGAGTCTCAAATCCAACTGAGTTGCTTATTCGTCTGTAAGAACCCATCATAGTGCGCTGTGGCAGCGCAATTGGCACCTAAATGGCTCACTTAAATGTGCGTAAGTACGAAGTACTTGTACCCAGTCACTAGCTGTAAAGCAGAGATAGATTGAGTAGCAGTGGGTGGTAGACGAATTGGCATAGCTGCATGCGATATTGCATCACCAAGAGAATATAGGGAGATTGGTGTGCATTATCAATATCCTGGCTACCATCGTAGTTGTTTCCATGAGACCATTTGATTGTGTACATGAGAATATGATGTCCAACATTAATCCCAGTGATATGCAATAACCATCGAAAGTCTTCGATGTAAACTCTCTAGCAATGTCAAATCCAATTGACTGAATATGATGATCTGGGGAGCGAGCCCGTTATCATATGATATATGCTAGGAGTGTAGCATAAGCAGCGTGTTTGCTTGTCAACCAACATCATGAGATTGTTTTATGAGATATTTAAAACATCCGCAAGTTGGTTGAACTAGTCCACAGAATCCCCACGAACTCTATGTAAGAACAGAATGAGTATTTTCATATCCTTTTCATGGGACGGTC
The DNA here is from genome assembly GCF_002994745.2 of Rosa chinensis. Taxonomy (NCBI): domain Eukaryota; kingdom Viridiplantae; phylum Streptophyta; class Magnoliopsida; order Rosales; family Rosaceae; genus Rosa; species Rosa chinensis. The sequence continues at coordinate 46,412,995 of NC_037088.1, read as the reverse complement.
TTAGTCCTAATTTCCCTAAGGAACATGCTTTGTAAAACGAGCGAGAGGCTTTAAAAGCAACCAATAAGGATTTTGGTTGGGCCTAAGCATCTGAAACACTATTTGATGTAAATTTGGTGATTGCAACATCACCTAGGGCACCATCACCAGGATGGATGCCATCCATAGCGTCATGGATAGGGACTATGCCAGCCCTAGGTTGGTGGTGGACGGCGGCGGTGCCAAAGTTAGCGGCGATGTTCACACTTAGTCCAGGAATCAACTTTTAATTCACGCTTCATTTCGCTCAAGAGAATGGATGTCTGTGTGAAGTCTTTAGTAGATGGATCATCATATCCTAAACAGGATGACTTATCCTGTCATGACAAAGCCAATATGTGTCTAAATCCAAGAGATCATCTCTCATAACTTTATCGGATTTAATAGCTTGAATATATAGTGACATAGAGTCTACTAGAGAGACACATAAATTTCTCTAAGATGCGCTTTTGTTTGCAATCATTAGAGGTATTGGAAAGGAACTCATTTCCGTTCTCTACATGCGATTTCGCATGGAATCAGTTGGCTATTCAAAGGTCAGATTTACCCTAGAAGCGTAGGGAGTTTCTGTGACAATAGCCAAGGTGCCTTTGGCAAGGGGAACTTGGGCTATTCCATGTCCTTGAATTAATACTGATGGCCCAGCCATCATAGTCACAAAGTAATATGCTCAGAATCAAAATGAAGTTATAATGAAAAGAACTGGAAATTTTATTAATAAGCTAATGGAGTACATCATTGTCTCTTAACCATTAAGAGAATCTAATCCAAATGCTAGCTAATACAAAACAAAGGTAGTCGTTTGACTTCTTTCGATAACTCCAAAATAAATATGACCAGGTGAGTAGAGAGATGTCGGTGGAGCAAGGCTCACTTAAGTATCACTTATCTCAAAACCTTCCTAAACATCATACTCATTTTGGATGAGCCTATGTGAAGAAAACTAAACCAATGGAATTTATTACAAAGTATATGGCAATTGCCTATTACATCTCTTGGAAAAATAAAGACTTAAACAGAATTGGTGATCTATTGATCCCAGCCAGATTTGTAATCTTCAACCCTTTACTCTAGATCATCTTCTTGATCTTCTTACTCCACATAGTGAGCTTCTCTTGCTTCACAATATGGTTTGTAGGCGGTGACAATTTCTTTACAAGCTCTACAAATGTGTGCCCAATGACCGGATAATCCACATCAAGAACATACATCTCTGTGTTCAGACTCCATTGATTGAGGCTCTTTGAAAGCGACATTTGGATGGCTCTTAGTGTTGGTGGCGCCACCAACATGGCCAAAGGCATTGCCTCCCTTTCTCTTTCTACGTTGACCTCTTCGGTTCCGTGTTCGTCTATTTTGGTGATTACCTTCCTCATTAGAGCTACAATATGGACTAGAATGTCCATAATTATCCCTAGATTGAGGGTTTCGCTCTTGGCCCCCTCCATCAGCGGCGCGACTATAATTGGACTCTAGAAGATGCTCTGTTCCCACGGTTCTCGAATTATAGTTCTTCACAAGGATGTTGTCATGCTTTTCAGAGACATTTATAGCTCCAATAAGCTCATGAAATCTTGTGATCCGTTCTGCAGTAACATCAATTTGATAGTTCTTTGCAACCATCAAAGCATAGACAGGGAAGGTAGAGAGAGTCATCTCAATCAACATCACATCTGTGATATCTTTTCCATTAAATTCCATCATGGATTTAATGTGAAGTGCTTCCGAGTTGTAGTCAATAACTGACTTGAAATCACAGAAGCGGAGACTATGTCATCTCACTTCTAGTTCAAGAAGCAGGGAGTCACAGTCGTCGCCAAATCTTTCTTTGAGTGAGATCCACAGCCTTCTGGGGTCTGTTTCATTCATATACTCATACTAGAGCGAATCATCCATATGATGAGTTATTAGGATGATGGCTTTCGCCTTATTTGCCTCTAAGGCTGCTCTATTTGCTTCCAAAGTTTGTGCCTGCTCAATAGTTAGCACGTCCTCACTAGGCTCGAGAATCGTATTCAGGATTCCATCAGCCTTGAGATGTTGGCGGACATCACCAACCCACTTGTGATATCCAGAGCCAATTGTTTCCAATAGAGCGAAGTCCAGTTTATTCAGGTTACTCATCTTGAAAGAGAACAAGAAAATAGGGTTAGTTTCGGAGCTTAAAAAGGTACCATGAAAAATTTATAAAATTTCTGAGCGTAGTCGCTCTAAAGAAATTATGAATTTCCTAGCATAATCGCTTCCAAGAAATTAGAGATTTCTGAGCGTAGTTGCTTCCAAGAAATTTGATTCCAAGAGGTATTGGATTAGATCGAAACAATGATGTAAGTGGTCGATCATAAATTCTCTCCAAACTCTAAGATTGGAGATCTCAACAGGTTCTGAGCTTGGAGTGAGCATGAACACCCACAGTTTAACTTCTAGTCTCCCCTATGAAAAAGAAGGGGGGGGGGGTAGAAGAAGGGAGGTTGCAAGTCCTCGAGAAAAAGAAGAAAAAATGAATAAAAACTCAAAAACGGGAACTTTTAGTAAAAATGACCTCGAAATATGTCTCCGAAAAATTTGGCTGGAAAAAGTCACCAGAAAAGTGGTAGGAAAAGTTGCCAGCGGTGGCCTGTTGCGGGAGTTGACGTGGAGTGCTAACGTGGCTTGATGACGTGGCGTGCTGACGTGTCGCCTAGGTGGGCCTGCTTCAGTGGGCCGCGGCTTGGGCTGCCTCCTTTTTTTTTTCTCTTTTCTTCTTCTGCTGGTTTTTTCTGCAGGATGTTGTGGTTGCCGGTTCAGTAACTTGTAGACTGGTTTTTGGGTTTCTTCTTCCAGTTCGTGAATCAGTGCTGCTGGAAAAGTTTGGTAGCAATCGGAGGTCTAGAAGGTGCTGAACCAGTAGAGTATTTGCTGCGGGTGGTTTGGAGCTTCCGATGGCCGGTTCGGTAGGTTTTCGGCTAGTTCTAGTTGTTCTGCCACCGGTTCTGAATTCCTGGGTCGAAGGCTTCAAGTTAAGTGGCGGAGGCAGAAAATGTTTCAAGGTTTTGTATTCGGATTTAGGGTTTTAGCTTCTTGAATCAGGGTTTGGCTATTTGTTTTAGGGTTAGGGTTTCATGCTAATAACGTGTTTAAGGAAAACTAAACTGGGAGAGAATTGAGCCTTACTTTTATTGATAATAGGGGCATCTTTATATAGAGGATTACAAGGTATAGAATCAGAGCTGTACAAAGAAAGATAATCGTACAATTAATCGGATATCTATGAATTTCTCCGAGAATATCTCTAATTCAAAACCCTATTACAACTAGATTAAGTAACCTAGAGTTTGGACCAGACACATATTCTGAATTTACTTGAACAACTCCAACAATGTCATTTAAAGTTTAGCAAAATTTAGACATTTTACTGTTTAGCGAAAACAAATTGTCCAATGTATTAAGATAGATTCCTGAGGGCTGGCTCACTTTGATAATATTTGTGATTGTACTGTTATGATTGATCAATGGGTTGCTTAGACTTGAACAGATTGATATGTTTTCTAGTTCCCTAATACTTTTGAATTAGCCAGCGAGCATATCAATCTATGTAAACAATCAGTATTAGGAAAATTGACTGATTTTTTTAATCCACCAAAAAGTCGATGCACATAGAGATCGATGGGTTTGAACACAGAGTACAGAACAACAATGACCAGTAAAATAATATTTTTATTCCTCTCTCAGCTAGAGGAAATGAGCATATCATACATTAATATTACAATGAGTGCCACAAGGTGGTTCTTAAAAAGTTGATGATTGTTTCCATCCACCGTATATAGCTCTCTCCTCAGCGGCACCAGTATATTGTCTAGAAGGAAAAGGTGCTTCAATAGTTCTGCAACAATGTATAAGACAGTCAGTCAAAAAAGCACTATAAGAATATAGGGTTTGTGCTTTGAATTTGCAATGTGATGTTCAATACAAAATGGGGTAGGCTTTAATTCTCATAAAAATAAAAGTTTATGGGAAAAATTGAAAGTGAATGATAGACAAACTACGTTGGAGGAATTAATTAGGAGTAGCGGTGAACTTTTGATTAGTGATAGTACCTGAGGATCAGGAGTAAAATTGAGTCCTATTTTGATTTCTCCGCGATATTTCTGGTGCTTGTTGACAACATTGTATGAAGTTGGTGGAAGGCTTCCATGAATGAACAATGCTGGGTCTAGAGGAATGCTGCAAGCAACCACATATAAAATTGATATCTAATTAACTACTTTCACGAACAAAATTACAGATGAATGAAAATATATGAGGTAATTAGTCGACACTCACGTTGCTTCTCCAACAAAATCATCTGCGGTAAAGGTACCTTTGTCCATTATTTTCAAACGAAGTTCGGACACATCATCAGTCACTGTGAATAAGAAGCTTTCATTCCATTCTGGGTTAGATCCTTGGCCTGCAAAAATGCATGTACAATATACTTCCAGCAGTCACACAACTGCACACATCAAATTTAACCCTTGAAGATCCAAAAGTTTAAAACAAATGGATTGCAATCGAGGTACCTTTGGCCACAGTGCTTATTTTCTCTTGGGTCTTCACAGAGAAAATGACATAGGGATCCATTTTAGCTGCCATAAAAGCATTTAACTCATGACATAAGCATATTCAGAGAATCTGAACGCAGAAAATTGCCCAAATTTGAAAGGAAGAGAGCATATATTATATTGTATTACCAAGTTCATTATGTTATATATGGATCTAAGTGTAAGCTTACTGAGAGAGAGAGAGAGAGAGAGAGAGAGAGAGAGCGAGCAAGCTTACTGAGAAAATCAGTGTTGTGGAGGTGTTTGGCATTAACAAGAATAACTTCAAGAGTCCCGTAACCCATGTTTGGATAGCGGAGATGAAAACCAAAGAAGATCGACGACTGTAATTTTACAGAAAGCTGAGAAAGAAAAGAGAGCAGTGAACGACTGACTTGGTTGCTGCAGTTTATATAGGCGAGGAGTTCACGAGGAATTCATTTGCCTGCTCTGACTCCTTTTAACAGGGATTTTCCACTTTCCGTTATACACGATGCCCGTTTCATTTCTTACTCTGACCAAAAATTTTGAACAATGAACTTTTTTTCTTACTTTTTGAATCCTTGTTTTTGTGAAACAATAAAGTAATGATTGAATTACATTTGCATCAGTTCTTCTAAATTTAACTATTGCCATAAAAGAAAATCAGTCAATTTTTTACACCTTTTTAAGTTTGTCTAATGACCGATGATATAGCATCAATGAGGCGGTGAGATGAATAAACAAAATTGTGTTTTAAATAACACATTAATAGGCGGCTAGTCTTTCTGATATAAGATACAATTTGTACATGGTTCGAAAGTAATATTATCAAACTGTCTTCCTAATTTGAAGTTTGAGTGTTTGACATTACAGTGCTAGATTGTCTTTGACACAAAAATGTTACTTTATAGGCATAATTGTCAAAGTACCCCCTAAACTTAGCAACAATTGTCAATTTACACTCCCAAAGTGCAATTCCAAAAATTAACACCCTAAACTTGACGAAAACTGCCGATTTGCAGCCACTCCGTCATATTTAACGTTTTCCATCCAAATATAAGTGGTAATATGATCATTTTATTTATTTCTTTAAATAATAAAAATAAATAAAAAACAATTTTTTAGAGGGAGATTCATGCCCTTCCTTCACTTATTTATTTATTTACTTTTATACAATTTTATCTACTTATTTACGAAATCGCCGCCGAAAACGACGGAAGTAGCATGCGTTTCTGAGACATCAACCGGCCACATACATAGAAAAAAAGATCTTGGATTGCATCCTCACCCCTAGCTAGGTGCACGATGGCTTCCTGCGCCGCCATCTTAGATAGAAACTCGATCAGTTTTCCCGCTAGAGAGAAAAGTCGACTTTTTTAATAAAAGAAATAAAATAATAATAAAATAAAATAAAATAAAATAAAATAAAATAAATGAATAAATAAAAGATTCTCATAAAAACCTTGTATTATCTATACTATTATTAAGAGAAGAGGTTTTGTTAGCCAAAATCAAAAATTTTGACAGAAATAACCTTAAGAGATTAAAATACTTTGAGAATTAATTAAATCACAAGGGCTATTACGACAATTACAAATTATATTTTTATTAATAAAAATAAACAAAATAAATCCCACAACCCACTAACTTCTCTTTGCAATAACAGTTTTCTTCCATTATCGTTTCTTTTTTATTTTCTGAAGAAAAAAAATTAAAAAAAAAATTACATGCACATGCAGAGCATGTGTGGAGCAAGGCTAGTATATAATAAGAGAATCGTTGCTAATTAATTCTAAAAACCAATTTTAGTTTCCTTTGTTTACGCCCAATGCACCAATTATTGTTCTCACCCTTCTTTAAGGAGCATGACAGAATAGCACAATGCTCCATTCTTTGTTTGATTGCTTTTGATATTGAAAGGCGTATAGCAGCGAAATCACCCAAATCTTTTCTCTTTCTGGTTCATGTGGCTTGTTACCCTATTTGGCTATTGTCTACCGGTGGAGGATTCAGGATTTAAACTTTGGGTAGGCTAGAAAATTTCATTTTCTTAACTAAAGTGATACATATCGCAATGTCAATATTTAACTAAAGTATATTAGACCTATTTTATTCAGATGTTAAATAGATTACCAGAAAAGAAAATTATTTGAAATCATTTTTCATTGAATAAAAATAAATTTGAGAGAATAACATACCGAGAGAAATATTATTTAAAAAAAAAAAAACATTAAACCTATTTAATAGAGGTATGAGTGAAAGATAATAGGAAAAAGTAATTAAATATATCGTATGGTATGAGGCTATGAGTGGAAGGCAATAGGAATAAGCAAAAGAAATAAAGAAGAAGAAGACGAAGGAGAAGGAGGAGAAGGAATAAATAAAAGAAATATGAGTGAGTGGAAGGCAATAGGAATAAGTAAAAGAAATAAAGAAGAAGAAGACGAAGGAGAAGGAGGAGAAGGAATAAGTAAAAGAAATATGAGTGAGTGGAAGGCAATAGGAATAAGTAAAAGAATTATGAGTGGAAGGCAATAGGAATGAGTAAAAGAAATAAAGAAGAAGAAGAAAGAGGCAGAGGAGGAGAAGGAATAAGTAAAAAAAAAAATGAGTGAGCGGAAGGCAATAAGAATAAGTAAAAGAACTCTTTATAAGGAGGAGGAGGAGGAATAAATAAATGGTCTTTCTAAATGTACCCAGCAAATATCTAAATATAGCCAGCAAATTTATAAATTTCTAACCACACCCAGCAAGTTTTCCTGTAATACCCTTTCCTTTCAAAACCCACTTAGAAACATAAAAATGAAGTCTAATATCAATACCATTACTACAGCCTTGATGGCATCTCACACAATTTGTTCGACAATATCTTAATTTCATCTAGTTCAGTTGACAAAATAATGTTATAAGATCCCAAGTAATATTTATGTCATTCTCACCATGATCCGAAGTTTCGATAAAACAAAGGAGAACTAAGATTGTATACATACAAACTTGAATGAATCACCGACATAAGTAAGCCACATTAGCCACATGGCTATGAAGCTATCTTGTTTTGAAAGCTACAATCAATACTTGGTTGACACTGAGACCTCAACAGGTTCATTGGACGCTTTCCAGCTTGGTAGTATCATCTTGCACGATAGCATCAGTACTATTCGAACGGGCGAACACAGAATCTTCAATTTCTTTCAGCCCCATCAGGCTTGGTTTTGAATATGAGAGGTATATAATTTTTTTTTTTTTTTTGCTAACAAAGCAGTGGCGGAGCCAATGAAGGATGAGTGGGGGCCACTACCCCTAGTGAAATCATAAATTTTGTTAATTGAGCTTCTTTTGGCCCCTATAGCTATCGATTAGGCATATATTAATAGTATGGGCATGCTAGACTTGCGTCTGTGTGAGTCAAAGTACTCCTCCAAATGGACCACTTTTCGTAACATTAAATTAAATAAGACTAAGAGCACCTCTAATAGTAAAAGCTATTTTTTTAGCTAAATCATCTAAAAGTTAAATTTAAGTAGTAAATTTCTAACTTTTCCTCCAGCAGTGTTGGCTAAACTAAAAAAATTGAACGTGGAGTGTTTAACTTTTTATTATTTTCTCTAAATTTAGCTAGAGATTTTAGCAAAAGCCAAATTTGACTTTCATATAGCTATTTTGCTAGAGTGCTAAACTATCTCAAATTAGCCAAATTTATAACTTTTTGTTGAAATAGATAGTCTGTTGGAGATGCTCTAAATGTACTTATTTGTTTGCGATACATTTTCTTCTACTTTTGCCTCATATGATCATTTCAGTTCCATTATTTTTCCATACTTCCTCAGAGGTTGTTTTTTCATAATCTTTTGTTCCTCTCATATAGAGTATACTCTTAATTTTACATTCTTTTCTAAAGACAATTTATAGGAAGAGAAACAGAGTGCAGAGGATGGACGGAGACTCCGTTGTTGATATTGGTTGTGAGAGGTGATGTTGTCCGATCTACTCATCTTCAATGAGATCAAGACATTGTCGGCCGGATGTGAATAAGGACTATTTTTTTTTTTTTTTGAGATTTAATTAATGAAACTGGTTTTGGAGTGGTGTATGGAGATTCTAATAATAACCCACATTTTTTTTTCTGAGATTTTATTCTTTTGTTAAGATTGAGTTACAAATTGAAGATATAGATGAATTTTATCCAAATCAGAGCTTGAAGAGACTAAGAATTAGATATTTGGAAAAAAAAGATTGATGTGGATTCTAAATTGAGGAAGAATGGAGAGAACAGAATAAAGACCATTAGAGAGAGAGATCTCTCTGAGTTCATAGGTAGTGGAGAGGTAGAAAAGGAAAGAAATTTTTTTGCCCCCGTTTATATATATTCCTACCTCCGCCATTGTAACAAAGTTGCAAAGTAGCAACACCCATATTTGCAAAATTCTGTTTTCTTCAAGAGAACATATCTTCCGATCCAAACCAGAAACCAAGCTATGCAGTTGAGACAGGTTAAAGTCGAGATCAGTGAGAGAATTTTAAACCCCAGAAACATCATTCTTAATTGAATTTGAGAGATCATTTTGTTCCAGCACTTTATCATCCAAATTCTAAATTCTTAATGCTGGGTGTACGTGTTTGGTTTACTTCCTTAGGATGTATGAGTTTTGTTGGGTGTGTGAATTTGCTGGGTATGATGGGAAAACTAGCTGAGTGTAGTTAGAGAATTATAAGTTTGCTGGGTGTAAAAAATTTGTTTAGTGTACTTACGTATTTGCTGGGTACACTTAGAAAGACTCATAAGTAAAATAACTATGAGTTAGGTATTTGCTGGGTACATTTAGAAAGACTCATAAGTAAAATAAATATGAGTGAGTGGAAGGCAATAGGAATAAGTAAACAAAAAAAGAAACATAAGAGGGCTTGAACTTGGGTTGCTTTGATGATAGCAAAGCCTGTCAGCCAACTGTGCAGGAACCTACATAATGTACATTACATATACTGAATCTCGAACCCACCCAATGGTTTAAGCCCACCCAGGTGGTATACGTAGATCCGGCCCTGCTGTCTACATGTGTTTTACACTTTTACTCTTCTCAAGTGAACTGAGAAAACAATGTAAACAAATTATGGATAAACATGGTCATCAAATATTTGCTATTTTTTTTATTAAAGAATCTAGCTTATTTTAGACTAACTATATATGTTGCCAAAAATCCATGAGCCGTGTTAAGAATGAACTCGTTTGGTTTTTACTAGGGCTGGGATTTGGAACCGTAAAACCGAAGGAACAGCACCGAACCGCACCGAAAGTCTCGGTTCGGTTCGGTTCTATGACATATGTGTTTGCAATTTTCTTGGTTCGGTTCTTGGTGTTGTTTTCACGGTTCGGTTCCGGTGCTTGTTTTTAAAACCTCCTTAGAACCGAAATATAGATGTCAGTGTATAATTGGATAATAAGGCTGAGCTTATTTATGTAAAATAGACCATTTCTCATGTGATCAGTCACTACTTGTATGCGATCAGAACCTTCCATTTTATCTCATAATCTCCTGTCCATTCAATCAAAACCTTAAAAATTTATCTCTTCCCTCTAACTCTCACTCTCTCAGTCTCTATCCTAGATCAGATCTGTCACGCCCCTGATTTTACACACATGAAAATCGATATATATAACCCCATAATTATATATGCGTGAACGTCCAGTCATCAATACAAAATACCTGGAATCTTTTTCCCTTTAACTTACACAGATATTGATGCCCTGAACCCTCAAAGTTAATATAAACTCGCTCCATAGAGTTATATATTACAATGCTTACGAAATAAATTGTCAACAACAAAAAAAAACGTAAATGCAGCTCAGAGTAACTATACAACGGAAGTCCTTAACAACGGTAAAGTCACAAAGATAGCTTCCTACCATAAAGCTGCACAGGCGTCACCTCAGCTTCAGCCACGATCTCCTCGACCTGCAGGATTAACCCCTACACCATTCCATTGAATAGTGCACCGGGTTCCACACAACAAACCCGGTAAGCTTATGAAGCTCGTATGAGTAACTCAAAACCAATTACACAAATTTCACAAAAGCCTTCTGCTCATAACCTCAATCCTAGCATCCAATTACACAAATTTAGGTCAAACAAGACTTCCTCAAGAAATGTTTAACGCCATCCTAACGCACTATGGCGAATTCCAACATCACACTCATTTCCCATTTCCCCCCCTAGGAGTTTTTGTCATCAACATGACATCAAAGGTGAAGAACAATGAATCACCTTCCTATCCTCACTACAGAGTACAGTTCATAACCGCTATGGCTCTTAATGTAAATCAAACCATCAATCAATACAATCAAGGAGAAATCAAGGAAATCACATATCAAAACAAGCAAAACAATTCATAGTAACCCCTGCATATAATTTAGTTCAGGAGGTCACATTAAGTCAAACAATTCAAGACAAGGTAGTCATCGAAGTCCCACACTCTGACGTCTGTAGGTAGCCCCAACCATCACAGCAGTCCTCTCGATCTTTGTTAACTTAATAACAATTCAGCTCCGCTACCGAGCAGTCATCACACTGATCATCGCACAGATTTCCACCGATCATCACCTAGATTTGCATCATCCTACTAATCATCACTTAGATTTCAAGGATCATCACATAGATTCACGCAGATATCGCCACTCATCGCCCAGATAGCGATCATCACATAGATTTCGTTGGTCATCACATAGATAGCGATCATCACATAGATTTCGCTGGTCATCACATAGATAGCGATCATCACATAGATTTCGCTGGTCATCACATAGATAGCGATCATCACATAGATTTCGCTGGTCATCACATAGATAGCGATCATCACATAGATTTCGCTGGTCATCACATAGATAGCGATCATCACATAGATTTCGCTGGTCATCACATAGATATTTCTATACAAGCTTTACATGACAATCATCACAAAGATTCACCATACTGATGTCATCGATTCATTACACAAATATTCTTACATAAGCTTTTCATGACAATCATCACAAAGATTCACCACGAAGTCACTAATACATGAATATATATGTATATATATATACCCCATAATATATATATAGACACACATAGTCATCCATTCATAAATGCCACTAATACCAACTATAGTCGTAGTTAACCTAATAACTCCAAGACAATAGGGTAGTCATGCTCATAACAAATATCGATCATATTCATAACAAATATTGATCCTGCTCATAACAAATATCAATCCTGTTCATAACAAATATCGATTCTACTCATAGCAAACATCGATCCTGCTCATAACACATATCGATCATACTCATAACAATTATCGTGAGATTTCCCCAACAAACGATAAAGGTAATTCGTTCACAAATGAACCTTGTGAGATTACTCACCTCGAAACTCCCGCTGCGTCTTCAATTCAGGACAAGGCAGCCAATCCACAAAATAGCCGTCCAAGGAGTACTACGTCACGTACCTAAGGAATTACAGCTCTCATTCAGTCAACGAATCACAAGGGGTTCGAAACCCTAAATCGAACCAAAGTTCCCAAGGTGACGCCAAATGAGGCGAAACCGCATCCGAGGCCTCCCAAAGTCCCCGGAATATGTCCACAATCGATGTGACCAAACCACAAGTCGATCGGACGCTCGAATCCTCAAGGATCGAATAAATCGATCGGTATGAAACGGCAAAAATCATAACAATTCCATACGAACTCCAAAATTTGCATATTATATATCGAAACGCTCGTATCAACGAGTAGAACATATATAATACCAAAACCAATTCCTTAAGTGGCCGGAACACCGCCGGAACGCCACCACAGACGGTGGTGCACCGCCGCCGGCCAAAAACTCATTATTTCACAAAACTCCCAACATCAAAAAGCTTCATCTAAGCATGCTTGTGAACTTTCATAACTGGATCGAAGTCAGAAAACAAGCTTAAGGGATCGAAAACTACCTCACAAGCCGTGAACAGTGATCCAATCCGAGTTGATCGAAGTTTCACGTGAATCGATCCAAACAACCACCAAGGATCGATCAGCGAAGCTATTCTGAGCTCAACCAAGGAATCGTTGAAGCCATGAAGTCGCCGGAGTTGTGTTTTCTGGCCGGGTCCGAAAACACAAGGCTGCACCGCCTTGCAGCGCCGCCGTGGAGAAGAATCGGCGATAGAGACCACCAGAGGGACGACCAGACGGAGTAGACGACCCTGCTGGTCAAGTTTCACGGCCGGAGACCGCCGCAGTTGGCCGGAAAAGTCGGGTCGGATCGGCCGGGTTCGGGTCGGGTCAGGCGGTTTTCTTCGATACTGAAGGTATCGACCGAGAGAGAAAAAGGGAGAGAAAAAAAATGAGTTTCCGGAAATGGAAGGAAATGAAAATAGTAAGTTTCTCCTTCGGGAAACTTCTATTTATACTAAAATGGAAATTCCTTCCAATGGCCATAACTTTCTCATACGAACTCCGATTCTCGCGTTCTACATATCCACGAACTCGTATCGACGCGCTCTACAACTTTCGTGAAGGAAGTTTTCGGAGAATCCCAACGTATAAAAAGTCAACCTTTTCAAACCCCCTAAAACCATACTTTTCGAATAAAAATTCGTCCGAAACACTTCCGCTCCGTCCACAAGCCACGAAATCGTCCAACTGTTATAAAATTAATTCCGGAAAATCCTCGGAAAATAATTACGAATTTCCGGGGCATCACAAGATCTGACTCTGACTCTCTCACTCTCTCAGCCGGTCAGATCCAGACGAGCGAGGCCAAGTATTCCAGACGAGCGCGAATAACCCAGACGAGCGCGACTAACCCAGAAACATCGCATCTGCGATTTGGTTGATGCAACTCCGCCTGGGATTTGGTTGATGATCCGTCTTCGATTTGGGCCATGGGTCAATGTAAGCTTTCAATCCTTTCATTTTTCTCGCTATACTCTCATCGCTTTGCAATTTCCCGTGAAATCTGACTACTTTTTCCTTTTCGTTTGAACCCAGTCTTGCAGTGAGTGCAGTCCAGCGACCATAGCATGTGGCCCTGTGATTTCGAGTGAAATTGTTAAGCTCCAGAGTCCATAGCCTGTGATGCCCATGAGCACTTCGATTGAAATTGGTAAGCTCCAGAATCCCTAGTGAAATTTGAGATTTGATGCCCTAGAGTTAATTCTGCTACTTTAATTTGTGTTATGTGCCAATTGGGTCTCTGGTTTATATAAATATATGTTCTTTGTATAGTTTTCGAGAAAAATTTAGTTTCTTGGAATTGTGATGATTATAAGTTTATAACTGAATGTGGTTTGAGCCACTGTGGTGGTTAATTCTGTTGATTGCATATTTGCATTGCTTATACTAATTATATTAAACTCTTACTGCTGATGCCGGGTTTTAACTATTTGAGTGGGCACAGTTAGGAAAATGGATACAGTTATTGACTATAATATATGAAAAGATACTGCTGCTCTGCAATTATATCTTCAGTGAATGCTTTCATTGTATACAACTATCTTAAATAGATTGGTCTTTAATTGTGGCTGTTTCCTGTCTGATTTCATCTTCATTATGCATTCATTTGTCAATTTCAAAGAGCAGTTTGCATGTGTTTGTCAATTTCAAAGAGCAGTTTTCATCTTCATTATACATTTCATGTGTCTCCCGCTGTTGATTTGTTTCCTTTACAACGGCAGGTTTGTGGGAAACTTGCTAAAAGGGCAGACTGTTGGTGTGATTGGAGCTGGTCGTACAGGGTCTGCATATGCCAGAATGATGGTAATTTCCTTGGTCCAACATCTTGAAGCTCTGGCTAGATAGATATGATCCTGGTTGCATGATATTTATGTTAGTCTAGCGATTAGCATACACTGACCTAGTAACAGGACCTTGAAGTTGAAAGTATTTGATGCTAATTCTTAATCTAGAGATACTTAGTTGGTATTGTGCAACCACATAACTGAGTCATAAGAAGATTTAGGAAACTATTGGTACCTATCCATGCTCCACTGCATTTAACGTGCAATCATTAACTACAATTCTATTCATAGTTGAACTTAATGCTTGGACAAATCACTTATATAATTTCGACTATGTGATGGATAAATCTACTAAATCAAATGCACACTATATTCAGTTCCGATCACAGTACTATTCTTAACTCTTTTTTGCACTTCTTTAATTACCTGGTCCACCATTTGGGTCGTTGTTTCCTTTCTTTGCTGATTCTTTACTGGCTCTCACTAATGATCCTATTCCTGATCACACTACTGCTGCATCTGGATCTGCACCAAGTGGCAGAGCAACCAAGAGTTCTGAAGCTTCGGCTTCAGCCCCTACAACCAAGAAGAAAAAGCAGAAAAAATTATCCAAATTGGACAGTCTATTGTTTATTTTTATTTGCTGCAATTTACTGGGAATGTGTATTATTTTGTTGCATTGTTTATTTTTATTTGCTGCAGTTTGCATTGTTCTGTAATCTGCTATTTTGCAGTTCTGCAGATTTTGAGTGTTGAGTGTTTGACAGTTTGAGAGTTTTGGGAGTTTGCAGGAAACTGCAATTTGTAGTTGTATTGCTGAGTGTTGAGTGTTGAGTGCTTGACAGTTTGAGAGTTTTGAGTGTTTGATGGTTTAACTTTAATGCTTTCATCAGTTTCATCTTTCATGCTTTCACAGTTTGGGGAATTGCTTATTTGATATGTTGATGTTGATTGTTGATTGTTGATTGTTGAATATGTAGATTGTAGATAATGTTGAGTTTGAATGCGTGAATAGATTGTGCAATATTGAATCATTTGAATGTATGTATGGAAATCAGGAAAACTGGAAACTAGAAACTAGAAACTGCTAAAAAAGCAGTGTTTCTATATGGAACCGAGTTTGGAACCGAAAAACCGAGCTTGGAACCGAACTGATATTGGAACCGAAAAACCGAGAAACCCACCCGAGAATGGTCGGTTCGGTTCTTGATAAAAAAAAATAGCAAACCCGAACCGAAAACACTTGTCGGTTCCGGATCCGGGTTCAGTCATTGAAACTACAAAACCGACCCGAGGCCAGCCCTAGTTTTTATGACATTGTTTCTGTGATATCAATCACTGAGGCAACCCCCACAACTTTAATCTCCAAATTCACAATGCGATAGAAGGTAGCACGAGCTAGATCAAGTTCCCAGTTTTATTCCGCTTGAACTCTGGAGTTAGGTTTTCTTCGGCTTGAACTCCGGAGCACGAGCAGTGTAGATCAAGTTCCCAGGATCCTGCGGTACTTCAGGTTTCTTCCGCTCTGCACTAGGATCCATCAAGTATCACCTCTGCATGCAAGTATGTCCGGTTTCAAAGAAATGTGATTAACGAAAACCAAAATAAATGAAAATCGTAAACAATGTAAACTATATATGCACTTATGCAGTACCAGATCGAGTTCATTCAGCTAGCAGTAGAATTAACAATTAAGTGTCTCTGCATAATGATGACATAGTCAATCCCACTTACCTTTAGCACCCATAAAACTTCAGTTGCGAGGATCATGCGCTGCAAAATTTCTAACCAATGTGTAATGGTACTTTCTCGTCTTCATCAAAGTGTAGAAAGCATCATATGTACGTTATTGACAAAATCCGTACACTAAACAAGAGATTTGAGAGTTGAAAATGTTGAGGCACCATTAGCTTTCTTTGCAGCAGCTTGCAACTTGCAGCTTGTATCCAATCTTCAAGCTGAGGAGGGGTGTTAGAGTTACTATTCCATTCAGTCATTTCTTTGTTACTGTACGTGGTAATCAGTTGTTGATTAAGCTGGTTATTTAGTTGTTAGCTATTTGTTAGTTTGTCAGCTGTATGCCACGTATAAGTCATCTGCAGCTCCTTAGCTAACTATAAGCATCTATACAAACTCATCTCTATCAGTAATGAAGCCCCATTTCTTCTTCGAATTTTTTGTTTTCTTTCATTTTCTCTCTATTTCCTTTAGTTCTTTCAGAAAACCACCATCAGCTTAATATATTTTCAAGGTTGATGCGAGTCATGAGTCTATGAGTCTACAACTGATGTTTAAGGTTCAAAAACATATCTCCATTTGTACAAGATGCATGAAATGAACACAATTCATAAATCAGATGAGATATTGTTTTTATGAGATCAAGGTCTCATAACCACGAACCAGATGTCCAACATAAAATACTTGGGCTAGGTTCTCAATATTGAGTTCTAATCCCTTACACCTCATAACGATCATGATACTGAAAAGAGCTAGCTAACTCTAATTTCCAGCTGATCTAACTCATAAATTAGAGCCATAAAGTTACAAATTGAGGTACCCGGCCGAATAATTTTAATCTACCTCCAACTTTATAATTTGGCAACAGGCTTATGATAGGATGTAGCAAAAGCAGTGAAAAATTGAAAACTGAGTTCCCAGTTTTCTAACTTGGGAATCTACTCGCTATCGAAGTTAGATTTCTCCATTCCACACTACAGATGCATCAACTATCACCTCCGCCAATAAGTAAGTCGCATTTCAACGATCAGCCATGAATGAAAAGTGCGAACAATGCAAACATTCATGCCACGATGACTAGGGTTTGAGATCGCAGATCTAGCACTCACTCATGAGTAAAATGTTCTTGTATCTAAAAGATACATATGAAAGTTCCTTTAAACATCTTTCCTTTGTGCAGTATTCCACCCACCTATTTGGGTATCTTTGATCATTTCCTGTGTTTAATAAAATTCTAAATGTAGCTAGAAGCTACATAGTAAGTGGTCAAACATATTATCTATACGTCTGTTGCCTCTGAAAATCACCTCGGCCTATACAACCGAGGGATCAAGGAACAAATGTCCTTCTCAATGAATAGAATGCTGAGCGTGCCAGCACACGGCCAGAAGGCCAAGTGTGCAACTGTAGGTGTAGTGGGTGTAAATCTGACTTATCAAGCAATTGTTAGCCGAGGAAGGAACTTATTCTCGACTGCAGTTCGATGCCTCTAGATTAAGGACTTGGTGGCTGAAGGTCGGGTGAGTTAGGTGCGGTTATGAGAATATGAGTACATATAAGATTAATAGCTACTATGCAACTACGAACAGTAAATAGCATGATCAAACAAGTAAAGCATAAAGACAATAAGGAGCAAATAAAAGATAAATAACAACAAAACTGAAATCTGGAATGGCTGAAAATTATCAACTATTGTTTGAAAGAAAACAAAGAGAACAATTCAAAATCGATACTAGGCTACAAGAAAGGTAAAGTAACTGAGATTGTAACTAGCAGAGCAAATAAACTAAGGAAACAGACGGAAATTCTACCTATGCAAAAGGTAAAACGAAATAAGAAAAGCTTGATGGATTGAGTTTCTGGAGTTGTGTCTGTTGTCTTCTGTCGATGCTTCTATTTATATCAGCTTCTTTGTGACTTGAACTGATCTCTTGACTCTTTGAAGTTGAGTGGAATTCGGCCTCCTCTTGGCTCAGTGACTCTATCTTGATTCGGCTTCAATACTTATCGTCGGCTGACTTGACGCTGGACTCTATCCGGATTGGCTTAGATGGACGTCATCAACAGCATGCAATTAATCTTGAAGTAGGCTATCGTGGATTGAACTCTCCTCATCGGCTGACAGGAACTTCAACTCGATTGAAATACTACTTGATCAAATTTCACCTTTATCACTTATCGGCCTCTCTGACAATCGGCCATTATCTTTCTAAGTTGAGTTCGGATTGGAAACCAATTAGAGTATTGGCCAATGGGCTTTTAGACAATAAACCAATGACTACGGGCCGGCCGATAACCAATGGCCTAACTTTCGAAACCCTCTATCGGCCTAGTTCTTATGTGACTTGTCTTGGACCAAAATGAATTGTCCAATTATTCATTGGCCAATATCTCTATCTATCGGCCCTCAATTACCTTTTGAGCGGCTCATTGTAACTAGAAATCAATCTAATTACGCACATTAGCTATGTCTGAGTGGACATGCAAATGTGGGTACAAACAACGTCTAGGATATATGATCCTATACTTGAACAAATAACTTACAGGCTGTACTCGCCATTTTGACTGCCTATATATCCCTTATGGAAACTTCTACTGCTAAGTTCTCACACCTCATATCTTATCTTTTTACCAATTTACCTTCTCGATTCCAATTGTAGAAACCATGCAGAATAGATTATAGGCCAGCCAACCTTCTGCCCAGCCACATAGGTCAACCCTCCAACGTCAAGACGTTCATGTCCCCATTCTTTCCCTTGTACGACCACACATTAGCCAAACACCACGCATTCATGGTTGTGGGCTTGTGGCCAGAAGGTGGCCAATACAGTGCAATGTGGCTAAACGGGGCACAACCTTGGAGGTCAGCCCTTCGACTCCTAGACATGCATAACTCCGTTCTTTCCCTCAGACCACCGCACATTCATGAGCGTGGGCTCGGGGTCAGAAAGAGACCAAAGCACTGCAGTCTATGTGACCAAACAAGACACAACGTTTGCACCTGCAGTGAGAATAGCTCTCATGAGCGTCAGCTCGTGGCCAAAAGGAGGGCAATAACACACTGCGGACAATGTAGCCAAATGGGACACAACTTTCGCACCTGCAGTCAGAACAGGTCTTGATTTTTTCATTTTATTCAAGTTCTGGTGTTTTTTTGTTCTTCAAAATTAGTTCCAGACCCTTGTTGAAGAGATAAAAGAGCAAGACAGGTTCATTTGAGCATGTTGTACATCAATCAACATGTTAAATAGAGTCATATCACTCACATGGCATAGATTCATAGCAGTTGATGAAATGAGATATGTTGCCCATGTTTGAAATGGATTGTTTGTCAATAATGTTAATACCTTGCTGCCAAATTGCAACATTTTTTTCTTCTGTAATTTACAATGTACTACGAGAAATACTACTCATACTCTCATAGCAGCTTCTATTGAAGTTTGAATTTTCTTCTACACTATCAAGCTTTCTTTTTTGGTTGAGAGTTGTAATATATGAGATTTGGCAAATGGTTTTTTTTTAATTAAGAGCACAGCTTTCATTAAACATGCTCAAGGGAGCCTTGTACAATCATGTTAGAGTACATCAGTGATGCATTCCGGTGGTTGATCAAACCATACACTAGCATGAGTAGCCTTAAAACCTACTGTTGCTAATCGATGTGCAACTCCATTAGAGGTTCTAGAAGTATGTCTAATTTGTACTCCTGCCAGTTGACTCCAGACTTGATGTATATCATCTATAATTCCTCCATTTGCTAGAAGACTATGATCCTGACACTGTATTTCAGAAAAGGCCTCAAGGCAATCATTGTATACCATTACATCATGTTCTTGGAGGGAGTGGAGCAAATCCAAGCCTTCTCTTAGTGCCAGCAACTCGCATTGCTTTGGGGAAGTAGTATGGGGTATAGGCCTCATGAAAGCAGCCTTGCAAAGTCCGTTGGCATCTTGCAGCACTCCACCAATGCCTCCTTGAGAATGATTTGGGAGAAAAGCTGCATCGACATTTAAGGTACGGCGCTTTTCTGCAGCGGGTGTCCACCTATTCTGTCTCGGTGCAGATGGTTTTTTATCAACACCATGTACTTTCTGAAAGTCTTCCGGCCAAGCAAAACTGCTTAGAATCAGGTCTGGAGTAGTTTGGATTTTGTTTTGCCACAAACAATTGTTCTGGTTTCTCCATAGCGCCCATATAATCATGAGGAGTTTCTCAAATACATCATACTTTAGTTGCATAGCTCTTTCCAACATCCATTCTTTAAAATCAAGAGAATCTAGAATATTGCCTTATAGGTTAAAAGGAGGAGCAAATAAAATGCTTTCTACAAGAGGGCACTTACAAAAAGTACAAGTGTGAGACTGACTCAACTTTAGAGTTACAAAGTAGGCAGTTTACCTCCCCGCCCTTGAGTAATAGCCACTTCTTGTTGGTAGCAAGTTATTGCATGCCCGCCATATGCAAATATGGACTTTGCCCGGAACCTTTGCCTTCCACAACTTTCTCCAAAGTTCCTTGAAAGGGTCACCATTTGCAGTGGAAGTTAAAACATTTGGAAGGACTTGTTATCTAGCTATCCAATATGCAGACTTGACGGAATAATAACCTCTTTTCTCCAGGCTCCAAATAAGTTTATCCGGGCAAGTTCTTCTACTTAAAGGTATACTCAAAATCCTGGCAGCAATATGTGATGGAAAGAGAGCATTTAATGAGGCTGGAATCCATTGCCTAGTATCCTCATTAATCAAGTCTTCTACAAACTGCATCTCGGTGTTTGGAGGCTTGTGAATCAAGAAAGGTGATGTCACTGGAAGCCACTTATCAGTCCATATATGCACCTGCTTTCCATCTCTAATTTTCCATTGCACTCCTGCTCTTAGAACTACCCTACCATTCAAGATGCTCCTCCAAGAGAAGGATGGAGAGTCTCCCACTTTCGCTTCCCAAAAGGAGCAATGTGGGAAATATCTTGCTCTGTATAACCGAGCAATCAACGACTGGGGTTTTGAGACTGTTGAGCAAAAATTGTAAATAAAATGTACTCAACACAATCTCACTCTATTTCATTAATGGAAATAGAGTTTTTATTATGTTAAGTTCATACCCATTCGAGATAAAAAGTATCCCTTAATTACAATCACATGTGTTAAGGGAAGACCCTTTGATTCCAAATACAAAGACAAAAATTCCACGGAGAGGAATGTGTTTGTTTGATTTTGTGGCTGCACCCAGAGTGTTTATTAGGCTGCCTACGTATCCCAGAAGGGATCAAGCCACTCGTAGTTCAGATTTTTGGGAAGGTTTGGATGCTTCGATGGGTAAATGACCCAGCTTATCTATCTATTAGACAAAATGAGCTCCAAAAAAAAAAAATATATATATATATATATATATGGTAGACGTCTTCTCTAACTTGGATGATTAGATAAGCTTCATATCCCTTTGAGAATATCTCTGGTGTGGCCATCAGCTTAGGATAGAGGTTGAATTGGAAATGGAGATTAATTCAGTCAGCCCATCTCGGAGACGAAGTCTCCATGTCCGGCCCTTATATATAAAGGGGGTCCCAGTCTTGATTGTGCACCTCACTCAACTGGGTAATGACTTCTTCTTCTTGAGCTTCTTTGGTTCGAAGAGAGATCTTTCTAACAATTAATTTGCTTGTTTTCATTTACCAGCACTCTATCCAAAGTTCAGGGCATTTCTGGAGTTTGCATAAGACCACTTACTTTGCTAGGATTGCATTTTGTGCTTCTCTTCCGAGCACTTGGTGAGTACTAGGATGGGCATTGTGACTTATTGTCCTGTAGCTACTACATGAATTTCGAGTGCTTAATTAACAATCTTGTTCTTTGTGTGCAGGAACAACAAACTGATCGTGGCTTCTCAAAAGGTGAGTCAGCGTTCAATCCTGCATTTCCATCGCTTCATGAAAAATGCAAAGCTTGGTTGCTTCTTATCATTCTTTATGTGCCACGAATGCCTCTTGATTTTTTGTCTTTAGCTCCCATTTGTGAACAAAGATGCAGCCCACCATAGTTGAATAATTGTGCTATTAATTATATGTGAGTTTTTGTCTTCATCTGTATTGTATATTGATCAGCTTTCCACACAAGATAAGATCACAAAGAGGTGAGCTTGCTGCTGCAACGCCACCGCTTTGATCTTTGTTTATTTTATATCAAGGCTCAAAGTTCAAATGCTTTCTCAACACCAGCGCTTGTCTTCTTCTTCTTTATTGCTTCAAACTTGTCTACCATGATAAATTATTGTATGCCTTAATATGCAGGTGACAACTCAAGCCACACATTAATCATCAAGGTAGATTAGTAGCCTTGCATTATGCTTTGAATATTGCTTTTGTTTTCTTTTGATTGAGAAGAGTCCACGTAATAGGCACTGGTGTTGAACTTGCATGTCATGAGAACTTGCAGCAACGAGCAACCTTTCTTGCTCAGCTTTTATATATCTATTTTTGTGGTTCTGCAAGGCACCTGGAGATAGCCATGTTCTTTGTCATCTAGTTTTCATTCAAAAAGAACAAAGTTGCAGCACACACATACTGACAACTATGGCTTCAAAGATTACTTTGTCATGAATGTCATCTTTTTCTTCCCTTTTTTAGACTGAGGAATTGAACATGATGAATCATTTTTGTAGCCATTCTTTATACTCTCCTTTTGATAGAGTCTTTATATATGTACATGTTGTAGGTGCAAGTGAAGGCAGGGACTTTGACAGCTAGTGCAGGCAGGAACTTTGACAGCAAAAGCCAAATCATCGCTAGGATTTGGTGGACAAGGTGAGTCCAAAGTTATCATAGAGAAGTGGGAAAGCTTCTACCTCACAGCTTGGTCTCAAGTCTCTGATTTATTTCCTCCTTGCTTGCAAGTTGCTAGAAGTACTTCCAAGAGAACATCAAGGGTGAGCGTTCCTCTCCAGACACGAATTTTGAAGATTTGTGTGGTTTGTCCTGCTTGGTCAATTCTTTGTTCGGCTTGTTTGCAAGGCCATATGTCTTTATCACAGTTAACAAAAGGCAGAAAGCAGGAGACTTTTGTAGGGACTGTTGTTGACTTTCAGAACAGATGACATGACACTCTACCGATTGGTCATATACTCGTTGATACACATGTATTGTATACGAGATTGTGTTTGAGCCCAAAATAAATATTTTTCCCGACATGGGGGACTCGACGAAATCTAGGCCAATATTCGGTGGCCCAAGCTATTTATTTCCGACAAGTTCGGAATATATTGTTTAGAGGCCAAATAAGGCCTACTTGGAGATCAAGCAATCGTGAGGCAAATCGTGATATTCATGGATTTACTAGTAATTATCAAGAGATGTGATGATTAATGGTGGTTTGCTTGGTTGTCAAGACTGTGCAAAACGGGAGCATAAAATATACAGGCTGTGTGTATGGCCGAGATTACGCGAGCGCGAGCAAGATGGGTTGATATATAATTGCCCATGCAATTAAGGTGGACATGGAATAAGGGAAGCCATGCAATTAATCATGCTTAATAGCAATCATCAATGCCCATGCAATTAAGGTGGACATGGAATAAGGGAAGCCATGCAATTAATCATGCTTAATAGCAATCATCAAGGAATATAGTTATATATATATATATTGCATGGATGGCTGGACGTACAACATAGAAGGACATAATTATATATCCTTATTAGTTGTAACCATATATATATATATATATATATATATATAAGAAGTGCGCGGAGGATCATATAGTATATATGGTGGGTATATACAATTAAACATGGCAGACAAGTTGTCCTCTTCTACTTCGAGGTAGTCCACGGCTCCACGCAATTAAGTCCAATAGTGGACCAATTAAGCAGAAAATCAAGGGCCTCCCACATACGTGGCAATCAGGGAATGAAGTTGGATGTACGTTAAATGGAAGGGACACCATCACCTCTTAATTGCAATAATATATATATATTCTTTCTGATTTGCATGCCGCCGCGAGCTACAAGAGTCCTCGCGAAGATATATATCAATATAGGATACGTACATATCCTACCACTGCATCCAAGAGGAAGATTACGTCTGAGACTCTAAGAGGCAATTAATCTCTGCCTATATTCTAGCGGTGACAGAGGCTAATAATATTAATTATCGCCTATGATAATATCAGAATTGTTAAGAGTTTTGATTTGATTCAAGGCCAATAACTGTGGCCTAAAAAATAGTATTTCATTCATATTTGGAAGGAGAATCTGCAGCAGCCTATATATAGGGGCTGAAGACGATACAGAAAAAGACCTCTCTCTCTAATCAATCAATCCCAGCGATTGCAAAGCCTCCCCGGAGCAAACCCTCAACCTTGTTGAAACCCGGTGACCGCCCGCCAGTCCTAGTCTCCTCGCGAGCCGACTGTCAGCCTCACCAGATCAACCCGGCGACCGTACTTCCAGTCCCAGTCTCCCCAGGAGCCGACTGCAAGCACAACCGCCACTGTTACTTCCAGCGAAGCAAGGGTAACGCCCTCGCAACCCAGCGAAGCTAAAGTCACGCTTTAGCAAACCCGTGCTTCTTTCAACTTCCCAGTGATTGCTCTGCTTAGTCTGCAACACTAAGTATCGATTCGGTGAACGCAAAGAGACCACAACCAAAGCCCTTATCCAGTAAGGCAGAAAGTCCTTTTCCGAAAGGCAAGAAAAGAACCCTGTGACGAGGTTGGTGCTCTCCTCGTCCACAGCGCTTGAAGAAGAAGTCAGGTCATGGGACTACCCCAACTACTGCACCCCGCGGTGCTGGCACGCCTGCGCAACCACTCGCCCAAAAGAGACTGTTTGCACACCAGCTGGTTTTGGAGCCAAACATTTTGGCACGCCCAGTGGGACAAAGCTAGAGTCTTTTGTATTCACCATCATTGGGATGCCAGAGGAAAATCTTTACCAAAGGAGATTCCTAAAGTGAAAAGATGGCCAATGTTGCCACCAATGACGACACTACGACAGAAGAGGCTTTTGTTTCGAAGCCTATCCCGGAAGGAGCGACCATTGAGGAAACACTCGCGATCCTCATGGAGAATGTCGAGAATCATCTCAAGAAGATGAAAACTGAGCTTGCCAGGGAAACCGCGAAGGCGAATCGACTCACACGCGAAATGGACGAGAATGCTCAGAAAGCTAAAGAGCTCGAGCAAAGGAAACAGCGCGATCGAGAAGCTGAACAACGCAATCGAGAGCTTACCCAGTGGAGGAAACAGGAAGACCAAGAGTGGGCAAGACAATATCAGCATATCCTGGATTGTATAGCGACCTCGCGCAAGGGAGATTCCAGCTTGACTACTCAAGTCGGTTCACAGCAAGGCGAATTGGAAAGCCAAAAATCTTCGCGCGAAGAGGTTGTTTCTGAGGTTGAATTGCCTACAGATGGCAATAAACCTAAATGCCTCATTGATGAGTCACGGCCTTACATAGAGGCTTTGCATGGAGAAGATGGTCAACAAGATTGTTCCTCTGACAATATAATTGTTTCAGAACAAATATATGATTTCTCCACTGATCAAGCCAAATACGTGGCTGTTAATCAGATGCATGGGGGGCATGATATTGTCCAGGTTCACCCCCTTAGTAATCAGAAGCAGCTGTATGATCAATTTAATTATGGTTATGCTGCTGGACGTCATCATGACCAGGGTAATCAAAGCCACAATCAACTTAATTATGAATTAAGTTGTTATATGGCTGCTGGACGTCCTCATCATGCAGAAGGTCAAGAGTGTGGTCCCCTTAATTATCAATTAAGGCATGGGCCACTTGATTATCAATTATGTTTTGGTCTTGAGAAGCCAATATGTGGCTTTGTTAATCAATTCAATTTGAAGATCTTCATATATGTTTCAAGGCCAGTCAGTGGCTTTGAAATTTGTAAAGAAGGATTCGGTGACCCCAAGTGCAGTCTTGACACAGAGCCAATCTATGATGAATATGATGATAATTATAATTTAATTATTGGTTCCAAAAATCATATGCAGCGGTTCAAATCCCGTGAACAAGTGGTCAAATACAGTAGCCAATCTGTGGCTTATTCTGAAGACACCATGTTCTATGACATGGTAGTTGGCGACAAAGCCGATCTTGGGACATCATCATCTCCAAAATTGCAATTGAGGATCTCGCTTCGTCAACCAACAAAGATACTTGGGGGGCAATACTCCTTCTACGAGCCAAATTTCGTCCAAGTTTTTAACGCGAAGTATCTTTGTTGCTTGCCTACAAGCTCTTACAAGAAGGATTTTCATGCTATAAATTTTAATACGTCGGAGGTTGGAGTGAAGCATAGATGGCCTCCCCCGTGGCCTTCTAGAGGTTAGCCAAACGCACTGATGCTAGCTTCTTTATTTGCTTTTAATTTTTAGTTTGCATCTTTCTTTAAAAAAAATAAAAAAATAAAAAAAATAGAAAAAGAGAGTTATGCGGCGCATAAGCAAGTGGCTGCCGCGAAGAGATGGCCGCGAGAGCGAGTGGCTGTGAGCAAGTGACCGCTAAGCAAGAGATGGTCGCGAGCGAAAGCAGATGACCGCGAAGACTGGCAGCAAGCGAGCGGCCGCGAAGAGATGGCCGCTAAGCGAGATGGTCGCGAGGACATCAGAGGCTGCGAAGCAAAATCTAGCAAGGAACACTTCGCAAGCACTGATCAAGTGAAGCGAGCGCTCGCAAGGAACATTGTCTCAAGAAGCAGAGCTCGCTGAATACAGGTGGCCTGTGCCTCGCCAGCGAGGTTCGATCCGGCGAAGCACTGCGCCAGAAATTTCCAACAAGCTATGCTCTAGCTGAGGTGAATTTGATCTATAGGGCCAGCGATTCGTCTTTAATGGACAGTATGCCAGTACAGTGGCAGAAGTCGAGACAGAGACAAGAGAAAGGGAGTTTCTCAATGCCATAGCAGCTTCAGAGAGAGAGTTATAATCCCGTCGGTGAGGAAAGTAGCAGATTGATATCCAGGGGACTCCATGTCCAGGCAAGATTAATCCACAGCTCCCACTGCGGCTGCGAGGAATCAAGCACAATCTCCAGGAAGTAACTTTTGTTTCATTGTTTGTACATTGTCTGGTGGTAAATTAATCTCCTGTGGGTTATTCAGTTGAGGTTTCGTCCAAAATCTGCGAATCTGAACTATGCATATATAGTGTTTGATGGAATGCCTGAGAGAGATTCAGCTTCATGGGCTTCTACGATTGCGGGGTATGCGATGCAGCGCCTAGCTGGAGGTGCATCAGAGTTGTTGGGTTGATAAAATTGTAGAACGCGGCACTCGTTTTCAATGCAGTTAAGCATGGTAGCAGCTAATTGTTTCTTCTCACCAAGGCAGAATTCTGAATTGCAACGAGGCGATGGAAAATATCTTTCCCAAGTATAGCAGCGATGGTATCATTGTGGTCGGGTTATAAACATCAAGTGTCTACAGAGAGCCTGTACAAGAGAAATATATGGTTCTCCTTTACGGGCATTCCTGAAAGTTTGGGGACTATGCAATGAAATGATCAAGATTGTATACTGGGGGGCAACACGAAATTCTGCAGTCTGCAATCTTCCGAAAGCAGGGGAGGGATTTCAAAGTTCTGTGCCATGATTTTAGTCAAGACTTGTTTGAAGCGTTTAGTGTCACTGGGGCCAAGACCTGTGGCCTTAAATTTTTCCATGTTTTACTTCTTAAGTGGCAGAACTTGGTTTATGCCAGAAAGTGTGGGACTAAGGCTTACCAAAAGTTTTAAGTTCTGCAAGGGACAATGCCAGAGATGATTGTATTGCCTTGCTGTTACTATAAAGTTCGAAAGCATTTTTCCATTAAAATGTCGGTATTGAAAACTCCTGCCAACATGGAAGTCTCACATGAAGTCTGCCTTTTTTGGCCAGCAAACCAGTTCCCAGGTTTTTTGTATCTGTTGCTCCATATTATATATGTTCTTTGTTATGGCTTGTCTAAATATAGTTGGGTATTATGCATACTTGGTATGTTACTGGGAGGAAATAACAAAGCCTGTGAAGAAGACATTGCCAGATGATCACGTTGGGAATTAGACCAGTCTTCACGTTTTCCATGCACTTTAATGCTGATGTGAGGCGAGTACATCGCAGCTTGTGGCCTGAGCATAAAATCATGTTGCTAGAAGAAAGTGTTTTCTCACTTTCTTTGGAAGGAGGCCTAAGTGATATAGCCCAGTATATTCAAATCCAAGCTTGGGGTTTTTAAATATATTTGGTGATTCACAGTTGTCCAAGAAGTCTAGTTTTTGCCTTGGAAATATTATACATAAACTAATAAGTGGCCTAGTTTGAGGCTGCTGCACGTCATGAGCCAGTTTAGCTAGACATGATGCTAGCTCCATTTGATCGCTGCATGTTCTGTGCATGGCTATTCATGGTTGATGAGTCTTCAATGCAAGACCACGTCACAACAGCTAGCATGGTTCTGTGCATGTCTTGGTTTGATTAACAAAGGACAGAGTTGGAGGTGCAATTTCCTATTGCCAAGTATTACCACAAATTGCGGTGAGCATTACATGGCTAAAATGCATGGGGGGCATCGTGTCGCTATCAAGACAGTATGCAACAATTCTCACGGCAGTGGCGAAATCAGAAGTCGTTTTTTTTAAGCAACTTAGAGCCAGCGAAGGGGCTTTGATTAATATTCGCCTGCAGTCCAGCAAAGTTGAATATTGAACGGTTCGTGAAGGAAATTTCTACTTTTTTGCCTTACATCTCACTTTGTGGTCGTTGACTCTAGTTGCAGCGAGGAGAACCGGGCCAATTCCCGGTGAAGGTTTGCTATCGAGGACTGAGCTCGCGAACCAAAACTACCATGGAAAGTTCTTGTGGCCTAAGTTTATTTGGAGATTACTTTATTAACTAAGCCAGCATGTGGTTGAAGTTGATAATTAATTATGTTACATGGTCTCCATCCTATCTTGAAGATTGCATTTGAAGCGGTGAGGAGATGGTGCATTCTGACAGTGTATATGTTAATCGTATAGCCAACATGGTGGCTTATATTAATAGTGTATGATGTTGCTACAGAGGATATGTGGGTTCATTGTTCACATATATAATTAAGAAGGAGCATGTGGCCGTGTAGTAAGAGTGGCCATGCATGCATTGTGATTCGTAATTGAAGCCATATGTGTCCCTCTACCTTGGCATAATTATCAACACCTACCGGCCTAAAAGCATCAAGGAGCAGGATGCTGACACCCACTCTTCATTGAAAGTTTGGTCATTGCGAAGAGTGCAGAAAGGACAATTAATTATAGTAGGAAGTTCGCGAGCGTTCATAGCCGAAGCTCATTCTCATCACCGCGAAGGGTCGCGAGTAGTTTGAAGACTTCACGAGGCAGAGAGTAAATGCAACAAGTAAAAATACTTCGCGAAGAACTTGCATCAAGTTTTTCATCCAAGTTGATGATACTTTCTGAAGCAATTCGAGAATTTATGGCGAGTACTTCATCTTTGCTTTTCATTTAAGCCAACTACAGTGGCTGTAGAACAACTTTATTGCAAGACTAGTGCTGATTCAAGACCTCTTCAGTCAAGACGGGGAACTTTGACTTCGAGGTCTGGGGGGCAATGTTTGAGCCCAAAATAAATATTTTTCCCGACATGGGGGACTCGACGAAATCTAGGCCAATATTCGGTGGCCCAAGCTATTTATTTCCGACAAGTTCGGAATATATTGTTTAGAGGCCAAATAAGGCCTACTTGGAGATCAAGCAATCGTGAGGCAAATCGTGATATTCATGGATTTACTAGTAATTATCAAGAGATGTGATGATTAATGGTGGTTTGCTTGGTTGTCAAGACTGTGCAAAACGGGAGCATAAAATATACAGGCTATGTGTATGGCCGAGATTACGCGAGCGCGAGCAAGATGGGTTGATATATAATTGCCCATGCAATTAAGGTGGACATGGAATAAGGGAAGCCATGCAATTAATCATGCTTAATAGCAATCATCAAGGAATATAGTTATATATATATATATATATATATATAACTATATATATATATATATAACTATATATATATTGCATGGATGGCTGGACGTACAACATAGAAGGACATAATTATATATCCTTATTAGTTGTAACCATATATATATATATATATATATATATATAAGAAGTGCGCGGAGGATCATATAGTATATATGATGGGTATATACAATTAAACATGGCAGACAAGTTGTCCTCTTCTACTTCGAGGTAGTCCACGGCTCCACGCAATTAAGTCCGATAGTGGACCAATTAAGCAGAAAATCAAGGGCCTCCCACATACGTGGCAATCAGGGAATGAAGTTGGATGTACGTCAAATGGAAGGGACACCATCACCTCTTAATTGCAATAATATATATATATATATATATATATATTCTTTCTGATTTGCATGCCGCCGCGAGCTACAAGAGTCCTCGCGAAAATATATATCAATATAGGATACGTACATATCCTACCACTGCATCCAAGAGGAAGATTACGTCTGAGACTCTAAGAGGCAATTAATCTCTGTCTATATTCTAGCGGTGACAGAGGCTAATAATATTAATTATCGCCTATGATAATATCAGAATTGTTAAGAGTTTTGATTTGATTCAAGGCCAATAACTGTGGCCTAAAAAATAGTATTTCATTCATATTTGGAAGGAGAATCTGCAGCAGCCTATATATAGGGGCTGAAGACGATACAGAAAAAGACCTCTCTCTCTAATCAATCAATCCCAGCGATTGCAAAGCCTCCCCGGAGCAAACCCTCAACCTTGTTGAAACCCGGTGACCGCCCGCCAGTCCTAGTCTCCTCGCGAGCCGACTGTCAGCCTCACCAGATCAACCCGGTGACCGTACTTCCAGTCCCAGTCTCCCCAGGAGCCGACTGCAAGCACAACCGCCACTGTTACTTCCAGCGAAGCAAGGGTAACGCCCTCGCAACCCAGCGAAGCTAAAGTCACGCTTTAGCAAACCCGTGCTTCTTTCAACTTCCCAGTGATTGCTCTGCTTAGTCTGCAACACTAAGTATCGATTCGGTGAACGCAAAGAGACCACAACCAAAGCCCTTATCCAGTAAGGCAGAAAGTCCTTTTCCGAAAGGCAAGAAAAGAACCTTGTGACGAGGTTGGTGCTCTCCTCGTCCACAGCGCTTGAAGAAGAAGTCAGGTCACGGGACTACCCCAACGACTGCACCCCGCTGTGCTGGCACGCCTGCGCAACCACTCGCCCAAAAGAGACTGTTTGCACACCAGCTGGTTTTGGAGCCAAACAGATTGCAACCGCTCGGGGATCTCCATAGCTCCATGGTGACACAAGTAAAAGAGACACTGCAAAAAAAAAACAAGAAGTAGCACTGGTAGGTCAGAAGGTCAGAGAGGCCTCCACCTTTTAGCGTCTACTTGTTGGCTCCTCCTTCGAACAAAGTTGCTGAATTCTTCTTCTCTGCTTTGCAGCAGGGCTTCACCTTTTTCTTGATGTGTTTTCTGTGTCCTTCACTCTAGCACTATGCTTGCTTTTATAGAGTGTACCCAAGGATAAGATTGAGTCTTGAATTTGAATTTCAAATTACTTTATCTCATGGCAGGTCATGTATGGCAAATAAATTCTGTTGCATTCAGTTTGAAACGAACCCCACAAAATCTGTATAACATGATTTGAATTTGGACATGAATGCCTCCAACTTTGACAAACCTCTTGCTTTGACCACTATTTGAATTTGATAGCTATCTTGATATTGAAAGATATTCAAACTAGAAGAGATGTCGTAGCTTGTGACTGTTGCATTTTTGTCATTATTATTATCTTTTTTATATTTCAACAGAGACAAGTCCCCTGCCCTGTTTTGCAAGCATGGCAAGGTTATATGCATAGATGTTTTTAAAACCCATACCTCCTTACTTTGTCAGACACATTCTTTCCCAATTGCGCCAATGAATTTTCGTCTTGTCATCTGTATCATACCAGAAGAAAGACACACAAAGTTGATGGACATCATCACATAAACTTTTTGGCAAGAGATAGCAATTCATACATTGGCATTGTCTGTGCCACAGCCTTGATTAAGATCTCATTTCTTGCACAACTTAGAATCTTGGACTTCTAGTTAATTAATTTCTTTGTTGCTTTCTCTTTGATATACTCAAATATTGCGGTTTTGGATTTTCCAACCCGAAGCAGTAGTCCCAGATACCTGTCATGTTCTTCCACTCGCTGCACTTCAAGAATAGAAGCTAAAAGATGTTGTTGTTCCAATGGGACAGTCTTACTAAAAACTATGCTACTCTTTTGGTAATTAACTTTCCAACCAGAAGCTTTCTCATACACATTCAGAATGGCACGAAAGTTGTAACATTCATCTGAGTTGGCTATACCAAATAACAGGCTATCATCTGCAAAAAATAAGTGATGTAGAGTGAGGGCCTGAGGACACATAGTAAGACCCGCTATTACATTATTTTTCACGGCACTAGTAATTAGTGCGGAAAGCCCCTCAACACACAAGATGAATAGATACGTTGACAATGGGTCACGTTGCCTTATTCCCCTAGTAGGCATAATTCTGGAGGTGGGCAATCCTTGGAAGAGAATAGCATAGCTTACACTTGTGACACATTTCATGATCACTTCAATCCATTGTCTGCAAAAACCCAATTTTGTTAATATGGCCCTAATGAAAGACCACTCAAGGAGATCATAAGCTTTACTGATATCTAGCTTAAGAGAAAAGAAACCTGTCTCCTGACGTGCAGCTTTTGTAGCAACTAACGTGTTATCAGAAATTAATCTTCCCGGCAAGTATGCACTCTGTAAGGGGGAGATGATGTCCGATAAGCATTGTTTTAACCGATTTGCAACAACTTTTGAACTGATTCTGCAAATCACATTGCAGAGGGCAATAGGCTTGAAGTGAGATGCTTCCTTTGGGTCTTTTATTTTCTGTATAAGACACAAGTAAGTGAAGTTGGATTGCTCCTAGAACTCACCCTTATCCAAGGAATTTCTCACTGCATTACAGACATCAAAACCAACCACAATCCAGTACTTTTGGTAAAAAAAAAAAATGCAAACATACCATCAAGCCGGGGCTTTTGGATGGATGCATTTGGAAGAGTGCTCTTTTGATCTCATCCTCGAAGTATGGTTGCATAAGAAAGTCATTCATTTCAACCGTAACCTTTGGGGATCGATGTTGCTGCTGCCACAGTTTGTATAGCTTCAGTATCACAGCCCTTAGAAGTGAAGACACTCTTAAAATAGGTTTGCAGCAAGCCTTGAACTTCAGCCGATTTAGTAGCCTATTGCCCTTGTGAATCAATCAAACCTTTTATCAAGTTTTTGCTTCTTCGGTTACTAGCCCGACAATGAAAATATGCTAAATTCTGATCCCCATCCTTTAGCCAAGTAGCTTTAGCTCTTTGTCACCAGTATTTTTCCTATTGAGTTAAGAGTTGACTATGCTTGATATGTAGCTGTCTCTGCTCTTCATACTGCTCTAGTGAAAAGGGAGCTCTCATAATGTCATTAAGCTTTTCTTGGATGACACGTAATTCAGTTCTCTACTTGTCAAACTCTTGAACATGCCACTGCATGAGTTCATGACTAGTAGCCCTTATTTTCTGATCCAACTGCTGCAAGGCATTACCGGTCAGTGGTTGGTACCATCTCCTATGTATGATGCTTCTGCATTTAGGGTCTTCATGCCATATTTCCTCAAAACGGAACAATCGTTAGGATTTTCGTTGCTTGTGTTTCTCCGCATTTACTTCAATAAGTAACGAGCAGTGGTCTAATTCTGAGGGATCAAGAGTTATGACTCTACTATATGGGAACCAATAACGCCATTGAGAGTTCTGAAAACCTCGATCCAAACATTCCTTGGTGAACTTATTACACCAATTGAATCTGCTACCCACATAGCCTAAGTCAATGAGGCCACAACTTGCCATTGTTTATCTGTAAGCTGTCATTGGTGCTTGGGCTCTAGGAGATCCTCCAGACTTGTCAGCTTGCTACAAGATTTCATTGAAATCACCTGCCATTAACCAGGGTAGGTTGCAATCTTCCCTGGCTAGGGTTTGTATTAGAGACCACGTCTGAGTCCTATCTCTTCTTTTTACAATCCCGTAAATTCCTGTATACCTCCATTTTCTTGGTTCATCGTTCTTTCCTATAACCACGTCAATATGGTGCGCGGACTTAGATCGCAATTCAGCATGCGTGTCATCATTCCAGAGTGGAGCCAAAGCCTGGGATTCAAATTGGTGTGGGAAGCAGATGTTATCCTTGGAACCCAAACCCCTGGTTAGACGATCAGTCCTTTTTTGTAAGGCTTTCTAACAAGAAGATCAGGGAAGGTTTGCGGCCTGTACCAAGTTGATTAAGTCACTTTGAGTTTCCGTGTTTACTATTCCTCTATAGTTCCATACTATAATCTTTCCTTGCAACATAACTGCCAGTTAGCGGCTCTGATGCCAGAGCTTTTATGGCGACACAAGGTGGGCAGTGCCTTAGGGTTTTCGAACGATTTGGCAAATGGTTTATGTGATATGGATAGGCTAAAAAGGAATGTGAATTTTAGAATGTTTGGCATTGTGCGTTTGTCAAAAATTGAATCCCTTTTTGTCTGAAAATATAGTTTATATTGGTCCAAATTTGGCTCGTTTTGGTAAGTGTTTTAGTGCATCCTCAAATATTAGATTGTGCATGCATGGAAATTGATGTTTTTTAAATGATACCGAATGGTTTGTCAGCTGAATGGGCATGTAGATGTTCAAAAATCAGAAAATTTATATTGCTATTGTTGCCACATATTGAATATGGTTGATCCTGGTCTAGATGAAGCTAGAATCATCAAACAATGCAAATAAGGCTTTTGGAAACCCATAATTGCATATGGCTTATTGGGTCTAAAACTATGCATTATGGTTTTGGTAAGAGAAAGAAATGGAACAGTGTTGTATCAATCCAAGTTTTTTTGTTACTTTGTATCAATTCTTTCAGCTTAGTACAATTTAGAAGTTTTTTATTATTATTTTTATGGTCTAATTTTATTTTACCTCCTTGACCTTTACACCTTAAATCAATTTTGCCTCTACACTTCTAATTTCAACACATGTACCCTTATGCTCTCCAATTTAATCAATTTTGTCCAATTATTAATTTTTTCATCAATTATTTTGGGAATTGAAAATGTGGCTCTATTGGAATTCCTTGTAGGATGACGATTAACTAACGTGGAATTTAAAATTATAGCGTAAATGACATGAATCTCAAATAAACACAATAATTGGCAAAAAAGCTAAGGATTAGACTAGATTGATTGTTGGCAAGTACAGGGGCACTAGTGATGAAATTAAAAGTGTAAGGGCACTTATGATTTAGGATATAAAGGTCAGGGATGTAAATTGAAAATTGCCCTATTTTTATTCCATCCTAGAAATCACAGTATAGTGTTCATAGGCTAGCGCGCACCAATGTAATGGTGGGTCGCTGCCAGACGAAGAAAGCCTCACAAACCCTAAACCATGGTAGAGGCCCGAGCGGCGTGTAGTTGATCAGATAAAGGTAAAGGCTAAATATTGTTTAGTCCTTGAACTTTTACCTAAAAAACACTTCAGTCCTTCGCCTTCTAATTTCACACGTTTAGTCCTTGTACTCTTCAATTTTTGACCAAGATGTCCATTTCGTTACTCTACGTTCAAAATCTATGTTAAATGCCTGACCTGTCAATACCTTCTCCACTGAAATGTCTATTATACCCTCAAAACATTTTTATTTTTATTTTTTAATATATATATATATATATATTTATATATTCTCTGTTTATCTTTTCTTCCTCCTCCTCTCTCTCCTCCTTCACCGACTCAATATCGTGCCCTCTTCTTCCTCCTCTCTCTTCTTGTTGTCCTCTACGCCCAGATCAAAGGCCTCGCTCCGCCTCATACCCCTCTCTCCCAATCCCAAGCTTCTCTCTACCACACCATCCAAGCCATCCCCAAAGAGTTCAGCAGAAGCCCAGAGTCGAATCCCCACCACCGTCTTCATTCAGCCTTTCATGACGATGACGGTGACAAGTATAGCGGCCGCCGTGGGAGGTGGTGGAGGAGAGAATTGGGTGCATGTGCTAGCGCAGCATATCGTGAAGAGCCTGGGTTGTTGAATTTGACAAGTAAGCTATTGGATCTTCTCCATCTTTGATAACCAGCTGTCGAATTTGATGAGTATGATAAGTAACGAATCGAAAGTGGAAGACGACCAATTCGAGGCAGCAGAGAAGGTGATTTTCTGGTGGGGGGCGAATCACAAAGTGATGAGGAGCGCGGTGCCTTGGGAGGATTCGCCGAACAAGTCGGCGGAGTATTTGTTTGTCGTAGATGAGATCTTCAGACCACCATGGTCGTGGTACTAATTTTTCTATTCTGATCTGATTTTAAAATTGGGTTTGTGAAATTGTGATTGTGTAGATTCATAGATGAGAAGAGTGGGGAGATACTGAATCTAGTGTTTGTTTGGGCCGGTGAGGGCTCCGAGTTGAAGGGGGATGTTCTGATTACTTTCCAAGGTGAAGATGTTTACCTAGGTCGAATCATCTTCTCTTCGGCCTCGATTTCAGGTTTGATTGGAGCTCCAAACAGCTGCTCCACCGTGTGGTCCAGCTCTATTTCACCTCCTTACTGCCCATGGTGGCTCAGAGTTTAGGGCGGCGAGGTTTCAGATGAGAGAGATTTGAGGGGTTAAGACTTGAGAGAGGTCCAACTAATCGAGTAAGTGAAAAAAAAAAAAACAATAAAGAAAAAAGAATAAATGTAAAAAGAAAAAAGTGAGGGTAAAATAGACATTTTGATGGAGAGTAACAGAGATTTTGAACGGAGGGTAACGGAATGGACTTATTAGTCCAAAATTGAATACTACAAGAACTAAACGTGTGAAATTAGAAGGCGAATGACTAAAGTGTTTTTTAGGTAAAAGTTCAAGGACTAAACAGTATTTAGCCCTAAAGGTAAATATAGCAGAGAGTTTAGACACATAATAAGAATAAGATTTTTATTTATTTATTTATTATTATTATTTTAAAAAAAACAACTTTTTTTGGATGCAACGATATAGCCAATAAATAACTATTGTGGAGCTCAGTACCATTTGCTCTAGTGACATAAGTCTCCCCTTTATAAGTGGGAGGTCGTGAGTTCGACTCATGATAGATTAGTTGTTGTATTTGATAAAAAAAAAAAGATTAATTTCAGTTTACCCCCCTGAGGTTTGGGGGTGTCATCATTTCATCCTCTCTACTTTCAATTTTCAATTTTGAATTTTTACCCCCCAAACTTTTCAATTTCAATCAGCCGTGTCCAATTTCTCATATTCCGTCCAAATTTAACGTTAAGTCAGACCCTTGAGGGCTAAAATGGTCATTTCAACATAAAAAATAAATAAAAAATTCTTCTGTTTTTTCGTTTTTATTTTTTATTTTTTATTTTTATTTATTTTGTCTTCAACCTATACACCACAAGTTATAATAGGTTGATAAAAACAAAAAAATACTCTAGATAGTTGAAAGACGCTCCTTGGTCTACCATATTTGTGATATATCTCCAATAAAGTGAAGAATTTTAAGATATATCCCCAATAAAGTGAAGAAATATTTGTGTAAAATCATTTTTGGTTTAAGATATTTGTGATATATCTCCAATAAAGTGAAGAATTTTAAGATATATCCCCAATAAAGTGAAGAAATATCTGTACAAAATGATTTTACACTTTATCTGTAAATATCTGTATATCCCCAATAAAGTGAAGAAATATCTGTGTAAAATCATTTTTTACAGATATTTATTTATAGATAAAGTGTAAAATTATTTTTTACAGATATTTCTTCACTTTATTGGGGATATATCCTAAGATTCTTCACTTTATAGGAGATATATCACAAATATCGTAGCGAGCGGCTTTCAACTACCTGGAGTATTTTTTTTGTTTTTATAAACCTATTATAACTTGTGGTGTATAGGTTGAAGAAGAAAAAAATGAAGAAACAGAAAAAAAAAAAAAAAAAAAAAAAAAAAAAAAAAAAAAAACAGAAATTTTTTTTTTTTTTTTTTTTTTTATGTTGAAATAACCATTTTGGCCCTCAAGAGTTAGACTTAATGTCCAATTTGGTCACGGAATAAGAGAAATTGGTCACGGCTGATTGAAATTGGAAAGTTTTGGGGGTAAAAATTCAAAATTGAAAGTATAGGGGGTGAAATGATGACACCCCCAAATCTCAGGGGGCTAAACTGAAATTAATAAAATAAAATAAAAAAACAACTATTATGGAAGAATATATATTGTTTAACTAAATGGTTTTTTAATGAGAATATCAAGAATAGGCCTCATTTGATATTTTTAGTTCCGTTTGACAAAATATGGCGAGCATGTCAACAGTTGGTGACAACTTGAAAGAAAAAACCTTCCTAAAAATAGTGGGAAAATGAGCTAAGGTTACACATAAAATAGAATTGACAAAAATGTGGACCAATAATTTGATGTTATTGATGTGTCCTGTCCAATGCATTATGATCATTTGAAATATTTTACGTGGCGGACACAATCAACATTTAACAAGTGTCTTAAAGTGATAACTGGATAAATACAAGTGGGTATACATACATGAATAGGCTAAGGTTACACAGAAGATGGAATTGACAAGAACGGAGACATAATTTGGTTTGTTGGCGTGTCATGTCTAACGAATCAATATAATTCACCTTTTAAAATTTTTAATATTGTGGCAAACACAATCAACATTTAACAAGTATCTAAAAGTGACTAATGGATAAATAAGGTATAGATATGTGAATAGGCTATGGTTATACACAAGGTGAAATTGGCAAAAATGTGGACCAATAAACTGGTTTCATTGGTGTATCATGTCCAACCTATTGATGTAATTAATGTACCATTTGAAATTTTTAACGTTTTAGACACAATCAACATTTGACAAGTGTCTAAAAGTGACAGATAGATAAATATGAGTGGATATTGATACGTGTGTTAATAATCTGTAGACACCAATGTCCAAAAAAAGTCCATCATAATTCTATATAATAAGCTTCTCTTACGTCTCATCTGCATTCATAATTTTCATAGATCGAGTTCGTCTGCATAACAATATTTGTTATTGCAATTGATCCTGAGCTATTTTGTTTTACATCCAAAGTATATGTCCCTCTTTGAATCACTTAGTTTTACGAAACATTTGTTTCAA
This sequence comes from Rosa chinensis, assembly GCF_002994745.2. Taxonomy (NCBI): domain Eukaryota; kingdom Viridiplantae; phylum Streptophyta; class Magnoliopsida; order Rosales; family Rosaceae; genus Rosa; species Rosa chinensis. Next base: position 46,373,662 of record NC_037088.1, on the reverse strand, counting down.
AGCATTCTTATGAGGATTGATTTAGTTAGTGAGATCAATCGAATCAACGATTTACCAGACGTAAAGGTCCCTAGATACTGAGAGTCCATAGAGGCAACCTTCCCCCAGCCACACAGGTTAACCCTAGCTCTAACATCCTAACGTGCTTGTCCCCATTCTTTCCCTTGGATGACCACCTATGACCCAAAACACTACTCATTTATAGGCGCAGATTTGTGGCCAGAAGGTGGCCATACACTGGGGTCAATGTGGCCAAACGGGGCACAATAGAAGTACATGTAGGTCACCACTTCTTTCCCTCAGACCACCACACATTCATGAGCGTGGGCTCATGGTCAGGCACTGCGGTTGATGTGGTCAAACAGGACACAAATGTCACACCTGTAGTGCGAAGAGCTCTCATGTGCCCCGGCTCGTGGTCAGAAGGAGGCCAATACACAGCGGACAATGTGGCCAAACAAGACACAACCGTCGCACCTGCAGTCAGAACTGGTCTTGAGTTTTAGAACGGTTTTTCGGATATGGATAGGCTGAAAAAGAATGTAAATTTTTAGAATGTTTGGCAGTGTGTTCGTCACAAATTGAATACATTACCTTTTCGGTGAAAATACAGTTTATCTTTGTCCATATTTGGCTCGTATTGATAAATGTATTATTAGATTGTGCATGCATGGAAATTGATGTTTTATAAATGATACCAAATGGTTTCTCAGCTGAATGGGAATATGGATGTTCATATAATATTTGGCAACTTCATCAAAGAATGGAAATAAGCCAATTTTGAAACCCATATATAATTGCATAATGGCTACTTGGGTTTGAAACTATACAATATGGTTATGGTAAGAGGAAGAAATGGAAGAATATGTTGTATCAATATCAGTTACTTTGTTTGTACCAAAAAAAAAAAATCAGTTACTTTGTAGTGATATCTATTTCTTTTAGCTTAGTACAGAACACATTTAAGTAGTATATATATTTTTTTACACCATTCTAGAATTCCCAACATAGTGTTCAAATTTTAATTTTCATTAACATGTAATGGTGCAGCTTAATTGAAAATTTTGGTACACAGTTTTGTCATGAGTTAGGAAGGATCAGTTTGATTGACAGAACACATGCAAATCAAAACTCATAGGTACATACAAAAAGTCTAAAACCATAATTGGATCAAGTGAAAGAAGAATTTGATAATCTATTTCTTTATGCCTAAACCAAATTTTCACCAACGATCTCTATGCTTCTCGGAAATTCTACCATAATATCGGTTTTGGATATATAATTGTTAATGACATGGGTGAGGAAAACGTTTTTTTTTTTTTTTACATTGATTACATCAGTGTTATCTTCAATATATATTCCTAATGGGAGCTTCTATTTATACCTCTAAATTTGGCATTTGGACCTCCCCACTTAATAGACCTCCAACTTATTTTTACAAATAACCAATTTGCTATCTACACCTCTCTAATTTTCCTATAATGCCCATCGTCCAATAAAATCAAGAAAAGCCTTTTTCTTTTTTAGATTCTATTTATACTTTCAAAAATCAATAGTTAAACCTCCTTCAGTTTTTGCAGATTTAGAATTGCAACAAATTTTTTTTTTTTGAAGTTTATTCTTTATGTATGAGTAATAGAGGAATGGGCGCTAGCAACTGAAGGAATACCAATTTTTTTATGATCTTCAAGAGGAGCATCATGTTAAGTTAGTGATCATTCCGTTAATTTGATATGGGTGATGAGGTATTTCATAATATGTTGCTTCCAGATTTTGTATATGAGACCTATATGTGGAGTTATGTTTTGCGTCTTATGGCATGGAATGAATCTGTAGCTATTTTTTGCCTAGATCATGGTATAACTTCTCATGAATCTGGAGATTATGGATGATGGATGACTTTGGTGGAATTACGGGTTCTTGGATAAAGGAATTTTTTTTTTTTTTTGGAAGTTCATCCTTCATTTTACGTGGGAAGCAGTCAAATTCTGAAAATTTTGACTACGACGTTAAATAACGTTTGGCGATATATATTTTAGGGTTTACATTGGAGAACAAAGTTTTCCCCAAGTCGAAGACGAAGACTATTATCGTTCGTAGAGATAAGAAGAGATTTTTTTTTCTTTATTAATGTCTTTATTGGTAATTTGACATGAGTTGACAAAGTCAACTATTACTTCGAAAAAGAGAGAGGTCCAAATACCAATTTTGGAGGTATGAATAGAAGCTCTCATTCCTAATTCATATAGATAAACAAAAATGATTCACATTCAAAGAAGAAGAAAAATGACAACCTTTAAATAGTTATTTTCACTCTTATCTATACATCTCATGGGTGGAAAGCTTGGTAATTTTTTTTTATAATTGTAGGAATTCGCAAAAAAAGAAAAAGAAAAAGATTCCGTTTCGCAAAGCGCGGGAGTCGTTTTGGCGATAATAATTTACAAGAGATGAAACGATGTCGTTTGCCTCACTTTCCCAAATGGGAATAAGAGAAACACAGCAAAGCTAGGGATTTAAGCTCTGGCAATACGAAGAAGATGAAGAAATCCAAAGTCAGAAAGCTGAAGGCTTTCAGGTAAAACCTCTTCAATAATTTTGGTAGGCCAATAAGTTTTCCAGAAAGATTTGATTTTGTTAAACATTCTCTTTGCCATGGTTTAATTTGATGAGACTAACTTGTTAGATTCTTCAGAAATTTTATGCAGAAGAATATTATTTTGTGTGTATATATTGAAATTGATGATCTTTTAGTGTTGTTCAATTCATTTTTATTTATTGGGGTTTGTGGGTTTTGGCAATTTATGCCAATACAGTCACTATGAAATGATTTTTCCTTTGTTTTTGTTGCTTTTATATGATATTGGGTGTTAATTATTATCAGTTAGACCTTCAAAGAGGCTAAATGGTTATGAATCTCAATCAGTAGATTGCTAGCCATATGGGGAGTTTCGGATTTAAGTGTTTTTGTGTATCGGTGTGTGTATAAGAAAATGAAATGTGTATTGACATTGATGGATTGATTGCATTTTACTGTTTGTCGGTACTGATTAAGCTCTAGTAATTTTGTTATAAGCACAAAGTGTCTCTCAAGTGTTCTTCATGTGGTTAGTAACAAATGTGCATTTTCCGCTGTTTGCTTAGTTGGCATTGCACCACATACTTATTGAGACTATAAGTTGTTAAAATGGGATAGTTTCAAAGTCATAACTGGACATATTTATGGTTTACCTTTGCGAGATAGGAAAATATAAGCTTCAGATGTGCCTGAGCTAATTTGGTTTTAGGACAGACTCTGTTTACTATAGATGATACTTGTCTTGTTCATGATTATAAAAGGGACATTGGTTATCTAATCAAGATGATCTGTTAAGTGCTAAGGTGATGTGTTTTTGGTAGTGTTTTGCTCTTATCTGGAATTCATCCCGCCTTTTGGTCCGTTTCTTTCTAATGGTAAAATGCTTCTCTGTTTAGTTTGTCAGTTCCGTCCGTTCTATTTTTTTTTTCCTAAAAAGAATCATTTTCTTAAATGGCAGTTTCTTTTCGGCCACTCTGGTCAATAACGCTGAGAGGATGGGAACATGTGGGCTTTGGAGGCATCTTTTCTGTGTCAGGAATCCTCCCATTAATGCCTTGTTCTTATCTAACTTTTGGGGTTATAAGAACAACTCAAACGGAGAGGGAGTACAAGTGAGATATTTCTGAGAGCGCTGTTGAAGGAAAGCTTCATTTTGCACTATGGTGGATAAGAACGTACCACTCTCAATTCCTGAAGGCCAAGAGATTAAGATTGAAGTCCAATGGACTCAATCTGAAACCTCGGTAAATAAACACTAGAATCCCTGACCTTTTTCTATGTCTAGTATGTTGTAATCATTTCATTGGGTTTGAGTGGTAAAGATTTTTCATTTTAGTAAATCAGTGTTTCCTTCGCCAGCATGAGTTCCACTACTGCTATAATGGGTTTCCATTTTGGTGGTAGACTGACTTGACTGATTTAATTCTCACTTTGCACTTTATACCATATAAATTTGTGGTAATTGATTAATGAATCTATTTCAGTTCTCTTGTTATGATGTTATTGTTATTTAGTATTGGAAAAGTGATACTTCAGCACCATCAAAATTTTCACTATTGGCTTTATAAATTCAGAAGTGGATATTGTTTTTGGTGTTTGATTGACTTGGCATATTTGATTTGAAATACATCACATAAGATTTTATACTTGAAAATATGTAGTGTATTTGCTTCCTGAATCTCCGACTGTACATTAACTAAGGCTTTCGGGAGTGAAAAGGAATGTTAATAGTAGAGCTTTTAGGCTTACACTTATCTTCCTTTGCACTAAGTTTTCCATAGCATGTTCACTATATTTCAGTTGTGGTTTTCATAGATTTTTCTTTCAAGTCAACAAAATGATGAGATAAACTTTTACAACTTATTATTCCCCTGATAATGATGTTTTCATTTTTGGCTGTTGTAGGGCTACTGCTTTCCACCAAGTGGTTTCTGTTCCATAACATATGCAGATGTCTTGCGTTATGTTAACGATGACAAGGAAGCCAAGATTTCCAACTATTCAGCTGTGAGTTTGATCTTCTTCTTTCCTTTAATTCTGTAATTTATTTAGGCTAATTTGTTGTCATTGGCTAATATCTATGTTTTGAACTTGGGATGTATAACCTATTATGTGTCTAATAGATCATGAGTCCTGACTCCAAAATGTGCACCTAACATATGTTACCCTGGAGGCTTGATTTAAGAATTATTATTCCCAAAGAGAAGGGTTTTATTTTATTTATTGTATTTTTTCTATTTACTAAGAAATGAGTTTCAAACAGTGTGTTTTTGTATTGCGGATTGTGTTTCTCATGGTTAAATCCTTCATATTACCGTTCTTAAAATATCTGGAGAAGAGACTTGATGGCTTGGTCTTCTTTTGTTACTCAAGGGAACCTTTTCCAATCAATATATATTTACCTGCATTATTACATTAATTTACTCGATATATATGTATATTTGGATTTTAGATATAGATTTCGTATAACCTTGCTTTATCAATTTTGAACCATTATCCCTTTTCCTTCCATTGACTTGGACGCATGTGCTGTGCTTTTCAGTTGCCTCTCAAGTGCGTACTTAAACAAGTAAATATGGATGAATCACTTCCTATCAAATCATATAAACATAAAATATATAAGTAAGCTTCACAGCTACACTGCTCCAGAATCAGATCAATGAACCATTAGGGCTGTCACTTGGATTATGTCATCTCTTTCATGAATCAATGTTCTTGTATCTAGAAGTTGCATGATATGAAAATTCCCCTCACATCTTTGCTTTACAGAGTGATAACCCTTTCTTGTATCTTTTGGTTATAATTGGGAAGAAAACGATTGTCTCTGCTCAATAAAATATTACTTGTAGTTCGAACTTGCATAATATAAAAGTGTACTTCAAGCCTATTCTAGGAATATAGGTACATCCAGGATAAGTATGATCCAATACTTGAACAGATTACTTGCAGGCTCACCATTTGTCTACCTACATATCACCTCTATTAAAATCTTCCTGCTAATATGTTTCCCAATGTGAAAATTGCGGTAGAGTTGAAGACTAGCTTGTTTCTCGGATCAATTCTGCCGATGGGTATGTATATCCATTTACTCAGGAGGGTCATGGGCCCCCAACAATAGAATTTATGTTTGAAGGGGAACAAAAGGAATAAGAACCTTAAAATCTCAAGGCCCTTCCTCCTCCTCCTTTTTTTCCTTTCTTCCCTTTGTCTCAGTTTCAGGCAAAACCTAAAGCTAAGAAGCTTCGTTTGAGTGCTGTATGTAAGTGTTACAGCTGAATGAGTACTTCTGTTAGATTAGATTTATAGATGTTGCTGATGCACTTAGCAGATGAATCTGTGTTTTGTGAATCTGGAGTTTCTTTGTCCTTAACGAGATACAATATATAGATTTCAGTTCTTGTTTTACTATTTGTTTCTATTTGAAGTTTGAACTTTGACACAGAAAATTAACTTTTTTTCTTTTTTCTTTTTCTTCGTTTTTCAACTATCATCTTACTGTTCAGTTGCTGACTGGAGGTGTAAACAACCTGAGCAATCAATACTGCACTATTTGCAAAGAACCTGGGCATGATACTAATGTTTGTCCCCAACCCTTCATGCTAGATTGGGTACTGTCATTTACTGTCACTCCAGTTTTCAAAACTTTATACTCTCTGCTAGTTTTTAGTGTGTTGCCTGATCTTGTCACTTCCTTCTTGGAACTTTCAGCATGGGTTCGTGATCAATGGCATCCCAATTGTTCAGCGGCCGCCTTGGATCCCACCAATTGGTCTTCCACACATGCCAACTGTTCACCAGCACTGGGCAACTGTTAGACGCCGTCGCCGGGCAACCATTAGACGCGGACACATGCAAACTTTTGGACGCCCGTACATGCGAGTTTGTGCCCCTTCACTCCAGCGACCATTCATAGTCCGAGCACCTTCAACTGGCAGAGGCAGGACTGTGGCCAATAGGAGGCAACCAGAGTGCAGTCGTTGTGGCAGGGCTGGGCACAATATTCGCACCTGCGGTGAATCTGCCTGAAGCTCTTGGTTATAATAAACTTGTTTTGGAACTTATGTTTCCATGTTTATGTTCCTGCTGTCTGTTTTCCTTAGCTTCAAACTTCTAAACCTTTGGAACCTTTGAGTTTTCAATTCGAGTATGAATCGTTTGTTATTGGATGTTCTGGTTATTTTCTTATCTTAATTAAAATTTTCAGTTGCAGAGACCAGAAAGTTTACAATTTTATTAATTCTATGCAAGTTCTAGTTCATCATATTCCAAAGTTCTAACCGCTTTGCTTCCCAGAACGTAGCTTTGTTTCAGCATTGAAAATCTGCTATTGATACCACCTCTATTATGAAGAATTCCCTACAGCAGCATCTTCCTCACCTCTAACATGTTTCCATTCTTGATTAGAGCGTGGCCGAGAGTTGCAGAATTTTGGTTTCGATTCATATGCAGATTCAGGATACGAAATGCTTTCTCAGATAGGATGAAATGAATGGGAATGTGGATTCTTAGAATATCTGGCATTCTATTGCTCTCACACATTGAATACATTGTATCATTGTCCAGATAAAGCTGAGAATCATCAAATGGTGCAAAGACCAAGTTTGGAAATTATGGAAATTTGAAACCTTTACATAGCTAATGAGTACTTGTACCAACGAATACATTGTAAATATTATTTCCGGATTAATTTCGGCAAAAAGGAAAAGAAGAAAAAATTAAAATGACCCTTTGATAGACGAATTTTCATTGCCAAAATCCTTTAAGATAAACAACTAAATTTAAAAAAAAATTAAAAAAAAATAAAAAAAAAGAGAAAAAGGCTTCAGAGCGTTTTGCCAAGGTCAGGTCGTCGGTAAAAAGTAAAAACCTATGTCACGGAAAAACGTACGACGTCGTATTTGGCACTGACCTTTGTTAACTTGAGCAACTGGGGTCAGTTTGTTCAGAGAACTCAACTGGCAACATGAAGAAGAAGATGAAGATGTCCGAAGGCAAAAAGCTCAAGACTTTAAGGTACCCTCTATTAATATCAACCTTTTTTCAAATTGGGTACTTCAATTAATCCCTATATTCTTGTTGAGTCCAGATATGCTTGATTTCTTAGACCTTCAATGCCTTGTGCTTTATTGAGAAGAATGCTAGTTTGGGCTTATATGGAAAGATTGATGTTCTTGAACTGATTTTTCAATTTGATGTCCTTGAAATCCATTTCCAAATCAGAATCAAGTTTCCAAACGAATCATTAGTGTTGTTGATCAATTCATTGTTACTTACTAGGACAAGGAATGTTAGTTTGTGAGTTGAGGCAATTTTTATCAGCCGATCAATTGTGAAATGATTATATCTGTTTCGGGTTCCTTTTGTATGATGGCAGTTATTAATAAGTAGTTTACTAGCTATTCTTGAAAGCAGAGAAACGGCGAAGTTTGAACTGGAAATGTGTTTTGACATTGATGGATTGATTGGATTTATTGTTTTCAGGAATGATTAAACTACGCGTATCTAATAATTTTGTACTGGGGATGGAGTGTTTCTTTGTTATTTCTTTGTGTGGTTAATAGCCATTTAACTTTACAAATGTGCCTTGTTTTAGGTGTTTTGCTTGTTTGGTATTGCAGTACTTATTTCTTGAGACTCTAAAATCGAAAAGTTGAAAAGGGTCTTAAATGTGATAGTTTTAAAGTCATAACTGGACATGTTTATGGTTTACCTTGGGGAATAGGAAAATATAATTTACAAATTTCGGATGTCCCTGAGCCAAATTTCACTTGAGGGACACATTCTGTCTTCTCTAGATGATACATATCTCATGCTTATGGTGTGGATGTTGAGTATCTGATCAAGATGATATCTGAAATGCTAAGATGATTTGTTTCTGGTAATGCTATTTATCTTATCTGGAATGCATCCCACATTTTGAGCCATTTTATTGTTGTATATTTGTTAGGTTGTCATTTCCATTTCTGTTTACTCTTTGAAGAGAATAAGTTATCTTAATTTTCAGCGGCAATGCAGCCCCTCGTCTAAATACAGAGAGGATGGAAACACGTGGACGTGGAGGCATCTTTCCTCTTTTAAGAATCGACCCTTTAATGCCTCATTTCATAGGAAGTTTAGGGTTAAAAATCAATCGCAGAGGAAGTAGAAGGGAGAGATTTCTAAGAGCGCAGTCAAAGAAAAGAATCATTCTCGAATATGGAGGATAAGAACTCGTCAGGCCCAATTCCTGATGGCTGGGAGGTTAAGACTGAATGCCAGAAGGATGGATCTGAAATCCCGGTAATTAAACTTTGAGTTCTTCTGTATCTACTAATCATCTGATTCACTTCTAGTCGTGGAGAGTTTACTTCATAATAAATTAGTCTTTTCTTCACCTGCATGAGTGTCATTACTGCTGTAACAGGTTTCACTTTTGGTGGTCGATTAGCTATCTAATTTGATTCTCATTTTGTCGATTATATTATATGAAGTCATAGAAATTGAATAGCAAAATCTCATTTATTTCTCTAATTATTATCTTGTTGTGAACTTTGGCTAGCAACTCAGCATTGGAAAGTTGATTGCATGAGCTTCATAGATATGGAATTGGATTTTGGTTTTATTTTATATTTTCCTTTGGTTTTGAATTGAATTAGCTGATTTGACATTTTGAATTGTATTCTTGAAACATGCCTATTGGATTTGCTTCTTGACTATCCAGAGGTACAGTATTTGGTTGTTTTCTCGTAATCCTTTCCTTCTTAGATTGAAAAGGAATGAATCAGTATAGCTTTAAGGATATCTGCCTTTAATTCGCCTTTCAAAGGGCCTGTTAGACCTTTCAATAACGAAATTTGCTATATTCCTAAATTTGGTGGGCTTAATTGGAGTCTTTTAAGTATTGTATCATTTTCTCGCATGAGGCTTGGATTCTGAATCAGCCCTTTTATGACAATACATGACGGAAAATTTGCCTTCTGATTCTGTCATAAATATCAGAAGGAGATCTTTTATTCATGTCCTAGGAACTTGTTATCAGGGATTATCCATAAGAAAATGCATAAATGTTTTGAAATTTCCTTCTATGTCTTCTTTTGCATGTGCTTGCGAATTCATAAGCATATATGTTATGCATGCCCAATTCTTGACTTTGATAGTAAAATGAATTAATTGGTTTCAAGATCTTGACCACTTTATCTATTCAAAATTTAATATGTAATAGTTAGCGTAATTGGAATGAAGTACTAGTTTGTTGAAAACAACAAACGTTTATAGCCATAGTTTCGCACCCCTTCCCTTCAGTAGTTTACTTTCATTTCAGAACTTAATGTTTCAATGTTTGGTTGTTGTAGTTCTACTGGTGTCCCAGAAGTGGTCAGCATTTCTACACATATAAAGATATGATGCGATATGTAGAATATGCTCAGAAAAACCAGCTTTCGATCTACTCACCAGTAAGTTTTATCTTCTTTTTGCTTTTCCTTCTGTAATATTTTTAGCCTTGTTCATTTTCATTGGCTAATATTTAGACCAGGGATGTGAAAGCTAAACAACGTCCCTAATATCCTTTTAGTTATGCCCTCAGAAGTTGCTCCTAATAATCTTGTACTGGAGGCCTCATTTAAATAATCTTAATGAGAAGGGGGCCCATATGATAATAGATGGTTTGAAATATTGTGTTTTAGTTAGTCTTCAAATTTCAGGACAGGTAAGTTGGGGTTTTCTTGTGAAACTACAAACTTTTGTCTTGTGTATTTTGTTTCTTCATGATCAAAAGTCTGGTACATTGTAATTCTTGCAACCTTGAGAGCCTTCATTGTACTTAACGTATCTGGAAAATAAGCTTCCTTCATATTACCAGTTCTAATGTATTTTGGAGGAGAGACTTGCTGGCGTTCTTTTGTTAAAACTCTTACTGTAGTAAACCTCTCCTCAAATTAAATAATATGATCCTTTTTTTTTGGATAACTAAATAATATGATCCCTTTTGTAGTTTTATTTGTGGAAGGTCCTTGTGCATGCATTAGCTGACATTGATTTACACATGTATGTAGGATTTTCAGACCATGAAAATTAGAAAGAAAGCTAATTGGTCCCACAAGGGGAACAGAACTATAATTGCTCCTCGGAGAAGTCACTTTCTGGGGGAGAGTTCAAAGACACTGCCTTCTTATCGGGGTAAATTTCTGAACTATTTTTTGAGACCTTATTCTCTGTTTCTGTTGTAGAAAAATAATAGATCATCTCTAACATTATTGTTGGATTGACCTGCAAGGACCCTCTAGTTTGTTCTACAGCTTTCACATTGTCTTGCAATCAACCTCGAAGATTTTCTAGTTAAAGACCATGTGATACATGATACAAATAAAAATAAATTGGCTTTACTTTTAGATAACTTGTACCGTATTGGTGCCTTTCGATTGCTACAGAAGAAAAATAATTGCTTTTTGAAAAACCATAGTTCTTGGACAGTTGATTACTTGGTAGTGAATTTGTATTGCTTATAAGTTATAACTTATTAATTGCAGTAACTTTTCTAGAGGAAAGCTCCGACTTAGAGGAAAGGACTACCCTGTCTAACCCTGAGGTCAGTACTGAATCTACTAATACAGGGAAGGATATGGAAGCTAGTCAGGCTGGGATTGACAAGGAACCAGAAATTTTGAGCAGTGACCTTGAAGCATTGTTAATTGGGATTGAGAAATTAAGCCTTTGCTAATTGAAATTTAGATGAGTTTAACATTTTCTCCAATAATGATTAAACAATTTAAACCATACTGCCATTTGGTATGTTTCCTTTCACTTTTTAAGATATATGCTTTTTTCCAGTATTTCTTAATTCCGGAGGTTTATTTGAATGTGTTTTTTATGCCTGAATGGGACAATGGAGGTGTGATTGAAACTTGGAAGAAAACTGATATTTCATTTTCAATATTGGATATTTGGATGTACTTGGATGCAAATTTAATCAAATGAATTAGATTTACAACATGCATAACTGGTTCGACTGAATAATCACCATGACATAAACGATAAAAGCATATGACTATCGTATTATGGATGATATTGTGCAGTAGACATGGAAGATCTGTATGTAAATTAAGCAAACCAACATGTATATAGTCATAATTGTTTTGGAGTACATTGTATACAACAAGGTGGTAGAGCAAATACAAAACAAAATACATCAGTACAATAGACTCATTATTTCAGTCCATGAAACAAGTTGAGGAGCACATATATAGGATCGAACACAACACACACCAAAAGGAACCTCCAATCCAGTATTACTGTATTCTCAAACATTGCATGATCACAAGTTTATAACTGGGTAGAATCCATCCATCCTATCTCTCCTCGTCGAAAGAGGAGTGTTTCCATCCACCGGGTCTCTCCTCCCATAAGGTGGTTCATTCCTTCCACCATGTCTCTCCTCCCCGAAAGGTGGCCTCTCCTCCCCGTAAGGTGGTCTCTCTTCCCCATAAGGTGGTTCATTCCTTCCATCATGTCTCTCCTCCCCGAAAGGTGGCCTCTCCTCCCCGTAAGGTGGTCTCTCCTCCCCGTAAGGTGGCCTCTCCCCCCCAAAAGGTGGCCTCTCCTCCCCATAAGGTGGCCTCTCCTGCCTGTAAGGCGGCCTCTCCTCTCCGAAAGGTGGGCCCTCCTGCCTGTAAGGCGGTCTCTCCTCCCCAAAAGGCGGTCTCTCCGCCCCATAAGGCGGTCTCTCCTCACCGTAAGGTGGTCTCTCCTCCCCATAAGGTGGTTCATTCCTTCCACCTAGTCCCACCTCCCCAGAAGGTTGTTCTTTCCATCCACCCGGTATGTCCTCCCCATGAGATGATTGTTTCCATCCACCAGAGCCCTCCTCACCATGTTCTCCAGATTCAAAATCGCTTCTCTACAACATTGAATACAATCCAGTCAAAATGCATTAACAATGTACATGGAAAAATGCTTAGCACAACCACCATAAAATTAAATACATTACTACAACTATCCAATGTGGCAAGGGATGATCCTAGTGCCTTTTTATATCAAACATACAGGTTCTGAAACAATTCAAAGCAAATGAGCAGAAAATGAAGAGAAGGAGCATTTGAACTTTTGATTACCCCGGGCTCAAAACCAGACTCAGGAGTGAAAGTGAGTCCAAGTTTAACCCCACCATGAAATTCCTTCTCCTTATTGACAATGTTGTATGTAGTTGGGTTAACAGTTCCTTTGACAAAAGCTGGCAGCAAAGGAATGCTGTATATGAGGCCATATATAAACAAGTTAGACATCTAACTGCACTTCATATATATATAGACTTTGCAGCAGGGACGGAACAGAACAGAACCAGTTAATTAGTACTCACGTTGCTTCTCCAACAAAATCATCGGCACTGAAGTTATCTTTGTCCATTATTGTCAGATGGAGTTCCTTGACTTCATCGTCCGAGATTGTGAACAGAAAGGATTCATTCCATTCTGGGTTAGATCCTTTCCCTGCATGCAATACCACAATTCTATTGGAGTGCTGCACACACAAATTCAAGCCAAAGTCGACTCAAGTTCAAATGTATGACTAAAAGTGTACCTGTGAGCACAGTGCTTTTCTTCTCTTGGGTCTTCACAGTTAAAACAGCATAGGGGGATATTTTAGCTGCTCATAAAGCAATCAAACCCAAGTTATACATACATAGTTAGCATACTTAATCTACTGCAAACAAATATAGAAAAGGAAGAACAACATATTGATACTAAATAGATCTAAATTATATCTTTGACTTCAAAAGACTTAAAGAAATCTTGGAGCTAGCTAGAATACAAATTAACGGAATGGAAAATTGAAAATCAACTAGTTACTCATTACTTGGAGATACCCATCAGAAAGAATAAAATAAACTATGATGATGTCACTAGATCAGTTAAAATATGATTAAACCCAAATCTTTACATTATATAATGAAGAAATCAATGAGATAGAGTGATAGACATAAAGATCATATTGGTGGGGAAAACCACCAGTCAAAAGTAGATCTTTCTGCATTTCCTAAACTGGTATGGATCTATGAAAAGGGATCAAAAGCATTGATCAATCTTAATCTTTGGGCTACTTGAAGATTCAACTTTGTTCACTCACAAAGCATACTTATATACATGAATTATTGGTACATACACCTGAGAAAAATATGGTCATAATTACGCTTTCCATGTTGAAAAAAGCTAGGAAACAGTTCAGATCCACTTCTGGGTGAAGCAGAAAAAGAAAGTTCAGAAACCCAGAAATCATTTTTCATGTGTTATGTGTTTCCACAGTTATTATAGAGCAATTATCAGTAAAACATAAAAGTGATAGATCAAAGATACAAGAACAACACACAGATGGAGATAGTTACCGAGAAAATCATTGTTGTCGAGGCCTCTGGCATCAACAAGAACAACTTCAAGTGTTCCTCGAGGCATGCTTGGATGAGATCAAAATGAAACTCACAGAAACTGTATGAGAGAATGATCATTTGCCTGCTGGCTATTTAAAGACAATTTTTTTACCAGCTTATAGTTACTAGTTTCCAGTACTTACAGTTTACCATGCATGTCTGAATAGTGAAAATTCTTTAACGGGGTTGATCATTGATGGGCTCCATAATAGGACATGTTGTTTTCAACTTTAAAAGCCTTGCGCTCCATAGCCATTTCCATATTGAAATGGAAGGGATATTCTGTAATCCGTGTGTATCACATTCAATCCTTCATACGTGGGAAAAAATCTTATCTAGAAAGTGAAAATATCACATCAGAGACGAACGTGGCGAGAGCACCAATATTTTGTGGCACTAGTGATGCGTCCACTTTGTTGGAAATAGGCTCCATGTTCAAATCAGATTTTGACATCTTCTGCAAATGAATTAATAATGAAATACCAGGCTAAGAAGAATGTGTCAACCGATAATATAATCTCATGGAGCCTTGTAATTTTTTTTGAAGAAGAGCACTTATCTAGTTATCTTTAGACCCACAGTAAGAGCTTTAGCATTAATAAATACCTTGTGTTTTTAGATGTTTACGTGTATAAAAGCATTGTAAGAGTATTTGGTCAGGTGTTGTGGTAGTATATGATCCTCACTCCCTTGTCTCAATGCACTGGTTTGCTTGCAAAGTTGCAAGGTACAGAACATTCTTGGCACCGTAACTCCAAATGCAGCTGCCATGACTGTGGCTTCTGGAAAGGAGGCAAACTCGTACTGTCGAAGCCAAGAAAAGTTGTGCAGGGCAGATCAGAGCAAAGCAATGATCGATATGAAAGAGTAGCATTCTATTCTACTACAGATATTTTGATGAGATAGGCTTGTAAGCTTGTTCTCTATCTGCCCAGATGCTACAACACATATATATGAGGTATGAGAATCCGAACCACCAGCTTGCTGTAAGCTGCTTTGAAAAGTCTCAAACTTATAAATTGAAGTTGTTTCATTTTTGTTACCAAACATGAAAAACCAATGTGATTGAATTAGTTGTCAGTCTTAGATCACCATAAAATTATTATGCTATGGATATACCGGTAGAGAGCATTGACAAGTAGATGATGAATGATCTGTTCGTAAGTAATTTGAAACAACTAACTTCATTGTTTTAAGTAGAGACTGGGTACAATAAGGAGGTAAAGCATGTATGAAACAATTTAATCAGTAAAGTAGATTAATTATTTCAAGTTTATCAAACAACTTGAGGCAAATGTACAGGACAACACCAGGCAGCTAAATGAACATCACTTAAGGTCATCCTGAATTCAATGATTGTTATCCACCCTTACTCCTCGCCATAAGCAGATTGTTTCCATCCACCATAGCTCTCCTCTGTTTCAGCGCCCTCTCCAGAACGATACTCACTTCTCTGCAGTAAATAATACAAAAGGCATTAACAATGAAAGCTTGATTTTAATTGGGATGTTTAACACAACTACCATTAAAATCGAATATTTGATATGAAAGATGTGGAAAAATCAAAAACTCATGATAAGTCATGATACCTCTTCAGGCTCAGCCTCAGGAGTGAATTTGAGTCCAACTTTAATTCCTCCACGATATTCCTTCTCCTGATTAACAACATTGTATGCAGTTGGCAAAAGGCTTCCTTCTTCAAAAACTGGCTCTAGAGAAATGCTGTATGAACCAATATATAAACAAGTTACACAGCTTAACTACTTTCACCAGAAACAGAACGAAACAAGGTGCAAATCAGTACTTGCAATTAAGCAGAAATGACCAAAAGAGGGGGAATACTCACATTGCTTCTCCAACATAATCATCTGCGCTGAAGTTGTCCTTCTCCATTATTTTCAAGTGAAGGTCAGCAGAATCGTCCGAGATAGTGAATAGAAAAGTCTCATTCCATTCTGGGTTAGATCCTTGAGCTGCAAATATGTACAACTTTACTTTAATTACACCAATATAATTCATAGTTCACCCAAAGGTTAAACAAATTAGATATCTAGAAGCGTACCTGAAACCACAGTGCTTTTCTTCTCTTGGGTATTTACAGTCAAAAGGACATAGGGGTCCATGTCAGCTGTTCACAAAACACTGAACTCATGAAATGCACACATAATGGACATATTGGTCAGAAATATAATGCAGACACGTTCATAAAGAGGGCATCCAATTCATATCTATTCTCTCTACGATCTATAAATAGTCATGTCCCAAAAGAAGAACTAGCTCTACATACGTTAGTGAATCAGCTTAGCTACTTATGACCAGAATAATGTTGTCACTAAATCATGTCCTTTGTTATAGATGCCAATAGTGGATCAATTCCAATATGAATAAAGTTTAAACCCAAATACTCACATATCCAAAAGGAAGAAACAAACGAACTAGACAAAAAGATATTTTCTGCATTCTAAAGTAATCTATGGATCTGCCAAAAAGGATCAAGAACTTTCAGTAATTATTCATTTTGGTGGTACTGCATCAAAGATTCAACCTTTCACATTCACAAAACACACACACGAAAGTCAAAAGAGCCAGCAAAGCCTTTAGAGTTTAGATCCAATTTTGGGTGAAGCAGAAAGCAACCCAGAAATCATTTCTCCTGTGCTATATGTTTCCACAATAAACACCAAACAATGATAGCAGAAGTCCAAGTTATAGATCGGAGATTCATAATCTACACACACCCAGAAACAAACAGAGACAGAAAGAGGAGGGAGAGAGATAGTTACCCATAAAGTCATTGTTGTCGAGGCCTTTGGCATCAACAAGAAGAACTTCAAGTGTCCCAATAGGCATGATTGGATCGGATGTAAGATGAAATCCACAGAGAAGGGAGAAGATGCAGGAGGAGTAGTCTACACGTAGTGCTTCAGTTCTCAAAGCTGGAACGACTTTGGAAGAATGACCCGAGTATCTGATATCATTTTGCCTGCTGGGCTACTATTTAAAAGCATTTCTTAGTTTCTTACACAGTTACCGGTTACCTATTTGAATAGTGAAAACTCTTGGCCGTCGTTTTCACATGGAAATTGAATATTCTGCAAGTCTTTTTCTTGCATGTACAGACACACATCTTGTACGCGGCAAGCGCGCCAATATTTGGTGGCATTTGTCACCATTTTGTGGAAAAACCGAAAAAGGTTCCATCTTCCATGTTCATAGTTTGAAACTATGTCTAACTTAATGAACAAGGTTTTAGTAGTGTGATTTGTTAATTATCTAACCTTTTTTTCAGTGTGAACTGCCATTTTACATAATTGATTTAAATATACAAAACTTCCCTTTGAATTGTTGACAACAACTTACTATGATATTAAGAAAATTAAAAAATGTTACAAAATGTATAGAATGAGTTTTAAATGTGTGTGAATAACGACACTATTATAGTGTGTGTGTGTTTGTAGAAATGCAATTCATGGTAATAAACTAATAAAGTACTCAAGCTAAGAAGAATATGCAACTATGATATGGAATTGTAAGTGTCCCATAACATTGTGAACTCAATAAGAATTCGACTCTCATCTTTTTCTTAATAAAAAAAAAAGATTAAAAATTTAAAAAAAAAAAAGAAAAAAAAAAAGCCTCATCACTGCATTGATATTGTTCAAACTTAATCACTTATTATATATTAGATGTTGACTCGATAGACCTCAATGAAATTGGTAGTAAACCATCAGTTCTAATTTTTTTTTCCTATCACTTTCTTGATATGGATTTTTACTCTCCAATAGTCTTTATATTTTCCCTTTTGGAAGTTTATTATGTATTTCTTCTACCTTATTTGCTAAGCAAACTTCACCTGGGATTAGATTTTAGTCGTTGTGAGCTTTTGTTTTGAAATCCAAGTATAATGTGGGTCCAAACAATTTTCGTGATTTCATCTGTACCATTGGAGTAGTCTATACTTGTTGTGATGATCATAAAGGAAATTGATTAGAAAGTAAAGCAAATATAAAGCAATCACCATTAAGAAAATTGACCGACAACCAGTCCATACACAAATTGAGAGATGCATCTGTTTGTATGTAAAAGTAAACCATAAAGGATAGGGACCTCAAAGATGATCACTAATCCTCCTTATTCTTGCACTGATCAGGCTAGCTAGTAACTGAACTTCATACATTACCCTGTAAAAAACCAAGGTCATGATCCTCAATCTCGGTACGATGATTCTTTGTATCCACCATAGCTTTCCTCCTCCTTCTCATACCTAGATGACTCTCTCCGTCCACCACTCCTTCCCCTGGAATCACCATAGCCTCCCCCGCAGTCATCATCATCATACCTCTCCCTAGAGTCACCATGGCCGCCCCTCCTAGAGTCATCATGACCATACCTCTCCCTAGAGTCACCATGGTTCCTCCTTGAGTCATCACCGTAGCTCCCCTGATAGTCATCACCATACCTCTCCTCCCTGGAATCGCCATGTCTCCTCCTAGAGCCACCATGACTCCCCCCATATTCATCACAGTCGACTGCACGATGGCTAGTTCTCTGCACAATGAATTGAACAGGAGTATAAAGGCATTAACAACCGAAGTGTAAAATTGGTTTAACTGTGATCTTGTTCAACACAACAAGGATATGAGAAGGTACTAACAATGAGCTGATAAACTTATATGGAGCCCTATGGTGAAGGCAAGAGGTAACTAAGATATCTAGAACGACCTAAAAGGGGACCTCCAACACAAAATTTGATATAGCATCTCTGATAGTAAAGAGTTACACTTGGGTTTTCATTTTACTTCTTGGCACCCCAAATACCTGTTCACCATATATTGCATTGATACTATTACTTTGGACAGACCTAAATGTCAAACTGTAATATTCTGACAGAACCACTTCAGTGATGTGAACTTTGGCCTATCAGTCTTCTTTATGGGGAAGGACTTCTAGTATGGTGAGGGGCTTTGACCTTTTCTTATGCAAATTAAAAACAATATTAAAGCGGTCAATAGTGTTGGTCTCACGGTCTCACCAATGCCCTTTTCGGCATATTCCATTGGTCAAATTTAGCTAAAATGAGCATTACATTATTGAGATTATAAAATTTGAAGAGAAAAAGAAATAAAAAATTGAAAGACCATCACTGAATGACCAACAATTCACGACTCTAGAGTTTTAATACTCATAAACACTAGAACATGCACCTTAGATAATGGAAAAAAAGTGCATTGTATTTTGATAATAGTAATTAAGATTATTATTACCTCAGGGGAGAAAACGAGTCCAACTGTAATCTCTCCATGATATTCCTTTTCCGCATTGACAACATTGTATTTAGATGGTGCTATGTTTCCTTTCATGAACACTGATTCTAAAGGAATGCTGCATCATGTAAATATAGATTTCATATGTTACACTCAATCTCATAGGGATCGAGCAGTTTAGAGTCATATCCAGAAATTTCCTGACCAGGTTAGCTATGTTTTTTAGTGATCTTACACATGTTACATACAGGAACAAAGAAAGAGAGGTACTCACGTTGCTTCTCCAACAAAATCATCTGCGCTGAAGGTATCTTTGTCCATTATTTTTAAGTTGAGTTCGGTAACATCATCCGATGAGACCGTGAATTGAAAAGTTTCATTCCATTCTGGTTCAGATCCTTGCCCTGCAAGTATGTAATTTTACATCGGTCAGTTAGATAATTTATTGAAAACAGCGATCTCACCCAAAAGTTAAGACAAATAATGCTGAGAGAAACAATATGGAAGATGGCTAGAAGGGTACCTTCTACCACAGTGCTTTTCTTCTCTTGAGTCCGTAAGGTTAAAATGACATAGGGATCCATTTTACCTGTTCATAAAGCATCCAAATCATAACATGGATAATTAGCCGTCATATTGGTCAGAAATCAAATTTTGATTGCAAACAAATTAAAAAAGAATCATCTACATCTAGTTTTGTCCTCAACTTCGATAGACCATGCTTCACGGGATGAGGTTGAATGTTTTCTTGGCAACAAATCCAAAACATGTTATGTTGCAAGACTGAATTTGGGTCATATTCAAGTAACAAACACTCAAATCGATCACTTAGATTCTATACACATGTGATATTACATTATTACCCGGCAATGGAGCATTTTTGTCCTGTTTTTTTTTTTTTTATATTTTTAATATTGCTCTGGAAGAGTGGCACCAAGACTGACTATTTATCAAACATACTACTGAAATATGAATCTGCTAGCTAAAACATAGATCCCTCTTCAAAATATTTAGATCCAGCTACCCACGTATCAAAATCAATAACGAAGAAATTAGAAATTCAGCTTCACACAATTATGTGCACACAAAGACATGTATATTAGTATATACAAACACAATCACAAGAGAAAATTGGCATGAATCACGTAAATAATGTCAAAGAATAGTTTAGATTTCAGATCCCCAAACATTGGCAAAGCAGAAAGCAATAATACATTATGCACCCTAATGATCATTTCTCATGTAGATGTACGTGTGCACACAATTTACAGAGCATTGTTATTATATATAGACCAAAGTTACCGAAAAAATCATCGTCTTCAAGGTCTTTGGCCCCAACCAGAAGGACTTCAAGCGTTCCATAAGGCATGTTTGCAGGATCGAATGAGAATGAAAATTCAGACAGACAGACAGGAGGAAGGAAAGAAGAGAAATGGACAATTCTACAACTGTTGGAGTTTTTGCATTTATATTAAGTTTAACAGAGGTCGAGGACGACTCTAGAGAGAGAAAGGCTCTCACCAGATACACACTTACCAAGCCAAGCACTGTCTTATAATAGGGCTTGACTGGTTCAATTAGTTCGGTTTCCACGATATGACGCGTGATTTCTTCATCCTCGGTGTACGGTGATGTTAGGAATTTGGGATCAGAAAGAAATCAGATTTCTGATTTTTGTATGACGCCAAGTAAGAAAAATAATATACATTAACTTTATAGGTATCCTTGTGATTCTTTTCCTTTTCAAGTTCATTCAAGATTGAAGAAACTATTTTTCTTTTTCAAATAATTTAATCACTAGCCTCTTACCACACGCGTGAGCGTGTGTCAATTGACATTTTTTACTTTTTTTTTTTATATTTTATTTGTGTCTATAATATGTTATGTATAAAAAAAAGAGTTTGTTTTAGTAATTTCTCTAAAAAAATGTTTATTTTTTATGAAATTATAACTTTTTCTTTCTTCAAAAAAAAAAAAGGTTAACTTTTTGTTTAATAAGTAATTCTTTTATTAGCAAATTACCACTACCTACACTTTTTTTTCATAAATTACCATAAGCAGGCCTGTTTTTATAAATTCCCATGAGCTAGTGTGTAGGGCCCATGCGCAAGGTATTATACATTGCTGTCAGATTTCTTTCATTTTTGAATTATTTCTATTGACAAGTAAATTACGAATCTGCCCTTATGGGTTTGATAATGCGAATCAACACTGCTGAATGTCAGTAGCATTATGAAAAAATAATATTTCTAGAAACACTACATTTGAATAATAATTCCAAAAACTATTTATACATATTACAATATGAAACTTGAACACTGCTGAATGTCAGTAGCATTATGAAAAAATAATATTTCTAGAAACAATACATTTGAATAATAATTCCAAAAACTATTTATACATATTACAATATGAAACTTGAACACTATATCATTTATCTCTGGTTTTGCTGCTTTCACATACAAGTTGCTTTGAATTTCACATCTTCTCATGGTGAAGAAGTTTCTCCAGCAGAATTTTCAAGAGTACTGACCCTCAGTAGTATACTAGCCCTATCAGTAGTGTATTGATCCCCAGTAGTATACTGACCCCCAGTAGTATATTATGGCCTTCTTGCATTTGCTCACATCAACATTGCTTTCATTAGCTCCATCCTGCAAGTCAACCGGCAACACAGAACATAAGGGATGACAAAACACAAAACTAAAGCATTACACAATACCAACAATCCCATCAGAAACTAACATAAACACAAAACTAAAGCTACTGACCCTCAATACAAAACTAATAATCATACTATAGCTACTGAACACACAATCCGTTATAGCTTACCCATGCCAAAACCTGTGACAACATGAGGTTGAAGGTACTAACTCTCAGAATTTCTCAACCAAAATTTCTCAGCTAAAACTACAAATTTCTCAACCAAAATTTCTCAGCTAAACCTCTATCATATCGCACCTGTCATCACTCTTTCCCTCCAATCTCTACTTCCAATTGCGATCTAAATTTGAGCAGACGACAATCACAAATAACAAGAGATGTCACTTGCACTCTCAATCAAGCAATTCAGTAAAGAATCATCTTTTCACCTAAATTTAACCCCAAAAAAAAAAAAAAAAAAAACCTAAACTCATGAGCAAAGAATCATCTTTTCACCTAAATCCAAACCCCCTTAAAATCTCATGCTTATTTCCACTATCAGTATGAGCCCACAAATACAATACACGCTAATCTGCTTACTCAAAAAGTCTCTAACTTTTCCAATCCCACAAAAATTCTGCTTACCAGAATCAGATTCAAAACCAAACCCACTAAACCAGCAGCTAAATCCACAAAATTTCCAACAAATCAAGCAAAAACAAACCGAGATCTACAAGCGAATCGCACCAATACACAAATCACTAGAGCAAATCAATTCTGAGAAAGCAAGAAAATTCAAAGATTTGAGGAATTGATGAGCAAACGTACCAACTAGAGTGGTTGGGTTCAGTGGCCCCTGAGATTTGAAAGCTTTGGGCTTTTGCTGATAGAAGAAGCGGCTTTCGGTTTTTTCACAGCCTCGCTTCGCCGCTCACTTGGTCGGTTGCTTCGTCGCCTAGCTTCGTTGGCTGCTTCGCCGCTCACTTGGCCGGCTGCTTCGTCTCCTAGCTTCGCTGGAGCTTCGTCGCCTAGCTTGGCTAGCTGCTTCGCCGCTCACTTGGTCAGCTGCTTCGTCGGAGCTTGGCGGGCTGCTTCGTCACCTAGCTTCGCCTGAGCCCTAGATCAATTTAGGGGGGATCTAGATTTTGGGACGGTTTTGATTTTGGGATCTGGATTTTGGATCGGTTCTAATTTTGGGAGAGTGGCATGTTTGGTAATTTTTGTAATATTTGAGTGTTTTTCTTTAGGATGGGCTAACAGGGTGTTGCAATTGTTGGCCGCATGGGATATTAGTTTTAGACTTTGCTATTGGTAATTAATAGTGTCATTTTGTAGTTATTGGTAAAAAGCTCTTTTTTTATTTAAAATGCCAACTCCAAAAAAAAAAAAAAAAAAACTGCTATTGCAGTTAACAAAACAACAAAACGGCTAAGATCTTTTTTTTTGTAATTTCTTCAATTCAATTTGCTATTATATTTACTATTTTAGCCTTCATGTGTTAAATTATAAATTTTTAAACTATTATCAAAGAAGGGTAAATTGTGGGTTTTTGAAAATTTAACCATAAGCCTCATTGGCTTAATTAATACTGATGACAGATATGTAAAAACATGTCCAACTACGTCTATTTTTAATCCAAAACAGAGTGTGACATATTACCTGGTACCTACTACCTATTCAAATAGGCTCGAAGGTATCACTTCGTGATTTTTTTTTTTTTTTGAAAAGGCAGAGGTACTACCCTAGGTGGGTGCCTCATTATTATTAATAGGAAGAGAAACCATTTACATATATTTATATATGTAGAACAATGACAAGAAGATACATGTTATGCGTACCTATACATGTGTGTATCTGTGTGTGTGAAAAATTCATCGATCGTTAGAAAAATATATGATAATGGAATTGTTAAAAAAAAATTAAAAAAAAAAAGGTGGTAATGAAACTTACAAAAAAAATTAGTGTCCTCGAGGTCGTTGGCACCAACAAGGACTTCAAGCGTTTCAGGAGGCATGTTTGCAGGATCGAATGAAAACGAAGATTAACAGACAGAAGAAAGTAAGGAAAGCACTACTAGAATTTTTGCCTTTTACATCGGCCAAAAACCGATGTTAAAAAAAAAATCATCCGATGTCTTAGTGGGTGATGTTAAAGATCACGAACAAAAAGACATCGGTCAAAAACCGATGTCCAGATCCACAATAGACATCGAATAAGCTTATGGAACCGATGTAAAACAATTATTATGATAACATATTAGTGTGTTTAGATATTGTTAAACCTTCATATTTTGGCATTTAATGCTTAATGAAGTATAGGTCCAATAGCATAGATATTCATTTTAACATCATTACTGATATTAGAAACGATGTTTATTATGGTATCAGACATCAGATTATTTTCATTTTGCCTGCCGTTTATGAGGTTCACACATATTTTCCATATATCCTACTATTTAAGATTCAATCTACATTCCTTAATATATAATAAACGATGTGCATTATTATAATAAACATCGTTTCCTTTTATGCAGCGATGTCCACTTTACTATTAGACATCGTTTTCCAAATTGTAAATCGATGTCTAGATTGATTCTGCACATCGTTTCTCAAATTGTGAATCGATGTCTACATTCATTCCGGACATCGTTTCCCAAATTGTGAATCGATGTCCAGATTGATTCCAGACATCGTTTCCCAAATTGTGAATCGATGTCCGCATTGATTCCAGACATCGTTTCCCAAATTGTAAATCGATGTCAACATTGATTCCATACATTGTTCCCTGTAGTTTACATCGACGTCTATTAGTTTTTTAAACATTGCTTCTTACTGAATACGTCGTTATCCATGAAAAATGAGACATCGATTTTAGTTTCGAAACTGATGTATTATCTCTTTCTAGACATCGTTTTGTAGTTTAACACTGATTTGAAACAGACACATATACATCATATCTTTTATATGAGATGATGTCCAAGAAATTAATTATAGCTGCTAAAATGCTTGTAATCCACATTCAACAACATGACTTTCTGAATTAATTGAATATGGGGCATTGCATTAATTTCTGTCGAACAGCAGAATTGTTAATAGTTTCAAAAATAGGCAAAAACACCCCAACCTACATCAAGGCTAGCCCAAAATAGACCATTGCAATAACTATATGCAGTTTAGTTCACCTGCAACTGTACAACGTTCTACTTCAAAATGATTCTACAAAATCTAGCTAGCCTTACTCAAAATCACTTTGGTAGAGTCAGCATCTATAGCAAAGTCTGCAAATAGTCAGCTACTTCAATGCGGACCTCGTCAAGTTCATCTTGGGTGTATACTTTCCGAGTCATCACTGCCCACTATGAATATATTCAATAACATAAGTCATAATCTGCCCACATAAGTCATAATCTGCCCACTATAACTAAACCAAAGTTTCCATCATAATGCATATACCTTGGTCGGAAATGAAAGCGTGTCATCATTTATAATGTCCTTCATGTATCGCATTACACAATAGCCACACTCAACTCCACCCGGTTGTTTAGGTACGCCCTGTTTATTCACATTATTGAATTAGAAAGTTCATACTAAATAGAATATTGTAACTTAATCAACCACATATATCATACTAACCGGAAGTAGTTTCAATTTCGGCACCTTGTTAGTCCTACCCGTTTCAGCATTGAAACTTTTAATTGCACTGCACAACCAAACAATGTCATTATCTAGCAGAAAATAACTTAGTTATAGATAATTGAAAATAAAAAACCAAGGACATGCATGTGCTAACTTTATCACAGAGTTCCCCCATGCTTGGTAATGGATTGATTTTCCCAAAGGGTCCAAGATGTAGATTTCATCCTCCCATATGATTGTCAATATCCAATGTTCCCTACATTATTAATGTAGCCCACATAATGTATTCCCAACTAAACAAACTGCAGCTGACCACCAAAAGAGATGAAGAATTCTACATTATTATCCAATGTTCCCTACATTATTATCCAAGATTTATCCATTGCTGAAATTTAAAAAAATGTAAAAAAAAAAAAATTTAAAATTAATAAAGTCATGGCATCAAACCAAACTGAAAACTTCAAGAATTCATAAACTTCAAGCACAGACCAAAGTGTATAAAGTTGGATTGCTTACCTGAACACTTGGATTTATCTTGAAGTGATTGTTGAAACTGAATGCTCCTCAAATTTTAGACCCTCTGTTGTACGCTTCAATTGTTCAGACACTTCCTCTACAAGGACGCTCTCCTGCCAACATATTAAAGTTTAGAAAAAGTAGCAGCCTTTAAATAATACGGATATAAGTCTGAATTAAAGCAATTGGCAGATAACTGCAGAATTTAAGAACTATAGTATATTTGTTTCAAGCAATCTGATACCAATGGACTGGCAAACACGGGTAAACATCATTGAAGGAATTGCACAAGGACTTCTCTATCTTCATAAGCATTCTAGAGTTAGAGTCATACACAGAGATCTGAAAGCTAGTAACATTCTACTTGATGAAAATATGAACCCTAACATATATATACTGATATACATATACAAATTTTTCTGAATATTCCTCTTTCTAAGCTTGATATAATAGTTTATGCAGTGGTTACATGTCTCCTGAATATGCCATGAGGGGCATTTTGTCTGAAAAGTCTGATGTTTACAGTTTTGGAGTTCTACTGTTTACAGTTTTACAGTTTTACAGTTTTTTTTCATCTAATGGTCTCTGCCTTATCGAACTTGTAAGTTGTAATGATAATTATAAACTTAGCAGTCAGTCAATTTCTAATAGATTAGAAAAACTCACATACTTGCATCACAAACTAATGTTTCAGGCCTGGGAATTGTGGAAACAAGACCAGACCCTAGAGATAAAGGACACATCACTTGACTCTGGTTCCAAAGAGGAAGTTTTGAAATTTATTCAGGTTGGTCTCTTATGTGTTCAAGAGTATGCAGAAGATAGAGCTACCATGTAAGAAGTAATATCAATGCTTACAAGTGATGTCACACCTTTGTCCGATCCAAAGCAACCTGCATACACTATTTCAAGAAGTGAAGCAGCTGGCTCAACGCTTACGTTACCTGATACAAGTTCAAATACAGCTTCAGTAAATAATGAATCCATGACTATGATGGAAGGTAGATAAGTATGCTACTTAATGCTTGTAGAGACTGCTGCAACAAAATAATAGGTCCTTTCATTTGATAAGTTCTGATCCCCATGAGTTTCATGGACCAGAGAGAATGCAGTCCAAATAACAGTCGTAGTAATAAAAAATTTGGTAATCACTTTTCTTAACATTCTGAGCAAACTCAACTACAAAGAAGGCACCACCTACACTCATGGATCTAGCGTCCTTATAACTTGAAGTGTAGTGCCCCATTTTCTAATTTTATTTTTGATTAGAGATCAATGAAGTTGTCTTGATAAGATCGAGGGTAACAGAAATAAGAAAGAAAAGCAACATCACCCGAACTCGATTGTGTTTTTTCAAAGATACATCATTTCCTTTCCATTTCCAAGTTCACCCAAAGTTACAGTCAAAGCACAGGACTGGTTATCACCTATTCCCTATAACTGTACAAGGGATTACTTAAAAAGTTACATCTAATAGAAAAAAATACCAAAGCCATACAACCAAAAGAAATAATCAAACCCGTGTTTCAAGCAATCTGATACAAAGCCATACAACCAAAAGAAATAATCGAACCCTCAACCAGGACCAGTAGGACAACCCCAGTTCTGACCTACCTCAAATAAACCCAAAAAACACAACAGATACTATTCTAAAACAACTTTCCTAAAAGACCAAGTTTAAGCCAGATTTCAAGAAGCAATAGGTAAAGAACAAAAACAGAACCAATCCATAAACTGATTAATCAAAACAATCGATACCCATATCAGTACTCATCTCAAAGCTTCAAACTTTACCATCAAAGCCATCAATGAAGCACAAACACAAAAGCATGCACCTTCCTTGAAGCAAATCACATCAATAATGTGAAGCTTTTTAGTTGATAAACAAGCAAAATTTGAGATTGGCAGACCACTACTGGACATGTATGCTACATTTGGTGAAATGGGTCCAACAAAGTTTGGAAATTTAAGCTTATGGTTTAGTTTGAGACCCAAAATTTGCAAAAACCGAAACCTAAAACTCAACAAAATCCCAAAAATTTCCCAAATCAGTGACAAAAAATGACAAGAATTGAGAAAGAGCGAACCAGAGATAAAGAATGCCTAGAAAGCTCCAGTTACACGGTAATGCAAGCTTCGAACTTTGCCCAGCTGAATGAAGAATAACTCTGTAGATGAAACACAATTCCTTGGAAGCAAAATAAGAAACAAAAGCTCAGAATGTAATCACACTTTCTAAATGGAAATCATATCTAAACAGAGTTCATTGATCTTTAATATTATTGTCTAATGGAACTCATATCTAAATGGAAATCATCAATCTCAGAATGTTATCTTCATTTGGTCATATTTGTTTCAGAAACAGAATAACTAAAAAGGAAAAAAAAAAGAAAAAGAAAAAAGAACTCATGAATCCAGTATTTTCAACTCAAAATCATAAACATTACCATTTACTAAACAACAAAAAAGATCAATGAGATTAAAAATTACATACACCATTTATATACAAAAACAGTGGATGGAAGTCATGAAACAGAAGCCATCATTCAATGTTTGCTCTTTGCAAGATATACAGAGAGGTTTCATTATAGAAAAGGTCACAACTTTAGTCTAATTAAGGTTATCCGGAATGGCATGGTCCTTAAGGTAACTAATGTCAATTCATCTATCCACCCAAACAGAAATAGACTTGTAAAATTAAGTACTATAGCACGCTTTGTAACAAAAGGTTTGAGTGGTTGACTGGCAGTTTTGCCAATATATATTTCACTACTGAGATTTTTTATAAGGTTCATATAGGGATCCCCGTTTTGAAATGTATCACTTCCCTATAATACAAAAGGAGAAAGTTAGGAGGAGCCATAAGAGGTAGAGATAGAAGAGACTATACCCTGTCCCCGCAAAGAAGGTTAAAGGAAATATGAGCTCCCAATCATTATAGTCATGCTGCAAAAATTAAACCCAATTACCAAACACAGTAGATCGAAGAAAGACTGCAGAAATTTCAGAGAGGCTTGTACTTGGAAATTAATCACATACCAAACAGATAAGGCATCCTCAGCCATAGTTGCATCACTCAAGTATCCAGTCATCAATATTAGGATTCTGAAATACCAAATAGAGACATGGCTTATGATAAAATAAAGAAAGACCCAAAAAAACATTCAAAACAAATTATGATATCAAACACAGATCTGCTACTTTTACAACTTGAGAACCAATTTTTACTTGAATACCATCTGTAAAGAACTTGTCTTCAGCAAATGTTGTAACTCGTGTCAAACATGTAAGACCAAACCAAGCACATAACAGTTGACTTAACCAATACATCAATCGCAATAGTTAACTTGACCAATACCTTCAATTACAGAAATGTATATGCCTTATAGTAATGGATACACCATCTTTAACAGAAGGGTACAACTTGGCTTTATCCTCAACTACAAAGTCATGAATCTCTGCCGAAAACTCCACACCTGCTGGACGGCCACCAACAACTACAAAATGCAAAATTCGAAGAACCAAGACAATCAAACTACTTGATCAATCATGAAGAAATTAACAAAGAATCAAAATTCAACCTATTGGGAAATTTAAGATTCAATCACCAAGAAATTGAATTAGTTTACCTTCGGGTTGGACTGCCCGGGCTGATGATTTCCCTGAGGATTTGTTTGCGATTCGAAATCCCTTCTTCTTCTTCTTCTTCCTCTACCCAGGTCACTCGGCTCTCTTCGCTCTCTCTCAGAAGTTTACAGAAGAATGCCAAACTGTAATTGAGGAAAGTAGAAAGAGCAAAAGCCTCACTCCACAACAGTAACCGGGCAACTGAGCTTTAGTATATAGTGCTTGGATTCGAAGAACCAAGATGATGAAGAGGAGGAATATAGCGAAGAGGAGGCGTAGAACGAAGAGGAGGAACAAGAGCTGGCCTGACTCGAAAAAGATGGAGGATGAGGTGTCGAGTTCTGCTTGGATTCGAAGAACCAAGAGGATGAAGAGGAGGAATAGAGCGAGGAGTCGGTGTAGAGGCTGTCGAATAGGAACTAGGAAGAATAGAGGCTGTCGAATAGAGGCTGTCGAATAGTTAGGGCAACTGGGCAAGTCAATTTTAGTCCAAATTTGTCTAAGTGTGGGAAACAACTTTTCATCCCCGCGTTTTCTCTCTAAAAATTTTAACTTAGCCGCTCTGCGTTTTCGCCAAAATTTAAATCAAACCTTAGACATCAGTCAACAGTAAATATCGATGTCAGTAATATACATAGAAATCGATATTTGAGAAATCGATGTTAATTACATTGTTTTACATCGCGTGAATTCCTCACCGATGTAATTGTCATGATGTAAAAGGCCAAAATTCTAGTAGTGAAGAAAGAAAGAAGAGGAATAGACAAGTACGACTGTTGGAGTTTTTTTAATTTGTATTAAGTTTATAGCGAGGTCAGGACGACTCTAGAGATAAAGAGCATTTCTTTCTTCAGCAGACATGCACTTACCAAGCCAAGCACTATCTCCTATCTCCTATATTTTTGAGTGCTCCCGTCACTCCACGTGGCTCATGTGACAGACCGCACTGATTGGTCCACGTCATTGTTGATTGTATTTTCCTTTTATGTTGGAACTTGAAACCTAACGCCGTCAACTAAGAACCCACTTCACAATATTGGAATTATGAACATGATCTGAAAGTTCTTCCACTGACTTATGTGCAAAGCTGGAATTTTCAACTTGGCCAGAGAAATTGGGAGATTCAAAGAAGCATAAGAAATTATACAAAGCTAGATTGTTCTTGAATTTCTCCTTCCCAACATTTAATTTTCATCCATTGATCTGATCTCATATAATTTTTTTTTTGAAAAATATCTAATCTTCGTGCAGTTGGAGCTTATTGCTTGGCTGTAGTTTGAATATTGGATGTATTCCCTTGGGATTATTCATTGGCAATTTCATAACGACCAAAAGCCTAGTTCTCTCCCACCTTCGGTTGGATGTTCCCAATTTTTTTTTTTTTTGTCAATCTGATTCCTCCTGGCATAAGCCAGAGAAGCAAGTCTACGATTTTCTTCACTCTCTCAATTGAAAGGACAAGATTCTTGGTATTCATCCATTTTAAAAGGGCCAAATCCCAATTCTCTCTCTCCTAGCCTTGATGGATCATTCCCAGTTGAATCTCAGTTCGAAGCTTTATATTAGGGCTGGGATTTTTGAACCGAAAATCCGAGAAACCGACCCGAAATGGTCTATTCGGCGCGGTTCGGCGCGGTTCTTGATCTGAGATTTCTGGTTCCATACAGAAACCGACCCGAGAAAGCTGGTATCGGTTCGGTCCCGGTTTCCGGTGTCTTTCATCCCTAAGAACCGATGTACTAAAACACACGTTTTCAGAGGCTGCCGTGCTTCCCCGACACCGGCCAAGTCCTCCACCTCCACCATAGGAGCTGCCGTCAAGGTCGCCGCTGCTGCACCAAAATCGAAGGCCAAGGCCAAGCCCGAAGCAGACGCCGAACCGATCAACCCCAAGAGAAACGTGAATAGGAACATCGGCATTCTGAAGCCAACAAGAGGGAGATCATTCGCAATAACCAGCTGAAGGAGTTGTTTGAACGTTGAAGGGAAGGAATGGGTCAACTTTTTGGAGATTGGGAAGTTACTTTCGCATCATTTTGTGAAGGCCAAGTGAATGGGAATCATCTTTTGGTTATTATATTGTGTAAAAGTAGGAAAGGGTCTGCACCCTTCTTTTGAGACCGCAAGTAGGGGTTTTTTAATTGCCCACTAGCCCATGCTTTTTAACCCAAAAACAATAAACAAATACCCGACAATAAAAAAACTCACTTCTACATCCTGAATCGGGATTTCCAGTTCATCTTCATCACTTCCCCAATTTCCAGTTCCAGTTTCTTCTTCCCCCAGATTCTTCCCCAATCTAGATAGCTTTGCTGTTTTCTTACTCTGTAAAGGAACCGGTTACAAGCTATAACCGAACCGAAAAATACGGTTCTAGTTCCAAAACGGTTCCGGCAAAAAAAAGGGATGACACCGAACCGGAAAAAATATATCGGTTTCGGTTTCGGTTCCGGCAAAAAATGCCAAAAACAGAACCGATCCCAGCCCTACTTTATATTATGACTAGAGATAACGTCGTTATGATTGTTTTAACAAAGAAAAAATAAGAATGACGTGGACCAATCAGAGTGTTCCGTCACATATGCCGCGTGGAATGACGAGAGCACTAAAAAAATTCTCCTTATTATAGGGGTTGACGGGTTCAATTAGTTCAGGTTCATTTTCATCCTCGATGATGTTAGGAACTTAAGATCAAATCAAGAAATCACATTTCTAATTTTTGTATGTTGGCAACATTGAATAATTAATACTATGCATTAGTTTCATTTCCTTTGTTCTTTTTTCCTTTTCAGGTAATATGAGGTATGGAATTTTTTTTCCTTTTCAGAAAATATTAATGCGGTATTTTAAGAGTTATGAAAAAAAAAGACATCAAATTTAAACAATACAACTAGCACAAAGAGAAAGAAAGAACAAATCAATGAAAAATAAAAGTTAGGGAGACCAACCTTATCTCGTCGACATTGGTCATGAATGAAATGAGGAGGCTCGTCTCATCAAGTCAGTGCAGACAACGATAAACCGGTAATAACAAGAGCATATGTCTGCCACTTGATTTGTGATTTTTTTTATCGAGATCACACGGTTCCTCAAAAACTTCCTAGGCTCAGAGACTAATTTGTGCCAAGGGATCATGTCAGAACTCTTCCTCCCCTCTGGCCACCAAGAATATATTGGGATTTAACTCCAACAAGAGTCAGTGGGATTCGAACCCGGGTGTGGGGTTCCACACCTGGAGGCTCTTACCAACTCGACCACCTGTGATGGTTATATGTTTGTGTTCTTTAGTTTTAGGGAAAACTAGTTGCTAAGCCCCTGCGGTAGAGAGAGAGAGAGAGAGAGAGAGAGAGAGAGAGAGAGAGAGAGAGAGAGAGAGAGAGATGACAGATCCTGCAACATACACAGCAAAATCTTCCTATTACTATTCAAAAAGTAATGAACAATGTTTTGAGATTTGCCTTTTAGTATATATAGAGTATATTAACTAACATTATTTGCACCAAAAAGTTTAAGAGAACTGCAAGAGCCTTATTGATCGAGGCTTATTATTTGCAGCGCAAAAATCGTCCCAGCCCGACCTGAACAACCAGAATTAGCAAACTTGAATTTATTTCAATCCACCAGACAAGTCGAGCCAAACATAGATCGATCCATTATTCAAACACAGTACAAAACCAAATTGTCTAATATTTAATAAAGCTCTTTATTCTTCTAGGCCAATACCACCAGGCCGGTAGCTAAATTCAACATCATACATTATCACACTGTTCCCCAATTCTTAGATAGTTGTTGTTTCCCTCCACCATAGCTCTCCTCCGCACCAGCATATTCTCTGGGAAACAGAGGTGCTTCAATATCTCTGCAACAACGAATACAGTCCATTAATTGATGACATATATCAGCAAAGAACTAAAGTAATGTAGTGTTTGTGCTTTAAATGTGTGGCTCCACATGAGCACATAGAATGTGGTAGAGCATTTAACATCCATATCAAAGAACTAAAAGTTGATTCTTACAAGAAAATATTGAAAACTAATGATAATGATCAATGAAAAACTATCTAGAGAAAATTAAGAAGCAGCGAACTTGGATAAGTGATCAGATAATACCTCAGGATCAGGAGTGAAATTGAGCCCAATTGTGATCTCTCCACGGTACTTCTGGTGCTTGCTGACAACATTGTATGAAGTTGGTGGAATGCTTCCTTCAGTGAACAATTGTGGCTCTAGAGGAATGCTGCAAACAGCCAAAGATAAGTTAGACGTACATCTGATTAATATATAACATGAACTACAATGTCCTTCACCAATAAATTACAGATGAATGCATATGGATCAAAAGAGACAGTTAATACTTACGTTGCTTCTCCAACAAAATCATCTGCGGTGAAGGTGTCTTTGTCCATTATTTTCAAACGGAGTTCGGTCACATCATCTGTCACTGTAAATAAAAAATTTTCATTCCATTCCGGGTTGGTTCCTTCCCCTGCAAAAATGCATATACATAAAATACACCTTATTGAAATTTGCACACACCAACTTTAACCCTTAGTTGAAACCCAAAAGGTTAAAACAAATGGCTAGAAAGCCTAGAACTATACCTTGAGCCACAGTGCTTGTTTTCTCTTGGGTCTTGACAGTGAAAATGACATAAGGATCCATTTTGGCTGTAAAATCAAGCATTGAACCCATGTCATACATACATTAGCAATTTCAGCGAAATCTAACGCAGACACATTTGAAAGAAAGAAAAAAAAAATCATATATATTAGCATCATATATATCAATCATTTTTGGCCTTATTTCTGGGCTCACAGACACAACCAATTAACCACACACTTGGCATATAACAGATATGAACAGATATGGCCATCAAGCCTGCAATTAGTTAACACTTAACAATATTCATCTGATATATATAGCGCAAGAAATTACTCAGATGAGTCAGATCTACAGATGGTTAAGCAGTAAACAGCCATGCATGCGAGCCAGAATTCGATCATTTTTCAATTCTAAAGAGATCGAGAGGTCATTACTGAGAAAACTAGCAGTGTCGTAGAGGTCCTTGGCATCCACGAGAACAACTTCAAGCGTCCCGTAAGGCATGTTTGGATCGGATGAAACTCAAAGAAGACGACTGAAAATTTCACAGAAAGCTAAGGAAGAGAAGAAAGCAGTGAACGACTGAGTTGGTGGAGTTTTTTTTGGGGGGGGGGGGGGGTTGGGTTTATATTGGCGAGGAGTTCTCGAGGAAATGCATAACAGCTCCCAACCCCGTTCACGTGTGGAACGGAGCCGTTCCATTTCCGTTATATGAGATGCCAAGTACAGAGGATAGAGTTTATGGTTAAATTACATTTTGCTCCCCCTATGTCTTTGATTGGGTTTTATTTTGTCATGGAACTTTAAATTTTAATAAAAAATTAGGAGCATTCTCACAAAAGAAAAAATTACAGATGAGATATTTTGGTTAACGTGAATTCGTGATTTTTCTTTGAGTGGAACAATATAGTTGAAAGGATGTATTGGGACTCTTGAGATAGGTAGAGCTTTTGTAGCCCAGTAACAAAGGGTGGTTCTCATGGTCAGAGTTTGGGTCCTATCGACCCGTGAAATCTATAACCATTGGTTCTACATTAGGAGTATGAATTGGTCATCTTCTCTTATTGAAGTAGTTGGGATTTAACAGAGTCATTTACAGTCCCCACCGTTGTAACATTTTGAATTAATGGAATTTCTTCTTTTCTAATAAAGAAAGTTGAAAATGTAACAATTTCGTACCTATGACCATTAAATAACTATGTGACTTCAATAAGACCAAAAATTGAAGTTTTTTTGCTTGATCAATAAACAACTCATATATAACAACTAGTCTATTGTGAGTCGAATTCACGACCTCTCATTTATAAAAGGAAAACTTATACCTTTAGACCAAATGAAATTGAAGTTTGCCTTTCGATAACATATTATATGAGTTTTTTTTTTTTTTGAATTTTGGGGTACAATTTGTGCGATAGTCTAGGTATATCGGTTATAGTAGAAGAGACAGTTTGTAAATCTGTATTTTTTATTTTTTTGTAATCTTAAAAAAAAAAAAAAAAAAAACAAGAAAACATTACATTATATACCATGAAATCAAAGTATAGAACTACTCAATCAGACACACCCAAAAATTGATCATTTTTAAGAGATAACACTGGGGAAAAAAAAAATCCTACAATTTGTTTGTATGAGGATCCTAATCAAAATTTTCCATCATATTTCCACATCATCTCCCATATTCGAAGCTCAGCATGATCCTGCACTGTACCTTAACATATAAATAAGAGTACTTTATAAGAGATGTTCAGATTCTGTGGTTAAGATTCGAAGCTTGCAATATGTAGTCCTATTGTCTCCCGTAAGAAAACGCCCTATGTATAGCATGCATTATGAAATCTAAGAGCAAGTTCACCCGTAGTCAAGAAAAGGCAAAGTCGAGAAGTCAAGAATTCGACCAGTCAAGTTACTATTCACTGCCACTGGACATGGGTTTCCACCCGTTTTTTTCTTGACCAGTCAAAACTGTTCATCGATTTTAACTGTTCATATAGCTTAAAGAACTGTTGGAATCAAATTTCTCCTCATACAGCGGCTGCTAGACATGTGGCGCAGTACCATTCGTCCCTGTCTGGCACTACAGGACAAAATCGTGACGCCCACGCAGAAAGGCAGCTCCTGCTTCTTCCGTGCAGTCCACTCTCTTCTCCAGCGCGTCTGGTAAGGTGGAGTCAGTGGCTGACGTCAGCCACGTGGGAGGCGGGCCGAGCTGGAGCATTTGCTTGACTAGTTAGGAGTTTAGTCAGGGCCTTGCCCTTTTGTTTCGCCTTGGTCATGAAAAGGCAAGACTTGCCTGGTCAAAGATGGGCCGGTGGAAGCAAAAAAAAGAGCTAGCCCAGTCAACACATCATCATTCCCTCATTTTCCCCGGGCAAAGTGATACCGATGGACTTGCTCTAATGCGAGTAATTGTTTGCACTTCGCCGGTTTTTCTACAATTAAGTTTCAACACCTATGTTTTATCTCCACAAGTACCGTCAATAAGTGAGTAAAAAATTGTGAGTAAATGTGAAATCTAAGTAAACAATCAGTATTAGGAAAATTGACTGATTTTTTCAATCCACCAAAAAGTCGATGCACATAGAGAACGATGGGTTTGAAGTTTGAACACAAAGTACAGAACTTCAATGACTAGTAAAATAATATTTTTATTCTTCTCTCAGCTAGAGGAACTGAGCATATCATACATTATTAAACTGAGTGCCACAAGGTGGTTCTTAAAAAGTTGATGATTGTTTCCATGCATCCACCATATATAGCTCTCTCTCAGCAGCACCAGTATACTGTCTAGAATGAAAAGGTGCTTCAATAGTTCTGCAACAATGTATACGGCAGTCAGTAAAAAAATAAGCACTATAAGAATGTAGGGATTGTGCTTTGAATTTGCAATGTGTGTTAAATACAAAATGGGGTAGGCTTTAATTCATTTCTATGTGAATAATTGAAAGTGAATGATAGAAAAATTAAACTAGGCAGGAGGAAATTAATTAACCTAAGTTGGAGAACTTTTGATTAGTGATAGTACCTGAGGATCAGGAGTGAAATTGAGTCCTATTTTGATTTCTCCGCAATATTTCTGGTGCTTGTTGACAACATTGTATGAAGTTGGTGGAAGGCTTCCATGAACGAACAATGCTGGGTCTAGAGGAATGCTGCAACCAACCACAGATAAATTTGATATCTAATTAATTACTTTCACCAACAAAATTCCAGATGAATGAATATGAGAAAATTAGTTGACACTGACGTTGCTTCTCCAACAAAATCATCTGCGGTGAAGGTATCTTTGTCCATTATTTTCAAACGAAGTTCGGACACATCATCAGTCACTGTGAATAAGAAACTTTCATTCCATTCTGGGTTAGATCCTTGGCCTGCAAAAATGCATGTACAATATACTTCCAGCAGTCACACAACAGCACACACCAAACTTAACCCTTGGAGGCCCAAAAGTTTAAAACAAATGGATTGCAATCGAGGTACCTTTGGCCACAGTGCTTATTTTCTCTTGGGTCTTCACAGAGAAAATGACATAGGGATCCATTTTAGCTGCCATGTAAAAGCATTTAACTCATGACATAATAAGTATATTCAGAGAATCTGAACACAGAAAATTGCCCAAATTTGAAAGAAAGAGAGCATATATTATATTATGTTACCAAGTTGATCATTATGTTATGAATCTAAGTGTAAGCTTACTGAGAGAGAGAGAGAGAGCGAGCGAGCGAGCTTACTGAGAAAACCAGTGTTGTGGAGGTGTTTGGCATCAACAAGAACAACTTCAAGAGTCCCGTAGGCCATGTTTGGATAGCGGAGATGAAAACCAAAGAAGACGACTGTAATTTTACAGAAAGCTGAGAAAGGAAAGAGAGCAGTGAACGACTGTCTTGGTTGCTGCAGTTTATATAGGCGAGGAGTTCACGAGGAATTCATTTGCCTGCTCTGACTCCTTTTAATGAAAAAACTACAAGAATCTTTGCCTGTTTCCAACCCCATCTGATCTAGGTTCACGTGTTACAACCTTACAGGGATTTTCTAATTTCCGTTATACACGATCAGTGGCGGACGCAGAAATTTTTGTGAGTGGGGGCAAAAAAACAAGGTTGAACAAATAAATATAAAATACTACAATGAATGAAGCATAATTTTTCAATCTTTCGATATTGATACTATTTTCAATGAATACATATTTTAACTTCCTAGCAGATAAAATGACTTGAAATTAATATATTTTTTGATACATAATTTTTTTCTTTTAAATCAAATAAGGGACACATAATTTATTTCCATCTATTTACTGTAAAATACACTCGCTATATTTCCTAACCAAAAAAAAAAAAACAAAATCAGTGTGCATTAAAAAGAAACACACCGGACACAAGCAATCCAACCTTCTTGTATAAAAACCAAACAATGTAAGAGATTTTTTTTTTTTTTTTTAAGAATAATAAAAGATATTTCAAAGTAATTCAAACCAGTCATGAAGATTGGATTGCTCGTGTAAGTTTCCATAGGAATCAGGCTAGCACGTACTCTAAGCTAGCTAGCTAGCCTAGTCCTTGATGAAGTTTCTTTTTCATTTGTTGTTGGAAGAGGCGTGCCTTGTGGAGTTGTGGGTATTAATCTAATGCTTTGTTCAATTTGAACTTGGTAATGCAGAAAAAGCAGCTAACTTTCCCGTGTAAGATTATAAAAGCCAAATGCTTGAACACATTTACACGTGTAATTAAGTTTCTTTAGTTTAATCGTTGTCAGGCAGCAGATTACACTTCCTCTGGGGGCAGGGTAGCATAATCTCTGGGGGCAAACCAATGAACATAACATATATATATGAAGCTGCTGCGCAAATGAAAAAAATCCACTGGGGCAGCTGCCCCCACTTGTCCCAACGTGCGTCCGCCAGTGTACACGATGCCCATTTCATTTCTCACTCTGACCAAAAATTTTGAACAATGAACTTTTTCTTATTTTTTAAATCCTTGTTTTTTGAAACAATAAAGTTAATGATTGAATTGTTAAAGTAAATCCAGAGTATGTTTCTAGCCCAAATTATAAATTACTTGTTCTAGTTGAAATAGGATTTATATTAGAGATATTCTCGGAGAATCTTAGGAGATATCTAATCAATGTACGATTATGTTTCCATATACAACTCTATCTCTATGCTTGTAATCCTCTATATAAAGAGGTCTCTATTATCAATGAAAGCACGACTAAATTCTCTCCCAATTTCAGTTTTCCTTAAACGTTATCAGCACAAAGCCCTAACCCTGAAACAAATAGCCAAACCCTGATTCAAGAAGCAAAAACCCTAAATCTGAATACAAAACCTTGAAACTCTTTTGGCCTCGCCGCACATCTTGAAGCCCTCATTCCCAAGAGTCCAGAACCGGCGGCACCACCTTAAGAACCGGCCGGAAACCTACTGAGCCGGCCACCGGAACCTCCAAACCACCCGCAGCAAATATCTCACCCGT
Source organism: Rosa chinensis (assembly GCF_002994745.2). NCBI lineage: Eukaryota > Viridiplantae > Streptophyta > Magnoliopsida > Rosales > Rosaceae > Rosa > Rosa chinensis. The sequence goes on along the minus strand of NC_037088.1, from coordinate 46,333,926 downwards.
TCACCACCTTCCAGACTTCCAATTGCTAACAAATTTTTATAGAAGCAGCGTCTAGATCCCAACATCCGAGAACAGGAAAAAAATTTCCCGGAACCGGCCAATTAGTCCCCAAACCAGCCAAAAGTTCTGGCTGCACCTTGAACCGGCAGAAAAGAAAGAAGAAGAAAGAGAGAAGAAAGGAAGGCCTAGCCCAGAAGAAGAAAGGAACAGGCCCAGAAGCCCGTTGACGTTAGCCCTAAGACCCGCTGCCACGTCAGCACAAGGACCCACTGCCACATCAGCATCAGTGCCAACCACTTTTCCGGCAACTTTCCGGCCACTTTTCGGGCGATTTTTCCTACCACTTTTTCCAGTGACCTATTTCGAGGTTTTTTTCTTTCTAAAAGTTGATATTTTTTAGAATTTTTACATTCAATTTCTCTTCTTTTTCGAGGACTTGCAACATCCCTTCTTCTACCCCCCCCCCCCCCTTTCTTCATCATAGGGGAGACCTAATTAAGCCGAACTGTGGGAGTTCGTGCTCACTCCAAACTTGGAGCTTGTTGAGATCTCCAAACTTAGAGTTTGCAGAGAATTTATGATCGACCACTTACGTCATTGTTTCGATCTAATCCAATACCTCTTGGAATTGAATTATTTGGAAGCGATTACGCTAAGAAATTTGTAATTTCTTGGAAGCGATTACGCTCAGGAATTTTATATGTTTTCGTGGTAGCTTTTTACGCTCTGAAACTAACCCCTTTTCTTGTTCTCTTTCAGGATGAGTAACCTAAATAAATTGGATTTTGCTCCATTGGGAACAACTGGCTCTGGATATCACATGTGGGTTCGTGATGTACGCTAGCATCTCAAAGTCGATGGAATCCTGGATACGATTCTCAAGCCTAGCCAGGACGTGTTAACTGTTGAGCAAGCTCAAGCTTTGGAAGCAAATAGAGTAGCCTTGGAGGCAAATAAGGCGAAAGCCATCATTCTACTGACTCGTCATATGGATAATTCGCTCCAGTACGAGTGTATAAATGAAGAAGACCCCAGAAGGCTATGGGTCTCACTCAAAGAAAGATTTGGCAACGTCCATGACCCCCTACTTCCTGACCTAAAAGTGAGATGACTTAGCCTCCGCTTCTGTGATTTCAAGTTAGTTCTTGACTACAACTCGGAAGCATTTCGCATTAAATTCTTAAAGAAATTCTGTGGTAAAGAGATCACAAATGCGATGTTGATTGAGAAGACTCTCTCTACCTTTCTCGTCTCTGCATTGATGGTTGCTAAGAACTATCGAATCGATGTCACTGCAGGACGGATCACAAGGTTTCATGAGCTCATTAGAGCTATGAATGTCGCTGAAAAGCATGACAACATCCTTGTGAAGAACTATAATTCGAGATCCATGGAAACAGAGCATATTCCGAAATCTAATTATAGTCACGCCTCTAAGAGAGGGGGCCAAGAGCGAAACCCTAATCTTAGGGATACTTCTAGACACTCTAGTCCATATAATCACTCTACTTGGGAAGGTAACCACCAAAATAGGAGAACACGGAACCGAAGAGGTCAACGTGAAAAGAGAGAGGGAGGCAATGCCTCTGGCCATGTTAGTGGCGCCACCAACACTAAGAGCCATCTAAGTGATGCTTTCAAAGTGCCTCAATCAATGGAGTTTGAGCAAAGAGATGTATGTTCTCCATGTGGAGTATCCGGTCATTGGGCACACATTTGTAGAGCTCGTGAAAAAATTGTCAACGCCTACAAAGCATATTGTGAAGCAAGAGAAGCTCACGATGTGAAACAAGAAGATCAAGATGATGATCTAGAGTGAAGGGTTAAATACTACAAATCTGGCTGGGATCAATAGATCGCCAATTATGTTTAAGTCTTTATTTTTCCAAGAGATGTAATAGGCAATTGCCATATATTTTTGTAGTAAATGCCAATGGTTTAGTCTTTCTTCAAAGAAGGCTCACCTAAAGTAAGTGTGATATGTAGGAAGGTTATGAGATTAGTGGTACTTAAGCGAGCCTTGCTCCATCGACATCTCTCTACTCACCTGGTCACATTTATTTTAGAATTACCGAAAGAAGTTAGACGACTATCATTGTTTTGCATTAGCTAGCATTTTGGATTAGAGTTTCTTTGGTCAAAGAGACAATGATGTAACTTTGTTGGCTTATGAATAAAATTTTGAGTTCTTTTCATTATGACTCTATTTTGATTATGTGCCTATGACTTTGTGACTACGATGGCTACGATGCCTGGGCCATCAGTATTAATTCGAGAACATGGAATAGCCCAAGTTCCACTTGTCAAATGGCACCTTGATTACTGTCACAGAAACTCTCTACGCTCTTAGGGCAAATCGTACCCTATGAATAGCCAACGGATTCCATGTGAAAACTCATGTAGAGAACGGAAATGAGTTCCTTTGCAATGCCTCTAACGATTGCGAACAAAGGCGCATCATAGAGAAGTTTATGTGTCTCTCTAGTGGACTCTATATTACTATTTGAGCTATTAATCCAATAAAAGTTATGAGGGAAGATCTCTTGGATGTAGACACATATTGGCTTTGTCACGACAGGATAGATCATCCTAGTCATGATATGATGATCAATCTACAAAAGACTTCACATTGACATCTTTTCTCTCGAGCGAAACGAAGCATGAATCAAAAGTTGATTCCTAGACTAAGTGTGACCGACGCTGCTGCCTCCGTCCACCACCAGCCTAGGGCTGGAGTAGTCCCTATCTATGACGCCATGGATGGCGTCCATCATGATGATGACGCCTCTGGTGATGTTGCAATCACCAACTTTGCTTCAAATAGCATTTCAGACGCTTAGGTCTAACCAAAATCCTCATTGGTTGCTTCTAAAGCCTCTCTCTCGTTTTACAAAACCTGCTCTTTAGGAAAATTAGGATTGAGACCGTCCTATGCAAAGGATATGAAAATACTCATTATGTTCCTACATAGAATCCATGGGGATTCTGTAGACTGATTCATCCAACCTGCAGACGTTTAAATATCTCATGATGTTGGTTGACACGCAAACACGCTGGTCACGTGTTGTGCCATTGTTCACTTGTAATGCTGTTTATGCTACACTCCTACCACATATCATACAACAACGGGGTCACTCCTCGAATCATCCTATTCAGTCAATTGGATTTGACTATGCTAGAGAGTTTACATCGAAGACTTTCTATGGTTATTGCATTAGGGAATGATGTTGGACATCATACCTCATGTACACACCCAAATTAATGGTCTCGCGAAAATGTCTACGATGGTAGTCCAGACATTGGTAATGCGCACCAATCTCTTTATATCCGCTTGGGGTGATGCAATATTGCATGCAGCTATGCTAATTCATCTACGACCCACCGCCACTCAATCTACCTCTACATTACAACTAGTGACTGGGTACAAGTATCGTACTTACGCATCTTTGAGTGTGCTATTTATGTGCCAATTGCGCTGCCACAACGCTCTATGATGGGTTCTTATAGACGAATGGGCAACTACATTGGATTTGAGACTCCAACAATTATCTGCCACTTAATGCCCTTGCAAGGCGATCTATAGAGCTCTTTGGAAATTACACTAGTGTACATGAGAAGTGGGATAGAAAATCCATCATAATTGATGATGTAGTTGCGCATTTCGTTGCGCATGAGTTTGTTGAGTCTGATGATATCGAACCACGCTCCGTTGATGAATGAATGCCAACGTAGAGAAATTTGGCCTAAATGGAAAGATGCGATCCAGGTTAAGTTGAATTCTCTAAAGAAGAGGAAGATTTTTTGAGCCGGTGATGCCAACACCTCCTAAACATAAAACCTATTGACTAATGGGTCTTCGTTAGAAAGCGTGATGAGAAAAAAGATATGGTAATATCGCCTTATGGCACAAGGCTTCTCACAAAACGGCCTGGAATGCACTACAATGAGACATATTCTCTCGTAATGGATGTCATTGCACTCCACTACCCTGTTAGTTTGGAAGTTTCCAAATAACTAAATATGCAGCTTACAAATGTGATCAACACGTATCTCTATGGGGATCTAGATATGGAATATACATGAAGGTTCATGGTGGACTTCATTTACGCAAGTCAAGTGGCTCTAGACCACGGAACGAGTTTGCAATAAGGTTGAAACGCTCACTAAAGTCACTACTTGATTGGGAAGGGATATGCCCGCGCATTTCCATAACAAGTTTCGGATTCTATCGCGGTTCATGTTGGACATGATCTTCATTAGAAGCCCTTAAAGAGTTAAGGGAAACCGTTGAACACTTGAAATCCGAGTTTGAGATGAAGGATTTTGGGAGAACACGATTATGTCTCAGTTTGGAACTTGAGCATCGTGTTGATAGATGCTTAGGCATTTTGACAAGGCCAAGCTTTCAAGCACCCCCATGATCGTCACTAGTCTTGATCCTGAAAATGATTTTCTTTGTTCAAAGGATGATGACGAAGATGTGCTAGAGGCAAGAGTGCCTTACTTGAGTACAATAGGCGCATTATTGTACTTAGTTCAATGCACAAGACCAGACATCTCATTTGCAGTGAACTTGTTAGCTAAAGTATAGCTCTGCGCCAACGCGACTCCATTGGATTGGTGTAAAAGATATCTTTCGATACTAGAGATGTACAACTGATATGGGCTTGTTTTATCCCTACAAAGAGATGATAGACTTGGACCCATCACACACCAGGAACGTCACCAACACTGGCCTGCGTCCTATATCCCCATCCCAAAACAACATGTGTTTTGGAAGGTTTTGCTGATGTTGGGTGTCTCTCTGACCCACACAAAGGTTATTCCCAAACTGGTTAAGTGTTCACCATGGGTAAAGACCGTGATATCTTGGAGGTTTACAAAATAGACCCTAGTCGCTATATCTTCAAACAATGCAGAGATTATTGCTCTTCACGAAGTGGTTCGTGAATCTATTTGGATTGGATCCATAATTACGCATGTTCGAACAATTGTGGTTTGAAGTCTAACACAGATGAGCCTACGAGCATTTAGGATAATGCTGCTTGTTTTGAACAAATGAAGCAAGGTTACATCAAAAGCGACATCACCAAGGATAATCAGCAACAACAAACTCTCCTCAAGATAAAAGTGAACTAGGTTCAATCTGAGGACAATACGGCAGACTTGCTCACTAAGTCATTGCCTAAATTCTACTTTCGAGAAACATGTTGGTAGCATTGTTTGCGGAAGTTATCCGAACTCTCGTGACCGTTGTCATCAGGGGGAGATGCAGACATCAGGGGGAGATGTCTACATGTATGGTCTCGAAACGTGAAGGGTGTGTTGTGCTCTTTTTCCCCTTCGACCGAGGTTATTTTTGTCCCACAAGGTTTTTTTTACTCGACAAGGTTTTTAATGAGGCAACGAGAGGAGCACCACGTTTGGGCGACACAATAAGGAGTGTTCAAGTAAATCCAAAATATGTGTCTGGCCCAAACTCTAAATTACTTGTTCTAGTTGAAATAGGGTTTATATTAGAGATATTCTCGAAGAATCTTAGGAGATATCCAATCAATGTACGATTATGTTTCCATGTACAACTCTATCTTTATGCTTGTAATCTTTTATATAAAGAGGTACCTATTATCAATGAAAGCACGATTCAATTCTATCCCAATTTCATTTTTCCTTAAACATGAATTACATTTTTGTCTGAGTTCTTCTAAATTTAACTATTGCCAAAAAAATAAAATTCAGTCGAACATTTTAAATGTGTAGCCATTTTACACCTAGCCTTTTAATCAAGTTTGCCTATTGACCGATGATGTAACATTAATGAGACGGTGAAATGGTTTCTATTGGAACCTCCAAATTTACTCACTTGACATCTATGCTTTTTACACCTCCTATCAAATTTTCAAATACTAAATTCACTCATTAAACCTCACTAAAGTTCCTCAAATAACCTCACTCATATAATTAATTTACAAACAAACAAAGATCTTTATAATAAAAAAAACTTAGTCATTTCAATGATTTAATTACTCTATAAATCTTAATTACATCTCTATTCCTTAATCAGATAACATAAATCTCTTATCCAATAAAAAAAAAATCAAACACAAGGTATTGAGTTTTAAAAATTGATAAAAATAAAATAACATGAACTATTATGTGATTTTTTTTATTTACTTTTTCTTTTTTAGCTGTTCAAAAAAAAAAGATTAATAATTTTTTCTTAATGTTTCTCTATTTTCTGTACCTCATGATTAATTATTTAAATATTTTTTATTTGCTAGTTTTTTTTTTCTTCTTCTTTTTACAAATATAATAGATAGATTTAGATTTAGGGCATAATACAATTTATTTTGTTCTGCCGGACTAATATGCATATCATACATTTTTATCTTAATCATAGTTTTATTTCTTAATATATATATATATATATATATATATATGAATGTTTTAATGAGTACGTAGTGAAATTGGAAAATGAAAATAGATAGGGAAAATAATAAAGAATGCAATCTAATATTATTGAATTGGAAAGTCTAGAGAAAATAAATATAACCATTTTTTGGGTATAATTATTGTCCCTAATAGTCATTTTATAGTAGGTTATATATGTCATTTAATAATTCATAACAGAGTGAGGTCAAATGAGCAGATTTGGAGGTCCCAATAGAAACTCTCCAAACAAAATTAAGTTTCAAATAACACATTTATAGGTGGCTAGTCTTTCTGATACAAGATACAATTTGTCCAAGGTCCAAAAGTAATATTACCAAACTGTCTTCCTAATTGGAAGTTTGACATTACGGTGCTAGATTGTCTGTGAACAAATATTTTACTTTATAGGCATAAATGTCAAAATACCCCCTAAATTTGGCAATAATTGTCAATTTACACTCCAAACTTGCAATTGCAAAAATTAATGCCTTAAAAAACTTAACAAAAACTGCCGATTTGCACCCCCCTCAGTCAAATTAACGTCTTCCATCCAAATATGAGGGGTAATATGATCATTTTATTTATTTTTTTGAATAATAAAAATAAACGAAAAATAATTTTTTAGAGGGAGATTCATGCCCTTCCATCTACTTATTTATTTATTTTTATACAATTTTATCTAAGTAGATACTCATTCACTTCACAACATTTTCTTCTTTTCCTTTTTTTTTTTTTTTTTGCAAAATTATGTCAACATTTTATTATTTTCAATATGAAAAATTAAGTGGAGAAATAGAAATTTAGCACTGAACCGAATTCTCTTTTTTTTTTTTTTTGCACTTACAATATATAGACAATCTTTATGAACCAATTCGGTTTATAAAGATTGTCTATTTGGTCTATAAAGATTGTCTATTGTAGGTGCAAATAAAAAATAATTCATCAATTCAGTTCAGTGCTAAGTTTTTATTTCTCCACTTAATTTTTCAAAAAGGAAGGAGCCATTGGTTGCTTAGTTAGGTCTATTTAGAATAATGTCTTTGCTCTAAATCGTTTGTTCCCCAACATTTTTAATTTCATCACGCGTGCTCCTATGCTTACTAATTTCAATTAATCTTGTCTAACCCTTGGCTTTTTTTGTCAACTATTGTGTAATGTGTTTTGAAATTGTACTCATATACGATATAATTTTGCATGTCATATTAGTGAACCGATGTCATCATACAAGGGAGCCCATTAGAGTCACATTTTTAATTTACAAAATACTTGACAAGAAAATGAATTATTGGACATGATTGATGAAATTGGAGAGCACATGGTTATATGTGAGGAAATTAAAAGTGCAGGACCACAACTGATTTAACATGTAAATGTTAGAGAGGTAAAATGAAATTTTCTTTAAAAAAAAAGAATTACAACAACAAAAGACAAAAACTTATGCATCTAGGCGGCAGTGGCAGAACCATAACCATAAATTTTACTTTTGGGGGGAGGGGGGGGTCGAGTCTAACAATAGAGGACTAGATTTAGAATTTTCAATTATTTATTTTAGTTAACTATATGTTAGATTTAGCCCTATTTGTAGTTTATTTTTCATTTACAAGTTTATTAAAATTTAATTTAATATCCATTACAATAGTGAAATGATACTCATATATTTTTTTTTTTAGGGTAACGGAACGAATCCATTGATATAAAATCATATGACCACACTCAGTCAAGCTTGGTAGATCAAGAGATCCCCAAATTACACAATACCTGCTCAGCTAAATGCGACTAAAACCGAAGGGAAAACTAACAAAAGTTTGCATAACCATACTTATTGCAACTAACCCAAAAAACTAAAGCCTAAAAGACAAACCAAAGAGAACTGTGAACTGATAGCACTACAAACCCAAAGTAGAAGCCCTGCCTTGACCATACTCATATTTATGAATAAAGAATTGAGTAAAACAGTGATGATAGAAATCATTTAGAGGGCTATAATTTCAAAAAAAAAAAAATTCTAGGGCTATATCTATAAAATCTTATAAAATCATATTTTTTTAAAAAATTGAGAATGAAAAAAGTTGGGAATGGAAATTTAGTTCTCCACCATCATAATAGCAAACTCGCAATAGAGAAGAGGCACAAAATTGACATAAAGTTTCTCACATTCAAAACTATTATAATATTTTTCGGTCTTTTTGCTAATAAAAATCTATTTTACTGATTAAAAAAGAAAAGAAAAAATTTATATATTTTTTTATTGATTTGACAAATTGTTAATTATTTTTCGTTAACCAATTCAATTCAAAAAATACTATGTAAAATAGTAGGCATATGGACATTCACCTTTCGATCTGTTTATTTTTCTCTTTATCTCACCTATCAAGTACGTGGTAGTGTGAGATTGGCTTTTTGGGGGGGCCGGGGCCGTGTATAGCAATAAAATGATTTTTAAAGCTTTTATTACTACAACACATGGTATTGCACGACATCTGTCAAAATCTTTTTTTGGGAGGGGGGAACCCGTCGGACCTGATTGTAGTTCCGGCTGTTCTGCCCCAAGGCCCCCCTACGTAGACCAGTTCGTGAAATTGTTGCTGTATTGAGTTGTTCGTTTAAGAATAATGGTTAAGGGGCACTTATAATGTATTAATGCTTACAAAGACCGTTAAACCGAGTATCTATTGGTCCTAGAGCATTTTAACACATATCTTGAAGGTTCTATTCTCCACCACTTGGATTGGGGATGCTCAAGGGCTCAAGGCTAATTAAAGCTTGCATGTATAATTACTTTTTTTATATATGTTACTCCATCGATGGCTACAATGAGAGTCGACAAATTATTGAAATGTATTTGATTAATAAATGCTTTTTCTTTTGGAAGAGATTATAAATATAAACAGAAAGTATAGATAAAAGAATATGGAAAGGAAAATGCACCTTAGATGCAGTGTAAAGTAAGGTAGTAAAATTGACTCATTACTTCTGTGTATACCAAACAAATTGATATATATTGGTCTAAAACACATGCAGAAGTATGTCTAACGCCAATTAAAAGTTAACTTCCACTTAACGAGGTTTCAAGCTCATTATTCTCTCAGGCCAATACCATATATGTGATCATCATTCACGATTATACTGTATATCATCACAAGGTCATAAGGTCATTCTTAGAAAGTTGATTCTTTCCATCCACCATAATCCTCAACACCCCCATAGTGTCCTGAACAGAAGCTGTTCGTCTGCAACGACAAATAGCATCGACCGAGTTGATTAAAGGAGCTAAAATGAGGTGTTAAGTTGCTTCAACTTTTGAGTGAGTGATCATATATGTACCTCCGGCTCAGGAGAGAAATTGAGTCCAATTTTGATCTCCCCATGATATTCCTGGTCCTTGTTGACAACGTTGTACGCAGTTGGTGGAACAATTCCTACATTGAACACTGGCTCTCAAGAAATGCTGCGCGCAAGCCGCCATGGATAAATCATGTTAACTGAGCTAGATGTCGATCTACGCATGTTACATGTAAGAGAGATGAAATCAAGGACAAAAGGAATTTACTCACGTTGCTTCTCCAACATAATCATCAGCGGTAAAGGCGTCTTCATCCATTATTTTCAAATGAAGTTCCGAAACATCATTGGTGACGGTGAACAAGAAGCTTTCATTCCATGCTGGTTCAGATCCTTGCCCTGCATATAAGTACAATTTTTAGTTTTTTACTCAACTCATGGAGTGTGCACAAAGAATGAGAAATTAATTACTAGAAGAGTGTATAAATACCTTTGGCAACAGTGCTTTTCTTCTCTTGGGTCTTCAAAGTGAAAATGACATAGGGGATCCATTTTAGCTGCTATGAATCAAGCAGTCAACATATGTCAATAAGCATGTTCAAGGATATCTATGATAGACTTGGGAAAAGAACATCATATATGTATCAGGAAATCAATAAATCTAATTAAGCATCAATGGACTAAAACTCTAAAAGTGGCTTAGAAAATGCATGCAGTACGTTAACCCTGGTGTTTAACAATGGATGTTCATCGATAAGAATTGTGTCAGATAAGCATCAGATCATGATAAAACTACATCTATAAATAAGATTTGTGTCATATCATATATTTATATTGGAGAAATGGTTGTTCATCATTGTGCAAATCGATGGAAAGAGGGACTGAGGGCGCTACAAACCGGGTGGGCTACCTAATTAGTATATAGACTTGGATGTAGAGTTTTTTGTTCTTTAATTTACTTTCTTTTTGACATGCAAAAACAAATCAATGCATTTCGAGATAAAATCTCACACTACTACGCTTTCTCTCAAGTTGATAATTTAGTGTAACCATGAAGTCCAAGACAAGTGATGACAGAGCATATATATGATTGACTCAATTGCTGAGTACGTGGTGACTAAAAATTGTGTTGAGATCGAGTTGAGACCATAGACATTAGCCCCAAAATCAAATTCTTTTGGTTATCGGTTTCTTTCCAAAAGTGGTTGGATTTCTACGAATTACAAGATACATTCACTCAAATGCCCGCACATCAAAAAGTAAAAGAAATCAATATATGAGACTGGTATGAAAAATATATAGCAGCACTGAAAGCTTGAAACTACTATGGAACGATGAAGATGGATTAAAAAATTGAAAGATTTCCATCAGTTCTTTATTTTCGGGGTACTGACCATATATATCGAAGATATATAATTCTTTCACTCGCAGAACAGATCCACAGAAACATACACATGCATATATGTACAGCCATGAGAAGACGAGCTCATATATCCGAAAATTAACCGATATACAAGGAAACTAAATCTACAGATAGCTAAGCTGAAAAAGCCATGCTACCAAGAAATCATTTCATGTATATATGTTTTTCACAATATGAGAGAGAGAGAGGAGTATTACAGAGAAAATCAGTGTTGTGGAGGCCTTTAGCATTAACAAGAACAACTTCAAGCGTCCCATAAGCCATGTTTGGCTGGAATGGAATTGAGTCAATTGACACTTGACAGAAACAAACAGAGAGAAGAAGGAAAGGTGGTGATGAGCAAGTGCAGTGCTTTCTCAGCTGTCTATTTATGAAGAGCATCTTACCAACCCCTTCTGGTTCTAATTGACGTGGAACTCTGTTGGACTTCCATTAAACGACATCTCGTTTTCATTGCTTCGTCACTCTAATTTGGTCACTCTTGGTTTATTCCAATTTAAATATTTTATTTTTCTTTTGTTATGTCAAATGCATTTTTCGACAGAAATTACACAAATAATGTTAAGGTTCATGACCTTTTAACTCGAGTAACATCTTGACTGACCTTTTACTTACCTGCACGTTTAAAACTATATAGCACCTTTACTAACATGGGTACAAAAAATAATTAAGGGAAAGGAACTCTAAGGACACTTCCTCCACATTTACTAAACGAAGTAGAATCAACCCAAATTAAAGAAGAAAAAAGACCAATAAAGTTGGTCAAGACGTCAGTTTTGGGTGTGGATGGGGGTGGGGGTTGGGCTTCATACCTTTTCCTCCGAGGAATTGAAACGATTCCTATATTTAATCAAAATTACAAGATTTTCTTATCCTTTCCTACCAATGAAACAAGTCCAGAAACTATTGTCCTCCTCATAAGAGGTTTAGTACTTGCTTTAGGCCTATAAATAAGGGCTTTAGTGATGCCTCACGCACAACATACACAATCACTTGCGCTGTTCAACCTTTGAGTTGAAAACCTGTAATTGGGTGAGGTCTGATTCAAGTATCCTTATAGGGCAAGGTCTGCTTCGTGTACACACAATCGATAAAGACTACCTAGCCTTATCACCATTGATCTTTGTCAAAGTTGAAATTATATATAGTTGATGGAGTTAGAGAGGAAGAACTTGAACAAGATCTTACCATACCGTTTTGTAGCTGTCGTGTATTAACGACTTGCCCGTAAATATGTTTAAAGTTCTTGTCAATATCATGCCCACGAAAAGTAATTGTGGGTCACAAATTGTAACAGAACTTTTAGCATATTTAAATCTGAATCGTTAAGTCACGACAGTTCCAAAACAATATGGTAGGATATTATTCAAGAGGAACTTCCTCTTTTTTCTTAACTCGATCAACAATGAGTGTCGAGTGTTGAGTAATAGTTTATTAATTCTTGAATGGTCTTTATAAATTTAGTAACATTATATTTTTCTCTCGCGCAACAATATTTGCACAAATTCGTATGACTTCTAACATATGTTTAATTTGAACGGCTTAAATGAATTGCAACATACATCACATATTAGTATTCTGTAAGTTAAAGTTACTCCAGCTCATTCCGCCTAGTAACGCAGTATCCAGCTTCATGCATATGTAGCAAAAAATGGATAAATCTTAATTGTGAGGTGTGAGATGTCATTGTTTAATTCAATTTTAAACCTGTGATTACGAATATGGCAATTCCTTAAAGTGATAAGAATTCTGGTAATGGAAAGAAGACAAAACCAATCGATTTTCTAAATAATTTTTCGTTGTACAAAGGATCACTTAGATTAAGCAAGAGCACTAAATATGTAAAAAGATTTTTATCAATTGGAGGAAAACGTTGGACTTGAAACCAGTCACTCAACCATACGTTAGTTGGCATATTTTGAAAATTTTAACTTTAGATTTTTGTTTCTATGAATTTGCTAGAAGGAATAACACTAAGGTTTGTACCAGGAGGAATAACCCAAGGGCAGATTTGATGCACCAATATATTATCAACATGTAACAACAATGTAAAATTTAATGTCTATTCTTTGTGTATCTCAAGTATTTCATCGACTGCTAGAATTCACTATAAGGTGTTATTCACTAGTGGAGTTTAGCAATAATAGAGGTTTCTTCTCCCCGGTGCATGCTATTCAATTCAGCATTGCGTGCTCAACTTTCTTTGATTTTACTCTTTTTCGGGGGTTAGATCTCCTTTTGTACGTAGTAGTTATCAACATTTTTTATGGTTGTAAATTATTTAAACCTTTAAATGATATACAAAACATATCATTAAATCTTAAAAAGTTATTAAGTCGCTTTGGAGTCTTGGACTACCACGTTGTGTCATCCGGAACAATCTGATTAGTATCAAGCGGTCTTATTTTGTTGCTACTTCATATAACTAGTGTTGTTATTGTGTTTTCAAACAACACAACCTAATATCAGCTTTCAAACCGTTCTAACTTGTGAAAAAGCCAAAGGCTTTAACCAGACAGGTAAAGAAAACCCAGTAAAAAAATCTTAATTTTTTTTTTTGGTGAGCAAAAAACTTAAATTTTTAGCTGAAAACATTCTTGCTTTTTCTTTAACAAAAAATTTAAAAGACCTTTGGGCCTGTGAGTTTCCGAACATACCTCCCTCTAAAGGATTTTCCTTTTACGTTGCACATGACAGGGTTTTCAAAGATTCAAAGCAATCTTACCTCAACTATATTCCTGTTCTGGACTCTCCTTCCCACAACCCCTGTCTTCCCGCGAAAACTCTCTCTCTCTCTCTCTCTCACCCCGCAAAACTTATCTTTCACGCCAAATCATTCATCAATGGTTTTCTCCAAACACCACCTCACCGCCTCTGTTTCCACATTAAAACCCGCCAACTCATATTTCGCCTGGTTTTTCTTTTCCTTCTAATTTTGGCATTTTTTTTTAGCCGTTACAGTGTTCTCTATAATCATGAAAGCGTTTTCATAAAACAAACTCTTTTGGGGTTCTTAACGCATGCGTTGAATTTGCCTTTGATGTTTTGTTTCCTTCACTCTATCGGATCCCGTGTATTGACCCATTAAAATCACTAAAGATTGAAGCTTTCGATCTTAATATATTTACTTCGCCAGTTGGGGTTGTGAATTGAGAGCTAAATTATAGTTGGTATTCATTGGAATTTCGATTTCTTAGAGAAGAAAAGAGAATCATGGTGCAAGTCAAAGAATGTGATCCTAACATGGAAAAGGGGGTTTTACTTTCTTTGAGTCCTCCGGTATCGGATAGCAGTGGAGATAACACAGCTCTCAAGCCAGCCTCTGCTCAACTGTTCGTACTTGACTTTTATGTTTGCATTCTGAACTCTACTTGTGTTGGATAATTTTCATTATATAAATTAGAGTTTCTTTTATGCAAATTATATGCCTTTCTGTTTCTGAGTAGTTTTTCTTAAATTTTAGGTCTAGGGTTTTGTGTTACTATCTTTCATAATGTTGAATTTAAGAATACCTGTGGCTTCTTTGAATTCAAGAATCTGATCTGAAAAATTGAGCATTATCATATTTTTGTTCTGTAGTAGTAGTAATAGTGAATTTGAGTTCTGAAATGACTTGGATGTTGTTGACTTTGAGTGCTTTTTTAGGAGAATGACAGGCCCTACGAGACGATCAACAAAGGGAGGCTGGACAGAGGAAGAGGTAAGTACAGGATGTTGTATGGTTTGTTCGATTACTGATTAGTGAAAGCATAGTTGTTTGGAGGAAAAAGAAAGTGGATTGGATCGAGGCCAGAGTTATGTTAGTTCCTCAGTTGTTTGATTTCAATTTTCAGGAGTTTAAGCACAAAAAAAATTTCCTTGTATAACTTCTAGCTTTGTGGATGTAGGGCAAAAGTAGTAATGTAATTGGATTATTTTGGTGTGTGTATATGTGGGAGAGGAGCTTTACTGTTTTCTGGACTTTCAAGTTTGGTGGAACATTGATGATATTATCCTCTTGATTACAGGATAGAATTCTAGCAGATGCTGTCGAGAAGCACAATGGCAAGAACTGGAAAAGGATTGGTGTGTATCTGCACCAGACTTTTGTTCTTTTCACATTATCATTATGCTTTGCTTTTGAAGCTGCAATTGCTTTGTGACTAAATTTGCGAGAACTAAGCTCTTAGATACAAAGCAAAAGCTCTTTGGTTTTTTGTATTGGTTATGTCTTAATGTCTGAGCTTGAAGGATCAAGGATGTTGTGTAGGGCCATGTTGCTTTAACAAACTTATAAATTCCTTGCAGCTGAATGTGTTCGTGGCAGAACAGATGTTCAGTGCCTTCATCGCTGGCAGAAAGTCCTCTCACCTGATCTTGTTAAAGGATTTTGGTCTAAGGAGGTGAGTTAGATTCATATTACCTCTCTTTAAAAGCGGAGTTTCTGCTAGTGATTTATTGTGACTATATTTTGTGCTGCATCTTGCAGGAAGATGATCTAATAATTGAGTTAGTCGCAAAGCAGGGGAATAAGAAATGGTCTGAAATAGCAAAGTCCTTGCCAGGCCGTATAGGCAAGCAATGTCGAGAGAGGTTTGCTTTCCATGTTAATTCATGTAGTTTCTTTTAGAGAGAAACATTTGTCTCTTTCTTTTAGTTTTCCACTTCAGAAGGAATACACATTGAATGAAGCTTAGAATTGATTTTGTTCAGGTGGCACAACCATTTAAATCCAGATATAAAAAGAACTGCATGGACAAATGAAGAAGAAAAGATTCTAATTGAGTCGCATAAAGCCTATGGGAACAAATGGGCTGAAATAGCAAAGCTTCTGCCTGGAAGGTTAGAATTTGTTACATTTTGTTATCAAATGGAGAAACTAACAGCTAGATAGTATAGTGCTATTTAATTCCTTTGTTATATACATAGTATCATGGTAAATTTAACCGGCTCATCATATACATGCTAAGTTTGGTCCCAATTTGCTGATTTCATTATTTACTCTTTGAAGGTGGCATGACCTTCTAACTAACTACTAGTACTGAAGGTGTTTCGTTTCAGTGAATATTTAATGCAGAGTTGATAGGTTGATGATAAACCTCAAGTTTAAATCATATACCTGGTAAACACATAAATGAAGAGTGACTGAAGTTAACTGTATTCATTTGGGATTTTAATGTGTTAATTATACGAGTAGTAGTGCTGTTTTTTGTTAATTGCGCTATGAAGGACCATATTTTGATTATCTACTTAACGGATGTGCAGGACAGAAAATTCAATAAAGAACCACTGGAACTGCTCAGTTAAGAAAAAATTAGAGCTACGCTCATTCCATATATCTAATATGGAAAGTCATAAAATAAAAGCAGGAGTCAGAAAGACAGAGGCGGTAAGACAAAGTCTTGATCGGATAGCCAACTTCGATAAAAATGTGGAAACTTGTTCAATTAATCTTGATCTGGTTCTTGGAACTCCTAAAGGAAGGGAGATCCAGATAAAATCTTTGGACAAAGGAAATCGCGGTTGGCTTACAAAAGGAGCTGGTGCAGATAATATGATCAAATCATCACCTAGTAACCTTTATTACGATAGAGCTGCAGCTGCATATGGTCTAAATGTTGAACAACGGAAAGAAATTTATCATAACTATGGCAGGTTGAGAGACTCGCATTATTTATCTGCTAAACAATCAATCAAAGCTTGCACTACTTCTTCCTGTGATCTTTGGGGTTTTCCCTATTTTCATGGAAAGAATCATAAACCCAATCACCCTATGAGTTTGTTGAATAATTGCTCAGATTCTTTTGACTACAATAGAGGAGCTGGAAATTTTCTCAAGAAACCAGATCGTCCTATTACAGTTGAGAGATTACATGAATCTTGTAAAGTATCACAAGGTATGTATGCTTAAAATTAATTAGATGTCCTAAAACTAAGTAGCCATAATCTAACAAATTCATTTTTTATGAAGCTTATGAGGAAACTAAAGATGCTGGTGGAGCTACTGAGCATTCAGAGGCTTCAAACCCTGGTTGCTTGTGCTATAGGCCACTCCAACAAGAGGATTTGAACTATTTTTTAAAAAATGGTGAATTCCCAAGCACAGATAGTTACATCCAGACAGCATTTAGTTCAGTTTCCTTATGCACCCCACCAAGCCAAGACAGAGGAATATCTGTTGATTGTAATGATCCAGATTCCACATTGAGAAGTGCAGCAAGGACTTTTAAGAGTTCGCCATCTATCCTAAGAAAACGAAGACATCCAATTTCCAGACAAAGTCTCAACTCAGAGCATCACTATGTCATCTCAGAAGAAATTAGCAATAACTCCAGAAACAGCCTCAACATTCTAAGTCCATGTGGTGAGACAAAATTCCATTGCATGGCTCGATCAAATGTCAAAAAACTTTTCCTCTCTCCTCAAAAGTCTCAGAAGCTTTAGCTTCTTATCTGCTGGTGTGAATTGTGGTTGAGTGACTTGGCATGGTAATTTTGTTCAAGTCTTATCAGAATGTTTTGTCTAGACACCATGCAGCGCGTTCATCAGACAGCTTTTAACCTGTTGATATTGGTGAGCATCGCTTCTACAATCTTATTATACTTTGAGAATTCTTCAGGAAAACGTAAACATGAAATCCTACATTTTTTTCCTTAGGCTTGTAGAAACATGTCATGTTGAATTCTAAATGTGATATAAATTAGAAAGTGCAATCTCCTGGCACAAAATGTTGTTATTAATAGTCAAATTACCTGAAAATAATTGGTTTCTAAATTGCTAGTTTTGTAGTTTAAATGTTAAACACTTAAGTATTAGTATACATATATATGAAAGACGTCAGCTTTAGCTAATTAATCAAAAGTGAAAGGGCTTGAATCCCTTATCTTTGAGACGACTACTCTTAGGCCTTGGTATATATAAAGTCAGTTGACAGCAGATTGGTAGATACAAGTTATAACACAAATCTCACAGGAAAGCCAAAAAGAAGGCTTTCACCAAGTTGAGCCCATAAATAGAACAAGGAGAGCAAATAATCCATGCAACAGCTACATTTGGACGATTCCTGCCTTAGGACCCCTACTGTGATATTAGCTGATTAGCTGCATACTACACATTTCGAACCACAAAATGCTAATGACGAAACAAGCCTTTATCAAGCATACCACGATGACCTAGTTCATAGTTACATACTGTTTGACACGAAAAATCCTGTGCGGTACAAACTGTCTCTTTTGAATGCGCGAGCGTGCCAGCACTGTGGGGTGCAGTCGTCGGGGCGTCCCTTGACCTGACTTCTTGATCAAGCATTGTGGACGAGGAGAGCACCAACCTCGTCACAAGGCTCTTTTCTTGCCTTCTGAGAAAGATCTTCTTGCCTTACGGATAAGGACTTTGGTTGTGATCTCTTGTGTTCACCGAATCGATCGATACTTAGTGTTGTAGACTAAGCAGAGCAATCACTGGGAAGTTGGAGAAAGCACGGGTTTTTCTAAAGCGTGACTTTAGCTTTGCTGGATTGCGAGGGCGTTACCATTGCTTCGCTGGTAGTATTGGTGGCAGTAGCACTAACAGTTGGCTCTTGGAGAGACTAGGACTGGAAGCACGGTTGCCGGGTTGGTTTGGTGGCGCTGACAGTCGGCTCTCGAGGAGACTGGGACTAGAACGTGGTCACCGGTAAGAGAGGTTGCTCTGGGGAGGCTTTGATAATCGTAGAGATTAATTGGAGAGAGAGTTGTGTTTTGTTGTGTCGTCTTTAGCCTCTATATATAGGCTGCCCATAGATTCTCCTTCCAAATATGAATGAAATATTATATTTTAAGCCACAGTATATTGGCCTTGAATCAAATCAAAACTCTTAATAGTTTTGATAACTATCGTATGCAATAATTAATAATTATCCGCCTCTGTTGCCGCTAGAATATAGGCAAAGGTTACTTGCCTCTTAGAGTCTCAGACGTAATCTTCCTCTTAGCAACATAATTGCTCCAAGGACTGATTCTTGGATATTGCCTTCGCGAGCACTACGTAGCTTGCGGCATGCAGTATCCCTTGTTTGTTGCAATTAAGGATAATTGCATCCTCCCATATACTGACTATTTGCATGGGAAAGCATTGATTGGCTGGTGGCCCACCTTAATTGCATATATATATATATATATGTATACATCTCTTTGTGACTTCGCAAGGTATCTTCACGAGGACTCCCTTCAACAGCCTTTAATTATGCATATATATGTGTAGCCCCACGTAATGAGCCATGCATGGATAATTATACATGCATAACAAGATTACGTATATCATATAATAATCCTTGATGATTGCAAGCAAGGTGATTGCATTCTTCTTTCCTCTCCCACGTCCAACTACCATCAATTGCATGGGAAAGCTTATCTGGGCCCACCTTGATACTTAATTGATCAACCAATGACCTTAATTGCATGAGAAGTGTATATATATATGGCTAACTCGATCTTCGCGAGCACTACGTAGCTCGTCCACGCTCGTGTCCTTAATTATCTTCGCGAGCAATCTTTAATTGTAATATATATCTTCAGTTGCAAGTCCACGCCATTTATTCCTTAAGCAATAAGAAACCATGCTTGCACTCCACATTCTTCCCTCCTGCTCAATCTTGGTAATCAAGCAAATCATCATATTTAATTATCAAATATTTAATAATTAATTGTAAATCGATGAATATCCAGATTCGCTTCAAAATTTCTTGGTCTTCAAGTAGGCTTTATTTAGCCTCTAAACAATGTATTCCGAACTTGTCGCAAATAAATAGCTTGGGCCACCGATATTGGCTCGATCTTCTTCGAGTCTCCCTTATCGGGAAAAAATGTTATTTTGGGTTCAAACACATACAAAACCAATCTCCACTTCCATAATAAAAGAGTTACATGCCGGGTATTTGAAGCATCAACAGTGGCTTTTCTTCACAAGCTGCATGTTAATATATCAACTCTATAAGATATGAAGCTGGCATATCTATAAGCTATTCGATAAGCAATTCTTTTCTCCTTTGCTTTCTGCCCTAACCTTCATCTTTGCAATTTGATTTGCAGATAACTACTGAGGATCGGTGGCATCGGTTTTGCAGACTCTTTATGTACCATAACTAGTGAAGTTAACAGAGGGCTCGAGTTATAAATTAAGTGTAGTTTTTGGAAACTGGGCATAACAGATATGTTGACAGTGGCCCCTAGTCAAGATTTTATGGGACACTGGACAAGTATTAGAGTAGATTAGTACATATTGAATGCTTAACAAGTCTACTCTACTTATTTATGTTGATAAATTTTTTTCGGTCTGTAGTCTTCGTACGTACATATATAACACAGTCACAGCGTACTACTGCAAACACAACCTCATACACAACTGATTCTATCTTAAAGTTCAGTTGATCCAATCATCATCGTGGAAGCTGTTAGACTGTATCTTCAGCCGCAATGCCAGTCATGGGAAAAAAGCTGTAACAACACAAATGAAGGGAGACTTGATGTAAATGAAGCAAGGGTCCTTGTTCAAATAGAACTAGAAAAACATAAATTGGGAAAGTAATTTGGTCTCTGAATTTTCGTGGTTTTTTCCGTTTATTTCTTTTTCTCTTTCTTCACTTACCAGTCAAGTCTTCTGAAATATTTTCCAAACGATACATACTAGGGAATGGACAACACTTCTATGGTGGTCGGTCAGAAGGAGTATCCCTGATTTCCCTAATCATAACATATAGTCAACCAACGAAAGAAGGTGATGCTCACCGATATCAACAAGTTAAAAGCTGAGGTGGCTAGTATCCATAGAAGCTAGTATTGGCTGGTATTGGACTACTAGTTTTGTTAATTAGTTAAATTATGTTTTCTAGTATTATTAGAAAAAAGGAATATTTTGGGTTCCTCTATAAAAATCATAGTCTTTTGTTTGAAGAGAACTTTTACAACGACCTCCAGGGAAGGTACATAATTTTGATCTGATCTGATCTTTAGTTCTCGTTGTTCTGAAATTTTCAATGCTCTTGTTTTCCTATAAAGGGTGATTCTATTTGAACCCAGCAAATTTCTTAATATACCCAGCAATTAAAAAATTGTCCAGTATTTTCCAATTTGGTCTTCGTTATATTACACCTAGCACACGAACCCACAACGCCACAAGTATAGCGGTTGCTATTGTTTACCGACGACGACTTGGAACAAAAGAAACCACCGACGACGACCTTTGAACTGAAAATGGCTTCCACCGAGATCTTATCATTTAGAGTTTGCTTAGGCTAAAAGATTCTATTGTTTTATTGCATTGTCGAGATGATCTGCATATGGTGGAATATGTTTTGGAAGCAGCACCACAGGAATATGCAGAGAAAAGAGATGTTCATGCACCAGAGATCATAGTTGACCACACTGTCTATCTTCCACCCATCATAATCCCCATGGTAATTCCTGTTCTCAAGAGCCTTAGAGATGCTCAGCTTGCTACTGTGTTTACTGGGTTTAATTAAACAAAGGGTTGCTGGGTTTATTTAAACAAGGGTAAAACGGGAAATATATAATAATATTTAGAATGTTGGGTGTATTTAGATATTTGTTAGGTACATTTAGAAAGACTCTTTCCTTTATTTTTAGTTTTCTCCTCCCCACCCCCCACTTTGCCATAGTATATTGTTATAATGAACTTTGAATCCTGTATTCTAATTAGATATACTGTGTCCATGTCCCATATCTCAGAAGCTGTATTAGCTAGAACCCATATTCTTAGTTCCTCTTCGAATCGTTTTCTCTTTGAATTTGGTTTAAACCTACAAACTAACTAGCAAAACGCTATTATTCTTTAATAATTTGAAGAAATATCTTGGAGTTATTAAGGAGTAGTAGGGTTTGCTCGTCAGTTTGTACGTTTTATATTATTAGGAGTATCTCATGTTTTTAGCATCATTAGCGTTTGTAGTCGTACTTTCAAGGAAGGAATAGAAGGGATAGAAGTTCTGTTATCAAAAATTTCTTGATTTGATTTTGGGTCAGTTTAGTCTTTTTGTTTTTTTGGCCGTGAGTACTGAGTACTAGACCAATGCTGCAATGCGCATGTTGATAATTAGTGTGATCGATCTTGAGGAATGGTGTATTAGAGATTCATGAGGATCCTTTAAGAAAGTCCTATGATTCTTTAAGAAAAAAAAAAAAGGGGCCTCTATAATATTTTAGGGCTCAAATCTTGACTAATGATAAAAAAGAAACGAGGACGCGCGTTGAGTCCGTTAATTTATGCACAATAATGACTGGCTTTATATTCTGTGGTTTGATTGCATATCTTTGATGATCATCTTTGTGAAGTAATTGAGGTGGATATATGATAGTTATTTCTTTTTTGCTCTGCAACAGGTAATTGATTAGAAATATCAGTAATTTTTTCTGTTAACACATGTAGTTGTTGTACCTCTATATAAAGATATACCACCTATAGTTGTACGTTGTACGTCTATTTAACTTCTACGTGTATGGTGTTTGGTCCTAGCTAGGGTTTCTGTTGTCCTGATGTAGGTGAAGGTCATCATATGAAGAGCCCAATTACCTATAGGTAAGTAATGTAGTCCATCCTTTTCGATCCATTGGATTCTCTTTCTTGTTCGTTTGCTCAATATGTTCGTGGAAATTTTCATGGCGTACTGTTTAGATGTATATATACATGATGACCATGTTTAAAATTTGTTAATTTCCACAAAGCTTCAGAGGGTATCCTTATAATGAGCGTTTATGACTTTGACGAATTCTGTTGACTTGATTTCTTAATACCAGGTCTTCGTTCATTTATTCTTGGGATTTCTTCTTAACTAAACTTAATTTAACTGCTTGCCAGTAATCCATTTCGGCTGGTTGCTATGATAGTGCCTTGTGAAGTTATTTGGAAATTAAAAAGTATGCATGGGTATATTAGAGTTTGATCGAGGAAATCTTTATTGAAATTAAAAAAAAAAAAAGACTTAGTTGCTTGTGTTTCTAAAACTTTCATAGTGTTTTGTTTTTGTTTTTGATTTTTTTTTTCTCGAAAGGGATAACTTTCATAGTGTTTAGAAAACTTAGAAAAGACTTGAATTGGGTTGGGGATGATTAATGTAGGCAATGTTATGATAGTCTAGAGAAGGAAAAGTTCTTCTCCCCTTTATAACAAACAAGTATTTAATGGTTTTCTGAGATAATATATTAGCTTTAATTGCCAATTCAAAGAAAATTGAGCACCTAATAAGATGGTAGCACGGATACATTTTCGTCTTGAACTAACTTGCTATAAAATTGTAACTTGGTGTTAATGTTTACTCTTTTAAATACTGCATGCATGCTTCATGCTTCTCAAATTCTCATGGTTGATTAATAGATTCTAAGTTGTCTTGACAAGAGTTGATAAAAAAAAAAAAAAAAAAAAGTTGTCTTGACAAGCTTAAGCAAGAATGAAGCTAGGTTAGTATCTTTTTCGGCCAGAAGCTTAGTATTGGCTACAAACGTCAACCTTTTTGCCACTAAGTGCGTAATGAATATGACCGACTGACTCAGGACAAGACAAGCCCACCACTTCCAATGTACGTCCTAGGACAAGCCCAATTTACCCGCGAAAAACCTAAGCTTTACATGCACATGTATTTATATCTACCTAAATAATACCTACTAGGAACGAATCCCACGCGATGTTGCAGGGCAAAAAGCTATAGTGTTTCGTGAATTGATTAACAAAAATAACTAGGTTATGTCTAAATGAAATGAAAGATACGTGAAATGAAGTGGTTTGAAATTATTTATAAGTTAGGTTTGTAAGCATTAAAGTCACCCTCAAGTATAATTCACTATGCCAAAAAGGCCTTCAGACGACATAAGTTTTGTTTTATGTCGTCTGAGTTTTTCAGACGACATAATTTTTTTTTCTGTCGTCTGAATATACACTAAAACCATACTGGTTTAATTTGGAAAAATGGTGAGCATTCAGACAACACATTTGTGTAGTTGTAGAAGGTGGTGATTTCCTATCTCAAATTTGGATAAATGGTGAGCATTCAGACAACACATTTATGTAGTTGTAGAAGGTGGTGATTTCCTATCTCAAATTTGGAGGGATATCCAAAAATTGATTTGGTACTTTTCCCTCTCAAATAACCAAGCCCTAGTTGACTAGAAAATATTGTGACATTCAGACAACATTTAAATGTTGTCCGAGTGTGGAGCTTCTTTTAAAATTTTCTAATTATTTTGACCTGTGCTTATAGAGATCGACCTCGACCCTTCACCCATTCTCTCTCCTTCTCACTCGGGCTCTCTCAGCTCGACCTAGAAACCGTGAGGAAAACTCAAACACGAGCCCTCTCTCCTTCTCACTCAGCTCTCTCAGATCTCGATTCTCACTCTCTCGATTCTTTGTTGGCTAAGATTGAACTTCTTCATCATATTTCTATCAAATCTGGCCACTTCAGTAGAAGATCTACCAACTCTCTTCTCCTTCTCTCTCGTGTCTTTCCAAACCCTACTCTCCCTCTCCCTCTCCCTCTGTCTGTGTCTCCGAATATCACATTCTCTCTCTACAATCCTCTCCGTCTCTCTCTGAAATTGACGGAGATGAAGTCTATCTGCGCCACAATTTCTTACGGGAGACGATGGAGCCGCCCCAGTAGGATCTGGCAAGCCTCCGTGAAAGCATATAGCCGCCAAGGAGAACGAGTCTCCGCCTTCAGATCTCCTCTATATGGCCTTGGATTCGAAGCCTTCGCTAGCGGCCAAGTTGAATAGTCTGTTGCCGCCACGGCCTTGAGATGCTTCCTGAGAACTCCGTCCATGGAGCCTTTGGAGAAAGTTGAGAACTTTGGCCGTCTTGCTCATTGGTTTTTTTCTCTGGCCAAATCAAGGTACAATTTTATTCACTTACACTGTGAATCTAGGGTTCTATGGTTGAGTTTTTCATTTTTTGATCACTAATTTGGGCGATCTATGGTTATTTGTTTATTATACTTGAAAGTTCTTCAATTCTTCCCATGCTTTTCTTTATCAATTTTGATGCGATTGTTCTGGGTTTTCTGGGTTGTGTTTGAGGGTTCGTGTGTATTGCTATTGATCAAAACAGAGCTTTAACTATCTATAGTATCTGTAATGGGTTTGCTTTCCATTGTTTAGTTTCGTTTTAGTTTTAGTTTTAGCAGCACTGCATAACTGGGTTTGAGTCTCTATATTTTCATATCTGTCTTGATATTGGTTTACGGAAAGTTAAGAATTGAGATGGGTATTTGATGGGTTTGGGCTGAGTGTGAGTATTTCTTGAGATTGAAATACATATGCATTTGTTCTGATCCTTTTGTCTTTGCTGATTCATCTAGAATAGCACAAAAGACTCAATCAGCAAGCTAGTGTCAGACTCAATTTTCAGTAGATTTACTAGACTGCACTGGTAATCTTCTCGCTCTGTAGTGAAATCCATACGTTTCTGAAAAAAAGATAGTGCTACTGTCTACATTTTGGTTTAAATGCTTTTCAGTTTCTGAGTTCATTCTCGACGAGGTATGCGTAATTTAATCAAATGTATAATCGAGAAAAAGAATTAGAATACATATGAGTTGCTCATATGGACCTAACTCTTCATAGTCTTTTCATGTCTTTTTGTTTAATTGTATTCTCATTAACATGGGAAGGTGATTAACTAGGAGACTCGGTCTATCAAATTTCTTTTGCCTTCTTATGGTCTCAGATTCTTCTTAGTGGGTTCTGAATGGGAAAACTTAAGACCACAAATTAAGCATCTTATTTGAGCCGAGCAGGTTTAGGTGTGTGTGTGTGTATTACAGAAATTAAGATGCTTGTAACATATATAAATGTATATAGAAGTATTGGCTGTATTGGCTGTGTGCTTGCCTTGGATGAAATTTGAATGATTAGCTTTTTCCTTGTGCTGTATGGAGTTCTTGTGTTATGTTCAGTCATAGCTTTCTACATTTTTTGCCTGCTTTTCTTCTTGTGATGCAACTCAGTTAGCAAGAACTAAATTAATGCAATTCTGATTCACAAAAAGCATTAGACTTTGTGAGTTTCCAAGGATTAGTCTCTGACTTTTCTGTTTCACATCTCTGATTGCATATTTCTTTGGTCATGATCATTATTTCTTTGGTCTTTTAATTGTCTTAGACATTGATTTTAGGTAGCAGAAGAGCTTTACCAATCTGGTATAAACTGGATGTTGTGAGTGCTGGAAAGAATTTTACACAGATCAGGAAGGCAATTACGGCGAGATTTTTCTTCCATGATGCTAGAAAGGACCCTCACGAGGGGTATAGAACCTTAGTGGAGAACCAGCCAGTTTATATCCATCCAAGCAGTGCGCTCTTCCAGAGACAACCAGATTGGATCATCTACCATGAGTTGGTTATGACTACGAAGGAGTATATGCGTGAGGTAACCGTCGTTGATCCCAAATGGCTTGTGGAACTAGCACCCAGGTTCTTCAAAGTGGCTGACCCTACCAAGATGAGTAAGCGCAAGCATCAAGAGCGTATTGAACCGCTATATGACAGATACCATGAACCAAACTCTTGGCGTATCCATTTTGGGGTCGAAGAAGAAATCACAGCTCCAGCAGTCTCCATCTGGCTCTCTATTTGGAAACATATTTGCCTCTGCACATCTGGTGCAGAGGAGAGAGAAACAAAGGCCCATTTCTTTTGCAAGGGGAAGAAATTCAATTCCATAAAGTTCCAGTGTTGTTTATTTCTTCACAACCGCTTCTGTTTCAACTCATGAAAAAATCTTCCAAAACCTTTTGCACCATATCAGATTGGAGATTGAACGAGGTCTGTTTACTTACATAATAACAATGATTTTATCCTTTATTGACATATACCTCCTTTTTTTTTTTTTTTGAGGTTTTATTTTGGTACTAATTTTCTTTGACTTCGGTATATCTTTTATTGTTATGCTGTTCAATTAAAGTATCTAGAATATACTTTTTTCATGCCTACAACTGTGTTTGATGGGTGGCTTCAGTGGGCTGCTGACATCCTACAGTACAGTTCCAAGTCCAGGTTCATTGTTGTTTTAATTTCCTGAAGAGGTTAGTATTGGGAACCAGGGAATTTGATTAGAGGATTTAGAGAAGTTGAGAAGATTTCTTATATCTGTCTTTTGTCAGAATGGTCATTTGATAATTGCTTTTCAAGTCTGTTGCGCCAAGCTAACCTAGGTCTTTCTGGGACCTAAACACTACTTATAATAGGAATTCTTTATGGAAAATGGTTGACAGGTTAGTCTGTATTCAACTGTATATTTACTTTTATTGTAGGTGTTCAGATTGCTTTTTGATGTTTACAGCAAAGAATGGAGTACTTAATTGTTTTAGGTTCCATAATTCTTGAGCTGCTTAAGGCTCGTTAAGTTAATGGAAACAATATTATTCAGTAACTTATTGGTATAGTTGGTTCACATGGAGAGGCAAAACAGAGTTATAAATCGTTCTGGATGACCTTTGCTTTCTTATGTTTGGGAGTGGAGGGTTATGGTGAATTAATCAACACTTGGTTGTTTGAATAACTTTTATTTTGATGCTTATTATTTATCATATACACGAAACGTCTCCTGCGTGTTTGAACTTTGAACCATTATGAGTGTTTGGTTAAAAGTTCAAATATGTGCTTTATATTACCTCAAAACAAACCTATATTTTTCTTCAGGTCCCTAAAAACTGCAGTTTTTCTTCATCGATGTCAGGAAGGTCCCGCCCAGCTGCTTTAGCGGTGTCTTTCTCATGTTGGTGTGAGGCTTTGAGCTTTGACTAGTTTCACTTTGCTCTGAAAGTGAAGGGCCGCTGGACATTCTTTTGAGGTTTGTTAGAGGCTAATTTTCTAGTGACTTCTTTTCCCCTCTCGAGTCTGCGCCATCTTGGTTGCAAGAATAGTGAATTTTATAATTTGCAGTTAAGTTGTGTTTCAAGATCTACCATTTACTTTGTATGGATGCGGTTTTTGTATACAAAATGCTCTGTTTTTGTATCACAGTTTTGTTAAAAGAAGTAAATTATTTTGGATATATGGCCAAGTAGGGTACCTAGCCATACTTAATGGTATATAGTGTCATTATATGATGAACTAGATTTACATAGTTGATCAGAAGTTGGGATTTTTTGTCTAATTCTTCAAGTCAATTACCAGCCTTAAAGTACTAATTCGGGTATTGCTGTTTTACCTCCACAAATGCAAATGTTTATGGGTTTAGTTATGCAATATGAAGTTTTCACTGAAAAGGGTTGTGACAGGAAGCAAATTAGTAAACCTGTATTGGTGATTGTAGCTTAGCTTTTTGGTTTTAGATAACCTCGGAAATGAGCTAGCTTTCAGCATTCTTTTTGGTCTTTCTATCATCCATCTTCCCCTAGATTTACTTAGTAATTCCTACAGTACCTCAAAACCTTCAGATAAGCACTTGTAATTGTAAAAGGCATGTTAGGCTATGTTAGTTTTGACTTGTGTAGCAACTGCAGCTTATTTAGGCTTTAAGGAAAATGGAATTGTCTTCAGAAATCGAAGACAATTTAGGTAATTCAGCTTTTCTTTTACTTGTATTGTTCTCTTTACAGATGAGGACCGAGTTCTAGCAACTGTGAGGGTTCAGCCATCTCATGGTTAACTAACGGCATTTGTGGAACATCCTAGAATGAGCAGGCTGATCCCCAACTTCTTTTCCATTCAAATGGTAATTTATTTTCCACCCACTTTATTAACTGATCAGTAAAACTATACATTTCTACCTTAGTTATACCATGCTGGCCTTAATTTTCACTACATGCATATGGTTCTACCCTAGAGGCACATGATTTTGAATACAGGTATCTTAGATTTTAGTCTTATGAGGTGTTAGTGGAGCTTATTGAGATGTGGTTACGTCTTCTGAAAATACTGGTTCTTCCCTAACTTTATGTCTTTTATATGTCTGTAACTTGTCTGAGTTTCTTTTTACGTACCATTTGGCTGTACTTGTTTGAAATTGTTTTTGGTTTTGGTTATGTTTGTTGAAGTTCGCTGCAATTAGTAGATTTTTGTGCTTTGTTTTGGTTGTTAGGTGTAGTTTGCTGAAACTATTTTTGGTTTTGGTTATGTTCGTTGGAGTCTGCTATTTAGTTTTGGTTTTGGTTAGTACTGACTCTTGAGTTTAAAGAGTCATTTTTGTCAGAACCTGCTGGGTTTTTTTTTGTTTTGCTTAGGTGGTGTTTTGTCTATAGCATCACCTCAGTTATTTCCTTTTACTGAAACTACACGTGTGAAAGTTTATCTAATTATATTTAGTGTGGCTATACTAACTCATAGTTTAATAACATCAATAGCTCAGAGTATGTGATAGTTATCTAGACATAAATGTACTAAAAGCACTAGCAAATATAACTTCATTCTATGTGCATATTATCTGCAGGGTTATGCATATATACTCACGCAGCCCGGAATACCTTCCGTTTTCTATGACCACTTCTATGATTCGGGTGATTCAATTCATGATCAGATTGTGAAACTGGTACAGCAGTGTAGCTAGGTAGTTCCTGTATTAACTTGTGTCTAGTAGATTCTTCATTCATTAAGCATTTGGACTTGTCTGCAGATTCAGATTAGTAGATATGGGACATTTTGAACTGATCGATGCTCATGATTAGGTTGTGTACATAAGACAATGGTGGATTAATAGAAATTGCAATGAATGATTTTGGATGTGGGTTTCATACTTTCATGAATGGGCAATTTTAATTTCCAGAATGCATGCATACCAATTGTAACAGGGGACTACTAATATGTGTTATCTCAAATTGCAAGCTACAACAAAAGCACACCAAAATGTGTGGTTGCAGCTGCACAAAAACAACACAAAACCCAATTGGAATTCTATTGTCCTTTTGGCATTGGTACAATAGAAAATTGCAAGCTACAACAAAAGCACACCAAAATGTGTGGTTGCAGCTAAACAAAAACAACACAAAAATCAAATAGAAGTTTATTGTCTTTTTGGCATTGGGACGACAGAAAATTGTAGTCTAAAGGGCAAAACAACAACATAAGTTAGACGAAAGTGTTGGCTAAAAAGTATAATAACAACAAATAAGTGTGGTTGGAATCAATCACAGACAATATAAAAAGACCTCATAAAAGACCTTTCACACAATACTTAAGTGTCGTATGTATGTACCCTAGAACGACACTTAATTGTTCTCTGATGCTCTTTACGACCACATATAATTGTCGTTTAAAGTAAATTAGCACAACCTTTAAATGTTGTTGTATGAGAGAAGACACTACATAAGAGTCTTCATATTTCTTATTTAAGGGCATTCACACCACATAAATAAGTCTTGCAAATATGCTTCATACAATAGTATTTAAAAAATACTGTGGTTGTTTTGTTTATCAGACAATACAAAACTGTTGTTTAAATGCTTTTAAAGAAACAGATCACAATGTTCCCAAAATGCAAAACTCATCAGACGACACAAGACTTTTATTTTTTTATGTCGTCTGAAAAATCAGACGACAGAACACTTCTGTCGTCTGATGCCCCCAAGAGACGACACCGTACTAGACGACACATTTTTGTTCGTTCAGACGACAGAACAGTTATGTCGTCTGATGCACTTTTTGGTATAGTGATTGTTAAGTTATAGAATAAGAGGATTAAGTAAGAATGTCGAACCCACGAGGATTAGCAAATCTTTTCCTAGCTAGGGAAAATTCACAAAACCAAAGCTCATTACAAGTTGGGACAAGTGAATGATGTTATGCACAAATGGATAGTGAATGTTTGTTTGTTTGAGTGATTGATTGATTAACTAAACTAAATGCAAGGAAAGTAAACTAAGCATATTTAAGCTAAAGTTATAGAAAAATGGATGAGAGTTGAGGTTTGGATTGTCTACCACTAACCTCCCTTAGTGCAACAATGCAATTGAATATAAATGATACTAAACCTATTGTCCAATTACCCTCTTAGCATCCGGATAAGATGGCACTCCTTTGATTTTATTAACTCTAACTGGATAAGTCTATAATTAACTACCTAGAGACAAATTCAATTACCGGATAGGTCTCAATCATTTGCCCCTAAATGCATAAAGCTTAGAGTTTAGATAACTAAGCAAGCAAACTAGTCCTATCTCTAGTTGATTTTAGCTCACTACCCTCACATGCACACATGGTGTGCTTTCATGCTTCCTTTGCCTAAATCTCTTAGCAAAAACTTCATATCATGACAAAAACATTAACTCAAATTAATTATGTCTAAGTAAATGCATTCAACTTTTGATTTAGCATGTGAAGGTGACAACATGAATCTCATCTAATCATAAACAAAAATATCAATTACAAGCAAGGTTGGCTAAGGCTTTCAACCCTAACCCTAACAAGTTCAATACTTACTCATAACTAAATAAATGATCTTCATCATACTACAATACATCAAGTAATTAGAGAGAGATAGAGAGTGAGAAGTGGTTATTGATGGTGGTGAAAGTGGTGGTGGAGATGGGTCTCCCATGTCATGGTGTGATGTTGTGGTGGTTGTCTCCTCCTCCTTGCTCCTCAAGCTCCTTAATGATGTAGAGATAATTAATCCTTGAGTAACTAGTGATGGTTTGTGGTGTTGAAGTGGTTGTGGAATTGATGGGTGGCAGAAGTGGTGGTGGAGATGGAGTTTGGTGTTTGGATTTAAAGGAGGTGGAGTTGTAGAGAGAAAATGGAGCTAAAGTGAAGTGAGAATTGATGAATGGTTGAATAGATGATGAAGATAAGGTCCTTGGCCTCTTTTGAACAGCTATGTTAGGATACAAAAGATGGAAGAGATGCTCTTACACCATAGTCCTAAATTGGTCCCAAAATCCATGCAAAGCTCCGAAAGGACAATGTGTGGGGAGAGATTTGAATTTCAAATGGTAGAAAATTCCCATAACTATGGTCCTCCTTAGCTGGACTAGAGGTCCTCCATGAGTGGCGGCTCGTCGGAAAAGTCGATATCCAATTTTCTTCCAATTTCCATGTCTTCTTCTCCTAGCTTCAAATCTCCGCATTTCAAGCTTCAAATGGTCATTTTATTCTCAATACATGGTTTCCTTACAAATAAAAGGAAATGGATTAAAGAGGGTAAAATAACTTGGAAGAGAAATCAATTTCCATAATTTTGGGGCACAAATGCATAAGTAATTTGTGACTCAACAAATACCCTCAAACTTGAAGATTGCTTGTCCTCAAGTAAAAACATGGGTTGTTTTTACTTCAACAATGTCTGAACTCTTTGAGGACTTTTAAAATGATACCTGAACTTTCAAAGTGATCAATGTGATAGCTGGACTCATTTTTTTGTATCAACGTTGTACCTGTGGTCGATTTCCGTCACGGCTCTGTTAGTCCTAGCACGTGTGACTCACGTGAGGCACTAAATGATTATAAAAAGACCGATTTGCCCTAAATATAGGGGTATATCCGACATTTTATCTAGTTTTTATTAAAAATAGGTATTTACATTTTTTTTTAATCATTTTTTTCTACCATCTCCACCCCGCTTGTCATCTTTCTCCACTGTCTCCACCTCTCGTCTTCTTCAAATGCAATCTAGCTCTCTTACTCTAGACTCTATAATCACGTATGGTGACTAGATTCGCACGAGTGCTTGTCCTCGAGGTACGAACACAACAACGACGCAATGTCAAAGTCCTCGTAGCAATACGGGCACGAGAATTCAGGTCGGACCTCATCTTCCACCTCAAAATCATCCATGCTCAGCCGACATCGGAGCTCTAGTGATGGTGCTGCAACGTGAATTGAGGTTTCGCGACGGTGAGGCGGGAAGTCCAGAACTCGGAATCCATCTTGAACGATTTCGACAGATTCGATCAAATTCTAAATCAAAATCAAACTCGATCCAAAATTCCCCAATTTTTGATTCCCAATCTTTGAATCTGGACGACTCTCAGGCTTTGAGCTTTTCCAGAAATCGGAAAGCTAGATTTGGATCAGGATGTGGGGTTTGATCACTTCCAGAAATCGGAAAGCTAGTTCGTGTCGCTGCAACCATTTCTAGGACCGACTGCAATAGGTAAAAAATGAGTTTCTGTCGCAGGTTGAAAGGTGCAGTTTCAGTTTCAGTGGTTGGAAGGGAATTGGGGGGCTTGTCCTCACAGCTACCACGTGCGTGGATTTGTTCGATAAAATCATATTTTGGGTTCAGGTTGATTTCGAGGATATGGTGGTGTAGTCGGAGGAGGACTAGTCGTCTAGGGTTTAGGTGTTGGCGGTGATGGAGGAGGTGGGTCTGAGAGGTTGAGGATTCGTCGTCATTTTCTTGGTGTAGTCAAGGAGAAGGAAAGTCTGCATTTGTGTTTTTTTGGTCGAAGACAAATATAAGAAATAATTTTTAATTTTTTTTGGTTTTATTTTTAATAATAACTTAGAGTCAAATGACAATTTTATCCTTCAAACTAACGGAGCCGTGACGGAAATAGACTGCAGGTTCGACGTTGATACAAAAAAATGAGTCCAGGTATCACATTGATCACTTTGAAAGTTCAGGTATCATTTCAAAAGTCCTCGAAGAGTTCAAACACTGTTGAAGTAAAAAACTCTAAAAACATTAACCTAAATCCGAAGCATAAAAAAATAAAAATAATAATAAGTAACACAACCTAATCCTTCCAACATTATCCTCAAAGAACACAATTAGCTTAAGGCAAGAAAATCAAGTCATGTCTCAAAAGTTTATGAGGCTATGGGACAAATGGTAGAGTAAAATGTATGTCATGCCATGATTGTCACTTTGATGCACCAAAACCAAGCTTGCATAACAAAACCTTGCTAATCATAAACTCACTAGATTTTCACTCTAATTTTCACACAAGTGTTTATAGGTTAGCTGCACTATCACTCAAATAATCTCATGCAATGCCGCCATAAGCTTGCTTTTCAATCTCATCTCCACCGGTCATGCACAAACCTTCTTGGATCAAAAAGGACTTTTATTAGGTTTCAATAAGGCTTAGGGTGAGGGGTTAGAGAAATGAAGTGGACAGGAAATCACAAATTCCAAGCAACTTAGCGAGCAACTCCCTTGTTGAGATTTTACGAACTTAAGACCCTAAGATGCTCCATGTGATTCACTCTCTTGGCCACTCCCCCAAACTTTAAACTAAAAACTATTTATCGAAATAGAAAAACTTTCTTTTTCAACTTTTTTTTTTCCTTGACTTCCTTGAAGTACCCCCAAAATTTAATTCTTAAAGCATCTTGACATACACAATCTCACGTTGCTCACAAAGAAACTTGAAAAGGGTAAGACTAGTGTTTAAGCTAGAAGGCAAGACATTTGTGGTGTAAAGAAATGAAAGGCTAATAAAAGGCACAAATTGGCTATCTAATGGTATTCATCTTTTTAGGACAAGAGCTTGTTTGGCCATGGTGGAATCCTATTGCCTATATCATTTCCACTATGTATTCATGCTTAATAAAAGTTTTGAGAGACATAAAGCAAGTTGTACGTAGAGATACAATTCACAAAAGATTGATCACACATGAAGAATAAAGTGCTAATAACTATTGGATGCACTTTCATTAGGCTCAAAAGTAGTCAAAACTCACATATATATATATATATATATATATATATATATATATATATATGGTGCAAGTAGTTCTCACAAATTTCATCATGCCAACTATATCTCAATATATGCATCAACTTGACAATCAAAGGTAAGCATAAGTCCCATAACCCTTATTTGACAAATTGAGTTTACAAGACCTAAACATGATTTCTAACCCTTTACGACTTAAGTTCAAGTCACATCATAGGAGTTAGAAGGAACTAAACACAAACACACAAAAACTAGAAACAACTAAAAGCTAAAAACAATTTTTTTTTTTTAAACAATTTGAATTTATTAAATTTAAACTAAACCTTCCCTCCCACACTTGAACTTAACATTGTCCTCAATGTTAAAAAGTGTTTCCTTGAAAGCTTTGCGATGAAAGATTCAAGCATGATAAGGAAGAGCATGCAAACTACCACAAAATAAGAAGTAACCGAAATTTAAACACAACTAAGAAATTAATGCAAGATAAGGTTAAGAAATTTCTCCCCTTTGTAGACCATAAGTGCTTCAAAATTCACCAACAACATGAAAGCCTTGCAATCCAATGCTCCTAAATTGGGTGATACTATTTCAAAAAGGTGACTTCAAAGGAATTCATCCTCATGATTCTCTTCTTCAACCCAATATCTCCTCCAATTCTCTCAAGAACTCTTTATTCAGGAATGGATACCTCCAAGAAGGGCTTTGTTTAAGAACTTCTAGTAGGTCCGTAGAAGCTATCACCACTTGTTATGGAGGATATTTCTTGTGTAAGACCGCCGTACTATTGGAGCCAAAGGACTTCTTGAAATGTCATTAAGGCAAGCCCAAAAGCAAGCCATGAATGATTCCTTGTTAGACCAAAAGATTGGCTTCTTTCTGGTCTTCTTCTTCTTTGCAATATATCTTCTCAGTGTCCTTCTTGACTCCTCCTTCAAGGTTGATATGGAGTTGCTACATTGAGAATGAGTAGGTGGTGGAGGTATGAGAAAATGAGGTAGAGGGTTGTGAACAAGTGCTACACTTCCTTTCCAATCCTTCACTTCATCATAAAAGTATTGAGCACTAAATGGTGGATTGAGAGGTAGAAGTACATTGATCTCAATTTTCTCATTTAGAACATAAGTGCTCGATCAATGCACTTATTCTATTAATCAGTATGAAATCTTGCATGTCACTGTTAAAGGAAAATATGAACATACAGATATGAACATACATGCTTTTGGTCGAGAGTAACAAAAGATGATTATTAGATAGCTAGCAATGTAGTTAATTTGATAGCTAACAAGTTAGCAAGGGAGGAGTTTCTAAAGTATAGTGATAGTAGGGCCGCACATGAGATTTATGATGCTAGCGGCGAAACTGAAGTGTGCCCTACATAATCATAAATGTAAGGCTATGATCTGTTAATATTTCTCATATATCAACTATTTTTACTACTTTGAGGACTCATTTTACTACTTTAAGGCAATTGTATGCATGTCATACATTAACACATTGTAGAATTTTCTTATAATCATAATATCATTGACATAAAAACAAAACAAAAATTTCTTTCTTAAAATCCTCATAATGTGCCATTTATGATACTACTTAGATTCATAAAGAAATTTTTTGAAAAGCTTATAAAACCCTCCATGCGTTTAGTATAATGTGTTCAATATATTAAATAGTGTGGTCAAAACTTTTTTGCAGGACATAATGTTACCCAATTTTCAAAAGTGATCAAAGAGGTACCTAGACTTATAAAAATTAATCAACTTATACCTCAGTCCATTTTCCGTCATATCTCTGTTAAAACTAAGGGTATATTCAATTTTTCACTCAATTGTAGTTGGAAATGATAATATTATCTCTAATTCTTTCTCTTTTTCTGTTCTCGTTCTTTTGCAATCTGCATATTGTATCTAGTCAGCCGCAACCTAACATCCAAGCTTAATTCTTCATTACTTGTGATTGCCCGACTATTAAAAGCTAGTTTTAGTGTGAAAATACTATTATAACCCTACAAAACACCTCACATGCACCGCACGTGATCAATTTTAACAGAGAAGTGACAGAAAATAAGTTAAGGTATCAAAGTTGATTTGTTTTAAAAAGTTTAGGTATAATTTTGATCAGTCCTGAAAGTTGGGTATCATTCTGTCCGGTACAAAAAAATTTAGACACTGTCAGTGCTAAAAACTCTAAATATTATGATTTTTTTTCTTTTAAGTTACAAAGGAAGCAATAAAACTCTTAACATAACGCAATACTATTCCGCACTTGAGCACACACCCAAGAGCTCAATTTAACATATTTTGTTGTTTTGAGAGAAACTGTCAACTCAAATAGATTAGGAGGTAAACTCCTTGGAAAGTACATCAACAATACAAGTTGGAGGCTCTAGGCCCCAAAATAAAGAACAGCAGAAGAACAAGCAAAACGAGCTAAAGTATGAGCGACAACATTGGCTTAACGATAAGCATGAGTAAAGTAAAAACCCGGCATCTATTGAAGATGAAAGGTAATGTCATCATACACACGACCAATGAAGGAAGTATGAGGAATGACTCTCTTCTTTGTTGCATGAAAATGAGTAAGAGAATCAGTCTCAAAAATCACCAGAGAGAGACCTCGCTGAATAGCAAGTGAGACTGCCTCCCTCCCTGCTAATGCCTCAATCTGTTCTGGGGAAGAAACATGAGATACTGGAGCATAATAACCTCCCAAACATTTCCCCATATCATCACGGATAATGACTCCAATCCCCCCAGTACCAGTATCTTTATGAAATGCATTGTCAACATTAATCTTCATGCACCCTACACATGGAGGTTTCCAGGGGACCACTTGCCAACTCCCTCCACCCTGACCCTTACCCTGATGCCTCTGGTACTCCTGGAGACGAGCCGACAATAGTAGCACAACTTGGTTCACCTCCATACTTTTATTATCTCATACTCTATTATTTCTCTCCCTCCAAATATCCCACAAATTATAAACAAAAGCTGCCCATAACTTGGAAGGCAAGTGAGAAGCACAACCCCAAATCCACTCCAAAAACTGCACCAGTTTAGCAGCAGAAGAGTAAGCCGTCCGTGCTACTCCAGGCACGGCATCCAACACTCCCATCACATACAGACAAAGCCTACATAAGTGTTCAATTGTCTCTTCCCCCACTCCACATAGAACACAAGGCCTTATCTCCAGAGGAACCTGTTTCTCAGTCAATCTATCTATAGTAGGTAAACAATTGTTCAACACCTTCCACAGAAAATTTTTAGCCGTACCTGGTACATTGGTAGACCATAGCTTTTTCCATAAATCTTGTGTCTGCAAAGGCACTGCTTGTGCTATCTCCTCCTCCATTAAGAGCCTATAAGCACTCTTAACTGAAAACAACCCTTTGGAATCAAAGTGCCACACCCAACAGTCCTAAACCCTTCTATTACTCAAAGGAATAGACAAAATAAAAGGGATATCATCAACATGACAAACCTGTTGTATCAATTCTTCATTCCAGCAACCCTCATCATTCAAGAGGTTACTGACCTTCCAAAGAGCATCTCTGCCGTGGGTCAGAAAGCAAGATATCGTTCCCATCTCCCACTTGCCAACGTGCCCCTTTGACTAGAACACTTCTAGCCTCAGAAATACTCCGCCAAGAAAACGAAGGTGATGGATGAGGTTCAGCCTCCCAAAAAGAAGAATCTGGAAAGTATCTAGCCTTATACATTCTGGCAATCAATGAATTCGGATGTTGAATAATTCTCCAACCCTGTTTAGCTAACATAGCCCTATTAAAAGCATGTAAATGGAAGCCAAACCTCTTTCCTTCCTTGGACGGCATTGGAATTGCCAAGACTTCCAATGAATTTTCCTTTGTTCATTAGAGCCTCCCCACCAAAATCGAGCACATCTCTGTTGAAGATCATCACATAAATTTTTTGTTAATTGAAAGCAGCTCATAGCATATGTAGGTAATAAAGATTGAGCTACCACCCTAATCAGAATATCTTTGCCAGCACCACTAAGAAGCCGACCCTACCAAGTCTGAAGTTTCTGATCCAGTCTCTCCTGAATATATTGAAAAGTACTAGTTTTATTCCTTCCCAACATATGTAGGCAAACCAAGATACTTCTCGGGGGATTCCACTACCTTAACTCCCAAAAATTAGCAAGCAAATTATGATTAGCATGATCCACATTTTTACTAAACGTAACAGAACTCTTATGGAAATTAACTTGTTGTCCAGATGCTTTTCCATACACCTTCAATACATTACTAATTTCCTGACAAGCCTGTAGACTAGCAGTCCCATACAGCATACTATCATCTGCGAAAAGAAGATGATTAACCATGGGAGCTCCATCACAAATAGAAATACCTGGCAACACACCGAGATCAACCTTTGTTTTTAACAAAGCAGAGAGCCCTTCTGCTCCGAGAAGAAACAAATATGGTGACAATGGGTCCCCTTGTTGCAATCCTCTAGAAGGTACCACATAACCCCTTGGTTTCCCCCGTACCAGAAAAGAATATCTGACAGAAGAGACACATTGCATAATCATCTGCACCCAACTATGAGCAAACCCCATACGTGCCATGACTTTCTGTAAAAACCCCCACTCCAATCGGTCCCATAAATTCCTCGCCAGCTCTTTTATTATGAATAAAATGAGCTAGCTCATTCGATGCCAACGTATTGTTAGTTATCAACCTGCCTGGAATGAAAGCACTTTGAAAAGGCGACATAATTTGAGGCAGAATCAACTTCAACCTATTCGCAATAACTTTCAAACACAACTTATAAATTACATTACACAACGCAATTGGTCTCAAATCTGCCATAGTCTCAGGGTTAGCAGTTTTAGGAATCAGACAAATATGTGTGTAATTAATCTGTTTTAGCAACTGACCAGTCTGTAGAAAATTATGGACAGCAGCAGTGATGTCGTCACCTATACTCTCTCAATAATGTTGGAAAAATAGAGGCGGCATTCCATCTGACCCAGGCGACCTCGTGGGATACATTTGGAACAAAGCCTCCTTCACCTCTTGACAACTATATTAAGAACAAAGAGAAATATTCATCTCAACTATAACTGAAGGAGAAATAGCTT
The DNA here is from genome assembly GCF_002994745.2 of Rosa chinensis. Classification (NCBI taxonomy): domain Eukaryota; kingdom Viridiplantae; phylum Streptophyta; class Magnoliopsida; order Rosales; family Rosaceae; genus Rosa; species Rosa chinensis. The sequence continues at coordinate 46,294,103 of NC_037088.1, read as the reverse complement.
GAAGAGTTTCCTCCAAAGCCCCACCATCAACAGTTCCTGCCTTGTAAATTTTCTCAAAATAGTTCACAACAACAGTTTCCAGACCATCATCATCTTCTTTCCAGCTCCCTGCATCATCATAAAGACCTCTAATGAAAATTTTCCTTTTCCTATTAGAAACCTTACGATGAAAGACACTAAAAATTATACAACGGGGGGGGGCTTACAATTTTTATTACCACCAAGTGATTTAATGACCAATGGTTCTACTTGGTCACTAAATCTATATTATTTGTGACCACTATAATTAGGTCACTATAGCCCAATATTGTTGTAGTGGCAGCGACCTGTAGATAAGATGCAATGTGCCATATTGGGGAAATTACTTGAGCTTGCATTGCATCGTTTAAAGCTTCCTGAGGCATCTCATCCATGAGATAAGACAAACTACGACGGACAAAAATTGTGTGAGAAACCATGTTTCCAACATCAATGAACTGCAAGTAGAAGCAACTGTCAGCAGGATAACACATACGGATTATGCAGGATAACACCCCAATTGATAACTGAATAATCAATCCATTACTAGAATAGGATCACTTAAAACTATATTAAGCACTACTACAAAAAGTTAATCACACAACACCAATCACACAACGGAACAGAAATCATATGTTGTGTGTTTGAGTAAACTCTATTGCACAACGGTATTAGTGCTGTTCTGTTGTGTGAATGTCAACAAAGTGATAACTTTTTTCTCAGAACTACATTGCACAACACAATTAAGTATTGTCCATTGTCTGAGTCTTAAAAATTTAGCGGCAGATTTCCCTCCACTCTCGAGTCTTAGTTGCCTTTTGAAATCTGAAATTTTTGGCTACTTGGTACAACGGTACTTGAGACTTCCATTGTCTGATTGAAAGTTGGATGCCAAATTTTGAGGAAGCTTGCTTGAATGTCTTCCACAAGGTAAACCTAGTGGAAGCTATAGAAATCAGACAACAGAATTTATACTTTTCTGTTGTGTGAAGTGGGAACACAGTCGGCAACATTTTAAGCCAAAGTGCAGTATGCGGCATATTTCCCTCCATGTTTTGACATAATTTTGATTTTATATAATGCAGTCTTACAACAGTTTGTTAAGCTTCTGTTCTGTGAGCAACTTTAAAATTTATTGAAGTTTAATTGTACCTCCTTTGCCCAGCCCTAGCCCCATCGTATCTGAAAGAAAAATGAAACAAAATGAAACCTAACCTCTCTCTCGAGCTCTCTCAGTCGTGAAATCCCTCTCTCCCCCCTCCCACAAAACCCCCTTCTCGAGCTCTTCCAGTCATGAAACCCCTCTGTCTCTCTCTCCCCCTCCACGAAACTCCTCACACTATCTCAGTCTCTCAATCTCCTTGCTTCTATTCTTTATCCCCTGAAGATAAGAGTGCCCTAGATCCACTTTCCCTCTCCTCCTCGCCTTCAAACTAGGGTCAATTGAAGAGATGCAAAAGACGAAGGTGTCCGAGATGGCAGAGGCGAACGTGCTGTGCTTCGATGTCCTTAACCTCTTCAGTCTTCGACCGCCGCCACCATCTCCGCACAAAGCTCCAAAACAAACCACCTCTAGTCCCCAAAGACACCCTAGACTTCCCCCTCACAGGTATTTCAAGCTCTTTCGCTTCTGTAACTTTTGATTTTTTGTGCTTCCATATGCTATTTTGCTTCGTCTTTCTTTGACTTTGTTGATCAATTTCAGAAAGCATCTACATCCCTTCACAGGACTGGTCGCCATCCTCATCAATATCATTGGAGTCTCCGATCTCTGTAAGCATCTCTCTATATATACGTATGATTTGAATTGTGTGATGCAGATGAGATCAATAGGCTCACTGACGATGATTTGGAAGCGCTACAAAATCTGGGATTCTGAAATGGTTTTGCTGTTATTGTTTTACTTTTTTAGCTTTTAATTAGAGGTAGAGGTTGGTGGTTTTGATAATATATCTTATAAGAGAGTGTTGTAGAGGTCGGTGGCTATGCCCAAGGAGTTGTTCAGTGGCTTCTTTCTTCAGTACTCGGTCAGTCATTGCTTGAATTTTGGTTATCTACATTTTGTTTAATGCATACATGATCCATGTGTTACTTATAAGTTTGTTTTTCACTCTTGAAAAATTGAAATCTTTGCTAGAACTTGGCAATGTTAACTAGTGGAGTAGAGAATGTCGGTTTTGTTTTCGTCTGTTCGGACCCTTTTTAGTTACCCATTAATTTGGCAATCCATTAATTTTTTTTTTGTTGACTTCCTGCAGGAACAACAAGTAACATTATCACTTATATTGCATGGTATATATACTCTCTTCTTATTTAGTTATTTGTGTCAAAATGTCTGGTTCTATTTTCTGTTGCTGAAAGTTCCAGTTTTCTGTCAATACTTTCGACACAGTCATTGTCAATTTGTGTCCATCTGATCCCACCTTCCTCAGCTTTGTCTATTCCAAATTGCTTTCTTTCTTGTTTTTCTTACTGTTTTGCTTTGCTGATATGTGTAGTTTCTTTTTGTTTAGGCTCGCTTCTTTTTCCAGCTCCTTGCTTAAAAATATGTGATTTTGGGTACTCAAAGGTATGATTCTCTGTTTTCTATTTGTTACTTATCCTTTTCTTTTGGATAATGTCTTTGTTACTTATCTAATGTATACTTTGTGTCCACACTTTTAATAGAAAGAAAGGGAGCTCAAAGCTAGTCAAGATGAACTTCTAATAGAGCACTTGTTTATATATCAGTTACCTTTATGGATTACCATAGCTAAGCCAATCCCCTGGACTATTGTCTTTCTTGTTAGAAACTTAAGGCCTACCTGATACTTGTCTCATAATTTTTTTTTTATAACTCTGTGCACTTTGATGGGATCGATCCTATTAAGCTAATCATTTTTCTTTCCACGAAACATATGGATCGGATCTGCTATAGCACTTGTATAGATGAGCATGATTGATTTAGGCAATTATGTTCATTTGTATGCATTTCTTGGATCATTATCTTTTATGTATCTAATAATTGGTAGCTTTGGGATTAGAGCACTCAGTGGTTTGTTTGCTTTTGTGTGTGTTTTCCAAATGTTCAGAAGTTTTAATTACCAACAGAGTTATACATGTGGTGGAAGAACTCATATAGGCACCTTGGCCTTGGAAAGAGTAAGAATGCTGGTTGTATTGATTTTATTTCTAAGTTGTCAACTCTGATATTAATTTCCTTATACTTTTGCTCATTTTTCCTACTCTTGTCGGTTTAGTGTGCTTTGAGGTGAGTTCTTTTTGTTATGTCCTTAAACTGTTCTCTGTAAATGAGCAGGTAGGCTGGTGGGTGGACGACTACCTAAAAATTCAGATGATCCCTTTGGAAGACTCGTATGAATAACTCTTGGTGTTGGCAGATTTGTTGGTAGGACTTACGTACATATTTAGATTATTGCTTTTATGAAACTGATTGCATTTATTAAATTATCTCCCATAGTGAGAACTATCAAGTCTAGGATACCTTGTCACCACAATTTGCTTAAGGTATTGCCTTAATCACTGTTTGCTTCAGTTTGTAGACAATATTTACCAAAATAATTGAAAACCGCATTGAAAAGTTTAGTTCCAAACTTCTAATTAATTGAAATGCTTCTGAAAATCAATCTAGACCCTCTAGCTTCTCTCCCCTCAAAACCAGAAATACCCAATTCGAGAGTAGTTTGGTTTTCTGCTTTTGATCAAGATTTGTAGAAAGACAAAAGGAGAGAGTTTCTGAAGTGGAGGGCTTTGTTTTGGTTTGTTTACTGTCTATATATGTTGCCTTGCCTAACTGTAAGTGACTTCTATTTTCTGAATTTGTGTTTCTTTTCTTGATATTATGTTCTTGTTGTTCATTCTTGATCAATAGCATGTTGTTCCAAATGTGAGGTTACCTTCCAAATAATTGAGTTAGTTTTCCATCTTAATGTAGGATTTCCTTGCTAGTGTGAGTGACTTTGTACTTGAAATTTTGCTTGTTATATCTCTTTCCCAGCTTTACTTTGGAATTCTTTTGGTTTGGGTTATCTGGTGGTTGGTTCTCATTGTTCTATTAGTTGATGAAACGGTTTCCGTGAGATGGTGAGTGTGCAGCTGAGATGGGTTGGTGTTACTTGACTTTTTAAATGTTCTTTAATCCTTTAGGATTTGCTTATGTTTGAGTTGATGTGTTTCTGCCTTTATGTCTCAATTTCAGTTTTAGGAGAAGGTCCAAAGTACGTTTTACCTTTTTATTTCTTTTCTAATGGAATCCTTTTTTTTTTTGAATTCCTTGCTTCTTTCTTCTTCTGTTTTTTTTTTTCCTGCTTTTATCTGACTTACTATGATCTATCTGGTGTAGAAATATGATTCTTATTCCTGAGTACTTGTTGATGAATGCATATCTTCTCTTTGCACTTGTGTTATTTCAGATTATTGGATTTTGTTATATATTATGCATGATTAATCTTTCTTTAATATTTTGGTCATATGTTTGGAATCAATCATTGTGATGATAACCTGCAATGTATTTGATCCGTGAGTTCTATGTTTAAGTGGTATACAGACTCAATTTTGTGCTATGAGAGACTTCTACCTGAAGTACTGTTTTATTGATATTATTCTTCTCTTGATTTTAAACTGTTTTCATTATGTTCTTCTTGAAATTAGTCTTGTGATTGTCAGGTTTCCCATCATTGAATTATGAGGTTTGGATTTAGGTGATTGCATTGCATGTTTTCTCTCCATTTGCTGCGTTCCCTTCTTCAAGCATTGAACTGGAACCATTATGGTTATGATTCAATTTTACACTTTTGTCTAGATGTGGACATAATGTTGATTCATTAGGAAGCCTCTACCTTAAAATTGAAATAGGTGTACTTTCTAAGTCTATGTGGTGGAGGTGGATTCTACTTGCAAGATAATTATCTTCGTATGGGTTCTCTTTATTGTCATCTTGCAGTTTTGAGATTGTTATGAAATCTCGTATTGTTTGTCTCGGTTGAAAATGAAATGTCATACTATCTGCCATATCAAGAGTTGAAGTTTGTTTACATGATTTAGAACGTGTATAGATGTCTTCGACTCACATTATCATGTAACTAAGGCTATTATGTTTTCTGTGCTGTAGGAAGCACCTGCTATAGTCAAGTCCTACTATGACAAAAGAATAGTTGGATGCCCTGGTGTTGAAGTAGGTAAACTCCTCTAGCTGCATCTTTTTCTTCCCCCCTGAACTTACATCATTCCTCTTTTTTTTAAACAGTGCACAAGGGGTTCTGTTGTTCTCTTGGACAATGATGGTGCAGCTGCATTAGTGCTAGCTAGTGGGGAGAAGGAACTTGAATGCAATAGTGTTAGCATGTGGATGTTTTTGGAACAATGATATTGTATCAGCTTTTGCTATCTTTCAATGTAATTAGCTAGAATGCAGCAACCATCAAGCTAGGAAGAATGCCTTCTTTGGTTTTATGAAATGGATGGATATATGAATGTTATCTCTTTTGGTACATTAGATTGTTGAATTAGAGTATTTCAATGCCTAAATCTTATATATTGTGCATTATTTTTGTGGAAATATTTCAGGTAAAGAATTGAAAATAATCAAACAACAGTCAATTACATTACGTTGTAAGAATATGTATATATCGTTAATCACACAACAAATCAATTTTAATCACACAACGGTACCAACTAAATTTTGTTGTCTCATTAAAACTCACACAACAGAACGAATACATATCAGTTGTCCAATGTTAAATCACATAACGGTATAGAAATAAGATGTTGTATGACTTATGAAGAAGCCTCACACATACAACAGTTACTTATGATACCTGTTGTGTGAAGGAACAACCAACAACAGTCGCCATATTTTTCTGTTGTATGATAAGTTAACCAACAACAGCGTGTACTTACTTCTGTTGTCTGAGTGTTATTTTTCTGTTGTGTGAGAAGTTAACCAACAACAGCGTGTGCTTACTTCTGTTGTCTGATCACCATCGAAAATGCACCGCATCCAATTTCTGGCATTGGCATGCGCAGAATTGGTGCAACGGTTATAAGCAATGCGTTGTGTCTATGATATTCAGATAACGGTGTTTCACCGTTGTGTGAGTGTGCTCATCAAACAACATCGAGATAGACGACAGACATGGTCCACATCACACAACAGATTTCCACCGTTGTGTGATGCAGTTTTTGTAGTAGTGAAGAGACAACATGAAGCTTTACTAGGACTATTTCTTCATACACCAACATGCATACCTTTGAACTACCAATTTAGGGCATCTCCAACAGATTAGCTAAATTTGATTTTTAGCTATATTTAAGTATTTTTGAAGCAAAATTCAACTCCAAGAGACTAGCTATAGCTAAGTTAAATTTAACTGTAGCTAAAATTGTTAGCTATATTTAGCTAGAGAATCCTACATAGCTAAAACAAAAGTTATATTTCTCTCTCTTCTTTTGTCCACATGTCAGTTTATGATTCGCTAAAATATAGTATATCATTTACAAATAGCTACCATTGTTGGAGCAACATTGTTAAATCAATAGCTATATTTCACAACTTTAGCTAAATTTAACTAAAAATTAATTTATACTGTTGGATATGCACTTATTTGTTATTGTCTCATCTTAGTAGATAAGGTTTCCAATCATCTTTTTTTTTTATTTGAATCTAAATGTGATAGCTCGAGTGTGTATAGTGACAAAACAGTCCAATACCAAACTTGGCATTGGTATCAACCAAATTTCGTGGTAAATTTTCTTGACCAACTTATTAAATAAAGTCACACAAAGAACATTCTGATGAACTTCACCTAAATCGTATGGTTATTCAGCTTCATCTTGGAGGGATATGGTTTCTTCACTAGATGAGATAATAGATTTCCAACATTTTCAAGGTAAACTTTGTCCTAGACTCATTGAGTTGCAGCATTTGGAATATATAGACCTCAATTCAATTAGGTTGAGCCAAATTCCTGATTTCATTGGTTCTCTCTCTAATTTAAGATACCTCGATCTCTCTATGTTCGTTTTGCTCGTCAACTCCGATCCCATATCAAATTAGATATCATACACAATTGCGACATCTTGAGTACACAAATTACATGCTTTTGTCATACATCTTTTCATCCAAGTGTCTTCTCCAACAAATCCATATACTCTAGTTGAAGTATAAATGTTCTCTCTGGTTAATTAATATGCGAATTGAATGCTGTTTACCATATTACTTCGTCTTTGTCTCTATCTCTCTCTCTCTCTCTCTCTTTTTGCTCCTCTTTCAATTGGAGATTAATTTTTTGTATCGACTATAGTGTAAGATTAATGTGGAGTACAATACAGATATCTATAACCTTAATTTTCATTTGGAATCAGAGCCGTTGTGCTCGATTAAGTATCCTTTTAAATTTTGATTTAAAAAAAAAAGTAATAATAATAATTTTGAAAAACCCAATAACCGAAGGGGGAAGAATCTATAGTCGTGTTTGATCTGGACCTGTTTTACAAAAGCCCAACCCACAACTGACTACCCAAAAGGCCTGCATATAAACTGGGACTGAGCAAAACTTTACTGTTGATATCATAACGGTCAGCTCCAAATCTGGGTTGCACTAGATACTAGGGTTCCTCAATTAAGAATTCAACAATCTAAATTTTTCATCAAAACTTGTTGAAACCTTAATCGAATAACCTCAGCATCTTCTATTTTGCCTTTGGATCGTTGCTAACCAAACCTTAATCTAATAACCAAACCTTCATAAAGTTCTCAAACCCAGGTGTATGCTAATCGAAATTCCTTTTCATATATGTTCCAGTTTTAAGGTTTCTGCAATTTAAATTCAACTAGCCTTTGTTGAGGCCTATATATATGACTGTTGCAGATGGTTGATTGATTTTCTGAGTATTTGTTTTCTCTTGGTTGCTGTGTTGTTTGCCTTTAGCAAATCTATGTCTCCTAATTCATTGTAAAACTTCACAATAAGCTTTATTCACAAAACTCAAATAGAAGAATTTATAATCGTCTTGATCCAGTTTTAGTTAAAGCTTTTCACATATATATTGCTCATAGCAGTCCCATGTAAAAGATTTTAACTAAACCTTAGTATCAGATCAACAACCTGTGATATTGGTATTAGAAGTTGGAATCCTTGCTCCCCACAGGAGCTTTAAATGACTATGGCTCCTGAGATCAATGTCAGCATATAATAAGATTTAAAACTCACATGCGGAAGTAACTAGAACTGTTCTTCTTGCCACTCTAGGTGTTGAGATGATCTAATTAACCTACAGTGGAGTTTTTATTTTGAGTATATGACTATAGTCTTTTTGCCACTCTAGGTAAAGCAAGACACTTTCATAAGCATGTCGCTATGGCACTTCATTTTCCTGCCTATTCTTCTATCAACCTAAAGTAATTGACACAGTCCCACTGTAGAATGAATAGGCAGGCTCTACCTGCAAGTGAAAGCAACTGTTGGCATGATAACTGTTGAAAAGTAATTGACACTAGGAAGTTCTAAATTAATCTACTATTGAAGAATAGACAGCCATATAAATACTTGTACGGCATGAGCTTCTTCTCGTTATAAGATTCAGTGAAGTGTTTGAAGTCCTTTTGGCACTCCAGGTAGGGCTGACACAATTAATATATATTGGGGCTCTTCATTAATGCCTGGTATATTCTACAATTTCTATCTTTAAGGAACTGTTAATGTTCACATATGCATGAGCTTATATTTCAGGAGGATAAGTAAACTCAAACCTCTAAATAATTTTGAAAGGTAAATCATGCCATAGAGCTCGTACTAGGTCTATTGATTCGTAAACATAAGACTTCATATATCTTATAAAGTCCATGGGTGTATTTGCATATATTACTTTTATATACCCTTGAGTAATATTGTTCCTTGAAATGCTGGTTATGTGTTTATATAGTGAAGATCCTAGAAGGAGCCTAGAGGGGGGTGAATAGGCTCACAACCAATTTTTTTTCGTTCAAAACTTTCTCAGGGATTGCAACTGGGTGATCAATCCTGAGTGCTGATATTGAACAGAATATATTGAACAATCAAGCAAACCAACTAAAGCATTAAAGAACACAAATTTTTGTTAACGCAGTAAACACCCTATCAAGGGAAAACATCTGCGTGGCCTTTAACTCTTGAAAGACCAAAACCAATTCACTATGAAACCAAATTACAAGATTACAACACAGTGATTGCACTGAACTCGGCAACCATTCTAGACTGACTCACTAGACTGTTTGTACTTAACTCTTGCTAATTGTTTACACAAGTGAACAACTCAGAAATCTCAGCTATGAACGTAGCAAGTTCTTCTTGGAGATTTCACCTTTGAAGTTTGCAATACCCAAATGACCTCATGGGATGCAAGATATGATATGTATGAATGATTGAATGGTTTGTTGTTTTTCAAATTGTTTTCAACATGGAACAAGACACTTTGAAAAACAGAAAACCAAAGAGATAGAACTTTAAACAACAAAGGGATTGAAAACCCAAATATTTTCAATGCCTGAGAATGAACAGAGAACTCATATATATATATAGGAGGAAGAGAAAGCACAGTTCACTCAAAGAACCCTTAAACTCAATTGGAGAAGGTAAACCCATACCCATAATTTTAGATTGCCCATGTAAACCCATGCTCCTAATTTCAATTGGGAATACCAATTCAAGAAACCAAAACACTGAAGCTCCATAATCAAAACTGACATAGGAATGGAACCCATGAAAAACCATTGGGTTTGAGAAAGAGATGCCATGCATGAGCTTACTTGAGCCATGGGAAGAGGGGTCTTCTTTTGAACTGCAAGGTTGAAGCTTGATCTTGGACAAGACAACAAGGTGAGATGGGATGGGGAAGCACGACAACAAGGCAGCAAAGCAGCAAACTGAGATGAGGTATGAAGTTGCAATTGAACTAATCTTCAAAACTTGGTGTTGGCTTTCGACAGCAAGATAGCCACACAAGAGAGACAATTGCAATTAAACAATTATGCTGAGATGGGAAAGCTGCCAGCAAACTGATCTTCCAGACTTCACGAGGGTCTTTGACAGCAAAACAACCAAGTCAACCACAACAAATGTATTTAAACAAGTATGGGCTTGGGCTGCAACCTTGGGCTTCTTAATGAGTAGAGTTTTGTGAAGAAGGAATGCCAACACTATACCAACAATCTCCCCCTTTGGCATTCCTAAACAAAACACTACTTTGCAACATAAGACTAGCCTAACATTTAGACAGCAGCTGCAAAATAAACCTGAAACAATTGCACAAGCAATACCAAGTGAAGCATGGGCACAAGATAAACAATGTAACCAAGCATTTGAGATCACATGAAGCATTATCAATAAGGAACAGCCACAAAAGCTACCAAGAACAAGAACACCCTAAAATCACCCCTAATACTTCTCCCCCTTTTTGTCTAGGAATGACAAAGGGAAAAAGCTATCAACAAGAACAGAAAACATCCATTCAAGAGCACAAAATCTGCAGAAAAAAAAAACAAATGGCCAACTTGGATAACATTTTTGAAATAACAACCTTCAATTTTGAAGAACACAAGGAAGACCACATGTATCAATGAATACTCCCCTTCAATATATGCAGCGGATTATTGAGAATTTAAAAATGCAAGCAAGCAAGGATGAAGGACACAGTCAATCCTAGATTTATCTTGACAAGCCAGGCAAAGAGCCACAGAGGATTGCAGAGCACATTTGAATCCCTCCAGATCCCACAAAGAAACTCAAGACAATTTGATAGTTCCTTTTTGTAAACACAGCTCAAAGATGACTTGTAGCATTTCATGATTCTTGAATTTTTTGAGAAACTTGAGCTAAACCATCCAAGGGATAAGAATTGAAACATAAGAGATTACAAAGGAATGAGATGAAGTCCTATTTGTTTTCATTGATCCTTATCTCTCCAATTTTTTTTTTTTTTTTTTTTTTATAATTTATTTAGCTCATAATCATTTGCTTTGTTAAGCTGGAGCTTTTAGGAATAAACCCATATTTTTGACCCATGTAACAAGTCTTATGTCAATGGCTTTCAAACCAGTTGGTTTTAAGGCATTAAGTGTAACAAGGACACTCCAAAGGACATATCAACTCGAGTCAAAAAGAGGATATCAAACAAGAAGATACCACCGGGGTGACCAAGCCATTCCCTTTTCTTCCCAATCCTCATATCGTTCACCACGACCGAGGCCTGTTTACTTTGGGAATAGCCTGGCCAAGCTTCTCTAAATATTTTCACGAAGAAGCATAAACTACTCATCTCAAACCATCATAAAAACTTAGCACAATATAAAACCCCACAAGAGATTTAGGTGCAAGAGTTTAAGATAATAGAGTTTTCAAACAAAAAAAGAGCAGTGAACAATAGAAAGCTGATGCAAAGAGTCTTGAGAACCTTAAGTGACCAAGGAAGAAGAAATTATGAACACACTACCCTCTGATCTTAGATCAAGACATGATCAGTATTTTCCAGGATTGAAACAATGCATGCAATCCCCAAAGGAAATAAACCACTTATTTTTCACAACCTACACTAAATGCATCACACATAATATATAACAAACAGCCTGCATATATGAGTGAGAATATTCAAACAGTTGAGCACACTCCAATAGACTTCCTAAGAGACTCAAAACGAAGGTTGTCTAAAGGTTTTGTAAACAAATCAGCCAATTGATTTTCAGTGGGAATAAATTCCAGCTCAAGGATATTTGCATCAACAAGATCACGAATGAAATGATATCGAATATCAATATGCTTTGTGCGTGAGTGCTGAACAAGATTCTTAGAGATGTTAATGGCACTAGTGTTGTCACAAAAGATTGACAACTTACCTTGAGGGAAACCATAGTCGTTCAACATTTGTTTCATCCATAACATTTGGGTGCAACAACTACCAGCTGCAATGTACTCGGCTTCGGCAGTTGAGAGAGACACACAGTTTTGCTTCTTGCTATGCCATGAAACAAGATTGTTTCCCACAAAGAAACATCCACCCGAGGTGCTTCTTCGATCATCCACATTTCCTGCCCAATCCGAGTCAGTATAACCTGCAATCTCAACATTGGAATCAAAGGTGTACACCACCCCATAGTTAGAAGTTCCAGAAACAGATCTAATGATGCGTTTAACATCCTTTAGATGTGATTCCTTAGGATTAGCTTGATATCTAGCACAAACACCAACACTAAAAGAAATATCGGGTCTGCTAGCAGTAAGGTACAACAAGCTTCCTATCATGCTTCTATACAAGGTTTGATCAACACTAACTCCAGTCAAATCCACATTAAGTTTTGAATTAGTTCTCATGGGATTTCGGACAACAGTAGCAGCATCCAAACCAAACTTTTGCACAAGGTCATTGGCATATTTGGTTTGAGAGATGTAGAGACCATCACTCATTTGTTGGACTTGCAGACCAAGAAAATAATTTAATTTGCCACACAAACTCATTTCAAACTCATTTTTCATGATATTAGTGAATTCTTCAATCAATGAATCTGAAGTTGAACCAAAAACAATGTCATCCACATAGACTTGAGCAAGAATTAAATGATGAGAAGTTCTTTTTACAAACAAAATTTTGTCAATTGAACCTCTAACATAGCCTTTATCCAAAAGATGAGAGGAAAGTCTCTCATACCAAGCTCTAGGGGCTTGTTTCAGCCCATAGAGATCTTTCTTAAGTCTATACACATGGTCGGGATGGATAGGATCTATGAATCCTGCAGGTTGTTCAACATACACTTCTTCTTGAAGAACACCATTTAAAAATGCACTTTTCACATCCATTTGATAAAGAATAAACCTCAAATGACATGCAATGGCAAAGAGAAGACGAACAGATTCAAGCCTTGAAACGGGGGCAAAGGTTTCATCAAAATCAAGACCTTCAACTTGAGAATACCCTTGAGCAACAAGCCTTGCTTTGTTGCGGGTAATCTGACCCTTTTCATCAGATTTGTTTTTGAAAATCCATTTTGTTCCAATGACATTTGAAGAGTCCGGTCTAGGAACCAAAAACCACACATCATTTCTAGCAAATTGACTCAATTCATCTTGCATGGCATTTATCCAATTTACATCACACAAAGCCTCTTTGGCATTTTTAGGTTCTATAACAGAAACAAAACCATAAAATGTAATGATGCTAATATCTTCTTGATGCTTTGCAATGAAACATGAAAGAATAGAGAGATTGCTTACAACCCTTTTTGCTTGTCTCCTTGTTTTCAAACCATCATTCACATCACCAATGATGTCAGAAGAGGAATGATCCTTATGTACTTGCTGCTGTCCAGTTCTGTAAACTGGCTGGATTGCAGAGGTATCATCAATCCCCTCTGAAGCTTCCTCATCTTCTTGGCCTTCAGCAGCAGCATCATCATCCCTCTCTCGAAAAGTACCTGATCAAAACTTATACAAGGAGTATGTGAGAGCACAATTGAGTCATCAATAGAGACATTAATGGTTTCCATCACAGAACAAGTTCTCTTGTTATAAACCCTATAAGCTCTACTATTCAATGAATAACCAATAAAGACTCCTTTGTCACTTTTAGCATCAAATTTGGCAAGATATTCTCTATCCCTATAGATGTAGCAAGGGCTGCCAAACACTCTCAAATGGCTCACATTTGGTTTCTTTCCTTTCAAAATCTCATAAGGAGTTTTTTCAGTTCCCGATCTAAAGATGACCCTATTGATGGTATAGCAAGCATTGCTAATCGCTTATGCCCAAAAAGTATGAGCAAGACTAGCAGAGTTTAACATAACTCTTCCCATTTCAATTAAAACCCTGTTTTTCCTTTCCACAACACCATTTTGTTGCGGAGTTATGGGAGCCGAGAACTCATGCTTAATTCCCATATCATTACAAAACTCATCGAATGAAGCATTTTCAAATTCAGTTCCATGATCAGTTCTAAGTCTTACAATGCATTTATTTGAAGAGTATTGCTCATTTGAAATCATTTTGCATAAGTTTTGAAAGTTGTCAAAAGCATCAGATTTTTCACACAAGAATTTCACCCAAGTGAACCTAGAAAAATCATCGACTAGAACAAGCATGTACTCAATTCTTACCACCTAAGCTTTTGGTTTGAACAGGTCCAACCAGATCCATATGCATTAAATCCAAAGATTGTGAAGTAGACATAGAATTAATGACCCTATGTGAGGAACGAGTTTGCTTCCCAAGCTTGCAACCCTCACACATACCGGTTGGTTTCCCACTCAATTTGGGCAAACCCCTTACCCCTTCTTTGGTGGAGAGCTTCACCAAGTCTTGGTAGTTCACATGGCAGAGCCGTCTATGCCAAAGATTGAGAGTATCATCAGTCGAGGAGGAACTAAGACAAATCTGAGAAGAAACAGAATCATTAGCATTGACACAATAACAATGATCTTTGGACCGTAGTCCACCCATAACACTCTTACCCTTACCATCAAGAACAAGACATCTCAGCTTATTGAATCTAACCTCTTCAAAGTCATCACTCAATTGACTCACACTAATAAGATTAGCTTGGAGTCCTTCAACATACAACACATTTTTTAAATTTGGGATACCAGGAGCAGTTACAATCCCTTTTCCCACAACCTTTGCTTTCTTTCCATCACCAAAAGTGACAGAACCGCTGATAACCTCATCATAGAAGGATGAGAACCAGTTTTTATCACCTGTCATGTGCCTAGAACACCCACTATCCAAATACCAAGTATCACCTCTTCTAGATGAAAGAGCAGTAAGAGCAACCAAACATGTAGCAATGGAGTCATTTTCTTCAACATGTGAGAAACAACAAGAGGATAGAAGACACATTTCAGAAGGTTCAGAATCAGTTCCACAAATGTCAAAGGGTTTAAAATCAGCGGAGACAGGTGGATGAACTGAATTATTTTTCTTTGCCCAAACAAATTTTTCTTTTCTCGGGATTGCAACAAGTTTAGCAATCCTTCCAAATTCTTTCAAAGATTTTTCCAGACTTGACTGTAAAGAAAGAAGCAAAGAGTTTTCATGAGACTTTGTAGACTTTTGAGGATCATTTCTGAGTTTATGAC
Source organism: Rosa chinensis (assembly GCF_002994745.2). Classification (NCBI taxonomy): domain Eukaryota; kingdom Viridiplantae; phylum Streptophyta; class Magnoliopsida; order Rosales; family Rosaceae; genus Rosa; species Rosa chinensis. Next base: position 46,278,991 of record NC_037088.1, on the reverse strand, counting down.
ATCTTGGTCTAATGTGTCCAGAAATACCACAATGGTGACAAATGGGAATGAATCTTTTGGATGACTTAGGGATACTTTCTTTAGGCAGCAACTTACTTTTCACAAAAATAGTTGGTTTTTTAGAGGAGCTTTCTCCAGAAAGAAAACCAAGACCTTTTTTGTCCCTATCAACTTTGCCCATTCCAATCATTTTGGAAACTTTATCAGATCCAATTGAAAATTTTGAAAACTTTTCTTGAGAATCATGTAAGGATTTTTCAAGGGAGTTTTTTTCTTCAGAAGTTAGAGAATTGACTAACCTGATTTGAGCATTCAAGTTCTCTTGCAGAGTCTCCACTTGACTTACCAATGCATTTCTTTCAATTTCCCACTTCTTGCAGGATTGCAACTTCTCAGCGATCCCAGATTTTTCTTTTTCACAAACAGCAAGTTGATCCTTCAATTCCTCAGTCTTTCCAATCATTATTTTTGAGGCTTTGTATAGTTGCTGGAACTTGTTAGAGACTACCTCCTCGGAGTGCTCATCATCATTAGATTCATCTGAGGACTCATTTTGGGTGGTACCAACAAGAGCAACATTTTCCTCTTCATGGTCGGACTGAGTTTCAGATTCACTATCACTCCAAGAGGTTTTAAAAGCTCTATTTGATTGAGACTTATATTTCTTGTTTGCACAATCAGCAGCAAGATGACCATATCCTTGACACTCAAAACATTTTGGTTTTTCACTGAAAAACTTCTTTTGAAAAGGCTTGGAAGACTTTGAGTATTTGTCATTAGAAGCATCATCGATTTGATTTCTTTTGGAAGAAGTGGAACCAGAAAAATTTTTAGAAGAGAATGACCTTCCGGATTTAAGAAATTTTTTGAACTGTTTTGTGAGAAGAGCAAATTCATCTAGATTAAAATCAGAAGGGTCTTCTTCTTTTTTCAAAGTACTTAAAGCAATTGATTTTTCTTTCTTACCCTTTCTCCTTTTTGACTCAAAGGTTTTCAAATTTCCCACAAGCTCATCTAATGAGTATGAATCAAGATCTTGAGCTTCCTCAATGGCAATTTGCTTAGCCTCAAAACTAGGAGGAAGAGCTCGAAGAAACTTTTTCACAATTCTATGCTCTAAAATAGGATCACCCAACCCATGACATTGATTGGTAATATTGATGAGGCGACTATGGAAGTCATCAACACATTCATCCTCTCTCATAGTCATTTCTTCAAATTCAAGCACAAGGCTTTGAAGTTTTTGTGCCTTCACCTTTTTGTTACCCTCATGAGTGGTTTGAAGTAATTCCCAAGAAGCTTTAGCAGTTGGACAATTTGTAATTCTTTTTCTTTCCTTATCCGACAAGGCAGTGAAAAGGCTATAGCGAGCTTTAGTATCACATTTGTGATCAAATTGCTCAGCAACAGTCTACTCACCTCTTGGTTTAGGAATAGGATTTGAAGTTTCAGTTTCCTTTTTAGTTGGTTCTATCCAACCCTTCTCTATAATCTTCCACAACTTATCCTCTTGAGATTGCAGGAAAGCCATCATCATTACTTTCCATTGAGAATAATCTTTCCCATCAAAATATGGAGGAGAGTTAATGGAACTAGAGACTCTATCACGGTCCATTCTAGGAGTCCAGAGGAACACACTAACACAGGTTAGTGACCCGCTCTGATACCAATTGAAGATCCTAGAAGGAGCCTAGAGGGGGGTGAATAGGCTCACAACCAATTTTTTTTTCGTTCAAAACTTTCTCAGGGATGGCAACTGGGTGATCAATCCTGAGTGCTGATATTGAACAGAATATATTGAACAATCAAGCAAACCAACTAAAGCATTAAAGAACACAGATTTTTGTTAACGCAGTAAACACCCTATCGAGGGAAAACATCTGCGTGGCCTTTAACTCTTGAAAGACCAAAACCAATTCACTATGAAACCAAATTACAAGATTACAACACAGTGATTGCACTGAACTCGGCAACCATTCTAGACTGACTCACTAGACTGTTTGTACTTAACTCTTGCTAATTGTTTACACAAGTGAACAACTCAGAAATCTCAGCTATGAACGTAGCAAGTTCTTCTTGGAGATTTCACCTTTGAAGTTTGCAATACCCAAATGACCTCATGGGATGCAAGATATGATATGTATGAATGATTGAATGGTTTGTTGTTTTTCAAATTGTTTTCAACATGGAACAAGACACTTTGAAAAACAGAAAACCAAAGAGATAGAACTTTAAACAACAAAGGGATTGAAAACCCAAATATTTTCAATGCCTGAGAATGAACAGAGAACTCATATATATATATAGGAGGAAGAGAAAGCACAGTTCACTCAAAGAACCCTTAAACTCAATTGGAGAAGGTAAACCCATACCCATAATTTTAGATTGCCCATGTAAACCCATGCTCCTAATTTCAATTGGGAATACCAATTCAAGAAACCAAAACACTCAAGCTCCATAATCAAAACTGACATAGGAATGGAACCCATGAAAAACCATTGGGTTTGAGAAAGAGATGCCATGCATGAGCTTACTGGAGCCATGGGAAGAGGGGTCTTCTTTTGAATTGCAAGGTTGAAGCTTGATCTTGGACAAGACAACAAGGTGAGATGGGATGGGGAAGCACGACAACAAGGTAGCAAAGCAGCAAACTGAGATGAGGTATGAAGTTGCAATTGAACTAATCTTCAAAACTTGGTGTTGGCTTTCGACAGCAAGATAGCCACACAAGAGAGACAATTGCAATTAAACAATTATGCTGAGATGGGAAAGCTGCCAGCAAACTGATCTTCCAGACTTCACGAGGGTCTTTGACAGCAAAACAACCAAGTCAACCACAACAAATGTATTTAAACAAGTATGGGCTTGGGCTGCAACCTTGGGCTTCTTAATGAGTAGAGTTTTGCGAAGAAGGAATGCCAACACTATACCAACATATAGATTTATTAAAAATTGGGACGAGTTTATATAGAATGACCAGTTAACTGAGTTTTTACCTTTGTACATAAAGACCTACAATTGTTGCATTAACCCTATAGATCAGTTGTAGTTAACTAAGGACCATTTTCTCAGTGAAACTAAAGAATAAAGGAATCATCTTTGCTCATTTGAGTATCAACTATTAAGAGAAGTTTTTGCGAGAATAAATTCATTTTTCTACTCTGTACCAAAAGATATACCTCTAAATTAAGTTATAGATTACTACAATTTTGTAATACTAGTTTTCATTTAAGCTTGACCTTTATTTTCCTATGTGACATTTGTGTAACAGTGAATCATTGAGTCCATCCTTCTTAATTCATGGTACTCATTTTTCAAATAAATTGTGTCTAAATTCATAGTACTCATTTCTGTTGCGACATTATATTGTTTAGTTTTACAAATCCATGGACAGGCAGTTAGGAAATTAAAAGATTTAATTGGGGCGAATAGACATAATATTTATTGAGGTTTTGTTTCTTGATTTCAACTGTTTTTCATCAAGAAGAATAGACAGGCATGGTATCTGTACAGAAATTATATGCTTCTGTTATACATCTTTTCCTTCAACTGTCATCTACAACTAATCTTCTTCTTCTTCTTCTTTTTTTTCCATGTTTTTTCAAAGTTATTTGTATAGGGGCAAATCAAATAAAGATGAGTATCAAACATCACCATAATGTGTGAAGCTCCAACTTCACTGGTTTGGAACCTTGTGTTGAACCTATATAGGTTGGAATGAAAAGTGTCAAATTTAATACCTGAGCCTTTATTCTCACGTGTGCCCAGCAGTAGTGTTCCTTTTGGCTTCAAGCATAATTCCTTCAGTGCTGATTGTGCTTTATTCTAATACGAGTGCAAAAAGGGCAGCAGCCTAAAGATAAGATGCAATGTGCCATATTAGGGAAGTTACATGAGCTTGCATTACATTGTTTAGAGCTTCCTGAATGTCAAAATTTATGGGAGAGACCACGTTTCCAACGTCAATGAACTGCAAGTGAAAGCAACTGTTGGCATGATAACTGTTGAAAAGTAATTGACACTGGGAAGTTCTAAATTAATCTACTATTGAAGAATAGACAGCCATATAAATACTTGTACGGCATGAGCTTCTTCTTCCGTCATCTGAAATCAAGCTTGTTTTTATTTAAATGTTATGATGGAGACCAGAAAGCGCTTGAAACATCTATCCAATATCAACGCTTCCTTATCCGTCAGCCACCACCATGTTAATGTGACGACGAGGTGCATACAAGCGACTCTCTTCATGGGAAAGCGAAGCCAAAAATCAAGACTGTTGCAAATGGGAAGGAGTGTACTTTGGCCCACTGATAGACCATGTGATTCAACTTCATCTTGAAGGAGTCTCTTCACAAGGTGAGTTCTTTAAAAGTATAGGTAGTCTTAAACTCATTGAGTTGCAGCAGTTGGAACATTTGGACCTCAGTCACAATGACTTTAATGGAAGCCAAATTCCAGCTCTCATTATCATTGTGGTGATAATGATTTTGTTTAACTTTATCTTTAGGACCTTCATCTTTGGAACAAGTAGGTGCATGCTTCCCTTCAGTTGAGGAGTTCACAGTTGCCATGGACAACAATATAGCAATACAAGTTTTCTAGGTCGGAGTGCAAGTTAAATTCACAATTATTATAACTATACTAATGGAAGGTTTTTGGTACTATAGCTTAGGAATAACAGACGATTCTGCCACTGCCTCTTCTCTGTTCTTACGGAATTGCTCCAACACCTGTCTACTTCCTGTCCTGCTGCTCAGTACTACCATGGCACCGTTTAGTGGCGTGGCTCTGCTTCTTTGGAAGCTAATCGGTGCAGGCAGAGAGAGGCATATAAGAAAGAGTTCTGGTATAAGGAGAGCAACCGAGAAAATTTTCCGCTATTGGATTTTGATCAAACAGCAAAGCTACTTGGTCTTGAGGGTGAATTCAGGTCTTCCTTTCTTCGCATCAGCTTCTCTAATTTCAGGTCACAGGGATGAAATCATTTTTAGGTTTTGTTTATTGGTTCGGTAATTTGGATGGTATTCTACACTAAAGTTTCAGTTTTGATTTCTTATTGGGTACTTTTGCTTTTGTTCTTTCATTTCTGCTAATTTTATTTAATTGGGTTATAGATAACAGTGGGATGTACTATCTGGTTACTCTCCACCCCTACCCATGAAGAGGTATAGTTATTGATTCTTCTTTCTTTAACTTCCTGCAGTCACATGTTTTGTGATGTCTGTATTGATGGTTATTTGTTTGTTCAAAGGAGGGTTTCTCTACTAATGGCGGCTGCAACCCTTCAAGTGGCTATAGTTGGTTCTCTCTTTGATCTGGCCATTGTTGGAAAGTATATTGGCATTTAATTAGGATGATCTGTTAGAATATTTTCAGCATCAATTTGTATCAATCTGTATTCATTCTGTAAACAATCACGTTAACTATCTTTCCTTCTTAGTCTCCTAACTAGATAGAGATTCTTAGCTTTGAAGATGTAATCTCTATATATATTGCTCATAGTTAATACAAGGAAATCATTCTGGTATAATATATTTTCCTATATGGTATCAAAGCAGGTTTTGGAAACCTAGCTCTTTCTTTCTTGCCGCACTTGCTGTGTTTCTTTCTTTTCCGTCTTCACCAACCTCCATGACTAAAGACGAAGTTATTTCCTCTGCTTCAGGCGGCTCTTCTGCTGATGATCCCACCAACCCTTTATTCCTCCATCATTCTGACCATCCTGGTCTTCTCCTTATTACAAAAAGATTGAATGGCGACAACTATAATTCCTGGTATCGTTCCATGAGGATTTCTCTTAGTGCCAAAAATAAAATCAGTTTTATTACGGGAAAAGTCAAGGAGCCTTCTGTGAACTCCGATGTACATGATCTCTGGCAACGTTGCAATGACATGGTGCTATCCTGGATCCTTAATTCTCTTGAACCAGATATAGCTGACTCCGTCCTTTCATGTGCTACTCCTCATGCCGTTTGGGAAGACTTGCGGGAAAGATTTTCATTAGGCAATGCTCCCCGCATATTCCAGATCCAACGAGATATATACAAGATTGAACAAGGGCAGTTGTCTATTGCCGCATACTACACCAAATTGAAGGGACTCTGGGATGAACTTGCATCCTTCAATTCAATGACCTGCACAAACGGAAATAATGATCGAACCAAATTGATGCAGTTCCTCATGGGACTGAATGAATCCTATTCAGATACGCGTGGTCAAATTTTATTAATGAATCCCTTACCATCTGTTCGTCAAGCTTATGCCTCAGTTGTACAAGAAGAAAGGCAACGAGAATTAGGCTCCATCACTATACCATCAGATGCAGCAGCTATGGCTGTACGTGGTGGCAATGCTAATGTGCCTAGGAATCAACAAAATAATCAGGATGGAAACCAATTCAACAATCCACGCAACAAGGAGCCTTTTCAATGTACTTATTGTGGTGATTTCTACCACAGGGAGGCAACATGTTACAAGCAAATTGGGTACCTTCCTGGTCATCCCAAGAATAAAGCTCGGCATCAACGTCAAGGCAATAGGAACAATTCTTCAAACTCGGCATCCAGTAGTACTCCTTCTGCCAATCTTGTGGATTCTACCCCCACTTACCAGGAGCTTCAGTCCTCTCTATCCAATTTGACGGAGGACCAATACACTCAAATACTTAGTGTCTTAAGTCCCAAGCCTGTCGTCCCACAGGCCAATGACACCGCTGCTTCAGTCTTTGAGTTTGTATCAGGTTTGTTACCTGTTGATCCCAACCATTGGATAATTGATAGTGGAGCAACCCAGCACATTACTTCTTCTCCTAAATTATTGCTGAATATTGATGAGCATCCTTCTTTAGCACCGGTTTCTTTACCTAGTGGAGACAAGCCCGGTATCACTATGACTGGCTCGATTCGCTTTAATGATTCTTTTCAATTGAATAATGTCCTCTGTGTGCCAAGCTTTCGAGTTGATCTTATGTCTATTGGCAACACAATTGATGACTTACATTGTTTGATGACTTTTTTTTCCCTCTTGGTGTATTTTACAGGACTTGGCTACGAGGACGATGATTGGTGTGGGTGAGCGACGTGGTGACCTCTTCTACCTTGTGGCGTTGGCTTCTACTCCTTCTTCTTCCCGCTTTGCTTGCAATCTGATTATTTCCTCTGATCTTTGGCATCGCCGCCTGGGTCACCCTTCTCCTGCTCGTCTACAGTATTTGGCCAATAATTTGCTTCATTTTTCATTTGATTCTAGTCATAAATGTGACGTTTGTCCATTAGCGAAACAAACTAGTCAACCTTTTCTTCCTAGTTCAATTTCAACTTCTAAGTGTTTTTCCCTTATTCATTGTGACATTTGGGGTCGTTTTAAAACCCCTTCTCTATCTGGTGCTTATTATTTTTTTAACTATTGTGGATGATTTTTCACGTTTCACATGGGTATTCTTAATGTGTCACAAAAGTGAAACACAAACATTACTACGCCAATTCTTTCATTATGTTGCTACCCAATTCAACACCAAAGTCCAACAATTTCGATCCAATAATGGAGCTGAATTCCTTTCATTACAAAATTTTTTCCTTGAAGAAGGTGTCATTTTTCAACACTCTTGTGTCTACACACCTCAACAAAATGGTGTTGTCGAGAGGAAACATAGACACATACTTGAAACAGCTCGAGCCCTTCGTTTTCAATCCCATCTCCCTATTGGTTTTTGGGGAGAATGTGTTCTCACAGCCGTTTATACAATTAACCGTCTTCCTACCCTGTTGCTTCACAAGAAGACACCCTTTGAAATTCTTTATAATAAGCCTCCTGATTATTCTCGTATGAGAGTTTTTGGTTGTGTTGCTTTTGCAACTTCTGTCATCCCATCTTCCAAATTTGCTCCTCGTGCAACCAAATGTATTTTTCTTGGTTATCCCATGGGTCAAAAAGCATACAAACTGTACAACATTGAGACCAAGAAAATATTCACTAATCGGGATGTCATTTTTCTAGAGGATACTTTTCACTATTCATCAAATCCAACTACACCCATAAATCCCATCATTAATCCGACCCAGCCCATTCCCCTTCCTCTCTTACCTGATATCCCTACATCAGCGCCTCCTTCTTCTTCGATCCACACCGACGAAATTCCTCCGTCCCCTAGAGCATCTTCCTCACCTGAGCTCGACCCATCCACTTCTGACCACATACCTTCTTCTCCCCCAGCCCACCTTACTCCAGACCTTCCCCAACTTCCTTCACCACTTCAACCCGCCAATTCCGCTGTTCCTCTGGCTAATCCCTATCTCGATGTTCCTCTGGTCAATTCCGATCCTCTGCCGGCGACCCCTATTCAGCCTCTCCGCCGTTCTCAACGTACCCGAGAAGCCAATGTCCGCCTTAAGGACTACGTTTGCTCGCAGGTGATTCTGCCTCCACACCAACTTTCATCGGCCTCGCCTAGTCCTACACCAGGTACGAGATATCCCCTTTGTCACTGTTTATCTTATCATCATTTTTCTCCTGACCATCTTCGTTATGTTGCTACTGTCAGTCGAGATGAGGAGCCGACTTCCTATGAAATTGTCGCAACAGATCCCAAATGGCAAGGGGCCATGAATTCTGAGCTTCAAGCTCTCATTGATAATCAAACATGGAGTCTTGTCCCTTTACCCCCTGGAAAACGTCCAATTATTTGTAAATGGGTCTATCGGATCAAACGCAAGGCTGATGGCTCCGTCGAGCGATATAAGGCTCGCCTTGTTGCTCGGGGTTTCACCCAGGCTGCAGGCATTGATTATCATGACACTTTGTCTCCCACTGCCAAAATGGTAATTGTTCGCTGCCTTCTTGCTGTTGCTGCTAGTCAGAATTGGTTTTTACATCAATTAGATGTTAATAATGCTTTCCTCAGTGGTGATTTGTTGGAAGAAATTTATATGTCTCCTCCTCCTGGTCTTCGGCGACAGGGGGAGAACCTTGTGTGTCGCCTCCACAAGTCGTTGTATGGACTGAAACAGGCCTCTCGTCAATGGTTTGCTAAGTTCACAGAAGCTGTTCTTACTGCTGGCTTCTCTCAGTCAAAAGCCGACTATTCTTTATTTGTCCGCAAAGATGGTACGTCTCTTACCGTCCTATTAATCTATGTGGATGATATTTTGATCGCAGGAAACAATATGGAGTCTATTAATGACCTGAAACAATTTCTTCATGCTCGTTTTCATATCAAGGACCATGGTGATCTGAAATTTTTCCTAGGCATTGAAATAGCTCGTTCCAAGAAAGGGATTTACATATCTCAACATAAATATGCCTTGAAGATTATCAAAGATAGTGGCTACTTGGGTGTTAAGCCGGTTGAGTTTCCTATGGAAGAATCCAAGCTTTCAAACAAGGGAGAACTACTCAAAGATTCTGCTGCATATCAACGACTAGTTGGTCGATTGATTTACTTCACCATTACTAGACCCGATATCACATACTCAGTACATATTCTCAACCGATTCATGCATGAACCACACCAACCTCACATGGCTGCTACCCTTCGAGTTGTGCGTTACCTAAAGTCATCTCCTGGTCAAGGTTTACTTCTTCGTTCTCATGATTCTTTAAACTTAAGGGCATTTTGTGATTCTGATTAGGCGGATTGTCCTATTACCCGGCGCTCCACTACTGGTTATTGTATATTCTTGGGAAGTTCTTTAATTTCATGGAGGACTAAAAGGCAAAAGACTGTTTCATTATCAAGTGCAGAAGCTGAATACAGGGCAATGGCAGGTACATGTTGTGAGCTTACTTGGCTGCGATATTTATTGGCAAATTTACATATGCCTATTTCGAGTCCAGCTATTTTGCATTGTGATAATCAAGCAACCTTGCATATTGCTGCAAATCCTGTATTTCATGAAAGAACACGGCATATTGAAATGGATTGCCATTTCATTCGGGACAAAATTTTACAAGGTGAGGTTGTCACTCGACATGTGATTTCTTCACCGCAATTGGCAGACGTGTTAACTAAAGCTTTGGGGAAAGAGAAGTTTAAATCGCTCATGTGCAAGTTGGGAGTTCTTGACATTCACTCTCCAACTTGAGGGGGAGTCTTGGAAAGTATATTGGCATTTAATTAGGATGATCTGTTAGAATATTTTCAGCATCAATTTGTATCAATCTGTATTCATTCTGTAAACAATCACGTTAGCTGTCTTTCCTTCTTAGTCTCCTAACTAGATAGAGATTCATAGCTGTGAAGATGTAATCTCTGTATATATTGCTGATAGTCAATACAAGGAAATCATTCTGGTATAATATCTTTTCCTATAGCCATTACCCAAGGTATCTACATGTCATTAGTTTTTTTCTGTGCATTTCTCTATTTCATAGTAATTGCAAGTTACTTTAGATTGAACTGTATTGTTATCTTTAAGTAACAAATCATGCAATTATGGAAACTAAGTTCTCAATCTTGCTACTTTTCAATTCAATTTTCAGATTACTACTCTAATTCCTCAAATTTTTTGCTTTATTTTGGTTGCTTCTTGGGTTTGTGAAGTAATTGCTCCTGTTTTTGGTTTTGGTTTGTGGGATCTGTGATGTTTTACTATTGTGTACAAGTCATGAATGAATGAATCAAAAGTTAAAGGCAGAAAGAAAAGAGAGATGGAATCAGTTTTGGTGGTGCATTATCTGGTGGCTTACATTCTATCTTTTTCTCACTCTGTTTCTCAATTGCATGAATATGTTTTTCAATGCAGAGAACGTCCTCTTTTTTTTTTTCCGCATAATGATTCGTGGCCTTTTGAATGGGAGATATTGATTCTAATTGAATAGTGTGTGAAATTAGGACTTTGGAGTGTAGTACTTTCAGCAACCTCCTCCACAAGTTGTGAATGCTGCTCTTGATGACTTGTGTGAAATTGTTAGAACTAGGAATGTAGTTGTTACTTCCTAATTGTTTCTTTGGGCCTTTTGGTCCCCCATATAAAAAATATAAAAAAAATAAAAAACTTTGCAATTGCATAGTACTTTCATTATTTGTCATTTGTAGCCTGATTTGTCCACCTAAAAAGCTATAAAGCACTTGGTAGCTAGCTGTTCATTTAGAATGGAATATTACTGAATTGATTATAGTAAGCTTCTCTTTCAGAAGCAAATCCACGTATACCTCTCATGCAAATAGGTTAATCATGCATCTCTGTCCTTAACTATGCGCTTTGACATATCTAATGGCTGCTCAGGGCAATAAAAACTTAAAATTGTGTAACCAGTAAGAATTATTAATAAAATCATAACAAAAGATTTGAACTTACATTCAAAGGGTACAGCTGGATATCAATTAGTAGGAGTGTGTGTCACGCCCCTGATTTTACACACATGAAAATCGATATATATAATCTCATAATTATACATGCGTGAACGTTCAGTCATCAATACAAAATACCTGAAATCTTTTTCCCTTTAACTTACACAGATATTGATGCCCTGAACTCTCAAAGTTAATATACACTCGCTCCATAGAGTTATGTATTACACAAGCTTACGAATTAAATTTCCAACAACAAAATAAAACGTAAATGCTGCTCAGAGTAACTATACAACGGAAGTCCTTATCAAAGGTAAAGTCACAAAGATGGCTTCCTACCGTAAAGCTACTAGCTCGCTGCCTCAACCTCGATTTTCCTAACCTGCAGGATTAACCCCTACACCGTTGGAATGGTGCACCGGGTTGCCACACAACAAACCCGGTAAGCTTTTGCAAACCCGTATGAGTAACTCAAAACACACATGCACAACTCACGCCAAAAACGAGGAAAACCTTTCAACTCGCGAATAAAGAAAACATATCATGCTTCCAAAAACAATACTCTTTTCCTAAAAGGAACAACGAAAGTCACACCGTGACAAAATCATAAAAATCGTTAACCTAACAATTCAAATGTGATAATCGATCCAACCTGGATAAAACAATAATTAGGTCCAACCTGGACAAAACCGAAAATAGGTCCAACCTGGACAAAACAACAAATAGGTCCAACCTGGACAAAGCATCAACACAAATAAATCATACCTATTGTTAACCTAACAAGTAGAATATGATAAATCGATCCATCCTGGATAAAACAGTAATTAGGTCCAACCTGGACAAAATATGTACCCAGGAGTCTTAAGTAACCTACTTAGATCCCTGAAGTACGATGGCAGACAGACTAGAGCTCTAACTGAATCGTAACCTGTCACCCGGCCAAGGTTCAATCTTACGATATAATATTGCCATGAGGATGCAACCTGCAACCCCGGATCCTTAGGCCAACCTGACCCTCAGATCAAAACGTTAAATCAACCCAAAAGGAGAAATCACAACCTGTGACTCTCAAATCCTCAGACCACCGGTCGTTAGATCAAAACGTTAAATCGAATCAAAAGGAGAAATCACAACCTGTGACTCTCAAATCCTCAGACCACCGGTCGTCAGATCAAAACGTTAAATCAAATCAAAAGGAGAAATCACAACCTGTGACTCTCAAATCCTCAGACCACCGGTCGTCAGATCAAAACGTTAAATCGAATCAAAAGGAGAAATCACAACCTGTGACTCTCAAATCCTCAGACACTTTTCAAAACAATAGAAATACCATTTCCCACCAATTGTTTTCCAAAAGCCACAACCCAAAACAATAAAAAGCATCATTTCATGCATATTGTTTCACAAATCCACAAACCACCAAAACATATATATCTACTAATACATGAATACGTATGTATATATATACATCCCATAATATATATACACACACAGATAGTCATCTACTCAGAATTGCCACTAATACCATCTACAGTTTACAGTTAACCAATTAACTCTCAAAACGATAAGGGTATTCCCGTTCGTGAATGAACTTCGTGAGATTACTCACCTCAGAATCCCGTTGTGTCTTCAATACAGAACCAAACTAACACTATCACCAACAACTCGTCCAATTCACCTTTAGAAGCACCTAATCACCAATGATCTCAAATTAGTAACGATTCACAAATGATTTAAGTTTGAAACCCTTGTTTTGAACTAAAATCCCCAAAGTGGTGCCAATCGAGGCGAAACCACATCCGAGACCTCCCAAAGTCTCCGGAATACGTCCACGATCGATGTGACCAAACCACAAGTCGATCGGACGCTCAAATCCTCACGGATAGCATAAATCGATCGGTATGAAACTGCAAAAATCATAACAATTCCAAACGAACTCCAAAACTTGCATATTATATATCGAAACGCTCGTATCAACGAGTAGAACATATATAATAACAAAAACAGTTCCTTAAGTGGCCGGAACACCGCCGGAACGCCACCACAGACGGTGGTGCACCGCCGCAGGCCAAAAACACATTATTTCACAAAACTCCGAACATCAAAGTTCTTCATCTAAGTATGCTTGTGAACTTTCATAACTGGATCGAAGTCAGAAAACAAGCATAAGGGGTCGAAAACTACCTCACAAGCGCTGAACAGTAATCCAATCCGAGTTGATCGAAGTTTCACGTGAATCGATCCAAACAACCACCAAGGATCGATCGACGAGGCCGCTCTGAGTTCAACCAAGAAAACTTGAAGCCTTGCCGACGTCAGAACAAGGAATTCCGACCGGGTCCGAAATCCACAAACTGAACTGCCTTTCAGCGCCGCCGTGGAGGAGAATCGGCGCTAGCAAGGTTCTAAAAAACGCTAGGCGCTAGTCGGGCGGTGACCCAGAGACTAGCGCCTAGGGGCCTAGGCGGGGACTAGGCGGTTTTTTTTTTTTTTAATTTTTAAATTATTTTAATGACATATAATAATATAAATGATAATATTTAAAGTCTAAAAATTAATTATAAATATAAAAATAGTCAAAATATAGAATAAATTAGGGTTTATGACCGCCTAGGCTCCGCCTAGAACCGCCTAGTCCCCGCCCAGCACCGCCTAGTCCCCGCCTAGCCCGCCTAGTCCCCGCCTAGCCCGCCTAGGCGCCCAGCGCCTAAGGGAAACGCCTAGGCCAAAATCGGAGCGGTTCCTTGCCGCCTAGCGCCTAGGCGCCGATTTTTAGAACATTGGGCGCTAGAGGACACTAGAGGGACGACCAGACGGAGGAGACGATCCTATCTGGAAAGTTTCGTCGCCGGAGACTGCCGCAGTTCGCCGGAAAAGTCGGGTCGGATCGACCGGGTCCGGGTCGGGTCAGTCGGATTATTTCGATACTGAAGGTAGCAGCCGAGAGAGAAGAGAGAGGAAGGAGCTGGTTTCCGAAAAAGGAAACAAATGAAAATAGTAAGTTTCTCCTTCGGGAAACTTCTATTTATACCAAAATGGAAATTTCTTCCAATGGCCATAACTTTCTCATACGAACTCCGATTCTCGCGTACATATCCACGAACTCGTATCGACGCGTTCTACAACTTTTGTGAAGGAAGTTTTCGGAGAATCCCAACGAATAAAAAGTCAACCTTTGGCAACCCCCTAAAACCATATTCTTCAATTAATTATTCGCCCGAAACACTTCCGCCCCATCCACGAGCCACGAAACCGTCCAATAGTTATAAAATTAATTCCGGAAAATCCTCGGAAAATAAATACGAATTTCTGGGGCATCACAGTGTGGTCTTCGAGATCCAAGTAACCTATAGACTGCTCTTTATTTGTTTTATTTTGATTTATCATTTGAAATTTGAAAGAATTGTTTATGTTTCTCTTCTATCTGTATTATAATTATATCTGAATTGTGTCATTTGGTTTAAGAATAATTGTTGATAGTAACCTAATAACTCTTTGAAGGAAAATTGTGGAACAAGTGGTTGATTGTCCAATGGCTGATCTAAGCACAAGTTACTGTTCTGTTGGGTAAGCACTTCTATCTATTCCTTTTGTTTTGTGTTTCGTGGGTTTCTCTGCCTTCAACATGGCTGGAATATGTGTGCATCATCTAGCTCCTTCTGGTGTATTAATTGTTACAACATTTTGGAGTCAACCTTCTTGCTTAGTCATACCATTAGTTACTGTTTGGAATCTCGATAAAGAATGGTGTGCAAGGTTTTGCAACCTTAGGTTTTTGAGTCCCTAGATTTATGGATTTTGATTATTCTAATAAGCAAATATGTCCTTATCATTTTATTATGTCTCTGGATTAAATCCCGACAGAAAAAGTTTCCATTTAATGGTCAAATCATTTAGTTAGAGCAGTAGTTTGTATATCAGCCAAACAACAATTAAACCAATACAAATATAACTATTAACCAAATTTTGAAGTGACTCATGAATAGGAAACACTAAAAATCATACTCATTACTTCTGGGCAGGTAATCTGGTTTTGTTTTGAAGAGTTTTTCATTGCCTGATCAAAACTACTGGTTTTGAACAATTGGCATTTTGTGTGGGTGAAGGTTATACTCCGTTTTGCGTTTATCGAGTTCACTGTTGAAGGTAGTGTGGGTTGGCCATATGTTGAGATTATATGGATGCATAAATTTGAATAGTTATATGTTGCAGATATGATTTGCTAATTGTAATCTGTTCATTGATATGGTTCATGGTTTTTGTTTAAGCAGAAGGTGCAAGCGCTGCTTTTCTACACTGTGAGGGTGTTGCCTTCTAAGATAGCTATTGCACCTGTTAACCCAACATTCTTGCCTCCGGTAAGTGAACCTCTTTTTTTGAGATAGTTACAGATTTTTGAACTTAAAAGTCTTTCAGCACCACATAATCAATAGTTTCTTTATTAATAACGTGGTTCTTCTTTGTACTTTGGTTTAGACTGAAGATGAACATGAGATGTGTGCAAGAAAATATATACTTTACAAATATTGACAAGAAGGTATTTTTATTGGTAACAATTTGTCATTTGTTGGCACCTAGATTTTGTTGTAGGAGAATAGAATTGTGTGTTTATTATTGATAATAGGAGCCCTTATATAGGGAGTTACAAGGTATACAAAAGGTAAGAGAATCCGAATACAATTGAATACCTATAACACTTTCCTATTACAATTCTAAACCCTAGTTTGTAGAGGCACACTATGTCGACATCCTTCAACACTCCCCCTTGTGCCGCTCAAACTTGGTGATGACGCTTTGATCGTTGCCTTGTTAAAAACCTTGCCAGGTAACAAAAACCCTGTGGGATAAAAATAACCCTGGTCGAAGGACAAAAAGAGCACAACACGTCCTTCACTCTTCGAGATCGAACATGTAGACATCATGCCTCCCCCTGATGTCAATATCTCCCCCTGATTGCTACAATCATGGGAGTTCGGATAAATCTGATGCTCTTCACATGTTTCTCGAAGGTGGATTTTGGTACCGACTTAGTAAATAAGTCCGCTACATTATCCTCTGATAGGATTTGGTTCACTTCAATATTTAGAAATGCTTGTTGTCATTTTGATGGAGGGGAGGAGGAGCACGGAAGGTGGCATTTTGCCTTATGGGGTCCGATCCCACACTTCCGTCATCTCTTTTCTCTGTAGGGATAGAACAAGCCCATATCAATCGTACCTCTCAAATATCGAAAGATTGTCTTTATACCAATCTAATGGCGTTGCGTTGGTGAGAGCTATGTCTAGCCAACAAGTTCATAATAATTGAGGTGTCCGGTCTTGTATTGTGCTAAATACAATAATGCTCCTATTGTACATAAGTAAGCACTTCTGCTATTTACACGTCTTCGTCATCATCCCTGGGACGAAACGGATCCCTTTTAGGGCCAAGACTACGGACGACCATGGTGCATCTTTGACTTTATCAAAAATGTCTCTTGACACCGTATACAAGTTCTGAATCTAGACAAAACCGTGTTCTCCCAAGGTCCTTCCTCTCAAACTCGGATTTCAAGTGTTCAGCAGTTTCCCTTAACTCTCAAGGGTTCCAATTATAAACCGCGACAATTGCAAATCCGGAACTTGTCATGGAAACGTGGGCATAGTTCATCATATCCCTTCCCAATCAAGTAGTCATTTTAGTGAGCATTTCAACCTCGTTGCAAATGCGCTCCGTGGTCTAGAGCCACTTGACTTGGGTATATAAAGTCCACAAGAACCTTCATTATATTCCGTATCTAGATCCCCATAGAGATACGTAGTGACCACATTCGTAAGCTGCGCGCATGTTCAGTTATTTGGAAACTACTAAACTGACAAGGTAGTGGAGTGCAATGACATCCATTACGAGAGAATATATCTTCTCATAGTCGATTCCAGGGCGTTGTGAGAAACCTTACTCCATAAGGCGAGATTACCATCTTTTTTTCTCATCACGCTATCTAACGAAGACCTATTAATGTCAATAGGTTTATGTTAGGAGGTGTTGGCATCTCAGGCCCGAAATCATTCCTCTTCGTTAGTGAATCCAATTCAACCTGGATCGCATCTTTCCATTTAGGCCAAGTTTCTCTACGTTGGCATTCTTCAACGGAGTAAGGTTCAATGTCATTGGTCTCAATAATTCCACGTCCTCATGTACACTAGTGTAGTTCGTAGAGATCTCTATATTCTCAGGAATTGGTTCTAACATTGAGGTGTCCCCCAACGATGTCTCTTGGACATAACCACAATCCAAAATATTCTCATGAGATGGATTTTGAGTATCAATGATCAATGGATCAAGTTGTGCCAAACTCGCTCTCTTCCTAGGGTGAGAATCCATCGAACCTATGGGTCTCCTACTCTCTCTAGCGGAACCCATGGCCTATGACGCCATTATGCCACCTTTGTGGGGTCACCATACCACCATCCATGGTGGTGTTGCCGTACCCATCTTCTGGGTGGCACGATGTCCTCTTGTGGGGACATCAATCCTTGCAGGCATGTTTGCAGCAGGTATATGTGATCTCGTCACTTTTAGGGGATCAAGATGAGACATAGTGGGGACAGACCACGACAATTCCTGTCGTTCCTGTTGAACATTGACGTTCTAATCTCCCCTAACGACGGGAAGACTGTCTCATCAAAGTGACAATTCGCAAATCCAGCGAAATAGAGATCGCCTGTTAAGGGTTCTACATAGCGGACTTATAGTTGGAGACTCATGTCCAACAAATATATATATGCATTCGTTGCAATGACTCATGTTGATGCGCTGTGGCGGCGCAATTGGCACATGAAGCGCACACTCAAATATGCATAAATACGAGATATTAGACTCGAACCCAGTCACTAGCTGTAACGCAAATAAAAGTTGAGTGGCTGCTATGAGTCGTAGACGAATTGGCATAGCTGCATGCAATATTGCATAATCCAAGCGGAAATATTGGTGCGCATTACCAATGTCTGGGCTACCATCGTAGTCGTTTAATGGTGGCTTTTCCGCGAGACCAATTGGGTGTGTACATGGAAATATGATACTTGATATCAATACCCAATGACATGCAATAGTCATCGAAAATTCTCGATGTAAACTCTCTAGCATTATCAAGTTAAATTGACTGAATGGGATAATCTGGGTAGTGAGCCCGTAGCCATATGTTATGTGCTAGGAGTGTAGTATAAGTAGCATTACGAGTGGATAATGGCACAACACGTGACCAGCGTGTTTGCGTATCAACCAACACCATAAAACATCTATACGGTCCGCAAGTTGGTTGATCAAATCCATAGAATTCCCTTAGATTCTTTGTAAGAATGGAATTATTTCCTCAATCTCCTTTGCATAGGATGGTCTCAATCCTAAATAACAGGCTTTACAGAACGAAACATGGGCTTTATAATCAACCAATGAAGGTTTTGGTTAAGCCATAATGTCACAATAGACTTGAGAAGTAGAGAGAGGAGTTTATGGCGTCAATGCCATGTATTTGCCACAGGGGGTAGGCGGCGCCGGTCATGTATGGCCGGTCTTTTCACAATCATGGCGCCATGAGGTGCATGTGCAGCTCCTCGAACCAATTCTTGGTTCTTACTTTTCTTCGTTCTGAAAATGGATGTCCGTGTAAAGTCTTTAATACACGGATCATCATGTCAAAGCCTATATGTGTCAAAATCCCATAAGTCGTGTCTCATGACATGGTTGGATTCAATAACTCAAATAGTGATTGCATACAACCCACTAGAGTGACACATAAGTTTCTCTAATACTCGTTTATGTTCGTAGTCATTAGAGGTGATGCAAAGGAACTCTGTCCATTCTCATAATGTGTTTCCACATGAAAACCATTGGCTCTTATATAATAAAGTCTGAATTAAGGTATGTCCAAGACATTAAGGAATCGACACTTTATTAATAGCCAATTAATGATTACATCAAAGTTTCTTAACCAAAGTCTAATCCAAAAATAAAAGTCAAACTT
The DNA here is from genome assembly GCF_002994745.2 of Rosa chinensis. Taxonomy (NCBI): domain Eukaryota; kingdom Viridiplantae; phylum Streptophyta; class Magnoliopsida; order Rosales; family Rosaceae; genus Rosa; species Rosa chinensis. The sequence continues at coordinate 46,259,702 of NC_037088.1, read as the reverse complement.
AGACAGATTGTAGTCACTCAATCCGTTCGGTGACTCCAATCAAATATGACCAGGAAAGTAGAGAGAGACATTGGTGGAGCAAGGCTCTCTTAAGTACCAATAATCTCAATTACTTTCCTAGACATCATACTTAATTAGGTGAGCCAAGAGAGAAAGAGTTAAAACAAAATGTCATTTATTGATTTAAGGCATAACTGCCATTACATAATTCTTGGAAAAATAAAAGACTATTCGAAATAAAAATCTGCGGCATTTTGTCTTCATCGCCAAATTTAAAGTCTTTTTGAACTCGATGTCTTGATCACTGTGAGGCAGCTACCTTCTTAGGTACATTGCACTCAGGCCCATTGATCAGACGTTCCATATCAGAAATAGATACCATGAAGAGGATTCTCCCTTGATTGAGGCACATTGGCGCAATGTGCATGGTCCCTAGGACCTGAGGCGTTGGAAGATTATGACCATGACCAACGTTGGCTCTATGGTTTCCAACCCTTAGTCCCTCAAAATCACGGCTCCTACAGTGGCGTGATTGTCGCCTTTGGCGACTACCTTCATGAGCATTTCGATCATATGGATCATGATGTCTATGGCGACTTTCTCTAGCCATGGGACGATGCTCTGGATAGCTATCTCGAAGCCTATCAATTTCTCTTCTCACAAGCTCGTTGTCTTGCCTTTCAGCAATTTCCATAGCTTCAATAAGCTTTTGAAAGCTTGTGATCTGTCTTACATTTATATGAGTCCGAAATAAATCACAGGATCTCATAGCATAGACAGGGAAGGTATTGAGGGTTTTCTCAATCAATTGTTCTTCTATGATCGTCTTGTCACAGAAGCACATCATTCCTGTGATGCGGAGAGCTTCCGAATAAAATTGTATGACTATATCAAAGTCAGAGAAGCGAAGATCATTCCATTCTGCTTCTAAATTCGGAAGGATGGAGTCACGAACATTGCCATGACGTTCACGAAGCGCTTGCCAAAGCTTTATGGCGCTATCCTCTTTCATGAACTCAAACTGGAGGTCTCTAACCATATAACGCATCATTAGGGCAAGTGCCCTGGAATTGTCAATCTCAGTTTGATGGTCTGGAGCAGTTCCTTCAGAACAAAGCTCTTGGATTATGTGCAATAGATCACGGGAAATAAGATGGAGCTCAACGTCCTGAGCCCACAATATGTATCTTTTGCCTGCATAATCCAATGGAACAAAATCGAGTATGTTCGAGTTTGACATCCTAAAAAAGGGTGAAACAAGAACGAATTAGTTTCGGAGCTAAACTTCCACGAAAACTAATAATAATAAGATTTCCGAGCTATGCTACCAAGAAATCAATTTCCAAGAATAATTGGATTAGACCAAACAATGATGTTTTAATATGGTCACAATTTGATGCTTACGGACGCTCTTAGTCCAAGCATTATGAACACTCTTAGTTCATACGAACGCTCTTAGTTCGTTTATTATGAACACTCTTAGTTCATTGGTTACGAACGCTCTTAGTTCGTTAAGCGTGAATCCCCACAATTCCGCTTATTAAATAAACGAACTCATGTTCGTATTATACAAATCCTGCAGCAAATAAAGAAATTTAAAAGACAAGAAAGCAGAAACTTTAATTACAAAAGCTTACTTGATGATTCGAGGCTTGAGAACACGCGCGTGTTGGAGCAGGCGTGTTAGGGCAGCAACAGCAACAATTGGCAACCGGAGGTGGTTGACTGGAAGTCGTTGCTGGAGGTGGTCACCGGGAAAGCTTGGCTTGGTGGGCTGCCCTTTCCTCTTTTTCTTCTTCCTTTTTACTTTCTTTCTTTATTTTGGTTTGGCCCAGGCCTGCCTTTCCTCTTTTTTTTCTTTTCTTTTCTGATTCGGCCCATGCCCGCACCTCTTTTTTTTTCTTTTTCTGGCACTTGGGCCACAGGCCCTAGGCTGCCCTTTTTTTTTTTTTTGTAGTCTTCTGGGTCCCACTTCTCCTTTACTTCTTCTTCCACATTTTCTTCTTATGGGGCCCAGTTTTTCTTTTCTTTTTCTTCCACGTTTTCTTCTCTTTCTTCTTCTGGGGCCCACTTCTCCTTTTCTTCTTCTCTTTCTTCTTCTTCTATCCGTCTTCTTCTTCCTTTTTCTGTTTTGCTGGGTTTTTTGTTTCTTTCGACAGCAAGAGTTGCTGCTGCGAGGGCAGACTGCAAGGGCACGGGCTGCAAGTGCTTGGCGGGGGCTGCTGTGCAAAGGCAACAGCAGTGGCTAGCTGCTGCGGGGGCGTCGTGCAAGGATGGCAGGCGCACTGGGCAAGGCTGCAGGACTGTGGGCTGCAGCGCGGGGGGGGGGGGGGGGGGGGGGGGGGGGGCGCAACCTGGCTAGGCAGGGTGGTGAGGCTTGCGGCAGAAGTTGAGCAGCAGCAGGGACTTGGTGCTGCGGTGTGGCTGCGGTGAAGTTGTGGTGAAGCTATGGTTTGATGTGCAAAGCGAGCTGTCAAGGTTGCAGGCGGGCTGGCAGGGTTGCAGGCGGGCTGGCAGGGAGGCTACTTGCGGCAGATTTTGGTGTTTAGGGTTTTTAGGGTTTTTTTTCTTTTTTTTTCGGCTAGGGTTAGAACTCGTGCTGATAACGTGTTGTAGGAGAATAGAATTGTGTGTTTATTATTGATAATAGGAGCCCTTATATAGGGAGTTACAAGGTATACAAAAGGTAAGAGAATCCGAATACAATTGAATACCTATAACACTTTCCTATTACAATTCTAAACCCTAGTTTGTAGAGGCACACTATGTCGACATCCTTTAACAGATTTTTAAATTTCTTATCCGACTGTTTTTTGGCTTTATTTTTGCAGGTTTTTCAAGCTGATGTTAAGCTCTTTTTTGAATCAATTTGTGGAGAGGTTTGTGATTTCAGGGGAAATTTAAAGTATTATGTTTCCCTTTTGTATTTTGGTTTCTAATAGTGACTACAGTATTGGACTCTATTCATGAGGATATATCTTCTGCTGTAGGTTTATCATCTGAGGCTGCTCGGAGACTGTCACCTCTTTAATTGAAAATGTCCAAGATAACTATATTTGTTTGTTAATTCATTTTATCTGATAAACTCTGGCTTGGCCTTGACGCCTACTACCAGAGGTGCGTGGAATTTTTTTCGTTTCTTTTACTCAACATGGAAATAGTCAATTTCTATTATGACTATTCCATTATGACTATGATGCTTGGGTGGATGAGTCAAAGCCTTACTTTCTTTCTCAAATACTTTATAGTTTGGTATGAGATCCAGAAGTCATCACTGTCATTCGTTTGACTTGGAGGATGGTAGTATGAGCAACATTGGCTATTCTTAGTTGTTCCGAACCCCCCTCAAATTGGCCTACTAATTGATGTTTGGTTGAATCCTTTATATGCAAGTTCAAATCTTTTGTTGTTACTTTATTAGAATTCTTACTGGTTACACAATTTCAAGTTTGTATTTTTTATTGCCCTGAGCAGCCATTAGATCTTTTAAAGTGCATAGTTAAGGAACAATTGGAAGGAACAATATTTTGGGGCTGCGGTGTGGTTTGAACAAGTAACCCTATTAGAGGGAGGAGATAACTCTTTGTTTTGTGTATAACTTGGCTCAATTCTTTGATGCTGGTTTTAGAATTTAGCTTTTTCAAGTAAAGCAAGCTTATGTCGTTCGTTAATTCTCTGAACAATAGTTATTTTTCTAAGCACAGTCTCTTAAACATAAAGCATACTAATGATTACATTTTGGTGATGAAAGCTTGACAACAGAACAGATTATTGTAGCGTGAAAATGACTCTAATGTCTAGAAGTTGCAAGAAATTGGTATGCTTTGTAGGTCACTTTTATATTAAAATGTTGCACAGAGAGGGAACATTGTTATAATACTAGAATTTGCTTTTTGTGTCTGCTCTATGGGGATACCCTTATGTTTAGAACTAACAATGTACATTCAACGAATGAGCCGAAGATGGACTTGATTGTTGAGTTAGGGTGTTCAAAGTTCATAGAACTGCTACTTTTCATATGTCATTTTAGTCACCTCTTTTTACTCCGTTTACTTCATTCATCAGGTTATATGTTTGTTTTGGATAGATCTCTATTGAGATTACATGTCATTATAAAATGCAAGCTTGCTAAGTTAACTGTTTTGGTAGCGGAATCATAGCAGTATTTGGAATATTTTTATTATGTTTGCTTATATGAAGGTGAATTGCTTGAATGCCAAGTCTATCAGCAGAGCAATAGTTCTGTTCATATAGATATTTAAGCCCTAACTATTCATTGGATTAGGACAATTAGCTGTCATGATTTCTCTCTGCTTTTCCTTTATCCCAATTGTACGTATCATTCTATTTTTTGTCTGTGTTAGTTGATCTTCTGTGGTTTTTCACTATTAATCCTATGATGTTACAATATGCAGTGAATGCCAGATGCGGCACATCTCAACACCAGATGAACCAACTGAGGGAATCTATTGTATTTTTGTTATGTCCAACCATTTTTGTAACCAGATCAAAAGCAACTTTGGTTACAGTGTTGATTTTCCTGAAATTATAGTTGAATGCGATTCAGAATTTATTTTTCAGTTGATGAACTATGGTGTAGATAACCTTCATCCTCTTAAGAGTTTTATCGGTAGCTGCCTACAAATGAAAGCTGGATTTGAAGTGTGTATTGTGGCTCATGTGTATTGAGAAGTTAACATGGTTGCGGATGTGCTATCTAAGTGTAGTTTGGACACTGACATTGGCACTATCTACTTGTAGTTTGTAATGCTTTAAGTTAGTGTTCTTGTTTGGGTCTTTTTAGGCCCCAAAAAAAAAAAAAAAAAAAAAATCGTGATAGCCAAGCTTAGTCTGTTTGGAACTTCGATTTTTGAAACATGTAAATATATGAATCTGGTTAGAACTCCAGATTTTGAAATATGTAAATATACATCGTTTTATGAAAAATGTATACATATACCCGCAGAATCGGGCGGGATATCTACCTAGTGAGATAATTGAAGCCTAGCTTTAGTAACTATTATTTTTTTTTTTCCTGCTGCTTGAAGTACCAATTGATTCTGAGTATGTGTGTTGCTGGAGGATGAATTTTTCACTGGAATTTGGTAACCGTTCAGTGATAATCCATAAACTCTTGTTGGTATAAAATGTGTACTCTGATTCTTTCAATCTTGTTGAAGTATAAAATGTTTACTCTGATTCTTTCAATTTCATTGTGAATTGAATGGTGTAAACCATATTTAACTTTTGTCTTGTTTTTTTTTTTTCCTTCTTTTATTAGAAAGAAGTTTCAATATTGATTATAGATGTTTCCTATAATACTATTCCACTGAACTTTTATGGGAAAACAGAGGTAGACAAAATGCTACATTATCTTTAACAGTAATTTGAGTCCACCGGTTCAATCCCAGAGATGAAGGGCTGTTTGGGAGGAAATTTTTACATCAATATGTATTTTTGTACTAACAATTAAGAAATAATTGTCTATTTTTCTTGTGCTATTTAGTTTAAGAACAAAAACAGAGTGATGAAAGGAAAACAGAGTATTTCCATCAAGTGCTACTTCTCAAGTCAAGTGAGTATTAGGCAACAATTGCATCGTTGACATAATAACTTGTATTGTTACACAATTCTAGAATTGTAGCTGTAGTAGCAGATACTACAAAATTACCAAATGATATTGTATAGTGCACAAGGGATCAAATCAAATGAAGGAATTCCTATACAAACTAGCGCACTGCAGGAAACATAACAAATACTATGCTATTAAGTTTTGGACCTAGAACAAAAACTGAGTATTTCTCCCACATAATCTCTTGTTTTGTTTATTTACTCCAATTTGTTAACTGATTTCAACATAAAAATAATGTAATTTACCGGTGATAATGAGATGACTCCTTTGAAATTTTTCGAGATCTTATCAGAAGCCCACAAGGTTCTCTCTGAGCAATTTCTGAACACAAGCTCGACGTCCTAATTGATTATGGCTATCATGGAAGACTGAATATCACTACCAAGTCAAGTCAATACTAGACCATATTTTCTTTGTGGAAAATTACAACATCTTTAGATTCTAATGGTAGTAGCAGACTGAGATTGGGCCAATTTTTCTTGTTTTCTATCAAGTCGTGGCTGTTTATTGCTGCGTCTCCTCTACGTTCAAATATTAATTCATGTGGGCACTGGTGTCTTGCATTATAGCTACTATACGATGCAATTTCCAAATGATAGTGACGCCGGCGGGAAAAAAAAAAGAAGAAGCAATAGCAGCAGATTTAGGTCCTCCTGATTGTAATAACTTTCCACTCTAATTCTCATGTAATTAGTAAGTCGGAACTCAAAATTACAACTCAACTGATGGAAAGGGGTGACAATTGAAAGGTGCCCTTTAGTAGTGTAGTTAGTTTTCACTAACAAATTACCTCTTGTCCGGTCAAGGTTTCTTTAGGAACCAGCAAATCTGACTCATCAACTTTTAGAATCTTGCCTCATGGACATGGTAAGAAGGTAAAAAATTATGAGTGGCTCTAGGAACTTTGATATTGTGCCTCTATATAGCTAATTTATCTCTATTAACCCAGATCATATTTTTTTCTTGGAAAACAGAGCTAGACAACATGCTACTTTGCGTATTTTTGTACTGAAAATTTTAAGAAAGAATTGTTTTACATGGATGATGGATTCACAGATACTATGCTATTATGCAGAGTATTTACTTTAGGAAAAAGAAAAAAAACAGAGTGATAAAGGAAAGCAGAGTATATGATTTACCTCTCCATTTTTGTGTTTTCTTGAACTTGTTGACTGATTTCAACATGAAAAGGTAATGCCGTAATGGTAATTACTGGTCATAATTACTATTTTACTCTGACAACAAGAGATTTAGAGCCTTCTGAAAATAGAGTATTTCATATACATCTCTTTTTTTGTAATGGTAACACACAGACTCTGATCAAGAAATCAATATTTTACTCTCCACTTTCCGACTTCTTATCACAAGGATTTTCTATGAGCAATTTCTGTCCAAATAAACTGATCACGGCTAATATGGAAGATTTTGTGAGCAATACTTAACCACATTTTGCATTGTGGAAATATACTTCTTTAGATTCCAGCAATAGTATCAAACAGAGATACTTGGGTCCAATGTTTCATGTTATCTATTAAGTTGTGGCTGTCTATTGCTGCATCTCCTTTACGTTAAGCTTATTGACCACCATCACAAGACAAGTCAATATTAAGCAGCAATAAGCAGATACTAAGCAATTTCCAAACGATTGTGATGCCGGCGAAGAAAGCAATTTTAAATTTCATCTTCTTCCATACATGATACCCTTTTTCACTAATCACATAGAAGAAAAATATGGAGGCACCTTGCAGTGTCAATGAAATATTTATATTTTACTCTAAGCAAGCTTAATCTTATTCTGAGAAATCTGACAACTTCAGAGTGTCATTCATCTTTTTTGTGTTATAAGCAAAAGTTCTCTTTCTTTTAATTGTTTTTACTAAATGATCCTCATAATTCCAACAACAACATTCCACTAAGAAACTCATGCAATTATTAAATCAGCACTCGAGTCATGTCAGTTAATGCTCAAAGTAGAGGATACTCTCTTCCTTCTTTCCACTTTTGTCCTGTATGAACTTGTGGCTCTGTTTCACAGCTTTGTTCAGATAGGAAATCCTTGGATTAATTGTTCTGAGGAATTACTATAAATAGGGAATGATTTGCATACAAAGATAGTATTATGAGATATCATATAAATATTTGTAGTGCATTTGTGCTTCTTATTCCATCATCTTCTGGATTACATTAATTAAGATGGAGTTGGGAAGGTGGCTCAAACATGCTTATGCAATATCAATTGTGCTTCTTCTGCATATCAACACTTCCTTATCCCTCGGCCACCACCATGCTAACATGACGGCAAGGTGCCTAGACAGGGAGAGGGATGCACTGCTTGCTATCAAAGGAGACCTGGTGGATGAATACAACCTGCTCTCTTCGTGGGGAAGCGAAGCCAAAAAGCAAGACTGTTGCGGATGGGAAAGAGTTCACTGCGATCACCAGACTGGCCATGTTATTCAACTTCATCTGAATGCAGAAAAAAAGGAGGTAATCCCGCAACTAGAGTATACCTCAATAACTTTGCAAGGTGAAATTAGTCCTAAAATCATTGAGTTGCAGCATTTGGAATATTTGGACCTCAGTCACAATTCCTTCACTGCCAGCCAAATTCCAGCACTCATTTGTTCTCTATCCAATTTAAGACACCTAGATCTCAGTTTCAATGAGCTCTCTGGGAGCAAAATTCCAGAGCTCGTTGGTAACTTGACCAATTTAAGATATCTAGATCTGTCTAAGAATTTTCTAGTTGATGAAACTCCATATCATCAGCTTGGAAACCTTACTCACTTGCAGTATCTCAATCTCGGGTATAATTTCTTCACTCCTGCTGGAGGAAACCTCAATTGGCTCCCACATCTTTCTTCTTTAAAATACGTGGACCTGAGTTGGGCCCGTCTAAGTAAGGCTTCTAATTGGTTGGAAACAATAAACAAGCTCCCTGATCTAAGAAACTTGACCTTAATAGAATGTGATCTTCCTCCTCCAATTCTTTCCACTCTTTCGCACATAAATTCTTCCAATTCTCTTGTAAGTGTTGAATTGTCCAAAAATCTTGCTGTCAGTTCTTCAATATTCAAATGGTTGTGCAACTACAATACCACCCTTGTAACTCTTAACCTCTCTTTCAACCAATTAAGTGGTTTGATTCCCGATGCTTTCGCAAACATGAGCTCACTTGAAACTCTTGACCTCTCTTCCAACCAATTAAGTGGTTTGATTCCCGATGCTTTAGCAAACATGAGCTCACTTGAAACTCTTGACCTTTCTTCCAACCAATTAAGTGGTTTGATTCCCTATGCTTTTGCAAACATGAGCTCACTTGTAACTCTTGACCTCTCTTCCAACCAATTAAGTGGTTTGATTCCCGATGCTTTCCCAAACATGAGCTCACTTGAATATCTTGACCTCTCTTCCAACCAATTAAGTGGTTTGATTCCCGATGCTTTAGCAAACATGAGCTCACTTGAAACTCTTGACCTCTCTTCCAACCAATTAAGTGGTTTGATTCCCGATGCTTTAGCAAACATGAGCTCACTTGAAACTCTTGACCTCTCTTCCAACCAATTAAGTGGTTTGATTTCCGATGCTTTTGCAAACATGAGCTCACTTGTAACTCTTGACCTCTCTTCCAACCAATTAAGTGGTTTGATTCCCGATGCTTTCACAAACATGAGCCCACTTGAATATCTTGACCTCTCTTCCAACCAATTAAGTGGTTTGATTCCCGTTGCTTTTGCAAGCATGAGCTCCCTTGACCTCTCTTCCAACCAATTAAGTGGTTTGATTCCCGATGCTTTCGCAAACATGAGCTCACTTGAATATCTTGACCTCTCTTCCAACCAGTTAAGTGGTTTGATTCCGAATGCTTTCGCAAACATGAGCTCACTTGCACGTCTTGACCTCTCTTCCAACCAGTTTAGTGGTTTGATTCCGAATGCTTTCGCAAACATGAGCTCACTTGCAACTCTTGACCTCTCTTCCAACCAGTTAAGTGGTTTGATTCTGAATGCTTTCGCAAACATGAGCTCACTTGCACGTCTTGACCTCTCTTCCAACCAGTTTAGTGGTTTGATTCCGAATGCTTTCGCAAACATGAGCTCACTTGCAACTCTTGACCTCTCTTCCAACCAATTAAGTGGTTTGATTCCCGATGCTTTCGCAAACATGAGCTCACTTAAATATCTTGACCTCTCTTCCAACCAGTTAAGTGGTTTGATTCCGAATGCTTTCGCAAACATGAGCTCACTTGCATATCTTGACCTCTCTTCCAACCAGTTAAGTGGTTTGATTCCAAATGCTTTCGCAAACATGAGCTCACTTGTAATTCTTGACCTCTCTTCCAACCAGTTAAGTTGTTTGATTCCGAATGTTTTCTCAAACATGAGCTCACTTGCAACTCTTGGCCTCTCTTCCAACCAAATAAGTGGTTTGAGTCCCAATGCTTTCAGAAACATGGGCTCACTTTATTATCTGGGCCTCTCTTCCAACCAGTTAAGTGGTTTGATTCCGAATGCTTTCGCAAACATGAGCTCACTTTCATCTCTTGACCTCTCTTTCAACCAATTAAGTGGTTTGATTCCCGATGCTTTCGCAAACATGAGCTCACTTGAATATCTTGACCTCTCTTCCAACCAGTTAAGTGGTTTGATTCCGAATGCTTTCGCAAACATGAGCTCACTTGCAGGTCTTGACCTCTCTTCCAACCAGTTAAGTGGTTTGATTCCGAATGCTTTCGCAAACATGAGCTCACTTGCAGGTCTTGACCTCTCTTCCAACCAGTTAAGTGGTTTGATTCCGAATGCTTTCGCAAACATGAGCTCACTTGCATATCTTGACCTCTCTTCCAACCAGTTAAGTGGTTTGATTCCGTATGCTTTCTCAAACATGAGATCACTTGCAACTCTTGACCTCTCTTCCAACCAGTTAAGTTGTTTGATTCCAAATGTTTTCTCAAACATGAGCTCACTTGCAACTCTTGTCCTCTCTTCCAACCAAATAAGTGGTTTGAGTCCCAATGCTTTCAGAAACATGGGTTCACTTTATTATCTGGGCCTTTCTTCCAACCAGTTAAGTGGTTTGAGTCCCAATGCTTTCGCAAACATGGGCTCACTTGCACTTCTTGACCTCTCCTCCAACCAATTTAGTGGTTTGACTCCCGATGCTTTCGCAAACATGAGCTCACTTTCATATCTTAACCTCTCTTCCAACCAATTAAGTGGTTTGATTCACGATGTTTTTGCAAACATGAGCTCACTTGCACTTCTTGACATCTCTTATAACCCATTCGAAGGAGGGATCCCAGCATCTATTTGCCTGTTATGCAGTTTGCGACATGTGTTAGTTTTAGGTTGTAATCTGACAAGTGGACAACTTTCTGAGTTTGTTCAAGGATGTTCAGCATGTGTTCAAAACTCATTACAGAGTTTTGATCTTTCCAATAATCAACTTGCTGGGTCACTTCCTAATCTTACAAGCTTTTCATCATTGGAGATATTAACTCTCTCTGAAAATAAGTTAAGCGTTCTGGATAGTATTGGAAATTTTTCTTCTCTGAAAGAATTATATGTTGATCAAAATCAATTACGATGGATGATACCGGAAAGTATTGGGAAACTCTCCGGTTTGTATGTCTTGGATCTCTCTGGAAATCTTCTAAGCGGAAGAATTCCAGAAGGTATTGGGCAACTCTCATCATTGGAACGTTTAGTTCTTTCTGGAAATCAATTAAGCAGAAGCATACCTGAAACTATTGGGCAACTATCATCTTTGCAAAGTTTAGATCTCTCTAGAAATCTGTTAAGCGGAAGAATACCGCAAAGTATTGGACAGATGTCTGGGTTGGGCTTTATAAATCTTAGTATGAATCGTTTGGAAGGGGAGATTTCAGAAACTCATTTCTCAAAACTCTTTAATCTAGATGAGTTGGATTTATCCTATAATTCATTATTAGAATTCAATGTCACTTCTGATTGGATTCCTCCTTTTCAATTGAATTACCTAAGTTTGAGGCATTGTAAGGTGGGGCCGGATTTCCCAAAATGGATTCGAACCCAAAAAGGTCTTTCCAACCTTGATATGTCTTATGGTGACATTTCAGATGTCTTTCCGAGTTGGTTTTGGAGTCTATTTGGTGACACTCCTACTATAGATTTGTCTAACAATCAAATTAGAGGAACATTAGGGAGTTCAGAGGCAGTATCATTCAGCGGAGTTGAAGTTCGATTTAGTTCAAACCAGTTGGAAGGTCCAATACCCTCATTTCTATCAAAAGCGTCATATTTGGATCTCTCTGATAATAAATTTTCAGAGGTGACTTCCTTCTTGTGTTCTGCGAATGTAAAAATTTCTAAATTTCTAGATCTCTCCGCAAACCATATTCCTGGAGAAGTTCCAGATTGCTGGAGACATTGGGTCAATCTAGAACTTCTCGATTTGAGTAACAATTCTTTTTCTGGGAAAATCCCATCCAATATAGGATGTTTACTTCGAATCAAAACATTGAAATTAAGAAGCAATAGACTTGTGGGAGAATTGCCTTCATCCTTGAAGAATTGTACAAGCTTAAATGTTATTGATCTTGGGAACAATACGCTTTCAAGTTCAGTCCCTGAATGGTTAGGGGTCAGTCTTTCAAAGTTGGTTATTCTTATGCTTCAATCTAATCAGTTTAGTGGAAGTTTGCCTTCACAATTATGCCATCTAGCACGCCTTCAAATTTTGGATGTCTCTGTGAATCAAATCTCTGGAACTATACCAAAATGCCTCGATAATTTGACTTCTTTGGCGCAAGAAGGAAATTCAAATCTAACCATCAGACATTCTTTTAATACATCTGAGGCCGAACCACCTATGAGTTCTCTATATTATGAGGATGATGCAACCTTCATGTGGAAAGGAACGTTGTCTTCATACAAAAGTACTTTGGGACTGGTCAAGAGAATTGATCTTTCAAGCAACAGATTAACAGGGGAGATTCCAAGTGAAATCACTCATCTCGTTGGGCTGGTTTCTCTGAACCTTTCGAGGAACAATTTATCTGGAAAAATACCTCTAGAGATCGGAAAGTTGAAGTCACTAGATTCTCTTGATTTGTCTAGAAACAAGATAGGTGGCAGGATTCCAACAAGCCTTGCTCGGATCGATAGACTTACCTACATGAATTTATCATATAACCACTTGTCTGGTGAAATTCCAACTGGTACTCAGCTCCAGAGCTTTGATCCGTCCTTTTATGCCGGAAATCCTCAATTGTGTGGACGTCCACTTGAAGCTTGTAATCCAGAGGGAACTGGTCGGCCAAATGTCTCGAGTGATCAAGCAGATCCAGATGAGCTCATCACACCGGGCTTTTACATAAGTCTGGGACTTGGATTTGCTATTGGATTCTGGGTTGTATGTGGGAGCTTGATATTCAAGCGGTCATGGAGATATGCATACTACAACTTCTTGAATGCTTTAAATGATTGGCTTTATGTGAGGGTAGCTTTGATCAGACGGCAATTAAAGGATATGCTTAGTGGACAATCTTAAGCGGTAATCTCTCTCTCTCTCTACATCTGTGTGTTCATCATAGATAGCTTTTTTACACTGCATCATCATTGGAATAATTGGTTATTATAAGTTTGTCTTTTCCTACTAATCGACTAATGGTATTCCACTTATGTTTTATACAGCGCCAGCATCTTCTGAAACAAGCGCTTCCTTTCAATTGAGCACATCACATACTTGCGCTGTACAATCATCTGCTCAAGTCTTCAAGTATACAGAGTGTTTAGTACCCTGCTTGTTCGGTCATGTTTTTCTTTCTTTTGTCTATACCTTGCAATTCGGTTTGCATGTCTCTTTGTATTAGTTTTCAATAAGAAGCTACCCCTCTGTACCATTGACATTTATGATAAGTATCAGAATAGTCGGAATTGGCAGTTGGTCATTTTCTTCATATTCATGTTAGAGTTGTGCTCAGTTAGTTATTTTACCATTCTTGATTATTGTACTTTTTAGCTTGTATATTATCCTGACAAGGTATTGGTATAGTCCCCCTTGCTATCTATCTTTTATTTGATTTTCAATAAATTCGGGTAAGAGCAATGAGTTAGCTCTTACTCCGCTTCCTAAAAAAAAAACCTGTAAAAACTTGTTGGTCCAATCAACTCTTTGCCTTAAATAATTTCTATTCTAGCTAGTGTTATTTCAGAAATTTTTGCAGTACAATAGTTTAAATGATAATGTATGCGCTCAGTAACTACTGAATGTCCAGTGATTAGGGACTGCATCTTAAGGTTTTCTTTCTTGAATTCAACTGTTTTTCATCAAGAAGAATAGACAGGTATCTATACACATATTGCATGCTTTTGTTATACATCTTTTCCTCCAACTGCCTTCTACAACTAATCTCAACTAATCTTCTTCTTCTTCCATGTTTTTTCAAAGTTATTTGTACAGGGTCAAACAAAATAAAGATTTAACTACAAACTAGCGCACCGGAAAATAACCATAATGTGTGAAGCTTCAACTTCCCTGGTTTGGAACCTTGTGTTGAACCTATATATTCCCTGGTTTGGAACCTTGTGTTGAACCTATATAGGTTAGAATGAAAAGTGTCAAATTTAGTACCTGTGCCTTTATTCTCACTTGTGTCCAGCAGTAGTGTTCCTTTTGGCTTCAAGCATAATTCCTTCACTCTAGATTGTGCTTTATTCTAATACAAGTGCAGAAGGGGCAGCAGCCTGAAGATAAGATGCAATGTGCCATATTAGGGAAGTTACATGAGGTTGCATTACATTGTTTAGAGCTTCCTGAATGGCAAAATTTATGGGAAAGACCATGTTTCCAACATCAATGAACTGCAAGTGAAAGTAACTGTTGGCATAGCTGTTGAAAAGTAATTGACACTGGGAAGTTCTAAATTAAGCTACTGTTGAAGAATAGACAGCCATATAAATACTTTGTATGGCATGAGCTTCTTCTTCCGTCGTCTGAAATAATCTTGTTTTTATTTAAATGTTATGATGGAGAGACTAGAAGGCGCTTGAAACATCTATTCAATATTGACGCTTCCTTATCCCTCAGCCACCACCATGTTAATGTGACGATGAGGTGCGTACAAGCGACTCTCTTCATGGGGAAGCGAAGCCAAAAATCATGACTGTTGCAGATGGGAAGGAGTGTACTATGGCCCCCTGACAGACCATGTGATTCAACTTCATCTTGAAGGAGTCTCATCACAAGGTGAATTTGTTAAAGGTATAGGTAGTCTTAAACCCCTTGAGTTGGAACATTTGGATCTCAGTCACAATGACTTTAATGGGAGCCAAATTCCAGCTCTCATTATCATTGTCGTGATAATGATTTTGTTTAACTTTATCTTTAGGACCTTCATCCTTGGAAGAAGTAGATGCATGTTTCCCTTGAGTTGAGGAGTTCATAGTTGCCATGGACGACAATAAAGCAGTACAAGTTTTCGAGGTTGGAGTGCAAGTTAAGTTCACAATTAAGAGATAAATGAAGCCTAACTTTAGTAATTAATTTTTTTTTTTCCCTTCTGCTTAAAATACCAATTGATTCTGAGCATATATATTGCTGGAGGATGAGTTTTTCACTGGAATTTGGTAACTTTTTCCATAAACTCTAGTAGAAGTATAAAATGTTTACTCAGATTCTTTCAGTTTCATTGTGAATTGAATGGTGTAAACAATATTTAACTTTTGTCTTCTTTTTTTCTTCTTTTATTAGAAAGAAAATTCAACATTGATCATAGATGTTTCCTATAATACTATTCCACTGAACTTTTATGGGCAAACAGAGGAAGACAAAATGCTACATTATCTTTAACAGTAATTTGAGTGCACCAGTTCAATCCTAGAGATGAAGGGCTGTTTAGGAGGAAATTTTTTAGATCTGTACTAACAATTAAGAAAGAATTGTCTATTTTACTTGTGCTATTTAGTTTAAGAAGAAAAACAGAGTGATAAAAGGAAAACAGAGTATTTACATCAAGTGCTACTTCTCAAGTCGAGTCAATATTAGGCAACAATTGGATCGTTGAAATAATAACTCGTATGGGTACACAATTCTAGAATTGTAGCTGTAGTTGCAGATACTACAGAATTACTAAATGATACTGTATAGTGCACAAGGGATCAAATCAAATGAAGGAATTCCTATACGAACAAGTGCACTGCAAAACAGAAAACATGACAAACACTATGCTATTAAGTTTTGGAACAAGAACAAAAACAAAAACTGAGTATATCCCACATATAATCTCTTGTTTTGTTTATTTACTCCAATTTGTTGATTGATTTCAACATAAAAAAGTAATGTTATTTACCGGTGATAATGAGATGACTCCTTTCCTCTGAAATTTTTCGAAATTAATCTTATCACAAACCCACAAGGTTCTCTATGAGACAATGAGCAATTTCTAAACACAAGCCCTATGTCTTAATTGATTATGGCTATCATGGAAGATTGAATATCACCACCAAGTCAAGTCAATACTAGGACATATTTTCATTGTGGAAATTACAACATCTTTAGATTCTGGTAGCAGACTGAGATTGAATATCACCACCAAGTCAAGTCAATACTAGGCCCAATTTTTCTTGTTTTCTATCAAGTCGTAGCTGTCTATTGCTACGTTTCCTTTACGTTCAAATATTAATTCCTATGGGCACTGGTGTCCTGTATTACAGCAATAGTAGCAGATACGATGCAATTTCCAAATGATAGTGACGCGGGCTAAAAAAGCAATAGTAGCAGATTTAGGTGCTCCTTATTCCAATAACTTTCCACTCTAATTATCATGCAATTAGTAAGTCGGAATCCCAAATTACAACTCAACTGATGGAAAGCGGTGACAATTGAATGGTGGCCTTTAGGAGTGTAGATGATTTTCACTAACAAATTACCTCTTGTACGGTCGAGGTTTCTTTAGGAACCAACAAATCTGACCCATCAACTTTTAGAATCTTGCCTCGTGGACATGGTAAGAAGGCAAACAATTATCAGGGGCTCTAGGAACTTTGATATTGTGCCTCTATATAGCTAATTTATCTCTATTATCCCAGATCATTTTTTTTCTTGGAAAACAGAGCTAGACAAAATGCTACTTTGTGTTTGATAGTAATTTGAATCCAGTAGTTCAATCCCAGAGATGAAGGATTGTTTCAGAGGAAATTTTTAGATCTATATGTATTTCTGTACTGACAATTTTAAGAAAGAATTATTTTACATGGATGATGGATCCATTGACACTATGCTATTATGCAGAGTATTTTGTTTATGAAAAAGAAAAAAGGGAAAAAAAACAGAGTGATAAAGGAAAACAGAGTATATGCTTTTCATCTCTATTTTTGTGTCTTCTTGAACTTGTTGACTGATTTCAACATGAAAATGTAATGCCGTAATGGTAATTACTGGTCATAATCACTATTTCACTCTGATAACAGGAGATTTAGAGCCTTCTGAAAACAGAGTATTTCATATACATCTCTTTTTTTGTAATGGTAACACGCAGACTTTGATCAAGAAATCAATATTTTACTCTCCACTTTCCGACTTCTTATCACAAGGATTTTCTGTCAGCAATTTCTATCCAAATAAATTGATCACGGCTAATATGGAAGATTCTGTGAGCAATACTTAACCACATTTTGCATTGTGGAAATATACTTCTTTAGATTCCAGCAGTAGTATCAAACAGAGATACTTGGGTCCAATGTTTCCTGTTATCTATTAAGCTGCGGCTGTCTATTGCTGCGTCTCCTTTACGTTAAGTTTATTGACCACCATCACAAGACAGGTTAATATTAAGCGGCAATAAGCAGATACTAAGCAATTTCCAAACGATTGTGATGCCGGCGAAGAAAGCAATTTTAATTTTCATCTTCTTCCATACATGATACCCTTTTTCACTAATCACAGAGAAGAAAAATATGTAGGCACCTTGCAGTGCCAATGAAATATCTGTATTTTACTCTAAGCAAGCTTAATCTTATTCTGAGAAATCTGACAACTTCACATTGTCATTCAGCTTTTTTGGGTTATAAGCAAAAGTTCTCTTTGTTTTAATTGTTTTTACTAAATGATCCTCATAATTGCAATAACAACATTCCACTAAGAATCTCATGCAATTATTAAGTCAACACTTGAGTCATGTCAGTTAATGCTCAAAGTAGAGGATACTATCTTCTTTCTTTCCACTTTTGTCCTGTATGAACTTGTGGCTCTGTTTCACGGCTTTGTTCAGATAGGAAATCCTTGGATTAATTGTTCTGAGGAATTACTATAAATAGGGAATGATTTGCATACAAAGATAGTATTATGAGATATCATATAAATATTTGCAGTGCATTTGTGCTTCTTATTCCATCATCTTGTTGATTACATTAATTAAGATGGAGTTGGGAAGGTGGCTCAAACATGCTTATGCAATATCAATTGTGTTTCTTCTGCATATCAACGCTTCCTTATCCCTCGGCCACCACCATGCTAACATGACGGCAAGGTGCCTAGACAGGGAGAGGGATTCACTGCTTGCTATCAAAGGAGACCTAGTGGATGAATCCAACCTGCTCTCTTCGTGGGGAAGCGAAGCCAAAAAGCGAGACTGTTGCGGATGGGAAAGAGTCCACTGCGATCACCAGACTGGCCATGTTATTCAACTTCATCTGAATGCAGAAAAAAAGGCGGTAATCCCGCAACTAGAGTATGGCTCGAAAACTTTGCAAGGTGAAATTAGTCCTAAAATCATTAAGTTGCAGCATTTGAAATATTTGGACCTCAGTCACAATTCCTTCACTGCCAGCCAAATTCCAGCACTCATTTGTTCTCTATCCAGTTTAAGACACCTAGATCTCAGTTTCAATGAGCTCTCTGGGAGAAAAATTCCAGAGCTCGTTGGTAACTTGACCAATTTAAGATATCTAGATCTGTCTGAGATTCGCTTGAGTGATGAAATTCAATATCATCACCTTGGAAACCTTACTCACTTGCGGTATCTCAATCTCGGGAGGAATGACTTCACTCAGGAGGTAGAAAACCTCAATTGGCTCCCACATCTTTCTTTTCTAAAATACCTCGACCTGAGTTTAGCCAATCTAAGTAAGGCTTCTGATTGGCTGGAAACAATAAACAAGCTCCCCAATTTAAGAAACTTGACCTTGAGACACTGTGATCTTCCTCCTCCAATTCTTTCCACTTTTTCTCACATAAATTCTTCCAATTCTCTTGTAAGTGTTTAATTGTCCGAAAATCTTGCTGTCAGTTCTTCAATATTCAAATGGTTGTGCAACTATAATACCACCCTTGTAACTCTTGACCTCTCTTTCAACCAATTAAGTGGTTTGATTCCCGATGCTTTCGCAAACATGAGCTCACTTAAATATCTTGACCTCTCTTCCAACCAATTAAGTGGTTTGATTCCCGATGCTTTTGGAAACATGAGATCACTTGAAAATATGTACCTCTATTCCAACCAATTAAGTGGTTTGATTCCCGATGCTTTTGCAAACATGAGATCACTTGAAAATCTGTACCTCTATTCCAATCAATTAAGTGGTTTGATTCCTGATGCTTTTGCAAACATGAGCTCACTTGCAGGGCTTGACCTCTCTTCCAACCAATTAAGTGGTTTGATTCCCGATGCTTTTGGAAACATGAGATCACTTGAAAATCTGTACCTCTATTCCAACCAATTAAGTGGTTTGATTCCCGATGCTTTTGCAAACATGAGCTCACTTCAATATCTTGACCTCTCTTCCAACCAATTAAGTGGTTTGATTCCCGATTCTTTTGCAAACATGAGATCACTTGAAAATCTTGACCTCTCTTCCAACCAATTAAGTGGTTTGATTCCCGATGCTTTTGGAAACATGAGATCACTTGAAAATCTGTACCTCTATTCCAACCAATTAAGTGGTTTGACTCCCGATGCTTTCACAAACATGAGCTCACTTGAAAATCTGTACCTCTATTCCAACCAATTAAGTGGTTTGATTCCCGATGCTTTCGCAAACATGAGCTCACTTGAATATCTTTTCCTCTCTTCCAACCAATTAAGTGGTTTGATTCCTTATGCTTTCGCAAACATGAGCTCACTTGAAAATCTGTACCTCTATTCCAACCAATTAAGTGGTTTGATTCCCGATGCTTTCGCAAACATGAGCTCACTTGAATATCTTTTCCTCTCTTCCAACCAATTAAGTGGTTTGATTCCTTATGCTTTCACAAACATGAGCTCACTTTTACATCTTGACCTCTCTTCCAACCAATTAACTGGTTTGGTTCCGAATGCTTTCGCAAACATGAGCTCACTTTAATTTACATCTTAACCTCTCTTCCAACCAATTAAGTGGTTTGATTCCCAAAACTCATTTCTCAAAACTCTTCAATTTATATGAGTTGGATTTATCCTATAACTCATTATTAGAATTCAATGTGACTTCTGATTGGGTTCCTCCTTTTCAATTGTCTCATCTAAGTTTGAGATCTTGTAAGGTGGGGCCGGATTTCCCAAAATGGATTCGAACACAAAAAGATCTTTCTCACCTTGACATGTCTGATGGTGACATTTCAGATGTCCTTCCAAGTTGGTTCTGGGGTCTATTTGGTGACCGTTCGACTACAGATCTGTCTAACAATCAAATTAAAGGGACACTAGGGAATTTAGAGGTTGTACCATTCGGAGTTGAAGTTCGATTTGGTTCGAACCAATTGGAAGGTCCAATGCCCTCATCTCTATCAAATGCGTCATATTTGGATCTCTCTGATAATAAATTTTCAGAGATGGCTTCCTTCTTGTGTTCATCAAATGTTAAAATTCCCAAATTTCTTGATCTCTCCGGTAACCATATTTCTGGAGAACTTCCAAATTGCTGGACACATTGGGTCAATCTAGAACTTCTCGATTTGAGTAACAATTCTTTTTCTGGTAAAATCCCACCCAATATAGGATGTTTACTTCGAATCAATACATTGAAATTAAGGAGCAACAGACTCGTGGGAGAATTGCCTTCATCCTTGAAGAATTGTACAAGCTTAAATGTTATTGATCTTGGGAACAATAAGCTTTCAAGTTCAGTGCCTGAATGGTTAGGGGTCTGCCTTCCAAATTTGGTTATTCTGATGCTTCAATTTAATCAGTTTAGTGGAACTCTGCCTTCACAATTATGCCATCTAGCACACCTTTAAATTCTGGATGTCTCTGTGAATGAAATCTCTGGAACTATACCAAAATACCTCGATAGTTTGACTTCTTTGGCTCAAGAAGGAAATTCACATCTAACCGTCAGACATAAGTTTAATTTTGAAGGAAATATGACCTCTCATTATTATGAGGATGATGCAACCTTCATGTGGAAAGGAATAATGTCTTCATACAAAAACACTCTGGGGCTAGTCAAGAGAATTGATCTCTCAAGCAACAGATTAACTGGGGAGATTCCAAGTGAAATCACTCATCTTGTTGGGCTCGTTTCTCTGAATCTTTCAAGGAACAATTTGACTGGACAAATACCTCTAGAGATTGGAAAGTTGAAGTCACTAGATTCTCTTGATTTGTCTAGCAACAAGATAGGTGGCAGGATTCCAACAAGCCTTGATCGGATCGATAGACTTACTTACATGAATTTATCATATAACAACTTGTCTGGTGAAATTCCAACTGGTACTCAGCTCCAGAGCTTTGATCCGTCCTTTTATGCCGGAAATCCTCAATTGTGTGGACGTCCACTTGAAGCTTGTAATCTAGAGGGAACTGGTCGGCCAAATGTCTCGAGTGATCAAGAAGATCCAGATGAGCTCATCACACCGGGCTTTTACATAAGTCTGGGACTTGGATTTGCTGTTGGATTCTGGGTTGTCTGTGGGACCTTGATATTCAAGCGGTCATGGAGATATGCATACTACAACTTCTTGAATGCTTTAAATGATTGGCTTTATGTGAGGGTAGCTTTGATCAGACGGCGATTAAAGGATATGCTTAGTGGACAATCTTAAGCGGTAATCTCTCTCTTTCTCTACATCTGTGTTCATCATAGATAGCTTTTTTATACTGCATCATCGTTGGAATAATTGGTTATTATAAGTTTGTCTTTTCCTACTAATCGACTAATGGTATGCCACTTATGTTTTATACAACGCCAACATCTTCTGAAACAAGCGCTTCCTTTCAATTGAGCACATCACATACTTGCGCTGTACAATCATCTGCTCAAGTCTTCAAGTATACAGTGTGTTTAGTACCCTGCTTGTTCGGTCATGTTTTTCTTTCTTTGTCTTTACCTTGCGAAGTTCGGTTTCCATGTCTCATTGTATTAGTTTTCAATAAGAAGCTACCCCCGTTGACATTTATGATAGGTATCAGAATAGTCGGAATTGGCAGTCGGTCATTTTCTTCATATTCATGTTAGAGTTGTGCTCAGTTAGTTACTTTACCGTTCTTGATTATTGTACTTTTCAGCTTGTATTTTATCCTGGCAAGGTATTGGCATAGTCCCCCTTGCTATGTATCGTTTATTTGATTTTCAATAAATTCGGATAAGAGCAATGAGTTAGCTCTTACTCCGCTTCCTATAAAAAAAAAAAAAACAAACCTGTAAAAACTTGTTGGTCCAATCAACTCTTTGCCTCAAATAATTTCTATTCTACTTTAAATGATAATGTATGCGATCAGTAACTACTAACTACTGAATGACCACTGATTAGGGACTGCATCTTGAGGTTTTTCTTCTTCTTTTTCCATGTTTTTTCAAAGTTATTTGTATAGGGTCAAACAAAATAAAGATTTAACTACAAACTAGCGCACCAGAAAATAACTACCACATATCAAACATCACCATAATGTGTGAAGCTTCAACTTCCCTGGTTTGGAACCTTGTGTTGAACCTATATACGTTGGAATGATAAGTGTCACATTTAGTACCTAAGCCTTTATTCTCACTTGTGTCCAGCAGCAGTATTCCTTCCAGTATTACGATCTCCCTCCTTGAGCCATGAGACCTTAGCTCTCTGACTCCAGTACAATTCCTCCTCCGATAGCAAACTCTCCAAACGTGCCATCAAAGTACCCCTCTCTGCCAACAACTCCGGAGTCGCTGACAAGCTCAAAAGCTCCTCCACCCATGAACGAGTCTCCGATATTGCTTTCTAACGGTCACCAAACACACTGCGCTGCCAATCATCTAACGCAATACTGGTTCTAGCAATCTTCTTGGACACCAGAAACATTAGTTGCCCCAGAACAAGGCGTTGCCATTTCTGCTGAACGATCTCATGGAAATCCTCATGCTTCAACCACATCGATTCAAACTTAAACCTGTGATATCTCTTCTACAGAACAACCGAAATTGCACTAATACAAAGAAAAATTGGAATATGATCCGACTTGCTAGGCGGCAGGTGGATCACACAAGAATGGCTGAAACTATCTAACCTCTCCGCCGTAGCAACCACCCTATCCAACCTAACCTTCATCTCCGAATCACTCCAAGTAAACGGGCATCCGTAATACCCAAGGTCCACTAGTTCCTCATATCCCAGCGCCTCTCGAAAACCTCGCATTTGACTTTCCGATCGTGGTATGCCATCCAGCTTCTCCAAGGCCAACAAGATTTTATTAAAATCTCCCAGCACAACCCACGGTAAACTGTCGTCATCACTCAAAGCCCGGAGAAGATCCCAGGACTCATGATGATCTGCTGCACCTGGATTGCCGTAAAATCCAGTGAAACACCATAGCAGGAAGCCGTCTCCTTCATCAACCACTGCATCAATAAAACGGGTCGTAGAAGGCTGCCGTATTTTGATCTTAACTTCGTCATTCCATAATAAACCCAGTCCCTCAGCCTGCCCAACGCTCATCACGCCTTTTGCATGATCAAACCCTAGGTTACGTTGTAGTCTGTTGAACTCCTCTCTTTCTCTAATTTTTGTTTCAATCAGAAACACCAATTTCGGCTTATGCTGTGAGATTAAAATCTTCAGAGCACGCCTAGTGGAGGGATTACAAATCCCTTGACAATTCCAGAACAACACGTTCATGGCTATTAGACTCGTTTCAGATCAAAGAAACCATAGGTTTCCGATCGCAACCCTAGCTCCGAGAAACTAGGTCGGGGTTATATTTTCAAGAAGTTACTCTTTAAACATAATACATTTCAATTAAATTATAATACTTTATCATTCTGCTGCTCTTGCGGGCAACGCAATTGGCTTAGTGCTATGAGCAAAGGTTTTGGACAGCGGTGGTCGTTGAGGAGAGGAGACATGAATCATTTAGGATGCGATGGTTTTAGTGATGACGGATCGTGGGCAGACGACGACAGCCACGGCTTGGGATCCTGGTCGAACTATTGGAACATGTGGAGGCGTTGCTGTCGGGGGTGGTTCTAGAGATGGTGTCAGTGGCCTTGACATGGGAAGCTATGACTTCGGTGCTGGCGGTCGTGGAGGTAGACTTGGAGAGAAGATTGGCCTGTGTGCAGTGGGTGGCGGTGACATTGTTTGTGGCTGTCATGTTGCACACAATGTTGTTGATGGCTTTGAGTGTTGGAGGTGGAGATTTGTGGTTCAATTTCATGCTGGGTTGGATCGTTGGGTCATCAATGGAGCCAGCCTCGATTTTGGCGGCTGTGGCACAAACACTAACGGCGAGTCTGAAGGCGGGAGTGGCAGTCCAATCTTTCGTGGCGGCTGACTTCATTTAGGATGCCCATACCTTTTGGTGTCTGGAGCATATGGGTCTAGGCTCACAGTTGGGCCTGGTTAGGGTTTGGGTTACTGGGTTGGGCTAGAGTTCAAACTTTGGTGGGTTAGAGCCATTGGACATGACACCAAATTTCGCTATTGTGGAAATATGAGGCTAAGGGCATTCATTTCATCTGTGCCTCTTGATTTTTCCATAGATGAATTAGAACTTTTTTGGATGTGCTTAATTGCTTCTTAAAAAGGTTGAATCGTTTAGGTAATGAACTTTTTGTCAGCCCCACGTGGGTAAATCATTATGTATAATTTCGCTGATTAATAAAAGAGTAGTCACATTTCTTCAAAAAACAAAAAACAAATTATTATTTTTATGTTGTTTATTTCCTGCTTTACAGTCTTTTTACTCACTACACCATAAGCTGTCATCTATAGCAGTCAAAAAACGCTATGGTATCATGTCTTAGAGTTTATTTCCTGCTTGTACAGTCTTTTTATTAATGATAATATTTTTTCTAACCACAATAAAAGTGTATCAGTTCCATTGTGGAACACAATGGCTAACGGTCATTCTCTTATGAATTATTGTTGTAAAAAAAAAAATATCTATGTAGATACCTCTACTAGTGACACTAGTTTGCTATCTCACCAAGCATAATTAACACCCTCTATGGGACACCCACAAGCCATGGTGAGGCCCAACCGCTACTTGCATCTTGTAGCCCTATGTTCAAGCTACGCTACGGTATCCGGAAGTCGCAAATCCGTCGCCGGGAAGCCACCTTCCCGGCCTTGCCAAGTTACCTCCACAATATGCTTCTTTAGACTAGAATAGTGGGTTCTTGTCCCACATCTAAGAAAATGTAAAGGAGATGGCTTCCTTCACCTATAAAAGGAATGCCTCCTCCCACTTAAACACCATTCATTCCTTCCCAACTCCATTACACACTTTGTAATGCACTTGAGCCGCAAGGCTCGACACACTAGTATAAGCTTTCAAGTGGACGTAGTTTCCCGCTAAGACGGGAAGCGAACCACTATACATCTTGTGTCACTCTCTCTCTCTCTCTCTCTCTATCTCTTACTTATCGTTAATTAGATCCCCAACGGATCCAAACATCAACAATCTATATCAAGTTATTGACACATACAATAATGTATGTGATGTTCATTCAAGACTTGTTACATTTGCCCGTACAACCTCTCGTGCTGTTTTTTGTCATACTGTAGTTAGGGCGTATGAGCATGTTATCATGAAAACAATATCTCATAGAAACTATATGAATATGTGTAATTCCCAGCGTATTATCTGTGTGTGTGTGTGCGATGAATCAAAATAAGGACAATGAGATGGAACAACAAAGAGCATGTCATAACTAGTAAAAAAAGTTAGGAAATAATTTGTATACGGTGCCAATTAGTTTAAAATTTATAATAATATCAGAGCCAGGTTTCGATCCTGGGACCTGTGGGTTATGGGCCCACCACGCTTCCGCTGCGCCACTCTGATTATTACTAACCAACTGTTGCACTAAATACTTAACTGAAACGACTACAGCACATTTACATTCTTGATAAGAAGGGAGGGATCAAAGAGCAACGCCAAATGAGCAAAATGGCAAAACCGTGTGGTACTCTGGCAGAGAGGTTTGCTTGCACAGCCTCAATTTCAGATGACGTCCCTGAACAACGGGTCAAGGATACACTGCATTTTCTCAAAGGAGTGGGTATCTCCGACCCTGTTCCAGATCACTGCGAGACCAAAGACTTCTACTCCTACCTCGTTCGTGGCATCCTTAAGCCCCTCAACATTCAACGAGGCCGTGTCACCTGCCTTGTCTCCGTTAAACCTGCTTTTATTGTAAAGCCTTCCATGCTTCTTCTCTCTGTTTCAATTTGTAAACTTTTTCATTGGTTTGTGTTTGTTTGCTTTAAAAAAAAAAAAAAAGGTTATAAATTGGGTTATCTACAGGGGGAAATTGGAGCAAAGATTAGGACCCTTTTTCACATTTGCTTAGATTCAATTCCTTTTAGTCGATTTCTAACCTGGGTATTACTGATCCGAGGCAAAGTAGGATACTTTGTTAGATTAGACTGAAGGTTGGGCTTTTTTTAATGGAATTTCACCCATTCTTTGCTCACCCATTTTTCATTCGTGAGAAAAGAAAAGGGTTAGGGAGCTTTGGGTTCAATTTGATTTGTTTCTATGTATTGGCTTGGCAACAGACGCAAGGGAATGATGTTTTGTTTCATGAATCTGCAGAACTCTTTTGGTGGATTCCATGGAGGAGCTATAGCTGCTGTTGCTGAGGCTGTGTCGGTAGCTACTGCGAGAACGGTTGTGGCTGAGGATAAGGAGCTTTTTCTTGGGGAACTAAGCATCTCTTACCTCTCTTCTGCTCCAAAGAATGTGAGTCCTTTAGAATTTGATCTAAATTCTGGTAACTGTTGTATATGGTGGAACTGACCGCCTCTTCTGAGGCAATGTAAGTGGTACTGAATGACCCCAAAGCAAGATCATAGGATATAGGATTTTTTATGCTCATAAAATTTACTTGTATATTGTGATTGTAACTTTCCTTTTACTTGTTTTAACTTTTCTAATAAACAAGAGATTGTTTGCTTTTCTTTGAAACCCTTTTCTATGGAGGTGAGCACACTTTGTCATTCTGACTAAGAAATGGGGCAAAAAGTGGAAACATACAGACCACTAATGGTTTTTTTTTACCAGTCAAAATGAGATTGCTTGCTCTTCTTCAAAACCATTTTCTTAAGATGCCAATGTGGAAGTGCTTCAGCACAGATACAGACTAGCAAATCGGCCAAAATATTTTGAATCTCAAACAGTATAGTTGTAACCTCATCATTCATGTATGAATAAGGCTGATAGTGGCTTGAACCTCAAAGGTAGAGATTTAATCAATAACATCATTGCATCCTACTCTTCAAATTTTGATGAAGCTGACTGAAGTTAGACACATATTCAATTCAGTTCAGGCATGGAACCAGAGGGGGGCTGGGTTGAGCTGCAGCCCACCTCATTTTTTTGTGGAAAAAGTATTTTAAGTACAGGTTTTATATAGGGTGTAGCCTCTATAAAGTCAAAAATCTTCTCCCATCCTCTTATTTTAGCCTCTGTCCCCATTTCCCAGTTCTAATTTTTATCTAACTTAGTCATCAATTAAGAAAATGGTTCTAAATTAGTTTTAAATTTTAGTAGCAGTTTTCATGTAAAATTAACTTCAATTTGCAGCCCACCCGATTTTTCAAGTCTAGTTCCATCTCTGGTTCAGTTCATCATTGGTTAGGTATTTTACATGATCATGACAATTAAAATTTCATTGTAAAGGTGTTATGAGCTAATTGGCATTGACGTTGTAATCAACAGAGAAAAAAAACTAAAAAACACATCTTGTTATGTCATTTCTACTGCTCACTGATCTCTCTTTATGTGTAGTTTACAATCATTAGTTTACATCACTCATTTATTTCTTTGCAACTTCTTTACAGGCAGAGGTGATAGTTGATGGATCTGTAGTTCGGAGTGGAAGAAATCTTACTGTAATAGCACAGGAGTTTAAGCTCAAGAAAACTGGGAACTTGATCTACACTGCTCGTGCTACCTTCTATCACATGCCTGTTTCAAAATTATGAATTTGGATGTTCAGTATATCTCTATTTGGGTTACCTCACTTTGCACCTCATGGCTTTGTCTTCAACACATTACCAATTGTGGTCTTTGGCTCAATAGATTATGGTAATATGTATAGGCGGCCTATGTATATTTATTCTTGAATAATATCCTTCAGTAAGAATCGATTACTTATTTGTGCAAATGTATATAGTTTTCAGTAGAGATGAATAAAATCAGAGTTATTAGGTATCATTGATGGATCAACTTCCCTTTTCTTTTTTCTGGTGAATATATTAACCTCCCATCTTATATCCATGGCTATAACTTATAATCAAATATTCCTGTCTGAAAATGACAAATATAAGATGCGAGTATGTCACCCTTTAGTCCTTTACCCATATAATAAGATAAGAAAATAGAATAGTTGGTTGGTTTCAGAGAGGTATCTAGTAATTGACACAAGAATAGGCAAGAAGATAAAGATGGCAAAGCCCCCAATTGCTCTCTTAGAGAGCTTTGCTTCCAATTCCAGAGCAACAATTTCCAAAGACATTCCTGAAGAACACTTGAACCAACTGCTGAGGTTTCTTGAAAGAGTGGGGGTCTCTGGCCATGTCCCAGATTATTGCAATACCGAAGACTTCTATTCCGACCTCATAGGTGGCATCCTCAAGCCCCTGACAGTCCTACGAGGCCGCATCACTTGCTTGGTCTCTGTAAAACCTGCTGTTACTGTAAGCTTTCCCTGCTTCTCACCTTTCTTGTTTCAATCTCTACATTTTCTTCTGTTCCTGTGTGTGCGCTGAGAAAAAAGCTGGGAACTGGATTCTGACCCAGGAAAAGCCCTTTCTTTGTTTTGTTTTGTTTTACTTCAACTGGATTTAATAATAACCAGCTTACAAGGACACTTTGAACTTCAGCAAGACATGTTAAGGTGATTTTTCTATACCAAGGTGAAAGATGATAATTTGCTAGGCTCGATGTTTGACTTTTCAAAAAATCCAATTCCACCGATTCTGCTAACTATGCTAAGTTGTAATTCAATTTGATAAATGAAAAGGCTAGAGAACTTCTGGTTAATTTGCTTTCATTTTTGTCTGGAAACAAACAAAGTAACTAATTTTGTGTATGAATCGGTAGAATAAATTTGGAGGATTTCATGGAGGAGCTGTTGCTGCTGTTGCTGAGGCTGTGTCGTTTGCTACTGCAAGAACGGTCGTGGCTGAGGATAAGGAGCTTTTTCTAGGGGAACTAAGCATCTCTTACCTCTCTTCTGCACCAAAGAATGTGAGTCCTTTATAACTTGCACTAAATACTTTTTAACTGTTGTAATTGATGGTCTCTGACTTTACTGAGACATTGTACACATGATTTAGGATTTTGTTGGTACTTAAATGTAGTTTGTAAAAGTATGATTATATCTTCAATTAAGGTGATGAGACTAATGAGTTATTTGTACCTCTATGCGCACCATCTTAGACTTTGAATCTCTGTTTTTCTAAGCATCTTGTACAAATGGAGATATGTTTTTGAAACCTCAAACAATCAGTTGTAGTCTCATCAACCTTGAATATATAAGGCTGATGGTGGTTTTGAACTCTCAAATCTCTTGTTTAGTGTATGGATTTTGTCATATGATGCTTTCTAAACTTCGATGAAGACGACAGAGTATAATTACATATTGGTTAGAAATCTTGCATGATCTTCGCAACTGAAGTTTTATTGGTAAGTGACATTGATTATGTCATCATTATGCAGAGAAACTTGTTATTTCTACTGCTGAATGATATCGATCTGATGCTGCATGAGTGCATAGTTTACATTGTTTACGATTTTCATTTATTTCAGTTTTCCTCAATGGCATTTCAAAACCGGACTTACTTGCAGGCAGAGGTGATAATTGATGGATCTGTAGTGCGGAGTGGGAGAAACTTAACTGTGGTAGCACAGGAGTTCAAGCTGAAGAAAACTGGGAACTTGATGTACACTGCTCGTGCTACCTTATATCACATGCCCGTCTCGAAATTGTGAATTTGGAGATTGTAGTTGTTGGGGTTACCTTGGTTGTCATATTACTGAAACAATGTCATAAGAACCATATGAAGTGTTGAACATCCGCTCACGGAAACAAGTTGAGACTATTGATAATAACTAGTAGTAATGATAACCGATTGGTCATTGCCGGTGACCTCAATTAGTGAGCATTACGGTAACTAAATTTGAGCAACCAGATCTAGAGTAGTAATGAGGGAACGCTAGCGATACTATAACAAGGTTTTTATCCTCGATGACATCAATGTCCATTAACTTAGAACAATATACGAAACTTCAAATTTCTGTTATAATTGAGTTCATTGTTAAACACTGAAAGTCATAGATTTCCCCTCATATTTTGTATTGGCACACAAGTTGATTTTTGGAATTTTAATAAGATTGACACCTCTCCCTCCAAACCCACCCCCCCTCCCCGGCGATGCAGAACGGATGGCAGCCCAGTTCGAAGAGCAGTTTGATCGTGCAAAATGAGGAAAACGAAAAGTTACTAGTAGCTACGTCATAGCTGGGTGTCCGATTGGAGCGCGCCATAGCTTTCCGGAAAGGGAATCGCGCCAGGAACAAAACACGTGGCTATGCCACGATGTGTGGGCTTTTTCGGGCTTTCGGGGTCGTTTAGGGCCTCAAAACTGCAATTTAGTAATTTATTGTTTTTTCGAATTTTCGGTTTCCTAGTTTTTTTTATTTACCCGTGGACTTTAGGGTTTCATTGTTAGTCGCCCTAGGGTTTCTTTTCTCATATATAAGCAACCTTAAATGGTTGCAGAACTATATTTTATCATATTATCAATCAGATTGAGATTTATCTCTGGTGGACTCCAGAACCTTTGTTTTAGGTTTATTGCTTGTAAACCTAAGTGATCTGCGTCACCCCCACCACCCCCCCCCCCCCCCTCTCGTAAAGCCATATAAGGCAGCCCTCCAAATTGTTTCTCGCGGGTGACATTGTGTTAAGAGAAAATGGTTGACTAAAACATAGAATATTGGTGGTTTGGCTATTTTTAATTTCAGTTTATACTTTTATTTATTTATATTTTATTGACTTAATTTAATAATTATGTTATGAAATGGTATTATAAACACTTCAAAATTTGATGAAACCCTTTAACACTAAAAGAGGGCCTCCATTTATAGTAGTAGATATTAGACTTCAAATAGACATGTTTAATTATTTCTCCTAAATTGCCTAATAGAAAAAAGGATAAAAAAAGAAACATATATAAATTAGGTATTTGGCTAGCAGCACTATCAGAGCTTCAGATGCGACTAGTTCGTAATGACAGCCTCTCAAATTTGTATAATGTATCTCTACTTTAATTATTCAATAGGGGCAGCTGGCCATACCGCTTATACGTACTGAATTATAAATTATGAATTCACTAATTATAGACATATGATTTCATTGATGAGCTTAAGTAAACAGATGCAAATTAGTTTTTCAGTTTTCATGAACAACATGGATTCCTGCCTTCTATTTTCTTGTTTCTAATTATTTGGGACTTACAAAGTATGCATAATCACATGGGCTAGAAAACAAAAACTTACCTCCAACTCCAAGACTCCAATATGTTAACTGCCAGTATTATTCCATCTCAACACTTGTCCGACTTGTCACCTAGCTGTAAGTCAAGAAAATTTGACACTAAAATTCCTACTTTTTGCACCTCTTAGTATGTAATTCTAACTCCGCTACTGATGATGTACCGGAAAATACAACATTTTTGTTACCCGACCATCTTTGTTTTACTTAATGGTACCACCAAAATGTTAATTAGCTTGAACCAGGATCCGGAACTTCAAATTTCAATTTTATTCGTATCCTAATTTAAAAATTCATTGTCATGGATTTCTGCCCTTAATACCATTTGATGAAATTCAAGCCTTGTATCCACATGGTGTTTTTCCTCCATTGAACTTTTAATAACAATGACATTTTCCCTCTGAAAAAAAAAATCAAAATTAATTGTATGGTTCAATAACAAGGTAATCAAATGTGAAGCTTTACTTCGATTTTGTGTGTTTTGGCAGTGGCTAATTCACATGCAGTGATCTCTGTTTCAAAGAGTGACCTGCATGTAGCTGTGATAGACTGAAAGTGGATCGATGGATCTGCAGTGAGGAGTGCAAGAAATACCGACAGCAAGTAACGGAGTTCAAAACTCGAGAAAACTGGGCACTTGATTTATACTTCCTAGAAATCATCCTCCAGATTCTGCAGCTCCTTGAAACAAAATAGCTGCAGTCAAGGAGTTATCAATATCAACACCTCCACACCATCAGATGTGTGGGGGTGTAAAATTTTGGGCCCCACCCATTAAATCAATTCGGATGATCAAAACTCAAATGTGACTAACAACTTGCTAAAGTGAAAGATGGTAAAAGATGATCGGGTAGTGGGGAACGTGCAAACACCACTCTTCCCACTACAACATGGAGTAAGTGCCAAGAATCATGAATTGAGGACCAAGGAATAAGTGACTATAAATCCTCAAGCTTATGGAGACATTGTGGAGAGCAGGAGAGGAATGGAGGGGAAGAACGGTAACAAGCATGAACCCGATTTCTTTTTATATTCTTCTAATCAATTGCAAGATGGAAGCATCAAAGGCTTCTTGAAGATTGAAGGAGGGAGATTTTTGTTGGTACTCTCCCAAATTTTTGTGCACCTACATCAGGGGAAAAAAAAAGTATTTGGGAAATTAAACTGTTCATTTTTCACCACTGAAAACATACATTAAATCTTTAGGCGTCGGTAACAGAAAAGATATAGTAAATTACTGATATTACATTCAAAGGAATGAGTTGGATATCTTGGTGCCAAAAAGAACAAAGAATCAGTTCATCAAATGATCAATTGTAGTGTCATTGTCTACCCCTTGCTATCATGACCTCAATGAGCTGTAAACGTATAGAACTTAGACTCGCACCTCGACTCTGCACAGCAGCAATCACCTAGAACATTAAGTGCGCTGCAAGTCTTAACTCTGTTGCCCTGCGATTTTAGAAGTAACTTATTTTGCTTCCAGCCTACACTGATTTCTTTCTTCTGCTAATTGTACACTACCTCTTCAATTGGGAATGGACGTATGACACTCACCACCGGTCTATGAAAATATGGCATTCACAAAAGCCTCTGCATCAAAGGGTTGTAGGTCTTCTACACTTTCACCAACTCCCACAAACTTTACAGGGATGCCAAGCTCATTTACCACACTAACCTAAAAGAAGATACAATCTTAGAATTAGAAAAAGCTCTGAAAAATCCATGAGAATGATTTCAATGAATAAAATAAAAGATGATATGGGAGAGATAATGTGAACATACCACACAGCCACCTCTTGCAGAACCATCAAGCTTTGTCAAAATCAAACCAGTTATACCAACAATCTGTCATAATCTTCAAATTGTTAAAAGTCCACGCATTAACAGATTATTGTGTAGTACAAAAAGATAAGAGAAGAATAATATATTGCACCCAGAGTACGAAAAGTGATAAAGCATTCTTGAAACAAACATTATAGCGAGGAATAGCCAACCATTTTAAATGAGGAGACCAAAGATAAGAACATTACTTCATTGAATTCTCGTGCTTGTGGAAGCATGTTTAAACCAGTGGTCCCATCCAGAACTTGTAGGATCTCCTGTTCATTTCAAAAACATAGCATACTGTTAAACACAGAGAGAATTATTTCAGCATGCACATAGAAATACTACATGGCGAATTTTGTTCAAGTCACTAAATTTTTGACTACTCGGGTGAAATTTATAGTGAAAAATAATATACTGGAAGTGCATGTCATACATACATTATGAAACAATGTAGCTTAGGCAGAATTATTTTATTTAACCAAAAAAAGATGAAATTCTCAAACAGCTGAGCTTACATTAGGGGCACCAGGCATGACTTTGCCTACAGCTTTCTTGCATGCAATCAACTCTTCCATCAAGCTGTAATTAGTGTGCAGACCTGCAATTAGAAATAATGCTCCCACTCAGAATTAACCGGCTAAGCTCACAAAAGTACATTAACAGTTAAATATGAAAAAATTTCCAAACTTACGTCCAGAGGTGTCACATAAGACAATGTCATAACCTTGTTCCTTCCCTCTCTTCACAGCCTGAGAAATAACTATTCAGAAAGCACTTTAAGACTATATGTCAGTAATTACACCATGTCACTTGAATTCTTATAGACAAAACAAATGAAAGCAAATATGAGTTGATCTGTCTACCATTCAAGTTGCCTAGCTGTTGCTGCTTTGGCCTTCTCTTTTTCAGCCACAACTATCTCACAGCCAGTCCTCTCAGCCCATATCTCCAGCTGGTCACCGGCAGCAGCTCGAAACGTATCCCCTGCTGCAATCAATACCTGCACAATTTCAAACAACAAGGCAATTCAGACCACTCTTGTATGTTACCAGTCTTTCTCATATACTTCAAACCAAATCACTGCAGAAGGGAATTGACGATGAATAGATGAAAATCTCACCTTTGCCCTTTCATTTTTCAATCTATAAGCCAGCTTTCCTGATTGAGGATAGTTTATCAGATCATTATCAATTATCCACCATTTCTACAGTAGAATAACAATAGCTAAAATCTATATTAAAGTCTCTGATGCAATTTATTAAATGCATATGCCGCTATAAAGTTTGACCCAAAGTTCCTTAATATTATGTTTAGCCCATCTCCTGTAAGTTTTCCCAATCAATTTGTCTCCTAAAACCTCAGTGGATTACTTGACACAAGCTCAGTTCAATTCTTACCGAGAGACGTTGTCTTCCCACCTCCATTAACCCCAACAATCATAACCACAGCCGGTGTCCTGATGACATGATAAAAATAAAACCCGCATCAACTCCAAGAAGAATCAAAATCAGGATTGGCAAAAAAATCTCAAACACCGAAAATTCTATAAAAAAAAATAAAAAAAAAGAGTGCAGGACCTGTATCCAAGTTGAAGCTCAGTTTTCCCTTCTATAGTCAACAAATCCAGCACATTCTTCTTCAACGCCTCCTACAATCACCTCCACATTACATTTAACTTCCACACTAATTAACTAATCAACCCTTCATTTCCTTGCTCAGCAAATTCAGAGCCATCCACTCAAATTAGTCACATACAAGTATATAACAACATATGGCACCAAGTTCGGAAATTTTTCGGAACCCGAATAGCCTAATGAATCAAGCATCATATATACATAGAAACATATTGAATTGCCAATACCTTTATTTCACTTCCAGACTTGAGCTTTCCAGCTACTATATCCTCCCTCAAACTCTCCACAATCTTAATGGTGATCTTGGGCCCAAAATCCGATACCAGCAGAGCCTGAACAGCCCAATTCAAAACCCTAGTTACCAAAATTACACCTCAACCAATTACAGAAAATCAGAAATTTCCAAATTTGTTCACCTCTTCAAGCTCGTCGAGGACTCGATCGGTGTCGGCGAGGTTCCAGTAGAGGAGGAGCTCGTCGATGACGGCGAGATTGTCGCGGGTCTTGGAGAACCCGGAGAAGAGCTTGTCCACGTCGCTCTTGGCCTTCTCCTTTATGAGGCGTCCGAGACGGTTGAAGAACCCGGTTCCGGCCCGGCATTGGAACCCGGAAGACGCGGGTCCGGTCGGGGCTAGGAGGAGGCGGCGGTGGTGGTTTTGGGGCGGTGCGGGTTTGGAGAGGAGTGAGAAGTGAGAGAGGGAAGAAGGCAAAGGCGAAGCCATTTGCTCTTTTGAGCTTTCAGCTGAGACTGAAACCTGTTTTGTGTAAATTATCCAGTGTTGGCGCCTCATGAAACGACGCCGTGTGAGATTAGTTTTGTATAATTTTCTTAAACCATCTCTTAATGTTGGTCAACTCTCTTGCATGGGATCCGAAATAAGTTTTGTATTGCCTCCACGGATAACCTACATGAAATTCCATATGTAACTAGCAAATTTTTATATGGTATAAGGATTATTAATTATCATGTTTCTGGGGCCACAATACAGACTCAATTTTCATTATCTCACTCTGAGTCTAATCTTATACGCATTTTTCTTATTGTTTCATATTCTGGTGTGTCACTTGTGCATTTGTGCTTTTTGTTGTTGTCATTTTAGGATATATGAAACATATTAGGCCATTTCTAACTGAAAGGGCTGAAAATAGTTCTTGAGCTAAATTTTTACCCTAAATTCTTCACTATTCATCGATGTGACATCAACGGTCTCCAACCCGTTAAGGCTAAATTATAGCCCTAAAATATATTTAAAAATTTGAATATGTTATATATATATATATATATATATATATATATATATATAAAAGTAAAAATGGAATTAGAATTGGTCTACTTGTTTCATTTCATAATCCCTTTAAATAAGGAGAGAATTACAACGGAAATATCAATTACAATGATGACATTAAATGTTGATTGATCTGTAATCCTTGCTGATTGACGGTAATCACTAATTCATTGATTCCCTCTCCGTCAGTCACTTTGAAGAAGGCACTTAATGTGCTTTTCCTTTAACACTCCCCCTTGTGCCAAGTCAAAGACGAAATGGTGCATGAGTTGTTGCCTTACTAAAAACCTTGCCAAGTAACAATAAAAACCCTATAGGACAAAAAATACACCTTGGTCGAAAGAAAAGAGCACAACACACCTTTTACATTTGAGGATAATATGTGTGTGTTAGACTCCCCCTGACGTCTACACCTCCCCCTGATCCTCACATTTATCAAGGGAGCTTGAAAATTCTTCGCATTCCTATGTTTTTCACATGTTTCTCAAATATGACTTTAAGCAATGATTTGGTGAACAAATCTGCCACATTCTCCTCAGACCTTACTCGATTCACTTGAATCTTGAGGAGGGCTTGTTGTTGCTGATTGTAGAAAAACTTTGGCGATATGTGTTTTGTATTATCACCCTTGATATATCCTAGCTTCATCTGTTCGATGCAAGCTGCATTATCTTCATAAATGCAAGTAGGCTCTTCAGTGGTAGAACTCAAACCACTAGTCCCTCGAATATGTGTAATGATAGCTCTTAACCATACACACTCACGAACCGCCTCATGTAGAGCAATGATCTCTCAGTGGTTCGAGGAGGTAGCCACAAGTGTTTGCTTGGTTGATTTCTAAGATATCGTCGTGTTCCCAATGGTAAATATATAACCAGTTTGGGAACGACCTTTATGTGGGTCAGAGAGGTACCCAGCATCAGCAAAACCAACCAAAACGTCATTTGGCGTTTCGGTGTAGAGAGTGGCGCTTTCGCCATCAACATTTCCTTTAGGGATTGTAGTTCCATCTGC
The DNA here is from genome assembly GCF_002994745.2 of Rosa chinensis. Taxonomy (NCBI): domain Eukaryota; kingdom Viridiplantae; phylum Streptophyta; class Magnoliopsida; order Rosales; family Rosaceae; genus Rosa; species Rosa chinensis. Next base: position 46,222,375 of record NC_037088.1, on the reverse strand, counting down.
AGTCCCTCTTGTCTCTCTGTAGGGAAAGAACAGTCCCAAGTCAATGGTTCCTTTTAGATATTGGAAAATATTCTTGATACCATTCCAATGACGCTGCGTTGGCGCTGAGCTAAATCTAGCTAACAAGTTCACTGAGAATACAATGTCTGGTCGAGTACATTGGGCTAAGTACAATAATGTGCCTATTGCACTTAGATAGGGAATTTCAGCTCCCAACACCTCTTCATCATCTTCCTTTGGACGAAATGGATCTTTCCTTGCATCCAAAGTTCGACCGATCATGGGAGTGCTAGCAGGATGCACTTTGTTCATGTTAAATCGCCTAAGCATCTTCTGGACATACGCAGACTGGTGAATTAGTATTCCACAAACTAAGTGTTCTAGTTCAAAGCCTAGACATAATCGAGTTTTCCCAAGATCCTTCATCTCAAATTAGCTAGCGGTTTCTCTTATTTCATCTAGAGTACCTATTATGTTCATATCATCGACATACACTGCTGCAATTACAAATCCGGAACTTATTTTCTTTATGAATAAGCAGGGGTATAATTCAGCGTTCTTATATCACATCCCAATTAAGTAGTCACTTAGACGGGTATACCATATCCACCCGGATTGTTTCAATCTGTAAAGTGAGTGTTTCAACCTAATTGCAAACGCACTTCGTGTTTAAAGTCACTTGACTTGGGTAATGTAAGGCCATGAGGCACTTTCATATATATCTTTGAATCAAGATCCCCATAGAGATATGCAGTAACCACATCCATGAGCTGCATTTCCAGTCCTTCGGAAACGACCAAGCTAAATAAGTAGCGGAATGTTATAAAGTCTATTACGGGTGAGTATGTCTCCTCGTAGTCAATTCCAGGGTGTTGTGAGAAACCTTGCGCCACAAGACGAGCCTTGTACCTTGGGACTTCATTCTTCTCATTACGTTTTCTAACAAAGACCCATTTATGTCCTACAGGCTTTACACTTGGTGGGGTTAGCACTACCAGACCAAATACTTGTCTCTTTATCAGAGAATCTAATTCTGCCTGGATTGCTTCTTTCCATTTAGGCTAATCTACTCTTGGTTGATATTCTGCAACAAAGCGTGGTTCGATATCATCGTGCTCTATAATTTCTTGAGCAATAGTGTATGCAAATACATCATCAATGTGTATGAAAGATCTTTCTATCAACTCATACGCACTCTCATAATCCATTGAGATTTCTTTGTTCTCTGAAATCATTTCAAACATCATAGCGTCCTCCAGTATTGATTCATAGACATAACTATAATCAGAGACAATCTCATGAGAGGGATTCTCTACATTGATGATTAATGGGTCGGTTTGTGCCTTACTCGCCCTCTTCTTCCTTGGGTGAGTGTCAATCGAACCAAGTGGCCTCCCCCTCTTCCTTTGGGGAGCCACAGCCTCAACCACACCTCCACTAAGTGTGGTAGCAGTGCCTCTATCTGCGGCACCGTGCCCCTTGTTGGGGACTTCTAACCTTGCAGGTACATTTGCAGCTGGTATATATGATCTCGTCACTTTTGCGATATCAGTAAACGTATCAGGCATCGAATCTGCTACGTTCTAAAGATCGATTATTCTTTTCACTTCACTTTCACATTATGAAGTACGGGGATCAAAATGAGACAGAGTGGGGACAAACCACAACAATTCCTGTCGTTCCCTTGGAAAATCCTTTTTCCTATCTCCCCCTAACGATGGGAAGACTGTCTTATCAAAGTGACAATCCTCAAATCTAGCGGTAAAGAGATCGCCTGTCAAGGGTTCCAAGTAGCGGATAATTGTTGGAGATTCGTATCCAACATAAATACTTAATCGTCTCTGAGGACCCATTTTGGTGTGCTGTAGGGGCGCAATGGGCACATATACTACGCAACCAAATATGCGTAAGTGTGAAATGTTAGACTCATATCCAGTTACCAACTGGTACGCAGAAAATGATTAGCTAGCAGTGGGTCTGAAGGGAATAAGTAAAGCTATGTACAATATTGCATAACCCCAGGCAGATATAGGCAGTTTGGTGCGCATAACCAGTGCCCTAGCCACCATCTATAGCCTTTTGATGGTGGCTTCTGCGAGACCGTTTTGTGTATGCACATGGGGTGCATGATGCTCCACATCGATCCTAATAGACATGCAATAATCATCAAATGCTTTTTATGTAAACTTTCCAGCGTTATCAAGCCTTATAGACTTGATAGGGTGATCAGGGTGGTGAGCCCTTAAACGTATAATCTGTGCTAGGAGTTTTGCAAATGCAGCATTTCTTGTAGACAATAAAGCGACATGTGACTAGCATGTCGAAGCATCCACCAGAACCATAAAGTACTTGAATGGTCCACATTCTGGATGGATAGGTCCACAGATATCTCCTTGTATCCTTTGTAAGAATGGAACGTTTTGTTTTGTGTCTTTTGCATAGGAAGGTCTTGATCCTTTTTTCGCTAAAGAGTAGGCTTTACAAAACGAGTGATGTGTCTTTTAAATAGTCAATGAGGCATAATGGAAGGGAGGTAGTGCTTCTGGTACTTCAGAAGGCAATGGCTGCATTTGAGCAGTACTAGGACCGACACCTTGCAGTGTGGCGTATTTTTCTCCCATTATATTTTTCACTCGAAATAAGGGATGTACATGTGAGTTTTTTAAAATACGGATCATCATGTCAAGACCGGGGTGCCCTAGGCGGTCATGCCAAAGCCTGTATGAGTCAGTGTCCCACATCTCATTGTTGGTGACAGCATAGGATTCAATGATCCGAATAGTAGTGAGGTACAGTCCACTAGATTGACTCATTAGTTTCACTAAAATGTGTTTCCTTCCACATTCATTAGAGGTAATATAAAGGTACTCAGTTCCATTCTCACATTGTGTTTCTACATGATAACCGCTAGCACGAATATCTTTGAAACTTAACAAGGTTCGATTAGCTCTTGGTGAGTATTTCTATTTAGGTAGAATGACAATCTTTTCATTCTAATAATTTTTTCTTTTTCTAGATGTATTGCTTTACATCTTTATAATGCTATTTAAAACCATATAAATATGTGTAGTAAATAAAATCGAATAAATTCAATTGCTTCAGAATAAAATCTGAAATTTATTAATAAGCCAACGATAATCAAATCAAGATCTTGTTCAGAAATCTAATTTATCAAACCATTATTAAAAATAAACTTTAAGACCACGCAATAGTCTAATTAAAAATGAGGCATTATGCCTTTACAACTGTCTTTCGAAAATAAATAGATAAAGAAGATCAGTCAAAATCTAGTGCATCCATTGACAGAGCAAGTTCCTTATTGTCATTGAAGTATGCAATTGTGAGGTTGACATCTGGGTCATGGCCTCCTTCTTCCATATAGTGAGTCTATTGTTCTTTAGACTCCCTATTCCTCTTGTAAGTGGCTACTACTCTGTTGCTTGCTTGGCAGTTCTTATACCAATGCCCAATGATTTCACACCTATAGCATGGTTCATTGCCAACTCTTTCTTGTTTGACTGAAGATTTCTTAGGTGCCCTTGCACCTTGTTTCCATGACCCCTACGTCCCTTTCCAAGTGGTGCATTGTTGCCATGTGGATAGAGATCGGCACGTCCAACTCCCTTTGCATTGGGGTTTTTTCCACCTTTCATTTTGCCATAATTATCCTCGGGAATTTTCTTTGTCCTAATGGGCCTAACATTGTTATTCAAGAGAATCTCATTATGCCTCTCAACCACTTGCAGTAGGTTGATCAGCTTATTGAAGGTTGTGATTCTTTTGTTGTCATACTCCAGCTTATACTAGTTCGCTAGTATAAGCGCTGAAGTGGGAAAAGTGGAAAGAGTCTTCTGGATTATATCATCTTCTATGAGTTCCTTTCCACAGAAATTGAGATGTGCCTTTAGGCGCAACATGTTCTTGTTGAAGTCATTAACCCTTTTGTAGTCAAGCAAGCGGATTTCATTCCATTGAATGGTCAGTTCTGGGAGCAAAGTGTCATGAATGTTCCCAAAACGTCCCTTAAGGGCATCTCACAGTTCTTTGGGTGTCTTCAACTGAAGGTACTCCCAGCGTAGGTTAGGATCAATACGTCGCCTTAGAAACATTAAGGCATTTGCTTTCACCTTGTTAGACATCGTCTTTGGGGTTGGTAATGGTGGCAGTGTAATCTTTTGCCACAAAGGTAGTTTCCATATCGGAAACCCAATGATGGTACTCAAGTCCTTCTGAGTCCAAGATGTCAAATTCAGGTCGAGTTGGATCAACCATCTACAGAAACAAGAGGGAAGATATAAATTACACAGTTATTAAGACATCCACGTGAATTATTTTCCAAAAATATGAATTAGATTTCAAGACCAAGATTCGTAATGGTCACATTTTTTTCCGATGCTATGTGAAAATACTTTATCACAGTAATTATGTGTTTATAATGCACATGAATTTTCATTATCATGGCAAGATGCAATTTATATGTAGCATGCTAAATAAGGAATAACCATAGCATATTTAAACATAGCAATGATAGCATATATAAAAATAAATTACATGGCATGCTCAAATTTCACAAATATACAACAAATATATGCTACACATAATAGATCTTGCGAAAAAAAATATAAACAATAGCATAATATAAAAGCATCCTTAGGAATAATTATATAAACGTAAATAAAAAAAATCACAAAACATGCTCAAAATTTCATAAATAATAAAATTATATATATATATATATATATATATGGCATGTTCAAAATAAAGTATAAACCATAGCATAATTAAAACATGCTTAAACATAATTATGTAACACATAAATAACAAGACATGCTTAAAATGATCAAAATTATTTAACTAAACATGCTCAAAAATTCTAATTATAAACAATTAAATATTGGTATGAAAATAAAATAAAAGAGAACATACTTGGTTTTGAGAAAAAAAAAAATCCTAGCGCACCGTGATGATGTAGGCGTGCGTAGCAATGTTTTTTTTTGCTTCTGCTGGACCTGCTGATTTGTTGGGCTAAGAATTAGCACTTTTTTTCTTCTTCTTCTTTTTTCTGCCAAAAGTGGGCCGTAGGGCCTGTTTCTTTTTTCTTTTTCTTTTTTTCTGGGCCGCTTCTTTTGTTTCTCCCTTTTTTTTTTCTTTGGGCCGGGTCACCTTTTTTTTATCTCTTTTTTTTTTTGTTCTTCTTTCTTTTTACGCGTCTTCTTCTTCCTCCTTGGCAGGGCTGCTGCGTCGAGGTCGATATGGTGGTGTGGAGGTTCAGTTGTTGACTGATCCGGTCAGGTCTAGTGCTGCAGGTTGCAGGCTGTCTGGGTCTGATTTCGTCCGGCATGCAGGTCGTCGCTAAGGTCGCTGAGAATACCGGAGGTTGTCGCTGAGATCGCCGATGATCTGAGGAGGTCCATTGATGTCGTCTGGTCCCGGACAGTGATCTGGAGACGTCGAGAGATGGTGGTTGTGACAGTGGAGAGCGCCGGCGTAGGGCTCCTGCAGGTCTGGACGAGGCCGGTACGGAAGAGCAAGTAGGGGTGTTGCTGCGTCGGGGCTGGGACCGGTACTACGTCGGAGATGGGCTGCAGGTGAGCGACTGGAGAATAGGGCTGTTATTGTACCATTCATAATAACGCCTTCTGGATCGGTCTCTTCTGAGGGAGCCGTTATTGTACCATTCACAAAACCCAGCTTGTTCTTGGAATTCAGAGCTAAAGTCATAGCCCTCTTCTATCCTGCATAATTGTCTCCATTCAGAGGTTTAGAGACTAGGACTAGCCCTGAATGATGGGTGTAATAAGGATTAGAAAGGTTTGATTTTGACATTTCGGATATAGGAGGATTAGAGGAATCGGCATGTGATTTGTCGTGGTCTTTTGAAGGTGGAATATCGTCTTTACCCATGTTGGTTGGGTTGGTGAGAGACTACAGAGCAAGCTTGCTACACGAGAAGATAAAGCGCAGCAGGGAAGAAGAAGAGTCAGGATCTAGTCCTGCTCTGATACCATGAAAGAAGGAGAAATCAATGGATTGAAGTGATGATTTCATTAACATAGAATCGTATCCTTTATACAAGTGTGATTACAAATTGTTCCTACAAGTCAGGAATCTATTTACCACCTAAAATACATACAAGGAAGGCCACAGCTATTGTACAATTCAAATGATAGAGCAATCTGCAATAATATGGCAGATCACTTTCCTTACAAGAAGGTTACATAAGAATGCAAAGAGATGCTGCTGCTCCAGAAGGTCTGTGTGATATTGCCATGGAAGCCTCTTACCCCACTGCGTAATGTACCATTGAAATCGAATCAAAGCCTACTACCATTGTAGGTATATACTCGTCATGATATTATGTACATGATCTTATGTGTGTAATACTAAGAAAATACATTAGTAAGAAAAGTAGTAAGTTTCATGAATGATAGAAACTAGTGTCGCCATGTATGAAATCAAACCATTATATCCATAGAAATATATATATATATATTGTTTTAGGGAATCAAAAATTGAGAGGAATTTGCTATGTATTCTCATTGATAATAGAGACCTTTTTATATAGAGGTACCTTATTACTAACTCTTGATAGCTATCATAGGCAACAATAGATTAACTCTGTCGTAGCAATCTTCTAGGCAAGATTACCTTATGGGAATTCTAGGCATGCACGTCTTCCATATATATTAATATATATCCCTTGTTTAATTGTAACCAAGGATGATTATGCCCTTCCTTTCTTGCTCCACCATAAGACTTAATTGCATGGACAATTATATATATATATATACACACACACACACACACACACCTTCCTTGATATTCGCGAGCAAAGCAATTGTCTCCTTACCCAACTTGTTTGCGTCCTTGCAGAGTCTTGACATTCAAGCAAACAAATCACCATTAATTATCAAATCTTTGATAATTACTAGTAAATCAATGAATATTTAGATTTGCTTCAAGATTGCTTGGCCTCCAAGTAAGCTTTATTTAGCCTCTAAACAATATATTCCAAACTTATCGCAAATATATAACTTGGGCCATGGATATTGGCCCGGATTTCTTCGAGTCCCCCTTGTCGGGAAAAAATGTTAATTTTGGGTTCAAATAGGGTGGACGTAGATACTGGGGGAGAGGGATTGGAGCAAGACCACACTTGCTCTTAGGAGATGCTTCTGTATCAACGCCCAATTTCCTTTTCTCATCAGAGAGATTTGATCAAACAGCAAAGCTACTTAGTTTTGGGGATGAATTCAGGTCTTCCTTTTTTCTCATCAGCTTCTCTAATTTCATATCAGAGGGCTGAATTCATTTTTAGGTTTTCTATTATGTGTTTATTAATACTTTATTTTATGACTGCTTCTGGGAATTGAAGGAGGAAGGGGGAAGGGGCAAAATCCATGTCTTGGTAGTGAGACTAGCTAAGGTGATTGCAGGAAATAGGCTAATACGTCAAGAATAAGCTAATGGGTTCCATCATTCTTTTTGTGCAGAAAGATATTCAAGGGAGGATTGACAAAGAACAAGCGGTTCTTTGCTTTGCTCAGCTCACCGGCATTGGTAAGTACTCATTGAATTGAGTCACGATCCTCTTTAATATTTTCATTTCAATCCTTTCATTTTAAACAAAAGTCTTTCAATTGCGCATGCAGGTTACAATTCTGAGTTCAATTGCGTCTGAATTTGGTTTGAATGTTGGAGCTTTTGGGATTAATTTGGGTTTGTTTCTGTTGACAACTACAGATGCAAAGAGGGAAACTCTATGTTGGATATTATGTGGCTACAAAGGGGTTCTCTGCTTTGCTTATCGCCATTGGTAAGCACTCAATGGGTATCTGATTGGTTATTTAGCAATGTGGTATGAAAGTGAAACTTTTCTGTATAATTCCATTCTTCTTGCTTTCTTATCGATTTTTTGTGGGTGAGTGAGTGTAATAGATTTGGTTACTTAATTGGATGAATAGACATTTCTATAAGTTCAAAACTGTGGCTATGGTTAGAATATGTAATATACATATTGAGTGATGAACTTTTATTAGTTGATTGATTGATGTTAGTTGCTGACATTGACTGATCTATGGAGAATGTTAACATATATGAATGTGTTAGTTTTTTCTGAATTTCAAGGAGTATGGCTTTTTCTATTTTGTCTTTGTATGTTGCTGCTTCTGTTTTGGCGTTTTCTATTGGTTTTCTCCCGGGTTGTGAAATTCATGGTCAGGTTTTTGTGTAATTATTTGTTTTATCTGCAGAAAAGGTTTCAAACAAGGCATATTCAGAGTTTAAACAGAATATACAAAAGATATTGGACAAGAAGAAGATAAAGAATCATAATAGGAACAATAGTGATGTCTTTGTAGGAACAAAAATTTACGCCATCCGCATTGTTTAGATATTGTTCTTTTATAGTGGAAATTTATTATCTTGATCTTTCTTTGTTATCAGTATCATTAGTACAATTGAGAGTGGTGCCTCAACGTGTGTTGGGGTTGGGTTGGGTTGGGTATTCACTCATGATTCAAGTAGTTGAGAAGCTACAAGTACATTGTTTGGTTGCCCGTGCTGCTTTTACATATTATTTAGTTTCAAATACTGTATTATTATTTGTTGAGTTCATATAATGAACAGGTTGCCTTATTGTGTATATAGCTGTAATAAGTAATCAATTTTTCTGTTTTTTGTTCTACAGATATCAGGAACAGTGAGCTGTCAAAATCTCCAAGTATTTCAAATTTAGGTACAAATGTTTGAATCATGTTATTAGGATTGCAAGTATTAATCTCTATGTAAATAGATATTAGTTTTATGTGGAGTTGATTATTGTTCATATATGAATGCTGTCAGATTGCAGGAGCAGTGAATTATTAAGTTATTGTCAATTTGTTTGTTGTCAGTCTGTTAGCTTGAACTAATGTTATCAGTTTTCAAATTAATTTACAAATTATTATTACAAAGAATAATTATCTAAACTTTTAAGTAAATTACATCTTTGGATACAGTGATGGCATCGAAAGCTGTGTCAAGAGAAACAAAGAGAATGCTAGGACAGTGTGATGGCATTCAGAATTCTGCTTCAACGAGAACTGATAGCTCAAGAAGATCAAAGATGTGGAAAACAGGTAGACATATCTGATATATTTGGAGATGTTAATTTGTATAAATAGTTTTAGCAAAAACTGTTGTCTGTTTACAGGTATAAATTAACTGACATTATTTAAATTTTGATTATAGCATGTCAGCAACAAACGGCTGAAGCATCAAATAGTTTCTGTGGAAATGACGAACAAAATTCTTCTGTACTTCACCTCAACGAGCTGCCATTGTGTATACCCTTTATATTCCATTAATAATAGAAAAATGATATGATCATGTTCATTTTATATGGTGTACTGATGAAATTTTTGTCAGTCATTGTTTGGTGACAGACTAACAGATTGAAAAATTGAAAATGGATCAATCTAAGCTCTACTTGAGGAAAAATGGGTTGAGACTGACTGGCAATAAGGACAACCTCGTTTAATGGATTAATGAGCATCTAGAGTAACCTAAATTTTTTATTTGTTATTTTTTAAAAAAAAAAAAATTGTCAAGGTTGTTTATATAGTTCAGGATTTTCAATGGTGCTGGTGAGAGGTGAGAAAAAAGAAGAGAAAGTTGATACAGGCAAGAAAAGAACTCTCCGGGCAAAGGAGGTTGTTGACAAGGAACTACTGCCAGTATATTTTCAGATACATTCTTGTAACTTTTGGTTTCTTTATAATTCTGGAATATCATCATCAATATGTCTGCTATAAGAAAGAATTTACTCAATGAAAAAGTTGTTTGAGTTTTTGTAATTGTGGATTTTGTACTTAATTAGTAGAACCAATAGTCTATACTTTTTATTACTTATCTTTTTGTAAATATGGATTAAATAGCTTTCACTTTTCGTGATGTAGGACGAGATTTCAACCAATTTCAACAAAGAATCTGGAAAAGAAAGAAGCGTCTCTACATTAAGAAGAATGATTTGAATATTGGAAATTGGTATTCAAATAGGCTTCTTAATGATGAAATTAATCATAAATTACTCTATTGGATATATCGGGATTTTCGAGCAAAATCTTGGTTGAGATTCCAAATACTTATTTGCGTAATATTCTTTAGTATCTAGGATTTTATTTTTGATTTTTATTTAATCAAGTTTAATTAGGTTTCCTAGTTTTAGTCTACAATAAATTCTTCTTTATGTTTTCTAGTTTTATTAGGTTTATGCTATGTGCCCTATATAAGGGACCTCTTAGATTGTAATTTTCATTCAAGTTATCAATAAAAAACCAAATATTAGAGAAGTTTATCTGTGTTTCTTACGGTTGTGCCCGTAATTGCTAGTGGATTCTAGCTCATCTCATATGGTTTTCGACGCTTGACGGAGCCTCTTACTATCATGTTCACGCTTCCCGCATCATTTCGTTTACAATCACAGAATCTTATAGAGTTTTGATAGAATTTCCTAAACTTCCATGTGGAACAGTAAGATACAAAAGTAAACTTAGCCTATGTATCACAATAGTGCTAGAGCCAATAAGATATAAGGGTCAACCCCAATCTCTACAATTCACAATTGTGGTTGTCCTAGGCCCATGCATTTTTTTTCACCCTGTGGAAAATTGAATTTTCAACCAACCCTTTAGCTGATGTTCTGCAGACTGGATTTGGATCCAACATGGCCTGATAGATTCAAACAATATGATGCATTCAACTTTGGAACTGACCAAACAATGATAGATAAAAATTTCATTGAACCTATTTCATTTTGCAGATTTTAAGAAATTAAAGTTGAATCAGCTTTGGAACTGATTTTGGGCAATTCTGTTAGGTTTATAGCTAACAATTGATCTTGACTACATGACCTGCAACTGCCTCTTCAATCCAAGTATGATCTCTGAAATTGATGTTCCAATTGTTTACATGTTGTTCCAAATGTTAATATTATGTAATTCAACTACCAATTGTCTTAATTTATGAGCTTCCCACAACTTCATTTGCAACTAAAAGTTATAGATATACTCATCTCTTTCTAGAATGTTTCTTTCCTAAAAAACCTTATTCACAACTTCTTTTCTACTACCGTTGAAGTAGCCAAATTCTTTGATTCAAAATTTGCTTCAATTTTCAAGGAAGTTTCTGCTATCTCTTTTGTTAGTTAAATTGTGTATACTCATACAAAGACTCAGAAATTTGAGGACATTGAGAAAGAATTTACATCAGCAAGTGATAATTCAACAAAGTCTGTTGATTCTATATTATCATATCAATTACTTAACCTCAAAGCAATTTTTTTGCAGACTTACTTCAACTGAATCATATCATTCACGAGGCATCAGGCAAGCTATGTTGCTGCGTTTCCTTACTCCCCATATTTCTTGGTAAGTATTAACACGTGCTCTATATATCATTTTTGGTAAGAAGAAGAATGTACTGCTTCATCTCATACCCTCGCTTTTATAATTTTGTAGTATCATTAAATCAATTCAAAGTAGTTTTGGTGTTTAATATCAACTTCTAGAAATTGAAGAAGACAATGCTCTAGCTCTTGCTATAATTCCATATTAGATTGAGAAATATTTGTCAAATATGCATTGTGTAATTTAATGATCAATCATTTTACCTTACAGGGACTGTGGTAGAACTTCAAAATGGCAATGATGCACTGAACCTCAGGAGAGATCCAAGATTTTGGTCAGTTTTTGGAGGAATCTTTAGCATTGTTTTAGAATAAGTGGCTGCTAAAATTTGATCCAAAACTGTTTCATTCAGTTATCTAAAATTCTGCTCTTAAGTGAGTTTTTTCTTTCTAAATTTTGTGTATTAGTATATTAACATGTGAATGAAAATAATTTGGCTTTAAATAAGTTTCAATTTGAATGGAGATCAAACTAATGATGTCCCCTGATGCTAAGGTTTTCTTTAGCTCAATCAAGGCTTCTAATTCATTGATAATGCTAAATCCCGCGGCAGAGCGCGGGCAAAATTTCTAGTGTTATATTTGACAAAGACGTTGCTCTACAAACAGTAAATTAACAAGCAAAAAGTGAACAAACACAAAAGGAAAAAGAGAACGAAATAAAGAAAGGAAAAGACTTTGGAGAAGGAAAAGCAAACTGTGGTGGATTTCTCAGAAACATTGTGTTCCCAGGAGCAACTAATAATTTAGATGTGCTGGATCTCACAACAAATCAAACATTTTATCGTGCATGGACAATCATTCATTCGAGTGGGTCGGCTTGAACTTTCTTCTTTGGCATCAAATTATTTGAGTTGAAATTAACGTGGTTTTATTTTCTGATTCCTTTGTATGAGGAGCGCTTTAGAGATAATCAGCTTTTAGACCAACCTTCCATCACATGCCCGCTTCAAAATTGTGGATTTGAGATTAAAGTTGTTGGGGTTACCTTGGTTAATTGATACACCTTTGAGATTTCGATCATGTTGCTACAGTATTAAGACATTGAACCTCTTTTATTAAAGGTGTCATGAACGTACCATTCCTGGAAATCTAGCTAAATGCCGGTACCCAATTGCAAGTTGAAGATTTGGAAGGAAATATATTACATTATAATGGCATTACACACGATTTGGAAGGAAATATTTAATTTATTTTATTGAAAGATAAAAACTTACAAGATGGAAACCTTACATTTATTTATTGAAATGCTTAGCCCTTTGCAGGCTAGGAAAGTAGACACAAAAGCAGACACATACCATCATCAACGGTGAAATAAACCAGAGAGCTCCATTAACGGGACCCCTAACTAATTCTGCTGGACAGGATTTGCTACATCTGGAATCACTTTGAATGTCAAGCCTGAACCACCCAATTTTTCTTCTATGACTTTGGACATTCTCTCCTCCATCTTAGGGGTCAAATAGTTAACCCAATCTCCCACCTCAGCTTTTCTGAAAAAGACCTTATTCTCAAACTTCGACATGCGAATCATGCCAGTTTTGTTGACCTCCAAAGCCTTCAAGGACTCAAAAGAACAGAGCTTTGCTATATCTTCAATCACACCATTTCTCTCCTCCTCCATAGTGAAAGGGTAGTCTAAAAACTCGGCCAATCTTTTCAAGTGCAACACAACATCTTCCTTCATGTCCTCGTACTTGAAGAATAACACATTCTGAGGTCTTTTCAAGCTCTCTTTCCAGTACTCCAACACATGATCCCAAAATGGACCATACGGACTCATGCCTTGGCAATACATATCAAAGGCCTCATCAAGCGACAGTGGAGCTTGATGTTGTGGCTTGATTTTGTTAGCGAAATGCCAAGCAGAAATAAATGTGTCAAATGGGTTTCTGCAAACATAAACGATCTTACAGTTGGACTCTGTAATTGTACCCAAAGAAGGAAAAGGAATATGAGTCCCAAAGAGTCTTGGCTCAGGAAACTTGGAGAGATCAGGAACCAGCTGGTTGTTTGCATAGAGATGTAACTCAAAGTATGGCACAAGATCATGAGGGTTGGAAGTGAGCAAGGGATGGGTCTTTATTGCAAAACGGTGTCGATTCACAACAGCAAAAGTCAAGGCTTTCAACCATGTTGTTCCGGATTTGGGTAGGGTGGCCACAACTATGTCGGAGTCCCTAGCTTGGAAGTGCTTTTGGAAAGAGATTACGGCTTCGATTGCTTGTGTTTCCCACCAAAAGCCTTGGAATTGATATAGGTGGAGGGTTCTCCAGCCTCTTTTTTTGGGGAGAGAAAGGAGGAGTTCCTTGCACTCATTACCAAGGTATTTTTCTTCATCGTCAGCCGGTTGATTTTCAGTCATGGTATTATATTGATGAGGGAGTGGTAGCTAGAAATTGGATCCGGCATGAAAATTAGCTCACACAGACACCCACATATATCGTGAATCAGCTGCTAGCTGAATGTAACCTCCTGAGTGCCACGTGCCTTGGGCCCACATGACCTGTGCATTTCAGAATCTACCATCCAAATCACGCATTAGTTCTTTTATTATTTTCCTCAGCCCAAGTTTTTCGTGCCATTTTTTTAGGGTGCGGCTATTGCCACTCTATTATTTTCTTTGTTCACCCTACTTGCTCATTACACCCTACATTTTAATTTTAATTATTAAATTTACTTATTGAACCTATTTCTCTTTCCAAGAATATCCTTATATGACATATCCAATTGAAAAATAAATATTTTTAACGAAAATCTCTCATTTAATTTATACTCATAAATAAATTAAAATTTATTAAAGTTTCCTAATAAAATCATAATCTGATTTACTCCCATTTTTTTAATTTTTTTCTTTCAATTTCAATGTTCTCTATTTCAATCTATGTAAAAAGATTAGTAAATTTACAACTATGATCAATGAAGAAGAGATTGATGTTTTTTTCTTCGTGTTTTAAATTTTTACTTTCGGTGTTCACAAAGAATATTGCAAAGATTTTGATGAAGTTAAAGGTTATAATTTTGTGAATTGAATAACGAATTAACGATGAGGAGGCGACAAAAAGACAAAAAAATAGTAATAAATTCAAATTTGAGTGGAGAAGATAAAGATTAATGTTATCCAATGAGAAATTAAGTAGTCTTTGTATTTAATTAATTACTTATATATTTATTTTTTCTTACATATTTGGATTTTAGAAAATTAATGTACTTATTAGTCATTTTACACTTGGGTAATATAGTCTTTCAATAATTAAAATATTTGTAGGGTGAACTAAGAAAATGGTAGGGTGGCAATAGCCGCACCCTATTACATCCTAAAAATAATTAAATTCTTAATCGGTGGATCTAAAACCTTTTCCTGAAATGGGTCGGATCAGAGTACAACGGTATGTCATATTATTGATTACTAATATTTTTCTGCTCTATGCCTCTGTGATTCATTTTTAATTATTTTTATACATTAAAAATAATTAATTAATTCTTAATTGGTGGGTCAGATCTAAAGACTATTGACCCATTTCAAAACTCAATAAAACTTTCAAAACTCATTAGCAATAAAACTGTATTTCTTCGCCGCAGACAACTGTATTACCGGGCAATTGATTTATACTTCCTAGAAATCATCGTCCAGATTCTGAGGCCCCTTGTCACAAAAATAGCTGCAGTCAAGGCGTTATCAATATTAACAACTCCACACAATCAGAAAAAAAGAAGGAAAAAAGAAAAGAAGAAGAAGAAGAACTAAAGCATTTGGGAAATTAAACTCTTCATTTTTCACCACTGAAGGCATACATTAAATCTTTAGGCATCAGAAACAAAGATACGGTAAATTACTGATATTACATTCAAAGGAATGAGTTGGATAATTGGTGCCAAAAAGAATAAAGAATTCAGTTCATCAAATGATCAATTGTCTACCCCTTTCCTATCATGATCTCAATGAGCTGCCAACGTATAGAACTTAAGACTCACACCTCAACTCTGCACAGCAGCAATCACCTAAAACATTAAGTTGTGACGCTGCAAGTCTTTAACTTTGTGGCCTGGTGCTTTTAGACGTAACTTATTTTGCTTCCAGCCTACACTGATTTCTTTCTTCTGATAGTACACTACCCCTTCAATTGGGGATGGAAGTATGACAGTCACCACCCCTTTAGGCTATGAAAATATGGCATTCACAAAAGCCTCTGCATCAAAGGGTTGTAGGTCTTCTACACTTTCACCAACTCCCACAAACTTTACAGGGATGCCAAGCTCATTTACCACACTAACCTAAAAGGAATACAATTGTAGAATTAGTAAAAGCTCTGAAAAATCCATGAGAATGCTTTCAATGAATAAATGTGAACATACCACACAGCCACCTCTTGCAGAACCATCAAGCTTTGTCAAAATCAAACCAGTTATCCCAACAATCTGTCATAATATTCAAAATGTTAAAATTCCACACATTAGCAGATTATTGTTCAGTACAAAGAGATAAGAGAAGAATAAAATATTGCACCCAGAACACAAAAAGGGATAAAGTACGCATCCTTGAAACAAACATTATAGCGAGGAATAGCCAACCCTCTTATCTAAGAAGACCAAGGATAAGAATGTTACTTCATTGAATTCTCTTGCTTGTGGAAGCATATTTAAACCAGTGGTCCCATCCAGAACTTGTAGGATCTCCTGTTTATGTCAAAAACATGACATACTGTCAACCTATCATCTTATATTTTGTTCAAGCCACATAAAAATACTACTAAAATCCCATATACACGGCGAATTTCATTCAAGTCACTAAATTCTCCGCTACTCATAGCGGTGAAATTTGTAGTGATAAAAGAATATACTGGATATGGTAACCTATCTTGCACATGGGGTATGGCATACGCACATTATGAAACAATGTAGCTTAGGCAGAATTATTCTCTTCAACAGAAAGTCTACTTTTTTAATTTAATAATAGAAACAAGATGAAATTCTCAAACAGCTGAGCTTACATTAGGAGCACCAGGCATGACTTTGCCTGCAGCTTTCTTACATGCAATCAACTCTTCCATCAAGCTGTAATTAGTGTGCAGACCTGCAATTAGAAATATATGCTTCTGCTCAGAATTAACTGGCTAAGCTCACAAAAGTACACTAACAGTTAAATATGAAAAATTTTCCAAACTTACGTCCAGAGGTATCACATAAGACAATATCATAACCTTGTTCTTTCCCTCTCTTCACAGCCTGAGAAATAACTATTCAGAAAGCACTTTAAGACTATATGTCAGTAATTACACAATGTCACTTGAATTCTTATAGACAAAACAAATGAAAGCAAATATGAGTTGATCTGTTTACTATTTGAGTTGCCTACCTGTTGCTGCTTTGGCCTTCTCTTTTTCAGCCATAACTATCTCACACCCAGTCCTCTCAGCCCATATCTCCAGCTGGTCACCGGCAGCAGCTCGAAACGTATCCCCTGCTGCCATCAATACCTGCCACAATTTCAAACAACAAGGCAATTCAGACCACACTTGTATGTAACCAGTCTTTCTCATATACTTCAAAACAATTCACTGCAGAAGGGAATTGACGATGAATGGATGAAAATCTCACCTTTGCCCCTTCATTCTTTAATCTATAAGCCAGCTTTCCTGATTGAGGATAGTTTAAGAGATCATTATCAATTAATAACCATTTTCAACAGCAGAATAACAATAGCTAAAATCTATATTAAAGTCTCCAAAGCGATTTATTAAATGCACATGCCACTATAAAGTTTGACCCAAAGTTCCTTAATCTTATGTTTAGCTCATCTACTGTAAGTTTTCACAATCAATTTGTCTCCTAAAACCTCAGTGGATTACTTGATACAAGCTCAATTCAATTCTTACCGAGAGACGTTGTCTTCCCACCTCCATTAACCCCAACAATCATAACCACAGCCGGTTTCCTGATGACACGATAAAAATAAAACCCGCATCAACTCCAAGAAGAATCAAAATCAGGATTGGCAAAACAATCTCAAACACCGAAAATTCTAAAAAAAAAAAAAAAAGTGCAGGACCTGTATCCAAGCTGAAGCTCAGTTTTCCCTTCTATAGTCAACAAATCCAGCACATTCTTCTTCAACGCCTCCTACAATCACCACAACACCACCACATTACATTTCACTTCCACACTAATTAACTAACCAACCCTTCATTTCCTTGCTCAGCAAATTCAGAGCCATCCACTCAAATTAGTCACATACAAGTATATGGCACCAAGTTTGGAAATTTTTCGGAACCTGAATAGCCTAATGAATCAAGCATCATATATACATATAAACATATAGGATTGCCAATACCTTTATTTCACTTCCAGACTTGAGCTTTCCAGCTACTATATCCTCCCTCAAACTCTCCACAATCTTAATGGTGATCTTGGGCCCAAAATCCGATACCAGCAGAGCCTGAACAGCCCAATTCAAAACCCTAATTACTAAAATTACACCTCAACCAATTACAGATAATCAGAAATTTCCAAATTTGTTCACCTCTTCAAGCTCGTCGAGGACTCGATCGGTGTCGGCGAGGTTCCAGTAGAGGAGGAGCTCGTCGATGACGGCGAGATTGTCGCGGGTCTTGGAGAACCCGGAGAAGAGCTTATCCACGTCGCTCTTGGCCTTCTCCTTTATGAGGCGTCCGAGACGGTTGAAGAACCCGGTTCCGGCCCGGCATTGGAACCCGGAAGACGCGGGTCGGGTCGGGGCTAGGAGGAGGCGGTGGTGGTGGTTTTGGGGCGGTGCGGGTTTGGAGAGGAGTGAGAAGTGAGAGAGGGAAGAAGGCAAAGGCGAAGCCATTTGCTCTTTTGAGCTTTCAGCTGAGACTGAAACCTGTTTTGGATAATGTATCGAAATGTTTACACTGTGTTGGCGCCTCATGAAACGACATCGTACGATATTAGTTTTGTACAATTTTCTAAAACCATCTCTGAATGTTTTTTTTTTTTTTAAAGATAAATTAAATTAAATGCTAAAATCTATAGGACAACCAGAGTTTACACTGTCAAACAACAACGCTCTTGAGGCCTCCAAATGAACTCTATCAGTCCAGCAAACATCATTAATAGAAGCATGACTTAGATTTGCTACTGCATCAGGTACAAAATTTGCATATCTGAAAACATGTTTAAAAGAGATCGAGTGGAAGCAAGTAGCAAGCTTCCTTATATCCCTGAATGTTGGTTAACTCTCTTAATAATGTTTGCATCAGATTTGCTAAACCATCTCTGAATGTTTGTTAACTCTCTTATATGGGATTCAAAATAAGTTTAATTTGTATTGCCTCCACAAACAACCTACATAAAATTCCAGATGTAACTAGCAAATTCTTATCTAGCATAAGGATTATTATCAGTTTCCATTATCTGACTCTAAGCCTAATCTTGTACACATTATTCTTATTGTTTCATATTCTCGTTTGTCACTTGTGCATTATTGTGCTTTTTTTGTTGTCATTTTGGGGGGTTTCTAATTTTTGTAAATTCTTTTTTTCTATTTTGCCCCTTCTATAAATTAAAAAAAAATTAATAAAAACTACTTCTTTTAATCATGTGTTCTCTTCAACAGAGTCAAATCCTCTTTCTGTCATTTGTTCAACCCACTTAAGGTTCTCTGTTCTTTTAATATAAGGTCATGGAGATTGATCAACAAGTTTTATTTTTCATTCTTTTTCCACCCAATCTCTATATAAACAATAAGGGAAAAGTTATCAATGTGATACCTGAACTTACAAAGTTATCAATGTGATACCTGAACTCATTTTTTTGTATCAACGTCGTACCTACGACCAATTTCCGTCACGGGACCGTTAAATTTTACATGTGCAATGCACGTGAGTCACTTAATGAAGACAAAATGACCGATTTACCCTCAATTTTTTTTCTTTTCTTTTCTTTTCTTTCTTTCTTTATTTCTTCTTCTTTTTTGGTTTCTTCTTCCCCAGATTCAAATCATCACGAAAGCTTCACTCAGAAAAAAAAAAATCATCACGAAAGCAATGCAAAACGCCTTTGTAATTGAGTACCTTCCAAACAAACAAATAAATCCAAACCTAAATTCAATGCATTCGTCTCGAAACCAAATCCTCTAACCGGCATTTCATCGAACACATGCAGTGCATCTCTAGAAACCAAATCGTCAACCACAAGTTCATAAAATTCAAAACTTTTTTCCGATTAGAATTCGAAATTACCAGAATTTAAACTCGGGGAGGCGTCGAACGAAGGGGCGGAACTCGTCGGATCCGCGGATCGGGAGGCTAGGGCCGCCGGAAAGGTCGTGGATCTCCGGGTCGACTTGAGGAGAGAGAAAGCCGATGAGCAAGTTGAGGAGGTAGATCCCCAAGCCGTATGACATGATGTAGAATCCCTGGACGAAGTATACGCGGAGGATGTAGACCAGGGCCACGCCTAGGGTTGCGAGCCAGCGGTGGAGGACGTGCGGCGTCGTTTTGTCGAGCAGGTGCTGGCATCGATGCGACACGCCGAAGCTCCACGCCTGGACGGCGTCGAGCGGCTATCCTCCGAGACGACGAGTCCTCCGCCGACGACGACGACGCGGCGAGACCCACTCCCGCCGCTCCGGTGTCCATTGTGGGGCCCTCTTGGGGTTCGTTGCTCGAGGTGTGTCAGTCGGTTGGTTTCTCTTCTTCTCTGGATTGAGACGCAGCGGATGTGATTTGAATCTGGGGAAGAAGAAACCAAAAAAGAAGAAGAAGAATAAGAAATAAAGAAATAAAGAAAGAAAGAAAGAAAAGAAAAAAAATTGAGGGTAAATCGGTCATTTTTTCTTCATTAAGTGACTCACGTGCATTGCACATGTAAATTTAACGGTCCCGTGACAGAAATTGGTCGTAGGTATGACGTTGATATGAAATAATGAGTTCAGGTATTACATTGATAACTTTGTAAGTTTAGGTATCATTCTGAAAGTCCCCTAAGTGTCCAGACACCGTTGGTGAATTTTTCCCAAACTGTCAGGACCCACCCCGGAATTACCCTCCTAACTCCAAGATGGACCTGCGGGGCCCACTTTTCGGAAAAATTCGACAGAACTTCCCCTAAAAGTGGACAACCCTAAACCTGCTGAAAACACTTCTAAGTATAGTAATTTCTATGCTTGAAGCCACCCTGCTTCCAAGTAACAATCCGCAACTTTCCAAGTATAAACATCGTACTACACAAACATAACCATTTATATAAATTACAACCCAGCAAATTAAATCTCTCGACTTCCTCCAATATTATACAACTCCCAAACACACATAATTATACAAATGTATAAATCCACCCTTTTTAAGTCATCAGAGCAATCTAAAGAACACACTCGAAATATAATACATAGAGTAGGTTAACAAATAACCTACTGAGGATAGATGGCAAAGGTGGTACTAGCCTCCACTCCTAAGCCGGTCAGCAAGGCTGCGATCTGGGCAATTGAAACCAAAGGGCCCAGGGGGAAAGTACATAAAAACGTTAGCGTGAGTGGACCAAAATAAATAAGTATAAAGGAATAAAAGTTTATACTTTCCCACAAATTTACATTATAAAATCTTGATGCATGCAATATTTATAAAACGTAATTCTTTAAATCCAAAACTCGTGAAAAACATACCAGCCCCGCTGGTTAAAAGAAATCGGACTAGCCCCGCTAGTCAAGTAATGATAAAATATGGGGAAGAAATTTCACCATACGAAAGAAGGGAGCCTCCCAGGCTCGGGTCGGAGTGTCCCACACTCTGGAGCATCCCATGCTCTGCTCTTACTCACCCACAAACACATAGTAAGTAGGGAGGAGTACTAATAGGCTAGCTAGCAATAAAATATAGCGACCCAAGTATGGTGGGTAAAAACTATTAAAATCCAATAAATCCTTAAGGCTTCCCCATGTCCCACGAATAAAGAAAACGCGGGTGCGATTCCCAACCGTACCCGAAAATTCTCATAAAAAGTCATAAAAACCAACAGCGTGTCCCACACGCTAAAAGGATAAATAGATTATCAATAAAGCATTCTCAATGCCAAAATCGTAGGTCGATAAGTAAACATGGAGGTTTACTCCAACAAAACTCAATTTACCAATAAAGTCTCAAATCAACGAATATAAATATAATATAATATAAATAGTATAAATCCGAAAATCACCTCGAAACAATTCGTCGACAATCAACATCAATTATGAATTCGAATCCGAGCCTAGCAACTTGGTAACCGAAACTTACAAGTGGTATAAATCAATATTTATTTCATGACAATCATTATCAAAAGCAAAACCATGGGATAATTTGCAATCAAACTTATATGCTCGGAAAATAATATGTTAAATAAATAAATCATGCTTTAATAAATAAATGCATGCATCACTTATTTGAAAACGAAAGTCCACTCACAGTGTACGGCTAAGCCTGCCGTCGATCCGAACCCTCCTCGAGGGAATCCTCCTCACGTCCTGTACAATATAACGTCCGTAAACCTTAATTACTGGATGGAAAACTAAATTACGTTAATTAAAACCAAACCCTAACATCATCTTTATTTGCCCAAAATCTCCCAATCTTCTTCACTAATATTATTCCCTTAAGGTATGGGCTTTAGGGCCAAATCAAGGAAATCCGATAGATGGATTTCTCATAATTCAATTAACAATTTCATCATTGATCAACATCAAAATCCATAATCACTCTTCTCCAATTTTATCCCAAAACTGCAATCATGGAACTAAAAGTATAATTGACTAATTATATCAACAACAGAAGTCAAATTCTGGCCAAAACAGAGTCTCACGCGCCACCTACAGTGGCCACGCGCCGGTACCAACCTCCACCACCGGCTACCAAATTTCATATACAGCAACAATTCAACACACTGATTAAACTTCTCAACTACAACATCCCCAAATTATACCTGTAAATGGTCGAATTCAACCGGCGAAATTAACCCAGAAAATCAAGAACCCTAGATTTTCAATTCTGCCTCTACACTTCAAATCTTGATTCGAGGCTAGGGGCGAAATAATCTCCGTGGAAAACCGAGCCTTCGACGGCAAAATGATGACCGGAGGTGGCCGGAATCGCCGGAAATCGGCAAAAATGGCTAACTGCCACCGTAGCTTCCTCCGCTCCAAATCGAGCTTCTCCGGCCAAATCACCGTAATATACCTCCACAGACGTGAAAAGGGGAAGAAACCGAGCTTGGGGGTGGCCGGATTACATCCTGGGACGACCGGAGGAGGAAGAAATCAAAGGGGAAAGAATCGGGCCGAAAGGGAGGAAGGGTCGGGGAGAGAGAGAAGAGAGAGTTACCCGGCTAGGTAGATTTCCAAAAATAGAAATCTACCAACAGTAATTTCCATATATATATAACTTATCATGAACAGTAAATTCTACATTTTTAGCCATAACTCTCACATACTAAGTCCAATTTTTACGTACCACATATGCACGCACTCGGTTTAACGTCCCCTACAACTTTCACGAAGAACATTTTCTCAAATTTTGACCTGAAAAAAAAAAGTCAACTTTTAGGGCCACTAAAATATCAATAAAGATTAAAAATTGAAAGTATCCAACAATCATTGTCCAAATAATGAGTAAATCGTTAATTCTAGGTTTGGGACGTAACACAAACAATAATGGCTTCCATAATCATTGACTACTTGTTCTTGATTTTGAGATTGAATTGGGACTTATCAGCTAAGTATGTGGTTAGGTTGAGGTTCAAATTGAAGGCTTGCCAAATCCATATTTATAATTTTATATAAGTTGAAACGATAATCGAAGAAAAACATGATATTAAATTGGATTTAGTGAGCTCTATACTTCCTGGGTCTGAGAAAGCGAGAGGTACCAAAATTGGATTGTTTCGCACAAAGAATTGGTCTTTATTTTTGTTTTTTGATGCATCAATGATGTTTAATGAGGCAAAGATTGAACCTTTTTGGAGGGAGGTGCAGTTTTGATGATGATGTGATGATCTTTTCTAAATTGGAATGAAATAGAGAATTTGTTATTTGCAAGGAAGAAAATATGGAATATGAAAGCATGATTTGATGAATTCTTTGCTCATTTTGCTGCTCAAAAGGGAGGTTTGGCTTCCCGGATCCATGCCCAAAGACTAATTCTTGTTGTTTTTTAAGGTCTCATTGCTAGGAAGATAAAAATAGCTGGGTTTGTAATGAATAGGAAATTCTTTCTCTTCTTATTTTTTTAGTGGGTAAAATAGAAAATAATATTTTACAAAAATTATAAGAGGTCTAAATAACAAATGAGGAGGTCTAACTAGAACCACTCTTTTAGGATATATGAAACATATTACATTTGCACAAACTAAACATGATCCTTATTTGCAAGAGTTATGGCAACCTAGCTTGAGGCAGGGTCATGTCTACGAGATAAAATTGATAAATTATAAGAGGAAGACTATCATTCATCTTCATTTTCTTTTTTTGTATTGCGATTTTTGGAAACAAACAACATATGGTAGCCATATACAGACTAGTAGGCAGGGCTAGACTTGAAACGGCACCATTGGTGCAGCTGCACCAGGCCTCCAATCACGTGAAGCATATATAATATACACACAATATTTCTCAGGTAAGGATATCATTACCTAAGCTTATGGAATGTATTTCTAGTTTTTGGCCACTTTTCAATCACATATTCACATCTTAACCGTTCAGTTTTTAGGTCCTAATGTATAGATCATCTCTGCAAAATTTCAGCCAAATTTATGATTGTTAAGGCATTCAAAACTGTAATTTACATGAACGAACCAAATCTGTCAAACCGGAACCGTTTGTGTGCATTGTTGTAATTTGCAATTTTGAATGCCTTAACAATCATCAATTTAGCTGAATTTTTCAGAGATGATCTATACATTAGGACCTAAAAACTGAACTGTTAAGATGTGAATATGTGGTAGAAAAGTGGCCAAAAACTGGAAATCCGTACCTAAACTTAGATAAGGATGTCTTGTGTGTGTGTGTGTGTGTACACAAACAGGCTAATTGTATCACTTGAGCGCAACTTAAGGTTTT
This sequence comes from Rosa chinensis, assembly GCF_002994745.2. Taxonomy (NCBI): domain Eukaryota; kingdom Viridiplantae; phylum Streptophyta; class Magnoliopsida; order Rosales; family Rosaceae; genus Rosa; species Rosa chinensis. The sequence goes on along the minus strand of NC_037088.1, from coordinate 46,197,869 downwards.
ACAATAAACTTCTCTTGTGTTTAATAAGTTTTCTTGTCTTAAAGGTGTTTGGCTCCAAAAACCAGTCTGGTGTGCAAATAGTCTCTTTTGAGTGCGCAGGCATACCAGCACCGTAGAGTGCAGTCGTCAGGGCGTCCCTTGACCTGACTTCTTGATCAAACACTGTGGACGAGGAGAGCACCAACCTCATCACCAGGTTCTTTTCTATGCCTTTCGGAAAATAACTTTTTGCCTTACTGGAAAGGGCTTGTGATGTGATCTCTTGCGTCACCGAGTCGATATTTAACATTGTAGGTTAAGCAGAGCAATCACTGGCATGGGAAGTAGGAGAAAACACGGGTTTTGCTAAAGCGTGACTTTAGCTTCGCTGGGTTGTGAGGGTGTTACCCTTGCTTCGCTGGTTTTCAACTAGGTTGAAGGTAAGTTTGCTCCGGATAGACTTTGAATAATCGTTGAGATAGATTGATTGATTGAAGTGTTGTCTTTTTTTTGTCCTTGAAACCTGGTATTTATACCTTAGGGTTTCGACTGTTCCTTGACATAAAATGATGGGAAAACATCACCAATGGTCACTGAGTTATGACTTATTCGACACTTAACTCACTATATTTTCAACAATATCACTTAACTCACTCAGTTTTACATCCGTCTTTCACTTAACTCACTGTCGTTAATTCTGTCGTTAAAAGCTATTAAAATTGGGGAAAAACTTACAAACAGTACCTGAATTACGGGCCACTAATAACTTTCGTACCTCAACTTCAAAAACTATCACAATGGTACCCAGATTATCTAACACGACCTTACATTCATACATGCCGTCCACTTTGCCGTTAACGGTGTTAAATTTACAAGGGTAAATCTGTCATTTCACTGTTCATCTCTCTTACCATGGTACTGTTCTTTTAAAAAAAAAAAAAATTTCCTCTCCTCAGGGAAAAAAATAAACAAAATAAAATAAAATAATTAAAAAATATATATATATATATATATTTTAAAAAAAAAAAAAAATAATAAAAATAAAAAAAAAAAAAAAAAACAGTGCCATGGTAAGAGAGATGAACAGTGAAATGACATATTTACCCTTGTAAATTTAACACCGTTAACGGCAAAGTGGATCCCAGGTATGAATCTTGGGTCGGGGTGAAAAGTCCAGGTACCAAAATGATAGTTTTTGAAGTTGAGGTACGAAAGTTATTAGTGGCCCATAGTTTGGGTACTGTTTGTATTTTTTTCCCTTAAAATTGAGGGTATATTTGTCTAAACACTAAAAAAATGCATTTCTAACTTTTTTTTAAAAGACAATTTTTTTAGAAATTATATTTAAGTAAAAAAAAATTATTTTTTATTAGAAATCTCAGAAATTTAAAAAATTTAAAAAAGTCTAATAAATGAAAAATGCATTTCTAACTTTTTTTTAAAAAAAAAGACAATTTTTTTTCAAATTATATATATTTAAGTTAAAAAAATCATTTTTATTAGAATTTTCATAAATTAAAAAAAAATTTGAAAAAAAAGTCTAATAAATGTAGTTTTTTTTTAGTTAAAAATGATTTTTAAGTATTTTGACAAATATACCCTCAATTTTAACAGCTTCTAACGGTAGAATTAACGGCAGTGAGTTAAGTGAAAGACGGATGTAAAATTGAGTGAGTTAAGTGATATTTTTGAAAATACAGTGAGTTAAGTGTTGAATAAGTCATAACTCAGTGACCATTAGTGATATTTCCCCTAAAATGATTATTGATTGAAGTTTCCTCTTCAATCTCGGCCACTTGAATCCAATAAGGGCTCGTTTTCCTCATAGATCTCAGAACTGGTGAAGCTATAACCCAAACCCAAGCAAACTTAATTTTGGGCCGCAAGTATCGGCTCGCTACGCTAAATCCCCTAAAAGGATTTTGCCAAAAATACTTTTGGGCTCAAACAAAATGATCCAGCCGGATTGGAGGCTGCAGGACAGAATAGTACTGGGGGGAACCTTCAAGCTACGAAAAAGTGAGAATTTCTAGCTAAATGCATGAAATAATGTTATGTCCCTCAGAGAACTTCATTTCAGAAGAAGAAGAAGAAGAATCTAGCTAGTCCTTGCAGAGTACTTCATTTCTCCTTTGCACGATTACTTATTAATTTCCTTGCATATATGTAGAGGGGGCTAAAATTAAGCACCCACAGTTCAGTGAGGGGCTAGACAATTAGACACTGCAGGAAAATACGTTTTTATTCAAATCACCAGTATTGTATAGTGCTTTTTTAGTTAATTCTTGGTTTAGCGAAAAAAAAAAAAAAATTACAGAGAAATTTCTTTTAACCAACCTAAGTTATCGATCAAAATCAATAGTCGAAAGCGCCTTTACGAGCACATTGAGCACAAATTTGGCTTCCTCTTACCTAGTGACCCAAAATAGTTATAGCATCTGCGTTAGACTCATCTTCTCTAAAATATGGCGGCGAGTTTGCTAACCTTCCAGTTTCTCTATTATTTTTAGTTGGTTTGTTAATTACTTTGGGATTGACTTTCGTCTTTAAAGGAAAAAAAGATGGACTAGTATTTAGCTCGAGGAAAATAGAGATGGGAAACACTGTTTCTTGGATTGGCTGGGTTACCATTTTCATTCATAAACACAATTCTGACGCAATCAAGATGACGCATGGAGCTGACAAGTTGTGACTATGAGTTGAGAAAATCTCCAGGAAATTATATCCAAATTTCAGTACGTAGAGGAATTGACCAAAGAAATTTCATTAGGTTAGACCAAGAGTTGACATCGTCAATGGCTATAATTAACATCGCCAGGAACGTCTTCCATGCTCGGAGCTTCTAATGCTCGTTGTAATTGGGTCCACACACGTGAGCTGCACATGTAAATTTATTAAGGGGAGGTGTAGAGGGAAAAGGCCATGCCTGTTCCCGGTAACTGTTGGTTGGGTGCCTTAAGGTGAATTTGGATTTTTACGTACAAGTGGATGACTTCCCCCAAGCTTGGCTAACTGGTAAGTAAAAAGGAATGGAATTTATGGAGTTGTGTGTAGAAGAAGTAGATCTGGAGGTGCGGCGTATTCCTACGAAGACTGAATCTTGGTACATTTCTGATTTCTCTCCAACGGAATGGAACCATGGGCATCAAATTTGTTGAAGGGGAGCCAATAAGGATTCTTATTGGTTTTAGTATGAGATTCCAACTCTGATGGGAGAGGCTTAGTCCGATTGCACTCTCATTTCTTTTTCTTATTAATTCATGGCATTTTCTACTGAAGAAACGCCTGGGTTTGTGCATATTTGGAATAGTTGAATCAAGATCAGTTTTCCCTCTTTGAATTTCAGCAGCAGCTTAGTTCGTTGCTTTTGTCTATATCAGTGTGTATTATCCTGTTACCAAGGAGCAACAGCTCTCACCGAATCCGTCTTCTATTGTTTGATGTTTTGTAATTTTCTTTGGGCACCCTTCCTATATTTATTTATTTTTGGTGGGCTTGCATATACTGTGTACACTTAATAAACCAATTTCTTTTTTCTGGAATAAGATATTTCTTTGATAAAAGCAGAGTAATTACATAACTTTCATCAACTTTCATATTGAGCTGGATCAGAATTCCATTTTCTTGATTACATTCCCATAAACTTTCATATTGAGCTGGATCAGAATTCCATTTGTAGTTTCTGATCATAAGCCAAAACTGTCAGACATGTAACAAGAACCCAAATGGAAACTGATAAATCAATTAAGGCAGATATCAATTAAACAGACACAACTTATAGACCAGATGCGTTAATCTACATTCCAATCACAATGACATATTGATCATACAGAGTAGAAAGCGAACCTAATTGTAGCACAACAACCATGCTGATAAACTTTTTAGTACATGAACAATTAGATTGTGACTGTCTCAAAACTTGTATTGATTCAAGAACTCAAAATTACTAGCACAATCAACATGCTTGTGAATTCTTTGAGGCAGACTGCAACGTAATAGACATATATGCAGATCTGAAGCTTTTTATGGCAGTAATGACCTGTCATACAATGCCTACAGAGCCAGAGACTGCAGTCAAATACAATATTTCTGAGTTTTTGGCCTTGAAACACAAAGATCCTCAATCAAATACACAATCCACAAATTTATCATTTGACAATAAGTCATACAGTAACATTGATGCATATAATCGAATGACACTTTCAATATTATAAAACTAAAAACAATCATATTATCACCATTTAACCAATTTACTTCCGAATTGAGATTATTAGTATTGTGAATTGTTGAGGGCGCCCCAAATTTAAGTTTATTATTTAGCCCCAAATTTAAGAAAATCATGAACATATCTGAATTGACAAACGGAACACAAGCCAAAGATTAAACAACAATAATTCATCATGACTGAACCCAAATTGATATAAAAAGAAGTTTGTACCTATACTACATATACATGATTGTCTGATCATGAGACGCCCGCAATAGCATCCATCTAAGCCTGAAAGCTCTATAAACCTGTGAAGAGAGGAAACAAAAAGAAACAGCATACCAAATTCAGAATCATGAAAATAACAGAGATGCAGGACTGCTTCAGACGCAAGCTTAAAGCAGCGGTTTGATGATCTAGGAGGAGTTCGACCAGAATAGGACCGGTCTGGCCAGAACAGAATGTAGACCAGGTTAGATTCTCTCTCACGATAAGCAAAATAAAAGGGAGAACTGGAAAAACACAAATGACAAAGCGATGATGAAACTTTAAAGTGTTTGTGTATACCTGGAATTGGGTCGCCTCGCTTTTTGCCTCTGGACCTTGCTCTGCATCCTGATGACTCTGACTCCTCCACCACTGTCGATTACGATGACTACTACTACAACTGCATGTGATGGGCTCGTCTCTTTAACCATTCGTGCTGAGCGAATTTGCATTGCTCGGACTTTGGATTTGAGCTCCTTCGATAGGCCGGAAGGGAGGAACAGAGAGAAAGAGAGAGTAATTCAACAATATTAGAGGAAACTATTTTCTTTTATTATCATTGAATCGATGAGGGGAAATATGAAGGTAAAGTGGGCGGGATTTTAAGTTGAGCTCAAAATTTTGCCGCCATGATAAGCGGGAATTTTCTTTGGACTATTTTTCAAAGCTAGAAATTAATGATTTCTAAAATCCTCACATTTCTAAAAATCATAATAAATAATTTGGGTGTCCCCGAAATTCTCACCAACTCATTGTGACGCGTATTTTATTATCGTATATCAAGTCTTATATTCATCAATAGTCTTACAATTTGAAGTGTGGAGTTAATAAAAATAAGAAAAAAAACCTAGTCGGTTGACCGAATTTTGAACCAAAAACTTAAAATAATGTACTTGTCACAATACCTGTTAATACGCTATAAATATATGAGTAATGTCAAATTTAACGATTTCTAATTTCAATTTTTTGGATTGCACAAAATCGTTATCTGTCTATTAATGTGGTATAACTAGTTTATTAGTTGTAATGAAAAGTATACCTTTTATGAGCAACAATATGTATGAAATAGACTTTATCAAAATCGACCGTAGGATATTGTCATGATAAAAAGAAATAGTTATGGTCAAAATTTCAGCTATTTTCGTTGTCGTTTAGATCTCGATCTACTAGATTAACTCTAAAACCTAAATACACATAAAACTAATATGCTCATAACCACTCATTCGCAACGTATTTTTTCGATCTGTTAACTCTCATACTCTCATGGGTATGAGGTATATCAAATAAAGTAAAAATTTTGAAAAGTTTATCTCTTCGTGGTTTAGCTCCCCTGAGTGAAGTATAGGTGTACATAAGGTTAACTGTTTTATTTGATATCGAAATGACGGCGGATCGGGCTAATCTTTTTATACAATACCTACTAATACGCTATAAATAGATGGGTAATATCAAATTTATTGATTTTCAATTTCGATTTTTTGGATTGCATAAAATTCTTATATGTCTACTAATGTGGTATAACTAGCTTATTAGTTGTAAAGTATACCTTTCATGAGCAACAATGTGTGGGAAATAGACATTATCAAAATCGACCGTATGATGTTATCATAACAAGAAGAAATGGTTATGGTCAAAATTTCAGCTATTTTTGTCGTCATTTGGGTGATCTAGTAGGTCAACCCTAAACCTTAAATACAACATAAAACTAATATCCTCATTACCACTCACTCGTAACTTATTTTTTCGATCTGTCAGCTCTCACGCTCTCATGAGTAGGAGCTATATCAAATAATGTAAAAATTTAGGGAATTTTATCTCATCAAGGGTCGGCTCCCCTTAGGGAAGTAGAAGTTTTTAAAGGGTTGACCGGTTTATTTCATGTCGAAATGACTTCGAATTGGGTTAATTTTTTTGCACAATACTTATTAATACGTTATAAATAGATGGGTAATATCAAATTTATCGATTTTTAATTTCGATTTTTTGGATCGCACAAAATTTTTATATGTTCACTAATGTGGTATAACTAGGATTCACAACAACAATCTCTAAGATTATCCAAGCCTCTCTAGAGCAACCCCTCTCTAAGAGCAACTCCTCTCCTTCTCTTACCGGTGATCACACTCCAGTCCTAGTCTTCTCAAGAGCCGACTGTCAGTGCCACCAAACCCTCTGTCAATGTGCTTCGGTCCTAGTCTCCTCGGGAGCCGACTGTAGTACCGCGACCACAACGGTTACGGAACCAGCTAAGCAAGGGTAACGCCCTCGCAAACCTTCCAGCCAAACTAAAGTCACGCTTTAGCAAAGTTCTCTTCACTTCCTAGTAGTTCTCGCTCTGCTCGATCTACAACAAGCTTGATTCATTAATGCAATCTAATCAACAAGGGATGTTGGGTTCAATTTCGCCGGTTTGCTTTGCCTGCTTGCCAATTCAGATTAGCTTTCGAATTCCGTTGATTAGGAGTGTAGGACATGAAATTGATCTTATTATTAACAGTGTCTCATATTTGATGAAGAGAAAAGAGGGAAAACCCTTCAACATCCCGATTTTATTCATTATCCTCGGAGTTATGTATTCAAAAACATATGTGAAATTCCTAGACACACTGCAAAGATAACTAACCTACTGGCAAGAGCTTAAAAAGGGGGCTTAATAGTCAATACACAATTTCCTTTACAAAGGGGGCTGTCTATATCAAAATCACCTGCTAGAAAAGAACTATGTTGAATACCAACGTGACACTGAATTTCCTAGTAGGATTTGATGACCGTAATTTCCAAGCTTCAAAGAAATCCTCTGGGACATAAAACTTTAAACCATTGGCCTGCAAAAGAAAAAACTGTAAGCATAGAAGCTTCTTAAATTTATAAGAGGCGGCGAATAATAAAGTAATTCCCAAGCAGCACATATGATGAGAACCCACTTGAAGCATTTTTCAATTAAATTCTGACAGGTGATCAGGTAGTCCAAAACTCTGACAACAGAACTGTGGCAAAATTCAAGAAATTGGCAATTTATAAGGTCCAAAAGGGAAGTAAAACTGCATAGCTTAGCACAACTTTTAAATTTGGCTTAGCCTCGATAGATTGGCATAAGGAAAGCTACTATGCTAAAGGATAATGGATCAAAGGAAATAGATATTAAGTATGCAACAATGAATACAATTGGAGCATAAAATATAATATATAAAACTTTAATTTGTACCTCTGCAAACTTAAGACAGCATCACTGTGATCATTGCTTCTTCCAGCAGCATCACCAATATAAAAAGATCTACATTACAAACAGAAAGAGCTTTTATTTATAATGATGTCTGCATCCATTAAATAACAAATGCAATAGAGAAAAAGAAAAAAGAAGAAGAAGACAAACAAACTAAACTTAGTAAGGTAGCATTTCTAATGAATCTATGTGAAAAGTAGTGATGTGTAATCCCAGGAAAAAAAAAAAATAGGAGTTCAATAACTGTTTCATATCAATGGAAATGCCAGAGTTGAAGTGTTGTTCCAACATATGCCACAACCCCGGTTTGGGTTTGCGAAAGGGGTCTTCTCCTTGACTCGTCCCACAAGCTATGAAAACCTGGATACAGATAACTGAAATTCATCTCCTTGCATATATAACCCTTAAGGAAAAAAAATGCAGTGTATATCTTCTAAATAATGGTCTCATCATAAGGTACTCTTTTACAAAGTTATATATAACGTCTGAAATATAGCTGAAACCTGAAGGTATATTCAAAATATACTTGGGCCAAAACCAAATACGTGGAAGGATATTCTGCAGTGTGAAAGAAAACAGAGGAAATGGATCAGACCTTGTACTTGTCCTTCACATCAGACACTGAAAAGGATATTTCCAGGTTAGATACCTGCAAGTAAAATACAGAATGATCAAGTTGATGATAAGAACTAAAAGAATTCATACTAAAAGCTTGTTTAACAAGTCTTTAGGAGTCCAAGTCTGCAACAAAAGATAAACAGAAAGAATGTTGGTCATAACTCATAAAAACTCTCCATCACAGAAACAGCAGAAAATATCAATTCATTGTATAAACTAAATCGAAAAGACGCACTTAAGATCAGAAGTTGCATCCCAAGAAAATACACCATCACTTCCTGCAAAAGATTGTTGTTGCTGCATTATAAACCTGCAACCTAGCATGTTCAATCTTCCGTCTCTGGAACTAGCATGCTCCAAATTCATGTCTTCTTTTATCAAATAACCTGTTGTCATAAGCGAACTCATTCAGCAAAATTTTCAACATTCAACACTTTCATACTGGAAAATTTTCAATTTCCAATTAAAAGCAAGAGAGAATTGTAACTGAAAGCTTACTGAGCAATCCGACTCAAAAGCCTATCTTATTTCCTCTGTTTCAATTACATATATAGACTGCACTTGGAAGAGCTTTTACATAAATTAAGTAAGTAAATCAAAACAAGACTCCTACTCAACTTCACTCCTCAAGACTTGGACTCCTAAAGACTTGGTAAAAAAGCTGACTTCTTAAGAATTAGGATACCCAACGTACCCAACTATCTTATTCAAAAACATAAAAGTTTAACAATTCATGTATATTCAGATTGTGTATTTTACAATCTGCATCACATCAAGAAACTCGAATGAATTCCATTGCATATATACATTGAAATCATACCCATTTAGCAGCAATCACTCAAAACCCACAAAATTGTAAATTGTATGCAAGTCATATCTAAAAGATCTACTCTTTAGCTTTGTAACAAGATTTGTAAAACAGAGAGCATAAAATTGATGTAGAACGAGAGCCGTAGAGTTGAAATTTATAGAATTAAAAAAAAAAAACTCACTCGGCTAGCTGCTGCTGCGAATAGACACAAAAATTGGGGGTCTGAGAAAGAGTGCGTCTGTTTGTCGATCGTATTTGAGATTTATCTAATCCTATCTGCTTCGCCAGCAAGCTCCCATTCTTCTCTTCCAAAAGTCTCACTCTCTCTTATCTAATCCTATCTCTATACGCCGAGGCCAAGCCCCTCTCTCCTCGATTGCGACACTCATGCCCAACAATGAAATAACTGTTTCCTACACAGTAACTTTTTCAACTATATAAAATAGTAAGCAGGTCAGCCGGTCAGTATTCTCAACCATTAGATTAAGGAGCATATATATCCGACGGCCCATAAGATGCTGACGTGCCCAAGCATGGTATGCTCGGAGCATTGTAGAATTTTCGATTTAACTGCTTGCACTCCACACTTTCTTGGTCCCCAACATACTATTGCATGCACGTGTTTGAGCCCAAAAGTTTCGTGTCAAACAGCACGCATGTTTCCCATAGTCTAAAGAAGGAGATGGGTTTCTGATTCCCATGTGCAAGTATACTGCTTTTATACAAAACTACATGATAGATACATAGGATGAGGATCAGAAAATGCCAAGTAGAAGTTAGCTGCACGTGTGCTTCAAATCCTGCGGCTTCTAAGACGGTGGATGCGCCCACGAACTGAAGACCCAGGTAAACGGTACAAGGGGGGATGAACATTGAACATAAAGATTTACAGGAGGGGCTCTAAGACCAGTTGATTTTGAATTTTTATAATGGGAAACTTTTGATGAACCAAAAGGGAAATTAGATACAATTACTAGGAATTGAGGCATAACCACTAATATTTTTTTTTACATCAGAAGATTCATCACGAGAATTAATGGACCTGTGAATCTGTGATCATTCGGTCGAGCTAGTGACAAAAATTTTTAGTCGTGAAGTGTTGGCTAACTAGCCTAATTAACATCGCTGAAGTCACATATTCAGATATCGGCATCAAAGATGGGTGGAGTGGGTAGGGGTAAAGGTGGGGGGGGGGGGGGGGGGGGGGGAAGGGAACTACATGCAGTTAATGGATAATTGTGAAATATATAAATCTAGGGGACCATCTTGTCATTTTTGACATTTGATTAAAATTTTGCATTTATTTAATATTGTTGGAATATAGTTAAATTTTCCTTTATACCAGTGATTTTTTTTAGTTTATTAACTAAAAATTGAAAGGTTTTGACGATATTTAATGTGAAAAATAATTATATACATATATATATATATGTATATTTTTTTTTCTCTATCAAATCCAATAATTCTTATTAGAATACTTTTTTTTTCGACACTCATTAGATTACTTTCTACTCTAGGAAGAAGACAGGTCTAAGATAAGCGAATCTCTCAATCTCCCAACTCGATGAAATTGCAAAAGCACAAAACTTCAATTACATGGTAAAACTAAAGTGGACAAAAGCCGCAGTCACAACTAAAAATCTAACATCTGTAACTAATCTCATACAATCTAAAGTAAAAAAAACGCATAAACTTAAGTTTTGACTACAGAAGATTTATCTTGAACCAAAGCTGAGTTGCCCGATAATCAATCCTTACTCCTTAGCTACTTTACAGAGCATGTTATGAAAAATCAACCTCAGCAACATCTCTAAATGACTCGCTACTTTAGTTTCTCCAAACGGTGGCTCGATCTCTACCATGGTTTCTAAATTTAAACCATTCTACGGTTGCTTAACGTGAACTTTAAAACTAAGCTAGAGTATATAGAATTCTAGGAAACGCATTTTAAAATTCATTTGAAGAAGAATCAATGAAATACGTTGCAAAAGAGTAAGTCAGAGAGAATGCTATTAGAAATGGCATAGATGACTAGATGTCTAGTAAGTTTCACTCCACTGGAAAAAGTTAGAGAAAGTACCCCCAAGATATGACTTGATGACTAATTTTCACATCTTTTCGAGTCATATGATAATGAAGCACAGCGACATAATCGAGTAAAGTGAAAGAAACAAGAACAGGATGATGATTTCCACTTGAAAATACTTCCTACAAATAGTTGGTATATTACCCCACAAGATTTGAAGCTTCAATGATTCTATATTTGCCAATTTTCAAACAACGTGTGGTTGGAATTTCGTATAAACACTGTGTCTACTTTTCAAATATATTTACCAAAGACGATTCCTAATTTTGTAACATGACTTGGAAAAATCTTCCACGCCAGAATTGAATTTTCCTTGTAATTTGAGGATACTCCACAAAACCGCTTATCATGGTTATTAATTCCGACACGATTCGATAACACGACTCGAAACCCGCACAAAATAAAACGGGTTGAACCCACACGATTAAAAAGAGGATCGGTCGTGGGTCAACCCGCCATGACCCATTTAATAAATAGGTCGGCCACGGGTCAACCTACCAACACAAAGTGAATCCATATAACCTGATTATGCTATACTTCTTTTTGAAATTTTAGACGTTGGGAGTATTTGATCATAGGATTAGACAATTTGAAATATTTTGCTTTATAATTATTGGATTTAATTATTTATGAATATATATATAATTATTTATATTCTTCGTTTTGTGGAGTTTTTAGTGAATTTAATCAATTTATGCATTTTTTTAGTTAAATGGGGTCGCATTGTTAACCCTTACATATTTGTTAAATGAGTTATTCGGGTTAGAAACGGGTAACCTGTTTAATAAATAGGTTGTGTTTTGGTTTATATTTTTGACATAATGTCATTTTGTCTAACACGACACGACGTATTTGTTAAATGAGTTATTCGGGTTGGAAACGGGTAACCTGTTTAATAAATAGGTTGAGTTTTGGTTTAAATTTTTGACACAATTATTAAATGGGTTGGGTTTGGGTTTGTATCTTACGACACGACAAATATCTTGACATGACACGAACCTAACCCAACACGACTTATTAACAGCCTTACACCCCACTAAAATCCAAAGGTCAACTCAAGAAACCCCTTCCGAGTTGGTTTCCAAATCCCAGCAGAAATCACATCGTTGTTTCTCTCTCCTTTATATTCCTTCCTAGGAAGGGTTCCTACCCTATATATAACAATCCACACGAGTCGTTAGTCTCACTAGTTCAATATTTCCCTAGCAGAAGTGATTCATCAAAACTTCATTTCAACACCATGACGTCTCGACATGTAGAAATCACTGTTATCTCAGCAGAAAATCTGCAATCAAACCGAAAACCCTTTAAGAAAAACTCCTTCGTTACTGTGCGGACTGACGCTGCCGTATCCACCTCCAAGTTGTACCGGACGGCGGAGACTGACTGCGAAGGCAGCGGTCCAAGGTGGAACGAGAAGATTGAGGTCGAACTTCCGGCGCAGGCTAGGAATCTGATATTGGAAGTACAATGCAAGAACGGTGCAAGGACGATCGGAGCGGCTAGCATTCCGGTGTCGGACTTCATCGGCGGGTGGGTGCCTGAGAACTACTTGCATTTTCTGAGTTATAGGTTGAGGGATGAGAGAGGTGTGAGGAATGGGATTATTAATATCTCGGTGAGGATGAAGGTTCCGGAAGGTTTGATGTCGACGTACGCGAGGAAGGTGACGAGTGGGTTTGCTACGACGTCGTCGCAGACCAAGGTGGGGTATCCGGCGGTGGAGAACAGTGGTGTTGCAACTGGGGTTCCGCTGAATTGGAATAGCTATCCTCGAGTTCAATATTAGCATTTAGTTGTTCTTATTGCATCACAATATGACAAAACTGGTCATAATATATATATATATGTTCCAAATTTGTCTCTCTGTTTTTTTTTTTCGGTTACATCCAAATTTGTCTCGTTAATGCAACGGTAGGCAACACCCTCATGCTAATTTGGAAATCAAAGAAGGATTCTCAATCAAAGTATGGTCGAGAGGAAAAGATTCGGAAAAGTACTATTAATATTTCAATAAATGTGACAATAATACACATTTTGATATCCGGATCGGCAGAAAATTTTTATTATGCAAAGCTCTATTTTTTATCAAGTCGAATTTTTATATTGGCGTGTTTTTTTTATTTCATATTTTTAACCATCTAGAATCTTGTTGCGGCGAGTTTTGTTCCTCCTGCTTCTTTCTTCTTGCAACGGAAATTGGGTGTGGCATACTTGCTATGGTTCAACATGTATGTAGTCATGAAAAAAAATATATATTTGATGTTCTGGAAATGACAAGGAGGCTTGACAAAACTTCCACTTTAGATTCGGTAATTAGATATAACTTAAACGTGAAAATCATACTCGACCTAATTAAGCTGATGAAGATGATAGGAAACTTCAGGGTTTCAGACTTTCAGGTAATCGGTAGCCCGGTAGGAAACTTGTGGTCCGATCCAAATTAATCATCGGAAGTGCAATAATGATTGAGGAACAACGGCCGCATGACCTATGCTGACTTAATCAGTGGAGGAGTAGGAATGACGACCTTGAGATAGTCATCCTGTGCCATTAATCTGTGAAATAAAGTAATAAACATAGAGATAAGCTTTTCGGAGAAGCACCTGGTGATTTTTTTTTTCTTTTCTTTTAGCTCCTGGTGTTTTTTTTATTTAGTTTTACTAGTTTCTAATTCCTTTCATCTGCTAAAATATTACCCAGATTAGTACTCTAAAACGTAAAGATGAACTTGGTCGACTCACTCGACTGTGCTTGTTGAGTCACATTTTTAGATTGAATAACTTGGTGGCAGATCATCTTGATGTTAATTATATGTTTATAGCTGTAGTGTAGTCTGAGATTGCTTTTGCTAGCCCTCCTTCTGCTATGGACATATTGGACTCCAATGGCCTCATGAGTAGTGTAGCTACAGCCATGATTATACTTTTCGTGTGCGATAAGTTTTTCTTGAGCTTAAGGCTGGGTTGGGAATGACCTTGCTCTTTCTAAATATTGGTCAGTTTGTTACTAAGTTGTAATTGGGATTGGACTTTCCGTGTTTAGAAAAACAAAGAGTTAATTACTGTTTACTCCCTATACTTATAGGATTTCATCGTTTCAGTCCCTGACCTTCGAATTTTACCTAAAAAGTCTCTGAACTCTCAATTTCCTCCCAATTTGTCCCTGTCGTCAAGCTCTGTCCAAATTATCCGTTAATTTGCTGATGTGGCACCCATTTTATGCCAAAATGTCTATTTTACCCTCACTAGAATTTTTTTTTTTTTTTTACTTTAAAAAAAATCTCTCTTTTTTTATTTTTTCTTTGTTCTCTTTACATCCTCTTCTAACAGAGCCCCAATTTAGTATCGGAGCTGCCCTCCATCATTATCAGTAAACGCAGATTTCATTTCTCTTCTTCCTCACCTACTCAAAACCCCCGATTTCATTTCTCTCTCTAGACATGACGGTGACTCTGTGTCTCAAGGCCACTCCCTCTTCCATTCTCTCGCTCTCTCTCACCTCCCAAACACCACCACCACCTCTCTTTCCCCAAAACCCGCATCCCCACATTCACCACCATCACCATGTTGTCATTCCCCGTCGTTGAGCACATTGTCCTCTTCAAGGTCAAAGACAACACCAATCCCTCCAAGCTCAACGACCTCACCTCCCTCGGGCTCACCTCACCTCTCCGCTGGTCCCCTCCTCTGCACCCGATCCACCCTCTTCACCTTCAGTCATCAAGTCAACGCCGCAGTGATCTCCGAGTCGCTGCGGATCTCCATGCATGATCTGGTTTTGTTGCTCTACATCGCCATTGCAGATGTTTGGCCCTCCACCTCAGCTTTCGACTAGATATTTGTCGGCTTTATCGCCGTTGTAGGTGATGATTTGTGCCAAAATTGATTTTTTTTTTGCTTTGGGGTGGTAGATTGTGCAGTGTTGCTGTGCTTGATTGGACCGTTGAATTTGGGAAGATAGGTTTGAGGCAAATTGAATTGCGTTTGGCAAATTAAAGATAGGTCAGCGCCACCATCTCCTCCTCCTTCTTCTCTTCCCTCGAGCGCTTCTCCTGCGTCAACATCGCCACCACGGACGCCAACAAGGACGACGAGGCCACCCACCGCCCTCTCGCTCTCACCAATCTCACCCACTCCGATCAACAACACCACCACGCCAACGCAAACGACGTCGCTCAGTTCCCCGTCTGATTGGGTTAGATCTCGGCTTCTTCTTTCTTTCTTTTTTTTTTTTTTTTTCTTTTTTTTTTTTGTAACTGGATTTGCCAAAAAAAGGGTTCTGGCAGTGAATTTTGCTGTGCGTGAATGTGGAATTGTATATGAATTGTTGAATTATCAAGTTTAACTGATTCTTGATTCGTTGAGATTATGATCTGTTTTGGTTTAATCAATAATTGAACTGAGTAGTGAATCTATGATTAGGTTGGATTTATGATATTATCTCTAATCCCAATGATGTTTATTGGAGTTGATCAGTGGTTTGTTTGTTGTTATGGTAATTTTCGCATGATTCTGGTCATGGGTATGCACATTCTCGGTCCAGCGAGAAAGATGTCGGAGGATGAGAGCTTCCGGATAATAGACTAAGATAAACAGAGGAGAGGAGAGATGTGGAAGAAGAAGACGTAAAAAAAAAACAAACAAAAAAGAGAGAGAGAAAAAAATTAATTAAAAAAAAAAGAGTAAGTGAGGGTATAATAGACTTTTAGCATGAAAATGACCGCCACGTCAGAGAGATAATGGAGTCTTGGACGGAGGCTTGACGGCAGGGACAAATTTGGAGGAAATTGAGAGTTCATGGACTTTTTAGGTGAAATTCGAAGGTCATTGACTGAAATGATGAAACCCTATAAATATATAGAGTAAGCAGTATTTAATCCAAAAACAAAAGTTGTGCAGAATTTAGAATGACTTTATCCGTGGAAATATAGAGGAGGAACACTTTTCTGTCTCCCGGAGACTTTTGCATTCATAAAACCCAAGTGACGCAAATAAGCTGACGCATATATGGGTGCAGTCGTGACTCCAGATAAAGTTGTATGCAAAAGTTCAAGGAAATTACAGTTAATATCATACTTCATCAGTCGGAGTATTTGAGTTGACATCGTCAAAGAGTGGTCCAAGACCAACAACGTCGTCGGCGTCAACTAAACTTACTAGTTGCTACTATTGCAACCAGTGCTTTGCATTCCCAAGTAATGGTAAGCAATTGGTTTCTGATTCCCGCGTGCAGGTTTTATGAAAGTTGAAAAAAGAAAAAAGAAAATTATCCAATTTGGGTTGAGGATGATCTATTACTGAGGCTTCGTACATCCACTGACCAAATTAAACCATACAAGGGGGATGATCATTGATTCATTGAACAAATATGCATTTACAAGACGGAAGACAAGAGGTCTTGAAATTTATAATGTAAAATTGAAGAACCAAAGGGGAAATCGGACTAAACTACTAGGAATTTGGGCACATACCACTTTCAATTTTCTTCTCAGATGAGAGGATTTAGCAATAAATTAACAAAACGGTATATGACAAACTATTCGTAATCAGGAAAATTTACTTACATGCTACAAATTTGTCTTTTTAATGCATCCATGCAACGGTAGGCAATTAGTCCTCTCATGCTAATTTAATAACTCCGATTTCATGACTAAAAAGATAGTATAGTTTTTTAAGAAGGGTTAAATTCTCATTTCAATGACTGTCGAGGAAAACTAAAAGGTACTAGCAAATTTAACTGTAGAAATTAAAATAATGAGAAGGCCTGCTCACCTAAAGGACAATTTTTAAGGGACTGTGAGGGACAAGTGAATCTGACGGGCTGAAAATAAATGCACAGTTTTAAGTTTGTTATAATATCTACTTTTATATTTAATACATGTGATTGAGATGCATTTGTCTCTCACAGTCTCTTAAAACTGTTCCTTAGGTTAGCAAATCTGAAATAATGAGAATATTCCTCTCAAAAGAGTATGTTATATAATGTATAATAAAAGAGTGTATTAAATTATTACTTCAAAATCTCGAACTTTTGTATTGGCGCGCCCAAATTTTTATCCTTTCGATTCAACGTTTCAACCGTCTACAGTTTTATTGTAGTGGAGTTTCGTTCTTCTTTCTCCTGTTAACGGGAACTGCCTGTGACATGCATACCTGTTATAGTCAACATTTATGTATTTAGTCATGAAAAGAACAACATGTGATATTGTGATATATACTAGCAGTAACAAGGAGGCTACATTGTCAAAACTTACACAGTAGATTAGATATAACTTAAACGCGCGTGAAAATCATGCTCGACCTAATTATGTAGACGAAGATGACAGGAAACTCCGATCCAAGGGTTTTAGGTAATCGGTACGAAACTTTTAAGTAAAAGTCATCGATAGTGCAGCAATGATCGAGCAACAACGGCCACATACATGAACTATTTTAACTTAATCAGCGTAGGAGTAGGAATAATCTCATGCATGCCTGTGTCATTGGTTCGGTGAAATAAACGTGCTTCTTGGAGAAGTTTTTCCAAGAAGCACATGCATGGTGTTTGTTGATTAAATTGTTACTGGTTCCTAATTCCTTTTTCTGCTAGAAATGTACGTTACCCAAATCAGCTTATATATGATGGACAAGAAGCATCAATTACCAGTGGCTTTCAGAGGCTACCGTGTTTTTTTATTTTTCAGCATAAGGAGGAGTTTACATTAATTAACATACATATTCACGTACGTTCATACGCAATATACTACATTGATATGTACTGAATACACCACATTAAGAAGGTTCAGCACCACTGAATATGAACATGGCGGGGAATGCCAAAATGATGCTTTGATCAGCACTGGATGAACTTGGTCGACAACCATGCATGCTTATTGAGTCACATTTTTAGAGTGAAGAACTTTATAGCGGATCATCTTGATGTCATACAGCCATAGAGATTGTTTTTTGCTAGTTCTTCTACTTCTTCTATGGACATATTGAACTTTAATGCCCTAATTAAGTAGTGTAGCTTACAGCTATGAATATACTCGTGCGGTCATTTTTTCTCGGTCTTTCCAACTCTTTCTTAGTTTGTTGGTTGTTTAGGATTAGACTTGATTTCTTTGTCATTACAAAAGCACAAGTTGCGGAAATTACATTGAGATTCCCTTGTGGAAATAGAGAGGAGGAATACTTTTCTGTCTGGCCGGAAACCTTTGCATGACGCAAATAAGCTGACGCGTGGGTGCAGTTGTGACTCTAGATCCAGAGAGTTGTATGCACAAGTTCAAGGAAATTACAGTTAATATCAAACTTCACCAGTCTGAGACTCTGAGCAGTTGAGTTGAAATCGTCAAAGACTAGTCCAAGACCGACAACGTGGTCGTCGTCTACAGTACTTTTACTTCGAGCTACTATTGCAAGCCGGGTTCTGCATAATTCCCAAGTCTGATTAGTTGAGTTGAAATCGTCAAAGACTTGTCCAAGACAGACAACGTGGTACGCTTTTACTTCGAGCTACTATTGCAAGCCGGGTTCTGCATAATTCCTAAGGTATGAGATGCCATGGGTTTGTCTGATTCCCGTGTGCAAGGTTATCTAGTGATAAAGTCCATAGATACTTCATATTTGGGATGATATGATCAAATACTGCGGCTTCTAAGAGGGTGTGACGAACCAACTGACCAATTAAAGTAAACCATACAAAGGGGGGTGAACATTGAACAAAGACGCATTTACAATAGGGCTCCAAGACGAGGGGTTTTGAAATATATGGTATAATGCAAATTTTTGAAGAACCAAAGGCCAGAGAAACTGGACTTAAACTACTACGAATTCAGGCACGCACCACTTTCATTTCTTTTCTTAGGGAGGATTTAGCAATAAATCAGACTGGGAAATTCTACAGTACCTGCATGTATGTGATACACTTATTTACAGATTTAACAACAATTTTGTTGTCATTATGGTAAATAGAATTATTTTTTTAGTAATTTTAGTTCTATTAGAACAAATTGTTGTCGATATGGTAACTTGGTTCAATTATATGTAAATGTGTAAAACAAAAGTGATAACTTTGTTGTCGATGTTGTAAATTTGGTTCAATTAAATGTAAATGAGTGTATAATAAACATCCAAGTACTATAGACAACCCTAAACCAGACTGACATATGAAGAGTGTGAGATAACTGTTTATGAACTGTCTTTGTCACAAAACACAGTTATACAACAAATATCATTTAGTCATATTTGACTAATAATTCTTTCTTCTTGTTCGATCTGGTTAATCACTAAACCTTTTCCAATTATTTTTTTTTTTTGGCAAAGAGTATTTGGGAGGGGGGAGGCAAGTCCCCCCCAGCCCAGGAACTTTATGATCGACCGTTTGCCCCGATTACCCGAGGTAGGCCTTGCTAGGAGCCCAACTAACATCTGGGCCCCGAACCGGTTAAAATTGGGAGTAGACAGACCCCGCAACGTCCCAAAGCCCACACTACCACACTGAAGTGGTCAGGTGGTAGGACCTACAAGCATCCTCAATCAAGCCTCGATGGACTTAGACACCCATGAATTGGGCACGTTTCACCGGCGTTCACATAGGCCCCGCAAGACCTCGACACTCAACAACCTACCAACAAAGGATAAATTGACAACTCTGGGGTTCGAACCTTGGATGGGGGTGCCAACCAAGGCAAGAACCGTGCTTTTGCCAATCCTGCCAACCTTTGTTGGTTCTTTTCCAATCATTTTGAAGACTAATTATAAAAAATATTTTCTCTACTGCCGCTCTATAAACATAGAGAAGACAGGGCACAAAGAAAGTAGAAACACTGATAGATTAAGCCCAGGGCGATTTTGATCAGTCTTCTGTGCACATTGGTGCTATCTTGTAGTTTTTTTCATTGTTGGCCTCTTGTTTCCTTTTTTTAGTAAAATCATTGCAAGGAGTTTTTTTAGTAAAATCATCTACGTGGGTATGTGGCTGATTATATTAGTAATAGCTCTTGGGTCATTCCTGATCTCCTTCATTTGCATTACCCTGCGTTGTGTGAGTTGATTGAAAAAGTCTCTTTAGCTATGGATCCTTCGGTGGAGGATAAGGTAATTTGGTCTTCTGCTGCATCAGGGAAGCTCACGGCAAGGAAGGCTTTTCAGTTTCTACGCCAACCTCTTCCAACAATGAATTGCGGTAAGTGTATATGGTCTAAATTTATCACTCCTAGAATGTCTTTACTTACTTGGAAGGCGCTACGGGGTAGGATACTATCAGTCGATTTTTTACAAAGAAGAGGAGTGGCTTTGGCATCGAGGTGTGGTCTATGTGGTAGGAACTCTGAATCATTAGCTCATATTTTTCTTATTCCAACCAGATTTGGTGTTGCATGTTTTCTAAATTTGAGTTAGGTACTGTACCCAGTTCATTAATTCAGGTATGGCAAGTGGGATTGGTTAATCATAGTCCTCAGTTGCAAGAGTTGTGGTTGGCATGTTTTACCACTGTTCTATGGTTTATATGGCAAGCAAGGAATAAAATTGTCACGCCCTGATTTTCAAACACAATTAATTATCAGAGTAAATACACAGGGCGTGATGGTTCAGACATCAATACAAAACACTAGGAAAAAATTTTCTTTAAAGAACAACAAGTAAAGATGTCATGAACTCACAATGTCAATACAGACTCGTTCTTTAGTGTTTTGTATTGATGTCTGAACCATCACACCCTGTGTATTTACTATGATAATTAATTGTGTTTGAAAATCGGGGCGTGACAAAAATGAAGCATGAAGGTCAGGCTTTCAATGTGACAATAATTTTCCGTTTAATTGTTGGGCATGTTCAAGTTGCAAGTCACATTGCTTCCGGCTATATGACCAACTCTCTTCTTGATCTTGAAGTGTTGAAGTATTTCGGAGTTCAATGCAAGCCGCGCCGTACTCCTTCAATTATTGAGGTTAATTGGTTCTCTCCTTCTTTTAGGTGGGTGAAAATAAATACTGACGGTGCTTGGAAGCAAGATTCAGGCCGTTGTGGTTATGGAGCTGTTTTTCGTGACTATAGAGGAGAATTCCTTGGTGCCTTTGCTTCTAACCATAACATTTCTAGTTCGATAGTGGCAGAGGTAATGGCTGTCAGCCTGTCATTAAGGCTATTGAGCTAGCTTGGGTAAGGGATTGGAAACATATATGGCTAGAGGTTGACTTTTCCCTAGTTCTAAACTTTCTGCAGTCCCTGGATTTAGTGTCTTGGCAGCTTCGTATTGAGTGGTTTAATTGCTTATATTGTATTTCTCAAATGCAATTATGATCTTCACATATCTTTCAGGAAGGGAATCGCATTGCAGATGCATTAGCGAATTACGGTGCGACTTCTAGTGATCTGACTTGGTGGGACCTAGCTCCTCTTTTCATTGATAGACATTGTCAGAGTGACCATTTGGGGATGCTGCATTTCCGTTTTTGTTAGTTTGTTTTTTTCCTATAACTGATTTTTGTTTGGTATGGGAGGTTTTGGCTTTTGGTCCCCCTCCCTTTGTATTTTTTCTTTCTTCTTCAATAAATTCTCAAAGGTTAAGGTGGCTTCTTGCCTCTCTTAACCTTTGACTTCAGCCCAAAAAAAAAGGAGTTTTTGGATCTTGTGTTTCAAAAGTTTATTGAAATCAAGTTCTATGATTAAATTTCTTGTATAGAAGGTGTTATCACTGACCGACTGAACTAGGTAGTAGGTTTTTTCTATTGTTCTCCTATAAGATAAAAAATAACAACAACTTCTATACTCTGTTGAGTTCTTGAGACCAAAAAACCAAAAAGACTAGTCATAGTTCTTTGCATGGAAGACTCTTTTGATCATTATCGGCAAGCCAGATCAAGCATATATTAGTCAGGGCGCTGCTCCGGCCAAGCATGGCTGCTGTCGCTGGGAATGGAAAGGGTGCAGAGATAGGTTTTCTGCAAGTGTTGGGCCACGGGTTTCCTCAAGTTCTTGGGCCTAGTCTTTGGGCCTTGCTACTTATGAAGATTCGTGGCTATCTGGGCTTGGTGGGCCAGCTGTTGCCTTAGGATCTTTTTGCGTTTTAAGCCTTGGGCCTTTCTCTTTAATAGGTTGTTCTATTTTTTACTTGAACCCGAGTAAGCCTCCTCTGCATAGGTAGGTCCCGGGTTTGTAGAATAAGTTAGGGCGGTCTTCTTTCTCTGCCCTTTCATTGTCTTGGTTCTTTGGTCCTTGATACTTATTACTATGGCAATATGGTGATAGCATTTAGGTTATTTTAGGGTAGCCTAGCATAACTTAATATTGACGTGGCCCTTGCGGGCTGGTCATATTTGTTGTTAACTATATTTAGTTTTATAAAAGGCTTGACATCCTATTCTAAAAAAAAAAAAAAAAGTATATACTAGTCATTTTGTATAGCCCTTCGTCTAGTCAAAAGACACCACGATAAACATAATCTAGCCAGCTAGAAGGAAACGTATAGCCCTTCGTCTAGTCAAAAAAGTACATATTAGTCACCACTTTTGTAAATACAAGCAGTACTAGTCATTTTGTATAGCCCTTCGTCTAGTCAAAAGACACAACGATAAACATAATCTAGCCAGCTAGAAGGAAACGTGAAAACAAGATGATGGCTTCCACATTCAAATACTTAACTACAAATATTGGTAAATCACTCCCAAATGAATCAATGCCCTCATCCAGTCTTCAATGCCGCATTAAATATCCAATCTACCTTTCAGTATATAAATCGAAGTTTCAATGACATTTTGTTGAAATTTCAGATAAAATATGATTTATCCCACAAGCACACACATATATTATATATTTATCAATAAAACTATATAAAAAAACCTACAAACAGGTCTATACGTACCTTCTCGAATTTTTAATTTCCACAGAGGCTATTAATCTATTATAATTTTCTGCAATTTCCTAACATGACTGGGAAAGTTTCTTTTGATTCCTTCCACACGCCAAAATTGAATCTTCCGTGTAATTTGAAGGTTATCTCGCCTTTCCTGTCACTTTCAAACTCCTCACAGCGCAGTGCCGCAGTCCAACCGCATGGTCAACCCAAACAAATCCAAACAGAATCACCTCGCTATTTCTCTCTCCTTTCTATCCATCATCCTATTTCCCCACAATAAATACGCCTCCCAACTCTCCAAACTTCTCAAACAAATTTTCTGAAGCAATTCATCGTTCACTTTTCTTAAAACAACTCATCAAACACTTTGCGCCGCATATTTTTTTTCACAACCATGGCAACTCGATATATAGAACTGACCGTTATCGCAGCCGAAAACCTCCAATCCAATCGCAAACCCTTGAAGAAAAACTCCTTCGTCACCGTCCGGACCGACGCCGCCGTCACCGCCTCCAAATCGTACCGGACGGCGGAGACGGACTCCGAAGGCGGAGGGCCAAGATGGAATGAGAAGTTAGTGATCGAGGTTCCTGCGCAAGCCAGGAATCTGATCATGGAAGTGCAATGCCAGAACGGGGCGAGGACGATCGGAGCTGCGATTATTCCGTTGACGGACTTCATCGGCGGTTGGGTGCCCGAGAGCTACTTGCATTTTCTAAGTTACAGGCTAAGGGATGAGAGAGGTGTCAGGAATGGGATTATGAATATCTCGGTGAGGATGAAGGTGGACGAAGGTGCGACGTCGACGTACGCGAGGAAGTTGTCGAGTGGTTGCGCTACGACGTCATCGCAGACCAAGTTGGGGTATCCGGCGGTGGATAACAGTGGCGTCTCAACTGGGGTTCCGGTGAATTGGAATAGCTATTCTCGAGTTCAATATTGATTGTTAAGTCACGGTGACAAATTGTTCATCAAGAACTCCATCAAAAAAAGCTTATATCAAATTCAATGGTTACAAATCTATGCAACAATTTAATTCATTCTTTACTTAATAAAGAATTATTCGCTGTTAAATTTCCCTATGTATATAAGTATTTTTATTTTTCATGCAATGCAATACGATTACTTATGTTAACGTGATAAATTGATTTGAAGAAACGAATTGAAATAACGAAATATGTCATATAGTAGAGGAGTCTCAAAAATCCATTGTAGTATTTTTATTTTTTATGCTATGAATATCATCACCACGATTACTTATGCTAACATGATCGATCGATTTGAAGAAACGAATATAACCATTGAAATAACGAAACTTGTCATATAGTAGAGGCCGGGAGTCTCAAAAATCCATTGTAATGCAAGTCTCATGCTGAGGTTGTAACTTTAACCCTTTCGATTTTGAATTTTAGCAGTGTAGAGTTGCGTAGCGGTTCAATCAAGTATGTGATGTAGTACTGGTAACAAGGAAGATTAACAAAGCTTGCCCCAAAAACTATGCCTAATAAATATGAAAATTATGCTCAAATTAACAAGTAGATGAAGATTATGCCCAACTTAAACATGAAAATTATGCTCAAACTAAACAAATAGATGAAGATGATAGAAACCTTCAGGGTTTTAAGGTAACGGCTAGGAACCTTCAATTTTCAGGGTTTTGTGGTAATGGCAAGGACACTTCAGGATTTTAGGTAATGGCAAGGAAACTTCAGGGTATAGTCATAGAAAGGGCTGCAGTAATATTGGTTGAGTAACGGCCGCGTGACCCATTTGACTTAATCAGTGTAGGAGTAGGAATGACCTTTGAACGAGCATAGAAAGCTTAGTGATAGATCAATGAGATTTCCAAGAAACACCACTAGTTATTACTGGTTTCCTAATTCCTTCATTTGACCCAAATCAGCATATTTCATTTTCTGTTGATTTCCAAGAAGCCCAAGTCACAGTGATTTTCATTAGTCTACTATATTTTTATTTTTCAGCATTACAACGAGCTTACATTACATTAACATACATACACATATGGATAATAGATATCGACACTGAATAAACAACATTAGGATATGGATATTTTGCACCAACAGTGTCTGGAGATTTGGGTGACTGACAATATGATACCCGAACTTACAAAGTTATCAAAGGAATACCCTAACTCAACTTTTCGTATCTCCGTTATACCTGCAGTCATTTTCCGTCACGGCGCCGTCAATTTTGACCACATGCGAGACACGTGAGTAGCATAATGAGGGCTAAAAGGTCTTTTTCCCCTATTAAATCCTAAATGAATAAATTCAAAATTAAAAATAAAAACTGAATTTTTTTTACTTTGTTTATTAACCAAAGATCCCAATCGGTGGGGAGAGAGTTTTTTTGCGTTTTCTTTGTCGACTCGCAGACTGCGAGTGTGGATCTTATGAAATTAGGATCTCTAAATTCGCGGAGAGAGCTGCAGCGGTGGTCGGGTTGATCTCGGATGCCCAAAACTGGGGCTGAGAAGACCGTAACTGGGCCAGGGACGAACATGAGTTCCGGCCAGTCGAAGTTGAACTGCCGCGAGGAGGGGAAAGAGGTTATCTTTTTTGAACCTATGACGCTGGCTTCGGGTCTTTTAGGGAATGTGAGGCGGCTACCGACCTGGTGGTCTTCGTTTGTCAAGTCGCGAAGTGAGGAAGGAGAATCGAAGGGGAGAAGCTTCATGGATTTTCGGCGAGCTTTCCAGATTCCGGCCGTTTTGAAACCTTCAACAATGGCCGTAGCTTCCTCTTGACGTCATGGACGTCCTTATGGTGTCGGATTGTCCCAACAACGAAGCATGAGTGAGAATCGAAGGAGAGATGGTGTAGGGATTTCACGGTGGGTTTTCTTCCTTTTCCGGCGACCTTCGATTTCAACTCAGATATCAAAATTGGTCTACTTGTCGATCTTTACATGCTTCTGCACTTGAATTTCAGTTTGGTTGAGATTTTGCAGGTTCGGCCACCGTGTGTGGCTACTGTGCACGTCGGTGATTTAGTCAATTTTGGTCATTTCCCATAGCTTTGATCACTTCTACTAGCATAATTAGTAGAAAAGAATACTTCAATTCAGGGTTAATTCGATAAATCTATCCATCCCACAATGGGGATATATATACAAATACAAAGGAGTAGTCTAACTCTAATAGGAAACAATCTTTCCATAATTACAGGATATTTTAATTAAATAAAATCCTAATTACATGCAGATTTACAGCGATTCTACACTCCCCCTCAAGTTGGTGCATAGATGTCTATCATGCCAAACTTGTCAACCGAGCTGTCAAATACCTTCCTGGACACTCCTTTAGTAAGAACATCAGCTAATTGCTCCTCTGAGTTTACAAATGGAAAGCGAATAACCTTTCTGTCGATTTTCTTTAATAAAATGACGGTCAACCTCCACATGCTTTGTTCTATCATGCTGAACTGGATTATGTGCAATCTCAATGGCAGCTGTATTATCACAATGCAAATCCATAGGCTTTTTAAGCTTGTAAACCAGGTCCTTCAAGACATTACGAATCCACAATATTTCAAATACTCCATGTGCCATACCTCGGAACTCAGCTTCTGCACTTTATCTGGCAACGACTTTTTGCTTTTTGCTACGCCAAGTGACAAGGTTCCCTCCAACAAAAGTGAAGTACCCAGATGTAGAACGTCTGTCCGTTTTATCACCAGCCCAATCTGCATCTGTGTACCCAACAACTTCCAATTCATCTTTTTTCTAAAACAGTAACCCTTTACCTGGCGCCCTCTTCAAGTACCTCAAAATACAAAAGACTGCATCCATATGCTCTTCACTAGGACAATGCATAAATTGACTAACAACACTCACAGCATAAGCAATATCAGGTCTAGTATGTGAAAGATAAATCAACCTTCCTACAAGACGTTGATACCTCCCTTTATCAGTTGGAACTTGATCAGGATAGATAGCAAGTCCGTGATTCATCTCAATGGGTGTCTCGATGGGTCGGCAGTCCAGCATCCCCATTTCAGCAAGTAAATCAAGAACATATTTCCTCTGTGGAAGTGAAATCCCCTTCTTAGACCTTGCAACTTCAATACCCAAAAAATACTTTAGTTGTCCCAGATCCTGCATTTCAAACTCCTTTGACAAATACTTTTGCAATTCATTTATCTCCTTCGGATCATCCCCTGTAACAATCATGTCATCAACATACACAATAAGAGCTGTAATCTTACCATTCTTGCGCTTGATGAACAAGGTATGGTCAGAATTGCTCTGTCTATATCCAAAGGCTTTCATGGACTTTGAAAATCTTCCAAACCAAGCTCTTGGAGACTGCTTTAGGCCATACAAAGACTTCTTCAATTTACACACCTTGCCAACATCACTTGGGTAATTCTTAACACCTGGGGCATATCCATGTACACTTCTTCCTCCAAATTCCCATTAAGAAACGCATTCTTCACATCAAACTGGTGCAAGGGCCAATCTTTGTTTGCTGCAAGTGAGATTAGAATCCGGACAATATTAATCTTTGCCACAGGTGCAAAAGTCTCCTCATAATCAATCCCATAGCGTTGTGTATATCCTTTGGCAACCAACCTCGCTTTGTATCTATTAATAGTTCCATCTGCATTAAGCTTCACAGTAAATACCCAACGACATCCTACAGTCTTCTTTCCAACTGGCATAGGTACTAGCTCCCATGTTGCATTTTTCTGAAGAGCTTCCAATTCTTCATTCATCGCCTTGGTCCATTTTAGATTCGTCAATGCATCCTGCACGTTACTAGGAATAGATACAGTAGATAATTGATCAACAACAAGTGCATGTGACCCAGAAATCCTATGGTTAGACATAAAATTAGCTATAGGGTATTTAGCTTTGGCTTTGATATCTGGTTCATATTGTTTCTTAGGAATTCCCTTGGTAACCCTTTGTGATTTCCTAGGTTCGACACTTTCTAACCCAGAAGACTCATTAAAGTTTAGGGGTACCTGAGGTGGATCATTCTGACTGGGATCTTCAGTTGGTGAGGCAGAAGGGGGAATATCTTGTGTGTGAGCTTCAGATACGTCTTGATTTTGTTTCAAATTATCCAGAAAAGTAGTCTCTTCTGTCTCGGAATTCACAACGCTCTGTTCGGCAGTTTCATTCCTTGTTTCGGAATTCATAACACTCCGTTCGGCAGTCGCATTTTCTGTTTCGGAATTTACAACACTCTGTTCGGCAGTCGCATTCCTTGTTTCGAAATTCACAACACTCCATTCGGCAGTCGCATTTTCTGTTTCAGAATTTACAACACTCTGTTCTGCAGTCGAATTTTCTGTTTCGGAATTTCTACCTTCAAATCGTTCGTCCAAATCTTCCAAGTCTTCAAAGACATCAAAATCAATAATAGAACAAGGATTCCCTTCATAACCTCTCTTCCCCTGAAGGGAAGACTGAGAAGCTCCTTCTGAGTAATATGGCTCTGATTCACGGAATGAGACATCAAGATATATATGTATAGTGCCAGTAAGAGGATCATAACATCGATAACCCTTCTGGAAGTCAGCATAACCAACAAATATACACTTATGGGCACGGGGATCAAGCTTGCTACGTTGAGGCTTGGGAATATGAACATAAGTTGTGCACCCAAACACCCGGGGCTCCAAATTAGGCATAGAAGGGATGGTCAAAAGTGTATGAAGCTTCTTATGAGGATTCTGAAACTCAATCACCCGGGAAGGAGTACGGTTGATAAGATATGCTGCTGATTTCACTGCTTCGCCCCAATAGGACTGAGGTACATTCATGCCAAACAAGGAAGCACGAACAACTTCCATCAACTGCCTGTTCTTCCGTTCTGCTAAACCATTCTGTTGAGGAGTATAAGAATTGGAGGTTTGATGATGAATTCCATGTGACCGGCAAAACTCAATCATAGGGCCATTCACAAACTCTCCACCATTGTCAGACTGAAACACTCTGATGGATTGTTGATACTGAGTTGCCACCATTTTGTGAAATTCGGTAAACATTCCAAATACATCACTCTTATTCTTCAGTAATGACACCCATGTCATGCGAGTGCAATCATCAATAAATGTTACAAAATACCGAGCTCCAGAAAGAGAAGGAATTTTCGCAGGACCCCAGACATCGGAGTGAATCTTCATAAAAGAAACAGGACTTTTATTAAGACTTGGTGAATATGAAATACGGTGACTCTTGGCCAGTTCACAGATGTACGTCACAGTGGAAATCCAAATCACTAACAACTGAAAACAATTGAGGTTGCAGCTTCTTAAGACAACGAAAGGATAGATGACCTAAACGGCGATGCCATAACCATACAGCTTCCTTCACATTATCTACCCCGTTAATCTGATTAGCTTGTCCCAAAAGATGCTTTTGTTTCTTTCCAGTCTCTGTCAGATCCAGATAGTATAATTTCCCCCTTCTAACACCATAACCAAGAATCCGTCGAGTCAGAATGTCCTGAAACACACAGAAAGACGGATAGAAGGTCACAATACATGCAAGAGCTAAAATAACTTGACCAACAGACAGGAGATTATAAGCTAGTGATGGAACAACTAAGACAGATTCAAGGGTTAAGGTATCAGATAAAGCAATAGAACCTTCTCCGGTGACCGGAGTTGGAGTACCATCAGCAGTAGAGACAACGTCTTGAGGGGAACGTCTAAGGTTTTTCACAAAACTTGGGTCATTGGTCATATGGTCAGATGCACCTGTATCAATTATCCATGTACTATTAAAAGTAACCTTACCCTTCATACCTGACTGCGCTACATTGGCGGAGGCATTATCTAGGTAAACTTCCTCTTTAGTAGCAACAGCAGCCTTGCCCAGATTCTTTCGCGGTTTCTTGGTAAAGTCCCACCAATCAGGGTAACCAATCACTTCATAGCACCGCTCCTTGCTATGACCTAATTCCCCACAGATAATGCACCTTTTGTTTGCATATGGATTTGGTTTACCTAGAGGACGGTGTGGAGAAGGTCCTGAGAAGCTTGGAGGAGGACCCTGTTTGCGTTGGGCCATAACAGAAAATTCGGTAGTTACCGAATGCCCCATAGCCTGTTTCTCTGATTGCATCATTGAGAAATTCATGATTTTCCCAGGATTGGATTTTCAAGGGTTTCAAGATGGATATGAATGTTTTGGAAAAAAAAGGTAGGGTGATGGTGGTTTGAAATTCAGGATGGTTTGATTTCAACGGTGGTGGTACGCAGCGGTTTGTGGTGTTCTTCGGGATTCAGGGTTCAGGATTCAAAGGATGCAACGCAAGTTCAAAGGATTGAACTAGGCTCTGATACCAAGTAGAAAAGAATACTTCAATTCAGGGTTAATTTGATAAATCTATCCATCCCACAATGGGGAAATATATACAAATACAAATGAGTAGTCTAACTCTAATAGGAAACCATCTTTCCATAATTACAGGATATTCTAATTAAATAAAATCCTAATTACATACAGATTTACAGCGATTCTACATAATTAACCGAAATTGAACAAGTGGGTGGGTAGAAGACAAATCACTGGAGTTGAGAGGCAAAAAGTTTCCTACTACTAATGCCAAGCTAACTGAAGTCAGCCGGAAAGGTTCGGAGATAGATAGCAACAATGGACTTCGAGGCTCGAGAAGTGCCCTTCGAAGAGATGGATCCTCCTCGAATTCAAAACTGGTTACCTTAAAGAGAGAGAGAATTTAAGGACTTGAGTATTCTTAAAAAATAATAATAATAATAATAATAATAAATAAAGAAAAAGAAATTGAGGGCAAATCGGACTTTTTAGCTTCATTTAACGAGTCACATGCTACGCACGTGATTAGATTGACAGAGACGTGACGGAAGTTGACAGCAGGTACGACGCTGATACGAAAAATTGAGTCTGGGTATCACTTTGATAACTTTTAAAGTTTGGGTATCATATTGTCAGTCACCCGAGTCTCCAGACACTGTTGGTGCAAAATACCCTTAGGATATTATAGCAGATAAACTCTAGCAGCACCGAAGATGAACCAAGGAAAGCCGGAGTGATGGTTTGATCAAGCACCCTAAAGAGTGTAGATGAACTTGATCCATGTGCTTCACACGATTATCCTACCATCTCCGTATATAGGCTTCAAGAAGTCGAACTTGCACATAGGGCAAGCAGTTCTCTTGCGTAACCATTTATCTAGGGCTGGGCGTCCGGACCCGAAAGACCGAGGATCCGACCCGAACCGAGGAAAAAAGCCCGATTCGGTTCGGTTTTAGAATAGAAATTTTCGGTTCGGTTCGGTCTCGGGTTCCATATTCATGTAATCGGTTCGGTCTCGGGTTCCATATTTTCAGGGCCCGAAAGCCCGAACCGACCCGAAAGTTTTCCTTACATAAGTTTTCCTTTCTATTTTCTTTGCAGGATGACTTGTAAAACGTTCCAATGTACAACCTAGAAAGGTTCCCTTGTAGTTTCCATTAGGATAGTTATATTCTTGTGATACTTTACAATTTATATATTACAACACAGTGACACACCTTATATTAGGTTGCCAGAAAGAGACCCATCTAGGGGCCCCGTGGCTGCTGGTGGCCTTTGATTTTGTAGCTAAATGAAATCTTTATCTTGATCACATGTAACATATACAATGATGTGGTGTTGGGCATTAGAAAAGGAAAAAAAAATATTTCGTTTTTGTTTTTCGGTGGAAAACTGAAAATAAATGTTTGGGCCCAAAAAAGCCCGAAAAAGCCCGAAAACCGAACCGGCCCGAATGGGTTCGGTTTCTGTCGGTTTTCAGTTTACAAAAAGACCGAACCGGCCCGAACTGACATTTTCGGGTTCGGTCTCGGTCTCACTAATTTTCGGGCCCGGCCCGACCCGAGCCCAGCCCTACATTTATCTATGCAGGCGCAGTGAAAATGATGATGGCAAGGTAATTGGCGCAGTTCTTCTCCATTTTGGACTTCCAGGCAGATGCAGCAGTCCTGCAAGTAATAACAAAAATCCATGTCTTAAGAGCTGTGCTGTCTAGCTCATAGAATTCTTTGTCATGATGGACTGCAAAATCAAACCCAAAACCAGCACTTTGGTTGAAAATAACATAAATATTCAATCTACCTTTCAGTATTAATCGAAGTTTCAATGACATTTGATTGAAATTTCGGATAAAATATGATTTATCCCACACGCACACACACATATATTATATATTTATCAATAAAACTATATAAAAAAAACCTACAAACGGGTCTAAACATACCTTCGTAAGATTAGTCATACAGAAACGAGCTTTACAATCTCGAATTTTTAATTCCCACAGAGGCTATTATAATTTTCTGCAATTTCCTAACATGACTTGAAAAGTTTCTTTTAATTACTTCCACACGCCAAAATTGAATTTTCCTTGTAATTTGAAGGTTCTCTCACCTTTCCTGTCACTTTCAAACTCCCAGCGCAGTCCAAACGCAAGGTCAACCCACAAACAAATCCAACAGAATCACCTCGCTATTTCTCTCTCCTTTCTATCCATCTTCCTATTTCCCCACAATAAATACGCCTCCAACTCTCCCAACTTCTCAAACAAATCCATCTTCCTATTTCCCCACATTAAATACGCTCCCAACTCTCCAAACTTCTCAAACAAATTTTCTGAAGCAATTCATCGTTCACTTTTCTTAAAACAATTCATCAAACACTTTGCATTGCATATTTTTTTTCACAACCATGGCAACTCGATATATAGAACTGACCGTTATCGCAGCCGAAAACCTCCAATCCAATCGCAAACCCTTGAAGAAAAACTCCTTCGTCACTGTCCGGACTGACGCCACCGTCACCACCTCCAAATCGTACCGGACGGCGGAGACGGACTCCGAAGGCGGAGGGCCAAGATGGAATGAGAAGTTAGTGATCGAGGTTCCTACACAAGCCAGGAATCTGATCATGGAAGTGCAATGCCAGAACGGGGCGAGGACGATCGGAGCGGCGACTATTCCGTTGACGGACTTCATCGGCGGTTGGGTGCCCGAGAGCTACATGCATTTTCTGAGTTACAGGCTGAGGGATGAGAGAGGTGTCAGGAATGGGATTATGAATATCTCGGTGAGGATGAAGGTGGACGAAGGTGCGACCTCGACGTACTCGAGGAAGTTGTCGAGTGGTTGCGCTAAGACGTCGTCGCAGACCAGGTTGGGGTATCCGGCGGTGGATAACAGTGGCGTCGTAACTGGGGTTCCGGTGAATTGGAATAGCTATTCTCGAGTTCAATATTGATTGTTAAGTCACGGTGACAAATTGGTCATCAAGAACTCGATCAAAAAAAGCTTATATCAAATTCAATGGTTACAAATCTATGCAACAATTTAATTCATTCTTTACTTAATAAAGAATTCTATTCGCTGTTAAATTTCCCTATGTATATAAATATTTTTATTTTTCATGCAATGCAACACAATTACTTATTATGTTAACGTGATAGATCGATTTGAAGAAACGAATTGAAATAACGAAATATGTCATATAGTAGAGGAGTCTCCAAAACTACAATTTTTATTTTTTTATGCAATGCTACGAATATCATCACCACGATTACTTATGCTAACGTGATCGATTGATTTGAAGAAACGAATATAACCATTGAAATAACAAAATATGTTATATAGTAGAGGAGTCTCAAAAATCCATTGTAATGCAAGTCTCATGCTGAGGTTGTAATTTTAACCCTTTCGATTTTGAATTTTAGCAGTGTAGAGTTGGGTAGCGGTTCAATCAAGTATGTGATGTAGTACTAGTAACAAGGAAGATTAACAAAGCTTGCCCCAACAACCATGCCTAATAAACATGAAAATTATGCTCAAATTAACAAGTAGATGAAATTAACAAGTAGATGAAGATTGTGCCCAACTTAAACATGAAAATTATGCTCAAACTAAACAAATAGATGAAGATGATAGGAACCTTCAGGGTTTTAAGGTAACGGCTAGGAACCTTCAATTTTCAGGGTTTTGTGGCAACGGCAAGGACACTACAGGATTTTAGGTAATGGCCAGGAAACTTCAGGGCATAGTCATCGAAAGGGCTGCAGTAACGGTTGAGTAACGGCCGCGTGACCCAATTGACTTGATCAGTGTAGGAGTAGGAATGACCTTTGAACGAGTCATAGAACGCTTATTAATCTATTAATGAGCTTTCCAAGAAACTCCCAATAGTTATTACTGGTTTCCTAATTCCTTCGTCTACTACAAATTTTACCCAAATCACCATATTTCATTTTCTGATGATTTCCAAGAAGCCCAAGTCACAGTGATTTTCATTAGTCTAGTATACTATTATTTTTCAGCATTACAACGAGCTTACATTACATTAACATATACACACAAACATAGATAATAGATATCGACACTGAATAAACAACATTAGGATATTATAGCAGATAAACTTTAGCAGCACCGAAGATGAACCAAGGAAAGCCGGAGGGATGGTTTGATCAGCACCCTAAAGAGTGAAGATGAACTTGATCAATGTGTTTCACACGATTGTCCTACCATCTCCGTATATAGGCTTCAAGAAGTCGAACTTGCACATAGGGCAAGTAGTTCTCTTGCGTAACCATTTATCTATGCAGGCACAGTGAAAATGATGATGGCAAGGCAGTTGGCGCAGTTCTTCTCCATTCTGGTAGACTTCCAGGCAGATGCAGCAGTCCTGCAAGTAATAACAAAAATCCATGTCATGAGAGCTGTGCTGTCTAGTTCATAGAATTCTTCGTCATGATGGACTGCAAAATAAAACCCAAAACCAGCACTTTGGTTGAAAATAACATATAATTCACTTTCAGGTCTCAATCTCTTGTAAACAAAATAAAAAGAAATTTGGGAAAGATGAGAAGGACGGTAAGGAATACCAACGGAAGTCTAAAATTCCAAAGCTATCGCACCAGTAATTAGTAATTACTGATTACTTAGCAGTTATGCTACTTGAGTTGCCTGAATTATATACCATATTACACCTACAAAGCATTGTGTAACAGATATAGACTTTACAGAAAGGCACAAGGAAACTTACAGCATAATCCTGGGAACCAACATGCTCATTTGGTGCACTGGCATCAAATTCGGTTGTAGATCCTCCAGATGATTCTTGGAACTGACCATTAACCATCCTAAAATCATCAATCCTGCAGAATTTGAACTTGGGTAAGCTATTAATCTCGTCCTCTGTAGCCCCAACCTGTTTCCATGCACAAGGGAAATAATCAGCCAAGTCATATATGATTGCATAAAAAATTGCAATATATCATTGGTACATGATAAGCAAATTCAATAAAGAAAACGACAAATATCTTGTTGTCGTTAGCAAATAACCTAAACAATAAGACTGAAGCAATTACCCCATGAAACGTAAAGCATCATCCGTGCGTGTGTGTGTGTGTATATATATATATATAGAATATACGGAAACCTTGGTGTTTTCCCTGTTTCTTCTTTATCCATATAACATTAACCAACTATCCAAAATTCCAAAACCCAAAATTTCTATATCTAAAAACTGTAAAAGAACTACATGTGGTCCCCATAAAAAGTCCAGAGGTAACAGAATTGCAGTTCCTTTCAAACAAGAATTGGCTAACAGTTTAGAAGAGTCCCTTAGCAATGTACATTTTTACAAATATGGATGCACAAATATTGTGAAAAGAGACACTTCCTTCAAATTTTCAAGAAAAAGAAAAATGTCTATCAATACAGAAATAATCTCTTTCAAGGGATTCAAACTGATGCCAATTATACAAAGAGAGGGAGGAAGAGCAATAAGTACTAAGGTGCGTAGAAACAAGTTAAAATCTTAGCAAGCTGGCAAGAATTTGTACATATCACACAGTTTATAGATTATGACCAGTAAGCTGTTAGCTTATTGTCGCCACATAGTGAAGCATCATCATGTGCCATTAAGATATTGCCAAAATCCAAGATTCATATGCATAACTCAATATAAGAGAGATTTATTAGCTTGCCTATCATAACATAATATGCTATTTCATATAATCAAGTGGACCACATAAGTTATGTAGATACAAAGTTCTCCATTTGAATTCAATTTCAGGTGAATATCACACACTTAGAGGACAGATTATATAAGGTTAACACTTTCTACACAATAATACTGAAGCTTGAAGACATCTCTCACTGTTGTCTACCTTATTTGTCAAAGCAGGTAAGATTGCAAGTATGCACGGCAGACAACAGCAGACCGAGAGACAATAAAGACATGTGGCAGCAACACATAAAATGAAGATCATGATATCGCACAGTAGAAATGCAACACAAAGCCTGCAAGAGAGACATGTTTAGTAAGTAGTTAAATACACATAAACACACTTCAGACAATCGTGCAGAAGAAATCACATCAGAGGAAAATGTGTTCAAGCTTAACCAGAATAGACGAGGAGCGTCACTTAAAGCTTCGCCACCAACCACCCAGTAGAATCCAGCGAGCCACCAAACCACTGAAGCCATGGAATTGGCCGTACTCACAGTCTTTGTGAAATCTCTGCATTAGGAAATGAGGATTGTTATGCATTTTCATTGCACAATCACATCCACAACAAAATCTCATCAACACCAATAGTATTATAGTAGTCCAACTTCATCTTCATCAC
Organism: Rosa chinensis; assembly: GCF_002994745.2. Lineage (NCBI taxonomy): Eukaryota > Viridiplantae > Streptophyta > Magnoliopsida > Rosales > Rosaceae > Rosa > Rosa chinensis. The sequence goes on along the minus strand of NC_037088.1, from coordinate 46,161,186 downwards.
AAACTTTAATCAGAAACAAGAAAACCAATCTAAGTATCAATCTTAAGGACATCATGAAATTCATTACCTGCTCGTTTTTATGGATCTAAACAAGTAAAAAAGTTCAAAGCTTGACAAATATGTAACTCTGTATCAGTAACCATATCTTGCATGCAACATCTAAATCAAGATTCAAATTTTACAAAACAAGAAACTTTACCTTCTATACTCCTCAGCCCGGGCCTGCTCACTCTCATCACTTTCGCCTTCACTTCCAGAACTCCAACCCTCTGAGCCGAAACCCAACTCTCTTCTCTTGCCTACAACCACACACCCAATATGAACTGCAGAGAGCAACACATACCCACTCGCCCAAAACCTCAAAGGCACCGGAGGCTTCTCCGCCGCGCTCAGCCCCAGCATTGTGATCCCAACCACCACAAACGACAGATTCCACAGCAAGTCCAGAATTATAGACAACTTCAAGGAGGAGCTGCTGTGGCCCACTTGCAGCTCCTCCCCGGAAATCTCCCCGGCCCGAACCGGCTGCTCATTCAGCCTCATCACACGGCGCAGGAGCCAACCGGTGCCGCGTACTGGGGCCGGCGCCCGCCGCATGAGCCGCCGGTTGCGGAGGAGCTCGTCGGCGGCGATTGAGTAGCCGACCCTGGGCATGGGGTCCATTGCCATTCTCGTGTCCCATGCCGCCTGCATGGCTGAAACAAGATTCTGAGAACTGGGTTTTGGTTGGTGGGGGATTTGAAGAACTGGGTTGTGGGTGGTTTGATGAATCAGTGGCGTTGGAGGTTGGAGAAGGACATGTGCAGAGGAAAGTTGGGTTGTGTTAATGGGTTTGAGATTGAAGTGAGATAGGTTTGAAGTGGAAGACTTGAAGGCATTAAATTGGAGTGAGGGAGTGATGAAAGGTGGAGGTTGGTGTAGAAAGGAGCTGAGATTGCTGATGAAGCGGGAGGTTTCTGCATTCGGTTTGGGATTGTCATGGAAAGTGGTGACGGTTTCGGGGGATTAAAGAAGCTTTTCGGGTTTTGTTTGTATCTTCTTCTTTATGAGATTGAGCTCTGTGAATCAGGTGGTGTCTTCCGGATTTTAGATGGGATTAGAAGCTGTCTTCTGTTTCTTTTTGCACGACCTCACGGGAAACTTGTGCTTACGCTTCTATTTGCTTGGCTTTACATGTTTCCTTTCAGATCTCGATTTATTTTCTTCTGTTTTTCCTTTTATCATATAGAGCAATATTAAGAAGGAAAAAAAAAAAAACAAAGACTTGTAAAAGTTGCTAAGATGAAGAAAAGGAAGAGGTACTTTTATGTTTTTGGGCAAACTAGGTTGATGAGTCTAATTATATATGTTGATGTTTTTGTATTATTTTAATTTTGCACCGCAAAGATGATATGTCTCTGTGTTGAATTTCTTTCTTGGATAAGTGTGTGCTCGAAAGCTTGTAAAATTTTCAGTTGTAAGTGGAATACAACAAGCTAGACTGACAACTTTGCGGCGCAAAGTTGATATATGTACGTGCGGTTTTCTTATCTTGAATGTCTGAACTGAATCCAGCCATTTTGTTTCATTTAGTAATTGGCGCCGCAAATTTGGTATATTCGTTTCTTTAAATTTCACGCCATAAAGATGGTATATTTGCTTCCCTAAATTTCGTGTAACAAAATTAGTTTATGTGTGTTGTTGAGTCACAAATTACTTATGCAATTGTGCCCCATAATTATGAAAATTGATTTGTCTTCCATGATATTTTACCCTTTTTAATCCATTTCCTTTTATTTGTAGGAAACCTTGCATTGAGAATAAAATGACTATTTGAGGCTTGAAATGCGGAGATTTGAAGTTAGGGGAAGAAGACACGGAGATTGGAAGAAAATTGCAAATCGACTTTTCTGACGATTTTTCCGGCGACTTTTCCCTCAAACTTTTCCGACGAGCCGCCACTCATGGAGGGTGTTTTCTCCAACAAAGGAGGACCATGGTTGTGAGAATATCCTATCACTTGAAATTCAAATATCTCCCTACACCTTGTCTTTTTGTCACCTTGCTAATTTGGGACCATTTGGGGGACAATGGTGTAAAAGCATCTCTTGCACACTTTGGGACCAAAGAGGACATACATAGTTGATCAAAGAGATGCCAAAGACCAATTATTCAGCATTTTTGACTCAATTCAATCATCTTCATCCTATCCAAGATCCATTTTCTCTCTAGAGAAGACACCACCATTTCCACCACTAAAACCACCATCTCCACCTCTAAAACCTCCATTTCCACCACTACAACCTCCATTTTCTCCACCATTCAACACCACAACTCACCTTAGAGATTCCAAATTTCACTTTTCTTACCAATATCAAAAGTTTGGAGCAAGGAGAAGGAGGTGACTACCACCACATCATGTTCTTGGCGACCCATCTCCACCACCTCTTCTGGCATCATCAATAGTCACCTTTACTCCCTATCTCTTTATGTATTTGATGTTTAATAGAATGTTGAAGCTTGTGTATCTAGCTATGTGTGAGTAGTGAACTAGTTGGGGCTAGGGTTGAAAGCCCTAGCCAAACTTGCTTGGATTGATGCTTTTGTTTATAAATTGATGCAAATTCATGTTGTCATTCTCATATGCTAAGTCAATAGTTGAATGCATTACTTAGACCTAATCAATTTGAGTTATGTGTTTGCCATGACATGAAGTTTTTCCTAGAGATTAATTACCTTTAGGGCAAAAGGGAGCATGAAAGCACACCATGTGTGCATGTGAGGGTAGTGAGCTAAAATCACCTAGAGATAGGATTGGTTTGCTTGCTTAGTTACCTAAACTCTAAGCTTTATGCATTTAGGGGCAAATGATTGAGACCTATCCGGTAATTGAATTTGTCTCTAGGTAGTTAGCTCTAGACTTATCCAGTTAGAGTTAATAAAATGAAAGGGGTTTAAACCTTAGTAGTCTTATCCGGATGCTAAGAGGGTAGTTGGACAATTAGTTTTGCATCATTCATATTCAATTGCTTTAATGCTTGCAAGGAAGGCAAAAGGTGGAACCCAATGCCCTAACTCCCATCCATTTGATAACAACTTGCTTAGTTTAGCTTAGTTTATATTACTTGCTTTAATTGTTTCAATTTGAATAGAAACCAATCTCAAAATCAAAATCAAATCTCTACACACCATCTTGCACATACTCACCATGAACTTTGGTTCACTTGTGAGCCTTTGTTTGTGATTGTACATTTGCATATTCTTCTAGTTTTTCCTTAGTTTTTCCCTAGCTAGGAAAGGATTTACCAATCCTCGTGGGTTCGACATCCTTACTTAATTTCCTATTCTATAACTTGTATCTCTTGCACTTGAGGGTGGCTTCAATGCTAACATTGTGCGTGTGATTTCTTAGTATATGGTGTGTTCACGAGACAAGTGTAAACTATTATAATTTCTTCACACCTTTTCCAAATCCAGACTCCACGTGTTGTTTTATTCGCATGGTACAGTTGCTACGTTTGTGTATGATTTTTGTTCGTGAGTGAGAGTGAAAGAACTAAATTCTAAAGTGTGTCAGCAGATATTTGTAAAGTGTTATGTGCTTATGATTGCTTAACAACTTTGCCGAATCAGACGCCAAGGGGTCTTCTAGTTAGTTTGGCCCAAAATTAGATTATATGAAAATGATTTCCTCATATGGGAATCAGAGGATGGAAAATGTGTTCAAGTGTTGCTAGGGGTAGAGTACAAGACATTAAAGTAATATTTCTTCATAATTCGCTTCAAAAATATGATCTACAACCAAACATGCCTTTGGTACTTGCAATTTTCTTATCTACATGCATACATAAGTATCTAAATTTCTATATAGTATTCACACGGTTACCAGGTGACTAAGAATTTTGTAATTCACCCTTTGATTTAATATCAGTGGCTATTGACTATGATTAAAAGAATAAATTTTAAGTGTTTTAATCTCAATGCTTGAAATTAATGATAAAATATTTGAAATAACTAGTATTGCTGGAGAAAAATTATTAGACCTATAACTATATTTAAATTTTTTAGTTATCTTTTAACTCGAAATATAGCTTACGTTGTTAAAAGTGCTCAAAAGATGTTCTACACTAAAAAACGTAAGCTATATTTCAACAATAAATCAATATCAGAATTTTCTCTCACCCAGAGAAATAAGACTGGGGACTCCGTTTCTGCAAACTTGTTCTCATCCGGCGGTTAGACCTGTAAATGGACCGGGTTTGGATCGGATCGACCTAAATCCAAATCCGTTTACTAAAAGAAAAAACTTGATCCAAACCCGCTCCGTTAACCTGGCGGATCATTGATAGCTTGATCCAAACCCGTATCCGCTGGATTAACGGATACCCGATCCGCTAATCCGATCCGTTTATAATTTAAAATATTTTTGAATTTCTATTGTTCTACACCGTTCTTACCCTTTTGGTCAACTAAACATGCAAACCTTTATTGATAAATGATAAAGCTTCTTGGAATCTTGGCATTCTTGACATGTTTTGTTGATAATGTATCTTGAATCTTGGGAGATGTCCATTTTTAGACATCTTTTTTTGATAATGCCGTTTATGCTTAGATTCCTACAAAAACATTGTATTAAAAATTTGCAATATTTTATATTTTATATATTTTTTAAAATAATATATTAATAAAAATAATATTTTATTATTACGAAAACGGGTTGGATCATTAACGGATCGGATCGACCTAAACCCGTATTTGATCCGTTAAATAAATGGGTTAACGGATTCGGGTCATTAACGGATCAACAGATCAAAATGTTCGATCCAAACCCGTCCAATAGCCACGGATCTGGATCGGGTCCGGATCAAAATCCGACCCATTTACAGGTCTACCGGCGGTGCCCTGACTTCCTGGCTAGCCTCCGGCCTCACCATCGTCTTGGGATTTTTGCTGCGGACGGGAGATCAATCTCTACTTCCCATAGGACTTTGTCGAAGGAGTTTTTCTCGGGTTTCATCATAAGGTTTAGCTGCGCTGGTGGTGAAGAGGTGGTCGTGGCGTTACAAACTGAAAATTGATCTCCATGAAGAGTTTTTTGGACCGACGGTGCCATGGGTTTCGATCGGTGGCTGTGCGTGGGGCTGTAAGGACCCGGATCGAGGATGGTTTTTGTTCCGTGATGACGCAGGTCGGCGGCGTGGCTAAAGATGGTTGAATCGCCCGGAGAGATGTCGTGGCGGTGGGGATCGCGACTAGACAGGTCAAATGGCTTGGGTCAGCCTGAACTCGGTCGGAATGTGACGTACAACGAAGGGGATAGGAGCGTATGGTTTGGATTGGACTGAACCAAATGATAGGCCTGAAGGGATCTCCTGGGTGATTACCTTATTAGGCTTCGAGTTGTTGGGCTGGGGTCCTACCCTAGTCCATTAGGTTCTAAATTTGGGCTAGGGTTTAGGCTCTTGGCCCAAACCTATGTTTTTAGCTTTTGTCTAATTACAATAAGTTTCCTTGTATTAGGAGTCTAACGAGTGTAGTTTTGGCTTGTCTATTTGCTATGTTTTTCATAGCTTATAGGCTCGCTTTTATGTGAGCGATAAGTTCAAACATAATTTATCTATCCTATGTACCACTGTGGCTCCCCACGAAACCTTGTTCTGGCCATTGTTATGTGTCAGCGGGTGGGTATGTAATGGCCTTCTTGGCATGCGCTATTATCAATGGAATTACCATTATTTCAAAAAAAAAAAAACACTAAAGGTTATATTAATAAAGTTGGAATGATCGACGAAAAAAAAGATATTTACTTTTCTTGGACCTTGGATAATTATAGAGATTTTATTCGCACACCTCTAAATGCTAAATACACATTCATTTTTTCACACACCCAACATCACATTTTATGGGTAAGTTAAATTACCAAAAGAGATATTTATATTAACAATAAAGAAACATAGTTGGAATTAAGAAACATATGCAGTTTTTTTGTTTGTTTCCAGGTCTATCGCAGATAGATATCATGAATTTGATTCTCAATAATTTAGCATGCATGGGATCGAACCTTCTTATCAATCTTGTTTCAAAAATGTATTAACTGTCCAAATGATATGGACAAACAAGAGCAAGTGAAAACCATTGAAAAATTCCTCAAGAACTCTTGTGATGTATTGTTTTGTTTCGCTCTAATTTCATCATCAGTAGTTCATAAATCTCAACAATTGGCATCTGAATATTGTCCTGGTCAAGTCCTCAATGACAAGAAATTCCCCATTGGCATCTGAGTATATTCAATCCAACAAGTGAAAACCAATTAAAACATTCTTTGGGTGCCGTTGTATTAACTTTAGTGATGACCATGTGATTTACCGAAACTCTCACATTGAGTCATTGAAGAATTGATACTGAGTCTTCTAGTGTAAATGTCATTCTTTGGTTCTCGTTTTTTTTTTTTCAACTGCATCAATGCAATAGATAGTTTCTCATGTATAAGAAAAAAAATGGTAGTCTCTTACCAGATATTTATCTCAATTTATTTCACCAAAAAAAAAAAAGGGAAACATGAAAAGATATTGTGTATTGTGAATGAGGATAGTTTAGGAAGTTTTAAGTTGTGTTTCTAGTAAAATATTAAAATAAAAAAGTTAATAGGTTGTGTATTAAGTAAGAGATGTGTATCTATCATTTAGCATTGTGTGAATAAAATTTCTCATAATTATATCGTAGCATATAATGTATATACACTTTTCTTTATGGATTAATTACTGCTTACTCCCTATACTTATAGGATTTCATCGTTTCAGTCTCTGACCTTCGAATTTCACCTAAAAACTCCTTGAACTCTCAATTGATCCCTGTTGTCAAGCGCCATCCAAATTGTCCGTTAAATTGCTGGTAATAGAAAGAGTGTGTCTAGCGATGATGATGAGTTTCAGCAGTGTAGCTTAGCTGCTGAATCTGATGAAGATGATGAGTTTGATGATGCTGACTCCAAGGCCGGGTCAGATGGGAAACTGGTGTGGAGTATTGCCAGGTTGGGAATCCGACTTGCGACATTCTGACTGTGCCGGACGGTGGCTCAGCAACTCAAAGTGACGGTGAAGGCAATGAGTAGCAGGAGGCTAAAGAGTGGGGGAACTAAGCCTGCAGAAATCATTAAAAGGGCTTGTGGGTGTTGCCAAATGTGGTAAAAAAAAAGAGCTTGCAAATCTTGAAGGTCTGTAGATTGGAACCATTTTGATGAGGAGATGAACAGAAGGAGGAGAGAGAGCTGGAAGAAGAAGAGGTAGAAACTAGAAAGAAAAGGGGAAAAAAAAAAAAAGTGAGAGAAAAAAGAAAATAAATAAATTTTAAAAAAAATAAGGGTATAATAGACATTTCGGCATGTAAAAAAAGTCACGTCAGCAATTTAAAGGACAATTTGGACGGCGCTTGACGGCAGGGATCAATTGGGAGAAAATTGAGAGTTCGAAGAGTTTTTAGGTGAAATTCGAAGGTCAAGGACTGAAACGATGAAACCCTATAAGTATAGGGAGTAAGCAGTAATTAATCCTTTCTTTATCCTCTAATCATCATAATTTTTTTTCTTTTTTAGAATAACCATAACTTTTAATGATCATCCACAATCACAATCACTACATAGTATTTTGAACAGAAGAATAAGAAAACCCTTAAGCGCTCTCTGCCGCTCTCCAAACCCCAAAACTACAAAATGGCATACTGTCGAGTTCATTCTCGCCCCCTCCAAATCAATCATGCCTTCCATTGAAGATGTCACTACAAGTTTTACAGCCTCGCTTGTCCTTGCTGGAGAAGATGTTGTCGACATCTCTCACATGGACGGTCCTGAAACTAGAAAGAATTCCCAGGGCAACCTCTAAGCGTGCAAATGTTGACGACCAAGCCGTTTAATTGCATGGATCTGCAACGTCAGTTCTGGCATGTGTGGGTCCTGGATGCTGGCTTTAAGATCCATGATCAAACACAAAACAGGTTCGTTTTCTCTTTTGATCGGAGGAAGGACATGAACAAGGCTCTTCGAGGAGAACCATGGTATTTTAGCCGAGATCTGGTGGTCTTCCAAGAATATGATGAACTGGCTACACCAAATTTGTCCCAATGGAATCAATCTTCTTTTGGGTGAAGACCGGTAACATCCCCCCGACTCTGGAGGTTAAAAACACAATTATAAATGTAGCATCCATTGTTGGAAATTTTCTGAAGATTGATCAGAAACTGTTTGATACAACTGGTAAGATTCTTGTTCATGTTGCAGAGTTCCTTACTGGTTCATGAGTAGAAGTTTCGTAAAGGTGGTGGAGATGAGCAAGCACTGAAGGTTACTTTGGAAGGAGGAAGAGGCAGAGGTGAAAGAGGGCATGGCAGAAGCATTTTTAGAGGAAGAGGAAGAGGTAGAGGGTGACAGGTCTTCAACAAAGCCATAGTAGAATGTTATCGGAGTCATAAGCTCGGTCACTTCCAATATGAGTGTCCGACTTGGGAGGCTAACTATGCCGAATTGGATGAACATGAAGAGATGTTGTTGATGGCATATAAGGAGATGAATAAGGCAAAGCGTGAAGATGTTTGGTTCTTGGATTCGAGATGTTCGAATCATATGAGTGGAGATGCAACGATGTTTTGCAATTTGGATGAGGGGTTCAGGCAGAATTTTAAACTCGGAAACAATACCAGAATGGCAGTACAAGGCAAAGGGAATGTTCGGCTGCATTTGAACTGTGTAAGTCATATTATTACTGAGGTATTTTATGTGCCAGAGTTAAAGAAAAATTTGTTAAGTATCAGACAGTTGCAAGAGATGGGTCTTGCGATCCTAATTCATGCAGGAATGGCTAAAATCTATCATCTAGAGAGGGGCTTAATTATCCAAACTAGCATGTCTGCTAATAAGATGTTCGTGCTGTTGGCGAATATACAAGAGCAAAATCCTGCCTATTTCTACACGAGCTCACAAGATGTCACTCATATGTGGCATTGTCAATATGGCCATTTGAGTTATAGAGGTTTGAAGACACTTCAGACAAAGAATATGGTGCGTGGATTGCCTCAGCTTGCACCAACCACAGTGATGTGCACAGATTGTCTGGTTGGGAAACAACACCAAGATAACATTCCAAAGAAGAGTGCGTAGAGAGCTACGGAAAAGCTACAACTTGTTCATGTTGATATTTATGGGCCGACATTCCAAAGAAGAGTCGTGGAGAGCTACGGAAAAGCTACAACTTGTTCATGCTGATATTTGTGGGCCGGTGAATCCTATTTCAAACAGCAAAAAGAGGTACTCATTATGCTTTATCGATGACTTTAGTAGAAAAGCATGGGTTTACTTCCTTGAAGAAAAGTCAAAAGCTTTAAATTCGTTTAAATGCTTTAAGAAGTTGGTAGAAAAGGAGACTGGTATGTATATCAAATGTCTACGCACAGATAGAGGAGGAGAGTTCAACTCCGATGAGTTTAAAGAGTTTCGTAGACACAGTGGGATTAAGAGGCAACTGACAACTGCATACACTCTGCAACAGAATGGAGTAGCCGAGAGGAAAAATCTCACGGTAATGAACATGGTACGTTCAATGCTTTCAGAAAAGAAAATCCCTAAAAATTGCTAGCCCAAAGCAGTGAATTGGACCATGTATGGGTTGAATCGATGTCCTACCTTGGTAGTCAAGAATATCACCCCAGAAGAAGCATGGTCAGGAGTGAAGCCTTCGGTTGAGCACTTTAGAGTTTTTGCTTGCGTAGCACACGTACATGTACCAGATGCTAGATGTACTATGTTGGAGGACAAGAGTTTTGCTTGTGTGCTCTTAGGTGTCAGCGAGGAGAGTAAAGGCTATAGACTGTATGATCCAATTGGGAGAAGAATCGTGATTAGTAGAGATGTGGTTTTCGAGGAAGAAAGGCAGTGGGATTGGAGTTTTGATTATGAGGAGCAGGTGTTATTAGATCTTGAGTGGGGTGACACCGAGAATGACATGGATGAAGAAGAAGAAATAGATGGTACTGAAGGTGAGATTAGTGAAGAAAATGAAAAAGCTGTAGGAAGTGGTGATGAAGTTATTCAAGCTACTAGGAATGAACAAGATGCCGAAATTGGTACTTCAAATGCAAGAGGTAATAGAGACAGAAGAATTCCAAGCTACATGGAAGACTACACCACAGGGGAAGGCTTATCTGAGGAAGAAAATGAGGTTAACATGGCTTTAGTTCAAGCTGGAGATCCCACAAGTTATGAGGAGGCAGTGGTAGGCTCAAAATGGAGGAGTGCAATGGACGTGGAGATCAGTTCAATAGAGAAGAATCGGACTTGGGAACTCACCGACTTACCAGCTGGATGCAAGAAGATAGGGGTCAAATGGATTTACAAAACAAAGTTGAATGAGCTAGGAGAGGTAGGTATGTACAAAGCTCTGTTGGTAGCGAAGGGATACTCTCAACAACATGGAGTAGACTACACCGAGGTGTTTGCCCTAGTAGCAAGGATGGACACGGTGAGGATGATTGTGGCACTTGCAGCTCAAAAAGATTGGAGAATATATCAATTGGACGTCAAGTCTGCATTCTTGCACGGTGAGCTTAGTGAGGATGTATATGTGGAACAACCAAAGGGATATGTGAAGAATGGCAGTGAAGAGAAGGTCTACAAGCTTCACAAAGCTCTATATGGGCAAGCTCCTCGAGCTTGATTTAGTTGTATAGAATCTTATTTCATTGATGAAGGTTTCGAGAGGTGTCCAAATGAGTAGACGTTATTCACCAAAAGAAGTGTAGAAGGCAAGGTACTAATTGTAAGTATTTATGTCGATGATTTGATTTTTACTGGTGATGATGAAGACATGATGGTTGGTTTTAAGAATTCAATGATGAATGTTTTTGATATGACGGATCTGGGGAAGATAAGATTATTTTTTCTTGGGATAGAAGTTTTGCAGCAGTCTGATGGCATATTTATTTGTCAAAAGAAGTATGCCATGGATGTGTTGAAACGTTTTGGCATGGATGGGAGCAGTTCAGTAGGTAGTCCGATCATACTAGGATTCAAGTTGCATAAAGATGAGTATGGAGTACGAATTGATGAGTCTTATTATAAGCAAGTTGTTGGGAGCTTAATGTATCTCACGGCAACTCGGCCGGATTTAATGTTCAGTGTAAGTTTGATCAGTAGGTTCATGGCCGAACCTACTGAGATGCATCTTCAAGCTGCCAACAGGATTTTGAGGTATTTGAGAGGCACAACCAGTTTTGGAATTCTGAATAAGAAGGGAGGGACATATGAGTTGCTTGCCTATACGGATAGTGATTATGCAGGTGACATAGAGGATCGGAAAAGCACCTTAGGCTATGTTTTCTTATTAAGTTCAGGTGCAGTTTCTTGGCTGTCAAAGAAACAACCCATAGTTACTCTTTCTACCACAGAGGCAGAGTTTGTGGCTGCTGCGGGGTGTGCAAGTCAAGCTATTTGGATGAGAAGAGTTTTGGAGACTCTAGGCCATGCTTAAGAGGGTCGTACTACTGTGATGTGTGATAATAGTTCTACGATCAAGCTTTCAAAGAACCCGGTGATGCATGGAAGAAGAAAACATATTGATGTGAGATTTCATTTTCTGAGGGATCTCACAAAGGAAGGTATTATCGAGCTGATGTACTGTGGCACTCAAGAACAATTGGCAGACTTGCTGACTAAGCCTTTGAAATTGGATACATTTCAGAAGATCAGAGAAAAGCTGGGAGTTTGCGACATTGCAGGTGTAAACAAATTACTGTGAGTAATTAGTTTAAGGGAGGGATTGATGGTGTTGTTGGCTGAATTCAAGGGTCTCACTCAATCTTGTTTAATTAGTTGTTCTCTGTTGGAATAATCCCTAGTTTCTAGGGTATTAGTTGTTTGATTATTTCAATTTGTATTTATCACGTTGCTTAGATAATGCACAAGTTAGGACTGTTGTAAGGCTATTTAAGCCAAGTTTGTGTTTCAATAAAACTCAAGAAGTCATTCAGCCAGTTTGTGTATACTTTTGATCTAGCTGCAGCTTTTGTGTTCATTGTTTACAACACCACAATGAACAATGGGGACCGTGCAATCAATAGAGTTTCTAACGGCATTTAAATCATTGACAATTGGTTTTGATTTGAGGTGCAGGACTCTTTCTCCACATGCAAAAGACTAACATTTTTATGTTATCTAATATAATTATATAAGTTGTTCACATATTTGCTTTGAAAATTTGTCATGCATGAGAGAGTACAGCGTATAAGAAACTATGTGAGATCAATGGCGAATTTAGGATTCGAAAATGGGGTGGGCTACATGTTAAGGTGTCTTCTTTTGGGCGAAGGCAAAAAAAAAAATTGGTACAACCATGTACAAATGTAAAAAGTATCATGTTGTATTGTCGTTGACGGAGGGCGGAAAACGAGAGTATTTGGAAGAGAACAAGCGGTGGCTGAATGGCTGTAGAAACGAGAGTGAGAAACCTGAGTGACGAAGAAAACGAGGGCTCAATCGCTGATGAGTGATGGAAATGACGGAGAGAATACTGGAAACCAATCCCTAATTATTTTCGGGTGAGCTTCAACATCAAGACTATAACGTTTTGATGACATTATATATAGAAAAGAAAAGAAAGAAAAAAATCTCCAAAATTTTGGGGTGGGCTTTAGCCCTCCCCAAGCTATATGTGGATCCGCCACTGTGTGAGATGTTGTTCTCACATTAAAAAATAGAAATTCAAGCTTATAAGAATTGTCTTTATATAATAGTGATTATAAATTTATTGATCCCATTTTGTCTATTATAAATCAATCAATCTCATTTTGCCTATAAAAGGGGACTCCGTTAACCAAGTGATCTTTGTATTCAGGATCGCCCTCCTAAATTAGACAATTGCTAGGGTACGTTGTGAAACCAACATATAGGATAGAACAGTAGATGGAACGATTCCATTTTGACTAGTGGTTTTCAATTGTTGGTCAAGGAGAGGAAATGTGGGCTAAGAAAGGAAATTTTTTTTTATCTTGAAACTAAGAGAGTTTCTATTGGGACCTTTAAATCTACTCACTTGACCTCACTCTATTATGAATTATTAAATGACATATATAACCTACTATAAAATGACTATTAAGGACAAGAATTATACCAAAAAAATATTATATTTATTTTATGTAGACTTTCCAATTCAATAATATTAGATTGTATTCCTTATTATTTTCCTTATGTATTTTTATTTTCCAATTTCACTACATACTCATTAAAGCATTCATATATATTTAATAAGAATTTAAAATATGGTTAAGATCATGTGACATAAAAATGTATGATATATATGTTGAACGCATATTGGTGAGGGAAAACAAAATAAATCCTCTTATGATTTATGACCTAAATCTAAGTCAATTCATCATATTTGAAAAAAAAAAAAACTAAAAACTAAAAATATTTAAATAATTAATCATGTGGTACAAAAAATACAGAAAAAAAAATAAACATTAAAAAACGAATGATATATTTTTTTTTGCACAGCTAAAATAGAGAAGAAAAAAACATAATAGTTCATGACATTTTCTTATTGATTAGACATTAATTCTTGAAACTCAAGTTTGATTAAGAAATGTATATTTAGTTAATATTTATAAAGCGATTCAATCTTTGAAATGACTAAATTTTTTATTTTAAAGATAATAATTTGTTTGCAAATTATATGAGTGAGGTTATTTGAGGAAGTTTAGTAAGGTTTAGTGAGTAAATTTAGTATTTGAAAATTTGATAAGAGGTGTAAAAAGCATAGAGGTCAAGTGAGTAAATTTGGAGGTTCTAATAGAAAAACTCTGAAACTAAAGCATAGGAATTTGTAAAGGATTTTACGATAACATGAAGAAAATGACACATCCTCAGTCTGGTTAGCAATTTCGAAACTATTTCCTTCTCTTATGTTCCCAATAGGCCTGTAAATGGATCGGGTTTGGATCAGATCGACCTAAATCTAAATCCATTTACTAAAAAAAAAATTCGATCCAAACCCGCTCCATTAACCCGGCGGATCATTGATACCTCGATCCAAACCCGTATCCGTTGGATTAACGGATACCCGATCCGCTAATCCGATCCGTTTATAATTTCAAATATTTTTAAATTTTAAATAGTAATATTAAATTTATATCATGATACCTCATAAGATATTAATAAAATATTAAAATAACATGATCTACATGAAGAGTATCACCAAAAGTAAAATTACATTATCAAAATATTCCTTACACCGATAAATTAAGGTAACCAAAATACTTTCAAAGCAATACTTTGGCTTCAATTTCATCAGCTCTTAAGTCTTAACACTTTGCACACAATTTGAATACGAATCAAAACCTGTAAAAACAAAGAAAAACTTAGTTTGTTTTTATGGCGAAGAAAAAAATGTTCAAGGCAAAGAAGGGAAGAAAAAAAAAGAATTATCATTGCAGTACGTAGCAACTATTGCACTTTTGATTGAACTAACAAACAATAGTAAAACATTAGCTGGAAAGCAACAACGTAATAAAAACATATATGCACTTACATATCTTTGGATCAAAGGGACCTAATTTCATCTTGGCATTTCTTCTTCTTGGAAGTGTGAAACAGATCCTTCAAAAAGAAACCTAACAAAATAAACCTCTGTGCAATGAGAAAATTAGCAACAAATCTTGAACACAAACAAATACTAATCAGACTTACTTTTCCGTTTTCGAGAGGGAAGCCAATCTTTTGTAGTCTATTGATGAAAAAATTGAAGAAACTGTAAAAAAGATATATACCTTTCTTTCGAGATCAATAGTTTGTTAGTGAAAGTTGACCTTGATTAAACAATTGTATGTAGAAGGATATGGGCAGGATTCTTCTTTCTCTGAGAGATGTCAGGACTCAGGAGATGAGGAGATGGGTATGAGTCTTGATGCTTCTACTAACTTTTTGGTAAACTAAATATGCAAAGCCTTTATTGATTCTTCTTGGTTGATGGACTGATGCCGTTTTAGTGTTTTACCGTTTACGAAGACTGCCTCTTCGATTTCTGCAAAAAACTTATATTAGAAATCTTTAATATTTTATATTTTATATTTTATATTTTTAAAAAATAATAATATATTGATAAAAAATAATATTTTATTATTACGAAAACGGGTCGGATCATTAACGGATCGGATCGACCTAAATCCAAATCCGATCCGTTTATTAAACGGGTTGACGGATTCGGATCATTAACGGATCAACGGATCAAAATGTTCGATCCAAACCCGTCCAATAGTCACGGATCTGGAGCGGGTCCGGATCAAAATCCGGTCCATTTGCAGGTCTAGTTCCCAAGGAAGTCAACTTCGTTGCTGATGCTGTTACAAATATGGGTCATAAATCATCTACTCCTTTCACTTGGTCCAAAAAGTTGCCGTTCTCTACTTTGTCTGCTTTTAATTTTGATCAGTTTAGTTCTGGTTGTAGTAGGGGTTTTAAGTTGTAATTTTCTTTCCCTTCTCAAAAAAAAAAAAAAACATGAAGAAAATGACTCCAATAATAAATCTTGACTAATGAACTGAACAATATCTTCAAAGATTACAAAGATATTCACTTCAGAATTTAGAAAACCTATATCTCTCTCTTACCAATTAATCTCAGATTTCTCTTATACTTTATCACTCAACCTCCTTCATTAATCTCCCTTTCTTACCTCAAGTTGACTTACCGCCGATACTTGCTCAAAGAAGAAGACTCTGACATTATTTGGGTCCTAGGCTCAAATTTGGGTAGAGAGAGAATCACTGTGTTTAAATTCTAGATCTTTGCCCTCTTGTTGAATCATTTCACATGAAAGAAGACAAATAGATGCCAATCATGAATAGATTTGGTGGTCACTCACTCACTCTTCAATTACATTATTTTCAAAATTTCATTTGACTTTGTTTTTTTATTAATTTTCAGTTTACATAATTGGGCTTTTCATTTTTCCTTTTTGCTAATCTCATTCCATTGATCCTTTCAAAAAAAAAAACCCAATCCATGGATACTGGGCTTCCCTTTTGGGCAAACTGTACATTGCTGCCGAGTTCAATACATATGTATGAGTTCAATACATTTGTATGCACACCCGCCCAAACCACAATTAGCCGCTATCCTTGCTTGTATACTTTATTTCTGCGACAAGAGATCTTTACGTACTCGTATTAATTTATTATATGGTCCAATTATATCGTCCCGGTCCCTGCGCTATGTGTGCTTTGTCATATTGTAGCTCGTGATTAGAATAAGTGAGATTTGATGTCAAATAAGTGTTACTATCCCACGTACATTAATGATGTTTCTTATTTGCTCTATTTTATCTTTAGCGATGGAAGCGTATACATTCTAACTTGAATTCTCTTAATGATCAATTGAGATGATCTTTACGCAAAAAAAAAAACGAAGGATGAAAAATATAATTGACAAGATTGAGAAAATAAAACAGGGAAAGTATCACCTGTTTGTCTTGACAACTTTTTAGATTAATTTGGTTAAAGTGGTGAACGAGTGTGAGAAACTAAATTTAGATTAAACAGAGTAAGATATATATTCGATTCCTTTTAATTTTTTTGCTACATAAAAAATTCATTACATGTGCTAATTTTTTGGGCTTAGTACTACGTACTGTACTAGTTATCTCCAGTAACTGACCGGATCTTAGACTATATTATGGTAACTTTTTATTCTATATCACACAAGCTAGGTGCCTACAATCTTCCCAGGTGCGTCTATAAAATTTTTTTATTCATCGTCTTCATTTGCTTACTAATTAGTGCCTCCAAGGCGCATGCAGTCAATATATTTCTTTTTGCCATTTTTGTTCAAAACGCTTTAATTAATGGTAGTGGACACCAACCACCTGAACACGCAGATAATATAACCCATTAACCCGAAGCCCTAAGGGAATCAAAGTAGTAATTAAAAAAGTCCATCCATGAATGAATCAGCTGATAATGACATGAGTCACACCTTAATTAGTGAACAATTTGTCATTTACCCTTGTTGTAATCTTGTTGACCACTTAATTTAATTAATCGATCAGCTCTTTAGGGTTTGGCATGAGATTCCAATATTCCTTCATTATGATTTGTGCTCTTCAATCCCTATTGCTAGGTTAGCGCTTCGATCTTTTTCTATACTAATTATAAAATATTGGGTCTATGTATGAATCTATATATGAATCAATGAATGGATCATCATGCATGGGCACATGTATTAATTCCTCGTCCAACACATTATTTAACTTAATCAAGCTAGCTAGCTAAGCAAGTTCACCTGTTGAGCTTGACCGGTCAAGACTATTCACTACTTTTTTGTTTTGTATTTCCACTATTGAGCTTGACCAGTTAGATACTGTTCACAAAATGTCACGACTAGTCAAGTTTTTAATCGAGTTCTTGACTAAAAACTTGACTAGTCGTGACATTTTGTTAACAGTATCTGACTGGTCAAGCTCAATAGTGGAAATACAAGGCAAAAAATGAATAGTCTTGACCAGTCAAGCTCAACTGAGGGACTTGCTCTAAAGGAAGGTCAGAACCAATAATAATTTTGAAGTCCAAGAATATATGTTGCATCAGGAAGAAATTAAAAGGTTCAAGATCATATTCATTAAGATTCAACAGCGGATCTATAATATATATGTAACATAATATTGATGGCTGATGGATCCTGGTAAATGAAGACAGATAAAATTAAAGAAAATGGTGTGTGTGAATGTGTGATGGTGAGAGAGAGAGAGAGACAAAATATATCTATCATAATAGACGATGGCCGGATGATCATAGACTGACTGTCCGGACGACGAGCGCTAGCTCCACCGGATCGACCGGACTTGTTAGTTGTTGCCGGTGATGCATTGCCTTTGTGTGATCGATCATGGTTTAGGGTCTGAGACTATCTGCTTGGATTTCTTGCCATTTGGAGATTTGGGTGTGGCGGTTCCTCCTCCAGCAGAAGAGCAAAGAGAGACAAAGAAGTGGAGAATTTTAGTGAAAGCCATGGTCTTCACCAACCTCCTCTTCGCCGGAAACACACTGCCCTCCTTCTTCGGCATAGGCTTCTGGCGGCCCGCCAGATGTGGCTCTGTCTCGGCCCAGACAGTTTGGTCTCCTCCATTGTTGTTCTGCAACCTCACCACCATTTCTGCTGCTTCTGTGCGTTTCTTAATCTATCTCACCGCCTCATCTCCCGTCTTTCTGCTTTATAAAGTTGTGGGGTGTTGTTCCAGTGAAAGTTGAATAAAATAAGAGCAGGGAGCCAATCAAAGCAAGAGAGAAACTAAGCTACGAAACCAAACCAACCAAAACAGTTGCTCAAAGTCGTTGATGCAGGATTAAATAATATTATTCAAAACACGAACGCGTTTAAGGCGAAGGCGCGCTTAGAGCTAGAAGTGGTCGATAGTGATCGAAACTGAAGTGCCTCTTCCCGACTTTGGTGTGAAAACCTCCTCAGTCGGTGAGTACCTTCATCCATCCAACAGAGCATGTGTGTTTCTAGTACTAATTAACCATCCACCAAAACAAATGGAGATTTACTCTCTAATTGGTCTCCCCCAAAACAAAAGGATATCTATGTTTCTTATCTCCCCCCAAAAAAAAAAAAACAACAACAACAAAAGGATATCTACTTTCTTGTTCATGATTTAGGGTTTAGTAAACGGCTCTGTCAGCAGATGAATATTGTAATGTGAAGTTATTATCAATTAACCTAGCTAGAATCAGTGTATAGTTAAGATAAACTAATTACGCACATGGAATTGGAATATTTGGGATTTGGGCCGATGGGTCCGGGGAAGAGGTGGTGTTAAAGTCATATATGTCATGTCAAGAAATGCCCCAAAAAATCTCATAAAGAAAGATTCTTGAGTGCGTCAATCGTACCGCATGGCGTTGCGGCTTCGTAAGGACATTTTAAGTATTTTACTTTTAAAAAGCAGGGATAGTTTTAGAAAAGAGGAAAAAATTTCTAGCTTTTGATTGGTCAACCACAACGCCGCGTGGTACGGCTGACATACGCAATAATTTCTCTCTCATAAGAGGCGGTAAACAGTTCCCACTTCCTAGTCACTGTCTGATGTGTCGTATCTGTTAGGGCAAGAACAATTAGTTAATTCAGTGTCCGGGACCATATTTTTATTATTATTATTTTATTTTTTTTTATTAAAGGGAAATTTCATTAAAAACGGACAACTAACCCACAGAGGTACAAACAAACCCACAAGGGGTACACATACAACAAAAACAATGGGTCCAAACATTTACTAGGCAATAACCTAGAGATACAAGGGGCCCAGCCCAGGTCGGTGGTTACCGAATGCCACACAGATTATGCATTCACCATTAGGGAACATCCCCCCGACTCTGGAGGTTAAAAACACAATTACAAATGTAGCGTCCATTGTTGGAAATTTTCTGAAGATTGATCAGAAACTGTTTGATACAACTGGTAAGATTTGTGTTCATGTTGCTCATGAGATCTCGAAGCCTTTTCTCCTAGAGAAAGAGAAAAAAAAAAAAATAGCTCCTGGTGTGGTGGTATGTATCTCATATTTTTTTTAAAACCTAATTGGCAAATGTTGTAGCTACAACTTGATCTATCATGAACAGGGGGTCTGCCATTCGGCTACCACACCAGAGAGGAAAAAACTAGAAATAACATAGAGAAATAGGTCGGAGTTGGCTAACCCTTTTGCAGGTTTTGCTAGAGCACGTTTCACAAATGGAGCTTTTTGGGTTCAAGGTGTTCAAGCACCCATCTTGTCTCCGATTGCTCAAAACCTCTTTGGTGCGAGAGATGGCAACAAGACACGCAAGCCATGTATACTCAAGTACTCGGACTTGCAGGCAGAAAGTAGTAACAATTCTCTAGCTTTGGTTCCAGTCGAGGTAGCACCGCAACCTCTGAAAGGAGGGATGCCAAATTCCCCTTTCTCTTCCCCAAAGAAACTCAAAGTTCTGCTAAATGCTTTGCAGAATGAGAAGACGTACAGGACTCTACCTTGACAAAGAAGGTAAAGGTCCCCGAATTCCCTGTTAAGTTTATTGCTAAGTCCTTAGGACTTGTCGGAACACCAGCTGGAATGTTTTTTTTTTTTTTTAATTAAAAAAAAAAAAAACTATTAGCCCACCCAACCCTTCCATATGCCAGTGAGAATCGAACTCATGACATTTGCAATGTTGAAATTATAACTTACCAACAGGCACATCTCAATAGCGGAATGATTGTGCCAAGAGGATGATGCCTAAGGAAGTGATGCCGCACACCCCACAAGTCCAACCTAAACAAGCCACTGCTAAGAAGAAGCGTGGCAGACCCGTTGGGGTCAAAAAACAAAAATCCTCCAAAGTCGAAGAAGCTTTAAGGTACCTACAGAGGAGGTGTTGAGTATGCTATACTCAGAGAAGCCTCTCCTAGCCCTAGCTTAAAAGGGCATAGAGAAAATGTAGTTTTATGTTATTTATTTTGAACTGCGTCTATTTACTGTGTTTCTTGTTTTATATAGATTATAGACTTAATTTTAATAAGTAACCGCTGCTTGTAAATTGGAGGGTCTAACCCTATGTACCACGTAACCAACAACCTCTTGCATGTCTTTCATGATGGCGGAGGGATATGAATGGCCTTCCTGACTTGAGTTAATGACAACCATTTGATGAATCGATTCAAAAAAAGAAAGACAGTAGCCATGCATAAATCCCCCTAATCAAATAGATCAAACTCGTAATGCAGAACATACAAACTGCAGAAGTAGAGCTGATTTTTGCTTCTTTAGGCATCGGTTAGCATCAATAAGGTACAGACATAGACCCAAATGGCAAACTGCAATTCTAGATTCACAGGAACAAAACCACTAATCTGCTCATTACTGCAGAACAAGGCATTCCTGGGTCCGGGACTCCATACCATGACGGGAGCTTTTGTTAATGGCACTGACTTCTTCATGATAGCGAGGATTCACATCTGGATCGTCAAGTGAATTTGCATTCCCATCATCACCACCACAAGCAATGGCTCCAAATATAAGAGCATTCACCTCTTGGAACCTCTCTTCAGAAAGAGAGACCTCGGCAAGGAGCTTCCTAGCATTTTCATCAGATGCCTCATCATAGTCCTTCTTCCTCTTTAACACCATATGTCCACTAATTTCCCACACAGCTGGATTCACCTGAGTATCCAGAAGCTCTGCCCTAACTTCCCCAAGAGCTTGTTTCTCAGCATAACACTGTGGCAAGAGAAAGACCCTCTTTCCGCAGTCGGATATGAGGACATTGAAAGCAATGTTGTTCGCTTGAAGGCAAATACAGGCATCAGAGACAGAGTTTGACAAATCTTCCAGAGTATTTCCACCCTCAAAAACTAGACCTCTAACAGGATAGCTCAGAAGCTCAGAGATCTTCACCCCAACATCCAAACTGGTTATTTTCTTGGTAGGAGCCTTTTCAATGGGAAAGGTTAAGGCCAAGTAGTAAGCCTGGAAGTGAAGGTGATTGATGGTGGCAAATGCACCCAAGCTGTTGTAACCCAATCGGAAGTAAGGACTCCCTGCTTCTGCCGCCATGTGAAGTGCAAGCAAGAAGCTCTCACGATCAATTCTTTGTGGCAAAGACTCAAGAATACGAGGAATCAACAGCACATGCCCATATTCAATTGGACTGACATTGATGGCAACAACGCTTGGAGAGTTTTCAACATCAATAGGTGCGTTAGGGTGAAACTGAACTTCACCATCTTCACTCGCTTCAAACTGGAACAGAACCTCTTCTTGGCCAACTTTAGTGAAGTTGAACTTGTTGCCATCAAAAGGTTGGAGGACCTTGTCAACTCGAAACTCGGTTGGACGCTTCTTAAGGTGGCGGCCCTCATTGAGCTGCGCAATGAAGCCAAACTGGCCCGGGATCACCTTGGTTTCGCAGGCAGTGACATCATATCGAAATAGGCCTTTCTTCATACGATCCTCCCACTCTCCAAGAACTAATGAATCAAGAAAAGCAATGGGAGCCTCTTGCTTCTCATCACCAAGTGAGTTGTTTTGCTTCTTGAAAGCATACAATGGAAGTTTTGCTCCTGGAATGCAACATTTGTTAAGGCAGTTGCGGCCACAACCCCCAACTCCGCGCCCCTCTTCCGCCTCATCTTTCTGGTAATTAGAAACCACAGTAGGAACTTTCTTTATCTTCAGCATCTTTCTGTATTTTCTTTTTCTTTTTTTAAGTATGATATTAGTTTAATTTCTTAAATGGATTTTATAGCAGAAGTAGATTTCTTTAGGGTTATCTTGAAGCCCACGCTTTCTCTTTTCCTATTGAGACAAGGCAATCATTTCCACTTGAGACAAGGAATTCTTTTCCTATTGAGATCGGTATCCCTAATCTCTATATATATTTCTCCACTCCTAACCCACTGCTTAACCCCATCTCGTATTTCCCTTTTCTCTGTTTTTCGACCATGGCGAGGACCAAGTCTCGGCCACTGAATTACTGGAGGAATTACTTTGAAACTGCGAAGGATACGAATATTTTCAGTATAATTGATCATGCCATCAAGGTGGCCGCTTCAGATTTTCCAAAAGACTTCAGTTTACAAAAGGACAGAATAGTTGCACGATTGTCTTGTATTCAGTGTTTGGGCAATGATGAAGAATCAGCTCATGGTGGTTGCAAAAGTGGATCCGATAGCGATGGCTGTGAAGGACTACTTGAGGCCGATGTTAATAAAGAGAGCAACCTAAGTGATGAGGCCGATCGTGTTTCGATTGATGACGCTTCTCAAAATATTGATGTAGAGGTCTTGAGGATCAAGGAAATTTTTGAAAACAGTGATAAGGAAAAGGCTAATGACCCTTCAATGCTCGAGTCTCTGACGAGACTAAAGATGATGACTATGACTGTGGAGACTCTTGAGGCAACCGCAATTGGTAAAGTTGTTAGTGGTCTCAAAAAGCATGGATCCAAGCAGATTCGTGATCTTGCTCGAACACTTGTTGATGGGTGGAAAGTCGTGGTAAGTGAATATTTGGCTACCCAAAATTCGAAACAGTCCTCTTCAGATGTTCTTAGCAAACAAAACAAGAATGAACAACTAGTGATCAAGAAACAAGAAGTTGTAGCTGTGAAGCCAATTAAGGCCTCAAACAACAATGAAGAAAAGATGCAGCGCTTGGATGATGAAGTTGCAGCGCAAGCGAAAATCGAAGCCACAAAAAGGAAACTCCATGAGCGCTATGAGCAAATTGAGAACACCAAGAAGCAAAGGATGGTTCAAGTCTTGGATGATCTCCCCAAGCAAGGGCCTAAAGTTGGCTCCCACACTACTAATCTACATGGAAAGAAACCTGGTTCAGCACATGGACGGATATCCGATAAGTTGCACAGATTAAAAAAGCAAGCTGGTGTGGTCGGCAAGTAATGAGATATTCCTATATTTCTGATAGTGAATGAGAATCCTTTTTGCATATATTCTTTGAGAGGTTTTTCTCTGAAATAAATTAGTAGGATTTGCCCATTTGACATCTAATTTCGAAACGAATACAATCGATCTCCAGCAGTATCCCGAATCAATGGCTGCCTGCAACTTATCATCTCGGGTCTGTTTGTCATCTGACCATTGCTTATTGAGGTCCTCATCAGGCTTTGGCAAGAGAACTTCTGAGTAGTGAACATGTACCGAGGATTGTAGCATATATATTAGCCAAGTATATCCATATTCTGATTTGATCTTTGTAAAGCTATTTCGAAGGACTCTTTCAATAAATCACTTGATTCAGAATTTTTTCATAAGTTGGTTCTGCTTCCGAATTACAAATATAAGCCATATGCTTCTTAAGCTCCGACAGAAACCTGATCGATGTGCATGTCAAATCTCCTAATAATTTAAACTATTATAACTATGCTTCAGCATTTTCTTACTGATGCAGGAAGGAGCAAATAGATTGGAATAAACAACCGTAACTCAAATGGGGAAAACAACTTGAATACTTGAATTCCTTTGTAACAGGGGAACAGTATACAGTGAGAACCTAATTTATCTAAGTGATCGCCTTAGGTTAGTTTCCACAATACCCATGCACCTATATGACAAAAGAGTAACATATATGAAACAACTCATCTTTCACAAGTCGAGGCGTCCATTGATACAATGTCAAACTGGTGTTAGAATCTCGTTGCTATGCAGCCCCACTGCCCCCGAAAAAATTCCTCCATCCGTTTCTGCAAACAGCCCTCCAGGAACTTATCTCACTGCTCCTGTCCTGATTGATTTGCAGAAGGGTAAAGGCAGCACAGCTCGTGAGCATCCAAGCAATCAAAAATGCATTTACATCACGGAAATATGTGACACCTCTAGGTTCAGTAATTAAGTCCTTGCATGCTCGGGGATGAGACGATGTCGGAGTTCAGTGGATGCACCGGCCAATTCTGCAGAGCATTTGACATCAAGATTAAGAGAAGACTTAAAAACCTTTAAATCAATAATGTTGGAGGAATAACCCAATTGCTTACCTTGAGCTGTAAAATCAAACAAAGGAGGTACCGCCCGTCCATTAGGCAAGCTAACATTTGGGTCTCTCAAATCATCAAAGAAAGGGTGCGCACAAGCCTCCAACTGAAACAGAAAACAATTTAGAAACAACTTTGAAGAAAATATACATGAAACAATCAGAGTCCGAATAAATCACTGGAGTGTATGACCATTCCAATTCCCATTTCAAATTGAATGCCTACAACCATCTGGTGAGATATAACCCTACGTGTAAGTCAACTACGCAATTGAATGCTAAAGCCGCAACATCACCATATGAAGTGGTGGATTGCACTCTTTAACATTCCTTGCTAAGGGTTGAAAAAAGGTTGATATATATATAAATAAATAAATATATATATATATATATATCATATCTTATTTGGGAAAGGAAAGACTAATCTTATACTAATGCAACTAGACATTTCACAAGGTTCTAACAAAATTTATTAAAAGCAATTTATTTTCTTACAGCAGTACAACGCAGATTTGGTGAATACTGGAGCAGCCTTGAAATGAGATCCACAGCTTCAGAGGGCATTCGCTTATGGAATATCTGAAGGTTACAAGCAGCACTATAAGATTCACTGCTAATGACAGTTGGTGAAAAGCTGATCATAGATACTCTAAATTAAATTACTGGACAGACCTTATGCCAGGGGTGAGCTTTAATTTGAGGAAACTTGAACTCAGTGTAGTTTGGATTCATGCACTTGATTTCTTCTCTGGTTGGTGTTCCAAGAATCTAGTATCATTCCAGAATAAACAAACTTAGAATGCAAAATAGCAAAGCTATCACCTGAACAAGAAACAAGATCACCATACATCCAATACCTTTATGATTTCCACCAGCTGATCAACACCACTCTCCCCAGGAAACAGTGGCTGCAATGATGCAAGACCCAGCATATATGAGAAATAGTCAAGTGTTTCAAACAATGAAAACAAAGGGAAAAAAAAAAGGTGCATGTTCCCCAGGTAACGAAATAGAATTCCCTGCCCAACCACCCGGCATACAAAACTAGCAGTTAAGCACTTTATTTAAACCTGTGCAACTTAGATATAAACACTTCAAATATACACTCACCTGCCCAAGAAGAAGCTCAGCAAATACACAACCAACAGACCACATATCAATGGCAGTTGTATATTCTGTAGCTCCAAATATGAGTTCTGGAGCTCTATAATATCGTGAGCAAATATATGATATGTTGGCTTCACCTGGCACCTGAAATTAGAAAATTAAATATTCATGAGTACCAGATACCATCTTTTTTAACTTACTAACTAAAATGTCCCTAGATACCATCACAGTCCCTTCAAATTCACAGGATAGTAGACATACCAGCATCTTTGCGCTCCCAAAATCACATATCTTTAGCTGATGAGTGTGGGGATTGACCTGCAATATGCAACACAACCTCAATCTCCGTATAGTGACTTAAGGTACAATCTCAGAACAACTGAACCAGATAAATAGACAAGAAATATAAAGCTATCATGCATTCTTACTTCAACTTACAACTTACCCAAACTTGGGTGTTAAGTCAACCACCAGCCCATATAGTGTGGGGATATCCATTCCTTTTGTTTAAATAGAAAGTCTTGGTTTTGACTCCAAACGAATTGTTTAGTTGTTTGTTTTTTCTCTGGTCTGAAGGGGTTGAACCCCAATTTAAAAGGTGTCTAGTGTAACTATGAATATAGTCAAACTTGTGTGAATGTGAAAACTAATTGTGGTTCATATGTATCAGCATTAATATCAAAATAATAAAAAAGTGCATGATTATCTTACCAGTAAATTCTGTGGCTTAATATCACGATGACACACACCAACAACATGGTGCAAGTAATTTAATGCCCGACAAATCTACAGGAGAGAAAACATATAAATTAATACCCAGGATAGGCATAAGAATAACCTCATAACCAACTATTTAAGAGATAAAAGGAATCAGCAGATGGTATCCAAAATTACCTGGTATGTGTACAACTGCACATAAATAATGGGAACATGTTGGTTCATCCTGACATAATGCTTTGACACTCTGTAAACAGTCTCAGATATATATTCAAGGACAAGGTTAAGGTACAGCTCGTCCTTTTCAGTAGTTGAAAAGAAACAATGCTTCAATTGAACAACATTGGGATGGTCCAGTGAGCGCATGATCTGAAGTTCTCTATTTTTATATCTTTTATCCTGCAGCACCTTTTTTATTGCAACTGCATCACCTGTTTCCAGACACTTGGCCTGCAGAACAAAGTATAGCGAGGAAGAGAGAGAGATTGAATCCAATATGTCGGTGAAAAGACAACCAACAAAACCTATAATGGACAGATGTAAATAATCCTAAGTACCTGAAAGACGACTCCAAATGAACCAGTGCCAACTACGCGCTCTGCCATATAAGAGATTGTCTGTAACCAAATAGAAATATAACATTATGATTAATAGCTCTCAAATAAGATATAGCATCTATCAATGGCATTTAAATGAACCAAAGATTCAAGACACAAACAAATGAAACAATCATGCAGAGAGAAGTTGAAATCCATTTTCTTTAATAAGAAGCTCAAAATTTATTAATACAGAGAATACAACGCAAGGGACATGGTGTACTGTCCTCTAACATAACAAGCTCCAAAATTATAATGTGAAGGAAAGCATCAGCTACGTGGCAACAGTTCTCCAGTCAGATAAAATAGCATGAAAAAATCAATCTGTAAACTCCGAGGAAACCAAACCAGAAAAGGATTCCGAAATATAAACTCTATCCTATAAAAGAACCTACTTATAATAGCCATAATTCATTCAACATCAAAACTTTGCAGTATGGTATCATTAAAGTTTTCAGATCCATGAAATAAAGAAACACTTGTCAAATACAACGCCACTGAACCATAGAAATGAAGTCACCTGTTTAGGTTGTCCATTTTGACCGCCTACTGTTGTCGCAATGATATGGCCTGTTTCTGTTCCATTACCATTTATGATAGTTTCTTCCATATCCTGTTAAGGGAAATTTACAACCATTAACTTGATGACCAATCCTGATTTGCTTGTTGAAAACTTTACCCCAGACTTAAATAGCAGTATAATTAATACATACGTGGTATACAAGAAGAGAAGAAAAATGGAAAAATTAAAACCTACAAAAAATTTACCTTTTCAACATGGTTGTTCACCTTATCATCTCTAATATTCATTTGATGCATATCTTTCGGAAGTTGATCAACAGTAGATTTTTCTTCTTTGGCCTGTATCTTAGCTACTGAAGATGCACTGGACGTGCTTGCAGCTGATTCCATTGATGTTGATTTTGTAATTTGGTCGGTGGCTCTTCTCTCAACAGTAACCTTCTTTTCAGTTTGTTGATCAAACTTTGATCTCTTTGAGCTGGAATCACCACTCTGAAAAAGGAAAAATCTTATAAGAGATCGATATCCTGAATCAAATTTAAATTCACATCCAAAATATCCAAAATAATGACAAAAAGAACTCCTGTATTATCTCAGAGTCACAGCTATTACCATAATTTAACATGCACATCAAATTTGGAGAGTAAGAGAGTACTAAAGATGGCAGCATTAACATAAACGAGTGAGACTTAAATTCAATCGTAGTATAACACAAAACAATCAATTAAACCACATTGTCAAGTTCGCATATTCAACACAATCTGTCATTTTCTCCACATTGATGATCCTAAAGACATATATAATTAATGTGCACAGGGTGAACCTCCAAAGAACAGAGATCAAATGTGACAGAAAATACAAACACAAACCAAATGATCCTCAAAATCCATATAAATGCACAAAAATCCGTGATGACTGGCCATCTTTTCAGACATAATTTGGATCAAAGCTAATATCTATTTCTGTAAATACATACACATATATGTACCATATAATCCAAAATTAATCGACTAAATCTCAGCTCAGGCAAGCTTCTCCATATTACAAAACCACAACCTCTACATATATCTCCGAGCTAGGAATCAAGCTCTGAGCAAATATAAACACAAAAACTCAATCTACACAGTAAAAATCGAAACTCACCGGGTCCGACGAAACAGAGGTCCGACCCGACGCAATGCTCTTGAGCCTACGCATCATATTCATCTTCTTCTTCTTCACCGCTTCCGTCTTTCCAATCCGGCTACACAACAACCCCCCCGAAACCCTAAGTTTCCTTCCTCACAAAAGAAACAGAACGGGAAAGAAAAAAAAACACCAAAGAAGAGAGAGAGAAATGCAAACGCCTTCCTCTCTCTCCTTCCTCCTCCTCTCTTCCTTTGATTCACACCACAAAAAAACCCTCCAAATCAAAGGAAGAAGAAGAAGAAGGAAAAACACAAAAACGAAAAACTCAAAGCCCCCCTCCTCTCTCTCTCTCTCTCCTCTTAAGAGTTTTTCCGATTTCCTTTTTCTCTCTCTAGAATCGTTTTTTTGGGGGGTTCTCGTTTTCTCTCTCTAAAAATTTCTCCCCCCCCTCTGTTTTGAGCTGTTTTCTCCTTTCTCCGGTCAAACTTTGGACCGAAGAAAAAACCAGCCTTGCATACCCGCCACGAGTCAAACTGGGGGGTCCAGCCGTCGATTGCGTGTGATTTTGGGGATCGGACGGCGGGTGTTTGCGGTTTGGCTGATAGAGGGGGCGGGTGCGGAATTACGGAAGTAGCCCTGAGGGGAACAGGGGTTGGTATGCGTACGGAATATTCGGGGGGGTCTTTTTGACCGGTCATTTGGACGGTTTGTTTTTGCGGTCAAGGTTTTTGGGCTTTTTTTTTTTAAATTACTTGGGATCTAATTAACGGTGCTGGCTAAGAATAATAATAACTCCCTTGAGAATCGGTCACGCCAGAGAAGATTAGCTGTTAAAACCTGCAAAATTTGTCAAAAATAATATATGGGAGATTACGACTACTAAATCTGGTTGCAATCACTATTTAATTGATAATAAAGTCTCATAATTATCTTTCAGTCTAATTCAATGGCTGATTGAGATGGTTATGACCATAGCTGCAAATTCTTTAGCTCTTCCCGTCTGATGTCATTCCTCTATTGAAAGTTGATTTATTAAGCTTATTTAAGTCAAAATTAGTTTTAATTTAAGTTTTTTATCCTTTGTCTTTTGATTTCCTCGTAATAAAAGAAAAGAAAGTTGAGTTTTTTTTTTTATAAGAAAACATAAAAGTTAAGTTGCTGGTGCATTTTGTTTAGCTTTCTTGCTAACCAGGTTTTGAGGGGGAGGGAGCACTGAGAATGTGTATGGCAATGATGGCTACGTGAAGGGGCAGTGTCGGTGTAATGATGGAAGTGCTTTCTGTCATTATAAAAAGAGCATTTTCATTTGTTTATGGCATGCGGTTCTAATGGATTCGAGGAGGGTTAGTTCAATTCTCCAAAACTCCTAAGAGACTTTTAATTTGTGCCCTAGTTTCTTACTCTAAGAAATTTGAGACCGGTATTTTGAAGAGATGAGCTTGAATTTTTCCAATTTATATATCGATTCTATGAAAAAATTGACGAATAATTAAAGTTTAAAACAAGATATAAATTAAGTAATTAAAGTGATTTTTTGAAGTGAGTAAGTATGTATTAAATGAGCAAAAACTAAATAGCTATTTGTGTCACTTACTCAATTCCCCCTTCAACTCAAATGATTTAGAATTAGATTCATCCAAGATGGATACGAGAATTTGTGCTTGAATTGTCCAAATAACTAGTCAACGTTAACAAACATGGAATCGTCTAAATATTATTCTAAAATAAAGACGAATGTTTACAACTTTACATATGGAATCATGACGAATGTTTACATATGGAATCATTTAACTTAACATAAATTAAAAAGTAAACTATTTCGGCCATTAAAATCACAAGTTGAAAATGAACGCCCATTTTTTTTAAATTTGTGAATGTATATGTTAAAGCATAATTATATCAAATAAGTTTCAATGCCACAAGTACGTGTATCTAAAAATGTCAAAAGAAAAGTTGGTGCATGATGGGAAAGCTGTGCGTATGGAAATTATGCTATGCTGTAATCGAGTTGCAGATCGAGTTATCTTTCCGTTGTGTCACCACTGTGTCAAAGAAAATAGAGTCGTCAGTAGAGCGCTCTTTGCTAGTTAGTGCCTAGTTGAATACAGTTGTTTAGTAGAGACTTATGCTAGTATTTCAGGATGTTCTCTAGATGCGTATTGTAATCAGGGGTTTTTGCTCAATGTCCCCCCCTTGTATTCGATACTTTTATTAATCAAGGCTTGAGGGCAACCGCACTGCCCTTTCTTCAAAAAAAAAAAAAAAAAAACTTTTGGTGCATGAGCGTTATATTGTTTTACTCATTATTTGGTTATCTCCTTTTCTTTTGGGATATATAAAATATATTAGACTCCTCACCTTGTTATCATGTGCTAACATATTTAGATGATCTAACTCTGCTAGAGTTTGGGTTTGGCGGCTCTTTCGTTCCGTCGTTCCTACACATGCTTCATCTTCATGGAGTCACTATCAAGTTTCAACTTGTACCTAGTCGTTCTCATTGCTTTCCACAGTAGCGGTGGTGGTGTGGTTGACAGCAGCAGTCGTCTGCAATTTCAAGGACATTTGACAATGGCAATCTTGTATCGAGGTTGGGCATCGTCGGCATCTTTCAGTGGGTTTTCTCTCTGCCACTCATGGTCTTCAGAGGTCGTCCGCGTGTGATGTTCTGGCTGACGGTGGCATCGGTTGGGTATCCTCTTCGAGCTTGGCTGTTTGGGGATTATGGGATGTTGGGGATTCTGGCTTCGGGTCTTGTTTTTGCAGATTGGTCTTACCTCTTTCTTAGACTTCTCAACGCCGTTGGTGGACTGGCTATCAGAGATCAAGCGGGTGGTAGTGCTGGGTTGGTGGTATGGGATCACGCCGGTGGATATGCATAAGTATCCGAATCTAGGATCCGGGTGATCTTTGCAAACTGGTTCGGATCTGGGATTTGGGTGGAGACTGGGCTTGGACTCTGACTCACTATTTTTGGTGGGCTGTTTATCAATTGTTAGATTGGCTTGGGGTTCTTGTGCATTACTGGTATTGGATTCAAGACTCATGTTTATGGTATCTGTTTGTGAAAGATCATCTGCCAACACGACCATGTTCTGACACCCTTGACTGGCTTCGATCTTTAGGTAAGAGAGTGCCCTCATTCTGACGCCAAATTGGTTTTGGTCAATTTGTGCGTCAAGGTTGCATGGGTAGTCGAACCACCGACTACTCAATTCACTACACGGCTGCAATCTGTAGTGTAAAATCAGCGCTGCGTCTCGACGCTGCTGCTCTTGCATTTTTAAGTCTTCATATTTCATATGCAATTTTTGCAACTTTTCCTTTCGTTGTTTGTTTTCTTTATTTATGCCTTTTGACATCATATCTTTGTAATTTTTGAATTTCAATAAATAGCTGACCTCCTTAGATTCAAAAAAGTATCTAAAATTATATATGAGCAATTAGAATTCTTTACTGCTTGTTTCAACTTTCAACTAGAGCTGTAACAGTGCTACTCCTATTCCTTCGCATGATAATATTTTTGTCCCATTGACATCAAATCGTTGAAATTTGACTAAAATTTAAAATATTTGGATATGGAGGGCACCTATAAAGACCAAATCATCATGACATCAAAGGGTTTTGATAGATTCTATTCATCCATCAAGCTTACATCAATGTGAACTTCCAAACTTTGAATTCAACTAGGTTTATCTACCATTGAAGAATGCAATTGGTTTTTATATTCAAAGCATAGTGGACAAATCTTTAAAAAATAAAATAAATAAAAATAAAAATCTTTGTTTTAGGAAATTGAAATTGGGAGAGAATAAGTTGTGTCTTTCATCGATAATAGGGGTTTCTTTATATAGAGGATTACAAGCATAGAATCAGAGCCTTACAAGGAAACATAATCGTACAATGATTTGGATATCTACGAAGATATCTCCAAGAATATCTATAAGACTAACCCTATTACAACTAGGATAAGTAACTAGAGTTTGGGCCAGACACACAATTTAGATATGCTTGAACACTCCCCCTTATGTAGCCCAAACGCGGTGCTCCTCTCGTTGCCTCGTCAAAAACTTTGCCGAGTAATAAAAACCCAGTGGGATAAAAATAATCTCGGTCGAAGGAGAAAAATAGTACAATACACCTTTCACGTTTTGAGACCATACATGTAGACATCTCCCCCTGATGACTATGGTCATGAGGGTTCAGATAACTTTCCCAAACAATGCTACCAACATGTTTCTCAAAAGTGGATTTTAGGCAATGACTTAGTGAACAAGTCTGTCACACTGTCTTCAGATCGAGCCTTGTTCACTTTGATATTAAGGAGAGTCTGTTGTTGCTGATGATGCTTGGTGTTGTGATTTTTGATGTAGCCTTGCTTCATTTGTTCAATACCAGCAACATTATCCTCATAAATGCTCGTAGGCTCATCTTGTGATAGACTTCAAACCACAATTGCTTCAAACATGTGTAACTATGGATTCAATCCACATACATTCACTAACTACTTCGTGAAGAGAAATAATCTCTGCATGGTTTTGTGAGCCCCCGAAAATTTTATTTAATTTTTAGAAAGTAATTTTTCGTCAATAAGATTCTCGCAAGGTGATTTCAATGAAGAAATCAATTTTGGAGATTGTTTTGCTATCAAGACCACCTATTGGGCCTTATGACTTAAGTTTGGGCCTAGAAGGTTATCAGAGTTTAGTAAGGCGACCATTTGTTGAAGTTTCGAATACGATAAATTGAGTTGTAACAAAGTTTTGGATTTTAATTTTTATGAAATCGAGTTTTGGGCCTAGGACGAAGTTGAGAAATAATTTAGAAAGTTTTTGACGCAAAACAAATAAAAGAAGTTACGAGCCCAAAACCGAAAACAATTTGCTAGAAGAGTTTCGTAATTTGTCTCAAGGGCAAAATGGGTATTTCACGGACACAAGTATAAATAGGAACTTGGAAACCCTAAAATCTAAACTCTCCTCTTCCTCCTTTGCAGCCGCGTCCTTTCTCTCGCTCTCTTCCCCGACCCCTCGCACTCTCTCTTCTTCTTCCGTCTGCCATCACCGGAAAATCCCATTTCCGGCCACCATCTCACTACACCACCACTACCAATCAATCCAGCACCTAAATACGACCCAAGCCCGAGTGCACCGCCTCTAGCTACCGCATGCAACCACCACAGTTCCCGCCACCACGCCTAGCCGGAAAGGCTACTCCCGATCACTTTCTCCCCTCATCGCCACCACGAATTGATTCACAAAAAGCCACTGTCCAAACCCCAAAGCCATTACATCGTCTGACGCCAGAAGACCACCGGATGCACCTCACGTCAGAGTCCCGTCATTACCTGTCTCCAATCTCCGACTTCCGGCCACGATTGAGCCAAACCACCACCATAAATGGAGTCAGCGTGTTCTTGTTCGCCAAAACCCCATGGTTCCAATCTCTAGTTCCACCCAGAACTCTTGCACGCGCCTCACGCACTGCCGCAGGCGCGTGGACCACTGTAGCTCAGTAGCCCACGGTCACCGGAAATCGTCAAGACTTCTCGACTAGGTAATTCTGTGATTCTTCTTTAGCTGGAGCTTTTGATTTGAGTAGAGTGAACCCTAATAACTTATTATTTGATTTTGAGTATGAGGTTGTGAAATTCTGAGATTTTGGAAAAGGGGAGCTGCTTGGTCAGTTTCATTATTGTGGTAGCCAAACAACTGAGTGTGATGGAACTGCCTTGTGAGAGTGCTAGAGTCGACTTATATTCGAAGAGACTTGGGTAAGAAACATGAATACTCTATTGGAATTCTCGTTTTGAAGTTGCTAATGTATCCGAATTGTTTATTGATACGTTTTATCGGTATTAATTTTGTTAAGAAATGATCGAAGGCTTGAAATCGTGAAGGATGTCTCTGTTCTGGAATCAAATCCTTTTGGTAAGGACAAGGGAAAATTATTATGGTTTAAGTCTTGTTA
Source organism: Rosa chinensis (assembly GCF_002994745.2). Classification (NCBI taxonomy): domain Eukaryota; kingdom Viridiplantae; phylum Streptophyta; class Magnoliopsida; order Rosales; family Rosaceae; genus Rosa; species Rosa chinensis. The sequence goes on along the minus strand of NC_037088.1, from coordinate 46,126,631 downwards.
GAGTTGTTTCTGTTGTAGTTTTGATTGTTGAGAATCTGCAAAGTTAGTTAAGTGATGGATGTTGTGAGAAATGAAATGTTGTACAAGATTGTAGTCGGTGCTTTAGCGTTATGACTAAGGATTGGTAACTGAAAATGGAAAGAAGGTTGGATGATTAATTTGGTAATTGGTGTAAGTCTTTGGTTGCGAAATAATTTGGTTAATTGACCAAAAAGAAAATCCGTTTAGTAAATAATTTGATGATTTAAAAGGAAAGTTAAGGAAACTGAGGTGTACCAAGAAAATAGAAGGTCTAATGAGTTGACCTAAAAATTCAATCACGGATTATTGAGTTGTTAAATTTTCCATGTCCCGAAAATTGGGAGAAATATATTTAATGGAATATTCGGGAATGGAAATTGTCAATTGTTTTCCTAAAGTTAAAAGGGTAAAGAAATGAAGTGAAAGTACTAAGTATAACCACCATATCCTAAATGGTTCAAATGCCGTACCATTTGAAAGCATACTTAGTTAAACTTCAAAGAAATTAAATCAAAGCTTTGGTTCTTCGATTAACGCTATGACAATGTGAAGTTACTTATTAGTTGAATTTATTTCAAAGGACTTGAGCGTGTGCACATGGAATTTGACGAAGTATCCATAGTCGGAAATGAAATTAAGTTTGGGCGAGCACTCCATATCCAGGTAGGGTGAGCTGTCCTTTCCTTGTTAGAGGCTTTTCTATGTGTGGAATGCACTAGTAAAATAGTATGTTGCCTGTAAATTCGTTTTTGGTTGTTCATTAGTCGATGCCTCGTGATATCTGTGTTTCCATAACTGATATTTGCTTATTGCAAAAACCGAGGCTAGACTTGTATGATGAGATACTGTATCACATTGTATGTTTGTACTTGTGACCTGAAAGTGAATGGGACCTAAACGCGTAGATTCCTAGGGATCCCACGGTGTCAATAACCGTGAACAGGGGATGTGCTCCTATGTTTGTCGAGGAAGGGTGCGTACCGACAGTGAACCAGTCATAGGAGACTCAGGGCCAGGAAATTGACACTTTCGCTACTTGTAGTCACAAGGACTACAAAATAGTTGGCCGGTTCTCGAAGGATGACTAACCGGGTCGGTCACGATTTGTTTGAGTTTAGCCGGCAGGTAAGTATCTTGGAGCTCCAAGTTGTGTGAAGCATGCTGCATATGTTTTATAAAAGATAACAAATATTTGTGGTTGCATCTTTTTAAAGTATCTTCGATAAACGTGTACAATATTATGTAGTAAATATTTTCAAGTATATTATTTTTCAAACCTAGCATGGTTGGGTAGGCCTAGGGCTGTCACTCGGTCGGTTCGAATCGGTTATAGGTATTACCAACTTCAAAACCAAAGTTTTCGGTTTCAAAACTGAGCTACCAATTACCAACTAAAATTTTCAGTTTTTAATTATATCTACCAAATTCGGTATTACCAACTTTAGAACAACTAATTCTTTATAATATAAATTAGAATGAACATTTGAATTTTATAGTCATAAACTTTGTATTCATCTACTAATTATAGCTTTCTTTTGTATATATGACATCAAGTTTTAGTAATTTGCAATAAAATTAGGTTATTTAACCATCTTTGACTAGGTTACTTAAAATACATGTACTATTAATGTAGTATATGTAGTAATGTTCATACCATTATAAAAGTTTTTATGTTTATTTATTAATATACATGTATATGCATTGAAAACTGTAGTATATAAATCTAATATTTAGATAATCGGTAAATTTGGTATTTACCAAAATCAAACCAACTTTTTCGGTAATTTTCGATTTCGGTTTTATCGGTCTCGGTTACCAAAAAGTCGGTTTACCAAACCTAAAACATCGGTTGGTATTCGGTTAGTTTGGTAATTACCAAACCAAGTGGCAGCCCTAGGTAGGCCCTTACTGGGCATGCTAGGACGAAATCTCACCCCTACAACAGTGTGTAGGTTTCGAGTATGTGGTCGGGGAGCGTACAAAGGAGGCACATAGCCTAGCTTGGCACATTCCTCTTTGATTTTACTAAAATAAGGTTTTGGTCCCTTATCGGATTTTGAAGTAACTTATTAATTTACTTTTTATTTAATTATTTATTTTCTACTCGCTTATTTACAAAATTTCGGGAGACCCGTAACCCTGGGGCGCGTCTCTCATACTTATTTTTACTTAGTGATTTGTTATTTTCCAAATTTGGCTCTGATTGTAAGCCCAAATCCTTTAGCCCACTTTGAATTCCGCTTTCGAAAAGATGTTGTTCAGGTTGCTAGAATGATTTGTCCAAGAAAATGTTTTGTAAACCAACAATCTAAACCCAAAAGGCCTTGCGATTTCTGGTTGATGAGTTATCGGGATGTCATTCATGACATGTCGGTTTCTCATTGGCTCGGGGTCACGGCGCTGTGGGACCCCTCTCTCGGGTCACTACAAGTTCAAAGGTATAGTGACTAGAGTCTGTTTTGTAGACTTCCAAGATATCGCGGTCTTACTCATGGTGAACACTTAACCAATTTAGGAATGACCTTTGTGTGGGTCAGAGAGATATCCAACATCAGCAAAACCTTCCAAAACACTAATGTTGTTTTGGGATGGGGAGAGGGAACGTAGACCACTGTTGGTGGCGTCCCTAACATGTGATGGGTCCGAATCCGTCGTCTCTCTGTAGGGATAGAACAAGTCCATTTCAATCGTACTATTTAGGTATCGAAAGATATCTTTAACACCAGTCCAATGGTGTCGTGCTGGCGCAGAGTTATGTCTAGCTAACAAGTTCACTACAAATGAGATGTCCGGTCTTATACATTGAGCTAAGTACAATAAGCGCATAAGTACAATAATGCGCTTATTGTACTCAAGTATGGCACTTATGCCTCTAGCACATCTTCGTCGTCATTATTCAGACGAAGAGTATCCTTTTAAGGTCAAGACTACGGATAATCATGGGCGTGCTTGAAGGCTTGACCGTATCAAAACGCCTAAGCATCCATAAACACGGTGCTCAAGTTCCAAACCGAGACATAATCGTGTTCTCTCAAGATCCATCATCTCAAACTCGGATTTCAAGTGTTCAACAGTTTCCCTTAACTCCTTAAGGGCTTCCAAAGAAGAACATGACACCAACATGAATCACGATAGAATCCGAAACTTGTCACGAAAAAGCACGAGCATATCCCTCCCCAATCAAGTAGTCACTTTAGTGAGCGTTTCAACCTCATTGCAAATGCGCTCCGTGGTTTAGATCCACTTGACTTGGGTGAATAAAGTTCACCATGAACCTTTATGTATATTCCGTATCTAGATTCCCATAGAGATACGTAGCGACCACATTCATAAACTGCATGTTCAGTTATTCGAAAACTACCAAACTGATAAGGTAGTGGAGTACAAAGACATCCATTACGAGAGAATATGTCTCATTGTAGTCGATTCTATGATGTTTTGTGAGAAGTCTTGCACCATAAGACGAGATTACCATCTATTTTTCTCATCACGCTTTCTAACGAAGACCTATTAGTTAATAGGTTTTATGTTAGGAGGTGTTGGTATCACTGACTCGAAAAACCTTCATCTTCGTTAGAGAATCCAACTTAACCTGGATCACATCTTTCTATTTAGACCAATTTTCTCTACGTTGACATTCATTCATCAATGGAGCGTGGTTCGATATCATCGGACTCAATGAACTCATGCGCAATGAATGCGTGAATACATCATCAATCATGATGGAGTTTTTATCTCAAGTCTCTTGAACACTAGTGTATTTTTCAGAGAGCTCAATATTCTCAAAAGTAGATTCTGACGTTGAGGAGTCCCCCAATGATAACCTTAATCCAGAACATCCTCATGAGACGGATTTTAAGTGTCGATGATCAAAGGATTGAGTTGTGCCAAAGTATATTTCGAACCCACGGGCCTCTCGAGCATTCTAGTTGGGGCCATGGCATATAAGTGATATAACGCCAGAGTGTCACTCTCTATGGCGTTGGTGCCATGCCTACCTCCATGTAGGGTGACACTACATCCTCTCGTAAGACGTTCATCCTTGCAGACGTATTTGCAGCAGATATGTGTGATGACCTGGTTTTCTGTTATTTAAATTTGGTATTTAATAATGGACCAGTTGTACGAATAATTGTTATAATGCTTTATTCGTAGATTTTATATGGAGTAGAATGATTTTCGTACGTATAAATATTTGAATTTCACAGTTTAGGGGGTCGTGTGAAGTTTGACTTTTTATATGTTGGGATTCTCGGAAAATTTCCTTCACGAAAGTTGTAGAGCGCGTCGATACGAGTTCGTGGACATGTGGAACGCGTAAATCGGAGTTCGTATGAGGAAGTTATGGCTATGGAAAGAAGTTTCCATTTTAGTATATAAAGGGAAAATTAGAATTTTATTTCATTATTTCCCTTTCCATTTCCGGAAACCATACCCTCTCTCTCTTCTCTCTCGTCCGCTCCCTCAGTATCGAAGATTTTCGACTGACCCGACCCGAACCCGGCCGATCCGACCCGACTTTTCCGGCCAACTGCGGCGGTCTCCGGCCTTGAAACTTGGCCAGCAGGGTCGGCTCTTCCGTCTGGTCGTCCCTCTGGTGGTCTCTATCGCCGATTCTTCTCCACGGCGGCGCTGCAAGGCGGTGCAGCCTTGTGTTTTCGGACCCGGCCGGAAAACACAGCTCCGACGTCGGCACGGCTTCGAGTTTTCTTGGTTGAGCTCAGAGCTGCCTCGCCGATCGATCCTTGGTGGTTGTTTGGATCGATTCACGTGAAAATTCGATCAACTCGGATTGGATCACTGTTCAAGGCTTGTGAGGTAGTTTTCGATCCCTTAAGCTTGTTTTCTGACTTCGATCCAGTTATGAAAGTTCACAAGCATGCTTAGATGAAGCTTTTTGATGTTGGGAGTTTTGTGAAATATTGAGTGTTGGCCGGCGGCGGTGCGCCACCGTCTGTGGCGGCGTTCCGGCGGTGTTCCGGCCATGTATGGAACTTTTTCTGGTATTATATGTCTTCTACTCGTCGATACGAGCGTTTCGATATATAATATGCAAATTTTGGAGTTCGATTGGATTTGTTATGATTTTTGCAGTTTCATATCGGTGAATTTATTCGATCCGTGAGGATACGAGCGTCCGATCGACTTGTGGTTTGGTCACATCGATCGTGGACGTATTCCGAAGACTTAGGGAGGTCTCGGATGTGGTTTTGCCTCGATTGGCACCACTTTGGGGATTTTGGTTCAAAACAGGGGTTTCGGACTTAAATCATATATAAATCATTACTAAGTTGGAACCATATGTGATTAGGTACTTGACGAAGTATTTGGACGAGTGGTTAGTGATAGTTTTGGTTCGGTTCTGTATTGAAGACGCAGCAGGAGTTCAAGGTGAGTAAATCTCACAAGGATCTTTATGAACAGAAGTACCATTATTGTTTTGGCGTTAATTATTTAACTGCAAACTATAGTTGGTATTAGTAGGCATTCCTGAGCGAATGACTATATATATATATATATATATTTAGATGAAATATATATATCCTTGTGAATGATTGTGATGAATAATAATATGCATGATGGTGTTCATATTATTGTTAAATGCGACTTTTCAAGAAACGATATTATAGAAAAAGATGTTTTCTATTGTTTGGAAAGTATTGAGCTTGATGTTACATTTTGAGTCAAGCGTGACTCATTTTAGATGTATTGGTTTTAGAATCAAGGGTCACAGATGGTGAGCAGGGATTAGGAAAACCGAAACTAGATGTTGTAACGTTTTTAAGTCGGAGGCGACTTACTTAACGTTGACCTTAAGACCAGATAGGGTCTAAGAAGATCTTATGTCACAGATGGTGATAGATCATAGATAGTGACAGGTTGCAGACGGTAACCTTGATGTTGATTTCATGACCAGATGGGGTCTGAAGATCATTAGTCACAGATGGTGACAATTGGTGATCAATGGCTGACCTTGAGACCAGATGGGTCTAATGATCTTATGTCACAGATGGTGATAGATCATAGATAGTAACAGGTTGCAGACGGTAACCTTGATGTTTGATCTCAAGACCAGATAGGGTCTAGGAAGATCTTACTTCACAGATGGTGATAGATCATAGATAGCAACAGGTTGCAGACGGTAACCTTGATGTTTGACTTCATGACCAGATGGGGTCTGAAGATCATGAGTCACAGATGGTGATAAATGGTTGAGCTGAGACCAGATGGGGTCTAAAGATTATAGGTCACAGATGGTGACAGGTTGCAGATGGCGACCTTGAAGTTGATTTCCTAACTAGATGGAGTCTGAAATCATATGTCACAGATGGTGACAGATCACAGATGGTGATAGATCACAGACGGTGATCAAGGCAGGAAATAGGTAATCACGTCTTGATTTGGACGAGTGATTACAATTTCAATAGGGTTCTAGTTTATCTGCCATGATAGCTTATGGGAGTAACGGTCGAGGTTGCTTGAGACTCATAGGTATGCAGCTTAAAGGAGAGTTTCGATGGCATTCTTCTTTAATTGTCTAGATGAGACTTGAATTGCTACTTGATGGTTAAGTTAGCAAATAAGGCATGGTCATAGTGGTGACTCATGTTGTCCTTTCTGTGGAAAGGATATTGAATGTTAGAAGGATTCATGGCTGCATGTTTCCTTAAGTAGATTGATGTGAGTTGTTGATTGATGTTCATGAGTTACTCATACGAGCTTGAAGAAGCTTACCGGGTTTGTTGTTTGGCAACCCCGGTGCACCATTGTAAATGGTGTAGGGGCTAATCCTGCAGGTCAGGAAAATCGTGGCTGAAGCTGAAGGAGCTTGTTGGCAGCAGAACAGGTAGGAAGCAATTTTTGTTGGCTTTGCCAATATATGACTTCCGCTATGCAGTAAGCTCTGAGGAGCATTTACGTTTTATTGTGATGACAATTAAATTCGTAAATTTGTATAATATATAACTCTGTGGAGCGAGTGTATGTTATCTTGGATGATTCAGTGTATCAGTAAGTACTTGTTTTAAGGGAAAGATGTTCCAGGTATTTGTATTGATTACTGAATATTCACGCATGTATAATTATGGGATTATATATATCGATTTTTATTGTTGTAAAAATCAGGGGCGTGACAATATGTGTGATCTCGTTACTTTAGAGGGGATCGAGATGAGACATAGTAGGGACAGGTCATGACAATTTCTGTCGTTTCTGCTAAACATCCGTATTCTTATCTCCCCCTAATGACGGGAAAACTATCTCATCAAAGTGACAATCAGCAAGACATGCGGTTAAGAGATTGCCTAACAAGGATATGAAATGGCGGATAATTGTTGGAGTCTCAAATCCAACGTAGTGGCCCATTCTTCTGTGAGGATCCATCTTAGTGAATTGTGGCAGCACAAGAGGCACATAAATGGCTCACTCTAGGGTTTCGAGTTTACGAATTTACGGTTTCAGAGTTAGAGCTTCATGCTGATAACGTGTTTTAGGAAATTAAAATTATTCCAAGCTGTGTCTTTCATTGATAATAGAGGACTCTTTATATAGAGGATTACATCATTATAAGCATAGAATCAGAGCCTTATGAAGAAACATAATCGTACAATGATTTGAATATCTACGAAGATATCTCCGAGAATATCTGTAAAACTTAACCCTATTACAACTCAGATAAGTAATTAGAATTTGGGCCAGACACACAATTTAGATATACTTGAACAATCTTTAAATTGTTTGATTTTTCAAGTCTTCATACTCCAATCTGGAAAGTTTATTGGCTTTGCTGGGTTGAATAGAAATATCTGAATAGATTTCTAGGCCCAATAAATGTACTGCTCTTTCTAACCAACTATTAGCCCAATTAAGGAAACATAGACCCGTTTCTATGGACGCAAAAGAGAAAAGTTCGAAGTCCAAACCCAATGGTTTTACTTCGTTTTACCCAAGAGACTACTAACTACACCCAGCTTAAGAAAACTCGACTTTGTCAACCACCAAAAGGTGCACACATGGTGCAACACCCAGAGCTACAACATACTGGATCACTTCAGTCCGATACGAAGCCACCGACAGGCAAGTCATCGGAGCATCAATTGTCGAAAATCGCTTGCTAAAACAAGGACGCTGCGGGGCATAGTCCGAAGTTCGATCAATAACTTGAAACTTCTTCCTCTTCTGGATTTATATTATTATTATTAGAGAAAAGGGTGGTCTTTTACTTCCATTAGAAACTCATTGATCAAATCAGGGCCTATTCTTGCCTGGCAATGGCCCTACTCATCCATTCAATAATGCACCAGAGTGTGCTTAAAGTTGCAAACTTCCCAATGCAAAGCTCTGTTCCTCACTTTCTCGTATTGATCTCATCATCTGCCCACCGACCTCTCACTTTCTCATTCAAAGCTAGAGGAGGGGAAAAAAGACTTTCTTGTATCTATATATCATTCATGTATATAGACCGACATGAAAATCAAAATAATTCAATTGAAGAGATGTCCTTACAAAATGAATTTGTATTTTTCTCTTTGAAGGCGAAATAAAAGTTACATTTTAATTTGTTTAGTTCATATTTAATTTTTGTATTTATAACTGTTTGAGATAATTCATCAAACGTTTTGTCATTGTCTCTTTGTCCATCTCTCGTCCCCTTAGCTTGAACACTGTTGAATACATTTTTATCTTTGTCCATCTCTCGTCCCCCCCCCAGCTTGAACACTGTTGAACACTGTTGAACACATTTTTATCAAATATTTTGCTCCCACAGTCCCACATTTAAAGGAAAAAGTGAAACATTGGAGATGTCAACTATTTTCATGCTTACGTAGAAAAAGAAAGAGATGGAAGAAGATTCTCTTTCACCTACATCTATAATTTTGCAATTGTATGTAAATATGTGGTACATACATTATCTGTTCTATCAATTATTTATCTCAACAAACCCTCAGTTCATTGAATCTACCACATATAGCCTGTGGAATTTTGCATCTTGGCATCTATCTTCGGATCCATTGGAGATGACCTAAGAGTCTATCATGGACTAGATCCCTCTAGCATTTGCATAATGAAGTGAGCCTTTAATTATAAAGTTCTTTTGTTAGGTGTGGCCAACTTCACATTATGCCATTCTCTCCCACTTAGGGTTTTGGAGACATTGCAAAGTGACGGCCCTCATAAAGGAAATGATAGAGGCAGCTCCATTGATCTCATGCGGAAGCGTAATTAGCCAATCAATACCATCAACGTGAGTAGGCCTGCGTGTGCTATATAGGGTAAAATGTAGCATGAAGGAAAATTGCGCATGGCAGAAAACATATACATGTTTGCTTGACTAGGCGGAGCAAAGCCAACCAGATCAACCTAACTCATATATTCCGTAACAGTGATTTTGGGAATATAATTTGGGAATGGTGCCTTATGTGACCTCGGGTACTTCCCTGCATTAATGTTTTGTTTCACTTTCAAGCAATCAAACTATCAAAGGGATTGAATCACATACCCCTCCTCGTACTTGCACAATCTTTGATGTATGGGATCGGAGTAGAGCAATTCCGGCAAGTATTTTTGCAGCTTCCATTGTGAGAGATCGATGCCCAGCCGTATGGGCCGGGTGCCTAAAAGGAACCGCTCGGTAATGGTGAGAAGGAAAAAAAGGGTAAAAATTTGATATTTGAACATTTATCTTTTTTCTAGTGGTTAATAAACTTTGTCAACTCATATAAAAAAAACAAACTCAGAGACAAATAAATAAGGATAAAGAGAGAAAAAAAATTAAAGCTTTTTTTATATTACCTATATAATTTTATAATTTACCTAAAACAATTAAGTAAAAGTAATTAGTTTATATACATTGCTCTATCATTTAATACAAAAGTAAATTCAAAATTATCTGATTTGAAATTTTCTTAAACTAAATTCATTGAATATTTAGGTGTAGTTATTACTAATTAAGATCCAAAATTTAGGTGTAGTTATTACTAATTAAGATCCAATATCAACTCCTTTTAATTATATTAATCGATACATATATTACTTATTTGGGAACCAAAGTCTTTTTTAGAACTATACATATTGCAAAACAAACAAAAAAAATTCTAAAAAAAAAAAAATCTATGATATGGATTAACATAAAAATATATTTAAAATTGTCTAATTGTTCGACCCCTCCAATAATCACTTTCTGGTTCCTCCACTGAAAGTACACTAAAAATCTAGACAGCTCCCTCACAACATTTTTTGTGGTTGAATTGATAGAGATAAAATTTTTTTATCAAACTGTTGAAGATATAAATTTAATTGTTCAAGTGTGTTTTGGTAAATTTAAGGAGGTGCACTAAGGTTTTTCAGTATTCAAAAAAATAAATTAGAGGTTTAATAAGCAAGAGAGGTCCAAATATCAATTTGGGAGGTCCAACTAGAACCATCCTATTTAAATAAGGTTTATAATTGCAGTTTATATGACAATTTCAATACACTAGATTTAAGAAAATTTCAAAGAAAGTATTGAGCATCAATTGAAATATCATATCGATCAAATATTGATAAAGTTAAACAAAAGTTTTAGTAATTTGGAAGAATTGTCCTTTAATCTAAATGACTCTATTTTAATTAAGTGATGATATGAACTTTAGTATATATTTTTTTTAATGGAGTACAACATTGGTTGATATACACATGATACATGCGGATGTTGCTGATGAGTTAATCATATGTTCTAAAACTTGTAGTTTTGTTCTTTGGAAAATGATTTGCGGCCTCAATGAGGCCTAAAATTTGTGGTCTCAATTTTAGGTGACATGCCTTGTCATCTATACACATCACCTATTTGTCAAATCATGCCATGTAATTCTTGAGAAAAATACTATCTTATTCTTCCAAAATCTAATGACTCTAAATTATTTTGGCTTCTTGTAAAAAGAAACAAAATTTGGCTTTCTTTCTTTTTTTTTCTTTTCATTACACTCATGTTAGATTTAAACAACAATTTTTTTTTTCTTTAATCAAGAATAGAAAAAACTTCATGTAATTCAGTCAATAGATTTGCATGTACATTCGATTAATAGATTTGCAGAACACATGTATATGAATTCAACCTTTATTGGTTTCCTACAAATTTTGAAAATATAATGTGGAAAATGCATATTCATATGATTGTATATATTCTTTTGTTCATTGTTTTCTCTTTATGTAAGTAGGGTTTAAACGTTAGATCTGAATTTATTATTTTTTGTTTGTTTTTCTCTTATATTTAGATTGTAGATGTTAATTAATGGCTGCTAATTAACGTGAAATTTTTTCTTACCTCTTAATTTAGACTTGAGTATTTCCCAAATTCGATTTATTAATGCTTTTTTTTTTTGGATATAATTAATCAATATTTGAAAAGAAAAGTTAACGTATATTTCTTGACATATAATTCAATATAGGAAAACATTTAATTAAATGAAGAAAAATATTGATCAAAGAATCCGTAGATATATCTCTTAAATTAATACATAATTAATAGCTGATATTTTTTTTATCACCTGATTAAATTCATTAATGTAATTGATTCACCCTCTAACATCTAAAAGGAAATGTAAAAGGGTAAATTTGGTATTGCAATAGTATGATGTGACAAGATATATTATGTGGAATTGAAAATAAAATTTGTATTTACTTACATGGCATGACACCTAGGATTTGAGGCCACAAATCTTAGACGGGGCCACATATCATTGCCCTTGTTCTTTATATACCAATAAATAAGTCTTTATAAATCAATGTGGCATTATAAGCACCTCTCATGTAATCACATTTGATACAATCGAAAATTATTATATTAGGATTATTAGCCTGGTATCAGATGGTATACTAACATTAGTCTATCCTTTATAATTAAGTAGAATATGGTGAATTCAACTCGATCATCATCGATTAACTGTTGTGCATTCTCATTTTTTTGTAATAAAATTATAAAATGTTATTGTATTACCCACGATTTGGTGGAATTATTGAGGGTACCTAGCTACAGTGAGGAAGCAACTTACATGTGCATCCAGATGAAATATTTGTAAAATCCAAAAGAGGCTTTCTTTAATTTGGTAACTAAGATGCTTCATGCTGAGCTCAAAATAATTTCATTAACATGCTAAATAAGGCTTAGGGTGAGAAAAAGCGCACTCTGCACAAAATGAAGCTAAACTAAAGTATTTGATGAGTAGTTCTAAAAAAACTTAGACTAGGAGAAACAAACAAATAGAGTAGTGAGATTGCGGACTTCTCATCCCGCCCTTATCCGCCATTACCGGTGAGTGGTGGTGCACACACCAGATAGAAGATTGACATGAACATGTAATTTGTTGATAGAAACTGCTCAAATTAAAAGACAAGTATACACGTACTATTCTTTTGGTAGCGTGAAAGTCGTTTTCCACTTATTGAACTTCAAAGGAGGCTTTACTAGCTTATATGGTAATGGTCCCTCCAGGACTTCACAGTTTACACCACACAGAGAGAGTGATCTATTCACAGCAATATGAACATGCCCCACAAACCCAAATAATAGAGAGGAAAGCTAAGCTCAAAGATAGGTAGCTAGTACTACTTCTCCTACTGTGGAAGAATTGACAGATTAGGGTTTCAAGGTCGATCTGGGTAATCATGGAACCCACCCTGCATGTGATATCTACAACTGGTTTATAAACTTAGCAGGAGAGTTTGTGATAAAGTTGGAGTCTAATTGGAATACTAGCTAGTTATAATTGGATGGAGATGAGATTCTTGAACGTAATTGTTGAAGGCCAAAAGCAATGTCCTTTAGCCGATCGAGACTCTATGCCATGATCAGTTTGACTATCAGGAATTGCTTGATTGAAGATGTTTTCTAGCGTCTTTGGGATATATAGCTTTCATTTTCTTGACTTTATTGCCTTCTACTTCTACATATATAGGGTTTTCCTCTCATTATCCTCCCTTCAGTAGATTAAGGCCTACGAAGTACCCTTCAATAGATTAAGGCCTACGAAGTACGAAAACTTTATCGATTTTTGACTACCTATCTAAACGATGAAAAATTCGCTACTTAATTTTCTTTTTGAAAGCGAGATAAAGATTCTTATATAATAATAGATTGTTTTGGTTTCTCCATCATTTAGATTTTAGTTGCTTTGAAACAGCTCGTTAGACACCTTGTCTCGTCACTTTGTGAGCCTCGTACTAGGTCCGTTGGCATTTTTCTATCCAAGTTAAGGCGCAAAGCGACTTGGACCTGCCGAGTATAACGGTTCTCATTGTGACTAAGATTGTTTTAATTACTCAATTAGTTGTGCTTTAGATTCTTTGCGACAATTCATCAAATATTTTATTCTCACAGCTTGCGGGCCTCCCATAAGCCAGTTTTCCTGCTGCTGAAGACCGGAGTTTATCAAATGACCAGGTATAGCCAAACAAGCACCAGTTCACTGTAAAAAAGAGAAACCTGTAAATAACCATGCTCCTTCCTCCTCCTGACTTCTCTGATACCAAAACGGCGTTGCTGTCACATTCCCAGTCTTTGTGCTTCGGGTTTTCCTTCCCAGTGACTATACTATGTGACACCTTGTCAGATCCTCCAATGCTTGGTACAAGTTAAACCCCCATTTACCACAGCTCTCACACAAAGCCAAGAACCAGGCATTAAATGATGGCAACCATTTCTCCAACAGCTTCTGCACCCCTCCACATTCATGATTCATTATCATAGCACATTTTTAACAAAACTAAAAAATTTAAGGGTAAATTCCTCTCATGGTACCTGACGTAATCCTGATTGGACAGTTTGATACCTGATGTATTAAAAGGGACAGTTTGGTACTTGAAGTTAGACTACGTTTGACACTTTGGTACTTCTGTTAATTTTTCTGTTAAATGTAAGGATAAAATATATTGACATTTAGAATATATGTATAAAAACATAATAAAAAAACATGAGTTTGTGGGTTGATTTTTTAAATAATTTTATAGGTATGAATTAATGTTTATGGGTTATGTTGAAGGTGAAATATTCGAATTTTATGTTTAAGAAATATAGTAATCATATAGTGAACACCCATGAGAGTACTTCATTGATACTAGTCTCGTACAATTAAATTTTTTTAAACATAAAATTCAATTATGTCAACTTTAACATAACTCAAAAGCATTAATTCATTTTCATTTTCTCCTAAATGACCCAAAAAATGATGAAGACAAAAAATAATACCAAATAATATCATCGCATTGTGTTTATGAAGAGGCGGAAAAATCTAAGTTTTGGAGGAAAAATTGGTGGATTCGTAGAGAATAGTAAAAAAAAAAATCTGATTATTATATTTTTTTAACATAAAATTCTAATATTTCACCTTCAACATAACTCATAAACATTAATTCATATCTATAAAATTATGAATAACGGCAATCAACCCACAAACTCATGTTTTTTTATTATGTTTTTATACATATATTTTAAATGTCAATTTTATCCTTACATTTAACAAAAAAATTAACAGAAGTACCAAAGTGTCAAAACATAGTCTAACTTCAGGTACCAAACTGTCCCCTTTAATACATCGGGTATCAAACTGTCCAAGTAACAATACCTCAGATACCATATGAGGAATTTACCCAAAATTTAAATAGAATTATAATGATTCGTGTGACTAAAGTTTGTTTTATTTAACTCGGTTCGTATGACTAAAATTTGCCTTATTTACTCTCCGATATATAGCTAACGTTACAATTGCTTGAAAGCGGAGTTTGGAAGGAGAAATTACCCGATAAAAATAAGGATAAAACGTAATTTGGTAATTAAAACATAATCAAGTTTTAGACATATTTAAAAACCTCCAAAAATCCCAAATCTTAAATATGTATTTGTCATGAAAATGAAACCCATTACAACGGTCAAATCCTGGTCAACCAACACAAACAACAACAGAAAATTAAAATTTTAAACCTATAAGATTCCAAAAAGACCCTTTTTCTTCTCCATCTTGACTTGGAGCGCCTCTTTAACTGATAACCTTTTCGAGGGTTGGACCCGAGTCAATACCCGAACCACCAGCCTTGCCTCGTGCAAAGATCACAACCGGGGGCGTGCGTTTACACGCGCCGACTGGGACTCCCCAAGCAAGGACTCTTTCACGCGCGGTTCGTTCTTGACTCAACACCCCCGCCACCACCACCACATTTACTCAGCACCGCCACACCAACCACCTAAATAAAAGAAAACATAACTACACCGCCTAAACCAAACCACACCCCGGCCACATGCACAACACGACTAATGTTAAAAACGGGAAAACGACGCCGACGATGACGATCAGCCCAATCACGTGACACCCCCACGTGACACCCCCACGTGACCAGCATCATCAGCTCTCGCACTGGAGCGCGGCCTTGATCTTCTGAACGGTGCAGGAGATGAGATTGTTGACAGTCTCCACCGACTCCACGGTCAACTTCGCCGACGGCAGACTGTTGACCAATATCTGAAACGTCATCGTTAACAGTGACCCACTCACCCTGGCCTCACCGCCGCCGTTGCTGCTGCCCTGGCCGGCCTTGGCCTCCGAACCACGCGAGCCCGGCCCGTCCGGGACTATCGCGAACCCCGAAGGCAGCAGCGCCACGTAGGCCGAGTCCCCTCCGTTCATCACCACGTGCATGGCCGGAATATCCACCGGCGCGTACACCACAAGCGACCCGGCCGCGTCGATGCACGTCTCTTGTAATATCAGCATGCTGTTTTGGTTTGCGTTCATGGCCTGCACATTCACAAAACCCACATTACCATCGGAATTTGAACTTATTTACGGGCACATGCCATTGAGCTTAAGAGTCAAAGCCTTATAAATAATAGAGGTAAAAAAGGTCACAGGGTTTACGTCAGAAAGTTTGACAATCCGTCCTGTTAAGAAATTTTGACTTTTTTTGGAGACCGGCGAAACAGACACTGTCCCTATTCTGCTCCCCAAAACGTCCTCATAGATAATTCCAAATTCCAAACCTGTCCTTTTTTCACCATTTCACTTTCACCTTTTCCATTATATCCCCACACACAACCATTACGATTTTGACCTCACCCTCCCCAAGGGACACATGCGTCATATTATATAGCAAATTATTAAGAGAGAGAGAGAGAGACAAAAGTGAAAAAGCTCACTCTGGCGCGGAGGAGGGAGACGCAGTTGCCTTGGTCCTGGCCCTTAGCGATGTGGGCCATCTCCTGCATGGGCCCACCGTTGGAGAGGATGTCCCACTCGCTCCTGAGTCGCTCGTCGCGCAAGAAATTGAAGAGCCTTTGTGGGGAGACTGGGAGCCAGACCGAAGTGGCAGCGCTGAGCACAATGCCCGGCGGCTCGCCGGGGTCGTCCATGCTCTCTCTGGTCATGTAGCGGACGTCCTCGTCCACATTGCCGGCGTGCAGCTTGTTCCATTTGTGGACCGTCGAGGCGCAGACCCCGGCGCAGAAGTTGTCAGTCATTCGCTGCGCCAGCTTCAACATGCTCTTCCTCCCGCTCTGAGTGATGGCTGTGCATTAAAAACCATGATGATGTCAAACAACATTATCATCGAAATAAAAGCAGGGGGAGAAATGCACGAATGGATCGAGTTAATTAGCTTACTATTGGCGTGGTCACGGGCCGGGACCGTGGAGGACATGAGGATAGCAAGGCACTGGCATTGGCGCTGGAGGGTGGCGACCCACCTCTGCGCACCGAACCCCATGCCGGAACTCAACAAGGGTCGGTACAGGTGGTGGACTTGGCTCTCGTCGTACTCTGCATGCTCAACCCATGTAACCTGCAATATTATCGTCACCATGATCATTATTCTTCTTCATTAGCTTAAACCAAACACTGTGCTAGTACAGTTGCACCTAACAAAACCCAGAACTTAAATACAAAGCAAACAATAAGTTATGTGCCTAGCTAGATTGGAGGCTCACTCATCAATCCAGCTAACCAGAAATCATAGTTGTTGGTGCCTCCACCTCGTAGGGTCCAATAATGACAAAATGGGTTTCTGGATCTAAATCTAAAATGGAAGAAAATATTCATGAGAGGACATGGAATATAAAACTTGGGGTGTTGATAAAGTTGCGCAAGATTTAGAGGGTGACATCGAGATGTGTAACATATTATATGGTTTTGTCTATACTTGGACACCCTAGAAGAGCCATATACAAACAAAATTAGGCAGTCTCGGAGTTTGACTACAGGGTCCTTCCATTACACTCTGACAGCATCAAAGATTGGAATAGAAACCTACAAATGCCATAGTTTATTGAATGGAACCAAATTTTGAAGATTACAAGGCTTTTTGGTTATAGAGGTATATGAAATTAATGTGTTCAAGGTACAGAAATTTTGGGGTAAAGGCTTCGGCTAATAAACTATTGGGTTTCTCAAATCCTAGGGAGGGGGAGGAGGGTCATCAAATACTAATATTCAAGTATAACAGAGTTTGATTATTTAAGTTTTCTGGAGATTGATTAGAATATGATTCGAGACCAGATGATAAGATTTTGAGGAAGGTTCCGATTCTGCGAGGGGCATAAAATATTGGAAAGATACAGGGTAATATTGATTTAAGCATACTGACAGATAGGTGATATTGTGAGTAATCACTGGACAAACAAAGTTCTTTGATGCATGAGCTCTTTAAATTAATTGGAACTTGGGAATGTGAAAATACTATAGTCTAAACTATACCAAGCTCATGATATTGACTTGGGGGTTTGGCATGCCTCACTTAATGTTCACAACTAAGCTACAATGTTGCAGTTGCAGTTAGCTTCAACAAACTCATTAAAGGCCAAAGGGGAAGAACACCCACTTTGGAAAAATCATAATAAATATAAAGCCAGCAAGCTAATAAGAGCGATGTAAATGCAACTGTTGTGGTTTGCCTTCCTAGGAAAATACATCCCAGATAATTAGAAAGAAATTACTTTGTTTTCCATTTTACCATAGGAGAATATCATTTAATTTTTTAGGAATATATTTAAAGCATATAAGTACCCTTGGAGTAACCATTAGGCATATCATTCAATTTTTTAGGAATATATTTAAAGCATATAAGTACCCTTGGAGTAACCATTATGCATATCATTGAATTTTTTAGGAATATATTTAAAGCATTAAGTACTGAAAATTTACCTTGGAGTAACCATTAGGCATATCTTGTACAACACAGCCAGAAGGGAGCCTCCTGCAGTTCACAAATGTGGGTGCACCAGAATTGTCTCTGATTGTGTCGACGGACACATCCACCACCGCCCACACACCCTCGGCGTGCTGCTTGCAGAAGCGGAGGAAGTTGACCTCACGGACTGGAACCAAAGGCGATAGGACTTGAAGCTCAGCATGCATCTAAAATAAGAAAAAAAAATTAATTAGCTGTGACACTAATCATCAACTATTTTGTATATAACGTCTCTCTCACATTATTTTGGCTCGATTTACGAAAACACTGATTTTTCATTTAATTTTATCTTGGATATGATCTCACCAGTTGAAGTGCACCATTTCTAGTCCCTCCCATACCGCTGGAAATCACATCAGTGGTAGAAGTTCTGGCAATCATACAAGGAAACATCTCCAGCCATCGATTCTGTGAAGAATAAACCAAAATGTTAACATCTTAAATATGAACATGAAATAAGCCAAAAATTGAACAAGCATTGGGAAACTCAATATACACAAAAAAGCCAACCAAAAACAAAAAATTCTCATGCTGTAATTAATTTTGTATTAAATTTCAATACAAACTGGTTTGCTTACCGAGTCCATCAGAGTCTCAACCAGAGCCAAACTGTTGATGATGACCATACCAGTCTCCCTAGAAGCCTCGGTAACAAAGCCATTAGGCTTCAACCCAATGCAAGGCGTGAAACTCCTCATGTACTCCTCGTGATTCAGCACCTCTCTCCCACCTTCCAAGCTCCTCAGCCAAAGCTCATCAGTCTGAGCCAGCTTCACAAGCTCATCCATGGCGGCCAAAGCTAGCTCCAAAAACATAGTCCTCTCGTCGAGCCCTCCCGCCACCGGCCTAGTGTGAGCCACAATCGGCATGCCACCCCCAAGCCCCGCTCCGAAATCAGGTCCCAATGGCATTGTTGTAGCAACTGAGCTCATCCCACCGAACCCATTGTTCCCAACTCCGAGTTCTAGAGCTGAACTCGGCAGTGGAGGCCCCATTGATGGACCTAGAGACGAAATTGGGCGGCCCAAGAACTTGCCGGCAAGTGCACAAACCCGGTCTAACTCGTCCTTTAATCGGGCATTGTCAATCCTGAGATGTTGCTCTTCAATAGAAATATCGCCTATCATGGCCGGACCGCCGCAGTTTGTGCAAATTGGGTTCCTCATGGCATCCCTGATGGACATGTTTTCGGCTCGAAGCTTATCGTTCTCTTGCCTCAGCAAAGAGTTCTCATGCCGTTCAAGTTGAGTCTGAAACACCCAAAACGACCAAAACATCATCAGCACACAACTTGATTAACAAACCGAAAGTACCAAAAGTAAAAGAACCAAAGGAGTATAGAGTAAAGAGTAAAGACTATACCTTCATCTGGGTTCGGCGATTTTGGAACCAGAACTTGACTTGCCGGGTCTCAAGATTTAGCCTTCTGCTAAGCTCCAACCTTTGCTTCTCATCAGGATGAGGGCACTCCTTGAATAACCTGAACCAAAAGAAAAAACCAGTCAGGCAATTCATCAAAGATACAATTTTTAAGCCAAAGCAAAAAAAAAAAAAAAAAACTTTTTTTTTCGTACGCTTCGAGCTCTTGGATTTGCTGCGGGGTGTGTCGGTGGTATCTCTTCTTCTTACGAGGGTTGCTGTTATCCGCGGCGTCTCCTTCGTCGCCGGAGCCGGCGCCGTCCATGTTATCGCTGCCAGATCTACTGATCTCGTTCTCCTCCTCCCGGCTCCTCCGCCCGCCGACGTTATTATTCGCCTCGAAATTCTCAGCCATTCTCGGCGCGTCTCCGCCTCCGTCGGCATTAGTCTGCTGATCAACACAAAAACCAGTACAAACCCAGATCAGTTGTTGCCCTCTTGAAAACAAATCAAAGAGTAAAAAAAAAAAAAAAAGAGAGAGAGAAGAAAGTGATGAGAATCGCCATCTTTCATACAAGAGCGAGTGAGAGGCCTGGTGAGTTGTTGAACATTGATTTGGTGAGAGACTGAGTCACGAGTCGAGGCTGAGCGATTGCACTAGAGGGCATACTGGTGTGGTTGGCGTTGTGGTGGTGGTGGTGGTGGTTGTTGTTGTAAGGAATATCAGAGACGATTCTTGCACCGCCACTACTGCCGGTACTATTGTCAAGAAAACCCCCAAAACTCATCAAATAAAACCCAAAACCTTCTCTTTCAAGCCTCCAGATTTTCCTCCCCCTTTTTACAGATTTACAGGCTGCACTTCCCAAAATGGACTAAAACCCCCGACGTAATTTTCTCTCTTTACACCCAAACGGGAAACCAAATCGACGCGAAATCAAAGAAAATATAAACAGAAGAGAAAAACCAAATGGGTATCTCGGAAAAACTGAGTAAGAGAGAGAGAGAGAGGTAGAGGAGACAAACGGCAAATGTCTCCAGCTCCCTCTCTAGAGAGAAAGAAAGAGAAAGAAGGCAAGCCCGTTTCAAAGTACTGGTCCTTCCTGCTTAGCTCTTCGCTCTCTATCCCTCTCTCTCTCTTCCTGCTTAGATTCTCTCTCTCTCTCTAAGACTCTAAGCTGGTGACTGACCCAAGAAGCTTAGATGCCTGCTGCTGTTTGGTCTGCGAAAGGGCACCAACCAAAAAAATATAAATAAGAAAGGGAACCCTAGTTTCTCACTGCTGCATGCTTGACTATGCTGGTAGGGATTAAAAAAAGAGAGAGAGAAGAGGAAAAGGCCTTTGAGATTTGCAGAGAGAAAGCAGAAAAGGTGCGCGAGAGAGAGAGAGAGGGGATGATAGAGTATGTGGAGTCTTCGAAGCCTTACAAATACAAAGCTCCAAAAAGAGATGGTTGACTCTCCTCACTCCCCCTCTAAAAGTCTGTGAAAAAATTTGTAACCTTTTTTTCACAGACTGGCTTTTTCCTTCTGGGGGGTTACAGATAAGGAAGCCAACTGTGGCAGAGGGCTGTCACAGATCTATTCCCCACCCTCTCTTTCTCTCTCAACTTGGTACGCCCAATTGGATTTCACCCTCCGAGGTCTGAATTTTCCACAGGAAAATCTTACGGATACTGATTTTTTACCTTTCTACGGTCACTCGGAACAGTTTCCTTAGCAGGGTGAAGAAGGAGGAGTGAGTATATATATACATAATGGTCTGCTGGGTAGGTGATGATGGAAAATTTTATCATTAGGTGGATGATAGTTAAGATCTTAATTTTTGCTTTTATGGGAACAATATTGTAAAAAATCAGACCAATTTGAATTGTGTCTCGTTTAAATAGGTAACACGATCCGGCCAAACATTGTAAACGCGTAAATGACTTCCATAGAAACTCATAATAAAAGGAAAAAAAAGAATTATCGAATGCAATTGTTGGATTCTTGTGCAAGAATAAAAGTTCCGTAGGAGAAGGGTTTTCTAGGAGCGTTACGTGAGGGTTGAAATGTAAGTTCTTTTTTAAGATGATGAATGTACAGATTTTCAAAAATAATGTATTGATTTGTCAACGCTGAATGTACTTGGGAAAAGAAAAGAAATAAATCTTCAATAATGTTTTGATTGGATAATCTAGCAAAAATCGCCAAAAGTGATCAACTAACGACCAATTTTTCTTTTAATGGCACATTTTCTTCATTATATAAGAAAGTGACTCAATTTTTTTTTTAATCAAACAAATCAAGTCTCATTCAACTTAAACCAGAATAGCACAGATACCTACATTCACTTGCCATCTTATAGGCAAGTCTAGGACGTGGCATGCTAGCACCACTATTTTATTATTATTATTATTTAAAAAAAAAAAAAACAACCCTTAACCCACCCCACCCTTACATATATCAGTGAGAATCGAACCCATGAGTTTTACGATATTGGAATTATAATTTACCAACAAGTCACAACTCACCGACACCACTCATTAGACAAGCAATGGTCACTTATTCTAAAAGTGAGCCTATGAACTATGAAAATACACAGTAAATAGGCCTAGGGATGGCAATAATCCCCATAGGATAGGGTACCCATCGAGTATTCGACCCTAATGGGGAGAAATTTGGGGGAAATCGGGTAACGGTGATGGGGATCCCCAATATTCAAATTCTGAAATCGGGTACAGGGTGGGGATGGTATTTTGATCCCCATCCCCATACCCACCCAATAAGAATTATCTAAAATATATATATATATATATATTTATTATATTTTTTTGATATTATTTATAAATATATATATCTATGTAAACTTCATCTTTTTATCAATAGTTAAATTTTGTCAATATATTTTTGATATTATTCAATTCACCTTGTTCGAGTGAATGAGTAAGTTGTTAGGTTACACTAAGCAGTTGATTGGGGAATTTTTTTGTCGAATGCAGACTTTTATTGTTTTTTTTAAGCGAGACTTATATTTGTTTTTGTTTGATTGAAATAAAAAAAATTATTTTATATTGATGTTTGATTTTAACTTCATAGTTTACAATCGATAATTATTTGAATGAATTTTTATATAATAAATTAGTAATATTGTTAACGGGGATTGGGGCGGGTACGGGGACCTAATCCCCAATGGGGATGGGGAATCCCCAGTTTCTTATTACGGGGATTGGGGCGGGTAAGGGGATGAGGAATGAAGTCGGGTATGGGGATGGTAATTTAATCCCCTTACCCTACCCTCCCCATTGCCATCCCTAATTATAGGCCAAGTCTAAAAAAATAAAACTTGGGAATAGCTTCCTAAAAATAGGAAATTGATAAAAATAGACAAAACAATTTTATTAGATCCCAAGATCCAGACTGCCCAGTCCAAGGCCCAACAACAAGAAGCCTAGCGTCTTCTGATCTCCACAGCCTTCCTACCGCCTGTACAACGAAAGCCGCCATGATCCGCTGTAGACTTCTCCACACCAACGTCGCCGCCAACCTTCGTCTCGCTGTAGGAAAGACACCATCACGTGTCGCCATCAATAGGACAAAGCATGCATGCAGCAAACACAGGTAGATTTGAAACCAAAGCAGGCTGCTGCATCCCAACCGTAGCACGCACAACTGTCGCCGTTGTCTTGGAATCAAACCTAGTTCGCCGCCGTCGTTGCCCTGCCCTACACAGTGGGCACGAAACTAGTCTGCCGCTGCATCGACCCGAACAACCTAAAAAACCTCCGTTGTCAAAAAACCACAAGCCAGGCAACCAAAGGTCAATGGGCATTGATCCATCCATTACCCGTTCGATAGCATCAAGGCGTCGGATCGCCACCGAACAAGAAGGAATTTACTGAAAGTCAGCCACGATGCCTCTCTTCGTTCGTTTGTTCTCCACAAAAGAGAATTAGAGTTTTTAAGAAAGTGCCTAAATTGATTGTGTGCTAATGTTATAAAACATAGTCCACTATATAGATTTTTATGTTGACATTATGCTCATGGATAAACAAAAATGATTTTGATTCAAGCATTGATTTCAAATTTAGCATCTAAGCAATAATTATTTAGCATAAGCCGATTTAGGATAGAGACTTATAATTATTTCAAAATTAGGTAAAAGTGCTTCGAAGCACTTTTGATAATATTTGAAATCAACGGTTGGGAGTTATTTGAATTATAAAACCACTTTTTGATACATTTTATTTGTTTCAAATGCCTAAAAGCGCTTTTCGAATTCAATTAAAGCGTTTTATTAAGATGAAGCCTCAAGTGCTTCTTAAAATCATTTTTAAGTGCTTCTAAAAACTTATCCAAGACACATTTCATTTATTTTTTTTATATTTATTATTATTATTATTATTTGAAAAGCGCTTTAAAGTCTCTGAAAAGCAATCTCAAACAAACCGAGCACATAATGAATTGCTTGAAAATTTTATCAAACAACGAATCTCTTTTTTTGTTTAACAAAACCACTTCTAATATATAGAAGTATTTCTAGAGAAGTAATATAGTCTAAAATATCGTAAATTTTGTTTTCCATAATCTCAAAAAAAAATTTAGTCGAAAATGTCATCCATTAGTTGCAATCCAATAATAGCAAGCAGTATAATAATGACCTATTCTTGAGAGGCCATCAGAAAAAGTCATTACATAGAGCATACTACACTAGCACACCCCTCACACCAGCATACTACACAACACACCTCTAACACATCCATCTTTTTAAATTAAACCCGAGAGAAAAAATCTTAGACCTTCCAAAATTTGAAATTGCATTCACCAAAAGCTTCTGATGTAAGTCATGTAACTTACAAGACTCAAATGAGTTTAAAGGATTTAATTTTGTTATATTTTCAACAATTTTTTAGTTGGTCTAGAAAAGTACTTTACATATTTCGACAAAACACAATCACATGCAATTTCTTCATTTCTCTTCATTCTCAAAAAAAAAAAAAAAAATTCTTCATTTCTCTCCTCTAATAGATCCAATAGAATCATGTTATCTCTTTCTAACTTAAAATGCATGAAAACTTAACTCAATCCATTGTCTTCATGTGTTCTTTTTCTCCTTTTCTCTTTTTCTCTTTTCGTCTCAAATTAAAATCCATGCAAACTCATTTTTTCCGTTTCTTTTCCATCTGTTCTACATTATTACATTTGAAACTCCTTCTCATTATAATTTGAACCATATCCCTTAAAAAAAAAAACAAATTTTGAACCATATTTGGCTACCTTCAGTACCTTAATTTAGTTCACAATTGATCATATAATCTCCTCCAAATGAGATTATTTATCTAAGGACAAAATCACAGGCATCTTCTAAATTTTTTGAAAGATGCAATTATCACAGGCATCTCCTCCACATTGTTGTTGAACTTGAAACTTCCATGCCAGTTCAGTTTTTGTTGTGTAATATTCATTGCAAATTTGGCTCGTTCTGCACTGCAAATTTACTACATTTAGCAAACAGACTCATGGGAGTTCCCCTACCTGTTATGTGTTTTGTTTCTTCTTGCATGGCTTCCAGGTGAACCAAACCAATTATTCAAACCAGCACTACTTATTTTCCCATAGACAAGAGTCTCAGACCAAAAAAATATATATATGACAAGAGTTTGATTCTTTACTTTGAGTTTTTTTTTTATTAGAATGCTTTACTTTGAGTTTTATGTTATGTAATTGCATAAAAAAAAAAAAAAGAGGATTCAGTGCATCGACATAAATGGATGGTTAGATTATATTAAATACACTCTTAGGTTATTAATAAAAATATTAATTATAAATATCAAGAGTTGAGATCATCTTATAAGTGTTTGCTCATTTACACCGTCAGTGCATAGAATAATTTCTATAAAAAAAAAAACGGAACATGCATGTAACTTCTCCTCAATTTTCAAATCCAAACAATTCCAGTTAAATTGGAAACTGTTAGATCAATAAATAGTCAAGTGTGTCATGTGAATTGTTAATGCGCTGCCATTAGCCTCGATATGGTAAAAATTTCAGAAAAAAAATGTAGCTCGATTCAATGTATTAGAACTAAATATGGAAAAATCAGTCAAAATGAGAAATAATAAAACTCAATTATAAAGACAATATTTGAAAAATTAGAAGAAAATGTGAACTTCACGAAAGTATGTGTAACAAAGATAGATATCCCCAATCCCTACTTTCTAAAATAAAGGAGGTACAGAGGACTTCTTTGAGGTTGGATGTATTGTGAATGATTGCAAAGCATATTTTTCTTCTTTTAATTTATGCTCTATTTATCATGAAGCAAATGATACCCATAGATTGGCACACCTTGCTAACTAGCATTGAGTTCTTAGATGACTATTGATTAGGCTTTTGTGATTATCCATGATGCACTCTATGAGTACGCTTGTACTAGTACTCGAGGTGTTGGTAATATGTCTCTCTTACTGTATAATTATCCTTCATTTATTAATAATATTGTTAGATGTGGGGCTGAACCTCACAGTTAGGTTGGATTTCAAACTCCGTTGCAAAAAAAAAATAAAAAAAAATTAGGCATTGTGATCCCACGTCCCCTATATTTGTCATCAGTCTAAAGAAACCTAAATCCGCATATATAATAAGAATAAACATGCAAGTTATATACTCTCAAAAATGGTACTCGATATATTAATTTTGGTAATTGTTGATTATACTGCAGGTTAGAAGAAAAATAATTGGAACAAGTGTTGTACAATGCAATGAATTAATGGAGATTGGGGCGGAATGGAGGTAAGGTCCTCAATGGGTTGATAACGGGGGATCTCCAAATATTATCAATGGATTGGATAGGAGAAATGGACAAGGGTTCCCAACCTAGCAAATTCTGTATCGTTATTTTTAACACTCGTAGTATTCCATTTTCATATGTTCATATGTGTGTCTCTTGATTTACTCACTTCTATTTACCACCACCGCTTAGCATGTACACAAAGAAACTGATCGATTAAACCAGTAGCACGATTCTAGTAACAATTACAATTTCCTTCTTCCCCTCACTCCAATCAAAGCTTGTCTCGTTGTGTTTGTTCATTTCTCCCATCATACCCAGGTTTATTGGGTTTGGTCACAATTATTGATTATTCTGAATCATTCATGGTCGTTTATATATATATGATGAAGCCTCTATTCCCCATAACCAATAATTTCCTCACACACCATATTCGGCTGCCTCCAACACCCAGAATCCAGTACAGCTTTCATTATTTTCCTTTACAAATCTACAGAGAACTACACATCTTAGTGACTCGATCTATTATATATATATATATATATATATATATATATATATATATATATATATATATATATATATATCCTCGCTCTGGCCTCGTTTTGAAATTTCAGAGCGAGGTTAGGGTTTAGGATCACTTTTCGGTCGCATATTCACATCTCAACCGTTCAGTTTTTAGGTACTAATGTATAGATCATCTCTGCAAAATTTCAACAAAATTGATGGTCTTTAAGGTATCTAACCCGCTTAGACTAATGGACGAACTGAATCTGTCAAACCTGAACCGTACTAGCTTTAAGACAGTTATCAATGCCTTAACGACCATCAATTTGGCTGAAATTTTGCAGAGATGATCTATACATTAGTACCTAGAAACTGAACGGTTGAGATGTGAATATGCGACCGAAAAGTGATCCTAAACTCTAACCTCGCTATATATATATATATATATATAATTACACACACACACAAAATCGATCAGAAGCATCATCCCCAAGATGCAGTTGTGAAGTGAACAATCTGACTTCTCCTTCTGAAGCTTCCACGCCATTCCAACTTTCGCAGTACGTACTATGAAGGTTCCATCATGAAATGAGTTTGCATCATTGAATATGATGAGCGGTCTTTCTCTTTCTTTTGCAGGAATTATATATATAGAAAGCTATGATGGCAATACTCTTTTCAACCATATTCGATCAGTACAGTAGCATTTTGAAAAGGCTGTGTTAACTCTCCTTTCAATTTGTTTTCTGAGCTTATAGCATGAATGGCCCTGAGAATAGACCAGCTCAAACTTTTTTTTTAATGACATTTGATTAAGAAAAAAAAGGGTCACTTATAATATCAATTATAAGTACTTTTTTTTGAGAGAATTTAATTATATGTTGTACCAAAAACAAATTACATGAAAATTTAATTTTATGGCACTCTTTATCGGATGTTTAAACATCAACATCGTAGGCAAACTATGATAATCTAATTGAAGACTAGTTAATTAATGTTATAATCCTTTGAGTTAACATTATTAGAAAAGGCTAAAGTTTCGAAATTTATGCACTGTAATAATGGTTTAAATTAATGACCAAGCCTCTTAATTGATGCTAGTTTGCCCCCAAACCTTTATAGGTTACTCTCACATACTATCATTTTATGATTTGCCATCACTGTGATACTTAATTTTTGTTTAAGCATTTCTCTTGGACATTCTAAGAGAGCATGCATTGTCCTTATGAACAAATTAAGTTATTAGTTCTTTAAGAATCATGTACCATTTATTAGGGGGTTTTGTTCTTATTAGCTAGTTAGTATATGATACTCATATATGTAAATCTCTTTTACTTAAGCATAACACATTTGTTATAAAAGATGTGACCTTCCTAATTTCTTAAAGTGTGACACGAAAGCAACAAGGAAAAGCAAGAAATGATGGCCTAATTATGTAGCAAACTAGATTACAAAAGGTCCATGATTGATTACATCATTTACATGCTTGATGATGAAAACTATCTACACGTACTGTAGACAATTAATATCCATAAGTATCCAAGAGGTATTGCAACTTAATCTTCAATCGTTATCACCATTAAAAATAGGTATATGATAGAATTCATTCTTTGGACTTTGTTTGCTTTCCCCACTGCAATCAATGTGAGGTAAAGCACAAAAGAAATTTCTTGTCCAGCCTTCCATCCAGGACAATACTCCATTCCTAAATACAACGCACACATTGACACATTGTTAGGTATAGTAACTGAAATAGTATACCAGTATTTATCATCCACAATGTTAAATGAAGTGATCTCAAATCTCTAGCTTAATTAAGAAAAAGAGGATCGTGTGACATTATAGCAACATATATATATATATATATATATATATATATATATATATCCTTGTATGACTAGGCTTATTGTAAAAACAAAGGGTGACTAGGCTTATGAGACTAGCACAAGCATGACCTAATTAAAATAGGTTCGACACAATTCGAGCAAGAAATAAACCGAACTAACACGAGTACGACTCAAGTAATTGATCTTGTTCACTCTATAGGTCCGACTCATCGAGCATGGCACGGAGAACGGCCATGAAAGGAGCTCGATCAAATTAAGCATGACCCATTTGCATTGAATTTCGAAGAAATTTATGAATTAAACTTACGACTTCGTCTACATTTTCACACTACGACTTCGTCTACATTTTCACACTCCGACTTCGTATTTTGGGTCATTAGGGAAAGTTTCCCAACAAGTTTTCCTTGTGAAATAAATTTTCAAGAAGCAAATCGTTTTCAAACAAAACAATATTAACTCCATTTAATCGTAAGGGAAAGAAGATGAATCACGGACAAGATTTTGACCCTTGACCCCAAAGTACTACCTTCTCCTTGTTCCCCAAGCTTTCACGTTCACTCCCTTCACACCTTTGGACCAAACCCAACCGGAGCAGTTCAGATACGGGGTTGGACAATGAAAGGAAGAGTAATTTCTAGCTATGATAGCAAAAGGTTACCATCTTTATTATTGGAAGTCAAGAAGCCCTTGTGAAATGGAGTCCAGAATTGTGGGGGCAAAATTCCCAGAAATTAAGCTGAAATAAACTTCTTGGGTTGTGATGTGTGGTGTTGTCATTTCAGTTGTCACCTAAAAGCGAAAAAAAAAAAAAAAAACCTGTTGCTTTCATCCGAGTTAGCAATGACTCCAGCTACGTCCTTTAGTAATCTACAATTTGGACCTACTCTTCTTTTGTAATTTTGTGATGAATGAAATGTCCCAATGACTTTGGATTGAATTAATGGTGTGATTGCTAATCAGTGAGAGGCGCCGGTTGGCAGTTTGGCCTTCACCTACTTGCTTTGTTGCATGGTCGATCTCCTAAGATATATAGTTTCTTCTTCTCCATCTCAGAAGGCCAGCAAGAGAGTTGTCTTAATTTTTTTTTAAGGACTTTGATTAAATCATTATCCACATGAGTTAGTCTCTGCATTGAAGAGTGAGACGTATGAAGAAAATCGAATCACCAACTTGGTTCGACGTTGTGATTACCGACTTGTTTGACAAATAACATGACTTGACATATCACGTTATCACTTATCATATTATTTAATCATAATACCATAAATTGGCTATTAAGCCGAGTAAGGCATAATTACCAAATTGCTACTCTAAGTTCCACCTTAGTGTTAATTTACTACCCTAGATTTTTAAAATTAGCTAATTTGCAACCCGAAGTTTTATTTTAGCCAATTTGTTACTCTTATATCAAATTTGCTACTCTAGGCTTTCAAGATTAAACAATTTACTTCCCTAAATTTTCAAAATTAGCCACTTGCTACTTTAGTTTTTCAAAATTAATTAATGTTTGGATGAAGAATGGACAAATTAATATGACGAAAATGTAGCAAATGATTAATTTTTGAAAACATAAGGTAGCAAAATTGACTAATTGTAAAAAATCTAGGATAGCAAATTGGCTGAAATAAAACCTAGAGTAGCAATTTGATAATTATGCCTTTACCAGGCTTAATGCCATACAATGGGTTCCATTACGCCCTTGAGTAGAAGACAAGATCATGCCATCATGACTTTGGGAACAATATGGTTTTCATCATGACAAGATGCATGGTACAGCTCGAATGAAGTATTACAGTAAGTTTTTTCATCTGAGCAACCGATATGTCCCTCTCTACCAAATGCTATGATTACATTTTGGAAGAGTACTCTTCAAAACAAAGGCCTATGTACCTAATATTGTGAATACATCTTTGTATTTGCCAGTTAAAATGAGACTAGAACCCAACTACAACTCCTACCTCATCCCACCACAATGTCACAAAAGTTTAATGTCATCTGCAACTTGGCTACATTATTTGACTGCTAGTAGGGATCTTCTAAATGCAGCCAAGAGTATGTTCAGTAAACCCAACACCCAAGACTTTACCTTGAATTGAGCCATTGCTGGCCCTTTTTGTTCTTTCCTTTGAATTCTTTAATCATTACATGCCCAGAGTAATTGGAAAATACAGACATGCTTTTTGGATACCGAGTATAATGATCAGATTAAGTGGTGCATTCAGAAGTTCTCTGCAGGCAATCCTGCAACCAACTAAAACTTAGCAACTATAATATGCAAAAAGTATATGGAATGCCTGTTAAAATCATATGCCACAAGTGGGACTGCAATAATTTGTGAGTTAACACACCAACAATGTTACCGTCTGATAAAAGAATAATAATCAAATTTACTGGTGATAAATGACATCAAATTACATTATCCACGGAAACTAAACATATAATTACCATTTTCTTTTTCTTGTGTTATCTAACAAAAAAGCCTGCATGTCTTCCCATCTTTCAGGTGCTCCCTATCCTAAATCTATATCTCCTTACATAACAGGGAATGGTGGGTAAGAAAGAAACTGCATCCATTTGACGCAGAGAGAAAACTTGACAACAGATGGAGAATAAATGGAAAATAGGGAATTATACCTACATCGCAACAGTATTGGCTGTCAGTTGGATGCTGAAGGCAACTTCCAAAAGTTTTTGATTGCAACAAGAACTTTCTCTCTCCCATGTGATTCTGGTTCTTTCTCGTGTATGCTAGCAGTCCACCTTACGTTATGAGCTATGCGACCTATTTTATCAATAACTTCAGGAGAGTCTCTAATCACAACCGTTCCTTCAGGACGCAAGATTCGATCCATCTCCACCAACAAATCCACAAGGTTACATCTGTAGAAAAATAAAGAAGCATGAGCATATACCATCTGCAACTGTTAAATATTGCTGCAGGAATGTAGCAAGAACCTGTAGAATCAAAGAACAGTTGCACAACTAGAAATCAAGGGTGTAATACCTGTTTTTGCCTGTACTTGGATGTTTTATGAGTGATTCAATGCCGGTTACATGAATGAAATCATAAGAACGAGGGTACGTCGAGAAAGGCTCACACCTGAGCCAAATCAAGCAAAAATATCAATTGAGAAGGGATCTAATGAAGAAAATGAATGCATAAAAAGAGATTGCGACTAGCATCAACCACACTTGGTAACACTGAGTAAATATTTTCTATTCCTTTTGTGTAGAAAACCATGTTTGCTTTGATTCCCCATTCACCAATTAGCACAAAATTCAAACCATGGGACAAAGCAGTGTTATAGTTTTCTATAAGGAAATGCGGAAATGCAACTAGAACAAATATAAGAAACTTTTGCGGATACTGGTATCAAAGAATGGATAACACAAAAGGTGCACACTTCACATCAAGTTGTGCGATAAACAATATTTATTGTACCATCAACTAGTTATCGATGGTTACTAGGAGCATCGGTACTTGGTGAGTGGCACTAAAATACATGCAATGTGACCTGGCAAAAAACATACTGTGATCCAAGAATTCAAAACTATGTTTATTCCTTGATTGATGCTTATTATGTAAGATAGTAAAGTGAGTTGATTTTGCAGAGCACCGGTATAAGGCCTGCTCCATCAGAAGAATTATGTGAAGAAATTATTGGGGTTAAGGATATTGCAGTACTCACCAATCATGGTAGAGTCCAATGAGACCTCGGTCGTAGATTACAGACAGAGTAGAAGGCTTGCGAGAAGGAACAACATTCATCACCCACACAGGGTCAGATATCAGTGCAGCAGCAAAACCTCCAAAAAGTGCATTCATGTCCATGATGTTACGCACAGCTGAAGTTCCAAGCTTCAGGTGTAGAGAGTTCTTATAGTAAGCCACTCTTCTGGCCCATCGTCGAGTGTCAGCCTCAAACACATCAACGCCATTTCTCAAGAGTTTGGCCCTTGCAGGAGGTTTGGTCAGCCTTGCTGGCCATTTTGGAATCATCCCAACAGCATATTCTCCCTTGACAGAAGATGTCCTACTCATGCATTTCTTTAACTTGACGTACCTGCACGACAATTAAGTTTATTGGTACCAATTCCACAGAATCTTTGAATAAGAATCAAGTTAGTTAAAGATCATTATGGTGACTCAACAACTGAAAATCCTATTGACACAACAAAACAAGACTTGTACAAGAATTTTGGAAACAGAAATCACTTCATACTGAGAATGGTTTTCTGAGACAGTTACCATGCATCATTTGCGTCATCTGATTCGTCACACAATTCTAGACCATATTCACTTTGGTTGGGGAGGCATAATTCTCCAGCAGGCTTTTTCCAGACAGCTGTGTTTCCATCAACAGCAATTAGGTCATAACACAATGCTCTTGCAACTCCTTGGAGATCTGCCCATTCCTTGTCTTGATTAGCCCACTGTACAGGAGGACCAGAGATTACTAGGTATCCTCCTGGGCGAAGCACGCGATCCACTTCGAGGAAATATGTGGCATCTGCAAATCCAGATTACTTGACGATAAGAGCAAGTAGCAGGGAGAGAAATAATGTAAAAATATGAGAGGCTAACGGTGAAAAGAACTCACTGTACGCAGTAAATGGGATCAAACACCGAGAGCAATGCACCAAATCAAATGAGAAAGCAGGAAAAGGTAGTCTGCGAGTGCCAAGCATGAGAGAAAATGCTGGAATTCCTCTTTCTAGGGCAAATTGAATCTGTGATTTGTGCGAGTCTCTTGGAGCAAATGACATTGCTATAATGTCCTTGGACAGAAGATACCCACCAAAACTAGCAACCTGTACAAAAACCAATTGTAATATTTGAAATGATAACTGCTAAGGTCTCCAGAAAACAGGAAAACGCTCTTTACCCCACAACCCATATCAAGAGCAGTCCGCAGAACTCCATCACTGATAGGGATGTACTGTCCAAGTTTTTCGATATATTGTATAGCTCCATCAGGGAACATGGTGCCGCCACCAGGGAAAATGAAGTGCGGGCCATCCAACATCATCCATCCCTGATGACCTTTCCTCTCTGCAATTTTGTTGTGTGGCATGTTGCTGTGCCATATCTGTATACAGATTAATATTTTTAAGATATGTGGATAAAGATCTAATAAATTGCTACTTCACGTCTTTGATATAGAACATCAAATGAAACACTCTATCCGTAGTCAATCGTTGGATATAACAGTTGAACAAACATTTCCATAACAAAGATGACTCAACATCACAACATGGTCTCTTCATTGTAATATATTTCCTAAGAAGAGGATTACAAAGACAAGCACATTCAGTCCATCTGTAGTTAAAGAAAGAAAACAAGGGAAAAGGCCTCTATTAAGCAGTTCAAGTCTCACTTATTTGGGCAATGAATCAGATGGATATCGTTTGAAGAAACTTAATAACACATAAAAACAGCGAATGAGTGGTCAACTCCAAGAGCAAAGGAATACGAGCAGTCATATTAACCAAGAGGAGAAAGCCAGAATGTGAATGCCTGTGCGGCTCTAACTATCCTCAACAAGCAACTACACCTTTTCTTTTTCGCTTGAACAATAACCTATTAGTAGCAATAAAAGAGTTGTATCCTCCAAGCAGCTTAATCCCTTTCAACCATTTTCTTAGTTTAACTTAATTGGCTCCCACTCCTACTCCTAATCTAACAGTAATGCCTATAAAACACAACAAATCTCAGATCACAGCTTAGCAAAACACAACACATCCAATTCAGACCAAGTAGTTCGAATAAGCACATTGAAGTAGAGATAAAGCACACACCTTTTCCAAGCTTTCAGGCCAGGGCACCGGAATCTTGTACCCGTCGGGGGGCGGGATCAAGCAGAGAGGGGTCTCCTCCGGCGGAGGACAATGCCTCTCTCTGTAAAAGTTCATCTCTCTGCTGAGCTGGCTGTTGCGCCTGGGGTCCTCGCACGGCATGTGGTCGACGGCGTCGGCGGGGCAGGCGTCGATGGGCTGCTGGTGCTGGCCTTGCTCCACCAGCGCCACCAAACGGTGCCGTTGCTTCGGATCGGCGTTGGTGGAGAGCAGTAGCGCCTGGCGACCGGAGGCGGCCATGGAGTCGCCCAAGGGGGTGAAGACGAGGAGGAAGAAGAGAATCACTATGCCGAAGAAGGCCGCCGAGACCAGGTCCAGGAGGCGCCAGTTCCGAGGGATCCGCTTCGATGCGGGCAGGTTCAGGTGGCCCATTTTGAGGATTTCGGATCCGAGATCAAATTGGCATCAAGGGTTGCCAATTGGAGGGGGTTGGGTTTCTGGGTTGTGGGAAAGATTGGATTTTGAGGTGTGGGTGGGGGAGATTTGGATGAGAGGGTTTATGAGTTCTTGGTGGGTGAGAGAGAGAGAGTGAGAGGTGGTGAAGCTCCCTGTTTTTGCTTCAATCTATTATTTCTATAACTAGTAGATCCTCAGCTAGATTTTCTTTTACCTGTTTTAAATATTTTTTTTTTTTAATTTTGAATTAAATTTTGAAAATGGGGTTATAAGATGTAGCTTGAACTAGAAGTAAGAAGCATGTGATGAGATTTTGTGTTAAATTTATGATGTAGGTGTATTATTCAAATACGGGAATAATGTGAGTCAATTATTGTATTAATTTCTCAGGCAAAGAAAGATGGAGGAGGATTAACTGACATGCTTTTAATTTTATAGAGGTTGAGTGGACCATTATGTTTGAGGAGTCAAGTGTGTATCAGCCTAAGTTGAACTTTGTTGTCCTAATCAAAAGCAGAAAATAATTGATTAAATTATTGGCATAAAAAAATTTGTAATGTTTTCTTTTTGGAGATCAGATCTGTTCATGAGATTGAGATCGATGACTAATGAATTGGGATTTCAAATGAAGAAAATATTTAGGTAGCTTAGCACCTTGAGGCCTAGCAACTCAAAGGATCTGGTTACTTGGCACTGAACCTGGCATTGTGTTCAAAAGCTTCTACTCTGGTTAATTTGCATTAATCATAT
Source organism: Rosa chinensis (assembly GCF_002994745.2). Lineage (NCBI taxonomy): Eukaryota > Viridiplantae > Streptophyta > Magnoliopsida > Rosales > Rosaceae > Rosa > Rosa chinensis. The sequence goes on along the minus strand of NC_037088.1, from coordinate 46,090,919 downwards.
CATGAACTTGGCCAAACTTTAACACGTTCAAACAAAGTAATGATATGATTTACACAATACCAAAGAAAGTGAAGGAATCAAAAGAAACGTGGTCAATCTGAGCGTAAGTCAGCGCCCCTCTTCAAACCCGAAAGGGGTCAGAGTCACCTTCATGTCTTCTTGCACAAGAAAAACAAAGGAAAGTAGCAGCAGCAGCGGGGCAGAATGATCTGAATAATTGATGCAATCATGCAACTCATGAAAATAACTGTCAATATACAAAACATCAACCATCTAATATTGTAACTGTTGCCATACTTTTCCACCCTGGTATTCTAAATGTGCAAAATCCACCGCTAATACTAATTGTCATCCATGCGGATCAAAATGCCAAAATAACAGTGCACAAGCAAGGTTGGCCAGACTAAAACATTGTCCGCAAAATAAATTCAGGACTTCTTTGATTGCTTAAGATTGATTTCGTGCTTGATAAGATTTACCCTGAGCAGCATCGACTTCACATCCCGATCAAACTCATTCCCTGTCTGTAGGGCCCGCTGGAAAGTTGCATTCCTTTGATCCGCATGCCGTGCATATAGAATTTTATTGTGAGAGTCTATACGAGCCTGCAGTGACATAAAGAGTTGGGTCAATAAAAAACAAACAATTACATATGTATAAGACTGACCCTAAAGTTCTGCATCATCCCAGCCCAAGCTTTTACCACAGAAATACAAAAGAAAACTGATTCTAGACTAATTTTAAAAACTGTCAGACATGCTCTTAGAGGTCAGGTATAAAGGCTGGTCGCCATTTTGCTTATGCAGGTTAACCAATATATAGAAAATACAAAGCATATTTGACAAACGGGCATGAACCTAGTTTCTAAATTTTTACTGTTTGAAGCTAACAATAAGTCGAATATGATTAAAATAGCACTTCAAACCACACCTGAACTTGGTTGTCGGTGATCAAAGCTTCAAGTTCTTTCTCCAGCCCAGCAACATCAGTTTTGAAAGCATTGGCCATCATGTTTAGATCTACAGACACAAAGGGGTGTGTGTACTGTATAAGGGCCTTGTTGCGGATCTGGTCATAGAGTGTTTCAAGGTGGTCATGCAAATGGATGTCCAGCAACAAGTTAGCTTTGAGATTCTCAAGGTAGTCCAAGCATGAAGCATAACGGCTACAATAGAAGAGAAAACAAATGTTACTGAAACTAAAATAATTTGACATAAGATATCAGCTCCACTACGAATTGATTAAAATCAGTTGCACTGGCATGCCTTTATCGGATTCAATACTAACAAGGAATTGGATAGTGTCCAATGCCAATTGATGAAGATGTTTGGAACAAACAAACTAAAGCATGATTCATATATACATATTTCAATATATTTCTCAGTAGAACTTGACATTTTTGCACCATATAGTATTCTGCACATTGAAACTATGAAAACCCAGATGATGGATAGACAATACAGGGCAAGATCAAACTAAAAATATACCATCATAGAAGATTACCTCGAGTAGAAATCATTGATGATCTCCCTTATTTCAGGCACCAATTCTAAAAAGTTCCGGAAATTCAGGTTGTCTATAACTTTGTTCTGTCAAATAAAAGCAGTTGATGAGAAAAGACAGTAAACAACCAAAAAAGAACGAAAGAAAATAAAAGGAAATAGTCATGCCTTCAGCTCCGTTCGGTCAAAACTTGCAAGTGCACAAAGCCCACCATACGTTGCAATATCTTGAGGTGCAATGACTTCATTGTAGTGGTTTCCTAACTCATGCCCAGTTTCCAAGAACTGTATATGCCACAGTGAATAACATAGATTAAAACAATACGTCATAACACCAGGATAGCTCTCCTACATTCTTAGAAGTCTCACAAGAACAACAGATAATGGAAGGCATAGATTCATTTAATTCTATCAATGGAGGTTCAAATGATATGACTATATAATGGGTTTGATTGCACCATTTATATCCGACAACAGACTAAGATTTTGGATAACAAGGAACCATTTTGAAAATTAGAGGACAGGCAACAGTAAATCAGCAACAATTATACTGCAAGCTCTTCCTGTAAAACACACACACACACACACACACACATGTACTCATCACTAGTTCCTCAAGTGCTATTGATCCAAAAAAGAGTTGAGCACATGCTTTAATATTATAAATCCTATCACCATACCAAGCACAGACAGACCTAAGCTCTTAAGTTAAACCACAAAGCTACAAGAGTTTTCTTATAAAAAGGAAAGTAAACAGACACAACACTGAACAGCCACAATGTAACTGCTAACAAACCTTACGAGCAGCAAGCTTGTATTTCTTAGCTTCCAAGAGAGCCAATCCAGCAGCACAGCGAAGTTTTGCAACAGTAATTGTGTCCAGAGCTTCTGGTGTTTGTTCTGCTTTGCTAACATAGCTTGCGACATGAGTAAATTGACCCATCTCTATGCTGACCAGAATGGAACACATGCACATATGAACAATATGCTTTGATGTAGTACAATAATCACGAGTACGAACATAGTTCTTAAAAGCATCCCCCAGTTGCCCATGAGAATAATGAAAATCTCCAAAATCATTGTAGCCCATTCTTATGCTTTCTTTGATCAGATTTGTCTGCAGAAAAGCATTTTAAGGCAGAATGAGACATCATAGAAAGAGCTAATGGGAATTCAAAAAACTGCACGTATTTTAATACTTAGGGGCATGCAAGCAAAAAAGAAATACACCTAAAACCCATCAGACAGAGACCACTAAAGTGTGGTTTTTCTGGCCACTAAATATAATTAAGGCATCAAGACCTCAAAATCCAGAAAGTTTTTTTCTGACAAAATAAGTTCAAAATATAAAGTTGCATTTGGCAACTTCAACTTTGGTCCTAGAGCTGATTTTTTTCAGCTTGTTGACGACACCAAAGAACAGTGATCTATTTCAATTAAACAAAAATCACAAATCCATGATCCAGGATGCCTGTTCTAGCATAAAAGCAAAGTCCAACCACCTCCTTATCAACCATAAATTAACCTTCTCACTTCTACAAAAAGAAAAAGAAATCATTCGAACCCTCTTAAATCTTTCCACTCTCATCCACCAAAATATGTGCAAATAAGCTAAAATTGAGGAGTGAAAACCAACATTGCCTTCAAGACAAACAATTGCATGGGACTCTTTTCTAACTGATTAAAACACCTCATCCATAAGCAGAGTTGTAGACACGGTATAACCCTAAAACAAAAAATTCTAGCAAACACATTGCAGCAAAATTCTTCTCTCATATAAACCTCTCTCACACTCTCCACACACAGCGGATGCGAAACCACGCACAGCATAAGCAATACAAAGACAATTAGGCCACACATCACAATAAACCCAGCAGAAGCCAGAACCCAAAGCAACAAATTGATAATAGATAACCCTAGAAATTCAATTGAAACAGAACCACAAGAAAAACAAAGCGAGCAATGAGGTGCGTACTCTGTAAGCATTGAGCTCGTTCTCAAGCTTCTCCCTTTTCTGCTCGGCTCTCCTATCCACAGACTCGCACCAAGCCAAGTCCATCTGATACTCCGGCCCCAACCTCCCATCGATCCTCTGCGCCACGTCTCTTAACCACTGCGTGTTCTCGCCCTTCTTGATTTCGTCGTAGGCCATCCGCAGCGCCTCCAGCTCCACCGCCTCGTTGCCCCGGCTGTGGTCCGCGATGAACAGAAGCCGTGAGATCTTAGTGCGGCCGCTGTAGAGGCTCGCGTAGGCCTCCACGTCGAGCGGCTCGCCGGAGATGATGGGACGGTTGCGCTTCTCGTCTTCGCCCTCGCCGCCGTTGGCGTAGATCTCGTCGTCGATCATCGGTCCGGAGGTCTCGTCGTCGGCGTCCATTTGCGGTGGAATGTGTGGGAAACCCTAACCGGGATTTGAGAAATTTTGAGGGACCTGAAGGTGGTGGTGCTAAGAGACTGTTCTACTTCTCTCTCTCTCTCTCTCTCTCTCTCTCTCTGTCTCGCTCTCTCGTACCACCGTGTATAAGGAGGGAGATGGGTTGTGGAGCGAGCACACGACGTCGTTTCGGTAGTCTGTAACTTTTTATTTTATTAAGGCCTTAGATCCTGGACTTTCGGATTCACAAGGCCTTGGTCACGAATTGGGCTTTTCACCATGAAGTGGGTTTTGGACCCGGGGATTAGGCAGTAGCTCTTGCTTTTTGGGCTTGAACTTTAGTGTTCGTAAGGCTCTGGCATTGACTTGGTGCGGTTGTATTGAGCAATCAATTTTTCGTTTTCCCTCAGAAAAGTGAAGTTGAAGTGATAAAATAGAGTGTTGGAATTGCTCCTGTAAAAATTATGCATTGCAAAATTTTTATTTTATGAGAGAAAAAGGGAAAAATATTTTACAGTACTTTGCCTAAGTGAGACCAAAGTTAACTCACACTCAGAAACATAAACACAATAATAGTTTATTCTTGATTTACAATTTGGGATTTTAAGTGGATTTGCTCTAAAAGTCAATTCATTTTGTTCTTTGTTTTGTTTTTATTTTTTATTTATTTTTTATTTTTTTCAGAGCATAAACTCATATCTAATATTTATTAAAAAAAAAAAAAAAACTCACTAGCAAATATTGAGAAAAAATCATCCCGGTGCAGAAGTGGCCTTAGATAAGTGCATAAATGTTATAATAGCCAACTAAGGTGCTTCAAAGTTCTAGTTGATGTTTAACATTTTTATAGTAATTAGTTTTAATAAAAGCCCTTGACTTCAATTTGAATTAGAGTGCACTACTTTGTTTAATTAACTAAGGACTTCTTGTGACTCGTGTTCTAAAACGAATAGATATAAGTGTAGTTATTAAGCTGTCTTCATATCGAGGAATTGACCACTATGTACTTTTGGACATAGATATTAGGGGTTTAGCTAGTAACTTATCGTGACATTGATTAAATTAGATCAAGTTTCATATGAAATATATATTTATATTACAGGTTCATATCAGAATGTTTTCTGGGCAAGCACATATAGCAAACCGTTTTTAGGGGCACGGAGATAATATACAAAGGCTATTATGTTATCTATATAAACTGTCTGAGTAGTCTTACCATTTCACTACACCTCCTCATATTCATCAACTTTCAAATTCAAGCCTACAATGGAGTTCACCAACCAGAGCAAATGCATCTGCAGTTTGGCATTGGTCCTCATGTTGGCGGCTTGGTCTTCGGAAGCCACTTCTCGTAGTCTCCAAGATGCATTAGCTTATGGGAGGTACGAGCAATGGATAGCTCGTTATGGACGTGTATATAATGACATCAACGAGAAGGAGGAGCGCTTCAAGATATTCAAGGACAATGAGGCATTTGTAGAATCTTCCAACAAAGATGGAAACAAACTTTACAAATTGAGTCTGAATCAATTTGCAGACCTTACAAATGAAGAGTTCACTGCCTCAAGAAATGGATTCAAGGGCCACGAATGTTCCACAAAAACCACTACTTTCAAGTATGAAAATTCCACGGTGCCGGCTACAATGGACTGGAGAAAGAAGGGAGCTGTAACTCCCGTCAAGGATCAAGGCCAATGTGGTATGTAACACAGTAGTCTCTCTCTCTCTCTCTCTCTCTCTCTCTCTCTCTCTCTTTTGTTGTCATAAGATTATTTTCCATCTGTAGAAAAAAGAAAAAGAAAGTTGTACATGCATGATGCTAATTAACTCTAATCTAGCTGCTACAAATTAATATGCAATCGAAATGTATACAGGAAGTTGTTGGGCATTCTCAGCAGTGGGAGCTATGGAAGGAATCACTCAACTTACAACTGGTAAACTAATCTCTTTGTCTGAGCAAGAGCTTGTTGACTGTGATGTCAAAGGTGTAGACCAAGGCTGTGCAGGTGGCCTTATGGACGATGCCTTTCAGTTCGTCATTCAAAATCATGGTATTAATACCGAGGCTAATTATCCCTACACGGCTGTTGATGGTACATGCAATGCCAAGGCGGAAGCAGGCCATGCAGCCACGATAACTGGCCACGAAGATGTGCCTGCAAACAGTGAAATCGCCCTTCTTAAGGCCGTGGCTAATCAACCTATTTCTGTTGCCATTGATGCTAGTGGATATGACTTCCAGTTATATTCAAGTGGTGTTTTCACAGGAACATGTGGAACGGAGCTAGACCATGGTGTTACCGCTGTTGGTTATGGCGTGAGTGCTGATGGGACTAAGTACTGGTTGGTAAAGAACTCATGGGGTGCACAATGGGGTGAAGAAGGTTATATAAGAATGCAAAGAGATGTTGCTGCGCCGGGAGGCCTTTGTGGCATTGCCATGGAAGCCTCTTACCCCACTGCATAGTAAACCAGTAAAAATTGAATCAAAGCCGTCTACCATTGTAGGTATATCTTTATCATGATATGTACAAGAACTTATGTGTGTAATACTAAGAAAATTGATCACTAAGAAAACTAGTAACTTCATGAATTACAGAAAGTGTGCCCAATGTATGAAATCAAATCACTATATCAATAGAAAATATACATATCTGCTATCATGAAACCTTTGGGAACTATGTTAGGCTAGGCCTCCACCAGGAGAACTCTATTACTTTATGTTGGAGAAATTATAATAAAAATTATAATTTCTATATGAGAAACTCGTTGACCATAGACTGAGGTGCGGGTATCTCGCTCTCTTTAAGGAGATTCAAGCCCTCTGTGGAACAATGTCGGTGCACCAGAAATCTCTTGACTTGTCCCCTCTAGAATACAACAGCCCAACAACAAGTTGTGTAGCTCACACCAATCTGCAAAAATTGGAGAAACCCAAAGCTCCACCAAAATAACACATTTCTTTGGCCAAAAAGCACACAAGACACTTTGGGGAATTTCATAAGGAAGTTGATGGGTGAATAGTAGTGTTTCGTAATAGTATTACGTAAAAAACAAAGATATATCGATCTTAGCATGCAACAAATGGTGCTATTTATAGGCTCTTAGGACACTCCATACAATTAATAGGGTAGTAACCAAAAGCCATAGGTTACAAGAATTAAAACCTAAAATAAATCAAAATAAAACACCATGAGTTACAAAATAAAATTCAAAATAATTCTGAATTTAAACACAAAATAAATTCACCCAAATTTAATTAAAATAATAAAATATTAAAATGTAACAACATTCCCCCACTCATTTTAATATTTTAAAAACAAATATAAACCAAAGTTACCGGCCAAAGACAAACCATTATGCATCATGAAGGTGTGCTCTGCATTGAACCTTCACTTAGTGAAACAGCAATCTCTACTCCAGAGTTGATAGTGGTCTCAGACTTGAACTACAACTGCTTAAGGGAAAATAAGAACTACTGCTCAAACATAATAATTCAGGTGTTAATATGAGCTTTATTAGCCAGCACGTTACGGCCTTGTGCTTATCCCAGTTTTCATGAGTGCATTTCAATAATAAGCCCAATTCTCATAGAGAGCGGCCCCACTCTCACACTCATATAAGTAAAATCCGTCAAGGATGCTCTTGTAACTATGACATCCCACTCATATGAGCTACATATTTTATTAAGAGTTTTAAGTGAACTCAACCTTCATATACGTTACAAGATTAATGCACTTACATCATAGGGATGAGTAAGAAAATATAGTGCATTTTTCTTACGGCCACCTTATCATTCGTTTTTCCCATTGAACCTAGTTTTTAGGATCTCCAATCACCGGGTTGGGTGTCCTCATATATGGCTCATGACAATATGGGCTTCAATCCCATCCCCCTCGATGTACTCCAAACCTTTTCTCTCACCAAGCCCTTAGTTAAAGGATCTGCAAGATTATCACATGATTTAACATAATTCACATTAATAATTTCATCACTCAAATATGATCTCACAATATTGTGCTTTCTTCTTATAAGTCTGGATTTACCGTTATAATAACAGTTATTTACTCTATCAATAGCTGCAGTGCTATCACAATGAATCAATATAGGTGGTATAGGTTTTTCCCACAAAGGAATTTCATGCAATAAATCTCTCAACCAATTTGCTTCTTCACTTGCTGAAGCTAGAGCAATAAGTTCAGCTTCTATGGTTGAATTAGAGATTATTGTTTGCTTCTTTAATTTCCAATAAATAGCACATCCACCTAATATAAACATATAACCAGTGGTAGAGAAAGAATCACTTGACAGAGTATTCCAATTGGTATCACAAAAGCCTTCAAATACAGTAGGATATTTTTTTTTATAAAATAATCCATAATTTTTAGTACCAAACAAATATTTCATAACACGTTCAATTGCATGCCAATATTCTTTATCTGGTTTACTTGTGAACCTGTTGAGTACTTCAACTGCATATGCAATGTCAGGTCTAGTGCAGTCAGTTGCATAACGCAAACTGCCAATTATGCTAGCATATTCCTTTTGATTAATCACATCATTTTCACTTTCAACAGGAAATAAATGAACACTAGAATCAAAAGGAGTAGACACATGCTTGTGGCCAACATAATCACATTTCTTCAAAATTTTCTCAATATAATGCTACTGATCAAGAAAAATACCATCACATGTTTTTGTTATTTTCATGCCCAAAATAACATTAGCCTCACCAAGATCTTTCATATCAAAATTGCTCTTAAGCATAGTTTTTGTCTCATCAATTACATGCAAATTTGAGCCAAAAATTAAGAGATCATCCACATAGAGACTAATAATAACATGTGAATTTTTCCAAGATTTATAATATATGCACTTGTCACATTCATTTGATTTATAACTATTTTCAATCATGCATGAATCAAATTTTTCATGCCACTATTTAGGAGCCTGCTTTAAACCATAAAGGGATTTAGATAACTTGCGTACATATCTTGTGCTCTTGACCAGGTCCTATAAAACATTCTGGTTGGTCCATATAGATCTCTTCATCTAAATCACCATTTAGAAAAGTTGTTTTCACATCCATTTGATGAATAATCAAATCATGAATTGCAGCAATAGCAATCAATAATCTAATAGATGTAATCCTTGTGACCGGAGAAAAAGTATCAAAAAAGTCTAGATCAGGTTTTTGCTTAAAGCCTTTAGCAACAAGTCTAACTTTATATTTGTCTACACTTCCATCCGGTTTGAGCTTTTTTGTAAGAACCCATTTACACCCAATGGTTTTTAAACATGTTGGTAAATCTACTAATTTCCAAGTATTATTAGAAATTAGAGACTCCATTTCATCATTCACAGCCTCTTTCCAGAAAATTGCATTTGGTGATGATAAAGCTTCATGTAAAGAAATAAGATTTTCCTCAACATTATAAACATAATAGTCAGTGCCAAAATCTTTATCGACTCTAACTCTCTTACTCCTTCTAGGTTCATTGTCATAAGTTTCTTGTATATGTAAATTAGAAGAAGAAGAACTAGGATGGGTAAAAACATTTTCTCTAGATTCTTGACCCCCACTATTTTTTGATTTAAAAGGAATTTTTTTTTCATGAAAAATTGCATCACCAGATTTAATCACAACATGATTTTCAACATCAAGAAATCTATAGGCTGTACTATTTAAAGCATATCCAATGAAAACACAAGTAGTAGCTCTAGCACCCAATTTTGGTCTTTTAGGGTCAGTTAACCTCACAAAGGCTAGACAACCCCAAACTCTAAGATAACCCAAATTTAGTTTATGACCCTTCCACACCTCAAAAGGTGTAATTTTTGTATTTTTATGTGGCACTCTATTCAACACATAACAAGCAGTTAAAACTGCTTCACCCTAAAGATGAGAGGGAGTACTTGAATCAATCAACATGGCATTTGTTAACTCAATCAAAGTTCTATTTTTTCTTTTTGCCACATCATTAGATGCAGGTGAATAAGGTGGAGTAACTTCATGAATCACTCATAAAGATTGAACAAAAGAATTGAATTCAAAAGAATCATATTCTCTCCCTCTATCACTTCGGAGCCTTTTATTTTTTCTACCAAATTGATTTTCAACCTCAAGAAGGAACTCTTTAAATTTGGCAAAAACATCATGTTAACGTTTGGATCTGTTGGGGATCTAATTAACGATAAGTAAGAGAGAGAGAGAGAGAGAGTGACACAAGCGAAGTATAGTGGTTCATCTCCCGCCTTAGCGGGAAACTACGTCCACTTTAATGTTTAACTAGTGTGTTGAGCCTTGCGGCCCAACAAGATTACAAGAGATGTAATGGAGTTTTTGTTGAATGGTGTTTAAGTGGGAGGAGGCATTCCTTTTATAGGTGAAGGAATGCTTCTCCTTTACATTTTCTTAGATGTGGGACAAGAACCCACTATTCTAGTCTAGAAAGCCTATTTGTGAGGGCATGTTGGCAAGGCCGGGAAGGTGGCTTCCCGGCGACGGATTTGCGACTTCCGGATACCGTAGCGTAGCTTGAACATAGGGCTACAAGATGCATGTATCGGTTGGGCCTCACCATGGCTTGTGGGTGTCTAAAAGAGGGTGTTACTTATGCTTGATGATGTAGTAAATACTCCATATTGTTGGAGGTATGTACAAGTCCCCGAAGTCCCCAAGTAAGAGGAGCTTCTTGGTTGGGGAGTTATAACCACGATGTCATCAAGCATAAGTAACCGGGCGGCACGGAGGCCCTACAAGTCCCCGAACTCCATAAGCAAGAAGGGACTCGTGAACCTGCATAACAAAGACAAAAAACAGGCATATGTAGGATTCTCGTTGCATTGGGCAACAAATGTGAGTTGCAATTATATGCGTTTGCATATACGAACGTACGGGGTGCATGATACATGTTGATGTATACATGCGAGTGGCGCCGAGTACGATCGATTATGACGTACAAACTCGAGAACGCGTATGGTCGTGTGAGCATATGGATTGCATACGATAAATTTAAGTTGTATGAGCGTTGCGGAGGTAAGCGTTTGTAATTCGTGAGTGTTGAATGCTTGAACGCTTGTGTTTGTTTGGTTGTCGCTCGTATTAATGGAACGTGAAAAGAATTCGATTTGTCACAAGCGACAAATGGTAGAAGAATTCAATGTTCCATTAACGTGTGGTGTGTCGAGTAGACATGAGTGTAAAATTCGAGGATTGCCGGGCAGGCATGAGCGAAACACTCGGGGTTGCCGGGAAGGCATGAGCGGGAAGTTGGTGGGTTGCCGGGAAGGCATGAGCGGGAAGCTCGGGGTTGCCGGGAAGGCATGAGCGGGAAGCTCGTGGGTTGCCGGGAAGGCATGAGCGGGAAGCTCGTGGGTTGCCGGGAAGGCATGAGCGGAAGCTCGGGGGTTGCCGGGAAGGCATGAGCGGAAGCTCGGGGGTGCCGGGAAGGCATGAGCGGGAAGCTCGTGGGTGCCGGGAAGGCATGAGCGGAAAGCTCGTGAGCGGAAGCTCAAGGGTTGCCAGGAAGGCATGAGCGGGAGCTCGGGGGTGCCGGGAAGGCATGAGCGGAAGCTCGTGGGGTGCCGGGAAGGCATGAGCGGAAGCTCGGGGTGCCGGGAAGGCATGAGCGGGAAGCTCGTGGGTGCCGGGAAGGCATGAGCGGAAGCTCAAGGGTTGCCGGGAAGGCATGAGCGGAAGCTCGGGGTGCCGGGAAGGCATTAACGGGTAGCTCGAAGGTGATGCCCTGAGGCATGAGCGTGGCCGTTGCTAATTATGCTGGGCTGTATGTACAAGTCCCCGAAGTCCCCAGTCAAGGAGGGTGTTCTCGCGGGTTGATACCAAAGCGTAGCTTCGTGCCGTATATCAAGCATAATTAGTGCGAGTGCGTCGTCCATCTAGAATTGGTTGGAGCGAACGCTTTTGCCCTTTCGGGTGGGCCCCTGCTAGGCCCTGCGAGGAGTCCCCCACTCCTGGCTATAGACCTCCGGATGGTCGGAAAATTGTTTGATGAGGGGAGCTGCGCGGAGCAGAGGGTGTTGGGTAGCGAGCCCAATCTTAGATACCCAAGCGTCGGGGTTAACTGCCGGATCAATGGCTGCTGTGGGCTGTGTTAACTAGTCCCTAGCTGTTTTCTCGAAAGAGAAACTTGACTGCAATGCCGCGTAGCGGTCATTGTCATTATGAGGCGTTGCCTTACCGCCTGGCGGTTGGTCGTAGAACATAGACTCGTAAAGTTTGTATCTGTATGAAAAATGATAAACACATAGAGCAAGGAATAATATTTTGTTTATGTCCCCTGTTTATTTAATTGGGTTGCAATTAAATAGGAGCATGGCATATGTATATAGCATGTAGTTGTAATGTGGATGCTGATATCATTTTTGCATTTTTGTAGATATGCCAAAGGATCATTGAGACCGGTATGTGAAGCATGGCATATCTAGTATGTGAGGTCTAGAAAGTGTTGCCAAATCTACGAAATGTTGTAGGCATGCTTAAAAGTTTATGGAAGCATGTAAAGATATATCAAGTGTGATATTCTATAAGCATGCTTAAAAGTAGTGAAAGCATGTAACGGCTCTAATTGCGAGAGCGTAAGAGATAAGACATAGTGACTTATCTTATGCTAAGTTGGAGGCTAGCGGAGTTGGCCGAGCATGACGGTCCATTGCCTTGGTGGATAAAGTGCTCCGATAATGTATGTCAACTCGTAGTTGAGGTTGAATGCTCGATAGAAATAATTGAATTTCCCTAAAACAAGATATATGATTAATATGTGGATTTGTAAAATCAACATCAACAATTTGCATAGGTACTTTGATAAAATTTTAAACAAAGTGTATAAGTTGACATGTTTGTTTTAGAGAGATTTTGAATGCCAATAGAGAGACAAATTAAGGGCACATGTACTGAATACCAATTAGATGCTTTAGTGGTAGAGCATATAGAAAGCAATTATGCATGTGGTTGTGTGTTGCGTGTTCATAGAAGGACAATTGTTGCATGCTGTGGTAGTACGTAATGAATCATATATGGATTTGTTATGTATAGCTAGCAAATCAACCATGAAAGAACATGGACAGAGCATCGACACATATATGTAGCATGTACATGCTAGTTTCATGCTATTTGAGATAAATGAGTTTTGTGAAGGCATAGATGCATGGTATATATGTGTAGTCTTTAACATAAATATCTATACCCACAGTTATATAAATTGCTCTTAAGAAGAAGACAAAACTGAGAAAGATTAATCTAAATAATCAAGTGTAAAGGCATGTGTAAGGCTGTGAGATCACAGTATGCGTTAGATGGACAAGTGTGGCATGCATTTGATGCGTGGCATCATAATTGGAGCATAACAGGCAATAAACCACGTTAAATATATTTGAGCTAAAGATACTACGTGCAAGCATGCCTTATCCATATCCTGTTGTAAACGACAACCATTATAGATACTGAGCTTGGCTATCTACCGCGGCAATATTTAAAGGTTTGAAAAAACTTATCTTGATTGCTGGGAGTATTATCGAACGCTCGGACCAGCTCGCTAGATGCTTTGAAGAGAATAAGTTGGGTGTTTGCATCATGCTTCGGGGTGTCCATAGCGGTTGTGATGGTATTGCCCAGAATGGAAGGTCGATTGTAGGTGCCTAGTGATCCCCAGATTTTCTTTTATGCTCGGAGCTGAATGAGGACTGAGTGTCCAGAGATGCTCAACGGAGGAAGTTGGGCGGTGGTGCCTAGCGGAGGCTGCTGGATGGCAACGGAGGATTATCCGACGAAGATGGCTAGCACTCGGCAGAGCTTAATCAGATCGGCGGTGTTGTGGTCAGCGGTGGTGTTTGTGAGTTGCCGATCGGGTTTAATGGATAACCGAAGGCGTCGTATATGACGCTGATCATGGGAGATTATTGAAGAAGCTTTGCAGCTGGACCGAAGAGGATGGGAGGGCCTCGGCGGAGATGCCTAGTGGCAGCGGTGCTTGGTCAGCGGTAATGCTGTGGTCAGCGGAGCTTGGTGCTCACTTGGAGCTTGGCGGAGACGGCGGAGACAGCGGAGACTCAACACTTGCCGCTGGCTCAGGTTAGCGGTGCCGCTGAAGCTGCTGGCACGTTGGTGTGCTAGTTGACGAGCTTGTCATTGACAGAGGGCGTAATATTGACGGAGCACATGTACCCCTGGGTCGCTGCCATGTTCGCTATCCGCTGACGAAGAATGTTGGCAGTGCAAGGCCGCCGGACATTTGTGGAGCCCAAGCTTGGCCGTGGAGTCCAGCGGAGCACTCGACGGAGTTGGGCGGAGTGGAGCCGCTGGTGCTAGCGGAGGTTTGCACAGTGCGCCAAGATGGCTGGTGAAGGATTGCTAGCGGTGACCGCTGATAGAAGTTTTGGCGGAGCTGCTCGGTCAACAGTGGTGGCTGGCGGTGGTCTTGGAACTCAGCGGAGCATTTGGAGCTCGGTGGAGACTTGGAACTGAATGGAGCAGAGGTGCTCGACGGTGTTTCACTCAGCGGTGGAGGCTAGCGGTGCTTTAGTCAGCTGGAGTAGTTTTGGCTAGCGGTTTCCGGCTGGCGGAGGTTCTGCCGCTGGTGTATGCTAGCGGTGCTGTAGCTAGTTGAGGACTTAGTGCTCAGCGGAGGTTTTGGAGCTGTTGAGCGGGCTGGCTGCTAGCGGAAGCAATACGGGGCTGGCGGAGATGGTTCCCAGCGGAGGAGGAGTTCTGGCGGAAGTGGCTGGGTGTCCAGAGCAAATCTCTGGGTGTCCAGAGAAGTTTGCCTCCAATTTTTCAAATTTTTTTTTTTTTTTTTTTTTTTGAAGTTCAGCGTTGACTAACCATGGTCAGCGTTGACCAAGCTAGCCCGGCGTTGACCGACTCCGCCGGGCGTTGACCAACCCCGCCGGGCGTTGACCAAGCTATGTTGGGCGTTGACCGACTCCGCCGGGCGTTGACCAGCCATGCCGGGCGTTGACCGACCCCGCCGGGCGTTGACCGGCCACAATTTGATGTTGAATGAGCGTCGAATCGACATTTTCGGGTCAAAGTTCGTGGTAGGTGACGAAGCCTTTGTGTTGGCTTCCCACAGACGGCGCCAATGTTAACGTTTGGATCTGTTGGGGATCTAATTAACGATAAGTAAGAGAGAGAGAGAGAGAGAGTGACACAAGCGAAGTATAGTGGTTCATCTCCCGCCTTAGCGGGAAACTACGTCCACTTGAATGTTTAACTAGTGTGTTGAGCCTTGCGGCCCAACAAGATTACAAGAGATGTAATGGAGTTTTTGTTGAATGGTGTTTAAGTGGGAGGAGGCATTCCTTTTATAGGTGAAGGAATGCTTCTCCTTTACATTTTCTTAGATGTGGGACAAGAACCCACTATTCTAGTCTAGAAAGCCTATTTGTGAAGGCATGTTGGCAAGGCTGGGAAGGTGGCTTCCTGGCGACGGATTTGCGACTTCCGGATACCGTAGCGTAGCTTGAACATAGGGCTACAAGATGCATGTATCGGTTGGGCCTCACCATGGCTTGTGGGTGTCTAAAAGAGGGTGTTACTTATGCTTGATGATGTAGTAAATACTCCATATTGTTGGAGGTATGTACACATCACTTTTTATTTTTCAACAAATAGACATAAGCATATTTAGAACAATCATCAATAAAGGTGATAAAATACATGTTACCTCCACGAGTTAAAATTCCCTCAAATTCACACAAGTCTGTATGAATTAATTCTAATAGCTTGGTATGCCTTTCAACATTTTTGTGAGGCCTTCTAGTAATTTTTGCTTTACAGCAAGTCTCACATTTTTCAAAATCTTTTTGCACTGAAGGAATTAAACCCAAGCTACTCATGATTCCCACATATCTACTATTTATATGACATAAACGTGCATGCCAAAAATTCAAAGAAGAGAGCATATAAACTGAAGTTGATGCTTTATTATTATTCTCAACATTCAATTTGAACATGTCATCACAAGCATAACCTTTGCCCACAAATACACCTTTTTTGATCACATATTGGTCAGATTCCATAGTTTGTTTAAAACCAACCTTATGAAGAAGATAACTAGACATCAATTTTTTTCTCATGGAGGGTGTATGCAACACATCTTTCAAAATTAACACCATACAGAAGTAAATTTGAGTTCCACCTCACCAGTTCCAAAGACATGAGTAGTATGTGAATCTCCAAGCATAATTGTTTTGGGCTCCTTAAAAGGAGTGTATTTCTTATACCAATCTTTATCATAGCAGATGTGCCTATTAGCACCACAATCTGCCCACTATCCTTCAACACTTTGAACCATATTTACATCAGTTATCATTGCCACATATGGTTCTCCAGTGACGTGAGCTTGAGGAACAACCTCATGTTTTCGATAATTGCAATTTCGAGCAATATGCCCTGATAGGAGCAAAAAGTGTGTCACTATTATTGAGTATATGCCCCATTTTAGCCTTGTTTCTCTCTTAGTTTCGTGTTTTGAGTCATCGAGTCGTTTTCAGAGTCATGTAGAGTGTTTGGCGTGAAATAAGCGGAAAATGCAAAATTCATGAAAAATCCTAGCTAGATCAGGATTCCTCACTGTCAATGTTTGTCCGGTCTTTACATTTAATTCCCTTTTATTTTCTGTAAAAATTTCTGATATTCTCCTCCGTGTTGTAGGAAACCTTGCCTGATGGAACTCTTGGAAACAGCAATGATGGAATCAGAAAATAAAGCATTTAAGACGTTTGACCAAGCAATGAAGAAGGAAAATAAATGAGAAAGACGTTTTCAGTTGGGGAATAAAGGAGAAAGACGTTTTTCAGTTGGGGAATAAAGAAGAAGATGTTTCAACTGGAAAATAAATAAGAGAAAGACGTTTCAGCTTATTAAAAGACCCCATTATGAGCGGAATTAAGGCCATAAAGGAGACGTTTCAGTTGGGAAATTAAATGAATTATGATGCAATCCCATCCGTCCAAATGATGAAGGGTATGATCGACAAAAGCCAACCAATGCTCCCCTATAAATAGGCAACGTCCAGACCAGAATTATTATCACTTCCTGGCCGATCACTTCCTTGCCTATCACTTCCTGGCCAAAAACTTTTCCGAAGCTCTGCCCAATTCATTCCTTAAACTTCCATCACCTATAAGACCGTGACCACCATCCATCCATCAATCTACAAAGCTCTAAGGCACTGAGTCAAGGACGGTCCACCACCATAGTAGAGATGGGTTCATCACCTTGTTGCCAAGCCGCTGAGGAAAGCTTCAAAGTGTAACTATGACTCTACTTACAATTTTTGTTTCGGTTTTGTGTGTTTGGATTTGCGAGTTGTGTAATTGGAGACATGACATTTTCAGAATATTTTTATTAATATTTTTGAGATTTTCAGTTTATTATTGAGTTTATTTCGAGAATTCTTTGATGATGCATGTTACAATTTTGTGCCTTTTTATGTGTTTAGGTAATTTTCAGAGTTAGGTTAATAAGTTTGAATGCTAGAATAATGGTGAAAGTTCTTGTGTGTTTGCTTAATTTGCCAAGAGTAATTGTTATTTGTTAAGACACTGAGTTAAACAAGTAGTAATTAGATCGAACGAGTGGTAAAAATCATGCTTTAATGATTAAACGATTCTGAAAATTACGTGTTAAATTCTATGTGTAATGGTTAATTTGCACGTGTGAGTTGATTCGAGGGTTAGATAATACTACTAGTTAAGAGAACTACACTGAGTGTTTTAAAAAATTAGTAGTATTGGGCTTGGTAAGGACTTTTCCGATTTAAGCTTACATTAGAACGAATTAGATAAATGGATTGATCCGCTGAGGCTTTTCATTTGGGCTCTTATCTTGGCATTTAAGATGGGCACATTTTTGTAGCATATTGAAATGAATTTTCTATTTTTACACTTAGTAATTTCCGAGTGGTATTGGTCTAGATTAGGGAAGTTGATCATTGTATATAGTTTTATTTGTTTCATTTTTATTTTAAGTAGATTAGGAACCAAATTCCAAAACCACCATTTTATTCTTTTATTTGTTAATCGACATTTTTGTGTAGGTGTACCCTACAATCCCCGGACTAAACGATCCCTGCTCATCCTATATTGACAACTACATTTTGCAGGGTTAAATTGTGAGGCTATGTTAAGCCACATCATGCCCACTTTTGCCACAAACATAACAACAAGTATATTATTACTTATTTTCTGAAGGAGAAAATTGGTTTTTATTCATATAGCTTGGTTTGTCTTTATTCTGTTGGTGAGGTTTACCAACTGTTTTCTTTTTTTTTTCTTTGGCTGCATATGAGAATTTTTATGAAAATGACCATTGGGCATATTATTAGTGGAAGCTACTAAATTTACTTTGGAGGTGTCATTGTTTGTATCTTGCATAAGAACATCTTGACCTCTTACTTCCTTCTCAACGCCGATGCGAGTCGTCAAGGTCTCCAAGGAAATCTCCTTGTGTTTGTGACACATGGATTTTTGGAACTCTCTCCATGTTAATCTACAAAACTTCTCAATATTTCTTTGAATAACAGTGAGTAGTTCATTATAATCATAAACATTATATGAGAAACAAGTCAAGAAATAAAAAATAATAGTTATACTCATCTTTCTCAAGTTGAGATTTCCCATATTGTTTAACGGCTTCTCTTGAGTACGCTCCATTTTCGTGGAATCTCCTTAAAATTGTTGGAGAAATTACAATAAAAATTATAATTTCTATATGAGAAACTCGTTAACAATAGGTTGAGGCACGGGTATCCCGCTCTCTTTAAAGAGATTCAAGCCCTCTGCGGAACAATGCCGGTGCACCAAAAATCTCTTGACTTGTCCCCTCCAGGATACAACAGCCCAACAACAAGTTGTGTGGCTCACACCAATCTGCAAAAATTGGAGGAACCCAAAGCTCCACCAAAATAACACATTTCTTTGGCCAAAAAGCACACAAGACACTTTGGGGAATTTCATAAGGAAGTTGATGGGTGAATAGTAGTGTTTCGTAATAGTATTACGTAAAAAACAAAGATATATCGATCTTAGCATGCAACAAATGGTGCTATTTATAGGCTCTTAGGGAAACTCCAACCATTGGGTGCCAAACCAAAATTTTGCCAATTATAAGACTTAGCTTCTCCAACCATGTGTTTTTGGTGGATCTAGTCCTATAAATATGAGACTTGGGCTCATTTGTAGTCTCATATTTAAGATAATTCCAAGACCAAGACTCAGCACAGTGGCCCGGGACCACACTGTTTGATTACCCAGCCCAATAATTGCAGTGACGCGCTGGATGACTTGGGTGGGCAGCACGCGCAGAAGGGAGAACATGGGAGGAGGAAGATGCGCCTACTTGCGCTGGAGAGAGAAAAAGCAGCTACATGTGGTCTACTGCAGTGGGCCCCGCAAGGCTCAGTTTGTCTGCTGCCGACCGTTGGGACACGCAACGGTCACTAAATACGCGGTTGAGATTGCTCCATTTTGAATATGGACGGTCCAATGTTGTTTTTTTTTTTTTACTGAATGGATCTATTTTCAATCTGATGGCTCAGATTTGAGGGGAAAAAAATTATCAACGGCTCTTATTAAATGAAGGGTTATTATTTCATTTTTGTTCCAAAAAATTATAAAAAATACCAGAAAATTGAGGGAGAAAATATACCCGTTGGAACAGTAAAATGTAGGAAATTCTATAAATACCAATCCATTCTTTTCTATTTTCTCACACCAAATATCCTCCATCTCCTTCACGATTTTCCATTCATTAACCCATCTTCTTGTTCTTAAATATATATATATATATATATATATATATATATATTTTTGGGGAATTTGATTCTACACCCAAATTGGCAAATTCACACACCCCTTTTAGAATAAACCCATCCATAACAGTGTTTTAATATACACCCAAACCAATTAATTAGGTTTATTAAAAAAAAAAAACTATTAAATAGGACAAATATTAAAACCCAATTTGTTAAGAATTACTAAAACTGCCACTATCAAATTCCTCATTCACCTATTAAATAGGATTAATATTAAAATCCAGTCTTGCTGTTGATGGAAGTCATGAAACGGCTGCCCATAGACGTTGCCCGAAATTACTCAACCCTTGATTCCAACAATTGAAAACTCTCATTTGGGTTGGAGGTTATGTAATCTCCACATTCAAAAGTTTAATCTCTACATTCAAAGCCGGTATCAATATCTCCACAATCATGCGATTATATTTTTGATTTCAAATTGTGATTGTGATATAAATGGATCGCACAGTCAGAAGTTGGTGGGTTGCCTTTGTTCAACTGCATATCCCTTTAATCCGATTGGCATGGTTGATGAGCATTGTGTTTGCTACCTATTCAATAGGTGTGTGTCTTCCTGACGAAGAGGTATTTGTTTTGTGATTTTTCAAGGTTTATGCTATTGAATAGGTATAATAGACTC
Organism: Rosa chinensis; assembly: GCF_002994745.2. Taxonomy (NCBI): domain Eukaryota; kingdom Viridiplantae; phylum Streptophyta; class Magnoliopsida; order Rosales; family Rosaceae; genus Rosa; species Rosa chinensis. Next base: position 46,070,588 of record NC_037088.1, on the reverse strand, counting down.
TACAAGTTCTTGATTACATGTTTCTTTTTCCTCTTATTGCTTCTCAATAGATTCTACAAGTTCTTGATGGCTAAAGAATACTCCCACCTAGAGTTTAGGTGCGACCTTCTCCACAATCATACGATTATGTTTTTGATTTCAAATTGTGATTGTGATATAAATGGATCGCACAATCAGAGGTTGGTGGGTTGCCTTTGTTCAACTGCATATTCCTTTAATCTGATTGGCACGGTTGATGAGCATTGTGTTTGCTACCTATTCAATAGGTGTGTGTCTTCCTGACGAAGAGGTATTTGTTTTGTGATTTTTCAGGGTTTATGCTATTGAATAGGTATAATAGACTCTACAAGTTCTTGATTGCATGTTTCTTTTTCCTCCTATTGTCTCTCAATAGATTCTACAAGTTCTTGCTTGATTGCATGTTTCTTTTTCCTCTTATTGTTTCTCAATAGATTCTACAAGTTCTTGATGGCTAAAGAATACTCCCACCTAGAGTTTAGGTGCTATCTAATAATAGGAATATCTCCACATAAGGATGTTTAATCAAGTTGAGAAATCTACGAAATCTAATAGGAATATCTACACAAACATATCTACTAAAAAATAGCAAATATATAGATCAAATCTGAAAGGAAGTGTTAGAACCCACCCCGGAATTACCCTCCTAACTCCAAGATGGACCTGCGGGGCCCACTTTTCGGGAAAATTCGACAGAACCTCTCCTAAAAGTGGACAACCCTAAACCTACTGAGAACACTTCTAAGTATAATAAATTTCTATGCTTGAAGCCGCCCTGCTTCCTAGCAACAATCCGCAAATTTCCAAGTATAAACATCGAACTACACAAACATAACCACTTATATAAATTACAACCCAGTAAATCAAATCTTTCAACTTCCTCCAATATTATACAACTCCCATACACTCATAATTATACAAATGTATAAATCCACCATTTGAAAGTAATCAGAGCAATCTAAAGAACACACTCGAAATATAATACATAAAGTAGGTTAACAAATAACCTACTGAGGATAGATGGCAAAGGTGGTGCTAGCCTCCACTCCTAAGCCGGTCAGCAACGCTGCGGTCTGGGCAATTGAAATCAAAGGGCCCAGGGGGAAAAGTACATAAAAACGTTAGCGTGAGTGGACAAAATAAATAAGTATAAAGGAAGAAAAGTTTATACTTTCCCAAAAATTTCAATTATAAAATCTCGATGCATGCAACGTTTATAAAACGTATTTATTTTAAATTCAAAAACTCGTGAAAAACATACCAGCCCCGCTGGTTAAAAGAAATCAGACTAGCCCCGCTAGTCAAGTAATGATAAAATATGGGGAAGAAATTTCACCATACAAAAGAATGGAGCCTCCCAGGCTCGAGTCGGAGTGTCCCACACTCTGGAGCATCTCATGCTCTGCTCTTACTCACCCACAAACACATAGTAAGCAGGGAGGAGTACTAATAGGCTAGCTAGCAATAAAATATAGCGATCCAGGTATGGTGGTTAAAAACTATTAAAATCCAATAAATCCTTAAGGCTTCCTCATGTCCCACGAATAAAGAAAACACGGGTACGATTCCCAACCGTACCTGGGAAATTCTCGTAAAAAATCGTATAAACCAACAGCGTGTCCCACACGCTAAAAGGATAAATAGATTATCGATAAGGCATTCCCAATGCCAAAAATTGAAAGTCGATAAACAAATATGAAGATTTACTCCATCAAAACTCAATTCGAAAATAAGGTCTCAAATCGACGAATATAAATATAATACAAATAGTATAAATCCGGAAATTACATCGGAAATAATAACTCGTCAAATAGGATTATAAATCAAAACCAACTTGAGAAACAAATCACTATTGAAATCAAATATGTGGGATAAAGCGAAATCAATCTCCAAAAATAAATCATATATTCGAAGTGTACTATGACAATTTAATAGAGCATACTTTAATAAGTAAATGCATGCATCATTTATTTGAAAACAAAAGTCCACTCACAGTGTATGGCTAAGCCTGCCGTCGATCCGAACCTTCCTCGAGGGAATCCTCCTCACGTCCTGTACAATATAACGTTCGTAAACCCATAATTACTGGATGGAAAACTAAATTACGATAAATAAAACAAAACCCTGACATTATCATTATTTGCCCAAAACCTCCCAATCTTCTTCACTAATGTTATTCCCTTAATGTATGGGCTTTAAGGCCGAATCAAGGAAATCCGATGGATGGATTCCTCGCAATTCAATTAATAATTCCACCATTGAACAACATCAAAATCCATATTCATTCCATCTCCAATTCTATCCCAAAGCTGCAATTATGAAACTAGATGTATAATTGACTAATTATCTCAACAACAGAAGTCAAAGTCAGGCCAAAAACAGTCTCACGCGCCACCAACAGTGGCGGCGCGTGGCACCCACGCACCGGTACCAACCTCCACCACCGGCTACCAAATTCCATGTATATCTACAACTCAACCCACTGATTAATTTTCTCAACTACAACACATCCCAATTTTACTTGGAAATGGTCGAATTCGGCCGGCGAAGATAACCCAGAAATTCAAGAACCCTAGGTTATCGATTCAGCCTCTACACAGAAAATCTTGGCTCCAGGCTAAGGGCGAAATGATCTCCGTCGAAAACCGAGCCTTCGACGCAGGTTTGGTGACCGGAGATGGCCGGAATCGCCAGAAATCGACAATAATGGCGAACTGCTACAGTAACCTTCCCCACTCAAAATCGAGCTCCTTCGGCCAAATCTCCACAAAATACCACCACAGATGCGTCAAGGGGGAGGAGACGAGCTTGGGGATAGCCGGATTTCGTCGTGGGTCGGCCGGAAGGGGAAGAAAACGAAGGGAGAAGATCGGGCCGGAAGGGAGGAAGGGTCGGGGAAGGAGAAGAGAGAGTTACCGGGGGGCTAGGTAGATTTTCCGAAAATGGAAATCTACCAACAGTAACTTCCATATATATATATATATATATATATTTATTACCATAAAGAGTAACTTCTACATTTTTGGCCATAACTCTCACATACGAAGTCCAATTTTTACGCACCACATATGCACTCGCTCGGTTTAAAGTCCTCTACAACTTTCATGAAGCACATTTCCTCAAATTTTGACCCGAATGAAAAGTCAACTTTTAGGGCCACTAAAATATCAATAAAAAGTAAAAATTGAAAGTATTCGACAATTACCGTCCAAATAGTGAATAAATCGTTAATTCTAGGTTCGGGACGTAACAGGAAGAGATATACAATAATTAAGGCAATTAATCTTTTTAAATAAGGAATATCTACACAAAAATATCTCCTAAAATATGGCATAATTTATATACTATAATTAAGGCGATTAATCACGTTGAGATATCTAATAATAGGAATATCTGCACAAACATATCTACTAAAAAATGGCAAATATATAGATCAAATCAGAAAGGAAGAGATATACAATAATTAAGGCAATTAATCATTTTTAAATAATGGAAAATAAATCGATTGTATTAAATTCCAATTTGTGTTTATAACTGATGCCGTATTTAAATTAAAAAAAACAACTATATTTGAGGAATATTTTCCTTATTCAATCAGAAGGGTAAAATAGTCAAACTAAAAAAAGTGAAAAAACTTAATTATAGACTGAATGTAAAAGTAAATGGAGATTGGAATTGGTCTACTCATTTCATTCATAACCCCTTTATATAGGGATAGGATTACAACGGAAATATCAATTACATTGATGATACTAAATGCTGATTGAGCTATGATTTGTAATTGCTTGATTCCCTCTTCGTCTGTTTCTTTGACGAAGGCACATAATGTGCTTTTCCTTTAACACTCCCCCTTGTGCCAGGTCAAAGAAGAAATGGTGCATGAGTTGTTGCCTCACTAAAAACCTTGCCAAGTAACAATAAAAACCCTGTGGGACAAAAATAAAACTTGGTTGAAGGAAAAGAGCACAACGCACCTTCTACATTTGAGAATGACATGTGTGTGTTAGACTCCCCCTGACGTCTACACCTCCCCCTGATCATTACATTAATCAAGTGAGCTTGGAAAGTCTTCGCATTCCTATGCTTTTCACATGTTTCTCAAATGTGGCCTTAAGCAGCGATTTGGTGAACAAATCTGCCACATTCTCCTCAGACCTTTCTTGATTCATTTGAATCTTGAGGAGAGTCTGTTGTTGCTGATTGTAGGACAACTTTGGCGATATGTGTTTTGTGTTATCACCCTTAATATAACCTAGCTTCATCTGTTCGATGCAAGCTGCATTGTGTTCGTAAATGCAAGTAGGCTCTTCAGTGGTAAAACTCAAACCACTAGTCCCTCAAATATGTGTAATGATAGTTCTTAACCATGCACACTCACGAACCGCCTCATGTGGAACAATGATCTCTGAGTGGTTCGAGGAGGTAGCCACAAGGGTTTGCTTGGTTGATCTCCAAGATATCACCGTGTTCCCATTGGCAAATACATAACCAGTTTGGGAACGGCCTTTATGTGGGTCAGAGAGATACCCAGCATCAGCAAAACCAACCAAAACATCATTTGGAGTTTCGGTGTAGTGAGTGGCACTTTCACCATCAATATTTTCTTCAGGGATTGCAGTTCCATCTGCGGTCCCTCTTGTCTCTCTGTAGGGAAAGAACAGTATCAAGTCAATGGTTCCTTTTAGGTATCGAAGATGTTCTTGATACCATTCCAGTGATACTGTGTTGGCGCTTAGCTAAATCTAGCTAACAAGTTCACTGAGAATGCAATGTCTGGTCGAGTAAATTGGACTAAGTACAATAATGCGCCTATTGCATTTAGATAGGGAATTTCAGCTCCCAACACTTGTTCATCATCTTCCTTTGGACGAAATGGATCTTTCCTTGCATCCAAACTTCGACCGATCATGGGAGTGCTAGCAGGATGTGCTTTGTCCATGTTATATCGCTTGACTTTTGGACATATGCAGACTGGTGGATTAATATTCCACAAACTCAGTGTTCTAGTTCAAGACCTAGATAGAATCGAGTTTTCCCAAGATCCTTCATCTCAAATTCGGATTTCAAGTAGCTCGCGGTTTCTCTTATTTCATCAAGAGTACCAGTTATGACATATACTACTACAATTTGCAAATCCGGAACTTGTTTTCTTTATGAATACGCAGGGGCATAATTCATCGTTCTTATATCCCTTCCCAATCAAGTAGTCACTTAGACGGGTATACCACATCCGTCTGGATTGTTTCAATCCGTAAAGTGAGCGTTTCAACTTAATTGCAAACGCACTCTGTGGTTTAGAGTCACTTGACTTGGGTAATGTAAGGCCATTAGGCACTTTTCATATATATCTCTGAATCTAGATCCGCATAGAGACATGCAGTAACCACATCCATGAGCTGCATTTCCAGTCCTTCGGAAATTACTAAGATAACTAAGTAGCGGAACGTTATAACGTCCATTATGGGAGAGTATGTCTCCTCGTAGTCAATTCCAGGGCGTTGTGAGAAACCTTGCGCCACAAGGCGAGCCTTGTACCTCAGGACTTCATTCTTCTCATTACACTTTCTGACAAAGACTCATTTATGTCCTACAGGCTTTACACTTGGTGGGGTTAGCACTACCTGACCAAATACCTGTCTCTTTGTCAGAGAATCTAATTCTACCTGGATTGATTCTTTTCATTTAGGCCAATCTGCTCTTTGTTGACATTTTTCAATAGAGCGTGGTTCGATATCATCGTGCTTTATGATTCCTTGAGCGACAGTATATATCATCAATGTGTGTGGAAGATCTTTCTATCAACTCATACGCACTCTCGTAATCCTTTGAGATTTCTTTGTTCTCTGGAATCATTTTTAACATCGGAGCGTCCTCCAGTATTGATTCATGGACATAACTATAATCAGAGACGATCTCATGAGAGGGATTCTATACATTGATGATTGGTTTGTGCCTTACTCACCCTCTTCTTCCTTGGGTGAGTGTCAATCGAACCAAGTGACCTCCCCCTCTTCCTTGGGGAGCCACGGCCTCAACCACACCTCCACTAAGTGCGGTTGTAGTGCCTCTATCTGCGGCACCGTGCCCCTTGTTGGGGACTTCTAACCTTGCAGGCACATTTGCAGCTGGTATATGTGATCTCGTCACTTTTACGATATCAGTAAACGCATCAGGCATCGAATCTGCTACATTATGAAGATCGATTATTCTTTTCACTTCACTTTCACTTTATGAAGTGCGGAGATCAAGATGAGCCAGAGTGGGGACAAACCACGACAATCCCTGTCGTTCCCTTGGAAAATCCTTTTTCCTATCTCCCCCTAACGACGGGAAGACTGTCTCATCAAAGTGACAATCCGCAAATCTAGCGGTAGAGAGATCGCCTGTCAAGGGTTCCAAATAGCGGATAATTGTTGGGGATTCGTATCCAACATAAATACTTAATCATCTCTAAGGACCCAGTGTAGTGCGCTGTGGGGGCGCAATAGGCACATATACTGCGCAACCATATATGCGTAAGTGTGAAATGTCAGGCTCATATCTAGTTACCAACTGGTACGCAGAAAATGGTTGGCTAGCAGTGGGTCTGAAACGAATAAGTAAAGCTGCGTGTAATATTGCATAACCCCATGCAGATATAGGCAGGTTGGTGCGCATAACCAATGCCCTAGTCACCATCTGTAGCCTTTTGATGGTGGCTTCTGCGAGACCATTTTGTGTATGCACATGGGGTACAGGATGCTCTACATCGATCCAAATAGATATGCAATAATCATCAAATGCTTTTGATGTAAACTCTCCAGCATTATCAAGCCTTATAGACTTGATAGGGTGATCAGGGTGGTGAGCCCGTAAACGTATAATATGTGCTAGGAGTATTGCAGCATTTCTTGTGGACAATAAAACGACATGTGACCAGATTGTCGAAGCATCCACCAGAACCATAAAATACTTGAATGGTCCGCATTCTGGATGGATAGGTCCACAGACATCACTTTGTATCCTTTGTAAGAATGGAATGTTTTGTTTTGTAGCTTTAGCATAGGAAGGTCTCGATCCTGTTTTTGCTAAAGAGCAGGCTTTGCAAAACGAGTGATGTGCCTTTGAAATAGTCAATGAGGCATAATGGGATGGAGGTAGTGCTTCTGGTACTTCAGAAGGCAATGACTGCATTTGAGCAATACTAGAACCGACACCTTGCAGTGTGGCGGATTTTTCTCCCATTTTTCACTCGAAAGAAGGGATGTCCGTGTGAGTTCTTTTAAAAATACGGATCATCATGTCATGACCTCAGTGCCATAAGCAGTCATGCAAAAGCCTGTATGAGTCAGGGTCCCACATTTCATTGTTGGTGACAATATAGGATTCAATGATCCAAATCGTAGTGAGGTACAGTCCACTAGATTGACTCATAAGTTTCTCTAAAATGCGTTTCCTTCCACATTCATTAGAGTTAATATCAAAGTATTCAGTTCCATTCTCACGGTGTGTTGTTACATGATAACCGTTGGCACAAATATCTTTGAAACTTAACAAGGTTCGATTAGCTCTTGGTGCATATAGAGAGTCTGTGACTTGAAATGTTGCGCCATTAGGCAGCAAAAATTTGGCAGTTCCTCGCCCTTTTATTAGTTGTGATAATCCAATCATCGTAGTCACAGAGGAATTATAGGCTATTAGTTCAATGAATAATTGCCTATTTCTTAATATTGTGTGGGTAGTCCCACTATCAATTAAGCACTCAAGTTCTCCTCCATTCATTCCTACAAATAAATGGGAGGTATTTAGAAAATATAACTCATATTCTTTAGAGTATTTCTTATTTGCGTAGAATGATATTCTTTTCATTCTAATAATTTTTCTCTAGATGTATTGCTTTACATCTTTATAGTGCTATGTCGAACCATGTAAATATGTTTAGTAAATAAATTTGAATAAATTCAGTGCTTCAGAATAAAATTCAAAATTTATTAATAAGCCAACGATAATCAAATCAAGGTCTTGTTCAGAAATCTTATTCATCAATCCATGATTGAAAATAAACTTTAAGACCAAACAATAGTCTAATTAAAAATGAGGCATTATGCCTTCACAACTGTCTTTGGAAAATAAAATGAATAAAGCAGATCATTCAAGATTGAGAGCATCCATTGACTTAGCAAGTTCCTCTTTGCCATTGGAGTCTGCAACTGTAAGGTTGACGTCTAGGTCATGACCTCATTCTTCCATATAGTGAGCCACTTGTTCTTTAGACTCTCTATACCTCTTGTAATTAGCTGCTACTCTGTTGTTTGCTTGGCAGTTCTTGTACCAATGCCCAATGAATCCACACCTATAGCATGGTTCATTGTCAACTCTTTCCTTTTGCATCTTGTTTCCATGATCCCCATGTCCCTTTCCACGTGGTGCATGGTTGCCACGTGGGTAGGGATCAGCACGTCTAAACCCCCTTGCATTGGAGTTATTTCCACCTTTCATTTTTCCATAATTAGCCTTGGGAATTTTCTTTGTCCCAGTGGGCCTGGCATTGTTATTCAAGAGAATCTTATTTTGTCTCTCAGCCACTTGCAGTAGGCTTATCAACTTATTGAAAGTTGTGATTCTTTTGTTGTCATAATCCAACTGATACTGGTTCGCTAGTATAAAAGCTGAATTAGGAAAGGTGGTAAGAGTCTTGTAGATCATATCATCTTCTGTGATTTCCCTTCCACAGAAATTGAGACGTGCCTTTAAGCGCAACATGTCCTTGTTGAAGTCATTGACCTTTTTATAGTCAAGCAAGCAGATTCCATTCCACTGAATAGCTAGTTCTGGGAATAAAGTGTCACGAATGTTCCCAAAACGTCCCTTAAGGGCATCCCACAGTTCTTTGGGTGTCTTCAACTGGAGGTATTCCCAGCGTAGGCTAGGATCAATATGTAGCCTCAGAAACATTAAGGCATCTGCTTTCACCTTATTAGATAGTTCATCATCTTTGGGGTCAGTAATGGTGGCAGTGTAGTCTTTTGCCACAAAGGCAGTTTCCATATCGGAAACCCAACGATGGTACTCAAGTCCTTCTGAGTCCAAAATGTCAAAGTCAGGTCGAGTTGGATCAGTCATCTACACAAACAAGAGAGAAGAAATAAATTACGCAATCATAAAGACATCCACGTGAATTATTTTCCAAAAATATGAGATAGATTTCAAGACCAAGATTCGTAATGGTCACACATTTTTTTTTTTCGATGCTATGTGAAAATACTTTATCACAGTAATGTTGTGTGTATAAATGCGCATGAATTTTCATTATCATGGCAAAGCAGAATTTTATATGTTGTATTACAAAAATAACTATAACACATTTAATAATAAAACATAGCATAAATAAAAATAAATGACATGGCTTGTTCAAAATTTTATAAATATACAACAAATTATATACTACATATAGCAAGAATATATCATGCATAACATAAAATACAAATGAGAGCATAATATAAAGGCATGCTTAGGAATAATTTATATAAGGATAAATCATGCTTAAAGGTAATAATATAAAACATAAAAACAAGGCATGCTGAAAATGATCAAAATTATCTAATTAAACATGCGTAATAACAAAATATAAAGGTATAAACAATAAGGTATAAAGCATGCTTAAACATAGAAAATATAAATAAAATTTTCATACTTTAGATTCCACGAATATATATATCACATATATAACAAGCAATAAAATAGCATGCTCAAAAATATAAAAAAAAAATTCTAATGATAAATAATTAAATATACCATAATATGAAAATAAAAGAGAACATACTTGGTTTCGAGAAAAACAATCCGAACGCACGCGCGTGTTGATGCAGGCGTGCGATGTTTGTATGCTTGGGAAAAACTGGGCCGCTTCCTCTTTCTTTTGAGCCTTGTTTTTTTTTTATCTCTTTTTCTGGGCCTCAAGGCCTGTTTTTTTTTTCTTTGTCTGGGCTCTGCTCTCTAGACTGGCCCCTTTACTTTGGGTCAAGTTTTTTTTTCTCTGGGCCTTCTGTTCTCTGAGCTTTCTGTTTTTTTTTTTTTTTTAGGGCCTTCTTTTGTTCTTTCTGGGCCGGGTCCTTACTTCGGCCCGAGTTGTGCCGTCTTTTTTTTTTTCTTCTTCTTCCTCTTCGCTTCCTTCTGGTTTGCAGAAACCCCAGTTGATATTGGGGCTGGGTGGAGACGAGCGACCAGGTTTGCAAGTGGCTGACTCAGGTCTCAGGTCATGGTCGAGCGCCAGTGTCCGGGCGTGGATGTGAAGGCTCTGCAGCGATTATTCTGAAGATCGATAAGCTGCTGTTCGTGCGCCGATCTGGATGTGGAGGCCGGTCTGGGCTGTAGGCGGAGGCGGAGGTGAGCAGCAACACGGTGGCAGGGGCTTCGCTGGGCAGATCGAAGGCTCTGCCGGCTAGATGCGTCTGTGCTGGGATTGGTGGGCTGCTCGGAGGAGACGACGGTGCTGCAGGTGAGCGACTGGGATGAGTTGGGTGCCCTTAGCAGTTCGATGGAGATGGAGGCTGGACGGGCGGGGCCGATCTGGTGGTCGGGGAAGAAATGCAGCGCAGGTTTAGGCAGGTGACGTTGTCTGGCGGCCCTCGATCTGCAGGTGGGTAGGCTTCTGTATGAGCGCTGAGAGGCTCTGTGTGAGCTCTGTGCAGGCCGAGCGGGTGGGGAAGGGAGGGTCGAGTCTGCTGGAGAGGGAACCGAGTTTTTTTTTTTTTTTTTTCGGTTGCGGCAGAAATAAAATGGAAGAGAGTTTTTAACTGGAAATTGGTTATTGGCTCTGAGCGTGCTGATAACGTGTAAAAGTAAATGGAGATTGGAATTGGTCTACTCATTTCATTCATAACCCCTTTATATAGGGATAGGATTACAACGGAAATATCAATTACATTGATGATACTAAATGCTGATTGAGCTATGATTTGTAATTGCTTGATTCCCTCTTCGTCTGTTTCTTTGACGAAGGCACATAATGTGTTTTTCCTTTAACACTGAAAACCTATAAGGAAGGTTTATTTATGTGAATGAGTATAGATTAAAAGAAAATATAAGAATGGGTTTTTCTTAATGGGAGCTTCATTTTTTGGGTTTTTTTTCTATTGGGACCTCCAAATCTGCTCACTTGACCTCACTCTATTATGAATTATTAAATGACATATATAACAAACTATAAAATGACTATTATGGACAATAATTATACCAAAAAAATGGTTATATTTATTTTCTCTAGACTTTCCAATTCAATAATATTATATTGCATTTTTATTATTTTCCCTATCTATTTTCATTTTCCAATTTCACTACATACTCATTAAAACATTTATATATATATATATATATATATATTAAGAAATAAAACTATGATTAAGATAAAAATGTATGATATGCATATTGAACGCATATTGGTCAGGGAGAACAAAATAAATTGCATTATACCCTAAACCTAAATCTATCTATTATATTTGTAAAAAGAAGAAGAAAAAAAAAAGAGCTAGAAAATAAAAATAAATAAAAAATATTTAAATAATTAATCATGAGGTACAGAAAATAGAGAAACATTAAGAAAAAATTATTAATCTTTTTTTTTTGAACAGCTAAAAAAGAAAAAGTAAATAAAAAAAAATCACATAATAGTTCATGTTATTTTATTTTTATTAATTTTTAAAACTCAATACCTTGTGTTTGATTTTTTTTTTAGAGTTTCTATTGGGACCTCCAAATCTACTCACTTGACCTCAATGTATTATGAAATATTAAATGACATATATAACCTACTATAAAATGACTATTAAGGACAATAATTATACCAAAAAAATATTATATTTATTTTATGTAGACTTTCCAATTTAATAATATTAGATTGTATGTCTTATTATTTTCCTTATCTATTTTCATTTTCCAATTTCACTACATACTCGTTAAAACATTCATATATATTTAATAAAAATTAAAAATATGATTAAGATCATGTGACATAAAAATATATGATATATATGTTGAACACATATTGGTGAGGGAAAACAAAATAAATCCTCTTATGATTTATGACCTAAATCTAAATTAATCCATTATATTTGCAAAAAAAAAAATTAAATAATTAATCATGTGGTACAAAAAATACAGAAAAAAAGAAAAATTAAAAAACGAATGATTTTTTTTTTAGAATAAAAACAAATGATTTTTTTTTTTGCACAGCTAAAATAGAAAAAAAATTAAAAAAAAAAACTAATAGTTTTCATGGCATTTTCTTATTGATTAGACATTAATTTTGTGAAACTCAAGTTTGATTAAGAAATGTATATTTAGTTAAGATTTATAGAATGATTAAATCATTGAAATGACTAAATTTTCTATTTTAAAGATAATAATTTGTTTACAAATAATATGAGTAAGGTTATTTGAGGAAGTTTAGTGAGGTTTAGTGAGTAAATTTAGTATTTGAAAATTTGATAAGAGGTGTAAAAAGCATAGAGGTCAAGTGAGTAAATTTAGAGGTTCCAATAGAAAAACTCTTTTTTTTTTTATTGGATAAGAGATTTATGTTGTCTGATTAAGGAATGGAGATGTAATTAAGATTTATAGACTAATTAAATCATTGAAATGACTAAGTTTTTTATTATAAAGATCTTAGTTTGTTTGTAAATTAATTATATGAGTGAGGTTATTTGAGGAACTTTAGTGAGGTTTAATGAGTAAATTTAGTATATGAAAATTTGATAGGAGGTGTAGAAAGCATAGAGGTCAAGTGAGTAAATTTAGAGGTTTCAATAGAAAAACTCTTTTTCTAATTTTTTTTTTGTCTTGGAAAAAAAGGCTCCAAGAGGGGATTCTTGGAGGCACAATGAAGAAGTTATTCTTTGCCAAGCTTGGATCACCGTTGGGGGTGATGGTTGCGTCGGAAAAGATCAATCAGCTCTCGATCCCTGACCTTATAGGTACGACCTTATGAAGAACCACCCCATTGTGAATCCTCATCTTCCAGAGTTTGGATTTGCAAGGCAGAGGCAGACATCATCAAGACTAGTCGACCGCTTCTCGTGACGGCCTCTTCTTGATCTTTCTGCAACCATTTCGTCAAACGATTCATTGCAGAAATGGTTTGACAAAATCAAAACGGAAAAGAAAGAAAGATTTGTGTGATTTGGATATGAGAAGTGTTTGTGAATTTGTGAGAGACGAAGATGACAATGACCCCATATTTATGAACGGTTTGAGTTCATATCATTAGATAAGATATGACACGTGGCGGACAAAGTCTCAACTGTAATTTGGACAGCCAATTAGAGATTAATGACATGTGACGCGGAAATCACATCGAAATTTGGCTGTTTGGCATATATGCCGACACAAAACATCTTCTAAATAGTTAGATTCTTTGTCGTATGTGCCGACACGTTTGTCGTATATGCCGACACAAAAAAAAAATTAAAACATTTTTTTAATTCATTAAATGATAAGAATAATTTTTAAATATTATGATAAAATGTTAAATTATTTTTTTTTACCTTATTTAATTAAATTAACATATTTTTAATATAATATTCATCAAAATTATACTCATATTATATTTTAGTAAAGAATAGTGAAAATAGCACCCCCATATAGCACCTCATGGTTGGAGATGAGAATGGAGTTCTATATGAATAGTGCAACAAGGGGGTGCTAAAATGAGAATAGCACCCCCAAATGGTGCCAATGGTTGGAGTTGCCCTTAGGACACTTCCTACAATTAATAGGGTAGTAACCAAAAGCCATAGGTTACAAGAATTAAAACCCAAAATAAATCAAAATAAAACACCATGAGTTACAAAATAAAATTCAAAATAAATTCTGAATTTAAACACAAAATAAATAGGGTAGTAACCAAAATCCATAGGTTAGAACTAATAGGGTAGTAACTAAAAGCCATAGGTTACAAGAATTAAAACCCAAAATAAATCAAAATAAAACGCCATGAGTTACAAAATAAAATTCAAAATAAATTCTGAATTTAAACACACAAATAAATTCAGAATTTAAACACAAAATAAATTCACCCAAATTTAATTAAAATAATAAAATATTAAAATGTAACAACACTTTATGTATGATCACTGCTCCTATATTTGGTTTTGGCTCTTCGACAAAACTCTAAAGTTGAAAATATTGTGGTTGCTATCCCATTTGGTATCAAAATATCAGATTCATTTGAGTTTTGATCCAAATTGAGGGGAAACATCATATCTCCCAAATTCGTTAACGAGGGTTTTCAATCCCTCATTTGTTCCAATTATACTGAAAATCATGGATTAAAAGATGGAGTAGCACAGAGTAATATGGTCGCATCCACCACTTTCCCTCTACTTCCCTTCCTTCTAATTTCTGTAGCCCAATCAAACCTTCCAAGTAGAATTGGAAAAATTTAAAATTGTAATTGATGGACTGAAGACTGAACTACAGAGAAACGGGTCGATGTCGTCGATTCTATCAAATTTTCTCTTAAATGTGTTTATATTCATTTGGGTTCCGATTTGGATGTTGAAATTATAAACTCATCTGAAGGTTATTGGATGAGAAATGAGAGAGGAAGAGAAGAGCCGGAGAAATGAAGAAAAGACCAAAATTATCGTTTGTAGATTCAATCTCTTTTAAATATTTCCACTGTTTTGTAAAGATCTTTGAGTGTGGTATAGTCAAGGTCGACCCTGGGTATAGGCCCAGCAGGCCTGTGCCTATGGCCCCCCGAAATTAAACCAAGTTTTATATATATTTATATATGTAAAAAAAAAAAAGTAATATATGGCCATATGTCTTGTCGTTTTATACTTCTTATCTTGTTGTTTTATACTTCTTCTCTAGTTCTCCTAGACTTCTACGCGGCTACTTGAGGAGACGGCATCTCTTGTTCTTACCTCACCTCCATAATCCCAAATTCTCAATTCTCAAATCTCAAAACCTAGCAGCTAATTCATCGTCGCCAATAATCATCATCATCTGCAATCATTCTTTTGTTTTCTTGTTTTTTGTTATGTTTTATTAATTTTCTGAATTTCTGGCAAATTTGGGAATTGGGAAGAAGGAAATAGCGGTTGATTTTAACCTTTTGATATTCTTTTGTTTTCTTGTTCTTTGTAATGTTTTATTAATTTTTCTGAATTTCTGGCAAATTTGGGAAGTGGGAAGAAGGAAATAGCGGTTGATTTTAACCTTTTGATACTAATTAACACAGCAATTTCGTTGGGCAAGTCTTTAAGTATTCTTTGCAAATTCAAATATTTTTCAATGAATCAATGATTAAGATTTTAGGGTCTGTTTTCTTTATTTTTCTTCTTATTTGATTTGTCTGAACTAATAGTGATTATAACTAATTATGAATTAAGTGCATCTTTGTTATTTGTTAATGGAATAATGGTAGACTGGTACTAGTGCCGTAGTGGTATCAGTATCAGATGCAGGCTAGAATTTTTTTATTTTATTTGATACATAAACCACAGAGCTGTACTCTATTATGCAGAGATGCGAAAAGAATCAAGTGCAGAAGATAGCAAGTTTTGTTGCCTTTGCTACCTTTTGCTCCTGAAATATGACAATATATATTCACAAAGTAAAACCAAGACATGAAGAGTCGATCAAACTGACAAACTTTTATAAAAGTAGCGGAATCTGAGTGGTGGAGTTGGTTTAATGGATTATGAAGTCAGAGTATTAGTGAGGACTTTAGTAGTTTAGTTGCAAGTGACTATACTACTGAATTGTATTCTTATAGAAACCTGTAAGCCCATTAAAAAGCTGTAAACTTAGTAACTTACTTAATTACTTTTAAAGAGGAAAACAAATTGTGAATATATTCGAAGGTGGGGAGCCCCATTTTTTTTTTCGCCTAGAGCCCCTGAAAACTCACGGCCGGCCCTGGGTATAGTAGTTGATAAAAGAGTAGTTACCTTGTTCTTCTTTTACTCATGTGTATAGGGAGTCAAAATCAGCTGAGACACAAGTATGAAAACACTTTATTCTTGATTTCAGGGTCATGATTTAGGTTTTCTTGTTTTCTCAATCCAAGTGTTTCCCTTTTTTTTATTTGAGGTTTCCAGTTAATTTGTCCCAAAATTGATTTCTGGATCTAGAATTTCCAAAGCCAAAGTTTCTTTTACAATTTGAGATCTTCAATCCGATTTGTTTCAAAAGTCAATTCATGTTGTTTTTTATATATTTCGGAACATAAATAATAAATTCACCATGTACACAGGCTCTATCTTTCTTCGCACGTTGTCACCTGTATCCATGAATTAAATGGTATGGGTGCCATAATTTTACTACTCTATACTGTATAATATTGAGAATAAATTATCCGAGTGCCAAAGTGCACAAATCTTACAATTTATGAAGCAGCTAGTTGGCTAGCCGCATAGGTGCTTCAAAGTTCTGAACTTCTAACTGAAATTGGATATTTTTCATAGTAATTAGTTTTATAAAATCCCTTGACGTCAATTTGAATCAGAGTACACTACATGTTAAATAACCAAGGACTTCTTGAGTTCTTGTGACTTGTACGTCTTCTCGAATGAGTCGATCCATTCTTATGGTTAAGACGCTGTCCTCATATAGAAGAATAAAGAATTGACCACCATGCCCTTATAAGACAAATTTTAGGGGTTTAGCAAGTAACTTAACGTCACCAGCATGTGCCTTAAATTAGATCAATATTCATATGAATTATATATTAATATTACGTACAGGTTCACATCAGAACGTTTTCTGGGCAAGCACAGAGCAAACCCTTTTTAGGGGCACGGAGATATTATACAAAAGCCATTCTCTTCTCTATATAAACTGTCTGAGTAGTCTTACCATTTCACTACACCTCCTCCTCATATCCATTACCTTTCAAATCCTATCCTACAATGGAGTTCACCAACCAGAGCAAATGTATCTGCTTGGCCTTGGTCCTCATGTTGGGGGATTGGTCTTCCGAAGCCACTTCTCGTAGTTTCAACGATGCATTTGCTTATGGGAGGTACGAGCAATGGATTGCTCGTTATGGACGTGTGTATAATGATATCAAAGAGAAGGAGGATCGCTTCAACATATTCAAGGAGAATGAGGCATTTATAGATACTTCCAATAACGATGGAAACAAACTTTACAAGTTGAGTTTGAACCAATTTGCAGACCTTACAAATGAAGAGTTCATTGCCTCAAGAAATCGATTCAAGGGGCACGAATGTTCCACGAAGACCACTACTTTCAAGTACGAAAATGCTACTGTGCCGGCTACAATGGACTGGAGAAAGAAGGGAGCTGTAACTCCCGTCAAGGACCAAGGCCAATGTGGTATGTAACACATGCACTATTCTCTCTGTTTTTTTTTTTTGGTCATAATATCATTTTCCATTTCAAAAAAAGAAAAAGAAAATGTACACGATGCTAATAAACTCTACTCAAACTGCTACAAATTTGAATCAAATTGTATACAGGAAGTTGTTGGGCGTTCTCGGCAGTGGGAGCTATGGAAGGAATCACTCAAATTACAACTGGTAAACTAATCTCTTTATCTGAGCAAGAGCTAGTTGACTGTGATGTCCAAGGTGAAGACCAAGGCTGTTCAGGTGGCTTTATGGATGATGCCTTTCAGTTTGTCATTCAAAATCATGGTATTAATACCGAAGCTAATTATCCCTACACGGCTGGCAATAGTACATGCAATGCTAAGGAGGAAGCTGGTCATGCAGCCACTATAACTGGCTACGAAGATGTGCCTGCAAACAGCGAAAGCGCCCTTCTTAAGGCCGTGGCTAATCAGCCTATTTCTGTTGCCATTGATGCTAGTGGATCTAACTTTCAGTTCTATTCAAGTGGTGTTTTCACAGGAACCTGTGGAACGGATCTAGACCATGGTGTTACTGCTGTTGGTTATGGTGTGAGTGCTGATGGAACTAAGTACTGGTTGGTAAAGAATTCATGGGGTGCACAATGGGGTGAAGAAGGTTATATAAGAATGCAAAGAGATGTTGCTGCACCGGCAGGTCTTTGTGGCATTGCCTTGCAAGCCTCTTACCCCATTGCATAGTGTACCAATAAAAATTTAATCAAAGCCCACTACCATCGTAGGTATATATTTATCATGGTATGTACATGGAGGAATGCTAGCAACTTTCCCCTCCAACTTTTTCCTTTTTACTTTTTTCATTTATTGCTCGCCACGTGTATTCCACAAAGACAAAAAAATCAGATAATTAATGGACTCAAAACACAACTTTTCAATTCCCTTTGTACCCTTATTTACTTATATCCTTATTAAAACTCTTTAGTTTTATCTTTTTTTTCTTTTCTAAATCTGTGTGGAACTTGAAGAGTTTCCACTTTCCATTAACATAGTTCTCTAAGGGCTGTTTGGTTCGCGGAAAGGAAAAGGAAAGTAATTCCTTTGTTTTTCATATGGGAAGGGAAATGAAATTTTGAAGAACTTTCTATTATGATGTTTGGTAATATAAGGAAAGTTATTCGGAAAGTTGTTATAAAGTTTGTAATTAATGCAATAAAATAATATGTTGTGAGTAATAAATGCACGAAAAAAAAAAAAAGAGAAAGTGATTCATTTGGAGTATGGAAGGAACCACTTTCCCCCTATTTTCCTTTGCTTCAAGAAAGTATTTCTTTTCCTTTTGCATTCCAAACGTAGGAAAGGAACAACTTTCATTTCCTGATGCTTACTTTCTGCGAACCAAACTAGACCTAAGTCTCTATCTCTTCTCCTTACTGAGTTTGCAAGACACAACCCAATTCGAGAACCGTCAAATCTTCAATGGCATAACCCCAAATCTCTAAGATTTTCCACTGAAATACAAACCCCAAATTAATTATCTGACTTTTTTGTCTTGATGGAACACATGTGGCGAGAAATGAATGAGAAATGTAGAAAGGAAAAGATTGGAGAGAAATGTTGTTAACATTCCTCATGTACATGAACTTGTTACTATAATATATTCCAAGAAAATAGATCAATAAAGAAAGTTGTAAGTTTCATGAATTACACAAACTGCGTACTGTGCCCTATGTATGAAATCAAATCACTATATCAATAGAAAACACACATATTTGCTGTCATCAAACCTTGGGGACTATGTTAAACCTCCACCAGCAGAACTCTATTACTTTATATTTGATCACTGGATAGGGGTTTGACTCTTACACAGAACCCGAAAGTTAACAATATTGTGCTTAATTGCTGGTTTTGGGCTATTTAATCTCTGATATATCACTTGATTGTTGATCAACTTGAGTAGTGGAACCAACCTTTATGGTTCAGATATTTATCATGAAGCTCAGAAAGACAAAAATATCTCCCCCTTCATATACATATACCCACTAATTCATATCTCATGAGTTTGTTTCATACGTATCAAATGCTAGAAATTTTAATGCAGGCTAGGCTAGAGGTTATACTACTGTGAACTTTATATCGGACTTTGACGAAGTCTGGTCAATTAAGTAACTCCTCAAGTTCTTGCTGTAGGAGCACATGACAAGGGACTGAAAGTGAGTCTGTTGCCTTGTATTGCGCGCCTTGAAGTTATTCATCCTTGAGGTCCTAATATTCTTAAGGTATTAGCAAAAGTGGCCTTATATAAAGGAAAATTCTATATATAATACATATGCGTATGTCATCCACACATTAATTTATAAATGTGAGAACAATTTTTTCTCAGAGTGGTAATATACGTTGAGTCCTATTTTGGGTAATCTTAGTTCTATTAATGGTAATTATATCAACTACGTCTTTGTCAACTATGTCTTTGTTACAAGTTTTTGAACAAATTCGTTGTCACTCATATATAAAGAAAATCTGACTGGGGCACAGGACCCACCGTGCCCCAATGTGGTTCCGCCTCTGCCTCCGGCCTCCGTCCGGCAAGCCCCGAGCCGCCGTCGCTGCCTGAAACGCCGCAGAACCGTCGACGTCCGTACTTTAGCGAAGTGTGGACGTCCGCTTCAGATCCTTCCTGTATATAGTGTTGAGAATATATACATCTCACATGAGAAAAATATGACATTGCCTATGAGTTTATAAGGGTTTGAGCCACTCCATCCATTGCCAATTGGTTTTGGATGTGAACTCCAAATTACTTTATCATGGTATCCAAGCCAGATTACCCAAGTGTGCATGCCTAACGGCCACACGGGCTCCAAGTCACCCAAAGTTGTCCATGTGTATGGCTTGAAAATTCGTCACACGTGCGGGGGCGTGTTGAGAATATATACATTCCACATGGGAAAAATGGGGCCTTGCCTATGGTAAATGAGAGTCTCTAGTCGCTCGCTACTTATAGTTTCGGTGACTTGGTGTGAGCGGCAGAGGCGGACTAGTAGGGTAGCAGTACGTTCCCCAATTGGCCCGTGACACCCACCGGCCGCGCTCATTTTACCAGTCACCGGACTCTGAATCCTGTAACACGCTTCAACGTTTACCTCAACCTCTTCCATCTCTCTCACGTAAATCGTAGTCTACTCATTCCCAAAGGGCCATTTCCAGTCCTCCACTGTTGACTCTACCCTCCCATGTCCCAACCCTCTCGCTCTTCGCAACATATAGTACCATAGCTTGTCCCTTATATAATTGCATAAATGTTACGATAAAGCTAGTCGGCGCAGGTGCTTCGACGTTCTAATTGATGTTGAACATTTTTATAGTAATTAGTTTTATAAAAGCCTTTGACTTCAATTTGAATTAGAGTGCACTACATGTTAATTAACTAATTAAGGACTTCTTGTGACTCGTGTAATCAAACGAGTAGATCCATTCTTATGGTTATTAAGCTGTCTTCACATCGAAGAATTGACCACTACGTACTTTTGGACATAGATATTAGGGGTTTAGCCAATAACTTATCGTCACATGCATTAAATTAGATCAAGTTTCATATGAACTATATGGGTTCATATCAGAACGTTTTCTGGGCAATTAAGCACATATACCAAACCGTTTTTAGGGGCACGGAGATAATATACAAAGGCCATTATGTTATCTATATAAACTGTCCGAGTAGTCTTACCATTTCACTACACCTCCTCTTATTCATCAACTTTCAAATGCTAGCCTACAATGGAGTTCACCAACCAGAGCAAATGCATCTGCAGTTTGGCATTGGTCGTCATGTTGGAGGCTTGGTCTTCGGAAGCCACTTCTCGTAGTCTCCAAGATGCATTAGCTTGGGAGGTACGAGCGATGGATAGCTAGTTATGGACGTGTATATAATGATATCACGGGGAAGGAGGACCGCTTCAAGATATTCAAGGAGAATGAGGCATTCATAGAATCTTCCAACAACGATGGAAACAAACTTTACAAATTGAGTCTGAATCAATTTGCAGACCTTACAAATGAAGAGTTCACTGCCTCAAGAAATCGATTCAAGGCGCACGAATGTTCCACGAAGACTACTACTTTCAAAATGAAAATGCTACTGTGCCAACTACAATGGACTGGGAAAGAAGGGAGTTGTAACTCCCATCATGGACCAAGGCCAATGTGGTATGTAACACACTATTCTCTCTCTGTTTTTTTTGTAGTTGTACATGATGCTAATTAACTCTATTCTAACTGCTACAAATTTGTAAAATGTATACGTACAGGAAGTTGTTGGGCATTCTCGGCAGTGGGAGCTATGGAAGGAATCACTCAACTTACAACTGGTAAACTAATCTCTTTGTCTGAGCAAGAGCTTGTTGACTGTGATGTCAAAGGTGTAGACCAAGGCTGTGCAGGTGGCCTTATGGACGATGCCTTTCAGTTTGTCATTCAAAATCATGGTATAAATATTGAGGCTAATTATCCCTACACGGCTGCGGATGGTACATGCAATGCCAAGAAGGAAGCAAGCCATGCAGCCACAATAACTGGCCCCGAAGATGTGCCTGCAAACAGCGAAAGCGCCCTTCTTAAGGTCGTGGCTAATCAACATATCTCTGTTGCTATTGATGCTAGTGGATCTGACTTCCAGTTCTATTCAAGTGGTGTTTACACAGGAACATGAGGAACGAGTGTAGACCATGGTGTTATCATTGTTGGTTATGGCGTGAGTGCTGATGGGACAAAGTACTGGTTGGTAAAGAGGAACTCATGGGGTGCAGAAGGTTACATAAGAATGCAAAGAGATGTTACTGCACCGGAAGGTCTGTGTGGTATTTGTAAAGCAACATGATGCAGCAACAACTTTATATGCACATGAAGATCAATTCATAAAAGCACAAACACATGTATTGCAGATATATAAATATGCATTCAAGGACATTGCTAATAGAATTAGAATTGTACCTGCATCTACACTCTTGATTCCATCCAGGATAGTTTGTCCAAGTGAATACATGTTCGACATTTAGATCACCAACTCAGCAACACAGCAAGAGAAAAGGAATGGTCTTCAACAGCAAAAGGTAAAGGAAGCCTTCTGCAGAAAATCACCAAGGGAATAGCCTTCTGCCTTCTACTTACTATAAACCTCCCTAATGGGAATGAACTGAATGTTTAGCGTAGTAGAGGCATGGACTATCTCCTGCTATATATAGGCAAAACTCAAGATGAACTCATCCCATAAAGGAGTCCAGATAAAGCCTAAACTTATCACTTAGAAGACTAAAGTTTATCACATTAGCTTAATGTTAATCAGGTAAGGCTAACTTGAATTTCCAACTCCTAAAGAGAGACATACAATCTCAATAGGTAAATAGAAAGAGATAACTCATGTATTTCTTGTTATTTATCTTAAACTAAATCAATTGTTATTTGCTCAATGGATATACATAATGTAAAGTCCACTTAATTCTAACATTCTCCCACTTGGACTCACATTGTCTATATGTCAAAACAATTGAACCATAGATTAATACAAACAACAACCAAAGTGTGCACTGCAATACAAGGATACTCATAATTCATTCAGTTTGGTCAAAATGCAGAAGCAAGAATCAATTATGATTATCATAACCATACTGATTAAAGACTATTAACATCAATTGCTGCAATTCACATAAACTCAAAATGTGATAATAATGAGAACAAAAGAATTGTATATCTACCTGCAAGGTCATCTTGTTCTCAGTCCAGCTGCATTGATCTTGTAAACTCAAGATCACACCAACTAACTCTTTACACCAGTGGACTTGGTAGTCTGATTCTTAACCTATAAACTCATGCATAGCACAATAGTCCACTTTGAAAAAAAACACAATTTAAAATCCAACAGATTATTCCAGAAAACTAAAATGGTACCAACAAAAGAAATTCATAACTGGAATGCCTCATTTTATTAATGACTTGTAAGATAAAGATTACAAGTGAACTAAAATTGAAAAATAGCTGAATCAAGGAATTGATTGCACAAAAATAAATTCAAAATAAAAATTGACTCCCACTGAGCTCAAGCTCTCAAGTTAGTTAATATTCCCATGTTTGTAGCATGTCTTTGAAATGGTGCAACTGTCAATGCTTTTATAAAGGGGTCTGCAAACTGAGAATCTGTATCAATGTTAACCTATAAACTCATGCATAGCACAATAGTCCACTTGAAAAAACAAACAATTTAAAATCCAACTCACTTCTCCATGCTTCACTCTCTCTCTCACTATATAGTACTTAAGATCAATATTTTTGGAATTGTTTGACCTTTTACTATTTTTGCTAAAGAAAACTGCAACCTCATTATCACAAAAAAAATTAAGTGCATCTGAAACAATGATGCTTAAGACTTTGGTATGCAACAATTTTTTTTTTAATCCAGATACCTTCACAAACACCTTTATAAATTGCTATAAATTTTGCCTACATAGTGAAAGTGGATATCAATGACTGTTTCATGGGTTTTCATGCCACAGCCCCACCAGTAAGTATAAACACATAACCACTAGTTGATTTCTTTATGTCAGGATAATTACCTACAAAGTCTGAATCTGTAAAACCAGTTAACTCTAAATGTTTTACTTTTCTGTAGACCAACATGTGATTTTTAGTTCTTTGAAGATATCTAAGTACCTTTTTACCAGCAATCCAGTGTTCATGGCTAGGATTAGACTGAAACCTGGATAAAATACCTACTGCAAATGATAAATCAGGTCTAGTACATACCTGTGCATACATGAGATTGCCTACTAGCCTAGCATAAGGCTTTCTCTCCATTTCAGAATCACTCTTCCCTCCTATTTTAGAACCTTTGGTAAGTTTAAATCTCCTTTGGACATGGGAACTTCACCAGAAGCACAAGTTTCCATTCCAAATCTTTTCAACACTTTGGAAATGTAATTGTGTTGAGACAAGCCTAGCACGCCTTGTGTTCTGTCCCTTTGAATCTCAATTCCTAAGACATAGGATGCTTCACCCAAGTCTTTCATATCAAAATTATTTGATAAGAAGGCTTTTGTGTCTTTGAGTAACTTCATGTTAGTGCAAGCCAATAAGATGTCATCTACGTACATACAGTATGAGAAAAATAAAGTTATTTCCAATTGTCTTAATGTATACACACTCATCTACAATATTTTATTTGAAACCAAATTTAGAGATTACTGAATCAAACTTCTTATACCATTGCCTAGAATCTTGTTTAAGTCCGTAAATCGATTTCTTGAGTTTGCACACTAGATTTTCTTTTCTAGATTTTACAAAACCTTCTGGTTGTTTCATGTAGATGACTTCATCTAATTCCCCATTCAGAAAGGCTGTTTTCACATCCATCTGATGTAGTTCCATGTTATAATGTGCTATAAGAGCCATTATAATCCTAAATGAGTCTTTAGTGGAAACTTGGGAAAAAGTTTTTGTATAGTCAATACCTTCTTTTTGTGTAAAACCCTTAGTTGCTAACCTGGCTTTATGTCTTTCTATATTACCCTTTGCATCCCTTTTGGTCTTAAACACCCATTTACACCCTATAAGTTTGTGGTTTGGATCAGTTTTGACAAGTTCCCAAACTGAGTTTTGACTCATGGATTCTAATTCAGCTTCCATGGCCTTTTTCCATTCCTTAAACTCACTACTTTCAACAGCTTGTTTAAAGCTTACAGATCATTGTTTTCTGCAAGATTTTCATCAAGTTCTTGCAGGTACACAATATACTCACTGTCTTGCCCATCAAAGGTAGGTTTCCTAACTCTTTGGGATCTTTTGGGTGGAGGAATTTCTGTATTTTCAACATTATTTTGCACTGCAGGTTGAATTTGAGGTTCTTGGTTGACTGGTTCTGCTAAATGGTGTGGTGAAGCTACTGGACTTATGACGTTTTGGTTCGAAACTATATTTTCTGTGGCAGTTGCAGTTAAGTCATGATCTTGTATCAAAGGCAATATCATACTTAAATTCACATTTTCTATAATTTCCTCAAAATCTGAAGAAAGATCTTCAAAATTTGTGTTACAGAAATTTTCATTCAGAAATTTTGCTTGATTTGTTTCAAAATTTCTAGATGAATGGTGTGATGCATAAAATTTATAGCCTTTGATTTCTCACAATAACCAACAAAATTACAACTCACTGTTTTTTATTCTAGTTTCTGCACTTGTGCATTTGGAATTTTTGCCTAAACTTTGCACCCCCATACATGGCAATGATGCAAGCTTGGCTGCCTACCACACCATAACTCAAAAGGTGTTTTATCTACAGAATATACTTGGGGCCCTATTGCAAATGTAATTTACTGTTCTTAAGGCTTCTCCCCAAAGAAATTTAGGCAGTCCTGAGGATCATGCTCCTCACCATGTTAAGAAGGGTTCTATTTTTCCTTTCTGCAGCCCCATTCTGTTGGGGACTGTATAGAGTTGTATATTGGGCCTAAATGCCTTGTTCTTGCAAGAACAAAGCAAATGGTCCCTTTTGTTGACCTGCCTCAGTATACTTACCATAGAACTCTACTCCTCTATCAGACCTTACAACTTTAATTTTTCTTTCTAACTATAGTTTTACTTCAGTTTTAAAAATTTTAAAAGCTTGAAGTGAATGTGCTTTTTCTGATAGTAACTGAACATGGAAATACCTAGAATAATCATCTATAAATATAATGAAATACACATTACCACAAATGGTCTTATGCTTGAAGGGACCACAAACATCAGTGTGTATGAGTTCTAAAAGGTTTTGACTTCTTGTTGCTTTTAGGGGTGTATTGTATATGGAATTAGTGGAACTTTTAAAGAAATCTATGGAATTTAAAAGTCTGGGTGTATTCAATATAGACTTTTAACAGTCCATGAAAGTCTTAAGGTATTCAATTAGGATTTTTAAAGACTTCATGAATTCCACCAAAATCTAGGGGTATTCAATTAGGACTTTTAAAAATGAATAAAAGTACAGAGGTATTCAAAATATCATTCATACTTATGGAATTAGAAAATCATGGATAATCATGGACTTTGTAGTGTTAACTATACATACCAAACTCCAATAATTTTCCAGCCTCCAGACCAAAGATTTCAAAAAGTCTATCAAAGTTTCCTCTTCAAAAAAAAAAAAAAAAGTCTATCAAAGTTTTTCTCTCTACGAAGAAGTTTGTCCTTCATCATCTCTCTTTCTTAATTTTTTGTCTTTTCTCTAATCTTTTATGATATCAACCTTTTTTGATACCCAACATGTTCATTGCAGTTGTTGAATGTGATTTTTGTTTTTGTTTTTTTTTTTCAATTGTGATACTTCGAACCCTAATAGAAATAAAAATGATTTATGAAACCCTAAAACTCAAATATTGTGGTCTAACCCTAAGACCTTGAACCATACTAAATTTTATCTTATTAACTAATTATTCTCATTAATTTAAATTTATATTATGGTTCAAAAAAATGTTGAACAGTTGAATTTCAATTGATTGATTGTAGATCAAGACATTGACCAATATTGCTACAATATATGTTAATCGGAGAAAACAAAATTGATGAGAATAATTAACCACAAACATCAAGTGATCTATATTGTATATTTATGTTGTTGGGAGATTAGGAATGAGAACAAACTCCTAGACAGACTAACAATCATTTATATGAGTCAATTTCTATTAGAAGATACTGGAGCATTGAAGAGACAACAAGTTATTATTTTGTTTTGTGTTTGGGCTGCATTTGTTTTTTTTTTTTTTTTTTTAATATTTTGTACATCTTAAGAAATCTGTAAAAGTCATTCATAATAAAGTATATAGATTTTCATGAATCAATAAAAATTTGTTGCTAAAATCAATGGTTTTAAGAAATCCATAACAATCTATCAACTTTTTAAAGAGTTTGTGGATTTTTCAAAAAGTCTGTCATTTAAAAAAAGTTTGCACAAATCCAAATACAATACACCCTCCTAAGTTTTCTGAAATTTGTCAATTTTCCTTTATAGCACTCAATACATCCTTCAAGATCAGAAAAGTTCAATTCTGGTAAGATTTTATTTTTCTCAAGTACTCTAAGTCTCTCTTTTGATATATGACTTAATCTTCTGTGCCATAAATATGCAGATTTTTCATTGAATAAAGATCTCTTAACACCTGCACAGTGTTTTTTCTTAATGTGTTTTGATTATTTTCAATCAACATAATATCCTGCTTAGGAACATAATAGTTTAATTGCAACTAATTGTTCATAAAAAAAAAATTAAAAAAAATTGTTCATAATAACACCTGATCCAAGATATCAATAACCTTGATAAATCTTTATTCCATCATAATCAATAAAAAGTCTGAATCCAGAAACCTTAACCAAAAGAGAAACATAAAGCAAATTCCTTTTCATATAAAGAATATAATAAACACTATCTAGAATCAAAAATTTTCCTAATCCTAAATCTAGCTTCAAGGTTCCAATTGCTTTCACAGCTACCCTCATCTCATTGCCTACACAGACATGGACCTCATCACTCCTTGGCACCCTCCTGTTTGTTAAACCCTGCAAGGAATTCGTAATGTGTATAGGTGAGCCTGAGTCTATCCAATAAGAATGTGGTTCTACATTTATAAAAGGGTTAAATACTATTTACTCCCTGAACTTTCAGGGAAAAACAGTTCAGTCCCTGCCTTTTTAATTTCACATGTTTACTCCCTCATCTCTCAATTTTGAACCAATAGGTCAATTCCGTAAAAAAACTCTATTAAAATGTCTATTATACCCTCAGTTCATCTTTTTTCTTTTTCTTAATTTATTTTTTTTTATCTTTTTTTTTCCTTTTCTGTTTATCTCTTCTTCTTCCACCTCTCTTCTCCTTCAACATCAAAATTTCTAAAGCGATCAAATCAATCCGAAACACAAAACCTCTCTTCATCTGCTCAATCAAAAAAAGGAAAAAAAAAAACAAAACAAAAGAGAAAAATATCTTTTCAAAAAAAATTAATTAATTAATTAAAAAATTTGAGGGTAGAATAGACATTTTTGGTCAGAGAATAACAAATTGGACCTATTGGTCCAAAATTGAGAGATGAGGGAGTAAACATGTGAAATTGAAAAGGCAGAGACTGAACTGTTTTTTCTCTGAAAGTTCAGGGAGTATTTGTTGTAAATGTCAAATCTCAACATGTTTGACTTTGTTGCTTTGGAGGTCTTCAGAAGAAACTATCTAAAGTGAACTCAAGATGTGAAAATTCAACTGACTGCAAAGAAGATGAGATCAACAATCAATGCTAACAATGTCATCATTGAGGCTTTTAATATGAGTGCCATAATTTTTATAAAGAAACATATGGAGAAAGCACTCTAAGTTGAGTATCCGATGAAGAGGATACACAGACTCTTTGGGTCGCTCTAGAAGAGCACTTTCACCATCAAATGACCATTTTCTTGCTTGAAGCAAGACAAGATTGGCAGAACGAAATTAGCCCATATGACCGTCTGCCACTTGGCCAAAGCCCAAGAGGCCATGTAATCAGGCTCCACGTGGCCAAGGCCCACGTGGTAGGAACCATGATGGCATAACTCAGCAAGCCCGAGTTGAAAGGAACACTGGTCCGGCCCGCTACCACCAGAATCAACATGATCTTTGTTATTAATGTGGAGGAATTGACTGCTGGTTCCGCACCTGTTGTGCGATAGCCTAAGCAGTAGATAAGTATTACGCCGATCGCGGAACTCGGAATACCAACTTTATTGAAGGATCATTTTCTATCTATTCCACACTAGAGATCATGGATTTTCGGGAAGTAAATGAACATACCGAGGATTAGAACTCAAAGACATGGGTATAATTGGCCCCTTGTGCCATATCTATTTCATCTTAATGAATAAAACATCTTTGGATTTTGGTGATTTATGTTTTCAATTATTTTGGATTATAGAAATGTGGTTATGTTCGAATATATTTAATTCAATAAACTTATTCATACATGTGATCCATTGAATTAAATAAATGAATAGGTATATTCTGTGGGAAAGTTTGTTGTCTGGTTAAAAGTGCTATTACGCACACCATACTCCCATATCGGAGATATTTTTCAAACTTATTGTCTATTCATACCTCTGTGACAACCGTATCAAGCCAATCCAACCTGATAGAGGGTTATGGCAAAACCCACTATATGTTGTCCAATGGTACTGAACTTACCATTAATGAGGCCTTATAATCTTCACGTTCCAGAAGAACGTTATTGAGTATTAAGGATATTCGAACCAACGAATATCACGCTGAAACCACTGAGAAAAATGAGTGTAATATCTTTGCATAACCTCCAAAGTGTGTGGCCAGAAGCGTACATTGGAGAAATTGAAATCTGTTAGCTAGAAGCTAACTAATTCAAGCAACTACTTGCTATGGCATGACCGTTTGGGACACCCAGGTCAAAGTATGATGCACCGTATCATCAATTCATCGCAGGTGCATCCCCTTCTGAATAAGGGTCTTGTATATAATGACACACTAAGCCATACTCATTAAGAATATTTAATACTAGACCATCATATGCAAAGACTAGTACATACACCACCATTTTTCTGCACAGAATGCAAGGGAAATTTGTGGATATATCCAACCACCATGTAGACCAGTTAAATATTAATGGTTTTGGTTGATGTATCGACAAAGTGATCACATGTTACACTATTGTCTGCAAGAAAACGCTGCTTTTGCTAAACTCTCACCCAGATCATGAAATTGAGGGTTCACCACTCGGATTATCGATATCCCATAAAGTCTATAAGACTTGATAATACCGGAGAGTTTACATCGAAGTCTTTCGATGATTATTGCATATCCCTTGGGATTGATGCTGAACATATAGTTCCCTATGTTCACACCCAATATGGTCTCGCAAATAGAATTTTGGTAATGCGCACCAAGCTTCTAGTTTTTGAGTGGGGCTATGCAATCTTGCATGCAGCTATGTTGGTCCTGTTGAGGCCCACTGCTACCCAACCTTACTCCGCGTTACAGCTGGTGACTGGGTACGAACCTGATGTTTCGCACTTACGCGCATTTGAGTATGCAGTCCACGTGCCAATTGTGCAGTCACAACGTACAAAATTGGGTCCTCAACCAAAGATGGACATGTATGTTGATTATGAATTCCATCCATTATTTGCTCTTTAGAGCCTTTGACAAACGATCTCTTTACCGCTAGATTTGCAGATTGTCACTTTGACGAGACAGTCTTCCCGTCGTTAGGGGGAGATAAGAACGTTACCGTTCCTGATGAACGACTTGAATTAACATGAAATGTCCCCACTATATTTCATCATGATCCCCAAACCGCATGAAAATACTGAAGTGCGGATAATTCTAGATCTATAGAGTATAGAATACAATATGCCAGATAGTTTCTCTGATCTAGCTAAAGGGACGAGATCATATATACCTACTGCAAATGTGCCTGCAAGGATAGATGTCCCTGTAGGATATGTCGTCCCAGATGGACGAGGTACGACCATGGCGGCTAACCAGTCATATGTCCCTACCTAGAAGCAAGGTAGACCATTAGGTTCGAAGGATTCTTATCCCCAAAAGAGGGTGAACTTGGCAAAAATGAATCCTCTTAACATCGCAATCTCAAACCGATCCATCTCATGAGATAAATCCGGATTATGGGTCTGTCCTAGAAGAGACAATGTTGGGGGACGCTCCAACATTTGAACCCACTCCCGAGAATAGAGAAACTCGGTAAATTTAGTGAGATTTGGAATCGGGTTGAGATTATCGTCGATGATATATTTGTATTTGCGGTGGCCACCGAATCTATAATATGCGATGACCTCGAACCTTGTTTTGTTGATCAATATCAATGAAAAGACGACTGGCTAACAAGGAAATAAGCAATTCAGGTCAAATTAGATTCCTTGACAAAGAGAAATGTGTTTGGACCTGTTGTTCCTACACCTTCCCATGTTAAACCCGTAGAATTTAAATGGGTATTTGTAAGGAAGCGTAATGAGAAAAATGAGATTATGATACACAAGGTTCGTCTAGTGGCGCAAGAATTTTCTCAACGCCCTGTGATTGATTACAAGGAGGCGTATTTTCCTGTAATGGACGTCATAACGTTCCGCTACCTTATCAGTTTGGCAGTTTCAGAAAAATTGAATATGCTGCTTATGAATGTGGTCACAACTTATCTCTATGGGGATCACAATACATAGATATACATGAAAGTTCCTGAAGGACTTATGATACCCGATTCAAATAGTTCTAGACCACGGAACACGCTCTCCATTAGTTTTGAGGCGTTTACTTTATAGATTGAAAAAATCTAGACGGAGGTGGTATAACTGTCTAAGTGAATATTTGATCGGGATGGGATATGTGAATAATAAACTATGCCCTTGCGTGTTTATTAAGGAAAAAAGTTCCGGGTTTGCAATTGTGCGGTCTATGTCAAAGACATGAATTTGATTGATATTCCTGAAGAAATCAAGGAAACCGCAAAGCACTTGAAGTCGGAATTTGAGATGAAAGGCCTTGGGAAAACAAATTATTGTCTCGACCTGAAGCCCGAGGACAAGTGCATATGAAATTTTGGTCCATCAACCAAATTACATCTAGACATCTAGAAGATGTTAAGACGCTTTAATGAGGATAAAAGCAAGCACACCCATGGTCGTTCGAAGTCTAGAAAGAACCGTATTGTCCTGCAGATGATAACGAAGAGATAATGGCTCTAGAAGTCCCATATTTAAGTGCAATAAGCGCATTATTGTACTTGGCTCAATGCCCTAGACAGGACATCCCATTCGATGTGAACTTGTTAGCTAGATATAGCTCTGCGCCAAACACCGCCACCAGAATGGCATAAAAGACATTTTTCGCTACCTTAGAGGTACAAGGGATATGGGCTTATTCTATCCCTACGCATCAAGGAATGGATCAAACCCTCTTAATCCTCGGAATGATGCTCGCCTTGTTGGATAAGCTGATATAGACTATCTATCAGACCCGCACAAGGCACGTTCCCAAACTGGTTATGTCTTTACCATTGGGAATACTACAATTTCTTGGAGGTCTACGAAATAGACACTTGTTGCTACCTCTTCAAATCATGCTGAGATACTAGCTCTTCACGAAGCAGTATGTGAATGTATATGGCTAAGAGCCGTTACAAAGCATATTCGAAGCACATGTGGACTGCATTCCACCACTGATAAACCAACCATTATCTACAAGGATAATGCTGCTTACATAGAGCAGATAAAGACGAGTTTCATCAAAGGAGAGAACACCAAACATATTGCACCGAAGTTCTCCTTCAATTAGCAACAACAGGAGCATCAGAAGATTGAAGTTAAGCAGATTTGATCTGAAGACAGTCATGCAGACTTCTTCACCAAGTCACTACCAAAGTATACATTCCAGAAGTATGTTCAAGATATTGGTCTACGTAAACTATCTGAATTACCTAACATGTAATTTTCAGGGGGAATCAAAATTAGGAGGAGTATCCTGAAGCATAACCACTTGACCATCGTGTACTCTTTTTGTCCTTAGTCCAGGGTTATTTTGTCCCACTGGGTTTTGTTACCTGGCAAGGTTTTAACGAGGCACATCTTTAGCATGGTCACCCCAATTATAGTACATCCTGAAGATGCTTTGATTTGACATATATGCATTTGCTCATCTTTTCCCTTCGACCACGGGTTTCTCCCACTGGGTTTACCGGGCAAGGTTTTGGTGTAGCAACTCTAATGCATCCCTCTCGTAGACATACTATCTACTTATGATGCTGATAAGAAGACTTCACCTCTCTCTATTGTAATACGACTACTCCACATTCACGCGTGTTGTGCTCTTTTTCTCCTTCGACCAAGGTTGTTTTTCTCCCACAGGGTTTTTATTACTTGGCAAGGTTTTTGACGAGGCAACTTAGAAGCGCTCAGCCTAGGCAACACTATTGACATGAAATATCCAAGGGGGAGTATTGTAAATAGTTATGGCTAATATCATGTAAATAGATGGAGAGTCATATATGCCTTTCACTATAGATTAGTGATTGATAGGATTCTGAATAGGAGTAATTGACGTTGCTATTAAACGTTGCCTATTTGTATACATCATGTACTCCTATATAAACCCCCTCATGGTGAGATGAATAGACACACTCTATCTCCATGCGCCCAAACTCTCTCTTTTTCTGAAACACTTTTGCTTTCATTTTAGAGAAAATTAGATATAAACCCAAAAATATAAGCTTCTATTGAGAAAAACTCATAGATATTTTTCTTTCAATTTACACCCACTCTACATAAGCAAACATTCCATATAGAGTATATGTCTATAATTAATGGTTTTTCTCATTCTTTTGATATATCTAATATGCCCTTCTGATTATGGAGGGTTAAATTAAGTAACTTGCTTAATCTTATCATCCATTTGAATTTGAATTTGAAATATTAAGCTAAAAAATCAATCATAAACAATTACGTCCTTAATTTCTTCCTTACTTTACATTTTGATTACTGACTTGAGTATATATTTCTATATATGCTCATTACAATAGTAGTTCATTTCTAGCACAAATTTCAATTATTGTTTTCCTTATATGTAGGTATTTTGTTTTCGAATAGATTTTCAATTTTCTTTTCCTTGATGGGGTCAATTATCGTTTCAAAAGATGAAAAGAGATTTTGATTCAATCACTGGGAGAAAATGTTTTTATGAAGAACGACTAAAAAAATGTTCTTAAAGAAAAGAAAAGGATTCGAGATGGGGTCAAGAATGGGAAAAAAGCTTTTGTTATTGTGTTTTCACTTCTAGGCTCACCCTCGGTAACTCTCTATAGTCTGGAAAGATTTCTAATTATAAGGTATGTATCTTGTTCTTGGATAACTTTCTTCTTCTTTTTAGGTATATTGTCATATTAATCTCATGATAGCTTTCTACTCTCAACTACTACATTTCTAATTTACCTACTAAGTAATTAGATGTAAGTGAGGCTTGAATACCATAAACCTTCAAGCTAAAAAAAGGTCGTATCTTCTACGATCATAGGTATAATATATATAATAGAAAACCTAATAAAGAGGTATGATACAAAAAAAAAAATGATTGTAATATAGAGGTGTCTATGTCATATAAAAAGAAACCTCCTATATATTAGATACATACTTGAAATCAAATTAACTAGAAAAAGTGTTCTGATGATCAAGTACTTTATTATATAGGTATACACATATATTATAGAGACTTTCAACCTAATAAACATGGTCAACTCGCAATGATAGAATACCTAAAAAAGAGGCTGATGTTGAAAATGATTCTAATAAATAGGTTGATATGAAAATTTCTAGAAATCAAGTTAGCTAAACATACCTGTCTAATCTTTAGGTTGTAATAAAAAATAAATAAATAAATAAAAAAAGACAATCCATTAGTTAGGTTAAAAACTTTAAACCTTTATCTTTCAGTTAGGTTGTAAGTAAAATAGAAAGTTACTTTTAAAATAGAAAGTTTAAATTACCGAAAAGTAAATATCACATTCACTTAAATCTATATAACCTCTGAATTAAGAAAATTATGTAAAAAAAGATCCATAATTCTAGCAATCATGATGAATTTAATGAAAATTGCGATAATAATGGGACCAATAAAAAAGATATACAATTAAGGTATTTAAACATGACGTTAATTTTGCTAGTTGACTTATGTTTGCCAGATTTAAATTATGGAAATTTGTGTAATTCTTCAACAAATGAAATCTAATATTTTATCCTAGTTGGCAATAATTGGGTGTAAATTGAAAAGAAATAATAGGTGGGTTTTTTCTATTAGATCTTTTAGAAATTGAGTGTATAATGAAATGCCCAACATTATTATTATTATTATTATTATTTTTTGGGTTCTAAAATAGGACTTGGGCCTGGTGTATGTAAAATGGGCTAGGTTTAAAACGGCTAAGTCTTAAGGCATGTTTTCTGAAGGTAGATAGAAAGCATTTAATTTTTCTGAAAATGATTTTCTTTCTTTTGCTTTTATAAACCAAAACAAAATTCATATGATATGTGTTTTATGAAAACAGACTCTGATACCATTTGTAAAGCAACATGTTGCAGCAACAACTTTATATGCACATCAAGATCAATTCGTAAAAGCATAAACACATGTATTGCAGATATATAAATATGCATTCAAGGACATATATTGCTAATAGAATTAGAATTGTACCTGCATCTACACTCTTGATTCCAACCAGGATAGTTTGTCCAAGTGAATACATGTTCGACATTTAGATCACCAACTTAGCAACACAGCAAGAGAAAAGGAATGGTCTTCAACAGCAAAAGGTAAAGGAAGCCTTCTGTAGAAAATCACCAGGGGAATAGCCTTCTGCCTTCTACTTACTATAAACCTCCCTAATGGGAAATGAACTGAATGTTTAGCGTAGTAGAGGTAGGGACTATCTCCTGCTATATATAGGCAAAACTCAAGATGAACTCATCCCATAAAGGAGTCCAGATAAAGCCTAAACTTATCACTTAGAAGACTAAAGTTTATCACATTAGCTTAATGTTAATCAGGTAAGGCTAACTTGAATTTCCAACTCCTAAATAGAGACATACAATCTCAATATATAGGTAACTAGATAGAGATAACTCATGTATTTCTTGTTATTTATCTTAAACTAAATCAATTGTTATTTGCTCAATGGATATAGATAATGTAAAGTCCACTTAATTCTAACAGTATTGCCATGGAAGTGTCTTACCCCACTGCGTAATTTACCATTGAAATCGAATCAAAGCCCTACTACCATTGTAGGTATTTACTTATCATGATATACATGAACTTGTGTGAGTAATACTAAGAAAATACACTAGTGTAAGAAAAGTAGTAATTTTCATGAATTACAGAAACTAGTGTGGCCAATGTATGAAATCAAACCATTATATCAACAGAAAAAAAAATTTCCGTCTGCAGACCTTTGGGTTTGAGTCTTGGAAAAACACTCAAAAGTGAGATATTGTGCTCGGTTTTGGACAATGTACGGTGTCTGATATATCACTTTTGTTCGTTTATTAACTAAAGTACTGGAACTGAATTTTATTGTTCAAATGTATACCATGAAGTTCTACAATGATTCCCCCTTCATATATGTCCTCACTAATGTGTATCTCATCAGCATGTTTCATACCAAATACTGGAGAAGTTTTTCGCACACTAATGCATATTCAGAACTCAATCTATCTTTGCAACTTGAAATCACAAAATTACCATCAAGTAATGGTACCATATATATGAGGAGAGGAAAAATGCAAAGCAAACCTGCATAGTGATTAGTGTCCAATCATAACCTATTGATAGAGCCGGAATACCCACAAAGTGATTGACAAAAAATAGTCTCTAGTGTAGTGATAGTGCTACTACATGACAATTGAATAGTCACAAATTAAAATTAAAACTAAAATTTGTTGTCTAAATAAATCTCGTGTATTTCATGAGAAATATCAAACTATGTTTTGTCTTTAGAATCGGACACTCATGGCACCAAAGATTTTCAATACGGGATGGTTCTTGGTCCTTTCTTTAAAGACATCTCCTGGCCAAATTAAGTTCACAAGTTCCCCATTACATCTTCAACGGATTAGTCATGGAACTCGTGGCGAGTAGGCAATTATTCATTTAGAAATTGGCCTTCACGAATAAGTGCTTGGGAAAAATGGGTGTTTGGATTGGAAAAGAAATTTTCAGTTGCGTGGGAAAAATAAAAAGATGGGTGTTTTGGTCCACACGTCACATGTGCTGCCTAGTTTAATTATTCTCAATCCATATTTCAAGTTGGATTACGGGTCCTGATTGATCGATCATCTGAGAAAGATCGGCGAGTATGGACTGAAAGTTTATTGGCCCATGATGGATAATTGTAAAGATTTATATGACTGCTTTTCAATCAAATAGATTGAAGAGAAAAAATTACAAACAGTACCCAACTTATGGGCCACTCCGAATTTCAATACCCAAGCTTCCGAAACTATCACAATGGTACCCCAAATATCCCACCCGACCCAACATTCGTACCTGCCGTCATGGATGGCGTTAACTATCATGTCACGTGGCATTTTCTTAGGGGTAAAACCGACCCTCTGTCTTTACCTCCAGGGAAAAAAATACAAATAGTACCCAACCTATGACCGACTCTGAATTTCTGTACCCAAATTTTCAAAAACTATCACAATAGTACCCAGTTTATCTAGCCCGACCCAACATATGTACCTGCGTCCCACGCTTGTGCAGCCCACCCAACGCCCCGCGCCTGCGCAGCCCACCCGTGCCCAAGATGATGGGAGAGTTGGGAGGAAGAAGAAAATGAAGAGAGTTTGAGGAAGAAGAAGAAATCTGGTGAAAGGACGAGAATACCCCTCAAAGTTTGACAGTTGACTAACTCCGTAACGGCCAACAGTGTTCTAGGTACTAAAGTTGGGTCGGGGTCCGAACTTCAGGTACCAGAGTGATAGTTTTGGAAACTTGGGTACAGAAATTCGGAGTCGACCATAGTTTGGGTACTGTTTGTATTTTTTACCCTAGATTGAATTCGAAATATTACCATGAAGTAAATTATGGTGTTGCAGGTAGATTTGCTCACATTGTTAGTTTATTTTTCATTTGTTGATGTTTGGTTAGATATTCTGCTATTATTCATGATGTTTTCTACGATGACTAGAATTTATATTTTATGTCCTCTTGTTACGAAATTTAATTCAATAAATAGAATAGATTTTATGTCCTCCTGTTACAAAATTTAATTCAATATATAGAATCGGGCGTGGAGTTGGGGTTCTAGCTAGGCTGGGTTCCAAACCTCTTTAAAAAAAAAAATTTATATTGTAATAGAAATGACCATTTATCATAAACATATCTTATTTTGACTTTCAGCTCATAAAAGACACGTTGTTATGTAAAATAAAATAAAATTTACACAAACGTCAAGGACATAAGGCAAGGAGGACTCCAATCAAGTGGACTTGTCCACCACGGGGAAGGCTAAAAATTAATATAGATGGGAGCTAGTTTTTGTGCTGATACAGGCTCCAGAGGTGTGGGTGTTGTGGTTAGAAATTATGAAGCGATGTGCATGGCGACCTTTGCTAGAACGGTCCAATATGCACAGTCTGCAATTCATGTGGAAGCAGAAGCCCTTAGAGCAGGGTTGTTGATTGCAATTCACCAGGATTGGAAAGAAATTGAAGTTGAAAGTGATTGTATGAACTTAGTGAGTGCATTACATGTTGATGGAGATGATTTGTCTGACATCGGAAGGATCTTGGATGACTGTAGAAGGTATGTTAATGCATTTAACTTTTTTAACTTTCAACATATATGTCGTGAAGCAAATGGTGTGGCCAATAGATTAGCTCACCTTGCTAGATGTGGGAATTTAGATGAATTTTGTTTAGAAGAGACGCCTGTTATCATTCAGGACGTTCTCAATGAGGATTAATGTAATTTTTCTTATGTAGCTCGGGGTTCAGGTTATATGTCCCCCCCCCCCCCCCCCCACCCGATGCAAATTTTATTTCAATAAATGGAACCGGGCGTGAGCCTGAGTCTCCCAGTTAGGCTGGGTTCCAAACCCCTTTAAAAAAAAAAAAATAGTTTCTAAATTTATATAACAATACATCTCCCATCTTAGAGTAGTAATACCGTAAAAATAACAATTCAGTATTCAATAATCAACCATGATTATCTGGAGTAGCGGGTGGCTTTGGTACGCCAATGGATGGTAACAGTTTCCTTATGAAAATCTCCCTGTACTCCATATCATTCCCTGTGCTCTTCACTTCTGCAAGGAAAAAAAAATTCAATACCAGTTATGTTAAAGACCCTGCTTATTTAGACATGATCTCTGATCAGCTAATCATCGATCATCAATTCAACGTCTCCGGCAACATAAAATACGCCGGGGGGGGGGGGGGGGGTGTGGAGAGAGAGTACCTGTAGCAAAAGCCACCTCTGATGACAAAACTAGCAAAAGCATGAAGGCTGTGGAATAGCTGTAAATCTTATGTAATTATGATTCTTATTTATTTAGGTTATCATGTAATTATAGGAATGATTGTTTCCTATTAGGGTTAGACTACTCCTCTTGTCCTTGTATATATACCCCTTTGTGGGATGAATAGTATTATTATTGAAAACCCTAAAATTAAAGTATTCTTTTCTACTTGGTATCAGAGCAGGTTCAATCCTTTGAACTTGCCTGCATCCTTTGAATCCTAAATCCTAAATCCTGAATCCTGAATCCTGAATCCTGAATCCCAAAGCACACCACAAACCGCTGCTTACCACCACCATTAAAATCAAGTCATCCCTGAATTTTTGAAACCCTAAAAAAACCAAACCTGAAAAAAAAAAAAAACAAACAAACAAACCCCAAATTCCTCAATGGTCGTTCAACGCCGACCAGGTCCTCCTCCAGGCTTCTCAGGTCCTTCTCCACGCCGTCCTCATGACAAACCAAACCCATACGCAAACAAAAAATGTGTTGTCTGTGGGGAAGTAGGTCATACCAAGGAGCGGTGCTATGAAGTGATTGGCTACCCTGATCGGTGGGACTTCACCAGGAAACCACGAAAGAATCCGGGCAAGGCGGCTATTGCTACTACAGAGGAAGAGCATCTCGACAATGCCTCCGCTAATGTAGCGCAGTCAGGTATGAAGGGTAAGGCTACTTTGAATAATACATGGATAATTGATACAGGTGCATCTGATCATATGACCAATGACCCTAGTTTTGTGAAAAACCTTAGACGTTCCTCTCAAAATATTGTCTCTACTGCTGATGGTACTCCAACTCCGGTCACCGGAGAAGGTTCTATTGTTGTATCTGATACCTTAACCCTTGAATCTGTCCTAGTTGTTCCCTCACTAGCTTATAATCTCCTATCTGTTGGTCAGATTATTTTAGCACTTGCATGTATTGTGACATTCTATCCATCTTTCTGTGTGTTTCAAGACATTCTGACTCGGCGGATTCTTGGTTATGGTGTTAGAAGGGGAAAATTATACTACCTGGATCTGACAGAGACTGGAGAAAACCAGCAGCATCTTTTGGGGCAAGCTAATCAGATTAATGGGGTAGAGAATGCAAAGGAAGCAGTATGGTTATGGCATCGCCGTTTAGGTCATCTATCTTTTAGTTATCTTAAGAAGCTGCAACCTCATTTGTTTTCGGTTGTCAGTGATTTGGATTTCCATTGTGACATTTGTGAACTGGCCAAGAGCCACCGTATTTCATATTCACCAAGTCTTCATAAAAGTCCTGTTCCTTTTATGAAAATTCACTCTGATGTCTGGGGTCCTGCAAAGATTCCTTCTCTTTCTGGAGCTCGGTATTTTGTAACGTTTATTGATGATTGCACTCGCATGACATGGGTGTTATTTCTGAAGAATAAGAGTGATGTATTTGGAATGTTTATCGAATTTTACAAAATGGTGGCAACTCAATATCAACAATCCATCCGAGTGTTTCAGTCTGACAATGGTGGAGAGTTTGTGAATGGCCCTATGATTGAGTTTTGCCGGTCACATGGAATTCGTCATCAAACCTCCAATTCTTATACTCCTCAACAGAATGGGTTAGCAGAACGGAAGAACAGGCAGTTGATGGAAGTTGTTCGTGCTTCCTTATTTGGCATGAATGTACCTCGGTCCTATTGGGGAGAAGCAGTAAAATCTGCAGCATATCTTATCAACCGTACTCCTTCACGGGTGATTGAGTTTCAGAATCCTCATCAGAAGCTTCATACATTTTTGACCATCCCTTCTATGCCTAATTTGGAGCCCCGGGTGTTTGGGTGCACAGCCTATGTTCATATTCCCAAGTCTCAACGCAACAAGCTTGATCCCCGTGCCCGTAAGTGTATCTTTATTGGTTATGCTGACTTCCAGAAGGGTTATCGATGTTATGATCCCCTTACTAGCACTTTACATGTCTCTCTTGATGTTGCTTTTCGTGAATCTGAGCCTTATTACTCAGGGGGAGCTTCTCAGTCTTCCCTTCAGGGGGAGAGAGGTTGTGAAGGGAATCCTCGTTCTATTATTGATTTTGATGTCTTTGAAGACTTGGAAAATTTGGAGGATACATTTGAGGGTAGAAAAAATTTGGAAACAGAAAATGCAGTTGCCGAACAGAGCATTGTGAATTCCGAAATAGACAATGCGACTGCCGAACGAAGTGTTGCGAATTCCGAAACAGAAAATGCGACTGCCAAACAGAGTGTTGTGAATTCCGAAACAGAAAATGTAACTGCCGAACAGAGTGTTGTGAATTCCGAGACAGAAGAGACGACTTTTCTGGATAGTTTGAATCAAAATCAAGACATATCTGAAGCTCACACACAAGATATTCCCCCTTCTACATCACCAACTGAAGATCCCGGTCAGAATGATCCGCCTCAAGTACCCCTAAACTTTAATGAATCTTCTGGGTTAGAAAGTGTCGAACCTAGGAAATCACAAAGGGTTACCAAGGGAATTCCTAAGAAACAATATGAACCAGATATCAAAGCCAAAGCTAAATACCCTATAGCTAATTTTATGTCTAACCATAGGATTTCTGGGTCACATGCACTTGTTATTGATCAATTATCTACTGTATCTATTCCTAGTAACGTGCAGGATGCATTAACGGATCCAAAATGGACAAAGGCGATGAATGAAGAATTGGAAGCTCTTCAAAAGAATGCAACATGGGAACTAGTACCTATGCCGGTTGGAAAGAAGACTGTAGGGTGTCGTTGGGTATTTACTGTGAAGCTTAATGCAGATGGAACTATTAATAGATACAAGGCGAGGTTGGGTGCCAAAGGATACACACAACGTTATGGGATTGATTATGAGGAGACTTTTGCACCTGTGGCAAAGATCAATACTGTTCGGATTCTAATCTCACTTGCAGCAAACAAAGATTGGCCCTTACACCAGTTTGACGTGAAGAATGCGTTTCTTAATGGGAATTTGGAAGAAGAAGTGTACATGGATGTGCCCCCAGGTGTTAAGAATTACCCAAGTGAAGTTGGCAAGGTGTGTAAATTGAAGAAGTCTTTGTATGGCCTGAAGCAATCTCCAAGAGCCTGGTTTGGGAGATTTTCAAAGTCCATTAGAGCCTTTGGGTACAGACAGAGCAATTCTGACCATACCTTGTTTATCAAGCGCAAGAATGGTAAGATTACAGCTCTTATTGTGTATGTTGATGACATGATTGTTACAGGGGATGATCCGAAAGAGATGAATGAGTTACAAAAGTATCTGTCAAAGGAGTTTGAAATGAAGGATCTGGGACAACTGAAGTATTTTCTGGGTATTGAAGTTGCGAGGTCTAAGAAGGGAATTTCACTGTCACAGAGGAAGTATGTTCTTGACTTACTTACTGAAACGGGGATGCTGGACTGCAGTCCAATTGAGACACCCATTGAGATGAATCATAGACTTGCCATTTATCCTGATCAAATTCCAACTGATAAAGGAAGATATCAACGTCTTGTAGGAAGGTTGATTTATCTTTCACATACTAGACCTGATATTGCTTATGCTGTGAGTGTTGTCAGTCAGTTTATGCATTGTCCTAGTGAAGAACATATGGATGCAGTTTTTCGGATTTTGAGGTATTTGAAGATGGCGCCAGGTAAAGGATTACTGTTTGAGAAAAAGGATGAATTGGAAGTTAGGGGATACACAGATGCAGATTGGGCTGGTGATAAAACTGACAGGCGTTCTACATCTGGGTACTTCACTTTTGTAGGAGGGAACCTTGTCACTTGGCGTAGCAAGAAACAGAAAGTTGTGGTCAGATCAAGTGCAGAAGCTGAATTTCGAGGTATGGCACATAGAGTCTGTGAAATGTTATGGATTCGTAATGTCCTGAAAGATCTAGGTTACAAGCTTAGACAACCTATGGATTTGCATTGTGATAATAAAGCTGCTATTGAGATTGCACATAATCCAGTTCAGCATGATAGGACAAAGCATGTGGAGGTTGACCGTCATTTTATTAAAGAAAATCTTGACAGAAAGGTTATTCTTTTTCCATTTGTAAACTCAGAAGAGCAGTTAGCTGATGTTCTTACTAAAGGAGTGTCCAGGAAGATATTTGACAGCTCAGTTGACAAGTTGGGCATGATAGATATCTATGCACCAACTTGAGGGGGAGTGTGGAATAGCTGTAAATCTTATGTAATTATGATTCTTATTTATTTAGGTTATCATGTAATTATAGGAATGATTGTTTCCTATTAGTGTTAGACTACTCCTCTTGTCCTTGTATATATACCCCTTTGTGGGATGAATAGTATTATTATTGAAAACCCTAAAATTAAAGTATTCTTTTCTACTAAGGCA
The DNA here is from genome assembly GCF_002994745.2 of Rosa chinensis. NCBI lineage: Eukaryota > Viridiplantae > Streptophyta > Magnoliopsida > Rosales > Rosaceae > Rosa > Rosa chinensis. The sequence continues at coordinate 46,026,823 of NC_037088.1, read as the reverse complement.
ATCATGTAAACAGCGCAGCCTTTGAGGTGAACCATTTTATCTTATACAGGGAAGGACCAACTGTGCGACTACGTACTTTTGCTACTAGTACTCCTTTTCCCTTTATATCAACTTTGGTAAAACGACGTCTTAGTTTTTAATCAATTTGTTATTTGACAAAAAGCTGAGTGTTGGAACCAAGCCAAAGTCAAAGTCTTTGACTTCCAAGATATGTGCAAGCATATAACGAAATAGTCCATGCAAAATTTCTCATGTACGTGATTCCCAAGTCATGGTTTTGTATTTAATTGTTCTCTTCTCCGATCCTCTTGTTCTTTTTCTCTTCTTTCTGTTACGGAGTCCAAGTCGTTAACTAATTTTCTTGTTGAAAGGGTCCAAGTCATGCATGAATTGGTACATGCAAATATACTATTTCCATTCATATATTGATCACTTGATGAATTGCAATTAGTATTGATCGAGATGATACATTTGGCTTCTTTGAAATATAGGGTGAGATAATTCTTGGTCAAGTACGTGGAATATTAATCGAGGGCGGCGCAGATGTGTAGCAACTAACAACAATCATCATATACACATTAAGGATCTAATAGAAAAAATATCCCAAGATCGACCTGACCAGTTCTGTGTGACGAAATAGTCTTAATTCTGAACTATAGAATATCTTGTCTAGCTGCGACATGTGGTTCACAAAATCATAATGCAAATGATCATGGCTCTACGGGCTGGAGTAAAGAACCTGGGATTCAGCATCCCACTTTTCCATACTGTCTTCTGTCTTGTGTTATTGATTCCAGCGACACCTAGCCATTCCCAGATCGCCGTTATAAGGTTTATCGGGTGGATCTACTGTTGCATGCATGTTTTCTCTTCAAATGTGAGATTAATTTTGGTCGGTAATCCTCTTTCAGAGGTAAGTTAATGGCCTCAATCTCAAATCGAGTTCAGTTATCCTGTTTTTATTTTCTTTTCAGGTCGACTAAAGTTTACTCGAATCTGCACCTACTCAAAGTGCTAACCAGTGGCGAATCAATGGATCAAAATTTATTTGGGTGGCGTATATTTTTATTTTGATAAAAGAGAACTTTTTTTTTTAAAGAAGAAATGTCAGTTCATAATTCAACTAGATTACATTTAACGATCCTCCTCAATACAACTGATAGAGGAATCAAGTAATACTTGAGTAAATCCATATTTTCAAGCTATTAAGCCCAACCAGAACAGCTCTTAAAAAACCCATGAAACAAATCAAAGGCATAGGAAATGGCAGCTAGCCTGCCACATCTCTTCTAAACAAGCAGATATCCATCCACCCAAACAATTAAACAAGTATAAAACGAAATTAAAAATTGCAAAACAAACTCTAGAAAAATTTGAGCCCTGGCCCAATTAAAGGCCCAGACCACACCCCTGCCCCCCCAAAAAAAAACAAAAACAAAGCTGCCATGGGAAGTTGGGAACCCAAAGTTGTATTCACCACTATCACCGCACCGTCGCCGAGGTAGACCCAATCCAAAACCAAACCACAGCTAGAAGTCCCACCATCACCATCAATGCAGCTGAGATTGAAAAGTGAGACTGATTGCTCAAAATGAAACACGATATTAATTTGCTCAAAATATATGGTATTTCCTAATACAAAGAGTAGTTTGGTTGGTACGTGCTTCAAAATTTTAACAGATGTTGGGACATTGTTTATAGTTAATTTTTTAAAAGACATTGACTTCGATTTGAATCAGAGTCGAGGACTAAAATATTAATATTTCGGTGAAGATTTAGTTCTTTCTTAGTCCTCGAAATTTTCATTGCCTACCACCATAATTTTGCAAGATATTTACAAAATTTCGCGAACTATCCCGATATTTACCGAAATGTGCAATATTCTTTGAAATTTAGGGAATATTCCAAAGAAAACCTTGAACATCCAAGCAAACCTTGAACAAACCAGTGCCCTTCCAAAATAAAGTCAACAAACGCACAAGGCCCCAACCAACTCGACTGACTGTTGGTTTTGGTTCTAATATACTCTTTTTTATATTAGAATGTATTTTTCATGGAAAAGATTACTAATTTTTTTTACAGTTAATTTAAACTTCTAAGATATAATTTCTAGCAATTTTGTATTTTTAATTTGTTGACTCTAACATTTCTAAATAGTTTAATGCTTTACAAGATCTCCTAAATACTTTTGCAATATTTTAGTATTATTAATTCGTTTGTATTTGATTGAATAACTCTACAACTTTACTAAGTCTCTAATTATAATTGGTACCATATATTTTACTGGCGACAGCATATGTACTCTAAATAACTATAATTCATGATGAAATGAAGGTTGTGTTGGAGAGGAAAGATCCCACATTGGAAAAGTGACAAATAAAATATAACTTATAAGTGGGTGGATCTCACCCAATTGTACCGAGGCCTTTTGTGATTAAAACCCAACACCTAATGGGTGGTTAATTGTCGCTGTTTAACAGGTTGTTCACCATTTTTTTCCCAAATATAATAGATAATGGAACAAATAAGTAGCTCACAAAGTTTCACTAAAAATTTCAATAATTTTCTCTCAATTTCCACCAATTCTTTCAAAAATTTATCGATATCGATATTTCCATCGAAATTTTTATATTTCAGAGTATCGATATTTCCTCGATACTCGATATTTTAGTCATTGATCAGAGTACAATACATGTTTAATTAACTAAGTTATAGACTTCTTGTGACTTGTGTCCATCTCAGTATAAGTCAATTTATTCTCGTGGTTATTACGTTGTCTTCATATAAGTTACTTAGCCGGCTCTATATATGCACATAACGACATAGATAATAGGGGTTTGGCAAGACAAGCATTAAATTAGAACAATAGTCATATGAACTATATATTAATCTTACAGCAGGTTCATATCAGAACGTTTTTTGGGGCAAGGAGTAAGGACATTGCAGACCGTATTTTGGGGCACGGAGATATTATACAAAAGCCATTATCTTCTCTATATAAACTGTCTGAGTAGTCTTACCATTTCACCACACCTCCTCATATTCATCAACTTTCAAATCCTAGCCTACAATGGAGTTCACCAACCAGAGAAAATGCATCTGTTTGGCGTTGGTCCTCATGTTGGGGGCATGGTCTTCCGAAGCCACTTCTCGCAGTCTCCAAGATGCATTGGCGTATGGGAGGTATGAGCAATGGATAGCTCGTTATGGACGTGTGTATAGTGATATCAAAGAGAAGGAGGATCGCTTCAAGATATTCAAGGAAAATGAGGCATTTATAGAATCTTCCAACAATGACGGAAACAAACTTTACAAGTTGAGTTTGAACCAATTTGCAGACCTTACAAATGAAGAGTTCACTGCCTCAAGAAATCGATTCAAGGCGCACGAATGTTCCACAAAGACCACTACTTTCAAGTACGAAAATGCTACTGTGCCGGCTACAATGGACTGGAGAAAGAAGGGAGCTGTAACTCCCATCAAGGACCAAGGCCAATGTGGTATGTAACACACTATTCTCTCTCTCTCTCTCTCTGTTTTTTTTCTTGTCATAAGATTATTTTCCATTTGCAAAAAAAAAAAAAAAAAACTTTGCACATTATGCTAATTAACTCTATTCTAACTGTTACAAATTTGAAATTCAAATGTATACAGGAAGTTGTTGGGCATTCTCCGCAGTGGGAGCTATGGAAGGAATCACTCAACTTACAACTGGTAAACTAATCTCTTTGTCAGAGCAAGAGCTTGTTGACTGTGATGTCAAAGGTGTAGACCAAGGCTGTGCAGGTGGCCTTATGGATGATGCATTTCAGTTTGTTATTCAAAATCATGGTATTAATACCGAGGCTAATTATCCCTACACGGCTGTCGATGGTACATGCAATGCCAAGAAGGAAGCAGGCCATGCTGCCACAATAACTGGCCACGAAGATGTGCCTGCAAACAGCGAAAGTGCCCTTCTTAAGGCCGTGGCTAATCAACCTATCTCTGTTGCTATTGATGCTAGTGGATCTGACTTCCAGTTCTATTCAAGTGGTGTTTTCACAGGAACATGTGGAACGGGTCTAGACCATGGTGTTACCGCTGTTGGTTATGGTGTGAGTGCTGATGGGACAAAGTACTGGTTGGTAAAGAACTCATGGGGTGCACAATGGGGTGAAGAAGGTTACATAAGAATGCAAAGAGACGTTGCTGCACCGGAAGGTCTGTGTGGTATTGCCATGGAAGCCTCTTACCCCACTGCTTAATGTACCATTGAAATCGAATCAAAGCCCTACTACCATTGTAGGTATATATACTTATCATGATATGTACATGAACTTGTGTGTAATACTAAGAAAATACACTAGTGTAAGAAAAGTAGCAAGTTTCATGAAATACAGAAACTAGCTAGTGTGGCCAATGTATGAAATCAAACCATTATATCAATAGAAAAATTATATATTTGCTATCTGCAAACCTTTGGCCTTGAGTCTTAGATAACACTCAAAAGTGAGATATTGTGCTTGGTTTTGGACATCTAGTGTCTGATATATAACTTTTGTTCGTTTATTAACTAACGTACTGGAACTGAATTTTATTGTTCTGATGTTATACCATGAAATTCTATAATGACTCCCCCTTTATATATGTCCTCACTAATGTAGATCTCATCAGTTTGTTTCATACCAAATACTGGCAAAGTTTTCGCAGACTGGATCGTAGGTCATTACTACAAGAAAATGACTCTTTTACCGCGCACATTTTACGGCGTGCATTAATGTGTGCCGTAATAGGCACACATTTACGGCGCATTTTCACACAAGCCGTTAATACCCTTTCTGATATGGTCTTTTACGGCGTGCATTAATGCGTGCCGTAATAGACACACATTTACGGCGCATTTTCACGCAGGCCGTTAATACCCTTTCTAATATGGTCTTTTACGGCGTGCATTAATGCGTGCCGTAATAGACACACATTTACGGCGCATTTTCACGCAGGCCGTTAATACCCTTTCTGATATAGTCTTTTACGGCGTGCATCAATGAACGCCGTTAATGTCATTGTTCATTTAGTTTTTTATGGCATGCATTGATGTGTGCCGTAAAAGTAAAAGGCCAAAAATTTTCACTAAAGTTTTTATTTCCCTCCATCTTTTCCCTCTACACTTTTCATTTTTATTTTTTTCATTTCATAACACAGCCTCGAGCCCTCTTTCTCACTGCCTCACTTCCAGTCCACGACCCTATCTCATTTTAGTTTCTCTCTCTTCCTTTCGCTCTCTCTTTCTTCACTGGCCTCTCAGTTTTCTCTTCGTCATCGACAATTCGAGATCGCCAAGGAGACCGCCAAGGACTGGGTTAAGCTCACCGTCCAAAACTGTCAAGCCAAGGTCTCGGTGGTCCCCTCTACCGCCTCTTTGGGATCTGCGTTTTGCTTGGAGCCGGATCGCGACCACAAAATTTCAACTGCTTCAGATTCGTTTTCTCTACCTTCTTCCTTCACACATCTCTCAGCCGGAGCTTCCTCCTTTCCCTCCAGGTCCATCTCTGCTGTTACTCTTTTCTTAAATCTTGTTTTCGTCGGTTTGTTTTGATTTAATCTTGCTCAGTTATCATCGTTGTCGTTTATTCTTCTTAATTTCAGATCCAGTTATGATTAAATCTTTTGTAAAGATCCAATATTGGGGCCGCTAAGTTTGTGAAGGAGATGGGGCTCAATTATCTAGCTGCACTTAGCAATATCACCAATTTCAAAAGAGAGGCTTTTGGGTATGTGACTTTTTCTTAGAATCTGAATCTATTTCTAGGTTTTCGTTCTGCCATAGACCCATTACAAAGTTGGAACCGACTCATATTTGATCTCCATTTTCGGTTAATCCACTATAGCTCCGTCAGATTTGTTGTCATTCTCGTCCTTATTATTATTTTTTTGTAAGTTGAATCATGGATTTTATTCTTGTTGTGCTGTTTTGATTGTCAAATTGAATTTTTGTTCTGTTTTACTGAATATGTTTTCAGAAAGCATGCTTCTCAATTCTCACTTTCTCAGTCAATATTAGAAGACTCTCTGTAAGTCAAAATAATTGTAACTTGTGCACTTATAGATCAATTATTGACTCCTGCATATCTACTTTTAGCTTGGTGTAAAGCTAAGAAGTTTTGCTAATCATATGTGTTTTTCTACCAGCTTTAAGAGAAGACGCAAGTTGATTGAAGGTTGGATGGCCAAACCAATATGGAAGCAGGTTGGTGGAAACTCAGAATTATGAGTTGACTGTGAATTGATTATTCCCTGAAAGACTATTGAAAGTAATCCATGTCAAGTATCATAATATGTGACTACTACGATTGGTCAGAATTTTTGAACTTCCAGTTTCCTTTATGCATTTTCAGGCTGACCCTCGATTTGTATGGAACAAAAATCTTTTGGATGAACTTATCGAGTTCAAGTTAAGATTTTTCTACTGTAAGGTACGATTAGTTCAAGGTCTAAATTATGTCGTTTCAGTTCCTTTAGTGTATGAGACACTTTACAGGTATGCTCTTTTTTTTTTTTTTCTCCCTCTTCCTTTTGGTGCTACTGCAGCTGTGCTTTTTATTGATGAAAAAGATTTCTATTGCATTTAGTTAAGTCCTTTGGAATATTAAGTAACAGTATCTAGCTTATCTAGATTCTGAATGACATACCTAACTTTTCATTTATTTTTTTGTTTATTGATCTGTTTCTCACTTGTATGACTGGTTTTCAATTCTGAAACTTTATACTGTAATAGTAGCAATAAGTGATGAACCCTGCTTGGGTTTGTTTATCCAGATCTTTAAGTGTTGCACTATTATCCACCCCGAGCTCTTCTCTCTCTCTCCTTTTTTTTTTTTTTTGTTTAAATTATTTATTTTCTCTTGCAGGGGGATCCAGAAACAGATTTCTACAAGTTCTAAAGCTCGTAAGCTTATTGCACTTTCATTCCTAAGGATCAGTTTGGCATACATGGAGTTTAAGAGAATTTATGAGGTTGAATTACTATGCATTTTTTGTAAGCTTATTGCACTTTCATTCCTACAATGAATACTGTTTTTGTCAAGCTAAAATCTTGTATGTCTTTTGCAAATGCTTTAAGCCATACTGTTTCTTTTGTGTAATTGCATTTACTTAGTCCGGACAGATTGCCCACCTCAAATTTATATTCCAGTTTTCCGCACCACAGAGTTTAAGATCACAAGTTTTACTGAAGCCCAGATCTCGAAATGAAGAACCCTGGTTCTGCATTTGATATTATTTATGAACACTGCAGAGTCATGTTCCATGGCATTGGTGTTCTGAAGTTTGCTGCTTTGTTAGGTAAAATCCATCTTCAATACTTATAATTCAGTGTTGCTTTTTATCTCAGAATTGAAGAAAATACCATTATTTGGGAAATAACAGCTAGCTGGTATGTAATATAATAAGAAGAGTTAAAGTACTAAACTTTTATTTACTAAATCAAGTTGGGTTGTGTGATTCGATGTGTTTGTGTGTGTCTGCAAAATCTGTGTAGGATAGTTGCATTTGTTAAAATGTATGTGCATTGTGACAGTAAATCATTTATTTAATTAACTCAGAAATTTTCACTATATACCTTGACAGGCTTAAGCAAGTCCCAAAATTTATAAGTTGTATTAGACATGAAGTTTTTTAGGATTTAGTTTGGCTTTCAGTAAGTTGGTGCTCTGTTTTGGCTTTGCTTATGTGTTTGGATTGCTGGTGCAGTACACATAATGGATTGAGAGGTATGTTTGATTTATACTTTTGATTTGCTTTCTGGTGATGATGAAGGTTATACATGTTGGTTTTGTGGTCGTAGTGGAGGACTAGACCTCACATTAATAGTTTTCTTACTTTATTCTCTGCTAGGCAAGCCCAAACTAAACCATTTGATTTGTGCAGAACAAGAACTTTGAATTGATAAAAAAAAAAAAAATCTATATCAGTATGTGTATTGTGTAGATATGCATTTTAATTGGCTTTTAGTCTTTCAGGATTTTGCTTCTGCAATGTCTATCATTTCTTCTGTTTTGCACTTGTGAAAGAACGAAACACTCACTTCTCAATGCATGTTGCAGTTACTATTCTATGTATGGACATTTCAAGAAGTTGGATGAAGAGATTAAAAGGGGAGCTGCATCTTTGGAAGTAGAAGCCCAACTATCTCAAGTTTGCAATTGTCGATCACTTCGTATTATGGAATTGATATACGATAAATCAAGAAGCTGCATAAACTATTTGTTAGCCAGAACTTTGACCACTATATTTGAAATTTAGTTTCCAATGTTTTGAGATTAGTTTAAAAGAACTTTAATGAAGTTACCAATAGAGTTAGTTAATTTCAACTATCTAGAATTTGTGCTACAAGTATTTTTCACTTTTGACCTTGATTATGATGACTTCCTTATGTCAGTTACTTGTGGTGTTGCTGGAAAGTCACTGGACTTTACTATGTTTTGGTATGCTAATGACTAATTCTGCAGGGATGGTCATTTTCACATGATCCATTGCACAAATGAAGGTTATATTTACAATTTTTTTTTTTTGAAATATTGTTCCCTTTTATTTATCTGTTGTCATTAACAATGGAACACACTTCTTTCCAGACACTTTTACATTATGTTCCTGCGGTGGTGGTAGTCCTTGATCTGTTTGCTGAAGTGAAACTGTGAAACTGATATGTGAATTGAACTTGTACAGTTAGAGTTTGATTGATTGATGTAATGACAACTGCTAATGCTACTTGTACATTTTTAATTGTCATTTTGTAAATGAAATTACTTATAACGATAATCTGATTGAAATGTTTCTCTTACATCTAATTTGTCATATGGATATGGTGATACAAATGTGAAATTGGTAAAAATATAAATTTTTTTTTTAATTAAAAAAAACCTTATTTACGGCATGCAAGCTGCGCCTTAAATAGGAACTCAATCACTCTTTTACGGCACACATTATACGCCTTAAATAGAAAGTCTTTTACGGCGTGCAACATGTGCCGTAAATAACATGAGTGACATTTCCGATATCACTTTGACTGCGTTCTTGGATGCACTTTAACGGCGCATTTTAGTGTGCCGTAATTGTGGTACGTCTTTTACTGCTCCGGCATTTACAGCCTGCTTTTGTGCGCCGTAAATACCCTTTTACGGCACACATTGTGGGCAGTAAAAGACCGTTTTTTGGTGTAGTGACTACTCTAGCTGTGGACTCATAACGGACTTGATGAAAAGCTCAAAAAATGTAACTCCGCAACTTCCTGCTGTAGAGTTAGTCCCTCTTAGAATCGAAGAAAGCTCTCTTCTGGTTGTCTTCTAAATTTGAAACAATTTTTTACTGAGTTGGTCCCTGCACCGTAATATGTATATGTTACCACCAGAAATATCAAAAACTTAATCAGAAGAGACCTTCGAATTCTGGTGGATTTGCTTTGTGTCATGGATACTTGATATTTAAAGTAATATGTTGAACCTGAGATTCCATTACAGTAAAGTTATAGTTACTCTTTCCCTTCCATTAAATATGAGCTGAAAAAAAAATTCAGAAGGGATTGACAATTACAAGGGGTCGATGTCAGACTACTGGCTTGAAGTCAATATAATCAGAGAGAACGGAAGGAAGTCAAGACCCATATGATCCCATCCACAACCATGTATAACTAGTTCGCACAAACTATTTTGCACATATACACCGATCTCCATTCAATTCTTCGATCTAGGAGTGAACATGATCAATGTACGTAATGTAGTGATTCAACCAACATTAACTAGACAGACACGTTTTAACATGCATGAAATCATATATAAAAAGTGAGCATGAAACGAGCTGTAAACTTAAACGTCGTACTTAATTTTTACATTTAAAAGTTGGAAAACGTTGATTTTGCTTAATATACTTTGCAAATGATCGCACATACTAATTGTTTACCTTAATGGCTCGTGGAAACTAGATCTTGGGGTTTTCATCATTACTAAAGGAAATTCCTCACAAGTACCTAGAGAGGACGCAAAGTTTCAAAGATTTTCCATCATTTACTTTCCCTACATTAGTTCCCTCGGACAATTTTACAGACATCGGACTTGCAGGCATTCACAAGTCAGTCTTGTATATATGTGCAACCTGCAGTCACAAACTACCCATCAAGCAATTGCACGATATGAGAGAGAGAAAATGTGAAGTAAACCCGTAGTGTCAAATCATAACCCATCTTTAAAAGAGTCGGAATGCACTCTAAACAATTGACTTTTCGACTCACTAACCAAAATCAAAATTTGCTGTCCAAAACCTCTTATAGGCGAAAGATCAAAAGTATTTTCTGTCTTCAAAATCAATAGGATGTATCAAAATTAATATATATCACAACAGTCGGAACAATCATAATTATAACAACAATGCAATCAAACCGAAAGTCGATCAAGACAATGGGATGAAATGTGAGACTCTAATGTCATACCTTCAACCAAAAGAAAAGACTAGGAATCGACCTTTCCCCAAAATCAAGGCCGTAAATTGAATATTTTGCAGCAAAGTTAAGATGAACATTCCGGCACTACTAAATCCACTCCTATCCATATCAGTCATGTTTCTTTTTTTCCAACAATTCGGCGCCATGTCACGTGCCCACCACTGATTGCTCTGCTTTACACGTGTCCTCTGAAGAAAAAGGCGCGCAAGCCGTTGTTTTGTAGCATAGGATTCCAGCAATCTCACACCCACAAAAGAAAGAAAGAAAGAAGAAGAAGAACCCAAAGGTGCAATCTTTCCTCTGAAATCGAAACCTGAATAGCGATGCCGAGGCCAACTGAGGACATGATCCAGACCTACGTCAGCCTCACCGGCGCGTCTCACTCACTCGCGCTGCTAAAGCTCGAGGTTCTGTTTTCTCTCACCTGCTTGCTTCGATCTCTAGTTTTTTTTTTTTGGTATCATCATTTCTAGTAAACTTTCAGTAACTTCTCAAATTGGGTCTGCAAGCTTTTACTCCCTTACTTGAAATACTATCGATCCCATTTCAAAATCACGAGAATCTGTGGTTTCTTGTTCCATTCTATTTTCTAATTTTTTTTTTTTAGGTAAAGTTGGATGAAATGTGATATCTTTTACTTTTTAGAATGTAGGAAATCATGCTTAAATTGTATGCAGGATCTGTGGATCATATATTTTACTAGAGTTTTTAGTTTCTGAAGAAGAAGTTAAAATATATGTCGGCTGTATTAAGAATTTGTTTGGGCAACTTTAGAGGTTGAACTTAAATGGAATTTGATTTCATCATGTAGAAGATTGGAAGGGAATGCAGAAGTATGCACACAATGAATTTATGATTCTTTCCTACTTTCCTCATTTTAGAGGGTCCAAGTTAAACAAGGTTACATATAGTCACTCTAATCTTTGTGCTTTGAGCTAATGAACCCTGCCTAAGATTCATTCCTCGGTAGCAGAAATCAGTGGCATGTTTTGATTTTTGTCTATTAGACTTTACCATTGGGTTAGATTAAGTCATATCACCAAGGCTTCTGGTGTGACTTGGTTGTAAGGTTGGGAGCTAAGCTGATGAGGTAGACTAGTTCATTTGGATTCCTTGAATGAAAATCAGGATGTATATGTACTGTGAATGAAACCCTGATGTTCTACACTGTGTACATTGAATTGTACTTTCCTCTATACGCAACTTCTTTGTTACTAAGTTTCTGAGTTGTTCTGGTATGCTTTTGCTTGTCAACAGGAACATGGAGGCGATCTCAATGAAGCCGTGAATGCACATTTTAGGGAAGGAGATGTACACAGGTATCACATTTTCACTTCATCTCATTCCTTTTTATTTTCTTGCTCAACTTTTAGCAGTAATTTTAGTAACATTCTGCGTCTGTGTCTTTTCTCTTTAATACTTGTTTTACCTTTGTTCTTTTTTGGTTCAGTACAAGTCCTTCGTCTACTGCTCCCCCACAGTACAATTTCCCTCAAATGAGTAATCAGAATCAAGTAGCACCACAACAAGGACTTCTGCCACTTCTCTCTGTTGCCAGGAGTTTCAAGCCTTCATTACTACTTGACCGTAGTTACAGTAGAGATCTCTACAATCGGATTGGTTCTGCATTAACTGGTCGGGCACCATCACCTTCACACCCAGGAGAGGTAACTGGGGTTCCTGTAGGTTTCAATGCCGGGAATGAGCAGCCTTATCTCTCAGGACAGAGGCCTACAATTCCGGATGTGGCAAGAACTGACTTGGACGCCTCAAGATATGGCAATGATGTGGAGGAAGAAATGATTCAAGCTGCTATTGAAGCTTCAAAACGAGAAGCTGAAATGGGTTCTCCGAATGTGCAAAACAGTACTCCCAATGTATGCTCCTGCCAATCTAATTGTCTTGGCCTATATCTTCTGTTTTTTCTAAAGCTATGACTCTTATTAGATTTGTTCATTCAGGTATCTCCTGGTAATGGGCTTCCGGTTGAGAAAATTCCTGAAGAAAATTCAGATTTTGATCGTGCAGTTTCGTTGTCCTTGAAGGTTCTTAATCTGTCTTTCTTTTTCTGGGAGGTGGGTGCTTCCTTATTTTGAGGTCCTTGATTTTTTGTAATTTGAAGTGAGTTCAGACAGCAGAACAAGAGAAAGCAATACGTGAGATGCAGCTGAACAACAGGAATCAAGATCCAGGAGTTTATAGTACATGGAAGGTATACCTTCTATTTATGGTAGAGTTGCTCAGTTTCATATACAAATATTAGAAATAGTAGAAAAGATATTTGTAATAATAAATATATCAGAATTTCATTCAAACAGTTTCATTTCAGGTTGTATGCACTGCAGAATGGAGGGTTTAGGTTTCATGTTATACAAATAAGAAGAAACGTTCTCTAATTTTTGGCAGACATTGTCTCAAGTAATATTTTAGGCTGCATGTAACTGTTTTAGCTTTTCTTACTTATCTATCTGTCTTAAAAAGCATGTCAGGCCTAAATTCTTCTTATGCATCTATCAAACGAAGTACATTATGAAACTTTAGTGAAACAATCTATTGAGACTCCCCTTGCTAATGAAAAATATTTGTGGATTCTAGCAAGGAAGGTCATCACAGCAAAATGGAGCTGAAGTTGTAGAGCAGCAATTAGTTAGTGAAGAGTCTAAGCGTGATGGTGGTAGTCATCTTCAGCAGGGAAAACTGGCAACTCACAGTGATGAGGTATAATCTCTGTTCTTACTTTTTTATTTATTTAGCCCACGTAAAAGAAAGTTGACTGCTAGACTAGTCAAATTTATCACATATATACTTGTAGTTGGGAAGCTTATCTCCAAAAGAGCTTGACGAAGCAATTATGCTTGAGACTGCACTTTTTGGTAAATTTCCATACACTCCTAATAACCAGCCTATACATGGCTCTTCCTCATCCTCTCTATCAGCAAGGCAATTGCTCAGAGAACAACAGGTTCTAATCTCCTGCTTGCAATCACCATTATGAGTTTGTGACTGTATTGTCCAGCACTTGATTGTTAAATATTTACTTGCAGGATGATGAGTATCTTGCATCCCTCTTAGCTGATAAAGAGAAAGAAATGAATGCTGTCCATGAAGCTGCAACTTGTCAGTTGAAGGGAGATGTCAACAAAAGAATTGAGCCAATGGTAGTGTACTGCTGATTATATTCAGTATTTTACCATATTGTTTTCAGAGTAACAATCTATTTACAATTGATTTTGGATTCACATTACTGAAATTTGGTAAATTGCTTAAGTTCGTTTTTTACATTTTGGTAGATAAGAAGGCCAAAATCTTAAATATTGCGAGGATACAGGGAAACAGTTGCATTCTTGATTCTGTCGTGTGTCCTTGATGTCCTTATGTGGCTCAGGAAGCTTTTGAATGTAATGCTAATATACAATACAAGTGAGAATAATTTGTCTTATAAAACATATGTAATTATAGGGATTCATGTTTATCCCAATGGCAATTACAAATGTGGTTTATTTGTGTCAGATGCTAAGAACTCACAACCAAAAAATAAAAATGAATGTTAATGCTCGTAAGCTCCATCTAGTTTAGAACTGGTGGTGGAATTATTGATGTCAGTGGAGATTTTGGATATGTCAAATGTATGAAAGATCCGAGGTCATTTGGATTTAGTTGACCACACTGTCTATGATAACTTAGTTAAAATGCTGTCTGCATCTGCAGATACGAAGCTGTAACTCGACTGCTTAATATGATCTCTTGAGTGCTGGTATTACTTCGGTCAACCAATACGTGAAGTTTTATTGGATGTTTGGTTATTGGTAGTTTTCCTCTATCATGTAGCGAAGATATGATTTCCAGATTGTAGGTAATAGTTAAATATATATAGGCTGTGCCATTATGATGGAGTGATTTACCATTTTAATTTTCACTTGCCAGATGTTTTATTTTTTTGGTCTATGATCTATTGTCTCACGAGATAAGATAACAGGAATTTGAGAGAAGGCTAGATGCAAAAAGTGCTTCACTTCCTTGTGAACCAGCACCAGATGATGAGAATGCTGTTACTCTTCTTGTTCGGATGCCAAATGGCAGCCGCCTTAGCCGTCGCTTTCGCAAATCTGACAAGCTTCAGGTATGACGTTCAAATTGTTTAGAGGCTTATATACATTTCTGTCTCCAAAATTCACTAAACTTCTGTTCCTTTTTAGCTTCTTTTTGACTTCATAGATGTTGGTAGAGTGGTGGAGCCTGGAACTTACAGAGTGGTAAATGTTCTTCTTCTGATCTGATTTTCATTTCCTTTTATTATTAAAGAAGTAAAAATAGAATTCTTTTAATTGATTTTTGCATTGGACATTAATGAAGTGAATGAAATGTCACTTTGCTCTTAATTGGGTTATATATATATATATATATATATAATTATATATTACATATTTTTTCCTGCTCCTATCCATGCCTCATATCTTGATAACCTTGCTCCCATTTTTCCTTTTTATTAAAGTGCTGTCATTAGTAAACTACTAAACTTTGGGAATGCTATTGAGTTGCTGTTTGCTTAGATTTCAGGATGTAAAACAATAATTATGCTAGTTGGAGTTGACCTCATTCTAAACAGCTGAAATTGTTTGAATCATGATTTGAGCATGCTGATTGAGAAATAATATATGTCATATGATCCAAAATGCTAATTGGATTTTAGCACTCAATGGATAAACCTTCCAACTCCCCAAAATTCTAAAGAAATAATTGTTATTTCACGAATGTCATCCAATTGCCCAACTGCAGGCAATCAATAGGATTAATATATTCAGTAACAGGATAATTTTCTTTTATATTGAGACGTCTGACCCTAATGTGGTCCCTTTATCATTTTACCATGGGACAATCAAATTAGACTATGAAATCCAAGAGGTGTTTTTAATTTCAATGAACATTATAATAGTTTGGTCTTTCTATTATTTAAATCTGGAGTATTACACCCTGCGGAAGTTTGTCAAGTAGTTTTTGTTCGTCTATGTGATAGCAATAATTTCCCATTGTTTTTTCATATTCTGATTATGCTGCTTGATTTCCATGAACAGGTGAGGTCATATCCTCGGCATGCTTTCACCGCCAATAACAGCTTATTAACATTGAGAGAACTTGGCCTAACCAACAAGCAAGAAGCATTATTTTTGGAACTGATTTAATAGCCTAGTTTCCCTCCTGTATCATGATCAGCTTCCATAAGATCAGACGGTTGATACCAAGCTCTTTCTTGTATATAAGGTTTAAAGTCATGTTGAAGAAGCCTAAAAATTCCATGCAGTACAGTTTATGATATGATTTATTAGAATTTAATATAGTATAGTAATGTCTAATATTCTAGTCTCAAGCAACTTGTGGTTTTTGGTTGAACTAGTTTGTAGCGTATACCCTATCATTTTTGTGAACTTTTCTTTGATATTTATTTTCTTTCAACTTCAGTCATTATCATCAAAGGAAATGATGGTCAATAAGAGTATCCTTTTCCAAAAACCTTTACTTTTTCATTGGTATGCCGATTTCAATCCCAAGTAAGGGCTAGTTTGAGATTATTGTGACTTTTAAAAAATTGCTGCTGCTGTGTTGTGAGAATAATCAATTGTGATTTGTGAATTAAAACAGTTTCGTGTTTAGTAAATAATATTTTCAAAAGTGCTGTCAGTATGTAAAACAACTGCAAAGTGTGTTTTGATTCACGATAGCTTCTAAAAGCAACCTCTTGGCTGCTTCTAAAATATGCTGCTAGTGACCTATAACTTCAATTAAAGCTGCTTTTTATTTATTTACCAAATACAATAAAATCTAAAATTTTAAACAAAAAATGATTTTTTTTAAAGCGAAGCAATCCCAAACGGGGCCTAACTAATGGGTGCCAGAAAAGAATCATTTGATAGTCAAATTATGGACAGAAAAATGTAATAATCAAAATAAAGAAGCGGAGAAGCCCTATGATTCTTTACTGCTTTCTCCTTTGTGGTTTGGTGCTGGTGCTGTCCAGTACTGCTTAGCCGCCAACAATATCTTTTCTCTATGATGAGGACTCTTTTCATGGTCTACAATTCTGGCATCATATTGCATTGCATCTAAGAGCGCCTTGGCCTTCAGAACCAAATCCACATCATCCCTGAAAATTATACTGCCTTGTGGCCTTAAAATCCTATCCATTTCTAGAAGAATGTCTTCCATTTCGCATCTGCAACACAAAAATTATGTCAAGTTAGTTAACTTTCATATACTTCAAACTCAAGTCAGTTAAACATGTCCGGGTTGTAAGACTGATTAGTAACCTGTCCTTGTACAGAGTGAAAACGGAATCCGAGTGGATGAAGTCATAGGTTCTTGGGTAAGTAGACATGGCCTCACACCTGACAGAAAGAAAGCAGATAGCTTCAGTAACAAGGTAATATAACACCAGAGTACTGACAGGTTTCTGATTATGAACCTAAAACCCAAGTATGTTATAGAGCATACCAATTCTGATAAGTTCCGATCAATCCACGTTCATAAATGGCTCCAAGGGTGTTCACCTCAGCCTCAACGGGGACAATGTTCATAACCCATGCAGGGTCATCAGCCAGTGCAGCCGCAAAGCTCCCCAAGTAAGAGTTCATGTCAAGCAAATTACGATACCTCCCAGGGTCTGCCAACTGATAGTCCAAGGTCTTATAATGTGCAACTCTCTGTTTCCATAGCGCCGTGTTTTCTCTGAACATCTCAGCTGTAATTCCTTTCAAACTTCCACTACTAATTCTTGGAGGAACTGTAGTTAGCCTCGCTGGCCATTTAGCCAATTCCCCACCTGCAACTTCTTTTATGTTGTTCGCTCCGGGCAATGGAGTCAAACACTCCTCAAGTTTAGTATACCTACCAAAGGAAAAAAGAGCCGTTGTGTTAAGGGAAACTTAAAAACCAATGATTCATTTTGACGCCAATCAAGTCTATCATTTACTCATTTAACTTATTCCTTGCCACTAAACAACCATTGGAGTAAAGTGCAAAAAAGAAGCACCAACTCACTAACACACCAGTGTGAATAGTATAGACAGTTGGACAAATTAACAAACACTTGGATTGTTCTAAAAGACTTGGACATTTTACCTTTTTCATCTGATTGGTTTTGGTATCAATGACAAAGTTAGAGATTCCAAATGCTCAAAACAAAGATCTAAACCACTCCACAAATTCTATAGAAACCCAAAAGAATAAAAACAAAGAAACGCATGTGTAGGGGACTGAAAAGCAAATGATTACCATGCTGTGTCTGGATTTTGAGCTTGGCAGAAGGATGGTTTCTTCAAGACCTTTCTATTGGCTTGACAGTGGATATGGTTAGTGGGTTTTTGCCAAATGGCAAGGTCACCCTTCTGCTTCAATTTTTTCCAGCATAAGCTTTTTGCTACTCTCTCAATCATGTCCTGCTCAGCTTTGAGGTCTGCCTCGGTTCTTTGCCAACCTTTCCAGTGATTCTGCCAGTTGATTGGTGGGCCGGACAGAATCCAATACCCCCCGGGTCGTAAAACACGATCCACTTCAATCAAGTACAGCCCATCTGCATAACCATAATCCAAATTTCATAAGAAAAATGTTCAACAAAACGGAGTTGGGGGATAGCAGTAATTTTGACTTAATGACAGTGTCGAAGACTCGAAGGGGATTAGTTACCATATTGGCCCCACGGTATGAGACAACGAGAGCAGTGAGCCATGTCGAAAGCTCTCGAGGGATAGGGAAGTCTAATTGAAGCCATTACTCCAATCACTGCAGGAACTCCTCTTTCAAGAGCAAATTGAACTTGTGCTTCATGAGTGTCTCTTGGTGCAAATGACACTGTTAAAATGTCCCTAGACAAAAGGTAAGCACCCCAACTTGCAACCTGAATCAAAATTTAAAAACAAATCAAAACCAGTTATATGATGAGAATGTGACTTGCTAAGAAAGCAAGCTGAGTAAGTCAACCAATAAATACTTTTAACATTGAAAATTTAATTCAGATACGAAGTAAACTAACTATTAGGATTGAAATGAGTATTTAAAATCTGAAAACTGAATTCAGATATGAAATCATATTAATTATTAAAATTAGAAAAGAGTGCATTGCAAGAATTACTTTCCCATATGCCAATGCTAACATATTAAAACCACTTTACTTCAGTGTCAAGGATACAACTTTTTTAACAAACCCTTCTTCTAAAGTGATTTTACTACCAAATTCTTCCTTGAACTTTTGCTAAAAAATAGTATTGCACCAACCCATTACTGTTCTCTTAAAGAGTTTCTAATCTGAATTAAATTGCTATTTGTATCATTATAACTGCCTAATTATAGCATCAGTACACAGTTTTCAAAAACCATTTCCTATTTTCCTAATTAATGAGGAATCTACCGACCAGATTTTTGCTAATCTCCTTTTTGTCTTCACAGTTCACACCAAAAAGGAAACACAATTTATTTAAATTTTTATAACCCCCTAATTAATTATTTCCATAGCTGGTCAACAAATCTGGCCCTTTCATGCCACTATTAAAGACAATTTCAATTTTCAAACAGTGTTAAAATAAAATAAAATAAAACAAAACAATTTCAAACACCTCAAATCTGATTTGGTCACACCTTTTATGAGCTGTAACTTTCCATTTTTACAAAAACCAAGATTAATCTATAAAACCAAATCTCCTCCAACCCAAATCACTCTTTTCACAACTCACCTAAAAATACAGTATTACAATTTTTGCCGCTTGAAAATATTAGCTCATTACTCAAAAAGATGCGAATTCATCATAAATTCACGTAAATTTTTTCTGATTACAATGAAAGGGATCCAACTCATTTTCCTTTCAGAGAAGAAACCCCCATTAGGACAAAATTCTCAATTTTTTTTTGTTTTTTAAGAAAAAGAAAAACCATTCGAACAAAAATAATTATAATGAAACTTAATTACCTGAAAATAATGGGAATCAGATTGAAAAATGTAATACTTACCCCACAACCGGTATCAATGGCGGTCCTAATAGACCCGTCTCTGAGATTAATCAACTTGCCAATATCGTCAATATACGCGTCCGCACCGTTAGGAAACATGGTCCCGCCCCCAGGGAATCGAAACCGGTCACCCTGGTAGTGAACCCAATTCTGGTTTTTCTTCTCCACAGTCAACTCCTTGTGCGGAACGTTGGCGTACCACACCGCGTACCGGCTCTCCGGCCACCGGAACGGCACGGTGTAGCCGTGCGGCGCTGGAATCCGGCACTTGAGGAGCTCCTGCTTCTCCGGGCAATGCCGCTCCCTGTAAATTAGCCGGTCCCGGTCGAACTTCAAGGACCGGCTGGCGTCCTCGCAGGGAGTGTACTCGGAGAGGCTGGCCTCGCATGGCGGCACGTGGGTGACACGCGCCGTGGCGGGAGGGATGGAGAGGTCCTCGGCCCGGTGGTGGGGCTCGAAGTCGAGGTGGGTCGTGATGTTTTTGGAAAACTGGGGGCAGGGGACGGCGGAGGTGATGGAGGCCGTGGCGGCGGTGGAGGAGGGGGTCCAGGAGGAGTGCTGCCAGACGCCGATTAGGTAGCAGAGTGTGCAGAGCACTGTGGCCAGAGTCAGGAAGTAGAGGTTGGTCCTCTTTGGCTTCAGCGAGAACTTCGCCATGGTTTACAGAGACAGAAAAGTCTCTTGATCAAGAGTTGTGTATGTATAGGTGTGTGTGTGTGTGTGTGTATATAGAGAGAGAGAGAGAGAAGGTGAAGGGTTGTTGATGACGAAGTTTGGTTTTCAAGGATGATTTTATATGCCAACTGTGTGCGGGGTCTCCGTGTGCAGCTTTTGGGACAAGGGGGGAAGGCGACTGAGAGACACGCGCGCGGAGTTGGGGGTGGGTTGGTTTGAAGGAAAGTAGAAGGTGGCTCCTTGTTTTTTTTTTTTTTTTGAGAATAGCAGAAGGATCTGAATTTATTGAATGCGGGGAGACTGTCAAATTCAATACGTGGCATTGGCATTGGGTTCAATTGTTTTGGGCCATCCATGTACCGTTTTTGGATTATTTGATGGAATTTTTTTGTTTTTTGGATAGATGGGGACCAAAGGGCCCAAAGGGAAAACAAGAAACAAAAAAACACAATCAGCCAATGGCTGTTGCAACATTCCTATATCTAAGGACTTCACAAGTCATCTAACACAAGGTTAGTAACCTGTGGAGGAGGTTACTCAAAGTAGATAGCACCGATCTCAACAAATAGATTGCATCTTGAAAGGCCATCCGCAACCGTATTAACTTCTCGAAACACGTGGCTTATCGCACACTCGGAGAAGCTATTTTGTTGATGTAGACAAAAGTTGATAACTCTCTTCAAAGGATGCAGATCATCAACTCCATTATTCATCAGACTAACCAACACTTCATAATCACATTCTATGACCACTTTGTCCATCCCAAGATTAGCAGCCATTTGTAAACCCAGAAACATGCCCCATGTCTCGGCTTCCAAAACCTGACCTTGCCCAATATGAGCAGCAAATCCATGTATCTAGTTACCATGCTGATCTCTAAGAACCCCTCCAGCTCCTATTTTCCCATTTAAATTAGCTCTAGCACCATCGACATTCAATTTGACCCATCCATTACCAGGTTTAAGCCACTTCAAAGCCACAGTAGTTTGGTCGGTCCTTGTATTCTTCTTTTCCTGAGCAAGATACTAATCCGTGGCACTTTCCATAATGACCTTAACTGGGTTAATAGGGAATTGAAATCCTTCTTCAAAAATATTTTTATTCCTCCATTTCCAAATATACCAACAAGTGAAGGTAAATAAGACATTCCAATTCATTCCGCCGTAACACTTCATTGTGCAATAACCATTAGCAGCTAGCCATCTTGCCCAATCAATTTGCATAGCTCTTCTAATACTGTCAAAACAGTTGATCTCCTGTCAAATTTTGTTTACTCTAGGGCTATCTCTTAGCAAGTGCAATAAGGATTCATAATGAGTATGACATATAGGACAAGAATTATCACTTGTGAGCCTTCTCTTCATCTTTTCAGCATTAGTGAGGAGTTTACCTTGAATAATTAGTCACAAAAATATTTTTAATTTTGGAGGCAGACACATTCTCCATAGGAATTTCCAAGCACATTCATAGTTCTCATCAGCAAATAAGGATAAGTATGCAGATTTCACTGATAAACAACCATTAGAAGTTCCACTCCAGATAATTTTATCCTCTCCACCACCTACAAATCCCACAAGCGTGCTTAAAATTCTGCTACTAGTATTCTCATCAAAGTGTTGCTTTAGAAAACTGACATTCCACCCTCCATTAGACCAACAATCCTTGACAGAAATGTTGAGATCAATATTCTCAGTGGTTCTTGCACAGTTGAGTAGGGGACCATTTTGTAACCATCTGTCAGTCCCAAAATTAATGGAAGTGCCCTGCCCAATTCTCCAAATTATTCATTTTTTCAATAATTCAGCTCCAAAGAGAATATTTTTCCAAGTACTAGAGCAGCAAGAAGGTCTCTTATAATTTTCTTCCAATAGAGTTCCATGTTTCAAGTATTTTTGCTGCAGCACCCTACTCCACAAGCCACTTTCACCTTGAATCAACCTCCAACTTGCCTTGGCAAGCATTGCCTGATTCATATGGGTAGAAGATTTAATGCCAAGACCACCAAGATCCTTTGGTCTGTAGATCATATCCCATCAGGCAAGATGGATCTTTTTCTTTCCATTGCAGTTACTCCACAGAAAATCCCTATTTAATTTGTCCAATGAAGAACAAATAGAGATAGGCAATTTTGTAGTTTGCATTGCATAAATAGGTATAGAGGAAGTGACAGCTTGGATCAAAGTTAACCTTCCTGCAAGACTAAGGGTTTTGCATTTCCAGCCAGCTAGTCTACCTTGGACTTTATCGACAATACCTGCATATGTGTGTTTAGTAATCCTGGCATGAACAAGAGGCATACCAAGATACTTTCCCATATCTTTTGTAAGAGTTGATCCACATAACCTGTTAATATCTGCAGCTAAAGCATTACTCACATTAGGGAAGCAAAAAATAAGGGACTTATCAAAATTTAATAAATTACAAAACACTTCCAAGCAATACTTCAAAATCCTTGCTTGATGATCAGTGGCTTCAGCAAAGAGTATGAGGTCATCTGCAAAAAAGAGATGTGAAATGTGGGGACCAGATCTAGAAGCTTTGACTGGCTTCCATTCCCCAATTTCAATAGCACTATTAATGAGGTGTGAAAGCTTTTCCATACAAAGAACAAACAAGTAAGGGGAGAGAGGATCACCCTGCCTTTATACCTCTTCCAGCCTTAAAAGTAGTCGAAAGTTCTCCATTAACACACACTTGGAAGCTGGTGGAAGTAACACATTCCATGATAAGTTTCACCAAATGATAGGGGAACTGAGGCTCATGAAGGACATGTTCAATGAAACTCCAATTTAATCTATCATAGGCATTGGATAGGTCAATTTTCTAGCCGAAAAAACCTTTCCTGCCCTTAGAGTTTTTGAACTTATGTAACACTTCTTGAGCTATGACAATATTGTCAGCAATATGTCTTCCAGGAACAAAGCTAACCTGGTTAGGACTTACAAGCTTTTGTAACATAGGTTTGATTCTAGACACCAAAATTTTTGAAACAACCTTATATAAAGTGTTGCATAAACTTATTCGTCTAAACAGAGACATTTCTCTAGGACTAGCTACTTTAGGGACAAGAGTAATTAAGGTATGGTTTAGACCAGGGGAAATCACTCTTGAAGCAAAGATTGACTGAATAAAATGACAAACTTCATTTTCACATAAATCCCAATGCTTTTGGTAAAA
The DNA here is from genome assembly GCF_002994745.2 of Rosa chinensis. Taxonomy (NCBI): domain Eukaryota; kingdom Viridiplantae; phylum Streptophyta; class Magnoliopsida; order Rosales; family Rosaceae; genus Rosa; species Rosa chinensis. Next base: position 46,003,503 of record NC_037088.1, on the reverse strand, counting down.
AATCGATGGGTAGCCATCACCTCTGGGGGATTTAAGGCTACCAATACTAAACATAGCAGCTTTAATTTCAACATTTGAAATATCTCTCTACATCTAAGAAATCTCCCTATTAGAAAGTTGAGGAAATAGGTAAGGAATGACAAACCTGGAATCCTTAGGCTCTTGAAGTGTAAAGAGAGCTTCAAAGAACTTCGTGGCAATAGTTCTCATCGTTACAGCTTCAGAACATAAGTTGCCTTGCTCATCCAGTAATCCTTCAATCTTGTTTCTTCTTTGTCTTACCAGAGAAGTAAGATGAAAAAATTTAGAGTTTTTATCACCCTCCTTCAGCCATTTAACTCTTGCTTTCTGTTGCCAATACATAGCTTCTTGGTCCCTTAACAGCTCATAGTCCTTTATTAGCTCCTTTTCCAACTTGAAAAGGTATGGGGTTGCTTCTGGTGTCCAGACCCTTCTGAACTCCGCTAAGTCTAGCAAGTAATCTCCTCTTTCTTGTAAAGATGTTCCCAAAGACATTGTCATTCCAATCTTGGAGAGCGACCCCAAGAGACTGAATTTTCTCAATGATGTTCTCATCATTAGACTCCCAAAAATTCTGTGCGAAATCCACATAATTAGCATGGTTAAACCATATAGAACGAAATCGAAATGGTTTATTTACCCCATGAGCATCACTGTTAGAATGAGATTGAACAAGAATTGGGGAGTGGTCCGATTTTAGCCTGGGAAGGTGGTGTATCAAAGCATCAGGAAATAACATTCTCCAATCTCTATTACAAAATCCCTTGTCTAATCTCTCTTTAACTCTTTTGTTAGTCCAAGTATAGGTAGTACCCATGTATCCTATATCAATCATTGCAGCATCATGAACCCAGCTTCTTAATCCTCCAAATCTTCCCACTAAAGCGCCCCTATTTTTATCGTCACAACTCAGCAGATCATTGAAATCACCAATGACTAGCCACGGTAATTGCAGGTTACTGTTAATGTGACTAAGATATCTCCATAAATTTTGTCTGACAGTAAAGCAGGGGTTAGAATAAATAGCAGTGAGCAACCAATTTTGGTGGCTCAACCCAGTTACCTTACCTAATAGAGATTGCATATTGCTATCCACAAATTCAATATCAATCTTGTTTTTGTCATAAAGAATCCAAATACCTCCAGAGAACCCAGCTGCCTCTACAACTTCAGCATTAGGAAACCCAAGTTTTCTTAAGAAATTTTTTACCTTAGAGAATTGTACTCTAGGTTCACAGATTATAAGAATATCTATCTTTTGCATTTGTATAAGGTCAGCAATAGCTGACTTGAACTTCTTCCCTCCATCACCACGCACATTCCAAGAAATGATTTTAAACATTATAAACATAGTGGAGGGGGAAGGTTACCCTAACATGTCATAGTGACCTCCTCCCCACGAGGAGAGGAGTTGACAACAATAGTTGTCTCTTCATTACATATTGCAGCATTTTACATTATAATTTGATCAACAAAGTCACTAACCTTATCAGGATGGGAGGATGAAACATTACATGTTGAATGTTTCAGCTTATCCTCCTCATATGGGCAGTGACCAAAAGTTGCTTGTGTACTAGTCGAAGCAGAGAATCTAACATTACAAACACTTGATAACGGAGGCAGATCAGGCATATTAATCTTGAAATTATTATTCTCACAAGTCTGCTTTGTGTCGCTTCCTTTTTTCCTCTGGTAATAGACAACGGCTTTTGAGATACAAGCAAAATTTATGTAGACCCAGCAAGTTTTTTACACCCAACAAAATGATAGAATTTCTAATTACACCCTTTAATTTTTCCAATACTACTCTTATTATTAATTAAACCCAGCAAATCTCACACCCAAAACTCACACCCAGCAAAATCCACACCCACCAAAACCCCAATTATCTCCCTTGGTTGAGTTACTTATGATGCGTTCCGCATCAATGAGCGTTGCGCCAAGTTCGTTCCCTAGCTGAGGAACTAGTCCGGAGCTTCATTAAAGAGGATTGACTCAATGTGAGTTTCAGATAAAAGCGATTGAAAATAGTAAAAGAATTCGACAAGTAGTAACATTCGGTGCTTGTCTGTCGAAATTCTACCAATATTCGTTGTTTATGGCTCGAACAGAGCAGTAAAATTCGGTGGTTGTTGTCCGAATAATATAGTAATTTTCGGTGGTTGACTGCCGAACGTACCTATTTCATTCGGTGGTAAACTACCGAATATTCTAATTATTTTCAGTGTTTATTGACCGATTGAAGTGCTATAAACTGCAGCAAATTTTTTTATATTCCGATTCTATGATAAACAAAATGAACAAACCATATTTGACGCCTCCAAAATCATAATTGCAGTCACAACTTTGTCGATATCATGTGTATTAAACCCTTGAAGCAATTACAATGGAAAGTGAAATTTGGGTTTAAGGTTTTGCTGAAAGAAACAACATAACAACGTGAACACAGTGAACTACTGGGTACAAATACAAAAAAGAGTTTCAGACTTTATGGTTTATTTTGTTATTATCTTTATTTACCAGCCGTGACCATTACTGTTATTTCATACGAGGATATAATTATCTTTTCCTGCATAAATTGATATGTTGGGTCTATATAGAAATTTACTGGATACATTTAGAAAGACCCAACCAATTCCATCTACATTACTATTATCAAGAATAATGTTAAGAATAACTTCCTCTACAACAAGTTTTGGAAGCTTCACAGAATCATGCCTTGAATAGTTTAAACTATGAAACCACCTAATTGGTCAAAATGATTTGAATTATGTTGCCAAACCAAAAAAATTAATTTTTTTTTTTTTTTGGTTGGATCACAAATTTATAGGATTTGTGTAGAGAGCAATTTTATCGTGGTGTGTTTGGTTGGCGCTTGGGGGTGATGGGGAGTAAGCCCATTTTTGGAAGCTGAGGTGGCAATGCTTGCGGAAATCACTTGTACTCTACAAGCAAAAGCGCGTGGCGCGCGTGAGGAAGGTTTTGGTAAAAGTCGAGTTTGGCAGAAAGAATAATAGTACTTTGCACGGACAAACACGCGATCCTAACGTGTAAAAGTGCTTCTGCGTTCTTGACTTCTTGCATACAAAGCGCCCCTGATCGCAAAAATATTGAACATTTAAGGACACGAATATTGCGATAATTTGAGTGAAGGACGCCAACGGTGCAGTTAATCTCCATTGGTAAAATTGATACGAAATAATTACATTAAAAATGTATAAAAAAATTATGTTTTCTAAAAGTATCAGTTGTATGCACGATGAATGAAGTTGCATATAATGACTCATTCATGTGTGGGAATTGATCATTAATTAAATAAATATATATTTGACTACCGGTCATAACACCATAAATAAACAAAATAAATTATAGACTTTGATGAGTATTAAAAATGCTGAAAATCTAAATATGTTATTCACTAAAATTCACCACTATTTCGTGATTGAAAGAGTCCAATTTGCTGCCTCGTGAGGCCCATAATTCTCATCAACGATAATTAAAAATTAAAATGGATATGGATATACACTTTAAAGAACATCCACGCACACAACCAAGGGCAAGACAATAATGCGTTTACATAGTAAAAACCCCACACATTTCGAAATCGATCGACCCAAAATCTAAGAAGCGGCCATGGGAAAACATGTATGAGGTTCAAGACGCTAGTTAGAATCAAACACGAGGTTCGCACCATCAAGGTTATTTGGCACCGCCAGTACATGGTGAGCGAGAATCAAACCCTACTGAAACGAATCTTTATTTGTAATCAATCAATTTCTTAATTTCTTGTTTATTTTTTTAACCAGCATACGATGATCGGATGTTAAATGTCTTCTCTGCTATGTACATATAATTACATTATAGTACTCTTAGGAAAAAACAAATTTAAAACAAAAAATGCAACTACTGGTTTGATATTTTTGCTCTCTTCATTGGCAACATAACCATTTTAATCATTTGGTAAAACAAAATGTAAAGAAGACGTAAAAATGCACCATATGTAAGCTAATTAGTATAGAGTTCCTACATTTACTATCCTGATGTCAACTATTGACTCTTTGAGTCTTTGACTTAAAGAACCATTTAACAAAAAGTCTTTGAGTTGGCCGGTGAGGCTGAAATTGACCATATATGTACTTTGAAATCGGCATCAGAACCAATTAGCAGGTTTGTAATTTGTCAGAGATGATCCAAGTGATCGATATGCTCTCTCTCTCTCTCTCTCTCTCTGAGCTTAATTACCTCAAAATTATAATTTTATAGAACTCATATACTTTTTTTTTTTAAGGGGTTTGGAACTCAGCCAAGCTGGGAGGCTCATCCCCCCGCCTGACTTATTATATTAATATTAGAAATATGCATAGAACTCATATACTTAATACAGATTTTTCGATCTGTATTAATTTGACCCAAGGTTCAGTCTTTGGTGGATCTCTTTTCTTTTAATGAATTTGTGGTTTGTTTAAGAAAGAAATAAATATATAAAACTGTAGTATTTCATACCTAATATCTGTAACATGTGACATATATGCGCAGCAGATTTATTTCCTTTCTAAATCAACTTACGAATAGAAGATGATAAAAATTATTTGTTGGCAAAGACAAAAATGGATATTTTTATTTAACAATCCAGGCTTGCTAAGTTGTTAATTAAAGTGAAGTAAAAAAGAAACAATATATATAGTGAAAGATTAAGAACTTGGTTTCAAGTTTCAACTAAGGGAGGAAAATAGATGAGATTTCAATAAACAAATGTTACTTCCACCAAACATTAACAGAACCATGTTATTTTGAGGAGAGTCAGTAGCCAGCCACGCACCGCCAGAAATCTTAAAGCAAGAAAAAGTGTTTGTTCAACTAGGTCAAATTGTACAAGGAAAACGATATAGAATCCTAGCTAGCTAGTTGCCACTCGATCTTGTGAGATTTTTTAGAGTTCTAACTTTGACAAAAGGAAAAGATGCCCATGACCATTTTGTAATCATGCAATCGTATTTCTCGTAAATTCTACCATATATTTCAGTATCTAATATACTTTATTTCATGTTGCTATTTAAGCAATTGATAAAAAAAATATATAACAGTGTTATTACAAGAAAATTTTTACATACCTCCTACTTTTCTCAGGTTTATTTAGATCTCTAAACATGGTTCTCAAGTTACATTGGGTTATTGAAATTTCCCAGTTCACGAAATATATTAAAGTAGAGACTTTACATGTCAGAGGTTTTTCTTTCTCAATAATTCTAACATAAGCAAGAGACCTATAGATTCCTACTACTAAATTAAAATGGAATCTCTGATTAATCCACATGCATAAGGTTTATAAGGATGATGGAGCTAGATTGAACTATTAGAGCACTAGTTAACCCTAATTCTGAACAAGAAAATGACGTATCTAATTTATAATTAAAATATCATCTCCTTTGGTTTGGGTTATCATGTCTTCATGATTTGGAGATAAGCATATTATGTGATAGGTGTTAATTGGGTTTGCTATATATGGTGGAGTCCCATGATTCTGTTGGAATCTTTCCACCATCTTGAATAGGTTCCTAAATGAAATTATTTTATATAACTGAGTTACTCAGTAATTATTAATCATTTTGTATCTTTCATTATATAACTCACTCTTCCCAAACCGATTATTGTTTACATTATAATTCAGATGCCATTTCTGTACAAATAAATTAGAGATCATTTAGTTACATGCATGGTATAATAAATAAATGGATAGTTCATCACAAAATGATGTTAAAATTGTTCACACACACAGATATATATATATATATATATATATATATATATATATATATCCTAGTCTGGATTGCTTGAATTAGCGTATGACGACTCATTCAAATTAATGTCCTGCAATTACAAGCTGCAAAGTATAAACATACGTAAACATGATTAGCAGGGGAAGCATGGGAGGGTTATATCTTGGGCAACTATCAAATTGTATGTATTAATATTTTAACGTACATGAATTAATTAAATACTAGTTATATTAAGAAAAACAAGCTCGATGAAGCAAAGGCCATGCCATCTTATGCCAAGTTGCAACTCTTATCCGTCTTAATCCCTGTAAACATTACTTTTTTTTTTTGAAGGGGTTTAGAACCCAGCCAAGCTGGGAGGCTCATCCCCACGGCTGACTTATTGTATTATAATGAAAAGAAAAAATTTCACAAATGGTCACTCAACTATGACTCATTCGACACTTTGGTCACTGAAGTTTCAAATATATCACTTTGGTCACTCAACTATTACATTGTCAAGCACTTAAGTCACTTTGTTAATTTTTTTCATTAACAAAAATTATAAAAAATACTCTTTGGGTGACTTAAGTGATTGACAGTGTAATAGTTGAGTGACCAAAGTGATATATTTAAAACTTCAGTGACCAAAGTGTCGAATGAGTCATAGTTGAGTGACCATTTGTGAAATTCTCCCTAATGAAAATGATGCATAGAGGGGGACATAGAGCCTTGACCTCTAGCAATATTACAGACATCCTCATAGAGTACATCCAGAATGATAACAGGAGTCTCATCTAACCAAACATCATTTAGAAAATTAAAGCTAGCAAGGTGTGCTAATCTATGAGCAACACCATTTGCTTCACGGAAAATATGCCTAACCTCAGTTGAGTGAAAGAACATCAAATATGACTTACAATCGTCGATAATACGCAGTGGCGGAGCCAGAATTTCAAGTTTATTGGGGCACAAATGGATATATCAAAACATACACAAATGGATATATCAAAACATACAAAATCTCTAAATAAAATTTCTATCTATTAAAATGGTTATTGTCATCGACGTAATTTTATATTTTAAAATCGTTTCAACACAATCTCCTTATCTATATTAGTAAAATGTTTTTCTTAATAAATGAAATCAAGCAATCATTTAACAGATTACAACAATATTTGATTTTCTTTTAAATGAATATATTAAGTAAAGAAAAATATATATAATTAGTTAATATAAAAAAGCTTTAATAATAATTATTTAATATAAAAAAGCTTTAATAATTAACTAAGCATAAAACACGAACCAGAAACAAACAACAACAAAAAAAAGTATTGAACCCTCAACCTCTTTAGTAGCATAAGAAAGCCCAACTAGTGCACCAAGTTAGCAATTAGACAGAGCGGGCACTAAATTTTATTTGGGATAATGACCACTTACCCATAGAATACCAAATACAACCCCATACACTCCACCAACCTATTTTCAACCCCAATTACCCAAAAGTTTTCTCTTTTTCTCCCAACTATTCATTTCACTTAATGTTTATCCTATTAATACCCCTATCTCTTGCTTTTACTATTCTTTTGCTTCCTTTTATTTTCTTTTGATGAAACGTGGTGGGCCCATCTCAAAATTATTTGTCTAGATATAATTGCAGCTGAATTGCATCCTCTACTCGACGGTAAACAGTTAAATCTTAATATTCATAATTCCGATTGTTGATAGACTTGAGTTGATTGCTATTTGTAAAATTACTACTAAGGAACTGCAAAAGGAGAGAGAGAAATTGAGAAAATTAAAAACCTATAGAGATAATCTTAGTAGAGATTCTCCCAATTACTGGGATATTATCTATAGACTACAGACTAGAATCTATAGAATAGAAGAAGAGATAGATAATCTCTTAGATGTTCTGGAAGAGGAACAAAAACCTTTTGATTATTTGAGCATTGGTTAGATCCGCATTCACTGGTATCAGAGCTTGTAAAATAGCTCAAGGAGAATCCCTCCTTAATGGGGACAATGTCAGAATTGTTATTAGAGAAAATAAATTCTCTATTGAAATCTTCTGATGAGAAATATCAGAAGTTGTTACTAGAAATATCTAGATGTCAAACTCATCTAGAAAAATTACCTGCTATAATCCACCAATTGCAAAGATTGGAAAACAAACTGGATTATATCAAAGAACTTCCAAAAACGGAAGAAGAAAAGCTGACAGTCGTCAGTAGAAAAATCAATGAACAGCAAAAAACGCTGGATTCTATGAAAAATATACTGAAGGACAAGAAAGTGCCTACAGTAAAAAAGAAAACCAATGGATTCAAACCATTAGAAAAACCAGACACAAATCGTGTTCCAAACATGATTTTTCTGGAACCATCTACTAGTCAGACTAGTATCCGGTATGAAAACCCGGAAAAGAGAGAAATGAAGATGTTAAGCACCTTTGGAAAGAAGAAAGGAGTACAACTCCTAAATGCTGAAGAGTTCGAATTCAACGAAATCGAACAAGAAGTAAAAAATTCCTCAATCCCAAAATTAGATTTCAAACAGATCCACAAGGTTACTTGGAATGAAGTAACATTTCCTCCTGAATGGAAATTATCCGGTCCAAAAAAGCAACCGGAAAGAGCAAAAGCAAAAATCTACGAGAGTAGAAGAACTGGAGAAATCAGCCTCAACTTTGACAATCACAGGAAAAGTGATGTCTGTCCTGAAAACCTCAGGATAAACAGCAGTCTTCTGAGAAGAAGCTACAGCACCAGAGAAGCTAGTGTTAGTGGTACAAAACCCACTATTGAAGAGCCAATATCAGAAGAAGATCTGGAAGCTGATCTATGCAGACCAGTCCATATGCTCAGAGCTGAGAGGCTCTATGATCTCTATGAAGAAGCTGAGAATTGTGAAAATCCTGAACGATTAGAAAAACTAATCGAGGAAATGAAAGAATTCAAAATCAGAAAGACGAGAAAAGTCTTTCCTTATCAAGATATTGAAATGGAAGAAGGAGAAAGCTCCAGAACTTTCATTAGCAGAGAAAAAGGAAAAGTAAAACTCCCATTACAAAAAGCCCCCACGGGTAAAAAAGGAGAAAGAAATTCCCAAAGATTTGTCCCAGAGGACAATCTGCCTAGAGTTCCTATCACGAACTATGGCATCTGGTTAAATCTAGACAAGAGTCTAGACAAAAGAAAAACCATTGACCAATGGGTAGATAGCCTGATGATGGCGTCTGCACTTACCCTTGGTAAATTTGAAGCACCAGATTTGCAGGTGTACTATGAAACTACCCTTACTGGAGTAGCAAAAAAGTACTACCTATCCTTCAAAGAAACTGCCAGAGGAAGAGACTGGCTTGAAGAAATCAAAAATTCAAAGTCTCCGTATGATTTTGCAGTACCACTGTATGATCAGTTCCGTGGAGATCTTTCAAATCTGAGTGAGAAAGCCAAAGAAACGGCAAAGTCGAATATCTATGCTTTCAAAATCTGTGACATGAGATATTTCGAAGAATACCTGAATGAGTTTCAGGAATATTACTGTACAATTGGTGAACTAGAGAATACGGATCTAGTTAATCTGTTGCACAGAAAACTCCCTGAACCATGGAGAACAGCTGTGAGAGAAAGCATAGCTGAAAAACCAATTGAAAGATTTTCAGTTGGAGGAATTGCCGACAGAATCCGGCAATTACTGAAAGAGCAATGCAAAGCCAATCTTAGAGCTAAGATGGCCAAGAAACAACTCAAAGGAGTTGAAAATTTCTGTTATGGAATATTAGATATGCCCACGAACTGGGGATGTCATGAATCCAAATTCCATAGAAAAAAGAAAGAAAAATATTACTCTAAAAGATTCAAAAAGAGTAATAAAAAAAGGGATTGGAAATTCAAGAAAAGTTCCAATTACAAGGAACAAAAGGATGAAGATCCTAAAAAGAAATTCTTCAAGAAAAAGAAGAATACTCATCAAAATAAACAACCAAGCAAGAAAGCTTGCAGATGTTGGTTATGTAAAGCTGAAGGGCACTATGCCAACGAATGCCCTGAAAGGGGTAAAAAGTCTACTAAAGCTCTCTTCGAAGAATATGAGCAAATAGTAGAGGTAGCAAACATGAAAGGCTACGAAATAGCCTATTCTGATGATGAAGATGATGACAGGTCAGTCTACTCTGCCTGGTCTGAAGAAGAAATTTCATCAGATGAGTCTGAGATCGATTCTGAAGTAGAGTACTTCGAATCCAGACAAATGAATGTTTTAAGAATCAAAAATTGGGAAGAAAGCAAGACAGAAGCATTAATGTCTTCTTATCAGGTGAATCCTGGTGCATTCGTTTGTGACTACTGCTTATGTCACGAAAAGAATGGTCTCCCTATGTTCTGTGAAGAGTCTAAGAAGACTTATCACAAAGAATGCTTCATAGCTGAAGCAAGAAGAAAAACCAAAAATGGCCTAGTCAGCCAATTAGTTGAACAAGAATATGAAGAATATATCTCTGAACAAAAAGAGAAAGAAGAAGAAAAAGAGGTAGAAACTCTATTCCAAAAAATTATGGAACCTTCTCCCCCTTCCTTGAAAAAGGAAGAAATCATCGATGAAGAAAAAATCGATGAAAAAGAAAATTTTGAACTGGTTGAGATACCAGAAAATGTAGAACTGGTGAAACCACCAGAAACTGTTCATCTCTTAGAACGACAAGAGGCAACTGAAACATGGGATCTACTTGGCCAACCATCAGGCAAGTTTGATTATAAAGTTAGATATGACCCTCCGTCATGGTTCAGTAACCCAAACATCAAAGAGATAATTCCTACAGACTGGGATGATACAAAACCTTCTAGTTTTGATCAATCACCCACTCATGAAATGGTTTCGGAAGAATGCAAACCATTCATTCCAAAAGAACAAGCTCAGGAAAATGAGCTTCATCAATCGAAAGTCGTCTCTACAAGTAGATACAGCAACTACATAGAAATTGGACTCAAATTCCCTGATTACAGAAAATATCATCTACATGCCTTTGTAGATAATGGATTAGGTTTTACAGTTGCAAAAAGATTTGCAATTCCAGATGAACTCTGGAGAGAAGATAAGAAAAAATCTGCTACTGGTGTTACATTTGATGGAAGTCATCTCACCATGAAAAAAGTAGCAAAAAATGTTCATATCACCATTGGTGGAGGAACATTTATCATCCAGAATGTTTGGCAATCTGAAGGCCAAGGATCTGATTTCTTGTTGGGAAATGATTTTATTCTCCAACAACGATTCATTCAGGATGAAGAAGCAATAGGCTTCAGGAAAGGAGAACAGGTGTTCTGGGCAGACCGCCTCACACAAGCCAGAACTGTGGTCGGTCCCGGTTTTACTACTCAATATCAGAGATCGCAACAGAATAGTGGTGATCTTACTCCCTACAAACCAAAATTCGAACCCATACTCCAAATCAAGCAACAAGAAGAATTACTTGTTGAAGAATCTTCTGAAGAAGAAGAAACTAGTGAAGATGAAGAAGCTAGTTTCATCCATGAGCATAACCTCAAGCACTTTCAGAACAAGCTTGAGTCTCAGCAAATTCCCACTCTTGAAAAAATCAAGAAAATACTAGAGCAAAATGTGGATACAAATCCTCAGAAGTTTTGGGAAAAAGACTCAGTGGTCTGTGAATTGAAATTGCATGACATGAATGCTATCTGCCATGTCAAAGCCATTCCTCAGTACAAAGAGGAAGATCAAAAAGAATTCAGAAAAGATATTGAAGATCTCCTGAACAAGAGATTAATTCAACCTTCCACTAGCCCTCATCATGCTCCAGCATTCTACGTGAGAAATCATGCAGAAAACCTACGAGGAAAAGCTAGAATGGTTATTGATTACAGAGATGTCAATAAAAAGACTGTCAAAGACGGTTATCAAATTGCTCAAGTAAGAGTATTGATTAACCAGCTCAGAGGAGCCAAAGTCTTTTCGAAATTCGATGCAAAGTCGGGTTTCTAGCAAGTCAAGATGCATCCTGAGAGCATACCTCTCACTGCATTTGGAACACCACAAGGCCATTACGAATGGTTAGTGATGCCTTTTGGTCTAAAGCAAGCTCCCTCAATCTTCCAAAAAAAGATGGACAACATCTTCAAGCATGCGGCGGAGTTCTGTGTCGTCTACATAGATGACATCCTGGTCTTCTCTAAAACCAGAGAAGAACACATGAGACACCTCCACGAGGTAGTAAAGCTGATAGTTCAGCATGGAATTATCCTAGGAGAAAAGAAAATCTTCTTTATCCTCGATGAAGTGGATTTCCTAGGAATAAACATCAAGAATGGGGTCATAAAACTCCAACCTCATATTCTTGAAAAGATCTGGAAGTTCCCAGACAAAATTCCTGATGCTAAGAGTCTAGAGAGATTCCTTGGTGTCATAAATTATGGGAGAGATTTCATCCCTAAAATCTCAGGGTTAACAGCGATGTTATCTCCTAAGACAAGTTCCAAAAGAAAATGGAACTTCACAGAAGATGATGAAAAAATCGTGAAGCAGATAAAAAATCTCTGCAAGAACCTCCCTCGTCTGCAACAACCAGAAGAGAATGATGAAATTATCCTCCAGACAGATGCGAGCGATAATTATTGGTCTGGTGTGGTTCTGGCAAAAACGCCTGGAACTAACATTGAAAAGATCTGTAAATTTTGTAGTGGCAAGTTCAGCCCTGCAGAACTGAATTATCCCAAAAGGGAAAAAAAAATTTGGCTGTTAAAAAAACGATTTTAAATTCTCCAGCTTTTCTTGGAAAACCCTTTACTGTCCGCACCGATTGTGCCAGAGTAAAGAATTTCAAAAATTTCAAACTTGATAAAGCTGCTGATAGAGGAAGACTAGCAAACTGGCAATTATTTCTTAACCAATATGATTATAATGTTGAATTAATTGCAGGAAACAAGAATTATCTTCCAGACGCATTGACCAGGGAAATGGCAATGTTCAGCCAAAGAGAAGACGACGAAGGTCATAATCCCAGAAGCAGAAGAACTGGTAAAGAACAGGAACCTCAAGAAGATCCTATGGAAACCAAAGAAAAGGTTCTTAAAAGGTTTCTGCTAAGTCCTAAAGGACTAGCCTCAACTGATCAATCCCAGGGTAAAGGATTGGCTAGCCCGTCTCAAATGGCAGACGGTAAAGGCTCATCAAGACCGTTGATGGCTGCTGCTTTGCCAAAAAGCAGACCAACTCCAACTGGAGTCATAAATGTTTTTAATTATGAATTAAGAACTTTTGACACGCCTGTGTTCAGAACTGGCAGGAGACTTGCTTATCACCAGAAGGCAATCCTAGATAATCTCTTATTTGCCTTTCAAGAAAGAAGCAGTGGTCTAATGTTCCCGGCACTCTTTGCACTAGCTGAAGAACTATATGAGAATGCCAGACCACAATTTGAAGAAAGTCATATACAGCAGAGTGCTGTAAGAAAAGAAAAAATTTTCTTCCTTGAAAGTCCAGAAAGTGCTAGGGTTCCTGTCATGGCACTTAATGAATCAGACTGGCATGAATTCCATAGTCTGATAGGAAGACATAATCCAGAAGACCTGGTTCCTCCAACTCTCTTTATCGTTTCAGGTCCTTATGTTGGAAGATACCTGGTTAATGTTCAGAGTGAACATCCTCAAGAACACAAGCTTTGGCTTGTTGAAAATGGTTTTGTCCATAATCTGTGGACTAAAACAAATGATGATCTAAAAGGTTTGCCGCCTATCATTGTCAACACAGTCAAAAATGTAAGAAAGAATGACTGTATGCTTCGACTGAAGTTCAGATCCACTCCTCCAGAATGGATCTAGAAGGCAAACGGTGAAGTTGAATATATTCCTCCTTATCATTATGTAAGAATTATTCAAAGGAAATATCTTCAACCAGCCTGTGTAGGGTACAATGGCCAACCAAACTCAAGCATCCCATGGATGAAGGCCATGACTCTAGAATATATCAAAAAGATCATCTCTAAAGATACCTACAATACCTTCCTGGCAGCAGGGGAGAAAATTATCATCACTGCTTACGATCATCCTGACGTAGTCAGCAGTGACTTATTTCTATCTCTTACCAGAAAGGAGATAGATTCGACACTAGCATGCTTACGATGGGTGGAAAAGCTTGAAACTGACAACCACTACAAGATGTATGTTGATACAGATGTCGAAGACAATGCAACAACAGCAAGGATGGCCCAGGCAGATAACGACTCGTTTGTCCTTGGTCACAATTCAGAAACCGACGAGAACATGTGAAGCAGCAGGTGTAGAAAACACCGAAAGTTCTTTTGGACTCTTCCCAAAAGTGACTTTTGCTTTTCAAAAAGCAGGTGAAAAACATTTCACCTAAGAGTAACTGCTTTTCCCCGGCCGACCTCCACTAGCAGGAGCACTAAGGAAAGCAGGAAATCACGGAGTCGTGCTGTACATTTTATGTTTTTGAATTATAGTTTGAGTTCCGCTCCCTATATAAGGAGCTTTAGCTTCTCTTAGAAGGCATTCGAAAAATTTCGAGATCAGTTCAGATTAGTTCTAGTAGCAGAGTGATTTTCCTTCCTGCCTGTGTGAAGAAGTGTGATTTCATTTCAAGTAAGTACTGTAATCATTCTTATGGATAGCCTGTTTACCTAAGAATGAGGCTCTGAAATTTTAGCTTTGTAATTATGTTTATATAAATAATTTCAGTGTGTTCACCCACTTCATCAGTTTTCAAGTTAGCAAGTCAAGTTTTCTGTTATGTTCTTATCTTTAATCATGTTCAGCCAGTATCTTATACTTTCTTTAAGTTCAGAATTCCTGGTTTTTTAGATAAAACTTGCCACAGCTTAGGATAGAAACAAGCAGCAGTGATTCCGCCTGTTAAAGTAACCGTTAGGCAGGAGGCCGTTAGGTGAAAAACTTGGGCATGTTGAAGGCTAGTTTTGTTTTTCTCAGAAGTTGGAACAGGATTTTCTAAGAAAAGATGAGTTTTGGACCCAAAAGTCAGCATAGGATACACTAGACACTACTTAGAAAGGACTACCCTTATGAGTCTTTTCACCTAAAAGTTGTGTAAATGGGCAAAATACATGGATGTTGGATTGATTGGGCAAAATACCATGAGTTTTTGGGCAAACGGGCACAACCCCATTTTATTTCTATGATCATAAGCCAGTGGGTCACGGGACCCACTATGTCCCTATGTGGCTCCGCCACTAATAATACGCCCAACGTTAGATAGGTCTTCTTTGTCACGTGCCATGGCGCTCACTCCAATTCAACCTCCAAGATTAGTCATGTGTCAGATAGGTCTTCTTTGTCTTCTTTGTCATGTGTCATGTACAATGTTTTGTTCTAGTTCATAACCTTCTCTACGTAATACGTCTCTTTTCAGGATTACAAAATGCAATGCAAGCGAGCATTTCCAGATATATTTTTGTTTTGCAGGATACAAATACAAAAACACTTAATATGCTTGTCACTAATAGTTTAAAATCTAGTTAGCAATAAGGTCAGCACCAAGGTATGGCCAAAAACTTACTACCATGCACTGCTATTTCTGGCCATATATATTAATTTAGCAGCACAGCTGTTCGTGGACCTCTTTTTTCACAAGGCATCTCTATACACACTTTGATATACAAATCAATGATTCACTAAGGAAAGAAACGAAACAAATGTGAGGATAGTAGAGTTTGATGTTAATGTGTAATATCAAATGGAGAGGCAGAAATAAAGAAGTGCGCAAAATATGAAGGGACAAATCAATATATATCACTCTCAACATTAATTTTCAAAACGTAGACATATATACAAAGAGGTGATGGAAAGACTCTATGTCACGCTCAACATTTTAAAACATGGAGATCGATTTAAGATCCAAGTGCCTAACATGATATTAGAGTCCTAGCTGTAAGGCCGTGGATGCGAAAGCTCCAATCTTATTTCTCTGCTAACATGTATTTACCTCTTCACCTATGAAATTTTGAAATTAGTCCTGCAAAATTAGATATACGTACATTATTTAGGTCTGAATAGGGCCATGGATTGATGCATATGGTTTGATTATTACATCATAACATGCCTATCGATCGGAGAGTGCGAGTATTGCAATAAGCATGTTGTGATGTTACATTTTCTTTTGATGTATGTATGCAATCACATGGCCTGCAAATTTGTATTAGCTAATTCTTAGCAAAACAATGAAATAGTAGTAGTAGGTTTGAACTTCCTGCATGGAATTGAAAGGAAAACATGTCCGTGGCCTAATATCCAACATATATTTGAAATTTGTTTTCCTACTATTCCATGTTCATAAAAATGCTAATGTGAAGTTGGAGTATATACGGTTTGGAAGCATTAAAGTATATATGTTTTGTGGTCGAATCAAACCTGAAGTGGGATATTGGACGAAATTATTTGAATGCACAACAAACATAATAAATTGTGAAGCTTAATTCCATTTCATGGAAAGGATAAAACATATCCATAAGAATATAAACGAAATGCAAGACCAAATTTAATCTGACATGTTATTGATCTTAATATAGAAATTAGTGGACCAACTGGTTAGACTGTATTAATACCTTTAATGGTGTTGAGAACATCTTCTATTCATATCAGAATGATACATTTCATATGTTCCAGACTTGTGATGACGGAGCTAACTATCTTGTATGAAGTGGATGTTAAGCAACTATATTGAAGGATGTAAGCCAACAGAGTAAAATGAGACTTAAACATGTCGGTCGAGCTGTAAAGCTTGACAATTTGTGCTCAAATTTAGCCAAACTTTTCGAGAATAAATTGGTCGGGAGCATTGATGAACGCCACATTATGTACCTCGTTAGACGAATTCATTCAACTTATATATCCGCTTCATGTAATTTGTGAATTTACTCACTACTACCATGATATATACATAAGCATACTGAACCCAAGTAGTAACATATATGCTTCTCATTTGCAAATATGGGCCGGGTAGTGCAAGAGGCGTGGCCCTCTTTTATTAGCTTTACAACCATATATATTTCTGTACTCCAACCATTTTTTTTTTTTAATATGAATTGATTTCATTAGTAATCAAGTTATGAAAATAGGTCAGAGTCCAACAGAACTTACATAAGAAAATCTGGAAAAATCAGATAACATATCTAAGCCAAACTAAACTTATTAAACGACAATGTTCACCTGGTCAGTTATTGACCAAGAAAATAATGCTCAACCACCCTTGGATGTAAATCCAAGGGCAGAGAGAATTATTATTAAGTTGAGTTGTTTTGTTTTCCACCTTTGGATGTAAATCTAACGGTTGTTGAGCATAAATTCTTTGGTCAGCAACTGACTGGTGAACACCACTTCTCATTAAAATCTAAAGGAACGCTTTCTGAACAGCAAGCCTAAGCTAAGCAAGAACAATCTCGCTTTCTGAGGATCGAAAAATCATTTATCTAATCTAATATGCCAACACGCTTTTGTGGTACAAATATCAACTAGAAACATCTTAGATAAGCTATAGAAATTACTCCTACTTTAAGAGGCTTGAGTTCAGAATGTCTATGTCTTTGAAAGCCTAAACAAGTACTTTTTCCTTCCCCTTGGGATCGGAACTAGCACTTGCCTCAGACTCTTTAGCACCCAACAACCTAGCTAGGCAACAAGTTGGTCTTCACGCTCTTCTTGGAAATATGCTGGCTTGAAGTGAGCCCAGGCCTAATAGCCCAAGCCCAAACCCGAGCTAAGTGAAGTGAAGCCCATTCACGCTGCCTAGCCTTCATAGCCGCCACCGACAGCAGATCCTCGAGCGGCCGGCCTTTCCACCAAACCATCACGTTGCCAATCAACGACCGACCAAAAAAAAAAACCAATGGATCTGATTGGGAAATCGCCGATCTGTCTTTTGCTCTTCGACCACGATGCTACCTCAGTGCCGTCCGGCCAAGACCCTAAGGTCAGTCCACCACCACAACAAGGTCAACAGATCAGACCGGAAAATCAACACCAATCTGTCCTAACTTTCGCGATCTCGAGTCGATCAGAAATCCCCCGCCAAACAACAAGACCACACCGCTGCGCTCTACCCTCGTCGGAAAACAAAGGTGCTGCTACCCTCGCCGACGAACAACAACCAACTCAAATCCAGAATCAATCTCGCTCCACGCATTGATGAAGGTGTTTAGAAAATAGCCTCGCTCGGGCTAGATCGGTGTCGGACCACAGACAATCGCCACCGATTTGCACGAAACCCTAGGCTAGGGTTTCAACTCGATGACGGCCGAGAGGAAGAGCTCTCACTTTTTCTTTGCTACTGTTTACACTTTTTTTTCTGTTCTCCAACCATTTTGTCAAGAATTCAAGATAATCAAATCTGGTTTACAAAATTCGGTTCAAATAATTAACAATGAGCAATTCAACATTTTGAATTGTTTGCTAATTGAGCCTTAGGGTTGGAAATCGCAAAGGAAAAGTCGCATCCTGTCCGGCGGCTCCCCCGCGTCGATAGTGGTTCACTGCCTCATCGACGAGCGGCGGGTGTTGCCGGATGGGTTCTTAAGGTCTCTGCCCTCCCAGTCTTGCGTTCTATCAGACGGATTGGGGCGTGGACAATCCTTCACTCTTCTCAGGCGGCAGCGCTAGCGTGGATGATGGGTATTGGGCGATCGACGGCGACGAAGGTGTGGAGCAAGTGGCCAGTGGCCAGATCGCGGCGGCGGTATGCCGTGGATTGTATGGCGCTGGGTACTTCTCTGCGTTGGGACGTTCGGCGGAGTTTGCAGTGGTGGTTTCAGGCTCTTCAGCTGAAGGACACAGACTATTGGAGTGCTATCACTCTGAGGTGGCAAGGTTCTATGATCTCCGATCTGCTTCTCGGTGGTTTGGGTTGGTGGAAATCTAGGTTTACCCCTGGATCTAGCCGAAAACACTTAGGAGTTTTGACGTGGCTTGCCTCGTGGTTTGGGTTTCTTTGGCAAGGTGAGCTCGAAAGGTTTTCCTTGTGGTGGGCGTCTGCCGGCGAGCCTCCTGGGGAGAAGGAAGAGGAGTATGGCGGTTGTTTTTTCATTTTGTTTAAAGTTGTGTTTTTAGTTAGTGTTTTGGTTAGGTTTTCTTGGTCATTAGCATGTCCCTACTCTTTTGAGCTAGGGTTGGGTAAAATGGAGGTGCCATGGATGTGGTGTCATTTCTGGGGACGAAGTGGTTTATTATTGGTGTTATCTTATGGTCGATGTGCTGACGAGCGATCCTTGCACGTGGTCTGGTATCTTTGGGACACGGTGTGGAAGAGGACGTTGGTTGTTTTAGCGGTTGTCTATGAGGTGGTACCGATATTCTCGGAATTCTCGGTAGCCCGAGTCGTTGGGCGGTATAGGTGGTTAGGGGTTGGGCCCTTTCGGCTCATGGAAGTCATTTATGGTGACGGACCCGTAACTGGTTTAGGTTTTAGGGAGGAGAGTGGGGATTTCTTGTCCACCACCGGTCATTCCCGTGTTATGTAATTTTGTTTCATTCAATAAAGGATCCTTTTCACAAAAAAAATTAACAATGAGCAATAATTTATGTTTACCAATTAACTTCCCATTAATTTTTTGGATTAATCTAGAAATATGGCTTAAAAGCTAATTAAGATTGGTCAAAGAAGAAACTATAAAAGCAGACTTAAGCTAATGACTCGATTATGATCGAGTTCCTAACCTAATTGTTCATCATCAATAATCAGTTCCTATTATGATTTATGAGCTCGTTGAGGTGTGGTATTTCATGCAATATTCATTGTTATAAACTTTTGGTTATACTTTCCTGTCTATCCTAACCCTAATTTAAAGGCCTTCATTTTAAGTGAAAGAATTCAAAACATTGGAATACAAATGACTGGAGATTACATTACTGAACGTACATGTGACAAATAATTAGTTTTCTATGAACACTCTATCAGTTTCCTTTAGCATGAACTTTACCTTAAAATTGCATACTTTAAATATGACAGTGAACAAAAAATTTATTGAAAGAGGATCTATCATTTGAAAATGTGTATGTACATGACATAGCTAATTAAAGAAAGATATTGGAGAAAACTAAAATTATATTTGACCAAAATATAACTGAAAACTCAATTCATTTTTTTTCCCGAAATTAATAGCTAGGTTTACTTTGAAAAAACAACATGATTAATGTTGACAAAGCATATACTCAATGACACTGATTTTGATGTTGGTCCTAATAATTTTGAGTGAAAAAATTCCGTTTAGAATATGTTAAGTTATATTTGTAAAAAGATTAAAAAAACAGAGTAAGTTTTTGTTATTTTCATTGATATCTCATATATAAAAAGACAAACGTTTTTTCGAAAACCTAGTCTGCTAGGGCTTGGGAACTGGAACCTCTAGGGTTTCTAAGTCCTACGTTTCTTCATCTAGTATGGAGATCTTGTCATGGAATTGTCGTGGAATATGCAATTCTACTACTGTACATGCATTGAAGGGTCTAATTGCGATGCACAAACCTTCTATTGTGTTTATTTGTGAGACTAAGATTCAGGATAAACAAGTTTTCGAGCGACTGCATAAGGCGCTAGGGTTTCCCCATTCTTGGTGCGTTATGAGTCAGGATCAAGGCAGAGGATTAGGACTTTTCTGGAAGGATGGTTTCAATATTTCTTTTCGTTCTAATGGGGATAGATTCATTGATATGGAAGTGGGCAGTGGAGGTATTGATGATCCAAAGTGGAGATTCACGGCTTTCTACGGTTACCCACGTAAACGGGACAGGTTCCGGTCCTGGCAAATTTTGAGGGACTTGAGTGACCAGGATTCTCTGGCATGGGTGGTCATTGGGGATGCAATGAGATCCTGCATGCTGGGGAGAAGTTGGGGGGTCGTGTACGCTCTGAGGCTCAGATGTAGGGATTTAGAGATGTGGTGGATTACTGTGAACTGGTTGATCTTGGTTTTACAGGAAGCCCTTATACATGGAGCAACCCGGAGACAAAGATTCGTTTGGATCGAGCTTTAGGAACGCAGTCATGGTTGGATCTGTTTGGGTATTCGAAGGTGGTAAACCACCCACCGAGCCACTCAGACTATGTACCGGTGCTGCTGCGAGTCAGTAGTATACGTATTGAGCAGCGACAAAATTTTCATAGATTCGGATTTGAAAGCTTCTGGTTGCAGAACCCGGGGTGTGATGAGGTGGTTCATGATCGATGGCAGACCAATTTTACTGGTCGACCTATGTTTCAAGTGGTGAAGAAGCTGCAACATACTAGCAAAGCTTTGGATCTTTGGCAACGGAGTACGTTTTCAGATCATGAACTTCAGATGCAGTCTGTTGGTGAAAGGTTGGAGGTTATTTTGGGGCTTCTTGCATCCAAGGAGTTGAATGAGGAGAGTAGAATATTACACCTTCAGTTGGAGCACCTTCTCTCACAGGATAAGGCCTACTGGGCATAGTGAGCGAAGGTGAATTGGTTGCGCGATGGGGATTGGAATATTGCTTTTTTTTTTTCCACAAAAAGGCTTCTTTTCGTAAACAGAAGTCTGTACTTAAAGGGTTATATGATGAGAAGGGGAATTGGACAGAGGATGACGCGGGGATGGAGCTCATTGTGTCCGAGTATTTCAGAAAGATGTATAGTGCGGTCAGTGTGATGAGGCTGCTAGGACTGTGACCCTAGAAGCCATTCAACCAAGAGTGATGGAGGAGATGAATGTCCAGCTGTGTAAATCCTACACGGAGGAGGAAGTAAGGGAAGCATTGTTCCAGATGTACCCGACTAAATCTCCGGGGCTGGATGGACTTCCCCCATTATTTTACCAGCATTATTGGGAGAGTATTTTCAAGGATGTGACGGAAGTGGTCCATAGTTTTCTTCATTCTAGTATCTTGTTGAAGGAGCTCAATTTCACACATATTTGTTTGATTTCGAAGATACCTACGCCTGAGAGAATGTCTGATTTGAGGCCCATTGTTTATGCAATGTGCTTTATAAGCTATGTTCTAAAGTCATAGCTAATAGATTGAAGGTTTGTTTGCCTCAAATTATCTCAGTCAGTTAAAGTGCTTTTGTACCCTGTCGCTTAATAATTGACAATGTTTTAGTTGCCAATGAAGTTGCTCATTATATCCATAACAAGCGAGGGGGCGATGAGGGAGAAATGGCTTTGAAATTAGATCTTAGTAAAGCTTATGATAGGTTGGAGTGGGACTTCCTACTGACTCTACTGAGTGATCCCACTCCATTCTTTGTTGTATATTACATCCATAAATTCAAAATGTAACTTCTTGTTCTTGGTATTTTCTTGATGAACACAATTTTTCCTGTTGTATCAGTCCGCCTTAAACACAAACACGATTAACTGTAAAGCTTCATACTTTGAGACAGTTGAAGTAGCATCTCAGAGGGAACAATCAGAATTTAGAAAGTTAATGATTACTTTGCCATTATTCAAAGCATATGACATAACCAGATATTACAGAACTCTTGAAAGCAATTAGATAATGAGACAACGACAACTAGTGTTTGGTCTCAGAAATATTCAACCACATTCTTGGTTTTGTTTTAAGGTAGAAAATGCATTCATGTCCAAATTAGCCATTATGATATTTTTTGTGGTTAGTTGATGCCAATCAGAAATCAATTGTTATTAATATTACTAAAATACGTATCCGATTTTCTCTCTCTCTAGAGAAACCTTAAGCTGGTTGCGATCTTGCGCCGGCGTCTAATCAGGATTCAGATTACTCTGATCCCATGCTCTAATCCAAGATCATCACTTGGAATTGTCGGGGTTTAGTGAATACTGAAACCCAGAAAGCTTTGGTTACTTTGGTTCAAAACAAGAAGCCTAGCATCGTATTTCTCTCATAAACTCTAGCAAAGCAGGATTTATTAGAAGAACTTCGGGTTCGATTGAAATTCGATGGCTGTATTTGGTACCCTAAGAAGTGAGGCTCTAGAGGTCTCGCACTATTCTGGAAGAATGAAACCCCTATTAGGTTGCGTACTTTTTCTGCACACCACATAGATGCAGAGATTGGTGTACCGGGGTCGTCGGAAATCTGGCAGTTCACGGGGATTTATTGTTCGCTTCCACAGGTGACAGACTCCGCACTTGGGATTTGCTTCGTATACTGGCTGCGTAGTCATCGTTACCTTGGTTGGTGGCAGGGGATTTCAATGAAATCTTGAGCAATAATGATAAGTCTGGCGGTCCTCCTAGAGGGGTAATGCAGATGTCCAGGTTCTGGCAGGCATTGGTAGACTGTCAGCTATCTGATATCGGATTTGTGGGATCTAGATATACTTGGTCTAAATGCATCAACTTTGTGCTCAATTCTTTTGGGGTGGTTCTGAGGAGCACAGAAAAATACGTTGGCGGTCTTGGGACTGCATGTGTTTAACTAAAGTTGAAGGTGGAATGGGTTTTAAGTACCTGCATGCTTATAATATTTCAATGCTGGCTAAACAAGGTTGGAGGTTACTTCATAAACCTACTTCTCTTATTGCCAGATTGTATAAGGCTCGTTACTATCCAGACTGCTCTTTTTTAGAGGCTAATATGGGAGAGGCTCCCTCTTTTGCATGGAGAAGCATTATGGATGCACGCCCGGTCCTTAGGGCTGGTTTACTTTGGCAGGTTGGGTCGGGTAGGGATATAAATATTTGGAATGATGATTGGATCCCTAATGTTCCCGGCCATAATCTTCATCAGCCTAGCCATTGCAATATTCATTCGGTCTCTAATCTTATTAATTGGGAAATAAAAACTTGGAAGAGAGAACTTCTTCAAGATTTATTTTCTAAGGAGGTTCAAGCAGCTATATTATGCATTCCTTTGAGTTTTCGTCGTACTCGAGATTTTTTAACATGGAAGCTTGATCAAAAGGGTTTCTTTTCAGTAAAATCTGCATATTGGGTTGCTCGAGATTTTGTGATAGGGAGCTCTCTTTCCTCTACCTCTCTTGGGGATCCATTTAGCATGCTATGGAAAACCTTGTGGAAAGCCAAGGTTCCAGGTAAGGTTTCAATTTGCCTTGGAGAACTTGTCATAATATACTTCCCACAAGAGATTGTTTGAGCAAAAGGGGATATTCTGGTGAAATGCGTTGCTTACTTTGTCCTCACCGGTATGAAACTGTGAGTCATGTTTTTTGTGGTTGTTTTGTGGCAAGGGAAATCCTCACATCCTCTGCATTTTCTATGCAACTGCCTATTTCTCCTTCTTTTATGTTTAAGGAATGGATGCTTGAACATGCGATTTCTTTGTGTGATGAAAACTTTGCTAAGTTGTTGATGATATTATGGGGTTTTTGGAAAAATAGAAATGAGAAGCTTTGGAATGATTCTGCTATTGCTGCTCCTGCTATTGTCGCTAGTACTATGGCCTGGTTTGAAGAATATAGCCGCATAAACAAGGCTATTAGAAGTCAGGCTTCTCCTCGAATTAAAGGCAATCAACCTTGGTGCCCACCTATAGCAGAGATGCTAAAATTGAACATAGATAGAGCATTTCTACAGTCAGCAGCTCATGGAGGGGTGGGAGGTGTCTTGCGGAATGAAAAGGGTGAATTCATTGCTGGTTTTGCTTATCATAAAGAGTATGTCACTTCTGCAATGCATGTGGAACTTCTTGCCATTAAACATGGGCTAGAATTGTTGCAAGCCATGTCAGTAACGAATGTTATTGTTCAAAGTGATTGTCTCTTGGCTATAAAGGCTATTTGTGAGGAGGGTGAGGATTTCACAACTCTAGGCAACTTAGTGGACAATATCAAGGCTCTTCTTCATCAGTTGCCTTTGATTGGGATACAACATGCTTATCGAACCTCCAATAGAGTAGCCCACAGGTTTGCAAGTTATGGTTTTGATGCTAATACCCATATTGAATGGTTCTCAAACGCTCCAGAGTTTGTTCTGGATGCCCTCATTTACGATTGTAATTGTATGCTTCAATAATAAAAGTTCTTTTTTTTCCTCAAAAAAAAAAAATTGTTATTAATATTACTAATATATTTATATAAGTTATTTTTTAAATTGTCCAATATTAATCATATGGTCACCATGATTTATAAAAAGTGAAAGTTGCCAAAAATTAAAAATAATAACAAAAGCATTTGAACAACATTGTATTACCAAACAATCAAGGCAAAATAATCTCTCATGTCCAATTTAGTCATTCCACAAACAAAAAGCACAAGCAAGTTTGAGTTTACCAAACACTTTGCCATTGCTTTTGACACTAACAACACTTATAAAAAGTCAATTTATCAAACACTCATCTGCTTTGCTTTTCAGCTACTTATTCTCATAAATAAGCAGAAATCAGCTTTTCCTCAAAAAACAGCCATACCAAACATAGCCTTAATTACTGCATTATTGTAGGCGACTGTTTCTGGTGCAAATTAAAGTCTTTGAACTTTTGAAGGGTACATCTTACTGGATGGCTCCTGAAGTCTTTCACCAGACTGGTCATGGCATGCAAGTTAGGCCTCACCATTTGGCCCTTCGGCCCTAAACCCACCCTAAGCCCACCCGGCCCGGCCTTTGCAATAGGGCTGGCCGGCCCAACCCTTTTTTAAATAGGGTAGGGTATGGGTTATGCAAGTGAAGCCCGGCCCTACCCTGCGGCCCGGCCTGGCCCAACCCTAAAATTTATATTTTATTTATATTTATTTTCTCTGTGACATATTTACATAGAAAGGAAATAAGAAATCTGCTATTTTAGAGAATGGGTAATATTCTGTCTTCTGTCCTAAATGGCCAAACCCAATTGATTTATGAGGCTTGTTTTGCCTAGACTGAACCCAAAGCCCAAAGTGTTGTCAACTAGGTCATTGACTAGAGTCACTCGACCTAAAGCCCTAAACACTTCCCAATTCGCATATTAGCCATATCTTATCCATTTGTGAGAGAGAGAGAGAGAGAGAGAGAGAGAGAGAGAGAGAGAGAGAGAGAGAGAGAGAGAGAGAGAGAGAGAGAGAGAGAGAGAGAGAGAGAGAGAGGTAGGCGACGGTGCAGTCTGATCCGTCGTCGCCCTTCGCCGACCCCGAGACCCCGTCACTGCCCTTCGCCGATCTGGCAACCCATCCTCCTTCTCAGATCCGTAAAGCGCTCCTCCTCCACCTGCACTCCAATCCGTCACAGACCCCGAGACCCATCCTCCTTCCCCGATCTGTTTCGCCAATCCCGAGAGCCATCCTCCTTCTCCGATCCATAAACCCCTCCTCCTCCGCCTGCAGTTCAACCCGTCACTGCCTGTCGTAGACCTCGAGACCCATCCTCCTTCCCCGACCCCTAAGGCTATCCTCCTCTGCTTGCAATCCAACCTGTAGCAGCCCTTCGTCGACTCCGAGGCCCAGTCACCGCCCTCCGCCAATCCCGAGACCCAGTCGCCGCCCTTCCTCGATGCCTTTACCAATATAAAACGCAAGCGTTCGACTGATTCAAGAATAAAGACTGAAGCTTTTGCTTCTGGGTAGCATGATGATGGAGATTGGAGAATAAAGACTGAAGCTTTCGAGTTTCACAACTATGGGTAGTGAAATAACCCGATTGTTTGTCTAGGTACGCCAATTAGCTGCTCCATTTAACATTTCCTTTGGTTTTACAGAGAATTTTTCTAGTTACGGTTCAAATTTGATGACCTACTTGTTGGTGTTTTCTGGTTTTCTGTTTGGGTTGAGAGAGAGAGAGAGTGATGGAAGAAGAAGACTCCCATATTTTAAGAAGAAGACTCTGTGGTTGGATTTAGCTCTCAGATGCCGGCAACGGAATAAGACTAATATGGTGAGTTTAACGTTTATTCTTCTTTCTGTTCCGTGCAAATTTCTTTATATTTGAAATGCACAGTTAGCAAGACCGGAATGGATGCTTGCCCTTGAACGTGCTCAATCAAACTCAGCTGCGAACGAGTCAATCACAAATATTGAGTAGAGGTTGGTGTATTGTTTTGAATTGCACATTACGGTTCTTATAGATGGGTTTATGTGCATAAGTAATGATGGTCTGCTGTAGATTGTTTGTAGATAGTTTATAGATGGTTTAATGTATTGTTTTTTAACATATTTTTGTATTGTGTTTTAACAGACTCATGGGAAGAGAGGATTATTGGATCTTGACCACGGAAGTCTTCAAGAATGACACGTTTCCTACTATTTTTTTGCTTGGACTGATGTAGGCTACATCATTTAGTAACTTTAGTTTATGTAATATTGTAATTGATGATATGGAGATTTCAGACTACAATATTGAAGACATTCAGTGATTTCAGTTATTCAAATTTGATGTTATTCCTTGTTTAGATTTCACTTTGAGAGTTTGAGTTAAAAAGTGTTAAACATAGAAAGACCCGGCCCGGCCCTTTCGACCCTTGCGAAATGGGCCTTAAGGGCGGGTAAGGGTTTACATATTAAAGCCTCGGCCCGGCCCTAAGTTTTGTTGACTTGGTCAAAGCCCGGCCCGGCTCGACCCTAAGCCTTAAAATTTAGGGTAGGGCCGGCCTTAACCCGGCCACGATGACCCCTAATGCAAGTACAATCAATCATTACCCTTATATCATTTACTTGAGTGCAGGCGTGCTAACTATTCGATGATGATGTAGATATGTATTATTTTTGGGCAGCACTGATACGTTCTTGATTAATTGAGTAAAATATATCTAGGTAAAAACAATCTTTCTTTAAGAGTGACAACTGAAAATAATTCTGATTTGGAGAAGAATTGAATTGTGTAATTCAACTGCTTCTTGGGTACCCGTCTATATGTTGGAAGATCTAGGAGATGTACATATTATGTACACTAATATTTTTATCAGTGTTCTAGATTCTATCTGAAACAGTAATGAGCATTCTTAAATAATGTGATGTCACAGTGGATGATATTACCACCTTGTAAACAAAATCTAGACGTCTGGATTTGCGGCCGTCCTTGGTAAATAGTGATTATAACAATTATTGTTGATGTATTTGATTGTTTATTCTTGCTTAGCCAAAGAAACTGGCTTCTGAGAATGGTTCTTCAGCTCTGCTGATATCTGGAGTGTTGGATGTACTGTCATTGAGATGGCCACAGGAAAGCGTCCCTGAAGTGAAAAATTCAAAGCAGGGGTAATTAATCATTCTTCCAATTTCCGTAAACTTTTTTTGAAGAAAGTATTATCGCCTGTATGTTCTACTAATGGCATGTTTCTTTAGGTCGCTGCTCTGTTCCATATGGCAACAAACAATTCTCATCCACTGATCCCGGAGAATCTATCCTCTCTAAAGATTTTTGCCTGCAAAGGTATTCTAATCTTGTTGTCTTTCAATCATTTTAACTTGAAGTTAGAATCTCTAATATATGTTGGATTGATCTATTCCATTTAACTGGATAACATGGGGTAGTCATTTGATGTTCAAAATTTTGGTTAAGGGTGATACGGCTCTTTAATTTGATTGTTTGTTTTGAATTAATGTATGTTTTGGTCCCATGCATGGCAGGAAACCAAGTTTGAGGCCAGCTGCTTTCGAGTTGCTTCAGGTGATTCAACTTGATTAAGTTTTCCCTGAAGTATCAAGAATTTATCTTGCACATCGTCTGCTTCCACTCCAAAGTGGCAGACGTACTCTTATATCTAATCAAGTTCTCATATTCCTAGTCCGCCAATTACATACAGCATCCGTTCATAACTGGACAGAAGATAGAGCAACCCCACATTTCCATCTCTAGGCTGCTCCTGCTGCTGGATCTGCTCCAACAGCTGGGGCTGCCTGACCTGTGCAAGCTGAGCATGATGCACAAGCTTCTTGTTCTGCCTGAGCTACACGAGCAGCTTAATTGAGCGGCCACTGCTCAAGCTGCGAGTTGCCTGAGCTGCCTTGTTTAATGGTACAAGTCATTTAAAGACAGCTTAATGGGTTCATAGTTGCAATCCCGTCAACTACTATTCTCATTGCAAAATTTATAAATTTTCATTGGAGTAAAATTGTTTGAAGATAAGTGACTATTATTTTCAGCCTTTGAATGTAACAGGTGATGATTAGGGCAGGATGTCTGTAATCTGCCCTTTTATGACATATAACTGAATGCCTCCTCTTGCAACATTCCCATATAGTCTTGTCTCGTGCTAAACAGCTAATTACTTTGATAAAAGAACATAGCTAAACTTCTTCTTCTTCTTCTTTTTTATAAAAGAAATTTATTGAAATATTAGCTATGACTTAAGAAGACATTCCGGATAGAAGAGAGCATAAAAAGTACCAAGTACTCGACATGAGGTGTATTACAAAATCTGCGAAACTTATTTGTGAATTAATCATCATGAAACTAAAGAGCAGTGCTTGAAAATTAGGGATTTGGAGATGCAAATGCTAGAAATTGAGCATCTTTTTCTAGCATAGCCATTTGCTTTTCCTCCAAAGTCACCCACGCTTCAATTTGTTGATCGCATTGTAATGCAACGAATATAGTTAGATTTCCAAATACAGGTCCAACTTTTCCGATGACTCCAATCTGAAATGGCTTTCCCCATCCAAAATCTAGTTTGTTAAGAATTCTAGTCCAGCTCGTGAATGTATAAATCTCTGGTGGTGGTTTTATAAAAGTCCCTTCCTCCATGAAATCTAGATAGTCACAAATGGCTCCAAATCCTTCTTTACCCTTCAGAGTGTCCAGGTACTCACTGTTATATTGGTTGAGGGATTTATGAAGCAAGTTCACCAAGTCACACAGTTCATGATCACTACTATTTGTTGCTGTCTCTTCCAAAATTTCTAATACGACAGGAGCCAACAAAATGATATTCCCAATGGTATTATCCAACAACATTTGCGGGTTCATTCGTGGCCTCAAGTTTACTACATGCGCTACTATGGAGAGTTTTGGAGAAGTACCTGCAAGTGCTGCCAAATTAAATTTAGCATGCAGAGGTGACAATTGAGCGACTTTTGTCTCAGCACGAAACTCACCCGGCTTAGGCTAAGCACCAAGCCCACCGTGAATTAGGTCTTAAGACATCTTTGTTCAAATCTCATCAGAGTTTCATCCGTATCATCCCATAAATGAAATAAAAGATTTCTATCTTTGTCTTGATATAAGTTTCTTTTTAAGTAATTAAAGATATATTCACTAAACAAGAATTATATGTAATTGTACTATTAGTCTCAAACAAAATGGCAAAAATATATGAGGTCCTTGTGATACTAAAACTCAAATAATTGGCAAGGTTTTTGACGATGACACATAATTTTGCTAATTCAATGTATAGGCCAAAGTTATTAGGGAATTCCGGTTTCCAATAAAGAAAATACTTCTTGTTCAAGTAAATCTCTATTTGTGTGTCTGGCCCAAACTCTAGGTTACTTGACCTAGTGGTAATAGGGTTTTAATTAGAGAGAATCTCGGAGAATATCGTAGAGATATCCATTCATTGTATGATTACCTTTCCTTGTACAATTCAGATTCTATGCATTGTAATCCTCTATATAAAGAGACCCATATTATCAATGAGAAGATATAACAATTCTCTCTCAAATATCGTTTCCCTAAAACACGTTATCAGCACGGAGCCCTAACCCTGAAACAAATAGCCAAACCCTGATTCAAGAAGCTAAAAACCTTGAATCTGAATACAAAACCTTGAAGCCTTTTCTGCCTCCACCTCACACATTGAAGAACTCGATTCCAGGAATCCATAACCGGCGGCGGCACCCCAAGAACCGGCCAGAAACCTACCGAACTGGCCACCGGAAGCTCCATACAACTCGCAGCAAATATTCCACCGGTTCACCATCTTCCGGACCTCCAATTTCCACCAAATTTTGATAGCAGAAGCCCACTGATATGAAATTTCAGGAACCGGAAGAAAAAGTTCAAAAACTGGAATAAAAATACGTGAACCGGCCACCTAAGCATCTGCGTCTTGAACCGGCAAAAAAGAAGAAGAGAATAAAAGAAAGAAAAAAAAAAAAGGGGAAAGGAAAAGAAGTGCAAGACCAAGCCCAAGGCAGAGGTCCACTGACGCAGGTCCACTGCCACATCAGCCCTCCGGTCAACGTCGATCAACTCCTGGTCAATGCCTTTTCCGGCGACTTTTCGGCCACTTTTTTCGGCCATTTTCCTGCCACTTTTTCCGACCACTTTTTCCAGTCATTTTTTCCGGTGACCTATTTCGTGGTATTTTTTACTAAACGTTCCCGTTTTTTTTAGAGTTTTTAAATTTAATTTCTCTTCTTTTTCGGGGACTTGCAACCTCCCTTCTTCTACCCCCCTTTCTTTATCATAGGGGAGACCAAATTAAGCTGAACTGTGGGGGTTCATGCTCACTCCAAGCTTGGAGCTTGTAGAGTTCTCCAAACTCAGAGTTTGTTGAGATAAAACGATCGACCGCAAACATCATTGTTTCGATCTAATCCAACCTCTCTTGGAATCGAATTTCTTGGAAGCGACTACACTCGGAAATTCATAATTTCTTGGAAGCGACTACGCTCAGAAATTTTATTTGTTTTTCGTGGTAGCCTTTTTCGCTCCGAAACTAACCCTAATTTCTTGTTCTTTCAGGATGATAACCTGAACAAATTGGACTTTGCTCCATTGGGAACAACTGGCTCTGAATATCACAGGTGGGTTGGTGATATCCGCCAGCATCTCAAGGCCTATAAAATCTTGGATACGATTCTCGAGCCTAGCCAGGACGTGCTAACTATTGAGCAAGCTCAAGCTTTGGAAGCAAATAGAGCAGCCTTAGAGGCAAATAAGCCGAAAGCCATCATCCTAATGACTCGTCATGTGGATGATTCGCTCTAGTACGAGTGTATGAATGAAGAAGACCCCAGAAGGCTGTGGGTCTCACTCGAAGATAGATTTGGCAACGTCCGTGACTCCCTGCTTCCTGACCTAGAAGTGAGATGGCATAACCTCCGCTTCTGTGATTTCAAGCCAGTTCTTAACTACAACTCGGAAGCACTTCGCATTAAATCCTTAATGTAATTCTGTGATAAAGAGATCACAAATGTGATGTTGATTGAGAAGACTCTCTCTACTTTCCCCGTCTCTGCATTGATGGTTGCTAAGAACTATCGAATCGATGTTACTGCAAGACGAATCACAAGGTTTCATGAGCTCATTGGAGCTATGAATGTGGCTGAAATGCATGACAACATCCTTTCCTTGTGAAGAACTATAATTCAAGATCCGTGGGAATAGAGCATATTCCGGAATCCAATTATAGTCGCGCCCCAAAGAGAGGGTGCCTAGAGTGAAACCCTAATTTTAGGAATACATTTGGACGTTCTGGTCCATATAATCGCTCTACTTGGGAAGGTAATCGCCAAAATAGGCGAACACGGAACCGGAGAGGTAAACATGGAAAGAGAGAGGGAGGCAACGCCTCTGGCCATGTTGGTGGCACCACCAACACTAAGAGCCATCTAAATGACGCTTTCAAAGCGCCTCAATCAATGGAGTTTGAGCAAAGAGATGTATGTTCTCGATGTGGAGTGTCTGATCATTGGGCACACATTTGTAGAGCTCGTGAAGAAATTGTCACCGCCTACAAAGCATATTGTGAAGCAAGAGAAGCTCACTATATGAAACAAGAAGATCAAGAAGATGATCTAGAGTGAAGGGTTGAAGACTACAAATCTGGCTGGGATCAATAGATCGTCAATTCTGTTTAAGTCTTTATTTTTCCAAGAGATGTAATAGGCAATTGCCATATATTTTTGTAGTAAATGCTAATGGTTTAGCTTTTCTTCAAAGTAGGCTCACTCAAAGTAAGTGTGATGTCTAGGAAGGTTATGAGATTAGTGGTATTTAAGTGAGCTTTGCTCCACCGACATCTCTCTACTCACCTGGTCACATTTATTTTGGAATTACCGAAAGAAGTTAGACGACTACCATTGTTTTGCATTAGCTATCATTTTGGATTAGATTTTGTTTACTCAAAGAGACAATGATGTAACTCCGTTGGCTTATGAATAAAATTTCGAGCTCTTTATGACTCCATTTTGATTATGAGCATATGACTTTTGTGACTACGATGGCTGGGCCATCAGTATTAATTCAAGGACATGGAATAGCCCAAGTTCCACTTGCCAAATGACACCTTAATTATTGTCATAGAAACTCTCTACGCTTCTAGGGTGAATCACACTTATGAATAGCCGACGGATTCCATTCGAAAACGCATGTAGAGAACGGAAATGAGTTCCTTTGCAATACCTCTAATGATTGTGAACAAAGGCGCATCTTAGAGAAGTTTATTTGTCTCTCTAGTGAATTTTATGTCACTATTCGAGTGATTACACGCATTGTAATTATATCTAAAATACTAGAATTAAGCTAATACTCTAGTCAATTATTATGTAATTAACTCATTTTTATTTATGTTGTAGAAAATAAGCGGAGTTGCGGAAACGAGAAGAAATGATACAAAATTGGATCATTCAGAGTTTTGACAAAAAGATGAAATTGTAATATCTTAATTATGCAATTAATCTTAATTGCTTAATTACTTAATTGAGCAATTGCTTAATTTCTTAATTGAGAAATTGCATAATTGCTTAATTGAGCAACACACAAAACGCAGTAGCAAAACATATTAATTAACCAATATGGTTAATTAATCAAACCCATCAAATTTGTGTGCCCCACCGAACTGTCAGACCCACTCTCCTCTTCTGGCTGCAGCCCAAACCAACCAGTTTTTATTATCATCCAATTAACCCACACATGACCACCGCTATCCCACATATATATACATATATAGCAGCCAACCCTAGGGCTGGGCGTTTAAGCCCGAAAACCCGCAAACTCGGACCGGCCCGTGAAAGTCCGACCCGTACGGGCCGGGTCCTATTTTTTTTTCCGTCAAAACGGTCCGGGCCGGGCTTTAACTTTCGAAATACGGTTTGGGCCCGGGCCTAGACTTTCAGAAATGAAAAAGCCCGTCAGGCCCGTTTGACATTAAAAAAGACATGTGTCTCTATACTATTGGCTGGCTATTATTTTTATGTTGTTAGTCTTCATTACTAGTATAGACCTCCCCACACCAAATCATTCTCTCTAATATTAATTCCTAACCCTACTCTCTCTCCTCTCTTCTCATTTCACTCTGCCGCACAACCCCTTTAGTCTCTCTCCTCTCCTCATTTCACTCTGCCGCATAACTCCCTTTCTCTCTTCTTCTTTTTTGGTTACAAGAACTCCGTTCTCTGTTTTCTTCCTTTGATTCTTTGAAGCTTCTCATCTTTGAAATCCAGAACCTTCCTCATGGCCATCGTCTCACCGATCTCATCGCCTCGTCTTCACTCACCGATCTCATCGTCTCATAGATTTCCAGAACCTCTTTCTCTCTCCAATTGGATCCTCCCCTTCCATAGATCCCACGATCTGCTCTTCCTCTCCTGCCCGCCATGGAAGGATCAGTTAATTGATTCAATTTTTTTTTTGTTGTAGAAATCAGATTTGTTAGTTATGTTGTTCGTTGATAACTATATGAACATGGTACTCATATCTTTGTTATGTTGTTCAGTTGTTTTGGATTTAGAACGCTACTGATCTTCTTCTTGTTTTTTTTTTTTTTTTCTATTAATGGTAGCATTATAAGCCTTAATGCCCAGAAAAAGGAAATAAAAAGTATCTCTATTCAGCCAAAGCTTAATGGAGGCATTAAAAGCTTAATTGATTTGTATTTGGACTTTGAACATGTTGAGATCTAGAAATACATTAAAAGCTTAATGGATTTGTTTTTGGATTTTGAATATGTTGAGATCTGGAAATACATTAAAAGCTTAATGGATTTGTTTTTGGATTTTGAATATGTTGAAATCTGGAAATACATTAAAAGCTTAATGGATTTGTATTTGGACTTTGAATATGTTGAAAATCTGGAAATATAATGAAAATTGGTATTTGGGCCCGAAAACCCGGAAGCCCGGCCCTAAATGAAACGGGCCGGTCCCTGATGGTTGCAAAATGGGCTTTGGGCCCGAACCGTAAAAAACGGGCCGGTCCCGGGCCCAGCAAAATTTTAGTTGGACCCGGCCCGTGCCCAGCCCTAGCCAACCCTATTCCCAGGGGAGATATCACGACTCTCTTCCTCCTAACAACAGCGTCGCACACTTGGGGGCAGCCTTGGGCTGCTCTCACTTACCTCTCCTCTCCTTCATTTTTCCTCTTTTCTTTCTATTTTGTTTTGAGATTTGAAGGACTACTCACATAAAGCTTCAAGGATCCATCAAAGGGCTCAATCTCTACAAGATTCAAGATTTGGGTATTTTGTGGGGTTGTAATTCAAGGCTAGTTATGCTAGCTTTATAGCTATTTGTGACTATCCTTGTGTTCTCCTACACTTCTCTGCTCTTTGCTATTTGAATTTTGTAATTTTGATGTTCATGAATATGGGTTGTGAGTAGTTACTTTTGGGGGCTAGGGTTTCTAACTCTAGCTCAATTTTGATGTAATTGACATATTTTTCAAGTGATAAATAATGTATTTTCATATGGGTTCATTCTAATTACTATGCTACTTGGTTCTTGATGCATGAATTTAGGGAATTAACCACTCTCTTTGTTATGTTTTGAGATTTGTGATGTGTGATACAATGGGTGGTTCTTTTGTTCACTAGCTTCATGTAATTAGTGTGGTGTGTCAAGTAGTTGTTTAATCAAGAATGAATGATTGCCTAAGTTTCTATTTTCTTGTGCCCTTCGCCTTTAATCCTACACATTGTGGCCCTAACAAGGCATAATGATTAGGGTTAGAGAGTTCATTCTTGCCTTAACTGGAAGAATGGATATCAAATAAGAGAAATTGACTTAGTGGCCTTAACCGGCATTAGGTAGAGAACTAAGTAATCATTACATTTTAGGTTGTAACTATTGCATGCTTAAATCCCTAATTCACTACAACAATGATAGTCATTTCCAAGGGTGCGATTTGGTCGGAAAAGCCACTTTCCCCGTCGGAAAAAGCTATTTTCGACAGCTAGGTGCCCTCGGAAAAAATATCATTGGAAATAGTCTTTTTCCGACCTACCCTCAGAAAAAGATATATTTCCGACAGCCAGATGTGGTTGTAAATAATTTTTCGGTGGTCGAAAATTGTTACTCCTCAAGGATGACGAATAGTATTTCCGACAAAAGATGTTTGTTGGAAATAATTCGTTGCTTGTAGGAAAAAATTGGTCGCTAGCCAATCCATTTTTTTCCAAGGACTTATTTCTGACGAATAGTAGTGGTCGGAAAAAAATATTTTCGATAAGAATATTTAATTCCGACGACTATTTGGCATCGAAAATGAATAAGTTTCGAGGGTCATATTTTCCTCGGAAATTGATATTTCCTGTCGGAAAAATATAATCTAACATTTCTGAGAATGATATTGTGGTCGGAAATGTTTTTCCACGAGATTTATTCATTGAAATTTGTTAGCAATTTTTTTTCCCTCTCACTCAATTTAATTGTCAACTAACCTAATTGGAAGAGGTAGATGAATAAAGATAATTTTTCTATTAAATATACAAGGAGACAATTAAATCTTCATAAAAAAAATTGCATTAGAAGAAACATAGTTAATCATTCCATTATGGCATGCAGGTTTGTCATTGTCTAAAAGACTATTGATATAGTCATATTAATGTTGCACTAGTTTTCTAACAAAATTTCATAAAATGATGACACCAACCAAGTCTTGAAGAACACCTGGTGACGACAACAGGGATGCCAGTAGAAGCTGCATTAATAGCAGCCTTTACTTTCGCAGCCATTCCCCTCGTCCCACTCTTGATTTTACTCCACAAGTGACTCCGCCTTGATGCCTCTCCTTTATATATGTATGAATGAATGAGCTTTGAATTTGTGTCACTTGGGAGGCCCACTGTAGAGACCCTCCACATCACTCATAAGGATAAGAAGATCAGCCTTTAGCTCCTTAGCTAGTATAGCTGCCAAACTGTCATTGTCCCAAAATATACCAGAAGAATCCTGCAAAGGTGGTCATGACTGTGGAATTAGTGCACACTACCTATTAAGCGGAAACAGAAATGTATGAGTTTTTAGAATGGAATCAAGGGTTGGCAAAGTGTAGCGAACATATAATTCGTCTGTTATGTCGGAATCACCAGACTAGCCAGAGCTTCATAATCAATTTCTGATTCATGTATAGAAGAGTGGTATATGCCTCACATAAATATGTTCTGGTACTAACTGCATCATTTTCATTGAATATAGGTATAGTCTTTAAAGACAGCAAGTGATCGACCGTTTCTTTCAGCTGCCTTTGAAAATCTTTACCCCTAAAGTCACTTTCTGTGACAAGACACTGAGCTTGTGTCACATCCTGCAAGGAAATATAACAAAGAAGCAAAAACCTGAGCCTTTTAGAATACAACAAATTAGTTTTTTCCTAAGAACTACTTAAGAGAAGATCATTGCAAGCACTCACCTCACTAAACACGGACTTAAAGAGAGCCATCAGATCAGGCTGTCCAACAGCTGCACATGCCTTCCCATCCAGTTTAGCTGGCTTTTGCAGATCAGCAGAGCTGCAACTGTTTGAAAATTGTCAATTTATGAATGTTCTCTGAAATAGAGAACATTTCAAACTCTCATATAAAAATTTCAATTGAATGATCATACACCATACAAAGAATCACACCCAGATAGCCAACAATGCCAAAATTTTCAATGAATGCAAATATCAAACAATCCCAATAAAACCCAGATAGCTATAAAGATAAATGAATCAAATTTAAAACAATACAAGAAAAAAAAGGAGAGAACTTTATACAAACCTGGCCCTTTGTGAAGCCAATGAAGAACTCCCTATGTCTGGGATGAAGGCCATGGTCCATATTACTGTGTCTCTCTAAAACCCTAATTACAGAGTTTGATTTTTTCTTTGTTCCCCAATCTTGCTTCCTCCTGGAAAACAGTTCAACATATATTCATTCAATTTGAAAAGACCCAGAATATAATGGCCAAAATATTCAAGATAATCAACATATAGTTATAAATGATTAAATGAATAGAAACTCTGGCAGACACCAGAGATTTGAGAGAAAGAAAGAGAGACTTACTTCCGAGTTTTCACAGATTGAAGGGGGGAGAGAGAGGGACCGATTGGAGGAGAGAAGAGATATGTCTGGATTGAAAATATTATAGATCGATGCCCAGCGCCCAGACCGCCTAAACCCAGAACGATTTCCTCCATCGCCCGGCCTAGAGCAAAATTGGGGAGGTGCTAGCGCTTAGGCGCCATGTAGCGGCCTCACAGACCCTCTTATAGAAATTTCTATCCTTCTATCCTCATTAACTTTGAAAGAAATTACCTCTAATAAAAAGATCAAAATATATCTTTATTTTTATATTTTTTATTACTTGTAATTTTACGTGTTTATCCTTTGTCATTAACGTGGTTTTTAAAGTACATGTATAAGGGGTATTTATGTAAAAATTTATGTTTTGGCTAACAAGCACTTTAGTTTTTAATAGATAAAATAATTAAAATAAAAGAATCATAATACCCTAAATACACTAAACTCTTTTCATATAAAAGATGTTCTAGAATCCGGTTTTAAAAAAGTTCTCTTAGATTCTTAGTAGTAGTCAGCAATGCAATTGCCTTCTAGCCGAGCCTCTAACCTTACTACGACATCAACAAACAAAGATTAGCATTACGAAAACTAAAAAAGATTGAAAACCCTAATTTCAAATTTAGGGTACTAAATAGGAGAAGAAAAACTAAGAGAGGCGACATAGATGAGAAGCGTTGCATGACAAAGACACTACTGCTGGCAGGTATTGGTGTTTGGAGGTTAGTATAGGGAAATCAAAGAGCAGTGATCATCAAATAGTTCAAAGAACTAAGATAAATGGAGTGGCTAAATATATGTGAGATTAAAACAACATCGTTTCAATTCCAATAAGTTGCTATACACTATTTACTTTTGCCAAACCCCGTCCAGATGAAAAGTTGAAAAAAAAATCCTCTAACAAAATTAGATAAGAAATTTTTCGTTCCTAATTCTTTTTGTCCAAAATTTGAAATTCTGTGTAACTAACTGCTTAAATTTTACCAATTATTTTCAAAATCTAAAACGCATAGGAGACAAAATTAAATTTCGTCCCCAATTAAATTTTGGAACAAATATTTTTTTCTCTAAATAGCGTCGAATGGAGAGTTTTGAAAAACAAAACTTTTAGGGACAAAATAATTTTTTTTGTCTCTAATTAATCATGTGTTTGGAAAAATTGGTCCGTCCCGAAAAAATTTGTCTCCAAATGGGTTTTCTCTAATAGTGTATTCTATATAATTGTATATGATCAATCAATGTCTACTATATACGAATGCATATATGTGTGGAGGGACAGTCGTACTATATATGTAGTATGTATGTGATCAATAATGAATAGTACTGGACAAGCACACATGATTGATCGACAATGAATTGTGTGTGTGTGTAGGAGTCTTTCACTAACGGATATTTTTTTTGGCCATTTTAAGAGATCTCTTGTGAGACCCAATTTTTGATTACATATATCGACATCTCTACTATTCAATTTTAGGTCTTCATATCACTTATACAAGTTTCCAGCACAATTGATGATTGTTAATGTAGTCATAATCATGATTTACTATTAAGGTTTAGGGTTTTAGGGCGGAATCTCCCAGTTAGCATGATCTCTTATTTAAATAGAGCAGAATCTCCTAGTAAGCATTCCAATTAGCGCAGAATCTCCCAATTAGCATAATCGTGATTTACCATAGATGATCTCTTATCTACTTCCGCAACTAATAATATATTGGGTTAGGGCGGAACCTCCCAATTAGCATGATCGATCGATCAAGTCTTATATAAATCCAAAACACATATGTATTATGTATATATAACTATGAGACTTGTAATATATTATATATATAAATATATATTATGAGATTTATCTGATCTTACCTTATAACCAATATATAATAAAATTGTTTTGTCTTTAACATATAATGCATCAATTATAATAAACTAATAATATGTCATCAAGTGACCTGTGGAAAAATGGTAAAATTAATATTTTTATAAAAATAATACAATTTAGAGAAATATTTTGTTCATTACCGAGGGTACTTTGTTGCCCTCGAAATTAAGAAATCATTTCCGACAAAGTCAACTGCCTCTTGGAAATAGGTCTATCATTACCGACGACACAAAATCTTGTCGAAAATAATACTGGCGCCAAAAGGTCCCGCCAATTTTATTGTTTTTCTGAGGAAATTGGAACGTGTTAATGCTCAAGTCCGGCGGTAGCCGATTCCTTGTTTAACGCGGGTCCGGTGGGCGGACCGCTACTCCAAAGATTAGATGGTTCCTGTTTGCTGCAACACGATAGACAGGGCGTCAGAGGGAGACCACGTTGGGCGGTCTTCACTGCTCCGATGCCTAAGTCAGTCACTGTATATGGATAGCATGACAATAAATGAGTAGTAATTGCGTAATTAATGAGGAGAGAGGAGAGAACCTTTTATAGTTGAGGAAGAGGTTGATCTTCCTCTTGTTTCCGATGTGGGACTGATATGCTTCGATTCCCAGCGTCTGGAGCTTCTGATGCTATCTTGACGCGGCGCGTCAGCGGTGATCTGGGGGCGGTCCAGGGCTTAAGCGGTAGCCTGCCTGGCCGTGCCTTCGCAGGTCATCGCTTTGGTGGGAGTCGGTACTTCTGGCGGTACAATGAGCGTGGCTCATTATAGCTAATTATGCTCGTTCTGGCACATGTAGGTATAAGTCCCCCAAGTCTCCAGTCAAGGAGGGCAATCTTGGTTGGGGAGTTGATTGGCAGTGTGAAGCGTTACTTCCGCTAGACTTGCAACAACATAATTAGAGTCAGTGCGTTGTCAACCATGGATTTACTGAGCAAACGCTTTATACCCTTTCGGGTGGGCCCCTGCCAGACCCGCCAGGGAGTCCCCCACTCCCTAGCCAAGACGGACCTCCTGATGGTCGGCAAATTGTTTGTTGAGGGGAAGCTGCGCGGAGCAGAGGGTGTTGGGTAGCGAGCCCAATCTTAGTACCCAGGTGACCGGAGTCAACGTACCTGATCAGGGTCGTCGTAGACTGTTGACAAGTCCCCGTGTCTCGTAGGGATGATCTGACCGTAACGCCGCGTGGCGGTCGTTGTCAGAGTGAGGCGTAGCCTCGGGATTCGCCGCTGGCGGATACCCCCCGCTGGATGTAGCAGGAAACAACGTCGAGTAGACGTGTTCGGCGATGGTTACTGAGCGGAGTTGCGCTTAGCAACGCACGGGGTTTGCAAGAGGGAGGGGGTTATGCCGGCAGTGCCACGTATAGCTGAGGCTGCCCCTTGCAAATTGTCAAGTCGAAGTCTTTCTAGCGGGGATTCGCTTAGCGGACTTTGGTACTTGGAAAATGACAAGTGAGAAGTTCCGCTAGCGGGGTTTCGCTCAGCGGTGACTTCGTCACCTGGAAAGTGACAAGTGAGAAGTTCCGCTAGCGGGGTTTGGCTCAGCGGTGACTTCGTCACCTGGAAAGTGACAAGTGAGAAGTTCCGCTAGCGGGGTTGCGCTCAGCGGTGACTTCTTCACCTGGAAGTTCCGCTAGCGGGGTTTCGCTCAGCAGTGACTTCGTCACCTGGAAAGTGACGAGTGAGAAGTTCCTCTAGCGGGGTTGTGCTCAGCGGTGACTTCGTCACCTGGAAGTTCCGCTAGCGGGGTTTCGCTCAGCGGTGACTTCGTCACCTGGAAAGTGACAAGTGAGAAGTTCCGCTAGCGGGGTTTCACTCAGCGGTGACTTCGTCACCTGAAAAGTGACAAGTGAGAAGTTCCGCTAGCAGGGTTGCGCTCAGCGGTGGCTTCGTCACCTGGAAAGTGACAAGTGAGAAGTTCCGCTAGCGGGGTTTCGCTCAGTGGTGACTTCGTCGACGATTGGTGCCTTCCCTCTACAAGTAGTGGCTTCTACCAGACGCTTCGTCTGATGGTGGTTGACACGTGGCGAACCCTAAAGGGTTAGCGTGCGGAGGTGTGTCTCCTCCACCTAGCCGTCTCCTCGCCATTAATGTTAGTAATGATGGATTTCGTAACCGAGGCGACGCCTCGGTTAATCCGGAGAGTAACTGCAGTTGTGGGACACGTGTACGGCTGACATTTGATGTCGTTTTTAAACGGACGGCGTGGGATTGTTTGACGTTGACATAAAAGGGGGGGAAGGTAGCATATTTGGCACTGCTCTAAACTTTGAACTGTGCCTTCGTCGTCTTCAAGTGTTCTGTGTCTGAGATCGGAGAAGAAAGGTGAGGTGATATTGGCGAGTTTTCGTGCGTGGAAGAACCGACGATCTCCGGCTTCGAAGACTAGTGTACACACTACTATCAGAGGCTCCACTGTTAAGGTTGGTATTCTGGCCTATTTCCCTGTTTCATTGGGTGTCTGCCTCGGTGAATTTCTGGGTTTTTCTGTGATATGTTCTTTGTCGACGTACTGTGAGGGTGTGAGGGTGTGAGAGTGGGTATGGGGAAGGGTGGTTGTGATTGACAGAATTGGGGTTGTTAGGGCTTTTCTAGATGGTCGAATCTGGGTTTGAGTGCGTTTGTTCTTGTTTTGGCATTTTCTGGGTTGAGTGTTGTTGATGTTCTTGGGCATTAACTGATATAGGGATAGGTTAGATCCTGTGTGAGCTAACTGATTTGGGTTTTAGGGTTTTGGGATGGCCGACGTCATAGAGATCTCGAGCAGTGAGGATTCCGGATCTGAAGTGTCATTCAGCGCGGAGGATAGAAATTTTATTGACTCGTTGCGTCCGTCTGCCCGTGCAGGAACCTCACTGCCAAAAGCGCTAGAGGTCGAGCCGCTACAGACCATTCCGTGGGACGTAGATATGGGTCGTGCATCGCGTCCGGAGAGTTCTAGGGCGGGGGAGGCTGCCGCTACACACACTTTGCACGAAGAGCGGCTAGAAAGCAATAGTGCCGCCAGCGATTCCGCTGGCGGGGGAGGTGTAGCGGGAGAGGATACCGAGTCGGCGTGGGTGTTCGAGGATGGCACCCCGGTTGACGAGGCGGGAGGTAGGATGACCGCTGTTGCCGTCAACCGGCTGAAGCGGGTGTTCCGGTTGCCCGGCGTGGTGAAGCTGCGTCCGCCGACGGTAGAGGAGAAGGCCTCGATCCTTCCAGTGGGCCACTCCGCGGTGCACGAGGCTATATTCCGTGAGGGAGTGACCCTCCCGCTGGTGCCCAATCTGCAGATCCTGCTGTGTGAGTTCGGCATCGCCTTTGGGCAAGTGTACCCCAACATGTGGCGGTTACTGCTGGCGATGAACTCGTTATGGCGGTTGTCTGGTTGCGAAGGACCGACCGTGGCGGAGGTGTTACATTTCTACGAACTGGTGTACGTGAAGTGCCAGGGTTGTAGAGGGCAAGTAAACCTCAGTCGTCGTCAAGGAGCGCCCAAGCTGATTGAGAACCTGAGGGACTTAATGTCCTACTGGCGGGGTACCTTCTGCATTGCCACGGAGGGGTGGGAGTACCAAGCGGGGTCCAACGAGGGGGAGCCGACGTTTAGAATTAAGTCGGAGTTTCAGCCCATCCGAGGTTATTTGTCATTTCCGCTGAACACGACTGGCGGGGTTTCTGTTTTTTTTTTTTTGTTTTTTTTTTTGTACTCTACTGATAATGACCTGTTTGTGCAGCGGGGTTGCGGTACAACCTGACTCGTGAGGAAGAGTGCCAGGTAGCACGCATCAGGGGTTGCTGGCGGAATCGCAACTTGCTGGACTTCCGTCTCCTTAGCGGGTGGGAGTTGTTGGTAGCTCAACAACTGACGCGTGTCGTTGGTAAGTAATCTCAGCTGTATCGTACCTTTGGTGAGGTTGCCCCATGCTAACTGGCCTGCCACTAATTTTTTGTAGAGACTCCGCCGGGAAACAAGGCTAGCCGTGACGCTTTTTCAAAAGCCATGGACCGCGCTAAAATCGACAACTTCCTTGAAGCCATGTATGCTTCCGGGATGGCGGCGCAGAAGACGGTGGTGGACCCAGTGACGCTGGCGCTGAGCCAGTTAGAGGTTCCTGTGGTGCTGCCAATGCCGCACCACTCCGATCTTGGT
Organism: Rosa chinensis; assembly: GCF_002994745.2. NCBI lineage: Eukaryota > Viridiplantae > Streptophyta > Magnoliopsida > Rosales > Rosaceae > Rosa > Rosa chinensis. The sequence goes on along the minus strand of NC_037088.1, from coordinate 45,959,644 downwards.
GGTGATGGGCCGCCTGTCGTTCAGGCGGGGACCGGTTGGGTGAGTGAGGCGGTGCCGCGGAAAGAGAGAGCGCCGGCCCTACGGCGCGGGGTGCCGAAGAAAGCAGTGCGCCCCACCGAGGGTGTTACCATAGCGGGGTTGGCGCCGCCGGCGGGGGGTTCGAGGCCTGCCGTTGCTGGGAGCACGCGGGTGCTTCAGCGAAAACGCCTTCAGCCCGGCTCGGGAGGGGAAGAGGAGGAAGTCGAGGCAGGCTCCGCCCGAGGCTCTTGCTGACGTGGCGAAAGAGGTGGGTACAAGCGGCTTGGACTCATTTGTCGCCTACGCCGAGTTCCTCAACGACGGTGAGCGGGACTTCCTGTATCACCTCTGTGAGCGGCTGGGGTTCGGCGGCTTGGAGGGGATTGTTCGGTCGACCGCCATCAGCGAATTGCCCTTCAGCACAGCCTTTGGGTACGTCGCCGTTGGGCTGCATGAAATGTTCCAGGCGGCGTCAAAACAACCCCTGGTTGAGCGGGAGATCCGGGAGGAGGTGGCGGGCCTACAGAGGGACTTGGGGAAGACCAAGGAACAGTTGGCTGACGTCGAGCGAAGCTTGACAAAGGCCGACTGCGATGCGGCAGACGCCCGTGGCAAGCTGAACGTTGCCATTGAGCGGCACTTGGAGCGGAACGAACAGTTCGCCAAGCTGGAGCAAGACATGTCCCTGCTGCGGGATCGGGTGGTCGCTAAGGAGAAGAAAGTTGAGATCCTTCAGCGGGAGTCCGCCACCAAACAGGCTGAGATCAAGCGGCTAAAGGGTGAAGTCGCTCGCCTAGAGGCTGAGGGGAGCCGTGCTGCAGCCGCTGCTGTTGAGTCATACAAGCAGTCAGCGGAGTATAAGAAGGCGCTGAAACACGGTGCGAAGGCCGGTGCCCTGGCCAATGTGGAGATGCTGCAGCAGAAGGGCGCCATCGACTGGGCGAAAGCGTCGATGCCGGTCGTGCATCCATCCAAGGAAGCTCCGCCGACAATAAGTACCGCTCCTACTGCCGCACCTGGTCACGTTGGAGCCTGCTCGGGTAGCGAGGAGAGCGGCGGAGTTCCAGAGGGCGACTCTCAGCGGACGCCTACGCAGTCCGAGGTGTCCCGTGCCGGGTTCTTGGTGGCCCACACCCGGGCGGATGGCACAATAGAGACCCCCAGTCCCACAGCCCGAGGGTCCGACCAGACGAGCCGCTCCCATCCGCCGCAGGCCGCCAGTGGAAATGCCGAAGGTAGCGGGGCCGACCTCGCCAACCCTGTCAACCCCGCTAACCCTTGAATAGGAGTAGGAAAGTTTTTGTAGCCGCTGAGGCGTAAATACTATGTAATTCAGTTTGGATATGAATAAAATTTTGGAATCCCAAGCCTCTATACTAGTTTTTCTTTTTGTTTGTGATAATGTGTGTGCCGCTAGAGGTCTTGACACTTGCTTTTGGTCATGAATGAAACACTAAAGGAATTAAAATTGGTCCAAGTGCACAATGTAGCAGACGTAGTCCGCTGACTGGCGTTGCCAGTTGCCCTCAGTGCTAGACTTGGTAACAATGGTTTGAATAATTCCTCGTTTCATTGATAGCTGTCTGAACAGCATTTACAAAAGCGGGGTCGTACCCGTTGGGTAGCTTCCCTTAGCTAAATGTTGAACAAAAATTTAGCTAAGTCAAGATGCTCTTGGGTAGCGGTATGACTATTTGTAGTAATACCGAAGGTGTTCGGTATTCCAAGGGTGGGTCGTTGTGACGCCATCCTTGTCCATTAAGTAGAAGGTGCCTGGGCTAACGACCTCTACAATTTTGTATGGACCTTCCCAAGTTGGGCGGAGTTTTGTTGGCGGTGGTATGACTTCTTTCATTACCCAGTCCCCCAGTTGGAGTTTGCGAGCTTTGACCCTGGCGTTGTAGAAACTTGATACCCGCCGCTTATTCTGGAGATTGCGCAAATGGGCTGCGTCTCGCTTTTCCTCTAGTAAATCCCTGTCGAGGTTAACGCCGTCGCTGTTAGTCTCGGGGCAGTAGCCTTCGACCCTAGCGGTAGGTTGGGTTACCTCGATAGGCAAGACAGCCTCAGTCCCGAACATCATACAAAAGGGGGTTTCACCTGTGGCGGAAGTTGGGGTTGTTCTGATGGCCCATAGAACTTCCGGGAGCTTCTCCGCCCACAAACCCTTGGCCTTGTCGAGCTTCTTCTGTAATAGTTTTTTGATTATCTTGTTTGCTGCTTCGACCTGGCCGTTTGTTTGGGGGTGAGCGACGGATGCGAAAATTCATCTTGGTGCCCAGGCTGGCGGTGAAAGAGATGAGTTCCTTATTGTTGAACTGTGTGCCATTGTCTGTGATGATTGCGTGCGGAACACCGTAGCGGCAGTAGATGTTCTTCCAGAGGAAGTGAATTACCTTGGCGGTAGTTATTGCCGTCAAAGGTTCCGCCTCTATCCATTTGCTGTTGTAGTCGATGGCGACAATGATGTATTTGAATTGTCCTTTGGCGGTTTGGAATTTTCCCATCAGGTCCAGGCCCCACGTTGACTGAATCCAGGGACTGACGATAACCGACAGAGGTTCTGCCGGGGCATGTGGAAGATCAGCGTATTGTTGGCATTTGTGACAAGATTTTGCTATTTGCCTGGTGTCATCACCGAGCGTAGGCCAAAAGTAGCCTTGTCGCATTGTGTGATTGGCCAAGGATCTGGCGCTTGAATGATTTCCGCATTCCCCGCCATGTATTGTTGCCAGCACGACCTTTCCCTCCTCTGGGGTTAGACAGCGGAGGTTGGGGTGAGTGGATCCTTGGCGGTAAAGTTTGCCGCTCTGCATATTGTAACTGGTTGCTCTCCACTGGAGCTGTCGCGCCTTGATCTTGTCCTCTGGCAATGTCCCGTTGCGCTTGTATTTAATAATTTCGTCCATCCAGCTAGGATTGGCCTCAATGTTGAAGATCTTCGCCAGGGTTTTTGTGATACTTGGCCTATCCAGAGACTCCACCCTTGTGTCCGCTGGACTCTGATGTGGTTGGGCGGTTGCCAGTCTTGCCAGCGAATCAGCCTTGGCGTTCTTTTCCCTGGGGATTTGTGTGATGGTGTGGAACTTGAATTTTTTTAGCAGCGTCTTGGCGTATCCTAAGTATGCCGCTAACTGCTGGTCCTTGGCCTGAAAGCTGTCGTTGACCTGGTTAACAACTAACTGAGAGTCGCTGAAGATGTTAACACTGTCGGCCACTATATCAATGGCGAGGAGTAGGCCGACAATGAGTGCCTCATATTCCGCCATGTTGTTAGAAGCTTTGAAGTTGAATTTCAACGCGTATTCGACACTAAGCCCCCCTGGTCCTGTTAAGATGATTCCGGCACCGCTGGCCTTGGCGGAAGCGGAACCGTCCACGTGTAGGTTCCAGTCTGATTGTTGGGGAGCCGGCTCCACAGCCGTAACCATTTCAGTTCCGGGTGGTACATCGATCTTGGTTTCGGGATGACGCTCGGTGAGCTCAGCAATGAAGTCTGCCACCGCCTGGCCCTTCATGGAGGTTCGTGGCTTGTAGTCTATGTCAAACTCACTGAGCTCAATGGCCCACTTGCTGAGGCGCCCAGAATGTTCAGGGTTCTGCATTACTTGTCTCAGCGGTTGATTGGTTAACACATGGATTGTATGGGCTTGGAAGTACTGGCGGAGGCACCTGGCGGGAACGATGAGTGCGAGAGCAAGCTGCTCCAATGGAGGATACCGTGTTTCTGCTCCATTCATGCCCCTACCGGCATAGAAAACTGGGTGCTCGTCCTGGCCCTCCCGCCGGACGATGGCGCAGCTCACCGCTGATTGAGATACCGCTAGGTAAATGTACAACGTTTCTCCTTGGACAGGAATGGAGAGGAGTGGAACTGCCGCCAGGTATTCCTTCAGGCCCTGGAACGCCGCCTGGCACTCTGGGTTCCAATCGATGACCTTCTTGTGGGTTGTTTTGAGGACTTTGAAAAATGGGGCTCACCTGTCGGTCAGTCTGGAGATGAATCGAGACAGGGCGGTTAGCTTGCCCTGGAGGCATTGGACGTGCACCTTCCATTCTGGGTCCTTCAGGTTGAGGATGGCTTGTACCTTGTCAGGGTTGGCCTCGATGCCCCGCTCACTGACAATATACCCCAGAAATTTGCTGGTGGTGACGCCAAAGAAACATTTTTCCGGGTTGAAGCGCATGCCGTAGGCCAAGAGGATGGTTATTATGATTTTCAGGTTTGCCACATGTCCGCTGGCCTTTATACTCTTGACCAACATGTCGTCTACATAGACCTCGATTATCTTGCCCAGATGTTCCGCAAACATGGCGTTCATCAGCCGCTGATAAGTTGCCCCTGCGTTCTTCAAACCGAAAGGCATCACATTGTAACAATACAAGCCTTTGTCGGTGGTGAAGGTGGTGCACTCCTGGTCGTCGGGATGCATCCTGATCTGGTTATAGCCTGAGAATGCATCCATCATGCTGAGGAGCTCGTGTCCAGCGGTTGCGTCGACGAGTTGATCGATGCGGGGTAGTGGGAAGCTGTCCTTCGGGCATGCTTTGTTAAGGTTTTTGAAGTCGACGCACATCCTCCACCTGCCGCTAGCCTTTTTGACCATAACCAGGTTGGAAATCCACTGGGGATAGATGACCTGGCGGATGAACCCAATGCCCTGGAGCTTGGTAACCTCTTCTCCTATAGCACGGTACTTCTCTTCGTCGAAGGCTCTGCATTTTTGTTTGATAGGATAGAAGGATGGTTTGATGCTTAACTTGTGTGTGATGATCTCAGGGGAGATGCCTGGCATGTCTGCATACGACCAGGCAAAGACCGTAGCATTGTCATGGAGGAATTGAGTGAGCTCCGCCGCCAGCTCTGGGTCTAATTGAGCGCTTATGCGGACTGTCCGCTCAGGGTGCTCGTCCGAGATGCTGACAACCCTCAGTGATGTTGCTAGGTTGACCGGCTCCTTCCTTACGTACTTCTTTTCGTCTTCTCTGGGGTCCTCAAAAATGTTTGGTGGCGGTGCCTGACTGCCTACCGCTAAGATCTCATGGCGGCGCATTGATTGTGCTATAGTAGTAGAATAACACTCACGTGCCAACTGTTGACTTCCCCTGACACAGCCTGTGCCGTTGGGTGTGGGGAACTTCATGAGCAGCATATACCCGGCGATGATGCACTTGAGTTTGTTGAGCGCTGGTCGACCAATGATGGCGTTGTATGAGCTGAAACAATCGACAACTATGAACTCCATATGTATTTCAGCCATACATGGACTAGTACCGATAACTAGCCGTATATAGTCAGAGCCCAGCGGTTGTGTGACGTCACCGGAGAAGCTGAGCAGTGGTTCATGGTCCTGGAGAAATTTTCTGTTCCGCTTAAGGTCGTTGTAACAACCACTTAATATAACGTTGACAGCGGAGCCGCTATCAACCAGGATTCTTCCCACCGACATTTTGCCGAGAATAGCGTCAATCAAGAAGGGATCGTCGTGGGGCAGATGTACTCCGCGTTCCTCCTCCTCTGAGAAGGTAATAGGCTCCCAACCAGACCTTGGGAGTTTGGCGGATCGCTCGTAGCAGATGTTGCAGACTTCCTTTGGGTGATTAGCTCGCGCATAGCACTTTCTAGCCCTGTGAGACATGTTGGTGATTGGAGCACCTCCGTCGATTGTGTTGATGCGGCCCATGGGCTCAATGTCGGCGATCACAGGTGGTGGTTGATGCACCTTGAACTGCTCAAGCTTGCCGTCACAGTATAAGGTCTCAATGGTTGTTTTGAGGGCGTTGCAGTTGCTGGTATTGTGATCGCTGTCCTCGTGGTATTTGCACCACCTGCCGATGTTTCTTGGCTTTCCTGTTTTTGGGTATTTTCCGGGGGGCGGCGGTGGGATCTGATCCTTGTACTGATTGTATATCTCTTCATAAGAAGCCGTGAGGACTGTAAATACTGCATACCGCTGGGAAGACTCTTTATGTTTGTTGCGGTTGTCCCCATGGGATGGGTGGTTTCCCTTGTAGTATTGGACCTTTTGCCGCTTTGTTTGGTACTGACCCTGCTGCCACTCCCTCTTCTTGTCAGTTGGCGGTGTGGAGGTTTTATTAGAGGTCCCCTGCTGACTGGAGGAGGGTTGTGTCGACTTTGGTAGCGCCGCTGGTGGCGGTGCGTTTTCCCCATATGTGATGAATTCTGCTTGGGCATGAATGACCGCCTCACTCATGAGGTGGTCGTATACTGCATTTGGGTGATTGTAGTTGAGGTGATAGAGAAATGGCCCTTTGAGGAGTCCCTGCTTAAAAGCCGCCGAAGCCATTGTTTTATCAAGATCACGGCACTGAGATGCTGCCGCTCGCCACCTTGTGACGAATGCCTTCAGTGTCTCCTCCGTACCCTGCTTGACGTTGAACAGCTGGCTTGTGTTGTGGTGCCCGGCGGACAGTAGGATGAACCGGGAAAGGAAAGTGTGCGACAATGCCTGGAATGAGTCAATGGACCCCGGCGGGCATTCGAAGAACCAATTCAATGCATCATTGTCCAGCGTTTCGCTGAACAAGTGGCACAGGGTGGCATCATCAAATCCCTTGTTGTTGGTGACCTTCTTGAAGGTGTCCATATGGACGAAGGGATCAGTCTTACCGCTGTAATGTGACATTTTTGGAGTCTTTGCATACGCCGGTCTGACGGCCAGCAAAATTGCAGCGGTAAATGGTCCTGGCCTGGACGCGAAAAGTGGATTTGAAGCTGGTGCTAGGGTGCCTGATTCCGCCCGGGTTAACCTTTGTTCCAACTGCTGCATCCTTTCCAGTATTTGAGCGGTTGCATCGCCGGTGGGGTCTAGCCGGGTACTCCGTTGAACTGATCCTCCCCTGGGAGCGGGTGGGTTCCCCTCTGTTCTCGCCTGAGGTCTCGAGCGGTGGGTGTGTAGTGATGACTCCGCCTCCTGTTCCAACATTAACTGGGGTACAGGGGGTGGTCCCATTCCCGCTAGCTCTGGTGGGTGCAGCGGGACCTGAAGATGCACGACTGGTGCTGGTATCAATGCTCCGGTACCAGGTCGACTGTGCCTGGTGCTTCGTGACTGCTCGCTTCGCGCCGGGTTGGCGGTGGCTTCCAGCGTTTTCTTTAACTCATCAAAGCGGGACACAAGCGTGGCCACCTGCCTTTGGGCCTCGGCCTTTTCCTTGCGTTCCTGTTCACTCTCCCTGTTCGCTTTGTGAAGATCCGCCAGTGCCAGCTCATATAGAGAGGCGAGGTCTTGGCCTGGCGGGCGGCTGCTACTTGGGTTCGTCTCACCGCCGGGGTTGACCGGGGTGGTGAATAACGCGCGGTTGATGCCTACCGCTGGGTTGGGGAATGGCGGATTGATCTGCCTGCTCTTCAGCGTTTCCCCTGCTGTCGTTAGTCATGGTGATTGTGGCGGGATGACCTTTTGTTCAAGGCTTCCCACAGACGGCGCCAATGTTAATGCTCAAGTCCGGCGGTAGCCGATTCCTTGTTTAACGCGGGTCCGGTGAGCGGACCGCTACTCTGAAGATTAGATGGTTCCTGTTTGCTGCAACACGATAGATAGGGCGTCAGAGGGAGACCGCGTTGGGCGGTCTTCACTGCTCCGGATGCCTAAGTCAGTCACTGTATATGGATAGCATAACAATAAATGAGTAGTAATTGCGTAATTAATGAGGAGAAAGGAGAGAACCTTTTATAGTTGAGGAAGAGGTTGATCTTCCTCTTGTTTCCGATGTGGGACTGATATGCTTCGATTCCCAGCGTCTGGACCTTCTGATGCTATCTTGACGCGCACGTGGCGGCGCGTCAGCGGTGATCTGGGGGCGGTCCAGGGCTTAAGCGGTAGCCTGCCTGGCCGTGCCTTCGCAGGTCATCCCTTTGGTGGGAGTCGGTACCTCTGGCGGTACAATGAGCGTGGCTCATTATAGCTAATTATGCTCGTTCTGGCACATGTAGGTACAGAATGCTTTTCCTACATCATATTATCCCTCGGAAATAAAATATATTTTGACAGAACATTTCCGACGACCATTTTATGTGGTCGAAAGAGGAGTTTTTTTGCGAGGGCAATTATGTGCCGTCGGAAATTTTCGTCGGAAATGAGGAATTTTGTTGTAGTGATTTCTAGAGCTCTACGCCTTTAGCTCATGTTTTGGTAGCCCTGGTAAGGTATTAATTCATGAGTTAGAGAGTTCATATTTGTCTTAACCGAAAATGTGAATACCTTCAAGGAAATTCGGCTTAGTGGCCTTGACCGGCATTAAGTATGGGATTTGGTTCTCATGAAGATATGTTTGTTTGCTTGAAATGTGTTCGTTGCATTGAAATTGCTAAAGAGTGATCCCTAGTACCCAAAATCTATCTCTCTTTTATTTTTCTTCATTTTTAATTGTTGTTGTTCATTTAGTTTTTGGCTTAGTCTTTTGGAAAATTACAATTACAATTTCAAATGACAATTTCTATCTCATTGTAAATAGCCATCACTAGGCTCTTAGTTTTGATTAGGTTTTGGTGAAAATCAAAGCCGAGCATTGCTATGGCTTAGTGCCTTAGATTAACATTTTTATTTATTTTCTTTTCTTTTTCCTTTTATTTGCTTAGTGACTTTAGTTCCGACCACCCAAGGATTGTGGGTTAGCCACTAATCCCCGTGGTACGATAAACTTTGGGCATAATATTTCCCTATCTTGACAATGATACGTACGCTTGCGTAAATGTGTATCAAGTCATCTAGCTATTAAATCCAATAAAGTTACGAGAGAAGTTCTCCTGGATTTAAACACATATTGGTTTTATCACGACATGATAGGTCATCCTGGTCATGATATGATGATCCGTCTACTAAAGACTTCACATGGACATCATTTCTTTCGAGCGAAACGAAGCATGAATCAAAAGTTGATTTCTGAACTAAGTGCGACCGACGTAGCTGCCTAGGGCACCGCCTCTGTCCACCACCAGCCTAGGGCTGGCGCAGTCCCTATCCATAACGCCATGGATAGAGTCCATCATGTTGATGGTGCCCCAGGTGATGTTGCAATCACCAACTTGCTTCAAATAGCGTTTTAGATGCTCAGGCCTAACCAAAATACTTGAGCCTAGCCAGGACGTGCTAACTGTTGAGCAAGCTCAAGCTTTGGAAGCAAATAGAGCAGCCTTAGAGGCAAATAAGGCGAAAGCCATCATTCTAATGACTCGTCATATGGATGATTCGCTCCAGTACGAGTGTATGAATGAAGAAGACCCCAGAAAGCTGCATGTGGGTCTCACTCGAAGATAGATTTGGCAACGTCTATGACTCCCTGCTTCTTGACCTAGAAGTGAGATGGCATAGCCTCCGTTTCTGTGATTTCAAGTCAGTTCTTGACTACAACTCGGAAGCACTTTGCATTAAATCCTTAATGGAATTCTGTGGTAAAGAGATCACAAATGCGATGTTAATTGAGAAGACTCTCTCTACTTTCCCCGTCTCTGCATTGATGGTTGCTAAGAACTATCGAATCGATGTTACTACAAGATGAATCACAAGGTTTCATGAGCTCATTGGAGCTATGAATGTCGCTGAAAAGCATGACAACATCCTTGTGAAGAACTATAATTCGAGATCCGTGGGAACATAGCATATTCTAGAATCCAATTATAGTCACGCCCTTAAGAGAAGGCGGCAAGAGCGAAACCCTAACCTTAGGGATACTTCTGGACTTTTTGGTCCATATAATCGCTCTACTTGGGAAGGTAATAGCAAAAATAGGCGAACACAGAACCGAAGAGGTTAACGTGGAAAGAGAGAAGGAGGCAACGCCTCTGGCCATGTTGGTGGCGCCACCAACACTAAGAGCCATCTGAATGACGCTTTCAAAGCGCCTCAATCAATGGAGTTTGAGAAAAGAGATGTATGTTCTCGATGTGGAGTGTCTGATCATTGGGCACACATTTGTAGAGCTCGTGAAGAAATCGTCACCGCCCACAAAGAATATTGTGAAACAAGAGAAGCTCACTCTATGGAACAAGATGATCTAGAGTGAAGGGTTGAAGACTACAAATCTGGCTGGGATCAATAGATTGCCAATTCTGTTTAAGTCTTTGTTTTTCCAAGAGATGTAATAGGCAATTGCCATATATTTTTGTTGTAAATGCCAATAGTTTAGTTTTTCTTCAAAGTAGGCTCACTCAAAGTAAGTGTGATGTCTAGGAAGGTTATGAGATTAGTGGTACTTAAGCGAGCCTTGCTCCACCGACATCTCTCTACTCACCTGGTCACATTTATTTTGGAATTACCGAAAGAAGTTCGACGACTACCATTGTTTTGCATTAGCTATCATTTTGGATTAGATTTTGTTTAGTCAAAGAGACAATGATGTAACTCTGTTGGTTTATGAATAAAATTTCGAGTTCCTTATGACTCCATTTTGATTCTGAGCATATGACTTTTGTGACTACGATGGCTGGGTCATCAGTATTAATTCAAGGTCAAGGAATAGACCAAGTTCCACTTGCCAAATGGCACCTTAATTACTGTCATAGAAACTCTTTACGCTCCTAAGGCCAATCGCACCTATGAATAGCCAACGGATTCCATGCGAAAACGCATGTAGAGAACGGAAATGAGTTCCTTAACAATACCTCTAATGATTGCGAACAAAGGCGCATCTTAGAGAAGTTTATGTGTCTCTCTAGTGGATTCTATGTCACTATTCGAGCAATTAATCCAATAAAGTTATGAGAGAAGATCTCTTGGATTTAGACACATATTGGCTTTGTCACGACAGGATAGATCATCCTAGTTATGATATGATGATCCGTCTACTAAAGACTTCACATGGACATCATTCCTTTCGAGAGAAATGAAGCATGAATCAAAAAAGTTGATTTCTGGACTAAGTGTGACCGACGCAGCTGCCTAGGGCACCGCATCCGTCCACCACCAGCCTAGGGCTAGCGCAGTCCCTATCCATGACTCCATGGATGGCGTCCATCATGGTGATGGTGCTCTAGGTGGTGTTGCAATCATCAACTTGCATCAAATAGCGTTTCAGACGCTCAGGCCCAACCAAAATTGGTTGATTCTAAAGCCTCTTGCTCGTTTTACAAAGCCCGTTCCTTAGGGAAATTAGGACTGAGACCGTCCTATGCAAAGGATATGAAAATACTCATTATGTTCTTACATAGAATCCATGGAGATTCTATGGACTGATTCAACCAACTTGCGGATGTTTAAATATCTCATGATATTGGTTGATATGCAAACACGCTGGTCACGTATTTTGCCATTAATTGTCCACTTGTAATGCTGCTTATGCTACACTCCTAGCAAATATCATATGACAACGAGCTCAATCCCCGGATCATCCTATTCCGTCAATTGGACTTAACAATGCTAGCGAGTTTACATTGAAGACTTTCGATGGTTATTGCATTGGGACTGATGTTGGACATCACATTCCCATGAACACACCCAAATGGTCTCGCGAAAATGTCTACGATGGTAGTCCGGACATTGGTAATGCGCTCCAATCTCCTTATATCCGCTTGAGGTGATAAAATATCGCATGCAGCTATGCTAATTCGTCTACGACCCACCGCTACTCAATCTACCTTTGCGTTATAGCTAGTGACTGGGTACAAGTATCGTACTTACGCATTTTTGAGTGTGCCATTTATGTGCCAATTGCGCCACCACAACGCTCTATGATGGGTCCGTACAGACGAATGGGCAACTATGTTGGATTTGAGACTCTAACAATCTTCCGGCACTTAATGCCCTTGCAAGGCGATCTCCTTACTGCTAGATTTGTGGGTTGTCACTTTGATGAGACAGTCTTCCCGTCGTTAGGGGGAGATAAGAACACGGATGTTCAGCAGGAACGACAGGAATTGTCGTGGCCTGTCCCCACTATGTCTCATCTCAATCCGTACTAAAGTGACGAGTTCACACATCTGCTGCAAATATGCCTGCAAGGAAGTACGTCCCTACAAGAGGACGTAGCGCCACCCTACACGGAGGTAGGCATAGCGCTAACGCCAAAGAGAGTGGCACTCTGGCATTACAGGCCATGACCCCAGCTAGGATGCGTGGGAGGCCTGTGGGTTCAAAGGATGCTTTGGCACACTCCAATCCTTTGATCATCGACACTCAAAATCCGTCTCATGAGAATCTTCCAGGTTATGGTTATCGTTGGGGGACGCCTCAACGTCAGAACCTATTCCTGAGAATATAGAGTTCTATGAAAATTACACTAGTGTACATGAGAAGTGGGATAGAAACTCCATCATAATTGATGATGTAGTTGCACATTTCATTGTGCATAAGTTTGTTGAGTCAGATGATATCGAACCACACTCCGTTGATGAATGAATGCCAACGTAGAGAGATTTGGCCTAAATGGAAAGATGCGATCCAGGTTAAGTTGGATTCTCTAACGAAAAAGAAAGTTTTCGAGCCAGTGATGCCAACACCTCCTAACATAAAACCTATTGACTAACGGGTCTTCGTTAGAAAGGGTGATGAGAAGAAGAGATGGCAATCTCGCCTTATGGCGTAAGGCTTCTCACAAAACGCCTTGGAATCGACTACGACGAGACATATTCTCTCGTAATGGATGTCATTGCACTCCACTACCCTGTCAGTTTGGTAATTTCTGAATAACTGAACATGCAGCTTACAAATGTAGTCACTACGTATCTCTATAGGGATCTAGACACGGAATATATATGAAGGTTTATGATGAACTTCATTTACCCAAGTCAAGTGCCTCTAGACCACGGAGCGAGTTTACAAAGATGTTGAAACGCTTGCTAAAATGACTACTTGATTGGGAAGGGATATGTCCACGCATTTCCATAACAAGTTTCGGATTCCATCACGGTTCATGTTGGACATGATCTTTATTATAAGCCCTTAGAGAGTTAAGGGAAATCGCTGAACACTTCAAATCCGAGTTTGAGATGAAGGATTTTGGGAGAACACGATTATGCCTCAGTTTGGAACTTGAGTATCGTGTTGATAGATGCTTAGGCATTTTGACAAGGTCAAACCTTCAAGCACCCCCATAATCGTCCTTAGTCTTGATCCTGAAAAGGATTCTCTTCGTCTAAAGGATGATGACGAAGATGTGCTAGAGGCAGAAGTGCCTTACACAATAGGCGCATTATTGTACTTATCCCAATGCACAAGACCGGACATCTCATATGTTGTGAACTTGTTAGCTAGATATAGCTCTGCGCCAACGCGACGCCATTGGATTGGTGTAAAAGATATCTTTCGATATTTGAGATGTATGATTGATATGGGCTTGCTCTATCCCTACAAAGAGATGATGGATTCGGACCCATCACACACCAGGTACGCCGCCAACACTGGCCTGCGTCCACTACCCCCATCCCAAAACGACATGTGTTTTGGAAGGTTTTGCTGATATTGGGTATCTCTCTGACCCACACAAAGGTCATTCCCAATCCGGTCAAGTGTTCACCATGGGAAAAGACCGTGACATCTTGGAGGTCTACAGAATAGACCCTAGTCGCTATATCTTCGAACAATGTAGAGATCATTGCTCTTCACGAAGTGGTTCGTGAATGTATATGGATTGGATCCATAATTACGCATGTTCGAACAATTGTGGTTTGAAGTCTACCACAAATGAGCCTACGAGCATTTAGGATAATGCTACTTGTTTTGAACAAATGAGGCAAGGCTACATCAAAAGCGATAACACCAAGCATAATCAGCAACAACAGACTCTCCTCGAGATCAAAGTGAACTAGGTTCGATCTAAGGACAATGAGGCAGACTTGTTTACTAAGTCATTGCCCAAATCCACGTTCGAGAAACATGTGGCAAGTATTGGCTTGCTGAAATTATCTAAACTCCCATGATCGTAGTCATCAGGGGGAGGCACAGACATCAGGGGGAGATGTCTACATGTTCACCTCGAAACGTGAAGGGTGTGTTGTGCTCTTTTTCCCCTTCGACCGAGGTTATTTTTGTCCCACTGGGTTTTTGTTACTCGGCAAGGTTTTTAACGAGGCAACGAGAGAAGCACCGCGTTTGGACAACACAAGGGGGAGTGTTTAAGGATATCTCTATTTGTGTTTAATCCAAACTCTAGGTTACTTGACCTAGTGGTAATAGGGTTCAATTAGAAGAATCTAGAGATTCTCTTTCCTTGTATGATTCTAACTCTATGCATTGTAATCCTCTATATATAGAGGCCCCTATTATCAATGAGAATACACAGCGATTATCTCTCAATTTCTGATTCCCTAAAACAGTTGTCTAATTATTACCATTGTTGTTGAATATGAATTATTAATACTATGTATATGTCAAAAAAATACTATGTATATGTCATGTTTACTTATTCAATATATTAATTATGTTGATAGCTTTAAATTGAATGGTGGTAAAAAAATAAAGTAGATAAAGTTGTATTAATATTCTATTCCACCTCTCAGAGAGAAAAGAACTCGAGTCAAAATGTTGAATAGCATGGCGATATAATTATACGAAACTTTTAAGATTTTATCAAAAGAGGATAAATCTGGAAAACTACTATGAACGATAAAAAGTGAACAAAAATAAAAATAAATAAATAACCTACTTTTTTTCTATTAGAAAATCTGTTTTTAAATTTTTGTTATAAGTTATTGTTTATTGACTATTTCACATTCTCATGAGAAAAAACGAAAAGACTGAAAGCCAAATGAGACGCACGGCTAGTATATATATAGTAATGTTCACACGATCATCGATGACCAAAGATTTTAGTCACCCACCCTTCCTTGAATTTAATATCAAGGGTTGAGATTAAAAGAATTGATTAATTTTAAGTGTTTTAATCCTTGAAATTAAATCTAAATTGTGAGTGACCACAAAAATTTTTGGTCACCTAGTGACTATGTGATCATCTTAGTGTTTTAATCTTAATCCTTGAAATTAAATCTAAATAGTGAGTAACCACAAAAATTTTTGGTCACCTAGTGACTATGTGATCATCTTGTACACACACACACACAGATATATATATATATATATATATATATATATATATGTATGAATGTATGTATAAATACACACACACACACGTGTGTGTGTATTATTATAAAGCAAAGTGCTCAGACTTCACCAAAAATTAGATAATTCAAAGGATTAATTCCAGATTACCCACTTCAACTTTGGGACAATCTTCATTTTAGTCCCTGTTCTTTTAATTTCATCAGCTATACCCCTGTGCTTCCAAAATTAATCAACCGTGTCCGATTTTGTTAATTCCGTCCAAAGATTCCGTCAACTGATGACGTGGCAGGAGGGGGGATGCAGAAACGGGCCCACAAGAAGGGCTAAAATGGACAATTTATATTTTTTACCAACAAAAGTAAAAAACATCCTACTATTCAAATACAACCGAACTTTTGTCTCTCCAAAAAGCTTCCTCTATTACATAATCAAATAAAAGGAAGAAAACTTCATCTTTTGTGGGTTAAACTGGGCATATGAACACTGCACTATTGTAATAAAACCAAAGATAGAGTTTAAAAAGTAGTAAAATAACACAACCTGCTCTTCATTAATAATAGGAGTAATACTGACATTGTCTTAAGAATTAGCAGCCAATAAGATGCATTTCACTGTTTCGCATCAAAACAACAACAAAAAAGTTGGAAATAGTTGCTTTGTCCAGATTAGCTCTAATCATCATAACAAAAGATTAGACCCAGCAACCTTGTGACACAGCACAAGGTTGCACAAAATAATGCAACATTTCATCAATCAATATAAAATAACCTGGCTTGCTAATCTCAGCCTCCTAGGTCTATTTTCATGCCTCCTTTCCAGCTCTAATCCTCTGTGATGATCTTGTTGGTGTTGAAGACTTTGCAGAGGTAGAAGCTTTACTGTTTGCTCTAGCAGCTTGTGTAGTGGTTGAAGCAGTGCTCGACTTTGTTGTTGCTTAGCAGTGGTTGTTTTTGCAGCAGCAAAAGCTGCTGCCTTATGTGCATCCCTCTTATTCTACAATGAGACATTAAAGCACCAATTAGAAACCTTGCATTTTCAGCAGCAACTACAATTTATAGAAACCACAATAACCAAAATATAGAATAATTCCAACACACAGTCCCAACAAATTACCTTCATCTTTTCTGCTTTCTGTAAAACTTTGTCCCTAAGCTCAATCTTTGTCAGAGGAGGCTTTTTGGTACCCTTAGCCTACATTCAAAAGTACAGTTGTCAAATTATAAATATAATGCAAATTGAACCATAGAATGCAAACATATCCTGAACTTTAAATACCTTGAATTGATTAGTGGTGTCCTTTCCACTGTCTAGCTTCCTCTTTTTGCTTATCTTCTCCTTAGGTGGCAAGTGCCTATGACAGGTCTTGACATTGTGCCCCAAAATCCCACATCTGCTACACTTCAATGATTTCTGGACCCTTCCGAGCTTTGTTCCCTCAGTAGCTTTCTCTGAAGCATCCTTAATTCTCTTGGTTTTTGGCCTACCAGGCTGTCTGTTATACTGAGGAGGAAGAATTGCAGCATCATTAGACCGTTCCCAAAGATCCATTCCATTTACAGGGCTGATGGTGTTTGAGTAAGTGGCCAAGTATGTCTTTGTCCAGTAGCAAGGGTGTACATAATCCTCAGGTTTTTCCCTCATGAAGTGGATGAGGGATCCCACTCAAATCCCATCTCCTACAAGCACAACTCCTCCTCTCAATATCAACTATATATCTAGCTCCTCCAATACTTTCCACTTCGATTTTTGGGCTACCTGAACCATATGGAATGCAGTCTGTGGCAGCTTTCACTTTGTTCTTCTCCAGTATTTCTCTTGGTTTGGGGCAGATTGGATCTTGAACCTTCATCATCTTGTCCCTCCTAATGTGAATCCTCTTCATCAACTTGATCCTTATTTCCTCAAACATGCTGATAACAGGTTTGACTCTTGCAGGCAGTATGAAGGCATTAAAGCTTTCACTGAGGTTGTTGAGCAGAATGTCACATTTAAGCACTGTGTTGAAATGTGACCTAGACCAGTGCTTTGCTGGTCTTTCAGGCTCTACAAAACACATAACATTGGTAGTTAATGTAATCCAAAAATTTAATGACAAGAATATAAAGTGAAGTGAAGTGACAGTAAAGAAAGCATTACAAACTTGTTAGATAGTTATAAGCCCCTGGCTCCATTTGGTTCATTAGGACCATTTCCTTGGTAAAGTAAGCCAATGTGGTTGACTTAGCAATAGCCCATAGTTGGTCCTTCAATGCTTTCCCTGGAAACTTCTTGTTGAAATTCGTCCATAAATGCCTAACACAGAACCTGTGCTCTGCACTTGGCAAAACCACCTCAAATGCTGGTAGCAGGCCCTTTTGCTTATCAGATATAAAGGTCCACCCAGCTCCATCACTCTTAATGTCCAAGTCATTAGCCAACAACTCTAGAAACCATATCCAACTATCCTTACACTCCTGCTCCACCATTGCATAACCCACTACCCAAGTACTATTGTTAGCATCCACTCCAACAGCTGACAAAAGCTGGCCTCCATAAGGACTCTTCAGATGACAACCATCTAGTCCTATCAATGACCTACAACCTGCTTTAAATCCCATCTTCAGTGCACCAAGACACACATACATCCTCTTGAAAACTGGTTGATGGCCAGGGTTGTTGAAGTCGCACTTAATGTCCACAGTCGTGTTTGGATCAACCCTCTTCAACTCTGTTGTGTAGTCCTTGACCCTGGAATACTGTTCTGCATGTGAGCGCTCAAGTATACTCAATGCAGCCTTCTTGGTTCTATATGCTTGCTGAATTGAGACTCTTGCCTGCACTTTTGCTGACATAGTTTGGGCTAGAGAATCTGTGGCACAAAAATGGGAGAAGGCATTAGTTGTAAATAAAGCTTAGTAGTCATGGCATTGAAATAAATTGATCAGTCTTAGAGAAATAACCTGTAGACCAATCAGGGTTGAGCTTTATCTGATCAATAAACTTTTCAGTCAGATAAGGGGTCCTAACCATGCTATTATCTAGCACTCTTGCACAGTTGTGTTCAGTATTGTATGTCTTGATCATTATAGTGTCTTCATGCTGCATCTTAGAGGCATACAGCTCGAAAGGGCAGTTTTCTGCTTTACAAATCACCCTAACTCTTACTCTATCACTCTTCACAAACATAGCCTCCCAACCCTTTTTTATTGCCTTTTCTCTTACAGCAGCTCTCAGTATCTTAGCAGATGCAAACCTCATACCCTTACAAAACTGAGGGTTCCCCATGTCTGTCTTGGGGTTGAACTCTGGAAACCTCTGCATATCATCTCCCTCATCATCTGAGTTTGCTTCATGTCCAATCCCCTCTTCATCAGAATCCATAGCCCCATACATTGGCTCATTATCTTCAACCTCTATGTTCTCATCTATATCAACATTTGTTCCAACACTAGCTTGCTTTTTCTTCTTTCCCTTCCTTTTTGCAGCACTTGTTCCTACAGATGCAGTAGCTTCCTCATGATTCTCAACAGTCTCTTCATTCTCTTCACATTCCACATAATCCAACCAGTCATCATCAACACCATAGTTAGCATAGTCTTCATCATCCCTACATGGTTCATAGTCTGCATCTTCACTAGCATCATCTTCACTGATCACATCTATGTCTACTAAGCCTTCAAAAATCTCAGCTTTATAATCTTCTTGTTCTTGCTCAAAATCAACTTTCTGTTTACCTTTGTCTTTGCTGTCACACACTGGAGCCTTGCTTGCTTGAGTTGGAACCTCTTCTTCCACCTCTCTAATCACAATTCCCACTGCCTTTTTTTTGTTTACACATACTTTAACCCTTCTCCCTAACTTTGGATCTCCTTTCAAAACTTCAGGGTTCTTTTTAGGTGAATCTGGCAACTCTTCGATCTTTACAGAGCATTTCCTCCTTGGTGAATCATGAAGTTCTTCAATCAACACCCCTGATGAACCAACTTGACTATACCCCCATGCAGTTGGTTCATTATCAAACATCTCTACATCATCTGTATCAGATTGGTAGTCACCATGAAGATCTAAATTATCTAAGTAGATAACTACCAACCTGATTTGAGGTACACAACAACACATTTGTATGGCATCAAAGTCTGTGGAAAGCTTGGTCAGAGCATCATCTTCACTCCCTATTGAATACCAGTAGTCTATCCTCTTTCCAGCATACGCAGGGTCTACCCCTCTCACCATAGAATCCACCTCAATTAGGGACATCTTGTCCTTGTCCACATTATCATAGTAGCTGATCTTTCCTCCTACATATTTATTCTCCCTAATAATTCCACCATGGTACATCTTGATTGTGAATAACTCAGGATGCACTGCAGGACAAACATAAATTGACAGTTAGCATCCTTATCCAAACTTTAACCCGACAACACTAAAAGCCATTTATTCCGTAAACAACAACAAAAATATAGTCCTTTTGGACCACAATAGCACATCTTTGATAGACAGAATATTAAATAGAACAAGACACAAACAGTAGTATTTTAGCTACCCTGTTTGGTCCACATGCAGATAGCTAGGCAGCAGTGATATTTCATACTTTAATGGATCCTATTTTAATCACAATTTCCCTAAGTAATAAACACAAGAAGACAAACTTTCAATAAAGAAACCCTACATCCCACCAAACCCAGATTCAATATATACATATATAAACCAAAGTGTAGAGCCACTAACACAAACATCACCAAGTATGAATCCTACTTTAATAAAGAAACTTTAACACAATTTCGGTAAGTAATGAACACAAGAATACAAACTTTTAATAAAGAAACCTACATCCCACCAACCCAGATTCAATATATACATATATAAACCAAAGTGTAGAGCCACTAACACAAACATCACTAAGTATGCATCTTACTTTAATCACAAGTTCGGTAAGTAATGAACACAAGAATACAAATTATTAATAAAGAAACCCTACATCCCCAGATTCAATATATACAGATATAAACCAAAGTGCAGAGCCACTAACACAAACATCACCCCAGGCATAACTCGAAACCACCAAAATAATAAGCTCCTAAACCCTACATCTCATTGTTCATCGAAACCCCCAAATGAAAATTTTTGAAATCCTCAAAACCCAACATTCAAAACCAAAGTTCTAAAATATGAAACCTTAAATCTCAACCCTTATCAACCCAGCTAAACCGAAACCCACCGTAATTGGGGATTTCATCACCTCCTTCTTCCGTTCTCGGTACCCACTCTTCAATCTCATTACCAGCCATGTGCTTTCAACCTCAAACTAGAGATTGGGATAGGTAGTCTGAAGATGGAGCTATAATGGAAGACGAAATCCAGGTTCAGTTGGGTTTTCAAATTTTCAGGACCGTAATGGGACCGTAATGGATAGGAGTCAAGAATTTAGACTGAATTAGTGGTAATGGGAGCGTAATGGATAAGAGTTTAGGTTTTTGGGGATGGACGCAGAGCTGGGGGGGGGGGTGAAAACTTTTCTGGGGATGCATGCCAAAAGGAGGGAAAATAGTCTAAAAGGGTATTTTCGACTTTTTGCATCCCCTTTCCTGCCACGTCATCAGTTGACGGAATCTTTGGACGGAATTAACAAAATCAGACACGGTTGATTAATTTTGGAAGCACAGGGGTATAGCTGATGAAATTAAAAGAACAGGGACTAAAATGAAGATTGTCCCAAAGTTGAAGTGGGTAATATGGAATTAATCCTAATTCAAAATACCATTTAGTCTAGAAAATAAATACTTATAATGAAACCATCTAGATAGTTATTTTCATAATAGATAAAAAAATATAAATTAAAAAAGAAGAAGAAGTGAGTGACAATTGAAGGGCCTTCACCAATCACACGTACATTGCACGAGTATGAGGTTAGTGTATATAAAACGAAGCGCTAACTTCACCAAATTTTGAATTGCCCAAATTACCCTTTAGTCTAAAAAATAAAAACTCACAATGAAATTATTTAATAATTATCTAATAAAATAAAATATAAACATAAATACAAAAACTAAATGAATAAAGAAAAAAGCTGATAACAATTGAATGGCACATGCATTGTACGAGTATGAGGCTGGTATATATGAAATTAGGCTTACTGTGATGATAATGCCTGATGATCGAGATTAATTAACTACCTGATGATAACGCCCGAGAGGCAGCCATTTGATGTTTCCAGAGAAAACATGTAAGTGCCTTAATACGTGATGGTTTGGGCACGAGCTCGCTCTTTGCTTCGACTTGAAGTGCGGATATGGCTTTAGCATCAAACAGAAATCTCCTTGTAACATAATCCTTTTTCTAGCCGAACCACAACCTCTCCATGATAGCTACATACCTTTTAGGCAAGTTATCTCGTGGTGGAAAAACTAATGAGGCTTGGATGAGATTAGGGTATATGATTTCTTGGCGACAGCCACGAAAAATAGCAGCCCAAGTCTTGAGAAAAGCATTGGCTGTTTCCCCATCAATGAGCTTGTGAGAAAAGGAAATGCCCACTGCTATTCCACCATCAAAGATGTACGTTGGCTTGGAATGCGATGAGGGGCAGTAGCTCAGAATCCATTTCCTTGAGAAATGGATGGAATGGTACGAGGTGGTTTAGCCATTCGGTTTCTAGAAGCTTAAGAAACTCGAGCATGGGACAATTGACTTGAGCTTCAAGGTAGGGAATACCCGCGTCGAAGTCATGTACATAGAGGTTGTTTTTTATCCTTCCGGACAATGGGTAGTTAGAGCCGTCCCTTGACCAAGGCAACCAAGGCAGTGGCCTTGGTCCTCAGTTTGGGGAAGGCCTCCATCTCAAAAAAAAATAAATATATATACATATATATATATATATATATGTTAAAACAAAAGATAGTAAAAGAAAAAAGACGCAGAACTGCAGTTTGTAGAAGACGACGTTGAGGCCAATGAGATCAAACTCATGACTCCATGAGGCCTCAAAATTTCTTCTTTTTCTTTTGTATTTGTAACACCCAAGCTTTCCTCTTTCTTCATCACTTTGGGATTAGAAAAGAAGATAACCAAAAGTTTTGCTCTCACTTTCACTAATTTGGGCAAAAATGAAACATTGGCTGTTGGAAAAATTCCCCTCTGATTCTTTCAAAGACAAACGGTAACATTTCTTCATTTTATGTCTATTTAAGCCATTGACAAACTCTCATAAACACATAGAAGCAATCTTTCTCTTCCTCTTACTCAATTATGAATTTCACCCTGTGTTCTAATTTTGTAATCATAATTCAGATAGTTGATACAATTTTAACAAACCGTCAAGGCCTGAAGTCCAAAATTTTGTGATTAGAAAATCAGGTTCTAATGTTCTTTATCAGTATTGTTATTTTTTTATTTTGTTTATATAATCTACTATGTTTTAGTTTGAACTTTGCTTTGCTGACATTTTTTTTTTCAATGGACAAAATTAGTAGGAAGGTCTCTCTAAATTTTGCCTTAGGCCTCATTTTGTCACGGGACGGCCCTGTGGGTAGTACAGAGTGAGGGCCTCGGAAAGGGGGTTTCTCAAGTGGATTAGGGCTTGAAGGAGATTGAAGCTGGGGACAGTAATGGGGTAGAAGAAAATCATTGGGACATAAGTGTAGGGAACGAGCTGATCGCAAATGTTAAGCTTTGTAAGGTTGTAGAAGGTGAGGCGAAGAGGAAGCAGTTGATGGTTTAATGGTGTCTCTGGAAATAACATTGACCTCAATGTTCACCATTTTGTAAAGTATATCAGACCCAAATTAAAGAATGAAGTGGCTGGCTATAGCTATTCTATTAGCCACATCTACTACATATATATATAGCTGGACAGGAGAGAGGTCAACAGCGGCAATGATAAGAGACTGACCCATATCTGTACGAGGTTCTTCATTTCGTATTTATTGAATTTTGTACACCTGAATGGTGCTGCCCGCAGCTCCCCAACGACCATGGGCTCTAATTAATCATCCACTCGCAGGTAGACCTGCCGCATTAATCTGAGCGTTTATGAATGATTGGTAAAGTTATATCGAACACCATGAAGAGTGTCGGTAGCTAGCTTGCCCCCTAATATCTTGGAAGAGTTTTTTTGATAGATAACCATCCTTCCTACCGACGCTATAATCGAGAGTTACAAGCAAGAGTTTTTGAATTAAAATAGTTTGTGGGGGTCTAGGGTTCCATTAAGGTTTCTCTTTGAGAAAATGGGTGCATGAGATTTTCTAGAATTCATTACACATATATTTAAACTGACACAGGAGGAGAAATAACAAAGCCACCAGATTATGGAAGAAGCAAGTCCGATGAGATTTTGTTTGGACTTTATATAATACGAGTTCTTTAAGATGTTTTTAACAGTTAAAAGATATATCTGATAAAAAAAAGAAGTTATAAGATATAATATGAAAGATTTCCTTTAACTCAATTGAACTGACTGAAATTAGAAACTTTATATGTGTTATGGCATGGACACGTCAGAGATGGAGGAAGAATTTGGAGGAAAATATCGAAGTGAAGGGCGTGCGCAGAAAATTGATCGATTGAATGAATGCAGCAACTTCTTTGATTTCAAAACAAAAATGGACCTCATTTTCTATCATGGTTCATTATAACTTTCTAACCTGGCGATTATCGAGTCGGGTGGTACGAAATCAACTGATGCTTAACTAACTCTTAACCATATTAGCATAGCGTTATCCTTAAGTTAAGCTGCCACTTGGTTTGATAAATACCAAAATGACCGAATATTAACCGATGTTTTGTGTTTGGTAAACCGACTTTTTGGTAATCGAGACCGATAAAACCGAAATCGAAAATTACTGAAAAAGTTGGTTTGATTTTGGTAAATAGCGAATCTACCGATTATCTAAATATTAGCTTTATATACTATAATTTTCAATACACATACATATATATTAAGAAATAAACATAAAAACTTTCATAGTAGTATGAATATTACTACATATACCATTAATAATACATGTAATTTAAGTAATCTTGTCAAAGATGGTTAAATAACCTAGTTTTATTGAAAATGGCTCAAATTTGATGTCATATGTACAAAATAAAGCTATAATAAGTAGATTTTTTTTTATTTTAGAATTGCTATAATAAGTAGATGAATACAAAGTTTATGACTATAAAATTGAAAAATCTATTATTTGTTTATTCTAATTTATATTACAAAGAATTAGTTGTTCTAAAATTGGTAATACTGAAAACCGAAATACTGAATCTGGTAAACATGACTAAAAATCGAAACTTTTGGTTAATAATTGGTAGCTCAATTTTAAAACCGAAAACTTTAGTTTTGAAGTTGATAATACGTATAACCGATTCGAAACGAGTGAGTAACAGCCATATCCCCAACCATCTGCCTCATATTTTGACGTACTGATATTATTAACAATCATGCATAAAGGGCTTCCTTATTGCAACCACATTCAAGTCGTTTATATCTTACGATGAATTTCAATTATTTGTCAGTCACTATACGTCCAACGTGTCAGAAACATCACCATCGATTTAAAAAGGTTTAATTAAACGCTCAATAACTGTATTGAATTACACTTTTAGGAAAGCAATGGCTGCAACTTACGCAGCCAACGTCTTAACAGACGGAGGGGGCATCAATGACAATTCCACTCACCGTTACTAATCTGGGACCTTTGGGTAAAACTCATTTACCACTATGCTCGTTGGCACATCAGCCACCACAACCCAATTTTTTCATCTCCTCCTTCCTCCTTCTCGTCGTTGCCTATCCACAAACCATAAACCATTTTCTCCAGAGTCATACCGTTCGTCCTTCTCCGGCCTCGTTGGCCTATCAGCAATCACAAAGCATTTTCTACAACCTTTTGAAAACTGATTAAAGGGATTAATTAGGACCCGTGTCCGCAAAGCATGCATGTCAGGTCTAAATTCTGCTTATGAATATGTCAAACGAATTAACATTATGAAACTGTTGTGAAACAATCTATTGAGACTCCCCTTACCAATGAAAAATATTTGTGGATTCTAGCAAGGAAGGTGTTCATCACAGAAAAATGGAGCTGAAGTTGTAGAGCAGCAATTAGTTAGTAAAGAGTCTATGCGTGATGGTCGTAGTCATCCTCAGCGGGGAAAACTGGCAACTCACAGTGATGAGGTATAATCTCTGTTCTTACATTTTTTTTATTTAGCCCATGTAAAAGCAAGTCGACTGCTAGACTAGTCAAATTGATCGCATATATACTTGTAGTTGGGCAGCTTGTCTCCCAAAGAGCTTAAAGAAGCAATTAAGCTTGAGACTGCACTTTTTGGTGAATCTTCATACACTCCTAATAATCAGCCTATACATGGCTCTTCCTCATCCTCTCTATCAGCGAGGCAATTGATCAGAGAACAACAAGTTCTAATCTCCTGCTTGCAATCACCATCATGAGTTTGTGACTGTATTGTCCAGCACTTGATTGTTAAATATTTACTTGCAGGATGATAACTATATTGTGTCCCTCTTAGCTGATAAAGAGAAAGAAATGAATGCTGTCCATGAAGCTGCAACTTGTCATATGAAGGGAAATGTCAACAAAAGATCGAATCGAGCCAATGGTAGTGTACTACCAATGGACTGAAAAATCGAAAAAAAGGGCGAAATTTCGCCGAAAATTTTGTTTTTTTGGAGGCCCGATATATCCATAGCATACCATAACAATTTCGGTCGAAATTTTCGAAATTTCCCGATATTTCCAATATTTCCCGAAATTTTTTTGATATTTCCCGATATTTCCCCATACATTCTATCTCCACCAACAATTCTCACATGCAAAGTCAATCTCCGTGGGCCTAGCACGTGTGGTGGATCATGGATGAGTAGTTGGCATAAAATTCAATCCAAAAAACCAACAACAACACCAAGGATCAAACCTTAGTCATCCCACTACCCTTTGAGAGGGTTTGCTAACTCTGCTGCACAAACCTTTATGTATTAATCACAACATTCTAATATATATTCATTTGCCTAC